>NC_091633.1:55669968-57026181 GCF_027580195.1 Bos mutus | reverse complement strand
CCTCTCAGCATTTATTATTTGTAGACTTTTGGATCGCAGCCATTCTGACTGGTGTGAAATGGTACCTCATAGTGGTTTTGATTTGCATTTCTCTGATAAAGAGTGATGTTGAACATCAAAGAGACCATAGCAAAAAAAATCAACAAAGCCAAAAGCTGGTTCTTTGAAAGGATAAATAAAATTGACAAACCATTAGCCAGACTCATCAAGAAACAAAGGGAGAAAAATCAAATCAATAAAATTAGAAATGACAGTGGAGAGATCACAACAGACAACATAGAAATACAAAGGATCATAAGAGACTATTATCAACAATTATATGCCAATAAAATGGACAACGAGGAAGAAATGGACAAATTCTTAGAAAAGTACAACTTTCCAAAACTCGACCAGGAAGAAATAGAAAACCTTAACAGACCCATCACAAGCATGGAAATTGAAACTGTAATCAAAAATTTTCCAGCAAACAAAAGCCCAGGTCCAGACGGCTTTTGCAGCTGAATTCTACCAAAAATTTAGAGAAGAGCTAACACCTATCCTGCTCAAACTCTTCCAGAAAATTGCAGAGGAAGGTAAACTTCCAAACTCATTCTATGAGGCCACCATCACCCTAATACCAAAACCTGACAAAGATGCCACAAAAAAAAAACTATAGGCCAATATCACTGATGAACATAGATGCAAAAATCCTAAACAAAATTCTAGCAATCAGAATCCAACAACACATTAAAAGATCATACACCATGACCAAGTGGGCTTTATCCCAGGGATGCAAGTATTCTTCAATATCCGCAAATCAATCAATGTAATACACCACATTAACAAATTGAAAACAAAAACCATATGATTATCTCAATAGATGCAGAGAAAGCCTTTGACAAAATTCAACATCCATTTATGATAAAACTCTCCAGAAAGCAGGAATAGAAGGAACATACCTCAACATAATAAAAGCTATATATGACAAAACCACAGCAAACATTATCCTCAATGGTGAAAAAATTGAAAGCATTTCCTCTAAAGTCAGGAACAAAACAAGGGTGCCCACTTTCACCATTACTATTCAACATAGTTTTGGAAGTTTTGGCTACAGCAATCAGAGCAGAAAAGAAATAAAAGGAATCCAAATTGGAAAAGAAGAAGTAAAACTCTACTATTTGCAGATGACATGATCCTCTACATAGAAAACCCTAAAGACTCCACCAGAAAATTACTAGAACTAATCAATGATTATAGTAAAGTTGCAGGATATAAAATCAACACACAGAAATCCCTTGCATTCCTATACACTAATAATGAGAAAACAGAAAGAGAAATTAAGGAAACAATTCCATTCACCATTGCAACGAAGAGAATAAAATACTTAGGAATATATCTACCTAAAGAAACTAAAGACCTATATATAGAAAAACTATAAAACACTGGTGAAAGAAATCAAAGAGGACACTAATAGATGGAGAAATATACATGTTCATGGATTGGAAGAATCAATATAGTGAAAATGAGTATACTACCCAAAGCAATTTATAGATTCAATGCAATCCCTATCAAGCTACCAACAGTATTCTTCACAGAGCTAGAACAAATAATTTCACAATTTGTATGGAAATACAAAAACCTCGAATAGCCAAAGCGATCTTGAGAAAGAAGAATGGAACTGGAGGAATCAACCTACCTGACTTCAGGCTCTACTACAAAGCCACAGTTATCAAGACAGTATGGTACTGGCACAAAGACAGAAATATAGATCAATGGAACAAAATAGAAAGCCCAGAGATAAATCCACGCACATATGGACACCTTATCTTTGACAAAGGAGGCAAGAATATACAGTGGATTAAAGACAATCTCTTTAACAAGTGGTGCTGGGAAATCTGGTCAACCACTTGTAAAAGAATGAAACTAGAACACTTTCTAACACCATATACAAAAATAAACTCAAAATGGATTAAAGATCTCAACATAAGACCAGAAACTATAAAACTCCTAGAGGAGAACATAGGCAAAACACTCTCTGACATACATCACAGCAGGATCCTCTATGACCCACCTCCCAGAATATTGGAAATAAAAGCAAAAATAAACAAATGGGACCTAATTAAACTTAAAAGCTTCTGCACATCAAAGGAAACTATTAGCAAGGTGAAAAGACAGCCTTCAGAATGGGAGAAAATAATAGCAAATGAAGCAACCGACAAACAACTAATCTCAAAAATATACAAGCAACTCCTACAGCTCAACTCCAGAAAAATAAATGACCCAATCAAAAAATGGGCCAAAGATCTAAATAGACATTTCTCCAAAGAAGACATACAGATGGCTAACAAACACTTGAAAAAGGTATCTTTAATTGTTATTGATTATCAAATTGTGGGGAGGAGGAGTCTGCAGATTTCCAGAAAAAACTATGAGTAGTACCAGGGCCTCTATTAAATTCTTTATTTAACTATCAGATACTGAATAATTGGACAGAGATAATGTCACATTCAGGAGAAGGCAATGGCACCCCACTCCAGTACTGTTGCCCGGAAAATCCCATGGATGGAGGAGCCTGGTAGGCTGCAGTCCATGGGGTCGCTAAGAGTCAGACACGACTGATTGACTTCTTTCACTTTCCACTTTCATGCATTGGAGAAGGAAATGGCAACCCACTCCATGTTCTTGCCTGGAGAATCCCATGGATGGAGAAGCCTGGTAGGCTGCAGTCCATGGGGTCACACAGAGTCGGATACAACTGAAGCGACTTAGCAGCAGCAATGTCACATTCATGATTTATAGGTTACTATATAATTTTCAAGTGGGAAAATGATATAATTAATTGTTAAAATTATCTCAGAATTGGAGTTTAGTTTTTTTTACAACATCATAGATAATACTGTCATCTGCATATACATCTTCTCTATAATAAATACTTAAGTTTTCTATATTAATTTAAAAAATTGAGTTAATATTATGATTTACACTGATTTAAAAATCACCAAGAAGCATTTTATTTTACATTTAATAAGAACCTTAATACACTATTTAAGTAAATCCCTTTTATTTTTCTATGTACATAATCTTTATTTTATTACATTATTGCATTCCCTATGTTTAGGTCTCTAGAATTTTTGTAATTTGGTTTTCTTAGAAGCATAATTCAAAAGGTGTGTTTAAATTTGTACTCTATATATTTGAGAAAAACTTTTTATTATCTGGTAAAAATTGGATTTCCTTTTCACCTAACTTATTCATTATTTTAATAAGCACTTTAGTAAACTGTACTAATCTTCCTATTCCTCTTCTGACACCTCTAATAATAAAATAGTGACGTTTTGAAGGAATTGGTTGAAATATACCATTTATATTCAGATTAAAATTTAAAATAAAAATTAAAAATGACTAGATAAAGAAAATGAAGGATTATGTAACTAACTTTAGTCAGTTAGGCTTAGGGAGAAGCCACAGCCGCACCCCACCAATGGATGACTTAACTGCCTATCTTCCAAATAAGTTTAAAGGGAAGCCCATCATTGTGTCTTACAGTGTTCCCATGACATGATGCCATCATTTATTCTGTATATTTTATTGCCCAGAAAATAAATTTGAGACTCTTAAAGGATTGTTGTTATTAACTTTATTTTTGTTTTCATTATTGATGTTAACCATAAAATGTGTGTAACAGTGGTTATGATGAAAATCTTAATATAAAATTATCATTTTCATTAAGTAGAGAAGACTGCTTTAAGTCAACAGACTTAAAGGGAATCCAAACCTTGGTTTCTGGTTTTGCCACTTTGTTTCCACGAATGCGTCTATCTTCTTGAGTCTCAGCTTCTTTATCCAAAAAAGTAATGGTTATCTTAAATGACTTCAGTGATTAATTTCTGCTCTGTATGTACTATAACTTTCTGATTTTTGCTGGGAGAGAATCATCTTTAACTGGTCTCTGAGAAAGAAAAATGACATTCGGAAAAAGGCATAAAATCAAAGTTATAGCCAATGGCTGGGTCATAGAGGAATATAAGGTTATTTTTACTCTTTTCTGTTTTATTCAGATGTAGTGTCTGTAATAGATGTGGACAGTATCCCATGAGATTGGTACAGAGGAGACATGACTGATGCTGCTGTAGGGACATGGGGTTATCAAATGGAGCATGGATCCTAGTCTTGGCTACTCCTAAAAGCCTTGAGGTGACTTTACCTTCATGAGGTAGCTTTTGACAGTCCATGCACCTACCATGCTTAATTTTCTTTGGAAATTAAAAACAACACCAACATGATGTACAGGTTTTGATGTCTAAAAAAGCAGATTTGTTCATTACAACCGATGCAGGTAAAAAGCAGTGCTAGTGGTTTTCAGAAACAAACATGTTTGGATATACTTTCTGGAAAGAGAAGAGTCTTACCTTTCATTCATTTCATTTATTTTTGGTTGCAGAACCTCAGATGGTGGCAAAGTTGTCGGCACCATAGAAGTCAGTGTCGTGAAGATGGGGGAGATTGAGGATGGGGAAGCCGACAACATCACGACAGATGTGCAGGGACAAAAGGTAGGGTCCCAGTCAGCTCACTGCACAAATTAAATTAGAAACGATCAGCTCTGCCAGCTGCCTGGATCACCATCACCTCTGTGGGGTATGAAATCTTATTATTCAAAAGCTAAATGAGAAATCAGCTTTGGAATGGGAGTACCTTAAGTGTGCCTCATCCTCACAACCCAGACGGCCTGCGTGCATGAAACTATGCAAAGCCACGCACGATTCAAAACACCTTTCTCTCGGCAGCTGGCTGTCTGTGTTGGCACAGCCTCTTCTCAGTTAGAACAAAAGTATTGATCGCTGTTATATTCTGCAGTAATTAGCCCTATGTGAGATGCACAGAACATTCTGGGAGGCCTATTGCCAAAAGTAACCACTTCTCTGCTCTCAAAATTCTCTTTGGAAAACGATTTAGTTTGAGTTTGGGTTGTGTTTTCATGTGAAGGAGGACAGATTGAACAACTCTGTGCCTTAGGAAATGATGGAGAAAGAAGCAGGAAGTGGTAAATGGGTTGGGGGGATGGGCAGGAAGACTCTAGAGGGGGAGGGGCAGTGCCAGCTTCCTTGAAGTCCAGAATATTGTCAGTATCCAGGATTTTTATTTCCTTTCTACTTTCTTTTCTTTAAATAGACAAAATTGTTAGTCTAAAGTCCTAATTTAGAAAGGGACTCTAGAGGGGGAGGGGCAGTGCCAGCTCCCTTGAAGTCCAGAATATTGTCAGTATCCAGGATTTTTATTTCCTTTCCATTTTCTTTTCTTTAAATAGAGAGACAAAATTGTTAGTCTAAAGTCCTGATTTAGGAAGGGAGTTGCCCATCTCACTGAAGGACAGAGGATCGAGTTATAAATTAATAGCTTTTTTCCCCCCTCAGGGACATGAATTTGTTTATATATTAGAATGTCTGCCTTTTCACAAATGAGCATTTTTTAATAACATGATCCATTGTGACCTGTTTTCTGGCTTAGTGTCCCTTATCTGGGAGCATATTTTAATTTTTGGTACAGAGGAAACATCTACACATCTCTCTAGCATGAGAAAGACAGTACTTATCTAGCACTTAACAAATCGTTAACACTACAAAAAAAAAATCTAAACTGATTAAAAAAAAAAAAAAAGTTGTTCTTAGTCTGCATAGGCTAGGGTCTTACCACTTCCCCAAGCCTTGTTCTTCTCTGCTCCCTACTCTCCCTCAGAATGTATTCCAGGTCATGAACATATTTCAGTGAGGTCCAATGTTTGAATCAGGTTGCTGGCAAATAGCAGGGCCATGTTGAAGTTATGCAGCAGACCATCTTAAGATTCCTGTCTTATGGCTAAGGTTCTGTCATTCAACCCTTGTTAACTCTGGACTTCTATGTAAGACTCCTATTAGTCACCACCACGTGAATGCTTGTGTGTATCAAGATTAGAGGGGGAGGATTTGTAGGTTAAGAAGGTGGGGAGGGTGTCGGGGGAACAGGATGAACTAAGGGCAGAAATAGGCAGATAATTGTGCCTAAACCCATGGAGACCAGGAGCTAAAACACTTCCCATTTCGAAGTAAGCCTGCTTTCCATTTTCCTAACCTATTACCAGCCACCTCTATTTTTTCCCAAAGCTGGCTCACCCCTTGACTCCTTTACAATGTTGCTATTATGGGATAGCACAAAATTGAGTCATGTTCTTTTCATAAATGGAGAACCTGATACTCAGGAATATGCCTCACTAAAGTTGTACATAATGTTTCTGATTTAGTAATGTGAACTTAAAAAAATGAGTTAACTGAGCTGTTCCAGAAATAGGTGGCAGTGTCAGCACGTACCTTGTAGTTGTCATAAGTGGGCTAAAATGCTAACCACATCAAGCATTGTTTGTTTTAGCTGTATCCTATCTGCATTCTTATAAAGTTACTATAAACCCTGTTTGCAATCCCTAGGAACAGTTGTGAAGAGCACGTCGTAAGGTCCACTCTGCACGGTATTTAGAAGAGTTATGTGGAAAGAACTTTATCTCAGTGTTTTTCAAAGTGTGGTCGGAATCATCACAGTGTTTGTTAGAAATTCAAATATAAGGACCCTTTTGCAGACTTGCTAAATCAAAATCTCTATGAAATGTATTAACATGGTCTGTTACTAATAGTGATTTAAATCTTAAAGTTAGTCAATGGCTGAAATATATGAAAAGACAAAGTAACTGAGATTGAGGTTATCCTAAAACCACATCCCTCTCACTGGTTTGCACAAATGCGGGAGAGGAAATGGAACAACTCTTTGCACCATAGTCGTGTACTAAGTGGCACGTGTTATCCCTTATATATACTGAGCAGATAAAAAATTAGTACCTATATGAACCTGCTTGGGCTGCCATAATGAAATACCATAGACTAAATGACTTGACGGAAATGTATTTCTCACAGTTCTGAAATGCTACCGAGTCCTGGATCACAGTGCCAGATGATTCAGTTCCAGGTGAATCCTCTCTTCCTGGCTTGCAGATTTCTTGCTGTGTCCTCACAAGGCTTTGCCATGGCACACATGCATAGAGGGAAAGAGGGAGCTCTGGTGTCTCCTCCTCTTCTTGTTAAGGACACGAGCTGTAGCACTAAGGTCCTACTCTTGTGACCTCATTTAACCAATTCCACAAAGTTCTTATCTTCAAATACAGTGACATGAAACATTGGGACTTCAACATATGAATTCCGAGGAATGTGATTCAGTTCATAATGGTACCTTTGATGTAAAATACTACATTTTAATCCTGAATCATACCCATCAGCCAGAGCATGGACAACAATTATAAATGAAAATCCAAGTTCTTTCCTCTCACATATGTTTACTTGTTTCCTAAAACCATATTATTATGTTTTTTTTTTTTTAAATCAAAGGAAGACTGTGCATAGGGTCCTTCACCCTATTATACTGGTTCAAACTTCTATTTGATACATAAAAACACAGAAATAGAATACAAAGTGTTAACATGACGGAACAGTAGAAAGAAAAATTCACAAAAGAAGTACTAACATTGTCCTTTTACAAAGCTAACATGTAATATTACTACGTTTTATAAAACACTATGTTTATAAAAAAAAGGTTTTTTTTTAATTTTGGGTTATGTTTCAATCCTTTGTTCCTCTCATACTTATAATCAATATGGCAGTAAATCCTGTTCATTTTGACTTCTAAATAAATTCAGAATCTGACAACTTGTGACCCCTTAGGGCACTGTGACCTACATTGTCTGTCACCTAGATTTTTGCAGTACAGTAAGTCCTCTACATATGAACAGGTTCCATTCTGAGAGCATGTCCATATGTCCAATTTTTCATACATCCAACGAAGTTAGCCTGGGTACCCAACTAACACAATCAGCTATGTCGTAATGTGCTGTAATCAGCTTATAATACTTTCTACACAAATAATACATAAAAAACAAACATGAACATCAAATAAGGAAAACATTTTTAATCTTACAGTACAGTACCTTGGAAAATGCAGTAGTACCATACAATGGCTGGCATAGGAGGGCTGGCATCGAGTGAACAGGCAAGAAGAGTTACTGACTGGAGGAGCAAGAGGAGGTGGGAGATGGTAGAGCTGAAGGGTCATCAGCAATAGGAGACGGAGGGCAAGCTGCAGTTTCACTCATGCTTATGTTGATGGGATGCATGTTTGCATCTTTGAAAGTTCACGACTGGAAGGTTCACAGTTAGGGGACTTACTGTAGTCTCTTGCATGTCTCTCTGACTCCCTCCAGCCTCCTTCCCTGCCATCCTCACCACCGGCATAGTCTGTTCTCAGCAGAGCATTTCCTGAAATGTAATACAGAATGTGCCATTCCTCAAATGGCCTCATCTCCAAGAAGACCGAGTGAGCTACAAGGGAAGCCCCGATAAATCCAAATCCTCACTTGAAGTCCTACAAGTGTTGGTCCCCTTCACATCCTTCACCTCCTCTTCCGCTCCTCAGTTTTGTCCATTTTGATCCAGCCACATTATCTTCTTTGCTGCTCCTTAAACATCCCAGATGTTTAAGATGAACTTTGTTATTCAATCTATCCATGTAGCATTTTCCCCAGTATCTGTGCTCCACTCCTTCACTTCCTCTGGTCTTTATACAAAATCACTTTCTCACCGAAGCCTTCTCTGCCACCATATCTAAAACTGCAATGCCTGCCAGAAACACCCTCTCTTCTCTGAGTTATTTTGTCTTTAGTACTTATTGCTGTCCAACCTTATATGTGTTTTTTATTTATCTCATGTATTGTTTATTTCTTCACTAGAATTAAACTTCCTGAGAGAAACGTGTTTGTCTGTTTGTTCTCTTTTCTACCCTCAGTGCCCAGAACTGAGCCTGACAGAAGGACACTGAATCAATGAATAAATGAAGTCAATATTACTTTGAAGAAATTAAATCCAAAATTGCCTCCTAGATGGGACAATATTTAGCTATATAGCACTGTACAAGGGCTTCCCCAGTGGCTCAACTATAAAGAATCTGCCTGTAGTGCAGGAGCCACAGGAGATGCAGGCTCATCCCTGGACTGGAAAGATGCCCTGGAGGAGGGCATGGCAACCCACTCCAGTATTCTTGTCTGGAGAATCCCATGGACAGAGGAGCCTGGTCGGTTACAGTCCATGGGGTCACAAAGAGTCAGACACGACTAAGTGACTGAGCACACATTCACGTTCATCAGTGAACCAAGTAGGCATCAAGTAGGCACAGATGCCACCTTCTTGTGAAGTAAAAAATAAGCGATGTGTTGTTGATCAGATGGTGCTATTTGTTATAGGGGAAAAAGGACTAGAGAGTCCTAGGCTGTGGCCATTTTAAACTGGATGGTCAAGGATAGATTCACTAGTAATATGATATTTGATCTGAAATGTGCAGGAAATAAGGAATAAGAACTGTGGATTTCTGAAAGGAAAAAGAATTATAGGTAGAGTGAGCAGCAAAAGCAGAGGTCCTAAGATGGCAGGATGCTCCTTGTGTTGAAGGAACAGCAAGAAGGTCAGTGTGACTAGAATTGAGGGGTCAAGCAGGAGAGTGATAGGAGTTGAGGACAGATTCATGAAGCAGGGAAGACGGACTGTGTACTTCCTTGAAGCCTATTAGACTCTGGGCTACGTGTAAAGATAGTTGAGGAGATGAGTGTATAGGTGTGAAGTCTGATTCATATTTTAGGAGGACCTTCTGGCTGCTGTTTTGAGTAGAGCCTACCGTGAGGCAAGGACAGCAGAATGAAACCCAATTATTATGAAGATTCAGGGTAGAAATGCAGATGAGCTGAATTAGGGTGATGCTGATGGAGAAGGTGAATTGTGGCCACCCTCCAGGAGAAAAGGATAGCTAAAAAATAGAATTACCATTTTCTCAAAAACACTGAGAGAAGCAGGTGGAGGACGATGGGAGATTTTGAGATGCTATATTTGACATTCCTCTTAGATATTTAAATATATATGTATCTAAGCAGCTGGAGGTTCAAGTCTGGAATTCAGGTGGGCTGTCCAAACTGGAGTTATGTATTTGTGGGTCACCAGATGATATTTGGATGGTGTTTAAGCCATGAGACTGAATGAGATCACAAAAGCATAGCTCTTCTGTTTTACACTCTTGAAATTTATATTTATGTGGATTTTATCTACTGACATTTACTGTATTCGTAATTATACTGTATATAATTCACTTATTTGAATTATATCTGTAGACATTTATCATATTAGAAAGTCAAACAGGAAATGTTTAAAACAGAAGAGTATATAAGTACACATACCATTAGCTATCACGTGATTGGGTAATACAGTCTAGAAAATTCTACTGTATGCTTATAAGAGAAAGAGAAGGAAACAGACAAATAATATTTTAGTATTAATTTGAAAATAAAGTTGTCTTTACCCTGTGCTAGATGCTACAAAGGATACAAAGACAGAAGTTATCAGGGGGACTTCTCTCCCTGTGCTAGATGCTACAAAGGATACAAAGACAGAAGTTATCAGGGGGACTTCTCTCCCTGTGCTAGATGCTACAAAGGATACAAAGACAAAAGTTATCAGGGGGACTTCTCTGGTGGTCCAGTGGCTAACACTCTGAATTTCCAATGCAGAGGCCATGAGTTCGATCCCTGATCAGGGAACTAAGATCCCACATACTGTATGGCCCAGCCAAAAAGTAAAATAAATTAAATGAATGTATCTTTAAAAAAAAGGCGTCAGGAATTTCCAGGAGACTCCAGAATAACTTTGAGAACCATGATTGATGAAATAAACTAACAGATGTGAAAGTACTTAGCCATGAAGTGTTGGTCTTGATGGATTCATACAGAGCTTTATGATTATTGTTCATACAATATTGCTGATTTTCTAGATCAATGCGTATCAACGCGTATCAAATTGATATGTTAGCTGAGAGTCAAAATCATTTAGCTCCAAGAATTTTACATATCTTATGTTTCTTCTGCTTGGCCACACTTACCATCAAAAGATACTTTTAAAATTATTAATCACAATCAATAGGGTTATGGTGCTACATCTGGTAAAAAAGCATGTGATGTTTTGCTATTCCTGCTCAGAATCACAAATGTAGAGTCATTACATTGTGAGTGCACATCATGCAAATGTATAATGTTGCAAATATCCATCATCATAATAGCAATGAACAGTATAAATAGATGAACCTTCTTAAGCACAATTTCCACCTCATTTCCATCTTTGCATTCTCTGTAGCAACTAGCACAGTGTAACAGTGACTCTAAAGTCAATGTAAAAAAAAAAAATTAAATATAGCTTAAGGAAATAAATAAGGTTCTTGGCCTGTAGAACTTTCCATCTAAATAGTGACACAAAGTGTACACTTCAGGAAACAATTGAAGAAAGCAATAACCAGAGTCCAAATATGAAAATGTTAGTTTGTTAAGTGCTTATTACTTTCTGTTTATGTTCAATGGGTTTAAATCTTGAGGGGATTCTGAGTAGTAGAACTTTAAAATACAGTAACATTGCAAAATAAGAATATTAGTTTAAAATGTCCTCAATATTGGTTTTCCAGTGTGGGTGGAAGATATAAATATATAAAAGTCATATGTCTGTATTCATTTGGTGAAATGAAGCAGGCCTTTATTTGGAAAGAGAAAGGTATCTTTGATTTCAAAGAGGCAGGACTGCCTCCATAAAACAGAAGCAGTTTCTCAGGATAATAGCCTGGTTTCTGGGAATTATGGACTTCTTCACTAAAAAGGTTTAATCTAAACCATCCCTATAAGTTATGTTGTAGATGATGATATTCTTTTGGAAAGGAAGATGATTTAGAGCTGTGTATCTAGTTATTATGTGGAAGGACGCAGGGACAAAGCATGAAAGTATTTGAGGACCAGTCTGAGAATATTGAATTTGATTGGACAGTAAATAACCATTATACATTCCAGAACCAAACACTGATATGATGAATATAATGTTTACCAAAAATTACTTTAACAGCCAGCCCTATGTAGGCTGAAAGAAGTAGAGAAAATATTGTAAATAGGAGAAATAAAGAATTTTAAATGTGTCGAAGGATCCTTGCAAATTGCTGTGGTGATTTGGAAAGTGCATATACAAAATACCTGTGCGTTAAAAAAAGTAATCACCTCTGACTTCTGGTTTGTTGTAAAATGATCTAAATCACACTAAATTTTAAGAATTCTTTGCAGTTATTCATTCTTTTAGTGGGATCTCAATATAAGCACTAAAAATTTTAGGAAAGCACATTTTTCTCCATCTGGAAATTTCCTGAGTAATGTGATGAATGTTATGATAGAGGAATGAGTAGTAGACTTTAAGAATACAGAAAGTAACATTTAAATCAATGTCTTAAATTATTTGTGTCCCTTCTCAAAATACTTGAGAGACCTACACTTTGCTATCATGAACCTCTGTGGCTGTGAATCTCAAAGCAGGGCCAGTCCCTGAAGGAGGAAGGGAGGTAGGTTTCTGTGTCTCTCCCTGTCTCTCCTGTCTCCTGTCCAGAGCAGTGTCTATTCTGTAAAGGATCATGAGCTGAGTCTATTTATCATGGGTTAATAGATCATCTATTATCTCTAGATTGGCATGTGTATAAATTACTTATTCATAAATCGGACATCAGCTTGTTTATAAAGTACCCTCATCCTTTATGAGCAAGTGTTTGTATCTTTTGCCAGAGACAGAAAGTCTCCTTTTGCATTGTAAAATTAGATGCTACAATATATTTTCTCCTTTATTTACAGTTACCTTTACTTAAAAGCTAGAAAATAATTTGCTTTTTATTGATCGAAAATCGACCCACCCAGGTGACAGAAATACAAAGCCATTCACCTTCTCATAGGGGATTTGCTGTAATGGGAACCTATTTCTAGCGTGTTAGGGAGAGTTCTTTTCTACAAAGAAAGTACAAATTTTCTCTCCTAAGAAGTCTTTAACTCTAACTGAAATGTAGTCTATAATTGCATAATAAAGTCATATTATATGTAAGTAAATAATCACAAGTTAAACTAGGTTCATCATAAAGGTACAGCTCAAAATAGTTTTTCAAAAATGTCTTGTTCAAAACTTTTTGAAACTGTGTGTATGGCCTCATGTTTTAAGAGAATCTCATTCCTTACTTGATCGTGTTCAAATACGTTTTCTTTCTTCTTTTTCCTTCCTAGTGTGCATTGGTTTGTGAATGTTCAGCCCCAGAAAGTGTGAGCAGAAAAGATAACCTACCTTTTTTGAATGCCGGTATGTACCTCAGTTTTGGAAACTTAAGTTCATTCCATGTGAACATACATTTTAATTTTCTAAGAAGTTGATACTGAACCTGGATACCATTCTCACAGAACTGTTGTAAACATTTATCAAATATTGGTAATCATGGGAGTTAGCAGTGAAGGGGTAAACTTGACAATTCCATAAAAAAATATATTTGTATATCTTGGCTAAATGGCAAAACAAATTCTTTTTATCTATTGGATTTTTATTTTATCTGACATGAGACGTCATTTCAGATGATGGAGGAAGATGGAGGAAGTATTAGAAATGTGAAGCTCGTAGTTAGTTTGACTTTCTAATTCTAGAATTTAAAGTTGTTAAAACAGTGTGTATATGGATTCAGTAGGAAAAATTCATACATACATTTGTACATTCCAGTGTGTGTGTGAATATATATATATATGTGCATATACATGTAGTGTTAATAACTTCAAGAAGGCACTGAACAGTGTGGTAAATGATGACTTTGACATCTGATACAGTTATAAAATATGTGATAATATACATATATGTAAATCATGGAACTAACTTCTGAATGATAACATACATTGTGTTACCAGTAGTGATAATATTAGCAAATAATGATTAGTACAATGGCAAGCAAGATGCTAAATGCCTCGTATGCCTTGCCTTTCCTTATTTTCTAATATGTGCTATGAAGAAGGCACTCTTATTATCTCCATTTTATAGATGAGGAAATTGCTCAAGATTACTACTTAGCCACAACAAGTCCAACATTTAATCTGGTTTTAATCCCAAGGCCTTTGCTCTTAATTACTAGATCATGCTTTTACTAAAAAAGCCATTAATTAACAAGCTGGTATAACCGTAAAATAAACCTTAACATTTTCCTAGCCTTGCAATGTTGTGCATTTCAACAGTGACATGGATAGCATGATAATCAGATTGAGTGGTACCAAACTTCAAAGTTACTAAGACAGAACCCCTAAACAATGAGCAATTTTCCCCTGCAGAAACCCAGTAATAATAAGAGATGGAGAAAGACATACAACATTTTAAATCAAAGAACTCAAAATAGAATATAGCAACCAAAAGCCCATGAATTGTACTTAATAGAATGGAGGATTAAACCAAAGAAGAGAAGCTACTTCTCAATCTAGGACCAAATGGCATGTTTTAAAAAATGGTTATTAAGGATATAATATCAGGAGGAACGTGCATTAAATAGGGAAGCGGCTAGCTGCACAGCTATACCAGCCAGATACCATAAAAATACTTAAGGTATCTATGTGGCTAAAATAGCTAATGTATCCTCAAAGGGTCTTCCTCATATATGTTTTTTCTTTTAAAAGCTGACCAAACCTCTAAACCTTGATTTCAGTATATCTAGATAATCTATTTAATTCTCCACATGTCAATTTTGAGAAGTAAAATTGAATGTGAGAGATATTGCACTCATGTTAAATACAGTTTAAATGAATCAAATTATCATCAAAATCATCTACACTGTAATTATAAGACACTTTTAAAGTGATTCACTCATGTGAACCTTGTAATTTTTTTATGCACACAAAGGGAAATGCCATTTTAAAATACTGATTGGTTTAATATAAATTTCAAAGAGAAAGAGAAAAGTGGCTCTGGGAGTAGAAAGAAATATATCACCTAAGGAAGATGAGCCAAAGGGAACATGAGAAAAATAAATCTGTACCTTCTGATCCTTGTGCCATAAAATCTGCAAGGCATGAGTTTTGGAAGCCTATTAACTCTTCCAAGTGTCTAGGGTATGATTCCTAACCTTTGATTTGTAATATGACAGAGACAAGCGATGTGGAAGTCTTGGGAGCAGCTACATTCTACAATTTAAATACACTCACTAACGGAGTGAAAGAGGATAGATTACCGCTTTCCCTTTTCCTGGAGCTGACGGTTTTGGTGGTGATTCTACACTTTGTTCCGATGATTTTTTTCTGTGTCGTTGGTCCAGGCAATCTGAAAGTGCCTAGAATATTAGCCAAAAATATTTTCTTTCTATGAAATAATTTTTTGAAATGCAGTCTTATTTATTTGGCTGCACTGGGTCTTCCTTGGCAGCACGTAGAATCCCCGTTGCATCCTGTGGGAATCTTCTTTCCCTGACCAGGGATCGAACCTGGGTCACCTGCATTGCAGGGCAGATTCTTAACCACTGGATCACCAAGGAAATCCCACAGATATTTTTTATGAGCCTTCTTATATTAGGGAAAGTGAAGTCGCTCAGTCGTGTCCAGCTCTTTGCAATCCCATGGACTGTAGCCTGCCAGGCTCCTCTGTTGATGGGGATTTCCAGGCAAGAATACTGGAGTGGGTTTCCTTCTCCAGGGTATATTAGGGGAAGATAAGACAAAATGCCTGTCAACTGTTCTAAAAGCTTGGTTTTTAAAAAATTATTTTAAAATACAACTAAGTGCTATATATACAACGCTTCTGCTCGTAATCCTAAAGCGTATCGCACATGTATAGAATATGTAAGTAGAAGATGCACCCTTGACTTTGGTCTGTGTGTACCTTGGTATTTTGTTCTATTTATTTATCCATCTAAACTCAGCAACTTTGGAATTAATCTATTATACTCCCATGAGGTACTTTTTCACAATCTGTAGGCGGAGGGAGCTATTGACATTCTTCCCAAGCCTTTATATTCATGTATTATATGGAACTTGCCAGTCTCAAGTGAGTTATGAAGTTCTTACTGATTGAGCGCAAGAGGATGTCATAGCTCATAGCTGCTCTTCACTATTCTATTTATATCTCTAGAGGTTTAATGAATAACTCGGAAAATTCACTTATCTATTGTGAGACTCCAGAGAAAAAGCTCTTCCCTCTTGGGTCTCACCGTTTTCACGCCGCATTTGCCTCTCAAGTTGAAGGTATATGTTGGGAGCCTGGAGAGGTGAGGGCAGGAGGAGAAAGAAAGATGAGGAGGAGGAGAGGGGGCAGAATTTACAACTCCATAAAAAAGATATATAAGTACTTCAGCTATACAGGAGAAAATAAATTCCTTTCCGCTGTTGGACTTTATATTCTCTGAAAGAGGAAATGAATTAGAAGATGTAGTATTAAGAATTGTGAGGTTCTCATTTTGTTTGATTTTATTATAGTTTTATCAAAGTTGTTGAAAAGTTACCTGTTTAATTATTGGTGCATTCATTTAAGCAAAATGGCAGTGAGAACACTTGAAACTATGTGTTGTTGGGGTGTTGCCTCAGGGATGAGGGTCGGGAAAGTTAATTTTGAACACAGGGAAGTGTGAACAACCAAGTCTCTTACCTGGTCACAGAGTTGGGTGTCCATAGACTGTGGCGCCTTTGTCTACAGCAAAACAAGAACACACGGGCTCTGGTGGTATTAATACCAGTGCCCTGAACAGGCTCTGTGAAGAACTGCTGTCACAGCCTAGATTTGCTAACAGCAATGTGACTCTGACGGCCTGGTCAGGCTCTTTGGACACTGATACTTTTGGGATGACCAAACTGACCTTGACAGTCTTCGATTTCCTTTTTGGCCCTCCATGTCTGAAATCTAAAGAGCATAGTTTAGCTTTTGCTATGTCTTCCTTCATTTTAGAAATATTTCATGAAAGTTTTCATTTTCATCAGTTTCACATGGAGTCCTATATCCGATTCTTTGTCACTTACAGTTGTCTTTCTCAGGAGTTATTTATATTTAATAAGCCTGGCCACAAGTAAACTCTTTAAAAAAATTTGTCAAGATCAACAATTCTCTCTAGATTTCCTGAACCTACCCATTTTCTTTGGTAAAGCATAATGCTACAGAATACTTCAGCCCATGGACTTTGATATTATCATGATCAATCTGAGAAGCTAATGGACTCTGTCATCGTTTCCTATTATCTTCACATTTTGAGTGAGTTTCCCTCTGTCAGCAAGCATTCGATCTGATACAGCATCTTTCCTGGTTGAATTCTATACTTCTTGAGTCATGAAATTATCTATGATATTTTTGAAGACCAGTTTCATGCTGTATATTAATGTGCATGCTGTCCATGCTCTTCATAGAGGGTGTATCTGACAGTGATAAATTCCATGACTGTAAAAAAATCTAAATCTCAATGTGAGGACTACCCTGTTTTCAGTCCTAAATACAGGTACTTTCCCCCCTATTTGGAGAGTTTATTGGTGTTTATCTTCTTGCCTCAGGGATGAATCACAAGTGTTCTCAAAGTAGTCCATGTATCTTTTATTCTTTTCCCCCAGAAAGGCTTAAGCCATCTACTTTCCCAGGTGGCACTAGCGGTAAATAGCCTGCCTGCCAATGCAGGAGGTGTAAGAGAAGTGGGTTTGATCCCTGGGTTGGGAAAATCCCTTGAAGGAGGGCATGCAGGCCACTCCAGTATCCTTGCATGGAGAATCCTGTGGACAGAGGAGCCTGGCGGGCTACAGTCCATGGAATCACAGAGAGTCAGACAAGATTGAATGACTTGGCACACATGCCCTATAGCTTTACTGAAGTTGCCTGATTACGAGCTGTTTAAGAAGAAGAAACATTGCTTATTTATTTCTGTGTCTCCAGGGACAGAAAGCAATAGAAACTCAGCAGATATTTGTCAAATGACTGATAATGGGTGTATCTTACCACTTGAATTTATGCTTCAGGTACAGAAAACTGCTCTGTTATTCTTCTGTCCCTGAGAAAGATGTTCAAATTGAATTATTTCTTTTTAAAATGATTTATTACTTTCCCTAAAAATTACTGTTAAATTCTCATTTAAAATTTTTTTTCTGCTTCATTTGGCACCATATATTTTAATTGCCTTTCACAATACCACATAACTGAACTAAGTACAGGCAACATTCTCCTCAATTCCACCCCATCTAAAGCAACTGGTGACTGAATATTTTAAGAAATATTCTGAGAGACTTTGAAAAATATTTCTCTCTATATTCATTTCGAGTCCTAAGGAATTCCAGCCAAAAAAACAAATCTCTTTGTTTTGTCTATTTTTTTTTTTTCCTTTTCATTCATGAGGTACTAAATTAACTACCTTGTCAAATTTTAGATCATATCAGTTTATAACAAAGGTATCTCTCTGGTATCCTTTGTGCTCAGTTGTATCTGACTCTTTGCAACCCCATGGACTGTAGCCCACCAGGCTCCTCTGTCCATGGGATTTCCTAGGCAAGATTACTGGAACAGGTTGTCGTTTCCTTCTCCAGGGAATCTTCCTGACCCAGGGATTGAACCTGCATCTCTTGTGTCTCCTGCATTGACAGGGGAGTTTCTTGACTAATGTGCCACCTGGGAAGCCTCATATGTTCTTCATACTAGTTAAATAGATTTGCCCTTGTATTTGTAACTCTATGATATATAAAATATAGGACCATCTTGGCTTATAACATTGGCCTTTTATCCTTATACTTATTCACCAGATTTCTTTGCACTTTGCTGTTTTAATAAATCCAGTGGAGCCCATTGTCAACTCAAAGAAAAAAAACGCACAACCATAAAGCTGAGAATTATGTTTTATCAGGCAGACTTTCTCAGGACTTTGAGCCCCGGAAACAGAAGTCTCAGATCACTCTGAGGGACTGCTTTGAAGAGCCAGGATGTATGGGAGTTTTTGGAACAAAGGGCAGGGAGCCAAAACATCAAAAGATTATTGATAATTAAGGAAAACCAGACATCTCAAGTTAATGAAATCAGCCCTTTTCTGTGTATAGGAAAAGGAAAGGAAAGTGAAATCGCTCAGTCGTGTCTGACTCTTTGTGACCCCATGGACCGTAACCTACCAGGCTCCTCTGTCCATGGGATTTTCCAGCAAGAGTATTGGAGTGTGTTGCCATTTCCTTCTCCAGGGGAACTTCCCAACCCAGGGATCAAACCCAGGTCTCCCGCATTTCGGGCAGATGCTTTACCGTCTGAGCCACCAGGGAAGATGCAAAGTCTGGGCTTATTGCAGTCATTCCTTTAAGATGCACCTCAGCTATCTGGGGCCAGTATCCTGTGTTCCCTCGTCCTGAGTTTCCTGAGTGCAGAGTCTGGCATGACTGCGGCGGTTGACAGCTGGATGGCAGGCATTCTTTGTTTTCATTCTGAGTTTCCTCAGGACTCTCCCTCCAGGTGGCTGTCATGTGATGGCTTGATGTCTGTAACATCTTTTCTTTACTGATATGGTTGATGGCCTAAGTAGTTCACACCATTAACCTTGCTCTTTTGGAATTTTCATGTTTTCTTTACTGTGTATTAACATAGAGTATAACTTGAGTGGAAGAGTAAATTTCTTTGTCTATTAATAGTAATCAATGAAATCATCAGACACTTTTAATACTTCAGCTTTGTTCCTGTTTTAAGTTTATCACCCTATTGCCCACCTTATGTAAACTAGAAGGAAAATAAAGGCAAGAAGATGATATAGTCAAAAAGGTAATATTTTGTGGACAAATATAAGAAGGACTTTCAGCTCTGGTGTTCCTTCCTTCATTCTGATGCCTGTGCTCTTCACCGAAGTGAGGTTTTTAGTTATGTCCTTCCCTCTTGTATTTTCTCATCTCAATTTACACAGTCAGAGCCATTTTGTTTTCCTACTAGTGGAGGTAATAATTGGCTTCCCAGGTGGCTCAGTAGTAAAGAATCCATCTGCCAGTACAGGAGATGCAAGAGATGCGAGTTCAATCCCTGGGTCGGGAAGATCCCCTGGAGAAAGGAATGGCTACACTACACTCTCTAGTATTCTTGCCTGGGAAGTGAGGAGATAAAATGAAGGTTAAGAAAACAGCACAGTCATGGCCTTCACAAAGTTTACCTTTTAATGGGGGGATGGGCACAGAGCAGTAACCAGACAATTATAGCACAACTGGTAAGAACCGTGATAGAGAGGGGGCTGGGGAGTACCAAGGAGAGACACCTATAGGGAGGGAGGAGATGGAAGTCAAGGAGGACCTCCTGGAGGAGGTACTAGTTGAGCTGAGTTTATGGGATAATTACCTGTAGCTAGGAAAAAGGAGCATTCCTTTGAGATTCAGAGAATGCCTTAAACAGTGGCAAAATGCCAAGAAACAACTTGAGTTCCATGAACTGTGCAGGTCATTCCAGGTTGTTCAGCATGAAAGATGAACCAGAAAGGGACACTTTTCTAGATTTTTCCTTTCCTTTAATGACTGGAGTAGAATTATTGTTATTGTTGTTCTGTCACTCAGTTGTGTTCAACTCTTTGTGACCCCATGGACTGCAGGACAACAGGTTTCCCTGTCCTTCACCAGCCCCGGAACTTGCTCAAACTCATGTCTATTGAGTCAGTGATGCTATCGAACCATCTCGTCCTCTGTCATTCCCTTCTCCTTCCACCTTCCATCTTTCCCAGGATCATGGTCTTTTCTAATGAGTCGGCTCTTCACATCAGGTGGCCAAAGTATTGGAGCTTCACCTTCAGCATCAATCCTTCCAATGAATATTCAGGACTGATCTCCTTTAGTATTGACTGCTTTGATCTCCTTGCAGTCCAAGAGACTCTCAAGAGTCTTCTCCAACACCACAGTTCAAAATCATCAGTTCTTTGGTGCTCAATCTTCTTTATGGTCCAACTCTCACATCCATTCATGACTCCTGGAAAAACCATAGCTTTGACTATATGAACCTTTGTCAGCAAAGTAATTTCTCTGCTTTTTAATATGCTGTCTAGTGTTTGTCATAGCTTTTCTTCCAAGGAGCAAATGTCTTTTAATTTCATGGCTGCAGTCACCATCTGCAGTGATTTTGGAGCCCAAGAAAATAAAGTCTGTCAGTGTTTCCATTGTTTCCCCATCTATTTGCCATGAATTGATGGGACTGGATGATTAGAATAAACAGAACAAATCATTGAAACTACAATGAATGAAACAAATCACTTCTCTGACCAACCAAAGTTGAAAATACAAATTGTACACACTGAACTCACCAGTTATCACCAGTTGGAGACTGCTGCTGCTGCTGCTGCTAAGTCGCTTCAGTCGTGTCCGACTCTGTGCGACCTCATAGATGGCAGCCCACCAGGCTCCCCCGTCCCTGGGATTCTCCAGGCAAGAACACTGGAGTGGGTTTCCATTTCCTTCTCCAATGCATGAAAGTGAAAAGTGAAAGTGAAGTTGCTCAGTCGTGCCTGACTCTTAGCGACCCCATGGACTACAGCCTACCAGACTCCTCTGTCCATGGGATTTTCCAGGCAAGAGTACTGGAGTGGGGTGCCATTGCCTTCTCCGAGTTGGAGACTAAATTCCCACAGATATTACCTTTATGTTTTATTCTGACATCTGTAATAGTTTTTCTTGTTTATGTCCTTGAATTGAAGACAGAGTGCTAGGGGCTCGTGGGCTTGGCTCCACAAGGGGAGCAGCACTTTTCCGACTCAGCTTATATCCTATTTCTATTCTTATTTTTTTTGATGCTTTAAAGCAACACAAGCAATAACATAGTTTAGATTGTATGACACACCTAAAGAAAAGTAATTTAAAAAATTTGGGGGACTTAATTTTTTAACAGTTTATTTCATCTTCATTATTTTAAAAAGTGGTCTCTCTTTGCTGTTTTTCAGAGCTCCTGTCATCTTTTCTTATGTTCTCTTTCCTATAACCGTGCTTAGGACAGTCTTTTCCTGATTTCTGTTTAGGTTTTTTTTAGATCTCATTTAATCTTAAAAAGAGGCAATCTACATTTAAGATGTGTGTGTATAAATCTAAGATATTTTCAACTACAAATGAGAGAGTGTCATTATCTAATTGGATTACCCAGAATTATCTTCTCTAAGTATTATCCAGCATGTGGACAAGAGGAAGTGCAGGTACATTCAGCTGAATAGTGAAACTATTAAACAACTGCATAATTAAAAGCTACCAAACGAACAGATTCTCTACAAGAATCTATAGGACATTAAAATAGTGATTTTGTAAAGACTGAAGCTAATAGTCAGATTCCATTTATATATTTGATTTCTACCACCTCCTGAAAGCAAGAAATTGCATGAAGATAATCCCAGATGAGCGCTTCCCTGGTGGCTCAGACAGTAAAGAATCCTCCTGCAGAGTGGGAGATCTGTGTTCATCCCTGGGTTGGGAAGATCCTCTGGAGAAGGGCATGGCAACCCACTCCAGTATTCTCACCTGGAGAATTCTCACGGACAGAGGAGCCTGGCAGGCAATGGTCCATGGGGTTGCAAAGAGTTGAACACTACTGAGTGACTAAGCACAATCACAGATAAGCTTTTTCTGGAGAACTATATTTAAAGACAACCTGATGAGATAACTGTTTCACATTTTGATGATCCCTTCAACCCTGAATCCATATTCCCAAAAGTAAAGTGAAAGTGTTAGTTGCTCAGTCATGTGTGACTCCTCACAACCCCATATAGCCCACCAGGCTCCTCTGTCCATGGAATTATCCAGGCAAGAATACTGGAGTGGGTAGCCATTTCCTTCTCCAGGGAATTTTCCTGACCCAGGGATCGAACCTGGGTCTCCTGTATTTCCAAAATTCCTTGTCTAATCCTCTGATGTCCCAACACAGACATAGAAAAAAATCGACCCTATGATACCTCTCTGGTTTATCTTTTTCTGCCCCAGGTTGCTTGAACAGCCATCTTTTTTTAAGTGCCACCTATGTGTTGGCTTTGTTGAACATATCCTTGCCATCTTTACCTTGATAATTTAGAACTGGAGCACTTGGCCTCCACAATTGCTGAAAGCCATAGAAAAGCAGGTGGTGTGCTACCTTATTAAAAAGGCCCTTTACAGTGTCTGGAATAAACAATCTAGACATTTGAGTTGTGCTGTAATTTTAGGAGAAACAAATCTGTCATTTGCTTTCTGTCCCTGTGTTCACCTTAGGGGGTAGATCTCAGAGGGAATGTGTTCAGATCTGGACTAACTTAGAACTTTATTCTTTTTTTTTCATAAATATATTCATTTTAATTGGAGGCTAATTACTTTACAATATTGTAGTTAAGTCATTATTGGAACCATGGTGGGATCTAAAATCTCTTTACTATTATTCTCTTGGTAGAATCTATCACACGATATTTTTAGCAGTTGTTCTGGCAAAAGCAATGGAAAAAAAGAAGCTAATATATGCAGGGCTCTCTAAAAATAACTTATAATAGATGTTAGATAGTTGTTGTTAGTGTGTTCAGTCTCATCTGACTCTTGGGACCTCATGGACTGTAGCGCACCAAGCTCCTTTATCCATGGAATTTTCCAGGCAAGAGTACTGGAGTGAGTTGGCACAATTCAGGGCATCTTCCTGACCCAGGAATCGAACCCACATCTCCTGCACTGGCAGGTGAATTCTTTACCACTGAGCCACGTGGGAAGCGAGTTGAGCTTATTATACAGTCAGCAACGCACCTTTTATATAAAGAAACATTTGGCATCAGTGGAAAGCCGGAGCTGAAAGTGGTGGGCTCATTTCCACAGCTAGAGTGTGTGTGCAGAATTGTTGAAATTGTGTCTCTGCTATAGGGCAGAAGCATTTCTAAAATGACAAAAGCATTCGTTACTTATGGCCCACTGTTCAATCTTTGATACATGAATACCATGACTTTCTTTTATGTGAGGATGGCAAAAATCTTCCCACTATGAACCCAGCAAAATTTTGAGCTGAGAACATCTTCTCTGATCTGTTTGTGACCAGTGGAACAAATTTCATGGTAATTAAAAGTCAGACCATATATTGAATTTCACAAATTTATTTATTTGTAATTGAGAGATAATTGCTTTATAATATTGTATTGGTTTCTGCCATACATCAGTATGAATCAGCCATAGGTACACATATGTCCACACCTTCTTGAACCTTCCTCCCACCTCCCATCCCATCCCACCCCTCTAGGTTGTCGCAGAGCACCAGTTTGAATTCTCTGAGGCATACAGTAAATTCCCACTAGCTATCTGTTTTATATAAGGTAGTGTATGTGTTTCCATGCTTCTGTCTTTATTCATCCCACCCTCTCCCACCCCAACATTGTTCATAAGTCCATTTTTTATGTCTGCATCTCCAGTGCTACCCTGTGAATATGGTCATCAGTACCATCCTTCTAGATTCCGTATGTATGTGTTAATATACTTTGTATTTTTCTCTTTCTGACTTGCTTCACTCTATACAAGAGGCTCTCGGTTCATCCACCTCATTATCACTGACTCAAATACATTCCTTTTTCTGACTGAGTCATGCATTGTATATATGTACCACAGCTTCCTTATCCATTCCTCTGTCGATGGGCATCTAGGTTGCTTCTGTGTCCGAGCTATTGTAAATAGTGCTGCAGTGAACACTGCGGTACGTGTGTCTTTTTCAATTATGATTTTCTCAAGGAATATATCCAGTAGTGGGATTGTTGGGTCACACAGTAGTTTTATTCCTAATTTTTTAAGGAATCATCATAGTGTTTTCCTCAGTGGTTGTATCAATTTACATTCCCACCAGTAGTGCAAGAGGGTTCTCTTTTCTCCATATCTTCTCCAGCATTTATTGTTTGCATGTTTTTTTGATGATGGCCGTTCTGACTGGTGTGAGGTGATATCTCATTGTACTTTTGATTTGCATTTCTCTAATAATGAGCAGTGTTGAGCATCTTTTCATGTATTTGTTAGCCATCTATATGTCTTCTTTGGAGAAATATCTGCTTGGGTCTTTTGCCCACTTTTTGATTGTGTTGTTTGTTTTTCTGGTATTGAGTTGCATGAGCTACTTGTATATTTTGAAAATTAACCCTTTGTCAGTTGTTTCATTTGCTATTTTTTTCTCCCATTCTGAGGGTTGCCATTTCACCTAGTTTATAGTTTCCTTTGCTCTACAAAGGTTTTTTTAAGTTTAATTGTGTCCCACTTGTTCATTCTTGTTTTTATTTCCATTACTGTAGGTTTGGGTCATAGAGGATCTTGCTGTGATTTATGTCACAGAGTGTTCTGCCTATGTTTTCCTCTAAGAGTTTTATAGTTTTTGCAGACCATATATTGATTTTTATTTTCTAAGTCTTACTCTGTTATATGACATTTTAGGATACAGAGTAGATGTTCTTGGTTTTGGTAGGTTTTCAATAAGCAATGCTCCTGGATCAAACTGGGCTATAAAGTGGATTCCACTATGTCTGCATTGAGACCCTTGTAACTATATAAAATTTAGTATCAGTGTTTAGAGATTTATGAGTTTCAAAAGCTTAGAATGTATAGCATGAAAGTTAGATTGGAGACATTATTGGGAATTCTAGGAGGTAGATCAAGTAGCCTGATCTTTTGTTTATTATTTGCCTCAAGCATTTTCCTTAAAAACTAGCAGCATTTTCACAGGGTCTTGGACCTTGTGTCTGGGGTGGTTACAGGAGAATTCTGGAGCACATTAATCATACTGTCCTTGATTTCTACTTATGTTATTTCAACAAAGGTTTATATTTAGAATACATTGAAGAGCATTAAAATGAAAACAGGAGAATCAAAAGTTGAAGGACTGGTTTTGAGATAAATAAAATAAGGAATATTATATTTTGCAACCTAATTAAAAGTATAAATCTTCTAAAAATAATTATTGTTTTATTAAAGGCAAGAAAAACCCAAGGATTTTTAACCATGGTTTGGAAGATACAAAGATTCTGTGTAATCTGGAAAAAAAAAAAAAAACAGAGGTTAATAAGCAGAACATGTACTAAATATAGATAACCCAAGTAATTGAATATTTACTTAGATCACAAAGGGAAAATTTGGACAGAGGCTGAGTTTTTATCTTACTATAAAATGATTCATTTATATTCCTGACCATGTTAATTAGAATTCCTAATATCTTATAAATGATTTAACTTGACTTACAATATATTGAATTGTCTACATATATATATATATTTTATTTTCCAAGTCTATTGCAGTAGAGGTTTTAGTAAAATTCTTACATCTTTGAAATATTGTCACTTTAAAGATGAATTAAATACCATAGTTTCTTTCATGGGTTATAGGTTTCTGTATTTCATATAAAAAGAACTATATCTGATAAGGGCAAATACCCAAATTATGTAAAGAATTCCTACAACTCAAAAACAACAACAAAAAAATCTGATTAAAAATGGACAGAGGATATGAATAGATGTTTTTCCAAAGAAGACATAAAGATGGCCAGCAAGTACATGAAAATTTACTTAACATCACCAATCATGAGGGAAATGCAAATCAAAACCACAGTGAGATACCATCTCACATCTGTTAGAAAGGGTATCAAAAATACAAGATCTAACAAGTATTATCAGCAAGGATGTGGAGAATAGGAAACTTTTGTGTACTGTTGATGGCAATGTTAACTGGTACTGCCACTATGGAAAGCAATATGGAGATGTCCTAAAAAACTAAAGAAAGAACTACCATCATTGCCTCTTCTGTGTATTTATCCAAAGTAAATGAAAAGATTAATTCAAAAAGATACATGCATCCCAGTGTTCATTGCAGCATTATTTTCAGTGGACAAGGCATGGAAACAACCTCAGCATCCACAGATGAATGGATAAAAAAATGTGATACACAGATCACACACACACACTGAATAGAATATTATTCAGCCATAAAAAAGAATGAAAGCTTGCCATTTGTGGATAGAGCTTGAGGGCATTATGCTAAGTGAAGTATCAGACAGAGAAAGACAGCTACTGTATGATTTCACCTATATGTAGCATCTGAAAACAAACCAAAGCATAACAAATTAAAAAAAAAAAAAAAGAACTCAGATACAAAGACAGATTGGTGGTTTCCAGAGATGAGGGACAGGGGATGGGAGTGAAGGTATCAAAACATGCAGATTTTTAGTTATAAAATAGTTTTGAGGACATAATATGCAGCATGATTATAGTTAATAATACTGTTTGGCATGTTTGAAAGTTCCTGAGAGAGATTTTTAAAGTTCTCATCACAAGAAAAAATTTGTGATTATGTATGGTGACAGATGTTAACAAGACTCATTGTGGTAATCATTTAACAATATATACAAACACTGAGTCATTACATTGTATACCTGCAACTAATATAATATTATGTCAATTATAATTCACCAAAATGAGAAAGTGTAATTAGCCTTAAATATGGTCTGTGATATAATCTGATTCATAAGACTTAAAGGTCATATTTATGGCCAAAATATAATCCTTTGGGACATGCAATACTGGATTTAAAATATTGTCTCTCAATGGATGGGAAATATACTACTGTTTTCTGGCTTCTATTGGTGTTTTTATCTTCCTTTGCAGCTCAGTGGGTAAAGAATCTGCCTGAAATGGCAGGAGACCCAGGTTGATTCCTGGGTTGGAAGATCCCCTGGAGTAGAAAATGGCAACCCACTCCAGTATTCTTGCCTGGAGAATCTTGTGGACAGAGGAGTCCACATGAGGTTGCAAGAATCGGACACTAGTTAGTGACTAAACCACATTGGTGTTTTTAAAAAGTGCACATTCTAGATAACACTTACAGGAAATAGAGAAGTGTAGTGGGAGCTTTGAATCTGGCTATTGAAGAATGAGATGTTTGCTATCAAGGTTTCTGATGTACTTTTTTTGAAATTTTAATTGAAGGCTAATTACTTTACAATATTGTAGTGGTTTTTGCCATACATTGACATGAATCAGCCACGGGTGTACATGTGTCCCCTATCCTGAACCCTCCTCCCACCTCCGTCCCCATCCCATCCCTCAGGGTCATCCCAGTGCACCAGCCCTGAGCACCCTGTCTCATGCATCGAACCTGGACTGGCGATCTGTTTCACATATGATAATATACATGTTTCAATGCTATTCTCTCAAATCATCCCACCCTTGCCTTTTCCCACAGAGTCCAAAAGACTGTTCTATACATCTGTGTCTCTTTTGCTGTCTCACATATAGGGTCATCATTACCATCTTTCTAAATTCCATATATATGTGTTAGTATACTGTATTGGTGTTTTTCTTTCTGACTTATTTCATTCTGTATAATAGGCTCCAGTTTCCTCCACCTCATTAGAACTGATTCAAATGTATTCTTTTTAATGGCTGAGTAATACTCCATTATGTATATGGATGAACATATACATACATATATGTCTGCTGATGAACATCTAGATTGCTTCCATGTCCTGGCTATTAAAAACAGTGCTGCAGTGAACATTGGGGTACATGTGTCTCTTTCAATTCTGGTTTCCTTAGTGTGTATGCCCAGCAGTGGGATTGCTGTTTCCAGTTTTTTAAGGAATCTCCACACTGTTCTCCATAGTGGCTGTACTAGTTTGCATTCCCACCAACAGTGTAAGAGGGTTCCCTTTTCTTCACACCCTCTCCAGCATTTATAGTTAGTAGACTTTTGGATGGCAGCCATTCTGACCGGTGTGAGATGGTGCCTCCTTAACAATGATAATGTCCAGACTGAACCACTGAGAATGGTGGTTGCAGAATGGATGAATAGTTCCTCATTTTAATGCTCAGAAATATATATGTATGTGTGTATATATGTGTATGTATATATATTTATCCAAGTAATAAATGTGGTACAGGCTTATTGGCTTCTCAGGTGGTACTAGTGGTAAAGAATCTGCCTGCCAATGCAGGAGACACAGATTTTATCCCTGGGTCAGGAAGATCCCCTGGAGGAGGGCATGGCAAGTCACTCCAGTATTCTTGCCTGGAGAACCTCATGGACAGAGGCGCCTGCCAGGCTACAGTCCATAGAGTTGCAAATGGTCAGACGCAACTGAAGTGACTTAGCACACAAGCATTCACAGGCTTTTGGAACTCTGAAATGTTTAAAGGTGGTTTACTCTATACATTGGAGAGACTTGGGCCACATTCCAGGCTGGGTCTTATTAAAGTCTTACATCCACTTCAATATCAAGTTCTGTTTTTAGTTAGCTTTATTGGGAAACTGGAGCCAAATAATCATAGATACTTGATTGGTGATTGACGTGATATTTTGTTGTTCACTAAATTTTGATGTATTTCTCTTAAATTCATTGCCCAGCAGCAGTGGAGATAAAACCTTGCCCTGAAATATAGGGCTTGGTAGTGCAGCAGGAATGCTGGCCTCATAAAAGGTGTCTCAAGTATTATCTTAATGTCTAGTCTTACACTTTTTCTTTTAATCTTTTAAAATCCTTAATGACATGACCATGTTGCTTTTCCCCTAATCACTGCCCATCCACCCCAAATATTCAATTTGCTCTGTAGTCTCCCTGTTCTGCGTCTAATAACGTGTGGTTTCAGGAAAGTGTGTTATTGACTTAGTGGCACTGAAGTATGAATAATATTTGAATTTTAATAGGTCTTAAACCAGGAATAAACCTTTTGACATTTGAGAAATAAGTCACTTTTGGTTGTAGGGTCATTTCGAACCTTTAATATAACATATCAGTTGTCACCTACTATGTAAGTGGGTAAAGCTGACTTAGAGTGATTGGAAGAAATTCAGAAATATATTTTTTCAAAGTAAGTATGATATATAAATCCATATATTTTCATCTATAGTTATAAATATATATACTATAAGAAAATCTTTAGAAGGGAAAAGAATTATTAGGCAGTATATCAGAGAACCACAGTGGCCACTTTATGAATTGGAATTTGATGTATCACTTTTTAATTTAATAAAGACTGATGTCCCAGAAGCTACTGAAAAAAATAAAGTGTATGGAGAAAATTCTTAGGAACTCAAATACACTATGGGTTATAATAAAAATTTTTCATCAAATAAATAATTAGAATAGTAGCCTGATTAATGATTTTGTTAATTGATCTTTATCTAATGGACATATCTTTATAATATGACTATTAACCTTGATTCTTCTCTCCTTTTCCAGTGTTAAAGAACCCAGTGTGTAAATTATACAGATTTCCCACTTCTGACAATAAGTGGATGCAAATCCGGGAGCAGATGTCAGAGAGCATACTTTCTTTTCATATTCCTAAGGAATTGATCTCTCTTCAAATCAAAGAAGATTTGTGTAGGTAAGAGAATATGGTTTATGATCATCTCTTACCTTAATTACTTTTTCTATAAAACATTTTCTCTTTTTTTATTTTAGTCTTCTTTTTAATTTTTATTTTATATTGGACTGTCACTGATTTACAAGATTGTGTTAGTTTCTGGTGTACAGCTAAGTGATTCAGTTATACATATGTGCATGCATGATAAGTGGCTTCAGTTGTATTTGACTCTTTGCAACACTATGGACTGTAGCCCACCAGGCTCCTTTGTCCACGGGATTTTCCCAGCAAGAATACTACAGTGGGTTGCTATGCCCTCCTCCAGGGAATCTTCCTGACTCGAGAATCAAACCTATGTCTCCTGCAACTTCTGCATTACTGCTGAGTCACTGGGGAGGCCCATATAATACATATACATCTACTCTTTTTCAGATTCTTTTCCCATATAGGTTATTACAGAATAGTGAGTACAATTCCCTGAGCTCTACAGTAGGACCCTACTGCTTATCCATTTTATACACCCAAGTGTGTATCTGTTAATCCCAAACTCCCAATTTATCGCACACCTCACCTTTCCCCTTTGGTAACCATAGTTTGTTTTCTAAGTTTGTGGATCTTTCTATTTTATAAGTAAGTTCATTTGTATTATTTTTCTACGATTCTGAATATAAGCAGTATAATATATTTGTCTTTCTCTGTCTGATTTATTGCACATCATAAAGTATGATGGTAATATAAAAATCAAGACTGGCGTTGCCCAGTATGTTTGGCTGCTAAAACTGTTAATCACTGCAATATGAACAGTTCAATTTGAGATGTTACACATGTGTAAAATACAAACCAGTTTTCAAATTCTTCACACACAAATGAAAAAGATCAATTTCATAATGAAATGTTAAATAACATTTTGGCTATATTGGTGTTAAATACAATGTATTATTAATTTTATATGCATCTCTTTTTGCTCTTTAAATATGACTACTGAGCACTTGAAAATTTTTCATCACATATGTGATCCTCATTTATAGCTTACACGACGCCTTTTTAAAATTTTTTTTTATTGAAGGATAATTGCTTTACAGAATTTTGTTGTTTTCTGTCAAACCTCAACCTGAATCAGCCATAGGTATACATATATCCCCTCCATTCCGAACTTCCCTCCCATCTCCCTTCCCATCACCCTTCTAGGCTGATGCATAGCCCCTGTTTGAGTATCTTAGCCATACATCTAATTCCCATTGGCTATCTATTTTACACATGGTAATGTAAGTTTCCATGTTACTCTTTCCATTCATCTCACCCTCTCCTCCCCTCTCCCCATGTCCATAAGTCTATTCTCTATGTCTGTTTCTCCATTGCTGCCCTGTAAGTAAATTCTTTAGTACCATCTTTCTAAAGTCCGTATATTTGCGTTAAAATACAATATTTATTTTTCTCTTTATAACTCATTTCACTCTGTATAATAGGTTCTAGGTTCATCCACCTCATTAGAACTGACTCAAAGGTGTTCCTTTTTATGGCTGAGTAATATTCCCTTGTGTATATGTACCACAACTTCTTTTTCCAGTCATCTGTCAATGGACATGTAGGTTGCTTCCATGTTCTAGCTATTGTAAATAGTGCTGCAATTAACAATGGGATACATGTGTCTTTTTCAATTTTGGTTTCCTCAGGGTATATGCTAAGGAGTGGGATTGCTGGGTCATATGGTGGTTTTATTCCTAGTTTTTAAAGGAGTCTCCATACATCTTCCATAGTCACTATATCAATTTACATTCCCACAAATAGTACAAGAGCATTCCCTTTTCTCCACACCCTCTCCAGCATTTATTATTTGTAGACTTTTTGATGATGGCCTTTCTGAGCGGTGTGAGGTGATACCGCATTGTTTTGATTTCCTTTTCTCTAACAATGAGCGTTGTTGAGCATCTTTTCATGTGTTTGTTAGCCATCTGTATGTCTTCTTTAGAGAAATGTCTGTTTAGGTCTTTTGCCCACGTTTTGATTGGGTTGTTTGTTTTTCTGGTATTGAGTTGTATGAACTGCTTGTATGTTTTAGAAATTAATCCTTTGTCAGTTGTTTCATTTGCTATTATTTTCTCCCATTCTGAGGGTTGTCTTTTCACCTTGCTTATAGTTTCCTTTGCTGTGCAAAAGCTTTTAAGTTTAATCAGGTCCCACTTATTTACTTTTATATTTATTTCCATTACTCTAGGAGGTAGGTCATAGAAGATCTTGCTTTGATTTATGTCATTGGGTGTTCTGCCTATGTTTTCCTGTAAGAGTTTTATAGTTTCTGGTCTTACATTTACGTCTATAATCCATGTTGAGTTTATCTTTGTGTGTGGTGTTAGGAAGTGTTCTAATTTCATTCTTTTACATGGAGCTGTCCAGTTTTCCCAGCACCATTTATTGAAGAGGCTGTCTTTGCCCCATTGTATATTCTTGCCTCCTTTGTCAAAAATAAGGTACCCATAGGTGCATGGGTTTATTTCTGGGCTTTCTGTCTTGTTCCATTGGTCTGCATTTCTGTTTTTTATGCCAGTACCATACTGTCTTAAAGACTTTGGCTTTGTAGTATAATCTGAAGTCAGGAAGGTTGACTCCTTCAGCTCCATTCTTCTTTCTCAGGACTGCTTTGGCTATTTGGGGTCTTTTGTGTTTCCACATGAGTTGTGAAATTTTTTCTTCTAGTTCTGTGAAAAATGTCTGGTAATTTGATTGGTATCACATTGAATCTGTAGATTGCATTTGGTAATATAGTCACTTTTACAATATTGATTCTTCCAGGAACATGGGATCTCTCTCCATCTGTTTGTTTCATTTTTGATTTCTTTCATCAGTGTCTTATAATTTTCTATGTACAGTTCTTTTGTCTCCTTAGGTAAGTTTATTCCTAGATATTTAATTATTTTTGTTGCAATGGTGAATGGGATTGATTCCTTAATTTCTATTTCTGATTTTTGATTGTTAATATATAGAAATGCAAGTGATTTCTGTGCATTGATTTTGTATCCTGCAACTTTGCTAAATTCACTAATTAGCTCTAGCAATTTTCTGATATTTTCTTTAGGGATTTTTATGTACAGTATCATGTCATCTGCAAACAGTGAGAGCTTTGCTTCTTTTCTGATCTGTATTCCTTTTATTTCTTTTTCTTCTCTGATTGCTGTAGCTAGGACTTCCAGAACTATTTTGAATAATAGTGGGGAAAGTGGGCACCCTTTTCTTGTTTCTGATCTTAGGGGGAATGCTTTCAGTTTTTCACCATAGAGAATAATGTGTACTGGAGGCTTATCATATATGGCCTTTACTATGTTGAGGTAGATTCCTTCTATGCCCATTTTTTGAAGAGTTTTAATCATAAATGGGTGCTGAATTTTGTCAAAGGCTTTTTATGCATGTATTGAGATTATCATATACTTTTTACATTTCAGTTTGTTACTATAGGGTACCACATTGATTGATTTATGTATATTGAAGAATCCTTGCATCCTTGGAATAAAGAAAGAAAGTGAAAATGAAGTTGCTCAGTCGTGTCTGACTCTTTGCAACCCCATGGACTGTAGCCTATCAGACTCCTCCATCCATGGGATTCTCCAGGCAGGAATATTGGAGTGGGTTGCCATTTCCTTCCCTGGAATAAACCCAGCTTAATCATGGTGTATGAGCTTTCTGATGTGTTGCTGTATTCTGTTTGCTAAAATTTTGTTGAGGATTTTTGCATCTATTTTCATCAGTGATACTGGCCTATAGTTTTCTTTTTTGTGTTGTCTTTGGTTTTGGTATCAGGGTGATGGTGGCCTCATAGAATGAGTTTGGAAGTGTTCCTTCCTCTGCAGTTTTTTGAAAGAGTTTTAGAAGGACAGACATTAGCTCTTCTCTAAATGTTTGATAGAATTCTCCTGCGAAGCCATCTGGTCCTGGGCTTTTGTTTTTTGGGAGATTTTTGATCACAGCTTCAATTTCAGTGCTTGTAATTGGGTTGTTAATAATTTCTATCCTCCTGATGCAGTCTTAGAAGATTGAACTTTTCTATGAATCTGTCCATTTCTTCCAGGTTATCCATTTTATTGCCATATAGTTGTTTATAATAGTCTCTTATAATCCTTTGTATTTCTACATTGTCTGTCGTAACCTCTCTTTTTTCATTTCTGATTTTGTTGATTTGATTCTTCTTTCTTTTTCTTGATGAATCTGGCCAAAGGTTTGTCAATTTTTTTAATCTTCTCAAAGAATGAGCTTTTAGTTTTATTAATCTTTACTATTGTTTCTTTCATTTCTTTTTCATTTATTTCTGCTCAGATCTTTATGATTTCTTTCCTTCTACTAATTTTGGTGTTTTTTTTTTTTGTTGTTGTTGTTACTCTTCTTTTTCCAGTTCTTTTAGGTGTAAAGTTAGGTTGTCTATTCATTATTTTTCTTCTTTCTTGAGGTAGGATTGTATTGCTATAAACTTCCCTCTTAGAACTGCTTCTGCTGCATCCCATATGTTTTGAGTTGTCATGTTTTCATTGTCATTTGTTTCTAGAAATTTTTTATTTCCCTTATGATTTCTTCAGTAACCTTTTGGTTATTTAGAAATGTATTGCTTAATCTCCATGTGTTTGTGTTTCTTTTTTTTTTTTAAGTTTTTTTCTTGTAATTGCTATCTAGTCTCATAATGTTGTGGTCAGAGAAGATGCTCGATACAACTTCAACTTTCTTAAATTTACTAAGGTTTGATTTGTGACCCAAGATGTGGTCTATCCTGGAGAATGTTCTTTGTGCATATATAATATACCTGAGAAGGTGTATTCTTCTGCATTTGGGTGGAATTTCCTGAAGATATCAATGAGATCTATCACATCTAACATATCTAAGACTTCTGTTTCCGTATTAATTTTGTTTTGATTTTAGTTAGACTGTTTGGACTTTGCTGATGGGTATATATGCATATGTGTACATTCCATTATTTTAATTATCATTTGCCTGATTTTTTAACTGCCATATGTTTGGGGTTCATCTTTGGTTTCTCATTTTTGGGTATTTGCTTTAATCTCACTTAATACCATAAAAAACCACTTGAGGAATCTTCGTTCCTGACCAGAGATCAAGCCCTGAGCCTTTGGAGTGGGAGCACTGACTCCAAGACCCTAGACTACCAGAGAGCTAACCCTAGGGAGTATCAGATAGTGAGAAATGACACAAAAGAAACCACTTGAACACAAGACCTGGCATCATCACAACACCAGTAGCACCCTGCGCAGGATCCTCCATCTAAACAACAAACAAACAAAAAAAATGCAAACCCAATCATCAGCAGACAGGACTACCACCTCACTCAGTCTTGCACTTCGGAGGAAAAACAAGCAAACAAACAAACAAACTCAGCACAAATCTCACCCTATAAGAAGCTTACACAAACCACTGGGCCAACCTTAGAGGGGCAGAAACCAAAAGGAAGAAAGAATTCAGCCTTGAAGCCAGGGAAAAGGAGACCTCAAACACAATAAGCAAAGTCAAAACAGTCCAACTAAAATAAAGTACAGTAGATTGACCTGGCAAAAAAGGAAATCAAAAATTATATTTACCAGTTAAAAACAAAACTAACTAAAACACAAACTGGAAAACAAAACTAAAGCAAAGTGCCAATTGGGAAATAAAGCAATGAAAACAAAACTAACAAGAAAGAATAGATATCCAAAGTTAAATAGAGGCAGATAAAAAAGATTTATATACATTAAAGATTAACTGAAAGGGGAAAAGAACATAGGAAAAGCAAACAAAGGAATAAATGTAGAAAAATAATAATAGATTTTAAAATTTTTTTAAAGAGAAAATTTAAAGAAAAAAAGAAAAGGAAAACTCCACAGAACTGCAAATGCTCAACATAGAGGCAGAGGTTTATAACAACAATAAAAAAATGTGACTGAGGAAAAAAAAAAAAAGCTCAAAAGATTAATTAGATTTCATAGTGCAAATAAAATCGACAACTACAACAGAAAGGGGGAAATAAAAGGAAAAAGAAAGAAAAAAAATCCAAAAGAATCTACAGAACAAGTCAAAACATAAGAATAATAAATGTTTTTCTTGAGGCACTGCTGTCAGAGTCCCCTCCCTCGCTGGGAGTCACAGTCCACCTCACCTCCCTAGGATGCCCTCCAGCACTGTGCTGGTCTCTGGACTTGTTGTGGGGGCAGCTCAGATTCTAATCTGGTCCTACTCCTGTGTGTTCTTGGCTCCAACGTCCACAGCTATCAGAACTAGTGCATTTTCTTTTGTGGGAGCTTTCAGTGTCCTTTTATATATTCCATAGACAGAGTCTGCCTAGTTTATCATTTGGATTTAATCTGCGGCTTGTACAGCTGGTGGGAAGATTTTGGGTCTTCTTCTTTAGCCACACTGCCCTGGGTTTCAATTGTGGTTTTATTTCCACCTCTGCATGTGGGTCATCCACTGGGGATTGCTCCTGAGGCTGCCCTGGAGGACTTGGGTTTGCCCCTATGAGGGCCACGTCTGGAGGTGGTGCACCTGCTTGGGTCACAGGGCATCTGGCAGCACCAGGTACTCAGGGGAGTTGGCTGCTAGGGAAGCAGGAGATATAGTGGTCTAGAAGGGTATGGCAACCAGTAATGGCCAATATGCTCCAGTATTCTTGCCTGGAGAACCCCTCTCCCTGACAGAGAAGCCTGGCAGGCCACAGTCTACAGGGCTGCAAAGAGTTGGACTCAACCAAAGCGACCCTGCATGCATGGACATAAAGTTTTTTTTTTGCCTGTGGCAGCTCTGCCCCCATGAGAGTTGAGTGTGAAGGTGGTGTGGTTGCTTGGCTTGTGGGGACCCTGGCAGAGCAAAAGTTATGGCCCTATCAGAATCTTTTTTCAAGCCTCTTGTAGCTGGCTATCAGAAGGCTCCTTTGGCCAGTCTTTCTCTGTTGCTGCGCTTATTCAGGCACTTAAAGGGAGGGCTCCTTTGCCTGGGGTCCTTCTTTGTTTTTTGGCATGTCAGGCACAGAGAGGGGCTCCCCTGGCTGGGGTCCTACTCTATAGATCAGCTCATCAGTCACTTAAAGGGGCACCCTGGGTGGGGTCCTGCTCTGTAGATGGGCCTGTCAGGCACTTAAAGGGGCACCCTGGGTGGGGTCCTACTCTGTAGATTGACCTGTCAGGCACTTAAAGGGGCACCCTGGGTGGGGTCCTACTCTGTAGCTCGGTACATCAGGCATTTGACGTGCCAGCCTCTCTATTGTTCAGCTGCCAATGCTGGCGTGTGGGGAGAGAGAGGCTGTGGTGATGGCTCCACCCACTACGTGTGACTCAGCAGTATCGCCTTGCTTCCATGGCTGCCTGGCTTTCCACCACAGAAATTTTCCACCACAATCTCCTCCCTCACACCCCCTCAATCCATCTCTCCGCAGTCAACAGCAGCCTTCGCCCTGGGATTGCTCCACAATCCCTAAACTCCAGTTTTCAGCCACTGTGCCTTCCAGGGGACCTGCATCTCTGTCCAGGGTATGACCTGCCTCCATCCAGGGTATGCATGGCTGCAGCAAGGACTGTCTGATTCTCATTCCATTTAGGCTGCCACAGATCAGCTGTTTCACTCTCAGCCGTGTTTCTCCTCTGACTCAGACAATTGCCCCGATGTGGGGATCAGACCCCACAGTTCCCTCTCCTGCCGAGGGCAGGTCCGGTCCTACTGACACTCCTGTTTTTCCCCCTAGTTCCTTGTCCTACCAAGTTTTGCATGGTTCTGTATGTTCTTTTCCGCTGCTCAGGTACTCCTGTCTGCTCCCAGCTGGTGTTCTGCATGCACTATTGTGTCTGAAGATGTATTCCTAATGTATCCATGGAGAGAGGTGTACTCCACATCCACCTACTCTTCTGCCATCTTTTTCTCCCTACATTGCACCATTTTTGTGTAAATCTCCTATTATTAAAATGTGTTGGAAAAAATTCAACAATGAATCTTTAATACTTTCTAAAGAAATGTAGAGAAAAAGTCATACTGAAGATTCAAAAGAGAAATACGGAAAATTTGTAAGAAAACTGGCTAGTGATCTCAGTAGAATGTAAGGAGGTATGTCTATTATGAAAAGGAATCAGAAAGAGCTAAATTAAGGGCCACCACATTTGGGAATTCCCTGGTAGTCCAGTGGTTAAGACTCTAGGACTCTGTGCTCTAAATGCAGGAGGCCTTGGTTCAATCTCTGGCCAGGGAACAAAGATCCTGCATGCTTCACAGCGTGACCAAAAAAAAAAAAAAAAACACCTTTGGGGAAAATGCTAAGAAGAAAGAAATAATGGAAAGAATAATGAAAATTTAAAATGCAACAGGCAAAAAAAAAGAAAATCCAGACTCAGAACAGATTTGACACTGAGAAATCACATCAGAGATGTGGAACACAAACAGGAATTCTTCTCAAATACTAAACAAAGGTGGGAAAACGTTCAAAATGATGAGAGGGAAGATGTTAGATGTTTAGGGCAAAAAGCTGGAAACTACCAGAAAATGTCTGCATTCTTGGGAAAGAATTCATGCAAAATCTTGAAAGAAAATGTATGCAATTTTTATTTCTTTACATGCTGTTGAGAAAATCAGGCTAACCTTAACATTTCTCTTGGAGAAGGCAATGGCACCCCACTCCAGTACTCCTGCCTGGAAAATAACATGGACGGAGGAGCCTGGTAGGCTGCAGTCCATGGGGTCCCTAAGAGTCGGACACGACTGAGCAACTTCACTTTCACTTTGCACTTTCATGCATTGGAGAAGGAAATGGCAACCCACTCCAGTGTTCTTGCTTTGAGAACCCCAGGGACGAGTGGGCTGCCGTCTCTGGGGTCGCACAGAGTCGGACACGACTGAAGTGACTTAGCAGCAGCAGCAGCGACATTTCTCTGCAGAAGTCTGTGGAGTAATATCTACTGATTATTGAGAGAAAAACGCTGTGTCTCCACTTTATTATATAAGGTCTGATAATAATATCTTTTATGAATGAAGACAGTGGAAATGGCATACTTAAAAGCACAGAAAATATCATCCAGCAAACTTTCCTTAAAAATCTGCCCTTTAAGATTTATGCCATCCAACTGATAAAATATTTGAAATTATTATATTTATAATATAAAATAATATACTATAATCATTAAATTATATTATACTATAAAATTAATATGCATAGTATAACAATTTAAGAATGTAAGAATAGGACATTATCCTACAGAAGAATTTGAGACTTTTTTCTTGGTTGGGTGGAATTGCCAACCTAAAAAGAACTTTGCAGTTCTTTTCTTGGCCTCTTTTTTTTTTTAATTTTTTAAATTTTTAGTTGAGTATTGTTGACAGAGCTTCCCTGGTGGCCCAGACAGGAGTCTACCTGCAATGCCGGAGACCTGGGTTTGATCCCTGGGTTGGGAGGTTCCCCAGGAAAAGGGAATGTCAAACCCCTTCAGTATTTGTGTCTGGAGAATTCCATGGACAGAGCAACCTGGCTACAGTTGATGGAGCTGCAAAGAGTCTGCAAGACTGAGCTGCTAACACATTCACATTCATAGTTGATTTTCCAATGTTGTGTTTCTGCTGTACAGCAAAGTGAATCAGTTTTACATACACATATGTCCACTCTTTTCTTAGATTTTTATCCCGTATAGGTCATTACACAGTACTGAGTAGAGGTCCCTGTGCTGTATACAGTATGTTGTTATTGGTTTCTTTTTGGCAACCCACTCCAGTGTTCTTGCCTGGAGAATCCCAGGGATGGGGGAGCCTGGTGGGCTGCCGTCTATGGGGTCGCACAGAGTCGGACACGACTAAAGCGACTTAGCAGCAGCAGCAGCAGTATCTGTATGTCAGTCTCAACCTCCCAATTTATCCCTCTGCCCTTTCCCCCTGATAATCAAAAGTTTTGGGGCTCCCCTGTTGTTTTATATCTGTGACTCTATTTTGTTTTTATAAAAAAGTTCATCTGTACTATTTTTTTGGAGAAGGCAATGGCACCCCACTCCAGTACTCTTGCTTGGAAAATCCCATGGACGGAGGAGCCTGGAAGGCTACAGTCCATGGGGTCGCTAAGGGTCGGACACGACTGAAGTGACTTAGCAGCAGCAGCAGTACTATGTTTCTAGATTCCACATATAAGTGGTACCATATGATGTCTGTTTTTCTGACATGCGTCACTATGACAATGTCTAGGTTCATCCATGTTACTGCAGGTGGCTTCTTTTAACCTTAGTGTCACTCACATCCTAGAAAGTATTTTGTTTGCCTCAACTTTCCTACCAACAGCACAACTTTATTGGGTTTTCTTACCTTGTTTGACGAAGACTGTGGGTGCCATTGTGCCCTTATCTTTCAGCACGTGCAAAGGGTGCAAAATGCTTCATTTTTAGCTTGGAAATCTCTAATGAAAGAGTCATTTTTTTCAAAAAGCTTGGAGTCTTTTCTTCAACAGAGAAAAATAAGTTGCTAGGGCAACTTTATATTATGGTCATTTTCATTGCTAAGGAACAGAAATAATTATTTTCTGAATCTTTAAAATAACCATTAACTAAATTATATCATTTTAGTTGGTGAAGAGCAGTAAGTAAATGAGTGGCAGATAAAAGCTGCTATTAAGTCCCTTTTTATATTTTCTTCTGCATAGGCTCTGTGGGTGCATAGAGATAGTTACAGATGGATAGACAGACACAAAGACATAGATATACAATCTTTTTTCCCTCTCCTTTTCTTCATTTCTCTCTCTTTTATTTAAGGAAAGTTAGTAAATACAGTGTGAATTTAGCTGTATAACGGGGTCACAAAAATTTTTCCTTAAAGGACCAAAATAGACATGTTGCAAAGGTGAGCTGTTCCCTCTCAATTATCGAGACGATGAATTTACAAACATTGTCAGTCCTTGACTTCTGTGAAAGTCTGGATTTTGAAAATCTTACACTTTCTTTCATAATCCATTGACTCTTGCAATCTCTCTTTTCATACTAGATGTAAACTTCTCTACAACTTGGAGTTGGTATGTTTTTGACGTCTCCCTGTAGGAGTGTTTGGGTTTCCCAGGTGGTGCTAATGATAAAAAAAACCTGCTTGCCAATGCAGGAGACATGAGAGAAGCATGGGTTGGATTCCTGGGTCAGGAAGATCCGCTGGAGGAGGGCATGGCAACTAACTCCTGTATTCTGACCTGAGGAACCCCACGGGCAGAGGAGCCTGGTGGGCTACACTCCATGGGATCCCAAAGGGTCGGGCATGACTGAGTGACAGCACACACACACCCACAGGAGTGTTTAGGGTATTATTTGAATATTTTGTTACATGACTTCCCTTCATTTACCAAGGGGGGTAGAAAAGGGAAAATTGAAAAGACTACTCTGATTGACATCAGCTTCATAAGCTTGCAGATAGAGATTTCCTGAGTTTGAGTTTGGATTTAATTATAAAAGAAAATAGCAAGTAAAGTAGGAAACTAAAGGAGTATTAAGTATATGTCTAGTCACAACTGTCTTAAAGATGAGGAATTATTAGTAGTTCATAAATTACTTAGCTCAATAAGAATGATATCCCACTCATACATTTAAACATATTATTATTTTTATTATTTCAAGGTTGGTATACACTGAACAGACTAGGTGTGACTGTTTGCAGGGACCATGTGTGTGCATGGTTCTCCTCCTTGCATAATGCATACCTATAATTATAAAGAGGAAAATGTTATTTATCCCATCCATCGTGACATGGAGTGTAAATATCAGCAGGGGCATAATGGTGCAACAGCTACTCCATAACCCAAACACAGTGTCTGTCATTGCATGCAGCAGCCTTCTAAAACCTCCCTTGCTATTAGTCTCTTAGTATACATTGATCTCAAAATGAATCACTTATTAAATTTGAGATTGTACATACACAGAGTCTGAGGGCAGTGATAGAGTTTAAATTCTTTGGGGCCTCCCTCTAATTCGCCTAAGCATTAATACCTTCTGAGTTCAAGTTCAGCTGCCTAACATCATTTGCATTGGCTGTGAAGTGTTTCCACAACACTACACATTGAGTTTGATATTACAGTTTAGGTCCAGAAAATTCACAAGCAAGAAATTATAGGTATCAAGTTATGTTTACTGCTATGAAGACAGGCTTCTGTGTGCTCAGCAATTTTCTGCTTCTTTGCTCTTGAAGCCATATTTTACAGGTATGTAAAATATATGGTACATTTTTTCTATAAAATATGTTCACTATAGACAACAGTGAGAATATAGAAAATATAAAAAGGAAAAAGTAAATCGCTCTCAACCCACTACCCAGAAGAAATACTGTGTCTTTATTTTCTACATCTACTCTCACATTTTCATCAGCCTCACTGTGGAAAGCAGATTTTTGGTCCCAACTATCATGCCCCCGTACCATGTTTAATTTTCCTTCCACATCTGAGTTGTATTATGAATAACCTGTGAATCTATTGCTGCTGCTGCTGCTGCTGCTAAGTCGCTTCAGTCGTGTCTGACTCTGTGCGACCCCATAGACGGCAGCCCACCAGACTCCCCCGTCCCTGGGATTCTCCAGGCAAGAACACTAAATGCAGACTACTAATTATTCAAAATTATTGTATCTTAATTTTGATTGATACATAAATAAACTAGAAGGAAAACAGACTAGAAATACACTAAACTATTAGTAATATGCACACTAACATAAAGATTATTTCTGGATGGTGTGTTTAGAATGTAATTTGTTACACAGCACTAGAAAACAAATGCGATAAACTCTGAGAGTCAGTTGCTCAGCTGTGTCCGACTCTTTGTGACCTCATGGACTGTAGCCTCCAGGCGCCTCTGTCCGTGGAATTCTCTAGGCTAGACTACTGGAGTGGATAGCCATTCCCTTCTCCAGGGCATCTTCCTGACCCAGGGATTGAACCCGGGTCTCCTACATGTAAGACAGATTCTTTACTATTTGATAATAACTTGTGCAAATAATAAGGACTACTTAGACTGCCAATTAACTTTATCTTGGTTTCTTCTTGTTTAGAGTTTACTTTCTGTCTGAACATCAAACTCTATTCTAAATTTATCTCTCCTTCAAATTAAAAAAAAAAAACGGATGACTCTGTTTTTTAGGAAAATTGCCAGCTATTTAGAATTTGAGTTTTTTCCCTTCTCTTCCTCAAGAAAATGTATAGTAAATGAAGATGGGCTTACTGTGTTCTCATGACAGCATCCATAAGAGAGATTCTTGATTCTTTGCAATGTCTTTCCCTTTAAATTATTCTCCCTCAGTTAATTTCTATTTTAGTAAATAACATTCACTGTTCAACAGTTCAGTGCAGAAATATAAAATATAAATATTTTATCTTGTCTCACTACATCTATCCATATTCAAGTGTCAGTGTCTCATCATTCTAATTCCACAGTTGCTCCTAAATTCATTTATTTTTTCCATTTTCACTCCTTTCATTCAAATCCCAACCACCATCATTTCTCCCCTGTGATAGTATAACAATCTATTATGGCTTTTCTGGTGGTGACCTTGCTTCCTCAAAATCCATGGTTCACTTTTTTATGAATAAATGATACAAATGAACTTATTTACAAAACAGAAATAGACTCACAGACATAGGAAACAAATTTACGGTTACCAAGGGGTATATTACGGTGGGGTGATTAGGAATTTGGGGATTACCATATACCCACTACTGTATATAAAATAGGTAAACCACAGGTACCAACTGTATAGCACGGGAAACTATAGTCAGTATCTTGTAATAGCCTATAATGGAAAACATCTAAAATAACGATATTATATAAATAAAACTGCATCACTTTGCGGTACACCTGAAAGTAACACAGGGCTTACCTTGTGGTCCAGTGGTTAAAATCCTATGCTTGCATCTCAGGAGGCACAGGTTCAATTGTTGGTTGCAGAACTAAGATCCAGCATTCTGCATGACGTGGCTGAAAAATAATAAAAATTAAATTATAAAGGAAATTAACACAACATTGTAAATTAACTATGTGCTGTGCTTAGTCTCTCAGTCGTGTCCGACTCTTTGTGACACCATGGGCTGTAGCCCACCAGGGTCCTCTGTCCATGTGAGTTTCCAGGCAAGAATACTGGAACGGGTAGCCTTTCCCTTCTCCCAGGGGTCTTCGCAACCCAGGGATCACAACCAGGTGTCCCTCATTGCAGGTGGATTCTTTACCACCTGAGCCACCAGGGAAGCCTAAGAATACTGGAGTGGGTAGCCTATCCCTTCTCCAGGGGATCTTCCTGACCCAGGAATCAAACCAGTCTCCTGCATTGTAGGTGGATTCTTTTCCAGCTGAGCAATTTAAAAAATAAATAAATAAGAAAAATTCACGATTCCCATTACAGACTCACATAATCAGTTTGAAAATGTAATAATGCAGATTTCCAGCAGGAGTATCAAGGAGACAGCCTTCATGTGTAATCTCTTGAGAGCTAGACTGAAATTATGTGTTGGGAAGGAAAGAGGGGGAGGTTCTTATTACCAAGTATCAGTATAACACCGTGCTTCTAAGTTTACTAAATGACTCCATAATCATGATATAGAAGGGATGTGGCATTATAAAGCAGCCCGGTTCTTTGACCTGGCCTCCTTGAAGGATGTGGGGTGGTGGGAAGACAATTGGTTTACTATGGAGTTATTATAATGGAGAGAAAAGGAGAGAGTGACATGTCGAAGGCAGCCCAGAGATCCTAAATGCATAGAAGGTACACGTGCATTCATGTGCGTCTTTATGTGCACCTTTGCCTGTGTTTATAATGCCTCAAGTTTTACAGTCCCTCAACGTGGGTTGCATGCAGCAAGTTATGTAGGTCTTGCCAAACTACCACCCATAAAATTTTTATAGCTTGTTTTAGTGTTGCTGTGTATTTTATGTTGAGTATTATCTTTGGATTTTGTACTACTTCAAAAGTTTGCTGTGCTTAGTCTACGTGGAAATATGTAGTTACCAGAGGATGTGGTGGAACGTGTGGCACTGAAGCTCTATGACAGCTACACATACCATATTAAATGATGATGGCACACGTGTTTGTTTAGACGGGAGGCTTGGGTGGTCACAGAGTGTTTGTTTTGTCAAAAATGTATACTTTTCTACATGATAGTATGATGTCTGAAAACTTATTATGGCACAGCAGTTTTAAGAAATGAAGTATTTCAGTGAAGATGAACCTCATGGTCCATAAAACTCACTAGGAAAAAAATAATTTGATTTATATCATGTGTTTTTCTCCTTTTCTCCTGCTTCATTTCTTCTCTTTGTATATATTTTGTTCATTGGTCCCAGGGGTAAGGAAGGAGAGAAACTTCCTTGTGTATAATTTTGAGAGTCTAAAAGAAAGGATAGGAATAATTTATAACAATTAACTTTTCTTAGGTTTTATTTAAGACATAAACCTTTGTGTGTACTAGGCAGAGAACAGTCCTGTAAATAAACTATAAGACGTCTGAACCAAACATTTTAGCAGGAAAAATGTGATAGAATTTGGGACATAACATCTTTAAATAAAAGTTCCTAGCACTTCTTTGAGAGAATGTGAATGCTTTCTCTTAGGTATTAGTGTTTGTAAATATTGTACATATACTAAATTCATGATAATAAAATATTTTTGTCAATGAAGATAAACATGTTTTTGTTTAATACTATATATTTCAAATATTCTATACTCTTCACTTCTTGAGCCATATTACTGACCTATGACAAGTGTATCTATCTATTGAATATCTAATCTTAAATCTATTTCTTGAATACAGTATATTCTTATATATGCAAATAATAGTAAGATACATTGAAATCCCAGGTTTAACCCTGTTTGCTGCACAAAGTTACATTTCAGAGACATGTTCTGTTAATACATGCTCACTTAAATATTATCATATACTATTAGATGGGTTTTCTAAGCATTATATATAATTTGAAAGAAATGCTGAAGATTTTTAATTTTCTGATCTTGCACCTTATCTTAAAATTTGTTGTGACTATTGCATTCAAAAAGATTCATATTATTTCAAACTGATAATGCTACAGGGCTGTCATTTAAGAAATGTTGAAAGCATTCGCTAGGAATTATGAACTAGAACTAAAATATATTCAGATAAATTCTACTTCAGAAGTATCCTCATTGTACAAAAGGTTTTAAGTCGGATTTTACCACCTAGTGAGCCGCCCTGTTCGTGGACGTGGTTGTGTGTGTATTTGTGTTAGTAGCCCAGTCGTGTTCAACTCTTTGCAACCCCATGGGCTGTAGTCCCCCAGCTACTCTGTCCATGGAATTAAATCATCTCAAGTATAATTTATGTACTGTCTTTCAAAATTTCTCACCACACAAGGTTTCCTCTTTACCCAACCTGTAAGGCAAGCTAGGGCTCCTTACCGTCTACCCACATCTCCAGCCTCACCTATACTTTGTTTATTTTGGCCTGGCTGAAGCACATAACTTTTAAGAGTCTGTTGACATTTGCATCCTTGGATAAAATAAAGGCACACTGAAAATCCTTACTGCCTGAAAGAAACAGTGATTAATGGGAAAAGCAATAGGAGCAGCTATATTGTTTAGGCTTCACAGATAACAAATAAACCTCAAGCTGATGAATCTCATAGATGTTTTATCTCTTCTGCTTTATGTTTCTTCCTGTCTCTCTTGCTTGCTTTCTCTGAGAAAAATCTGAAGTCCTAAAGATCTAACAATGATGCATAAAAATATCCCGTCAGGATTCCGCTATTGACTGCTACCTGATTAGTGTTATTTCTTCTGTTCGTTTTTCTTCATGCAATGCTGACGCACAGTTGGAATACCATGTGGTATATTATTTATCATAGAAAGCGCATTTGTTCTACCAACTCCTAGTTTTGAGGACAGATGCTGTGTGCCATTAAGTTCATCATTATGGATTCTTGGTATCATTTAATGAGAGGTCCTGGAGAGTGCTTAGTATCACCAAGCTGGTGATAGAAATATGTGTTTTATTTTGCTGTTTGCTATTGTAATAATAGCCCTTCTGGGACAAATAAGGCAAAACTCATTCAGAAGCATGTTTGCCCATTGCACCAGGATTCTTTCCTTCACATGGATTGAGTAGGGGAGAGTGTGGGTTGTGATGATAAAACCCCAGAATTGGAATAATAATAAGTCCAAAATCTCTGTATCTACCACTTGATACACACTTATAATTTTATAAAATTACTTAATCTCTCAATTTTCATTCTTTTTCACTTTTTAGATAATGTTATCATTTGTCCTGCAAGGCTCCTGTAGTAATTAAGTGAATAATCAAGAAACTCTAGCACTTAATGACTACCGTATTTGTTGTGTGTGTGTGTCTGTGTGTGTGTGTGTATAAGTGCAACTCCGGGTTTGAAACCTGACTCTCCAAATCCACAGTTTATGTAAGTGTCCTAACATTCAGTTTCCTCAACTATAAATAAAGGATTAAATAATAAATACACAAAGTTATTGTGAGGTTTAAAATGAGCTGTTGATGAAAAATGACGGGTATATATGTACATGCATGCATGCTCAGTTGCTAGTCATGTCAGATTCTCTATGACCCAGTGGACTGTAGCCCACCAGGCTCCTCTATCCGTGGATTTTCCAGGTAAGAATACTGGACTGGGTTGCCATGCCCTCTTTCAAGGGAGCTTCCCTGCCCAAATATCGAACCGGAGTCTCTTGTATCTCTGGCATTGGCAGGCAGATTCTTTATCCACTATGCCATCTGGGAAGCCTGCGTATGTACACAGGCCTTTAATATGCAGACACCACTCTTGTGCACGCATACTCAGTTGCTAAGACCTGTCTGACTTTGAGACCCAGTGGACTGTAGTCTACCAGGCTCCTCTGTCCATGGGATTTCCCAGGCAAGAATACTGGACTGGGTTGCAGTTTCTTCTCCAGGGGATCTTTCCAACCCAGGGCTCGAACTCACATCTCCTGAATTGACAGGAGGATTCTTTACCATTGAATCACCAGGGAAGCCCCATATACACAGGAGACAGGCAATATAGCAAAACTATTATCACTGTTTTTATCTTGCCTGAATGTTGACAGTGTTTCAGATAGAAAACTGAGTCTATAATATATTTGTAATCTCCTTTAGTTTACTAACTTAGCATACCTCATATATATGTTTACTGTACGGCATTACAAATTCCAAGTGCTCAGAAAAAATGGACTGGGCATGTCTTCTCCCGGAAAACTTGTGTATTTAGAGTTGCGAGTGATTTTGGAATGATAGGCTTCAGATTTGTTAGGGCCTCCTGGGACACAGAAAAGGAAGAACTTGTCAATTTTCTTCTTGTACTATTCCTGGAACCTAGCATAAAACCTGGCATATAATAAGCACTCAGGGATATAATCTTATCCCAAGAACAACTGAAATTGTGAGAGGAGAATGACATGATTACATTCAGAAAAAGGCGGAGAAGTGTATAGAGGTAAAACAATTTAGGGCATATTGTGGTTGCTTAGGTTTATCATGATGGTGGCTAAGACCTCAGTAGTTGGGGGGAAATGGTGACATGTACAAACATTTGAGTTTTTGTTTTTTTTTTTCAAATGAGCTGAGCTCAGCAGAGTTTAGTGATGGTTTATATCTGGAAGTAAGGTGTGTAGAATAATTCAAACATTCTGATCTGCATGACTGAAGAGATAAGTATAATTCATTCATGCAGGGCATAGTGGCCAGGCACAAGGTTTAGAAGAAAAAATGGAGCCCTCTGTGGCTCTTAATTGAACCAGTGGCTATTTAAACTTGTTAAAATTTGTTAAAATGAAATGAAATGAAACGTTTGGTTTTTCCATCACCTTAGTCATATTTTAAGTGCTCAGTAGTCACATATGGATAGTAACCACCAACATTAAATAGCACAACTTTGGAACAGTCCCATCACACAGAGAGCTCTGTTGGACTGCACTAATCGAGGATAACCAGCAGTAGCATCTTTAATGAAGAGCACGAGTAACATAAAATCCTCCTTTCTTCCTGCTCACTGGAATTTAATGTAAAGAATAAGAGGGCTGATATCAAGCTGTATCCTTGTCACCAAAAGGCAGAAGGTTTTCTTGTTTTTTTTTCCCCCCCAAGTTGAAGGTATACAGATACATGTTCTTGCTGTGATATCTAGTGAGAGTGAGATCGTGCTATTTCTAGTGGAGGGTCTCTCTAACAATGTTGAAAACATGGACATCCTCCCTAAACACTGGGCTTCATCCCAACTTGGCTCCTTACTATCTGAATGACTTTGAGTAGATTACTTATCTTCCTTGAGTCTTAATTTCCTCATTTGTAAAATAAGTACACTACTACTACCACTACTACTACTACTAAGTCACTTCAGTCGTGTCCGACTCTGTGCGACCCCATAGACGGCAGCCCACCAGGCTCCCCCATCCCTGGGATTCTCCAGTCAAGAACAGTGGAGTGGGTTGCCATTTCCTTCTCCAGTGCATAAAAGTGAAAAGTGAAAGTGAAGTCGCTCAGTCGTGTCCGACTCTTTGTGATCCTATGGACTGCAGCCTACCAGGCTCCTCCGTCCATGGGATTTTCCAGGCAAGAATACTGGAGTGGGGTGCCATTGCCTTCTCCGAAAATAAGTATAGTGATAATAATAATAATAGCTACTTCCCTGGACTGTTAGGCAGATAGAATGAGTGAACATTTGTAAAGTTCTTATTATCGTACTTGGCATGAATAAGCGTAATAAGCACTACATAAATATTTGTTAAAAAATAGAAATTATATAAGAATTTTGTTCAGTTGTTTGAGATTCCAACCTTTCTGGTAGCCAAGGCTGTCTGGTAAGTGCACACTTGAGCAAAATATTTGCACCAGCTTTGCTGACCTGGGTGAAAGTGACATTCAGATGAGTCCCTCACACGGGAGATTCCAATGTTGTCCTCCTACGGAAGGATAACTTTCTTAAGAGAAATCATGCCTGCCTGCTCGTTCGCTCCAGTTGTGTCCGACTCTTTGTGACCCCATGGACCACAGTCAGTCAGGCTCCTCTGTCCATGGGATTTTCCCAGCAAGAACACTGGAGTGAGTTGCCATTTCCTCCTCCAGGGGATCTTCTCGACCCAGGGATCAATCCTGCATCTCCTGCATTGCAGGCATATTCTTTACCTTTTAGCTGCTGAGGAAGTCATACTCACTAAGGATTAAAAACAGAACAAGATTTGCATTCACAAGACCTCATGGTACAAGTCTTGATTCTGCCACTTCCTCACAATATGGCATCAGACAAGTCCCTACACTGCTCACTTATATTCTTGTTTGTCTAGACCAGTGTTGTTTACTATAACTTCCATGATGCTGGAAATGTTTTATACTGCACTGCCTACTCTGATAACCATGTGACTGTTGAGCCCTTGAAATGTGCCTGCTGCTGCTGCTGCCAAGTTGCTTCAGTCGTGTCCAACTCTGTGCGACCCCATAGATGGCAGCCCACCAGGCTCCGCCGTCCCTGGGATTCTCCAGGCAAGAACACTGGAGTGGGTTGCCATTTCCTTTTCCAACGCATGAAGTGAAAAGTGAAAGTGAAGTCGCTCAGTCGTGTCTGACTCTTAGCGACCCCATGGACTGCAGCCTACCAGGCTCCTCCATCCATGGGATTTTCCAGGCAAGAGTACTGGATCGGGGTGCCATTGAAATGTGCCTAGTGGGACTGAACTTTTTATTTTGTTTAGTCTGGACTTTGAAACAATTATATCTGAGGATTGTTGTAAGAAACAGGAAAGAGACACATTCTATACCAAAGTAACCTTGATGACCTAGAAAACCTCATGGTGTCCCTCAGAGAGCTCTACTGCCAAGAACTATGTAGAACCTCTTGGATTACCATATACCTCTGAAACTGAACTGGGGACATCTACATTCCAGATCCAGGGGTGAGAATTCACAGGGGTAATACCCACAAATGTTTACACTTTCTAAAAGAATGGGCAGGAATTATGGAAAAGTAATGATACTGTGAGTACAAGTTCTTGCTTACTAATCTTTCAGGTATGGTTAGTAATTTTCCTGGCTACCCAAAATGAAAAGACATGTATTAGTATATGTGGATTTAGGATAAACTTCAGATAATATGCCACCACTTTAATATACTTAAAGTTCCACTCAGTGGAACACTGAGCTTTAAGAAATAAAATAATAATAATAAATGACCATGTTTGACAAACTTTGGAGGGTGAGATGTTATTTAGAAATAAATAAACACCAAATCACCTTTATCAGGAACAGAAAATAGACTCTCAGGATGGAATAAAACGTGCTCATCATTCCTCATTCTTTTTCTAATGAAGTTACCTAAAATTAAATTATAGAACTTGGCTGGTTATCAGATACAAACAGATTCTGTGATTACAACTAATTCTTGTACTTACCTTGAGTGTATAATACCACAGCCACTTATTTTAATGGCAAGCAAAAACCAGAGTAAATGATCACTCAGAATGTCCAGTCATTTTTTTCCAAACTTTCCTCAGTTTTATGGTATCGCCTGACCACTTTATGAAATGAATCCACCCACTAGTCATTTATGGAGTCTATTCTTCATTGACTATTTTCTATTTAATTTTTTTCCAACAATGGGTAAACTTTTATGACTTCTTTCAGGTTTGACTTGAGGTCTAATTTTACTTAATGAATGAAAGACATTTGGCTATTAAACTTGCCACCCATGTATACCCACATGTAGTTTTAGAGTGTGATAACTACCAAAAGCTCTGTTTAAATTGTGTAGCTATTTTTATTTTACAAAATGGTATTATACAGCTCATTGTGGGAAAATATTTCTATTTGCTTAGATAATAACAATTTCAGATAACATGTTAATGTTTTTCTTACTGGGCTGTATCCTTTGGTAGATAAACTTTTATCAGGCTATTTGGTCTTACTACATTCTTGTAAATGAATTAACTATTATTCTTCAGCATTCTTTCTTACAATAATTACTTTTCAAAATATCAAAGGTTTTTGAGTTTATATAACCAGATTTTTTTAATTTTGGGGAGTTTACACGTAAAATAGATGATCACGTGTGGAGCTTGACCCCAAGACTAGAGCAATGTTTTGTGTATGTCCCTTAGACAAGCTGAGTGTCTCTGTGGTTATTTTCCTTTTGAAGAAGTCAGCAGAGTATTTGTAAAAAAAAGTCTTGAAAGAGCCTGAACTCTATTCTAGACATTTATATCTCATCACTACCCCCCAACTTCTTTTACATAAGCAGAGAGAAAGCTTTGTGCTGAAAGCTCTACATAGTGTGTTACTCAAGACTGTCTAGAGAAACAGAACCAGTAGGAGGTGTGTGTATGTGTTTCTGTGTGTACTCACCCTAAAATCTTCAGAGTGAGTCAGCAAGCTGGAGACCCAAGAGAGACTGTGATGTAGTTTTAGTCCAAAGGCCAGCAGGCTTGAGACCCAGGAGAAGCCAATGTCCTAGTTCAAAATCAGTCTGGCAAGAGGAGTTCTCTTCTGCTCAGCCCTTTTGTTCTATGTGAGCCTTCAACTTATTGGATGAGACCCACCCAATATAGGGAAGACAATTTGCTTTATTCAGTCTATATTTTTAAATGTTAATATCACTTAAAACACCCTCATAGACACATCTGCAAATACATTTGACCAAATATCTGATGCCTTGTGGTTCAGCCAAATTGACATACAATTGTCAATTGACTTACATTGCAGTAAGAAATGCAATATGAAGATGTATTTCAAATCTTTCTCTATCCCTGAGGAAGAAGTAAAGAAGCCAGGGTTATAAACCTAGACCATATAAGGTTAGAGGACTCAACGGTGGCACATTTATATATTACATGTATCCATTGTATTTAGAGTAGATCTCAGCATTCTGCTTTAGGGTTAGTTTATATTTTGTTGTTGTTCAGTCGCCCAGTTGTGTCCAACTCTTTGCAACCCCATGGACTGCAGCACTCCAGGCCTCCCTGTCCCTAACCATCTCCCAGAGTCTGCCCAAGTTCATGTTCATTGCATCCGTGATGCTGTCCAGCATTTCATCCTCTGACGCCCTCTAGTCCTTCTGTCCTCAATCTTTCCCAGCATCAGGAACTCTTCCAGTGAGTCAGCTGTTCACGTGAGATGACCAAAATACTGCAGCTTCAGCTTCAGCATCAATCCTTCCAATGAGTATTCAGGGTTGATTTCCCTTAAGATTGATTTAATCTCCTTGCTGTCCAAGGCACTTTCAGGAGTTTTCTCCAGCACCACAATTTGAAGGCATCAATTCTTTAGTGTTCTACCTTCTTTAGGGTCCAGCTCTCCCAACTGTATGTGACCACTAGGAAGACCATAGCCTTGACTGTAGGGTCCTTGACTATATGGACTCAGTTTATAGTGTGACTTTCTCTCAAATATCAGAAAAATCTAAGAACTACAGTCTGCAAGCAGTCCTTTCATTCATTCAGTCAACAGGACTACATTACACACTTTCCATGGACTAAGGACTGTGGTCAAACAAAATGATAATGAAGACAAGTTTTAGCAACTCAAAGACTCAGCGCAAGTTTCCCTGTGTTGGAATTCCCCCTCTTAAATACATTATCAGCAGACTTTAAAACTATCTTTAAAATAGAAGCTTTAAGTAGATGATAAACTTTCTCCTCTTTTAACTGTTGTTCTATTTTGATAGTCTTAAACCTAGTTTTATTTTTTGCCAGCAGAAATTTTTTTATAGCTCTGTATAATTAGAGAGATTCAGTTAGAGCAGGTGGGTGGCTGGAGCAAGGCAAGGGGTCTGATGTTAGTTTGCTTACTTGGCTTCTCCATTGCCCAACACCCTCCCTGCTCTTTTAGCCATGACACCCAGGGGTGTAAGTAAGGAAGTTTACAACTTTTTTCTGTTTAATTATCTTTTCAATGTTTCATGCATCATATGTGAACATTGTAAGGCAGGTTTGGTTATTTCCCTTTTAGTTTATATGACTCATTTTGTGTTCAGTTATTCCTCTTTATTCTTCCAGGAGTCCTTTGGGTTTTTTGGGGGGGAGGGGGAGGGAGTGGCGAGTGGTCTCATTTTCTCTTTATGTTGTTTAATAGCCTGCATTTCAAGCTTGTTATATACTTCATTGTATGTTTCACATTTTGGAAAATTCAGCAGGTCATAAGAACTTCCAGGAACTACTTGAAATTTTCCTGCAGAGGGAAAGCATGTATTTTTGAAATATTTAAACAAGGCAAGATGAAATAAACCATATAGACAAAAAGTGCCCCATCAGGTTATTTCCAGAGTGCTGTATGAATATTTCATCAACTATCAAGAATGTCAGACTTTACAGTTGAAATGTCAAGAACCATAGAGCATTAGATATTTCTCAAGTAGGCTTTAGCAATCACCTGTCTCCTTTGGAGACTTATTTTATATAATTTGCCTTTTATTTTTGTAGGTAACAAAGTGAAAGTGGATGGATGGCAGTAAGTGCCAAAAGAACTTTAACATGTAACCGGCCTAAGCTTATTAATATTTGAATATTCAGTCTTTTCAACTTCCCATGCCTCGCTATTAGTGTCTTGGAGAATCAGAAGGAGTTAGAGACAAGCTGGAAGATTTGTTTTAAAAATAGAACTTTAGTAACAGTAGAGTAGGGAATTCATAAGAAACTGTATGTTTTCTAGCAGGACAGGAGATTCTCCAGAAAGAAATTTTTGTTTTTTATTGTTGTAGGGTAACAATTGAAAGAGACAGCTTTTTGAAAGCAGAAGCTGTTGTTACTGTGAGTAAAATGATAGTTTATAGATGGGTGAGGAGTGTTTTAAAAAATATTTTTCTATGAATTGAAAATACATTGACAGAGCTCATCACCTTTATCATTGATACCAAAGACTTAGTAAAGATGGGTAACTATGTAATTATAATGTGGATGCCAGATTTCTATTAGGTAAGAGTGGCAACATGCAGGCTGGACCACAGGGGCCTTATCTAATGGGTTTCAGAATACTGGGCACCACTATACACTTGAACACATTTCGAGACGATTACTGCATACCTAGTTTCCATGCCATTCTAACTGAATGATTCAGAAGCAAAAATTCCCAATTATAACTTATCCTGAGTTCAGGTTTAATATGAAAAGTACATGAAAGATTATAAATGTACTTCTAAAGGTCAATAGGTCCAGGTTGTAAATGCAACTCACTCAACATATATTCTTTGAGTACCTTCAACCAACAAGCCACTGTTTATTCTTTGTTATTTTGTTAATTTGTTATGTATTTCTTTGCCTTTATAGTGCAGAATTTTGTGGGATGAGGAAAGTGTACATGGGGATTATAGTCTAAAAGCCTGATAGTATTCTAGTGACTTCGAGACTAACAAGCAATTCTATTTAGATGCCTCCTTCTGTGAAGCAGCAGGTTTCAAATTGTTTCCTAAATTTCCTTCCAACTGTGACATTGTGTGTTTGTAGTTGTTGTTTTCTTATAGTCTATATCAAAAGGATATCTTAATTCTGGTATCCTATAATTTGGATTATCTAATGGGATTATTTTACAAATGAAGGAGGTACTCATAATTGCTTCATCTCTAACATAAGTTGGTTCAATGACAAATAATGAGGAAAATCAGGAATACAGCACATACCATATACATACACAAAAAAACCTTTTTCATCTATGCACATAAGTGACTGCTGTGCTTTGGAGCTGTATTTCTGATACACATGTCATTAATATACATAAAAGTCATATACACAAAAATGTATATAATCACTATATATCATATATATATATATTTGATGTATGATATAGTGGTTATTGGAGAAGGCAATGGCACCCCACTCCAGTACTCTTGCCTGGAAAATCCCATGGACGGAGGAGTCTGGTAGGCTGTAGTCCATGGGGTCGATAAGAGTCAGGCACCACTGAGCAACTTCACTTTCACTTTTCACTTTCATGCATTGGAGAAGGAAATGGCAACCCACTCCAGTGTTCTTGCCCGGAGAATCCCAGGGACAGGGGAGCCTGGTGGGCTGCCATCTATGGGGTCACACAGAGTCGGACACGACTGACGTGACTTAGCAGCAGCATAGTGGTTATATATAAATATACATACTTATATAACCACTATGCTGCTGCTAAGTCGTTATATATATATAATATTTAAATAAATATATATAAAGTATATATATATATTATTCAGTTCAGTTCAGTTCAGTCGTGTCTGACTCTCTGCGACCCCATGAATCGCAGCACGCCAGGCCTCCCTGTCCATCACCAACTCCCGGAGTTCACCCAAACTCATGTCCATCGAGTCAGTGATGCCATCCAGCCATCTCATCCTCTATTGTCCCCTTCTCCTCCCGCCCCCAATCCCTCCCAGCATCAGAGTCTTTTCCAATGAGTCAACTCTTCGCATGAGGTGGCCAAAGTACTGGAGTTTCAGCTTTAGCATCATTCCTTCCAAAGAAATCCCAGGGCTGATCTCCTTCAGAATGGACTGGTTGGATCTCCTTGCAGTCCAAGGGACTCTCAAGAGTCTTCTCCAACACCACAGTTCAAAAGCATCAATTCTTCGGCGCTCAGCCTTCTTCACAGTCCAACTCTCACATCCATACATGACCACAGGAAAAACCATAGCCTTGACTAGACGAACCTTTGTTGGCAAAGTAATGTCTCTGCTTTTGAATATGCTATCTAGGTTGGTCATAACTTTCCTTCCAAGGAGTAAGCATCTATTAATTTCATGGCTGCAGTCACCATCTGCAGTGATTTTGGAGCCCAGAAAAATAAAGTCTGACACTGTTTCCACTGTTTCCCCATCTATTTCCCATGAAGTATTACATACATACATATATATATAATTTAATATATATATATAATTTATATAAATATAAATAAATCATTAATTTATTATATATATAATATAATATATATTAAATTATATATATATAACTTATATAAATATAAATAAATCATTAATTTATTATATATATAATTTATATAATATATATAATTTATATATGTATAAATTATATATATATAATTTATATAAATATAAATAAATCATTAATGGAGAAGCAGAATGTGCTGAATAGAGCCCAAGTAACAAGAACATTTCAAAAGATCCTGTGTTGCAAGCCCTTGGGTGCATGACCACGGAGGTTCAGCCTTGGGCCTGAAAGTATCTGTGATGAGAAATAGTTTCAGCCTGTGGAAGCTTCAGCGAATCCGGATAAGCCTGTTTCAGCGCAGACCTTTAGGGTTTGAAATGTGCTGGTGCCTCCTGCATCGTCCCAATCTAATACTAGACCCTAGTTAAGAGACACAACTTCTGACGATGGGACACAGCTCTGGCCTGGAGCTGCCCATTATGCAGTAGGTACTGATGTGATCCCATTGTATGATACAGGAGTAAGGTATTGTGAGATGGGAGTGATACGTTTGGAATTTAGCTTAAGCAGATCTGGTAGGTATGAACATACTTCGTAAAGAGCTGTCCCAGAGTCTCATGTCACTGACCTCATGTCAATACCTCTATTTCATGATGCCTCTCTCCCCTTCATACTTATAGCCCCCTGGAGATCTCATATGATTGACTCATGGAGGAGGAAAGAATTCAAACTCTTAAAGATGGGTCAGCCTGATATTTTAGGTAGATAATGAAGGTTAGTAATGACAAAATCCATCCTGTGGGTAGATCTGAAGAACAGTGTAATTGTTATTCATTTAGAGAGAGAGATGGCTTCAGGCATGGATATATATTGAGTATTAGCAAAGTGAATGATCTGGAAGAAATCAGACTAGAAGATTGGATTCAAGGAGTCTGGACATGGGTATATGGATTGGGCTTATAGGAGTTAGCACAAATACCTTTATGTCTGAGAGCCATGCTCATCAGAAAACAAATACTTCATAGAAGGCCCTTTACAACCAGATGGACATTATCACCTGCCCATGGATATTGGCCAGACTCTCAGACACCACAGAGTTTGTGAAATAGACTCATGAATAGAATGGCCTTGGTGATAGACACAGGGGTTATACTTGAACCTAAAGGCATGGCCTCCCTCTCCAAGACTGATGTAGCTACTGTTACTGCTAAATTAACATTGCATTAACATTGGCAATGGACTCAAATATTGTATCATTCTGTTGGGGAGACTGAGCAACTATTTGGTGGCAGGTCAATTAAGTTGGATCCCTCTGACCTTGGAGAAGACATCAGTTAATACTGGGATATGAAACGAAGTTTGAATTTATGTTTGCTTTTTCTACTCACAATGCCACTGCTAGCTCCCACATCTAATGGCTCACAGAATGCCTGATCCAATGATATGCTGTCCCACATGACATTGCTCCAACCAAAGGATACTTGTTACATCAAATGAGCTGCAAACGAGTTTGTAATCACTGCACTCCATTCCGCTACCACTCCCAACCCCTAATCAAAAGCCATTGACCTGATAGAACAGTGGAATAATATTCACCTTGAAAGACTCAGCTAAGGTACCAGCTTGGGCAAAAAACCTCCAGGATGAAGTTTATATACTAAATCAACAGCTCATATCAGATGTCGGGCCTGTCATAGCCAGAATAACCACCCTTAGAAGAAAGGGTGGGCCCTTATATCCAATCACAGTGTCCTACTTGGAGATCTGTGCTTCCTTTCCCTATAACCTTAGACTTTGCCAGTTGGAATACTGATTCTTAGAGTAGGGGCAGAGGCAGGTCTGTCAGAGGACCCAGTAAGAGTCCCAGGTAACTGGGAGTTGTGATTGATTTTACATGTGATGTGACTACCATACATTTCTAACTAAATGGACCAGGAGAGATCGTAAAAGGTACTGTGCTCATCACCATGAGGACACAGGGCTACTGTTCACAATCTGAGCAAAGAAAAATATAACTAGAACTCAGAGGTGTTCCGTGTCCAAATGAATGGGAAACTGCCACAACTAAAATTCCATGAAAGAAAGAAAACTAAGAGCCTAATCTCTTGGGATTAAGGTCTAGATAACCTCACAAGGAAGCAACCCAGACCAGCTGAAGTGCCAGTAGAGTCTGAGGCAAATCTGGAATGAGTGGTAGAAAAGATTGGTGATCAACATCAGTTAAGGCCCCCAAATCAGCGCGAGTATCAACTATTGTGCTTGGGGCACTACTTCTCTTTAAATCTTTGGGGAATTGCAACTGGCCATCACTTTGTTATAGTTGTTGTTTTTTAATTTAAATTTATTTATTTTAATTGGAGGCTAATTACTGGCCATCACTTTGAAGGGTTGTACTTGAACTTCCTTCTTGGGGAAGATGAAGGATGTTCTATATGGTATCTGGATTTCATAAAATGATGCAGATGTACCTAAATTATGCAAGAGGTTTGCCTGTCCTGGGCCCAGTTTATGTGCTTTTCTATGCCTGCTCACCCCCAACATGTCTTCAGCTTTTGACCACTTGCTCGATCAAGAGCCACAGCTAATGCCACCACTGTCTCCTTATCTCCTAATTCCATCAGCTTATCGGTCTCCCTTAAGGTGAAGACCAGCCATTGTCATGACCCCAGTGATGTCTGCCATGGAAACATCCAGAGTAAATCTGTATGGCTTTCCAGACCAGACCCAGGAAAGTTCTGTCTCCACTGAGATATTACTCCCCAGTGGCTGCCCAGAGGCAGTGGCTGCCCAGTGGCTGCCCACAGATTATACTACTGGAGATATGAAAGAGTTAATGCCCCATGGAGGTCTTTACCAGTGAACTAAAGAAGATGGTAAGGAACTGGTATAAATGACTTTTCCTCCACCTAGAAAATCTTTCCAAAGAGGAGAAATTCCATTATGACTTCTCTGGAGTTGTTCCATGTGGTCAAATAGCCAGCTTTGTTTTCTTGTGAAGTTCTTCCCAGCTCATTAAACAGACCACCTTAAGTCTGCTTTTGCTTTTTCCTTTCATCCCTTCTCTTCTTTCCTCCCTCTGGCTGACCTGGAATTGTTTCATCTCAGGCCATGACTTCCAGAGAACCTAGGAGGAGATACAAAGCAAGGCTCTTAAACTCAAAAGTTTTTGCTTATCAATTCAGAATTAAACTGTGGTACAAACAACCCTAGCCTTCCTGATTGAAAAGCTGGCTGATTTTGGTGCACCCAATTATCTTCACTATTTTAATGTATTAATGTATTTTTTTTTTTTTGGTAGTACTAGTGATAAAGAGCACACCTGCCAATTCAGGAGATGTAAGAGACACGGGTTCAGTCCCTGGGTCAGAAAGATCCCCTGAAGGAGGGCATGGAAACCCACTCAAGTATTCTTGCCTGGAGAATCCCATGGACAGAGGAGCCTGGTGGGCTACATACAGTCCATAGGGTCGCAAAGAGTCGGACACAACTAAAGTGACTTAGCAAGCGTGCGATGTAATTTTTTTCTTTTTTAAAAATCTTACAGTGACTTTCTTTCTCTGCCCCATTTTGTTTTATGCATTTTTCATTGCTCTGGTTCATTACACATTTATTCTATAGTTCTCCTACATTCGAACTTTTATTTTTTAATGCAGAGAAACCTTACGTTGGTTGGTTGTCCCTTTCAGGATGTATATCTATGGAATGTTTTCTTAGGAGAAACATGTAGTGAATGCCAGGTTTCATCTACGTATTCCTGTATATAAGTTTTGACATACTGGAGGAATATAATACATTTTAAACATCAGTTTATAGATTTCCTCCCTGCTTCCCTAAGTCACTCCCTATGGAACACTAAGATTTTCAGGCCACACTTTGTTAGATTTGTCTTAGGCAGGGAGGTATATTCCACCCCAGTATTCCACACCACAGTCAGGGACTTTACAATCACCCCTTCCCTTTCTCACCACTTCCCCTTATAATTGTTATTTCTGATAGAGATTCAGGGACAACATACATTGTAAACCCTTGGTGCATTTATTAGTATTAAACAGGAACACTAAGTTAATATTTCTATTATAACCATATATTGAAAATAAAGCTCAAAATCTTACCTAGTAAGCTGATGTACCACATTTGCTATGTACCTCATATTTGACCTAATCAGCCGAGTTCTTCTAGACTTGGATTCTTCAGCTTCTTAAATTATGTGTTTGTTTTGGTTGTTGCTACTTTGTCCTGAATTTGAGCACCTGTCATCTGAGTCCACACAGAGAACTTGACTCTAATTCTTCAACCTTCCGTCCTAATCCCCCTTCTGTCATGAACTTCCTTTAATTGTCCATTGATTAATTACTTCTGTGAATGTTGTGTGATGAAAGCTAATCTATGGAAAAGTTGAGACTGAGATTAATGTTCACAGAAATTATAAAGACCTCAGGTGGAAGATGCAGCAATATTATATTGCATTCCTGCTGAAACAAAGCAAAAGCAGCCACAAGCATTTGAAAGCAAGTCACATTTTTGCACACCATCCATTATTCTTGCATTTAACAGGATGTTAAAGATTCTACATCTTCTGAATTTATTAGCTTGGTATTTAGCATGTTTCACAGCCAAAATAGCAAAGATGGCTCATTATTGCTGGTTAAATTAGCCTCATGAAAATGTTGTTGGTAAAAGGTTACAGAAATGAATGAGAAATCTAACCAAGCAGCATATTAAATCATTTATCATTATAATTTTAAAAGGCATTCTGATGATTTAAATTAACTTGGCTAAAGGGTAGAGAATTAGATAAAAGTTAATAATTAAAACCTAGATGACTTGATTAGGTCTTTTGATAAAGCTGGGGCAAAATATAGGCATATAGTATTTACTTAAATTGTCCTTGGCAGAAATTAAGACCAATAAAATCATACTTGATCATACTATTTATGGGCTTTAAAAGAATTACAGCTATATTATACATAGACTATCTGAATAGCTTCAGACATGGTTAGATAGCTAGTTCCAGATTATTTTATTTTGAATAGTCAAAGCCTAGAATTTAGTTATTTTTCTATTGAGGTTTAGTATGATTTAAAAAAAAAAAAAAGCTGAATGGCCTCTCTATATGTTAAGGGTAGTAAGTCTTTGTCATCTTTGTGAAATTTTTTTCAATAAATTGAAAATGTTTTGTTTCTTGATATATAGAACCGTGGGCTTCCCTGGTGACTCAGTGGTAAAGAACCCACCTGCAACGTAGGAGACACGGGTTCAATCCCCAGGTCAGGAAGATCCCCTGGAGGAGGACATGACAACCCACTCCAGTATCAGTTCAGTTCAGTTCAGTCACTCAGTCGTGTCCAACTCTGCGACCTCATGAATTGCAGCACGCCAGGCCTCCCTGTCCATCACCAACTCCTGGAGTTTACCCAAACTCATGTCCATCGAGTCGGTGATGCCATCCAGCCATCTCATCCTCTGTTGTCCCCTTCTCCTCCTGCCCCTAATCCCTCCCAGCATCAGGGTCTTTTCCAATGAGCCAACTCTTCACATGAGGTGGCCAAAGTATTGGAGTTTCACCTTCAGCATCAGTTCTTCCAATGAACATCCAGGACTGATCTCCTTTGGGATGAACTGGTTGGATCTCCTTGCAATCCAAGGGACTCTCAAGAGTCTTCTCCAACACCACAGTTCAAAGCATCAATTCTTCTTGCCTGGAAAATCCAATGGACAGAGGAGCCTGGTGGGCTATGGTCCATAGGGTCACAAAGAGTCAGAAATGACTGAAGTGACTGAGCATACAGAACTTTTAATTTTTATGTGGGCTAAACGATTCAAATCTTCCTTTGTGTTAAAATGATTTTTTTCCTAATAAGCACAAAGTTTTCCTGAAAGGGATGGTCAGTCAATTAGTTTGGCAACCCTGATAAAGCATTTTGTATGTATGGATTTAAGATAAAAATCACTATTTTCTCTTCTTTTCCATACTTAACAGAAACCAGGAGCTAAAAGAACTTGGTGAGCTTTCTCCACACTGGGACAATCTACGAAAAAACGTCCTTACTCACTGTGATCAAATGGTGAATATGTACCAAGACATTCTGACAGAACTCAGCAAGGAAACAGGTGTGAAATCAACGACTTCACATATTCAAAGTTAAATGAATTTCATGTATGTTACGTGAAAGCAATCATAAGTATTATTATGAATGTAGAAAAGCCAAATTTTTTTATTTTCAAGTCTACCATCTTGGCATGAAAAGCAAAGAAGAAAAAATTACACTATTTTCCCTCATGGCATCATTCTAGGGGTAACAGAATTTTTAAAATTAAATTTCTGAGGGAAAAAAATCAGCTCATGCAGAAAATATTTTTCATCTGAACTTTTACATCAGATGAACTTTTCAACACCTGTTTGTGCACACACACACACATGCATGTACTTATTTACTAATGATGTTCGATTTTTTCCACCTAGGGTCCTCTTTCAAATCAAGCAGCAGCAAAGGAGAAAAAACATTAGAATTTGTTCCAATAAATCTACATTTGCAAAGAATGCACGTACACAGCCCTCACCTGAAAGGTAGGGATATAGTATTATTTTTCAAATGGACAAATCATGTTGGTGTGTACTTCTTTAAATGGCTTGACTATTGGAAGAATTTAAAATTCTGGCAGTTATACAAGGATGAAGATGAAGCAGTTGAAGCTGATAATGACCTTAAACACTGAAAGAAACCATTAGATTTTCATTGCTGTGTTTGTAAATACGGTGTCTGAACTGAGTTGCCAGTAACTATACAAAATAAGTAATAGCTTCCTTAGGTATTTTCAGCGATTCCTAATAGCTACCCATTGTGCTACTATTTGAATTAGAAAAAAAAGGCAAAACAAGACTGGTTCATTTTGTATCTACCCTGAGAAACCAAAGTCCAAAAGTGGACTGACGGACTGCCTCTCTGACCTAGTGGTGACTATCAACAGGGTCACCCCCTTCTCTGGGGAAGTGGGTTTATCAGAAAGTGGTAGACTATTTTGATGTACTCACTTTTGAGATACATTTTCAAGAAAATACATATAAATTTTCATAACATACTTAAATAGCTCTAGAGTGAATGATAAGATGTTGCTGCTTATAATACTGTTTATAATATTATTAAATACACTGTTATATTACATACACTGTTTGTAATAGCCAGGACATGGAAGCAACCTAGATGTCCATCAGCAGATGAATGGATAAGAAAGCTGTGGTACATATACACAATGGAGTATTACTCAGCCATTAAAAAGAATACATTTGAATCAGTTCTGATGAGGTGGATGAAACTGGAGCCTATTATACAGAGTGAAGTAAGCCAGAAGGAAAAACACCAATACAGTATACTAACACATATATATGGAATTTAGAAAGATGATAACAATAACCCTGTGTACGAGACAGCAAAAGAGACACTGATGTATAGAACAGTCTTTTGGACTCTGTGGGAGAGGGAGAGGGTGGGATGATTTCGGAGAATGGCATTGAAATATGTATAATATCATATATGAAACGAGTCGCCAGTCTAGGTTCGATGCACGATACTGGATGCTTGGGACTGGTGCACTGGGATGACCCAGAAGGATGGTATGGGGAGGGAGGAGGGAGGAGGGTTTAGGATGGGGAATACATGTATACCTGTGGCAGATTCATTTTGATATATGGCAAAACCAATACAATATTGTAAAGTTAAATAAAATTAAATTAAATTAAAAAAAGATGTTGCTGCTACATAATTCCTTGCCATTTCTCAGTATAACATATATTTTAAGTTTTCTTCTCATTTCCCTTTTTCTTTAACTTACTGCTATATCATTTTTTTGTGAATATTTGGGGGAGCCATCTGCCACTATTTATCAGCAAAAAGACCATATTATGATGTTTGTCCAGCAGCTTGTTAATGATGCCATCCCCATCCATTACCTCTCAAAGCTCTCTCTGTGTGACTAATAAATTCTATGGTCATCCTACTCACCTTCCCAGATAGCCAAACATTCCTTTAGATTGTCAATCTTTCATGCTAAGTCTGTCAGCATATCCATACAAACATGCACATGGTCATTCACAGATGCAGCTAAAGAAGCATTCTAACACACAGTTTTGCAGCCATTGTCACAATAGAGGTTCATTCAGTTCAGTCGCTCAGTCATGTCTGACTTTTTGTGACCCCATGGACTGCGGCACACCAGGCTTCCCTGTCCATTACCAGCTCCCGGAGCTTCCTCAAACTCATGTCCATCGAGTCGGTGGTGCCATCTAACCATCTCATCCTCTGTCATCCCCTTCTCCTCCTGCCTTCAATCTTTCCCAGAATCAGGGTCTTTTCAAATGAGTCAGTTCTTCGCATCAGGTGGCCAAAGTATTGGAGTTTCACCTTCAGTCTCAGTCCTTCCAATAAAGATTCAGGACTGATTTCCTTTGAGATGGACTGGTTGGATCTCCTTGCAGTCCAAGAGGCTCCAACAAGAGTCTTCTCCAACACCACAGTTAAAAATAGAGAGGTTAGGCTTTTTTAAAAGTTAAAATAAAATCTGTCGGCTTTAAAATTACCTGAAGTTTTGTAATCAAAAAAATTTGTATAAGTTTGTGCATACTGATTGTCTGTGCACAACCAGCTAACATACAAGTTCAAATGTAATTAAAATCATTGTGACATATGATTGTATTATTGATGTGAGTAGAAGTTGTTCAGTCATGTCCAACTCTTTGCGACTCCCTGGACTATACAGTCCATGGGATTCTCCAGGCCAGGATACTGGAATGGGTAGCTGTTCCCTTCTCCAGGGGATCTTCCCAACCCAGGGATCGAACCCAGGTCTCCCTCATTGCAGGCAGATTCTTTACCAGCTGAGTCACCAGGGAAGCCCATTGTTGTATTATAAATATATTATAATTATATTGATTATTTATATTCAATTATAATTTCATTATCATATACCTTATCAAGTAACTGACATTATAACATGCATCCTGTTCACCAAAAGTTATGTCAAATGAAAGCACTGAATTAAAAGCAAGATGGATTGGCCCTAAGGCATTTGGATACTCTTCCTTGATTACTTGTGTCTATTAATAATTTGAACATAACAACTAATGGTTTTTAAAAATCATCAAAAACAAAGTCATAAAGAAGCTAGGACATTCAAAATCTATCTGGCAACCAACATAATTTTTTTTTCTAATAGCCAATATGAAGAGACTTTTATGATATAGTAGCAAGTTTATATATTTTGGAGTAAAACAGAATTTCAGCTTTACCACTCTATGTTTGACCTTAAGCCTGTTATTTAATCTTTCTAAGCAGTGTTGTTCCTGTCCTGATTAAGTGAGCTAGACCATGTAAAACATATAGAATCAACAATAATAGTTTTTGTGATACATGCGATAGTTGCCATCACTGGAACAAAGCAGATTGTAGTTTTTTCATGACGGTTAAAATTGGAGGAAAGTGATCAGTTTAGAGCCTATTAAGCCACCTCATCGGAGAAGGCAATGGCACCCCACTCCAGTACTCTTGCCGGGAAAATCCCATGGATGGAGGAGCCTGGTGGGCTACAGTCCTTGGGGTCGCAGGGACTTAGCAGCAGCAGCAGCAGCAGCAAGCCACCTCATGGGAAGAGTTGACTCATTGGAAAAGACCCTGATGCTGGGAGGGATTGGGGGCAGGAGGAGAAGGGGACAACAGAGGATGAGATGGCTGGATGGCATCACCAACTCGATGCACATGAGTTTGGGTAAACTCCGGGAGTTGATAATGGACAGGGAGGCCTGGCATACTTCGGTTTATGGGGTCACAAAGAGTCGGACACTACTGAGTGACTGAACTGAAGACACACTGAAATCTTCAACTAAAAAAGTAGCCAGATTTAGATAAATGATGATTTAGAGAGGCATTTTGGAAAAATCATCACTTGCAAATTCCATGACAGATGGAATAAAAAGAAGAGAGAAAATGATAACTTGAGTTACAGCTATGGATGGACAGCAGTATCATTAAACCAGATAGTCTGCTGGAGACAAATTGATATGAATTTATACTTAAATATCTGTTCAAATATTTGGTGATGATCCTTAAAATACTAAGGAGGAAAACAAAGAGAAATTATTAGCTAAGCAGCCTTTTACATTCCACTTACTTCTTAAAAACAAAAGAACCATTTACATCATGCTGTTTTTTCCCAGGTTAATATCTGAAGATAGACTAGAGTGAACTGGTATGATACAAGGCATTTAATTATTTAATCATTGTTTCTGCAGTGTAAAAGGAACTGGCAACTAACAAAAAGACATTTGAAAAAGCAAACTAAATTTCTTCTGATTAGTTTAGTGAGATATGTATCAGCTGTCCTAACAAGTACCACCAAGCGGGAGTCATAAACAACAGAAATGTAACGACTCACAGTCTGGAGGCTGGGAGTCGAAAATCAAGGTGTTAGCAGAGCCGTGATTCCTCTGAAACTTAATCTTGGCTTAATCTTTAGCTTTCTTTAGTTTTCTTTTTGATATATCACCTGATCCTCAGTCTTTGCCTGTCGTTCCCCTTTATGTCCTTTATATCATCTTCTGTGTCTGCTTCAATGTCCAAATGTCCCCTTTAAAGGACATACTGGATTAGGTCCTGTTGGATTAGGACCTGCTCTAATGACCTTATTTCAACTTGATTGCATCTGTGAAAACCTTGTTTCCAATTAAGGTCATATTCTAAAATACCTTTTTGAGAGGAGGGTGGGCACAATTCAACCCATAATAAGATATATAAAAGAATCTCTTAATTTATGATGACAAATACCAAACAAAGAGTAAAGCTAGATTTTGAAGTTATAGAACTAGGGTGTGCGTGCTCAGTCACTAACTCATGTCCAACTCTTTGGGACCCTATGGAGTGTAGCTAACCAGGCTCCTCTGCCCATGGAATTTTCCAGGCAGGAATACTGGAGTGCATTACCATTTCCTCCTTCAGGGGATCTTCTTGATGCAGGGATTGGACTCAAGTCTCCTGTGTCTCTTGCATCGGCAGGCGAGAGAACTAGGGTACAATTCATCAATTAGAGAGTTTTTCACATGTTTTCAGAAAGACTGATTTCTCCCTTTGAACACCTGAGGAAAAAATGTGCAAAAGGACTAGAGATGTAACACCCAAAAATTAATTTGAAAGTAGTGAATTCTGTTACATATAAATTTTCCCCCAAGGCTACTCACATATCATATATATGTGTGTGTGTGTGTGTATATATGTATATATATATATGTGTGTGTGTGTGACATGCATGCCCTACATATAACATTAAATATAAAATTTGTATGTGTTAAAATATTTATGTTTTTGTAATTTTAAACATTATTTTGAATTGAAATTCAGTTATAGTGGGTGCTTTATAGACTAGGTCACCAACTTATATTATCATAGAAATTAAAAACTTGACTGACTTCTGGGGGCTCTACCCCTTACTTTTCCTAGTTTAACCAAATCATAACCTTTCTGAGCTTTGATTGTCTTTATTTGCAAAGTATAATGTTTAAAAGTTATAAATGGTAGTCAATCAAATTTTCTATTTATGTAGCATGTTTTTAATAGCAGATTAAATGAATCATAGTTAAATACATTTAAGATCTATAGTTACTGATTTGAATGTTTAGCTGAATTACAGAGAACATTTTGCAAGGTAATGATGCAAGTAAGATTAGCCAAGCCTTGGTATTTCACTGGGGAATTATTTGGATATAGTCTATATCTATTCTCATTCTTACCATTAGTAAATTGCATCTCTCCAGATTTGATTAATCTATCTACTATTTTTGGAGAGGTAGTTTTGCAAACAGTAGCAGGCAGATTCACCAAAGACAAGGCTAATGTCTAGCTCCTGAAACAAGTAACTGAGCAGAACTAATGTTACCATGTCTCATACTGACAAATGAAATAACCTTCATTTAACTTCAGGTGGCCCCAAACCCATTAAGTTAATTTTTCATCCTTATCCATTGCTTAGATACAGCAAATAGAATAGCCACCACTCTAGGGATCTTAGCAGCTTTGACTACAATAACACAAATCCCTGAAATGAAGAAGACTGTTTCCCTCTCCAGTATATTTTCCTTTCATAGAAAAATAGTTGTGAATGTTATACATTATGGATTCTTGTGATATTCTATGTTTAAGTTATTTTATATGTTATACATACGTAATAGTATATAGTACGTAGGAAAGAAACGGAGAAAGGAAGAAAAGAAAGAAAGGAGGGAAGAAATGAAGGAAAAAGAGAAAGAAAGGAAAAAAGAAAGAAACCACTATATTATACTGTAAAGCTGCAGTTGGAATCAGGTGCAATATCGGCCTGGATTTACTGTTTAATATGAATGAGTCAGTTGACTTTTCTGCCCCTTACTCTTCTAATCTCTATGCAGGAGGAGCTATTAAGAGCTCCCTGATTTCTGTATCTCAAGAGCCTGGGTATATCACCTTATCAATGAAGCACAATTATCTTGTAGATGTATTTAATGGTAATGCCAACATGCTCGGACTATTTTGGAACAGATTTCCCTTAAAATTCCCTATTGTCCTGTGATTCATATCCAATTCATTTTGTGGGCCATTTTAAAGTCAAGGTTTATGTTTAAATTGTTCCTTGAAATGAGATCAGCAGGTCTATTTTTTATATCAGCACTATTTTTATAGTTGTAGGAATTTGAAAGAGATCTTCTGGGAAAAAATAGACTTATTAGCTCATTTTATTAATAAGTGGCTTTTAAAAGGCTATAAGGCAGCCCTATTATTAGATTTCAAACAACCTAGTATCTTTAGCTTCAGGAGACTCAACAACTTGAACTCCACTATCCTCATATGGTGCATGAGATGCATTTTCCTAAAGCCAAGGAATTTTTGAAATATAAAATATCAAAGAAAATATGCATATTATTTTTTTAAAAAGAGAATAAGATGTTATAACATTTATATAAAATAACTTTCCTATAAAAGTTTAACTTTTTTCCTATATAATAGAAACTTTTTTCCTATAAAATGCTTAACTTTCCTATAAAATAAAATGCCCATCTATATTTTTATAATTGTCTCAGTACCAAAAATCTGAAAGTGAAGGGTTATTCATATCACAAAAGATAATATAAGGAGGATAAAATGAGGAACATCTTAAATGAGGCAAATATCACTGATCAGATTATTTTAGAATTTTTATGTTTTGATTGATTCTTTTTTTGTATATGTGATTTCTCCTAGAGAAAAACAATCTGCTGCAACTAATTCTAACTAAATTTAAAAGAATAAAACTGCTCCTAGGATATATTTAAAATATGCTGTTGAATAGAATGAGTAACTGACTTCAGTGAGCATTTTAGAATATATAACATTTTTCAATTTTATTTTTAAATTAAATTTTATTGGAGTACAGTTGCTTTACAATGTTGTGTTAGCCTCTATGATGAAGTGAATATATGTTACCTCCTCTTCTTTGGATTTCCTTCCTGTTTAGGTTATCACAGAGCAATGAGTAGAGTTCCCTGAGCTATACAGTAGGTTCTTATTAGTCATCTATACTACAGTATCTATACATACTATCAATATTGTATATAAATCAATTCCAATCTCAAAATTCATCCCACCCTCCCCTTTCCCCTGTGTCTATACATTTGTTCTCTACATCTGTGTCTCTATTTCTGGTTTGCTAATAAGATCATCTATACCACTTTTCTCAATTCCACATATTATGCATTAATATGCAATATTTGTTTTTCTCTTTCTGACTTAACTTCACTCTGTATGACACTCTCTAGGGCCATCCGTGTCACTTCAAATGACCCAATTTTGTTCCTCTTATGGCTGCGTAATATTTCTTTGTATGTATGTACCAGATTTTCTTTATCCATTCCTCTGTTGAGGTTCCTTCCCTCTCACAGCTGTTGTGAGCAGTGCTGCAGTGAACACTGGGGTGCGTGTGTCTTTGGAAATTATGGTTTTCTCTGGGTATATGCCCAGGAGTGGAATTGCTGGATCACAGAGTAGTTCTATTTTTAATTTTTAAAGGACTCTCCCTACTGTTCTCCGTAGTGGCTGTATCAGTTTATCACTAATATGTTTTGTAATAATTTATCTTTATAAAATATGAATACGTAAAACACATGTTTTCTAAAAGTTTTTTTTTTTTTTAAGCTAGAACAAGTTAAGCTTAATAGCTGGCTAACACTTGGAGATGTTCATAAGACAAGTTAGAAACGGGATAATTTAGTGTGCAAGAAGTCAGATCTAGCCAGAGATGGAGATTTTATAGGCTTCTGTAAAAATATAGTGTTTAAACCCTAAAAGAGATGAGTTCATAAATAGAAAATAGAATAGAAAAGAGTAAAAGTCAGAATTTTGGATATGAAAGAGCTTGTTCATATCTTTGGAGGTTAACTATAGATGAATTTTAAAGAATGCTAGTTTTTTCATTTAGATTTAAAGTTAAATAATTGGCTCTTTTTGGACTGGAGAGTATTTGAGTCACTTGGTTCTCTTCCTTTATCTACTGTTGCCAAGTCTCTTAGTTCCTACACAGGTGACTAGGATTCCCAAGATTTCAGTGAGATGGATGAATGAAGAGAAAGTTTCTGTTCCTAGAAAGTAGCTTCAGAGGATGCCTGAAACTATGGATAAATTGAAGAGACAGATTCTCCATGAAGCTAATAAAGCTTAGGTTCAAGCCTTTTCATGTGCATGGGCTTCTTTAAAAGACCCTAAAAGGGGCCTTAGCCCCTATGTGTTTGCAGTCACACATAGTTTTGCAAATTTTGCAAAAGTAAGTCAGTTTTGTTGTTGTTGTTGCTCAGTTGTGTCTGACCCACGGACTGCAGCACACCAGACTTCCCTGTCCTTCACAGAGCTTGCTCAGATTCATGTCCATTGAGTCAGTGATGCCATCCAACCACCTCGTCCCCTGTCGTCCCCTCTCCTGCCTTCAAATCTTTCCTAGCATCAGGGTCTTTTCTAATGGGGCAGCTGTTCGTGTCCGGTGGCCAAAGGACTGGAGCTTCAGCTTCAGCATCAGTCCTTCCAATGAACGCCCAGGACTGATCTCCTTTTAGGATGGACTGGTTGGATCTCCTTGCAGTCCATGGGACTCTCAAGAGTCTTCTCCAGCACCACAGTTCAGAAGAATTAATTATTTGGTGCTTAGCCTTCTTTATGGTCCAACACTCAGATCTGTACATGACTACTGGAGACACCATAACTTTTACTAGACAGAGCTTTTAATTTTACTTTCCTGGTGGCTCAGATGGTAAAGTGTCTGCCTACAATGTGGGAGACCCAGGTTCAATCCCTGGATCGGGAAGATCTGGAGAAGGAAATGGCAACCCACTCCAGTATTCTTGCCTGGAAAATCCCATGGGTGGAGGAGCCTGGTAGGCTACAGTCCATGGGGTAGCAAAGAGTCGGACACAACTAAGTGACTTCACTTTCACTTTATGAGACAGACCTTTGTCAGCAAAGTAATGTCTCTGATTTTTAATATGCTGTCTAGGCTTGTCATAACTTTTCTTCCAAGGAAAAAGTGCCTTTTAATTTCATGGCTGCAGTCACAATCTGCAGTGATTTTGGAACTCAAGAAAATATAGTCTGTCACTGTTTCCATTGTTTCATCATCTATTTGCCATGAAGTGATGGGACCAGATGCCATGATTTAATTTTTTTGAATGTTGAGTTTTAAGTCAGCTTTTTCACTCTCTTTCACCTTCATCAGGAGGCTCTTTAGTTCCTCTTCACTTTCTGCCATAAGGTTGGTATCATCTGCGTATCTGAGGTTACTTATATTTCTCCCTGTAATCTTGATTCCAGCTTGTGTTTCATCCAGCCCAGTATTTTGCATAATGTACTCTGCATATAAGTTAAATAACCTGGGTGACAATATAATATACAGCCTTGACATACTCCTTTCCCAATTTGGAACCAGTCTGTTGTTCCATGTCTGGTTCTGACTGTTGCTTGGTTTTGCAGGAGGCAGTTAAGGTGGTCTGGTACTCCCATCTCTTTAAGAATTTTCTACAGGTTAATCTCCATCAATTAAAACTTCTCTCTTAAAACAAAACAAAAACTGCTCTCTTCTCTCAGATATCGACTTTCCTCATCCTTCCTCTTCTTGTTGGGTGGTGTTAGAGAGGCCACAAGTTTTCTTGGATCTAATAAAAATCATAGACGTCTCTTTTGGAAAATTGAGTTTGGAATGTGTTTAATTTGTGCTTGATTGGACATGTAGAGTTTTTAGCCATTTTGGTATATTGTTGCTATTGCTGATCACCTAGGTTTTGGCAGAAATTTAGTGTAATTCTTCGCAACATCATGCCCCCCACCCCCCGCCACCCACAGGTAGTTTAAATTAATGCACAAACTGATCTGATTCAGAAGACTGAGACTCACTATTACTTTCCTTTTCAAACTAAAATTTTTATTTTTTTTTAGAGGAATAGCAAAAGTTAAAATATCAGCCTTCTATGCTTAATTGATAGGATTTCTTTCTATAGGAAAATAATCATAGATAGTACTTATTGAATGCTAACTTCTTGTAACTACTTCCCACTCCATTTTCTAGCAGAAGAACCATGGTTAGAGAGATTGTATACTTTTCCCGGTGTTGCACAACTTATACCTTGCAGAGCTGTTATATGGAGCTACGGACTGAGAGTCCAGTCAGTAACTTAAACTGCTCACTCTCCATTCCTGGGTTAGAAGTCAGAAATCCCTGAGTATAAGGTCCTTAAGACTTTAGAGGAAGCAAACAACTACTCAAGGTCCTCAAGTTTCTCATCAGATAAGTGAAAGTGGACTGGAATTTAGTGTTGGCGGCTTCAAGTGATCCCATAATCACTTGAGAAAACTGTGATCCCCACTTCCATGAAGGAGAACGGAGTCACTAAGACAATTAATGTCTGTTCGTGGACACCTTAGAACCCTTTTCTTAGATCTTAGGTTAAAATCCTCTGGACTAAGAAATCTTAAATTTCACACAAAGCTAATATGTTGCTAGTTTAAGAAAAGATGGCTTCCTACGTGTGGTGCTCATGGTGAGGAGCTCACCTGCCAATGTAGGAGACGTAAGAGATGTGGGTTTGATCCCTGGAGGAGGGCATGGCAACCCACTCCAGTATTCTTGCCTGGAGTATCCCATGGACAGAGGAGCTTGGTGGGCTGCAGTACATAGAGTCTCACAGAGTTGGACACGACTGAAGTGACTTAGTAGGACTTTTAGTTGATCAGTGACTTTTTAAAAGAAGACAAGCTCAGAACTCCAGCAGTCCATTAAATGACTGTTCAGTATCTGCCTTAATGGCTGTTTAGGTTGGGTTGTACTTCTGGGGATTTTTTGTGACCTTGAGTTCTCTGAATGCAGCTGAAGTGTTTTCACTTGAGGATCTATTTTATTTTAAAAAATTACTGTTTCAGGTGTATTTGGCCTGAACCACTATGAAAAAGTCATGGTATTTACCCGAAGCTAATAAAATAATTTATGTTTTCCTTGTAAATGAGATTGGAAAAACAACCAAGGTGTCAATATCAAAATCAATTTGAAAAGGATCTACTATGAAATTAGATTTCTCAAATAAAATGTGGTTTAACAAGAGGGCATTCACTTCGTCTTTCTTCTTATAGGGATCCTTTTCATTAGAATGTAAGATGATGGCATGTTTTGAAGTGGTAAACTTAATATGTATCAAACTTGATGGCTTTCGAGATCAAAGGATTGAGTTTCAATTTAAATGTATGGGTTTTTTATTATTTTTTTAAAAAAGTATCTCACTGGAAAATAGATCAAGACAATTTGTGTATTCTTTCTATGCCACCTAAGGAAATTGCAAAATTCAATTGCACGCATTCAAAATTGTGTGATGTAGTGTGTACATAGGCAAAAAACTGTGGTGTATAGATTTTTGTGAAGGCACTAGTACTGTTTTGTCCTTGAGTCAAAGTACCGTAATATTTTGGTTCTTTTCTCTGCAACTTTTGGTTGAAAGATTGTTCATTATTGTTGAATTTCAATATGATTGCAAATTAAATGATGCAAAACACAATGAAGTAAAATACACAAAAGACCAATTAATGTGTTATCTCAGTAAGTATATAGAAGAATGAGAGAACATACTGTTCTACACAGTAGTATATAATTAAGATGTAGTCATAAATCAAGCAGATATTATAACTTGTTTAGGTGCACAGGTGGCTTTTAGAAAGATTGATTAGCTCGTCTTGCCCCCTTGAGATGTGAGTTCATTGTTATTCCTGCAAAATTAAACAGAATAATTCCTCACACTTCCCACAGTGTGAATGCTTCAATGCAAACAGCATGCTGGAGATAAATGTTTGCAAAGTGTTCATCTCCTTGTCCATTCTTGTTACAGATGCTCTCTACGACGTCATCACCGTGGGAGCCCCAGCTGCCCATTTTCAGGGGTTTAAGAATGGTGGTCTTCGGAAACTCCTGCATAGATTTGAAGCGGAAAGAAGAAAGTAAGTGACAACAGAATGCATTCATGTTATCTTCCCTCTAGGGAAGGGTTTTTGTATACCAAGTTAGGATAAATAAGCTTGATCCATCACAATGAATAGTTCTTGACATCTCCAACCATGCCATTCAGGAACTTAGAGTTGTTGAATTTCAAAAACAAAAAACTTGAACAGAAATTAGAATAAATGAAATGGCTGAGATGACTAAGCATATTACTTAATAGAGTAGAACTGTGCTAGCAGAAAATTTTTCTGGAAGCCATCCTACTAATAAATAGTATTCTAGTATCAATTATTGTAGCTCAATGGAATGATGTTCAGACAGATATTTAGCTGAAAGCATAGTCTAATTTTCTGTGAAGGCAAAGACACTTAATGGAGAGCATGAGTCCTAATTTATGACTCTAACCCTACTAGTGATTTCCACTGGGGCCTGAGGCAAGGCATTTGACTGCCCTATTATTTAATTATTCCATTAAAAAAAGAGCCATCCATACAGAACTCTATTACTTAAGTGATGAAGTTAAAAGAGAAAACTTTCTATTCCTTACGGAAAAGGAGACACAGAAACCAAAGTATTGTCACTGTTATTTATAATTTTAATTTACTTTCTCAACATTCTGTTTTGTTCTTAGCTACTTTAAAATATTGCATTAGTACTGTAGTTTATCCCCACATGTACCAACCAAGTTTACCCTGTTATATCCTCTGGTTATGACCATACTCATGTAAATTTTAAAGAGTGTTATCCAAGTGTGAAGGGTAACTTTCTTTTCCTGTTCAAGTAGTTGCTCTTCCTGAATTAAGAGCTTTTTTTGGGAATTCCTAGTGGTCCAGCCATTAGGACTCTGAGCTTCCACCATGGGGTGGGGGGAGTGGGCACATGTTCAATCCTTGGCCATGAAACAAAGATCTCACAAGGTGCACAGCCAGCCAAAAAAAAAATCCAATTTTGAAAGTTAGGGGGAAATAGTTATTCTTTAGTCATAATTGGTTTAGTAATAGTATTAACTAATCTGAGTGGCAAAACTAAAACCATTTTTAAAAAGCTTTATCATATAACATATTTGTTATTCACTGTCCAGATGTTCAGGAAGAAAGCATTTAAAATAAGTTAGAATTGTATAACTCGTGTACTGTTATATAAATGTACAAACTAGCAATGTGTGTGTATATATATGTGTGTGTGTGTGTGTATGTATATATATATGCGTGTGTGTGTGTATACATATTAATATATATGTCTTTCTCTTTCTACTGGTACAATACTATTAAATCAGCTAGTATTCTTATTAAGATTTTTCCAGTTTTTGTTTTTTATTTTGGTTTTAGTTTTTCGGTGGGTAGGGAATATAGTTCTGTGAGGTTGTATCACAGATGTAAATTGGACTAACCATCACCATAGTCATCATAAATAACTGCCCCATTATCACATAGAGACTCCCTAGTGTTATCCCCAAATAGTCACACTCTTCCCCCAAACCCTTCTGCTGCAGAAAGTGGTTCCGTTGCATTACTGTTGGAACAGGGAGTGGACATCAGAGTTCCAGCTAGGGGCTCCGGGAGGAGGGTCACCTCTTATGTAATGCATGGAGGTTGGATGTCAGTTCAGTGACAGACCCCATGGGGAAGGGGATGCCATCCCTTTACTGAAATGAGAAGAGTGGAATACAGGTCTATGCCTGAGGGCTTTACTGGGCAGGGATATTTCCCACTATCCCCTTAATGCATCATCCTTTGAGTGGAGCGGTACTATTACGTTTGTGATACTCACCCTCAGGCATGTATGGTTAAAAGCTTACTGTTCTCTTGGGCTACCCTTTTATTAGTCCTTTGACTTTTCTTGGGTGCTATTTATTTGACCTTTTGCTTCACTGAGGGCTTCCCTTGTACCCAAAGTGAAATGTTTAGGAGGCAAAGAAGGACAAAAAAACAAAGGTGGAAATAATTATGATGCCATTCCTTAAGTCCTGAGGCTCCTAGCCAATCTGTTTTCTTTTCTCCACCTCTTGGTGTCTTCTGATAAATGAGTTATATATTTTGTACAGAGTAGTTTGTTTTGTTCTGTTTTTGAGGATTAGAGGGAATAGTAAAATAGATTGTGTTTATTCCATCTTGTCTGGAACTAGAAGCCTCTATCTTGAGAATTCACTGTTTTTTGCAATCAAATTTCAAAGGGCATAATACAATTAGAAGATTGAAAATGCCCACAGGGTACATAGAATGTACTTGAGTACATGAAGCACGTGTATGCGAAACATGGAATCTAACCATATAATTTCATAAAATATCACTATATGCTATGGGCAAAGACAAATGTTAAGTTATAAATTTAAACTCTGATATTTTGAGCCTTAAATATCTGCATGAGTATCTGAATTCTCCAGTGTTCTTCACTTCTTTTTGGGATGTTTATGTATATATAAACACATACACACATTCACAAACACAGATACACAGAGCTCTAAGATCAAATTTAAAATAAAAAAGTGAGTCCAATGGTTGTAAATGTTGATTTGTTTTAGGTTTTTCATATGTGCTATTTATCCCATTGCTTTATTGATGACTTTATTGATGAAATGCCATTTGTAAAATTAAAACAATAGCTTAGCCTAGATCTTAAAAATACTCTCTATAGGGTAGTGGAATGGGACAAATACAGCTTGTTGAGGCAATACCCAGATGAGTATAGTATCAGCCTCTTCATCAAGTTGACCAATAACCTGAGCAAACATGTCAAGCCTAAAGTGATATCACACTAATCAAATCATTTTCTGCAGGCCTTTTCAGCAACAAATATTGCATTTTTCAGCCACAAACAGTAATATAGAAATAAATATGACTATATGATATGAGACCTTATTTACATTTGGCCGGACAGAAAATAGCATTAAGTGAAAGAACTTTTTTTCACCTTTTCTGTCTTTTGATAACCCCTCCCCCGCCCAAAAAAAGATAGCTGCATCTTTTAGATGTTTTTAGGAGAGCCACCACAGCCATTGTTACAACTTCCCCTTCATTTATTTTCTTCTCAGCTAAGCCAGTGAAATACAATCGTCCAGGAACAGATGTAATTTATGTGTCTGTTCCTTCGTGATCTATTTTTTGATGAATACATTGACCACATAATGAAAAGCATTTTAACATAAGAAAGCCTTGCTTATAGTATTCATATAATGTAATTCAGATCACATAAAAAGCATTTTCAAGACTATAAGATAATTAATTAGGAAGATTGATTTTTTTTTTTTTTGAAAAGCACAAATGTCTCAGTACATTAGTCCCTGTTCAGAAACCATCAAGGAATCCATGCTCATTCACTGAACATTCAAAACCCCCATGATTTCACCCCACTGACTTTCTACATTCATTTCCTCCTTCTCTTGAAGTTGTTTCTTTATGGTACAGAAACTATTTTCTTAATGGATTTCACTTTTCCACCTCTTCCCCTTTCCTTACTCTGTTGCTGTTTACAAAAAATTACTGTTTTTTTATCTCCCCACTGTTTTTCATTTCTCTCTGTAAAAATCATAAACATAATCCTATTTAAAATTCTACACATGGTCCATCCTAAGACTCTTCTTTCTCCATCAGGTCTTCCTGATTTCTCAAGATGATCTGATTCTTTATCCTAACGTTTTATTTTTACTTCACATAAAGTTTCGTAGGTCACAGTTATGGTGTGCTAGGTGTGTTCTAGTCCAGTACTTTTATAACAGTTTGTGATTTCCTTAACTAAGAGATGACGTCTTCTTGAATTTTAGATCTTCTGGAGTGTTCCACAGAGTAGATTGCATAGATCAAACTCAACAAGCATTGCAATTCACCCAAGTCTGATTTAAAGTGCCAAAAACCTCAGTGGGAGATAAAGTTTAACAAATAATCATACTGCAGTAAGGTCAGTATTATATAGAGTGGGGGTGCTCAACCTTGGCTGAAATTAGAATCACCTTTGGAGCTTTAAAATATTCTGTCTGTGCTGGGATATTAACCTAGACATATTAAGTCAGTCCTGGGAATGGAGCCCAGGCATTGTTAAGTTTTAAAAGCTTCCTAGGTGAGACTGATGTTTGTCTAGGATTGAGAACCATTGATGCAGATGTAAGTGAATAATGCTGGGAGAAGACAGAATGGTGTGGAGGCTAGAAACAGGAATAGCGGCACAGGTGAGTTAAATTTGAAAAATGTATCGAACCTCAATTAGTGTCTGTAAGGAGGAAAGAAAATCTGTGCAAAGGAATATTTGTTGCAATACAGAAAAAAAGCCTTACATCTTCTTACATGGAAATTTTTCTTTAAAGAATCCCTCACTCATTAAATTGTTACAAAATGGAACCAAAGATGGGGATAAAGCAGTAAGAATTTTGATCTGGGAAAGCTTGGGCCTGAATAACATGAATGAATAAAACCAAGCATATTATAGAGCTTTTCATGCTTTAGAGATAAGACTTTTTAAGAAACAAAATGCTAATTAGTCATATATTATATTTTGGTGGGTTTGTTTGTTTTTTAAGGTTTTTGTTGTAATAAAATATCATATAAAATTTACCATTTAACCATTAAAAAATCTTATTAAAATATAGTGTACTTACAATGTTGTGTAGCTTCAGGTGTACAACAGAGTTATGTACATATAGGTGTGTATAAATTTATAGTCTTTTTGCAAAAATCTTAATTTTGGTCTTTTTAGTAATATATGTATATACATATATGTACACATGTATATGTAGATAATATATGTATATGCATGTGTGTGTATACATATATTACCTTAAAAGACCAAAATCGCAATGTTTGTAACCCATGTATTCATTTGTTCATCAAACACTTACATGTTCTTAGATTCCGTGACTTACCTAGATTCTATTTAGAAGCTTATAGATTCCTCTCTCAAAATATGAATCAATTCTTTAGTTCCAGTATTACTTAAAAGAAAGGGAAAATTACCATGACAACACATATTTTGCCTGCTTTGATCGTTTCTAAATTCAGCTGGAACCTCAGATTCAGCCAGAACTTTCACTGAGTAGGATCATGACCTAAAGGCATAGCCCTTTCGTTAAGATAAAAAGGCACCTCATGAAAACCAAGAGCCTTTGTAAAGAAGAAGAAAAGCCAATGACAGGCAGTGTTCACTTCTCAAGAATATTAATTCCCTGTGGTCTACCTGTTCATTAAGGACAAACACACAGCTAACTCCCTGCAAGAGATCTTAGTGTCTAATGCCTGCCTTGAGTATCTACCAGGTCTTTCCCTCCACTACCCTCACCCCCTCAATGCGCTCCCTCAGTCTGTTGATAATGTTAATTATCAACATTGACAGGCCCACAGTTTCTAATAGAAGAGAGAAAGAAATTATTAGGAAAAGTCAAAAGGAAAGCAAAGTAAAATTTTACCGATAGAAATGTTATAGCCTGTTTTTGAGCCTATAACCCTTGAGTCTATACCAGAATTTGGAGGAATTTTCTGAAGGAAAGTAAAACAATATGAATAGTTAAACAAACCAGCCTTACCTTTTATGAGATCACTTTTCCTTATTATTGGAAGAGAAATCAGTAGAATTTCCTAGTTCTCTATTATAAATTGGAGGTTTCTTGGGTTAAAAGGAGAAATATCACATTAAGGAAAGAAGTTCTTTGTAGCCTAGAGTGTAAAGAACATCCAGTAAACCAGAAATGGGAGAATTGAACAAAATCATACCACTAGGTTTGAAATGTATTCTTCAGGACAGAATTGCTAACCGCTGCTTAATAGGAGTCAAAACCTAAATTAACATTTTTCATTAGTGGTGTAAAGCTGAGGTATCTAAGCAAAGGAGTCAGGGTTTTTCAGGTCTTCTTTTTATGTACTTTCTCCAGTAACATATGAACAGACTAGGCAGAAGTTACAAGGATACTTATTTTCAAAATCTTTACTTTCATGCTTGAAACAATATTCTTATTTCTTTTTATGAAAGGGAATGACTGATTCAAATGTATTCATTGAAAGCAGAAAGACTGCATTCATGTTTAATTTTGAGAGCCAATTTTCTCCCCTTCTTGGAGCTCTTTCTCTATCTCTACGTTAGTCTCTGGATTTCTTTCAGAAGTTCATCTTGTTACTCTCTGGCTGAGTAGTTTAAAGACTCATCTCATAACTCTGTATAAATCCATATATCATGTCATTATCTTTTAAATGGAAATGTTTTGATATTTTAGTGATATATATTTTTAATATATTGCTTGCTATTGACAATTTTCCAATTTATAAAATATGTTTATTGGCAAATGTAGAAAAGTCAAAAGAAGGAAGTTAAAATCACCATAATCTTTGTCCTCAACAGGATAGTTATTGGGAGCATATTGGTACAGTCTCATCCAATTTATTTTTTTATATGTAATCTATATCTTTGTGTCTTTTCTATTATAAATTGAAAAGTTAAAAATGGCTTAAAATGACTAATTCTTCAAAGTATATTAATTGAGTCTTCTTAATTTAATAATCCTTATGTGTTTTTGGATTTTGGAAGTCATGCCCAATACAATAAAGGTATTCCATTTACTAAGATCAGTCTTACAGGTTACAGCTAAAATTCATCTCCTGTTCACTTTTAAATACATTTTTCCCTTTTGGAAAAAACACTTTATAGCATCAAAAAAATAAATAAAATTTTAAAGTATAATAAAATCATACAGCCCCTATAGAAATAAGAAGTGTGAATAAAAGCCTTATCCATCCTTTTTTTCATTTGAACTCTGTCCAGTACTTGACAATACATCATCTTCAAGGATATAGGAATTTAATTTTTGTGTTATTATAACTTGATTCCTTGGAGGTTTATTTACTTCTTCCAGTGAATCCGTTTCTCCTTGACCACTCTCAGCTTTCAAGGTTGTTCATATTTGACAAATACAACACTAGATCTGCCAAAACTGTGTATTTGGCTTTTCTCAATCAGCGTATGCTTTCCTATATGCAACCCCCTGTACACAACAGATCTTCAAATATACGTGGGTTCTAGGTCTTGCACATCTATAGCGTGAAGTCAGGAAAGAATGAAACAATTAAATAGCCCTGCTGAGGCTTGGCCATATACTACAAACGAAATGATGACTTGCAAAGCACGGGACTAAATGTACTACAAGGGAACAAAGGGCTTTTTGCCATGGTGGCTCAGACGGTAAAGAATCGGCCCGCAACGTGGGAGACCTGGGTTCAGTCCCCAGGTCGGGAACATCCCCTGGAACAAGGCATGGCAACTGACTCCACTGTTCTTGCCTGGAGAATCCCCATGGACAGAGGAACCTGACAGGCTACAGTCCATGAGGTTGCAAAGAGTTGGACACGACTGAGCGACTCAGCACAGCACATATGATCTGAAATGAATTTGTAATGCCCTTTTTCTCCTGCTTCATTCTCTTTTTAATTATACAAAAATAATATTTGCTTGTCACACACAAATTCAGAGAATGAAGAAGGTTTTAAAAAGTTTGCCTTTTCCATTTTCCTTCCCCTGAGTAAACCAATCTGAACAGCTTCATGTATTTTTACCTGTGCATTTTATTCTAGGTAAAAATATCAGAGTTTTCAGTGATCATGATTCTTGATCTACTAATTCAGGTCATGAGAATGTAATGTTCTTGACTTTCCTATAACTCAGGTTAATTTTTCTGGTTTTCATTCTGGGGCAGGGCAGAAGCTTTCATCTCAGATAATTCATAGACTCTGCTCCTTGTGTGGATTTGAATCCTGGCTTGGGCACTTACTGGCACTGTGATATTAGTCAAATTACCTCACCACTCTGTACTATAGTTTCCTCATTTGTAATATATAAATAATACTGCATACCTCATAGGGTTGTTCTAAAGATGTGGTGTCTTCATATACACCAAGCATTTGTAATGATACCTGGCACATAATGAGGGCTTAATAGATATTCGTTATTATTAATATAAAACATGTAAACAAGTATTTCTCTCACTCAAAAATGTCCTGACAACCTTTCATTTCAATACGTGTAGATCTCATTATTTTTTTAAAAGCTAAGTAGGGTTTTGTTGATTAAATGTAGCGTAATTATCTGACCAATATAATATTGGTGGTCATTTAAATTGTTCTGTTTTTTTGTTATAATTCTCTATCTTTGCAAGGTTCACCCTTAATCTTATGTTTCTGAAAGTTTGTTTCTTTTTTTATAAAATTCCTAGAAGTGAAATTTCTTAGTTGTGGTGGTTACGTGTTAGAGATGCTATATAATGCCCTCCAGAAGATGTTATATCACTGTGCATATGATGCTAATTGCCCACATGTTCTTTTAAATTTTTTTATTCAAGTACTGTTGATTTATAGTGTTTTGAATGTAAAACAAAGTGATGCACTTATACAAATATATGTGTGTATACATAAATCCCTGAGAGCTCAGTTGGTAAAGAATCTGCCTGTAATGCAGGAGACCCCAGGTCAATTCCTGGGTCAGGAAGATCCCTTGGAGAAGGGCTAGGCTACCCACTCCAGTATTCTTGAGCTTCCCTTGTGGCTCAACTGGTAAAGAATCTGCCTCCAATATGGGAGACCTGGGTCCTATCACTGGGTTGGGAAGATCCCCTGGGGAAGGGAAATGCTACCCACTCCAGTATTCTGGCCTGGAGAATTCCATGGACTGTATAGTCTTTGGGGTCACAAAGAGTTGGACACGACTTTCACTTCACTTCACTTTACCTCACTTAATGTACACACACACACACATCCTTTTTCAGATTCTTTTCTATTATAGAGTATTACAAGATATTGAATTAGTTCCCTGTGCTATACAGAAGGTCCCTGTGCCCACGTATTCTTAGGCATTGGGCTTCATACACCATCTCTGTGCTAAGCCCAGGCATGGGTCTTCAGATTCAGACTTGTGTTCATAACCATTTAGTAGAGAGCTCCATGTTAATAGTGTCATCCACATACCTCAAAGTCAATGTATTCAGCTATCTCTCATCTTCTTATCCACAAACTTTTCTTAGGGACTGTTTTTCTTAATTAAGACATCACCAGATGTTCAACTTCGAAATGCAAAAATCCTGGACTACTCTTCTTCCTTTGCTTCCACTTCCAAAAAAAATCAGTTTTGTCATTTCTTGTTTCTCAGGAAGTCATTAATTTCCATAATTGCTTATGGTTTAGGATAGTCCTAATCTGTAGAACCAACATCTTTTAAATATTCTACTGCCGTATCTCTTAGTCACTCTCCATCTTCCAGACTGGCTCTCATCTCACTTGGTATTCTCACCTTGCTTGAAATAATATTTCTAAAAGGGAAATATGATCTTGTGATTTCATTATTTTAAACATTTCAAAGCTGCCTCTTGCCTGGAGAATAAAGCCCAAGGTGCATAATATTTTCACGTGTAATCTGAACCTGGGGCTTCCCTGGTATCTCATTGGAAACAAATCCGACTGCCAATGCAGGAGACGCAAGTTCTGTCCCTGGGTTGGAAAGATCCCCTAGAGGAGGAAATGGCAACCCATTCCAGTATTCTTGTATGGAGAATTCCATGAACAGAGGAGACTGGCGGGCTACAGTCCACGGGGTCTCAAAAGAGTCAGAAATGACTTAATGACTAAACAACAACAATCTGACCCTGACTTCTTTTCCAGCTTCTTTTGCCACTCACACCATCTTCTCCTCCACTCACACCACCCCATGCTGAACCAGATCAAAGTCCTTCTGTTTCAGTTTTGCCTTGACGTCTTCACTTACCTCTTGCAAGGCCACATCTGTTTTTAACCTCCAGAGTTCCTAATTGCCTCTCTTCCATTCTATGCTGTGTGTGTGCCAGGGAATTGACTATGTCTGCATCCCAAGGAACTGATTGGATAAGTGTTCCTTGAAGCAGTAAGTATATGAGGGTGTAAATGAAAGAAGTGAAAGCTTTGTCATTGGAGTAAAAGGAAGAAAAAATTACTCTGCTCGAAGAGACCGCTGTGTCTGAATTAAGTGTCAGAAACATAGGGGCATTTGTGGTAAATGACTTGTAGGCTTTGAGACAGCCATTTGTCGGCGAACACAGTCTTTGTGTTTCCTCGTGCCTGACTAGGAAGGGAAAATATACTTTTATATGTTCTGAAAGAAGAAGCTTTTTTATTTTACAAAAGACATTTTGATTTTTATAAAAATAGCCAACTTAAAATCTGGTTCAATATTGGTCATGCAGTAGTGACTTTAATATTTAAAATTTGGCAACCTTCTTCCAGACACCTACCCAGAAGCTTGGGAAGCCAGGTGTGATCTGTTCAAGCTTCTTAAAGATTAAATCTTTCCTTTAAAGAAAATGACTTTAATTGTAAATGCAAACAAGTTTTCTAAATGATAATAGAATTTTGAGTGATAATAAATTAAGTAAAGAGAACAGTGTCTGAAAATGCTGAAACACATAATCTTAATGGTGTGATCTCAGAAAATCACGGAACAGTTACCCTATAGTTGCTTATATACACTGTAGCTGTGGCTTATTTCTATTGAAATCATTAGATTGTTAGAAACAGTGATCACAACCTTGAGATTTTTGAGGAAAGATAAATATATCATCACTCTTAGGAAGATAATTTGACTTCACAATTAAATATTTTCATTTCACGCAGTTATTAAGATATGACTTTTCATTTTATCTCAGAAGAAAAAATTAATTGGTAGAAATATTAGAACTTAAAAGTTAAATGTGAAATATACAGCAGGCTATAGAAACATCGTTTTCTGGTACTTACAAAACTAAATATGAGAAGAAAATATGGTTTGATGACTTATTTTCTATGAATCAGGAGTTGCATTTCTTCTTCACCATAAACTAAAAAAATGTTTAAAATCATGACATAGTTATGTTATTTTAACTAGTATGCATTTAGTCTGAGGAAAAATATAGAGACTCAGATTAAATCCTGAGTAATTTCCAACATGTTCTTTAAAGCTCTCTGTGTCTGTATGTTAGTCGTTCAGTTGTGTCTGACTCTTTGCGATCCCATGGACTGTAGCCTGCCAGGCTTCTCTGTTCATAGGATTCTCCAGGCAAGAATACTGGAGTGGATTGTCAATTCCTTCTCCAGGGAATCTTCCTGACCCAGGGATTGAACCCAGATCTCCCACATTACAGGCAGATTCTTTACCATCTGAGCCACCAAGGAAGCCCTAAAAGCTCTCTATTAGCTTAGATATTTATATCCATAATCCCAAAGTCAGAAAACAGAAAAGAAAGTCATCTACAAATTGTTGTTGTTCAATCACTAAGTTGTGTCTGATTCTTTGCAGCTGCATGAACTGCAACACAGCAGGCTTCCCTGTCCTTCACTATTTACCTGAGTTTGCTCAAACTCATGTCCATTGAGTCAGTGATACCATCCAACCATCTTATCCTCTGCCGCCGCCTTCTCTGAATTTAATCTTTCCCAGTATCAGGGTCTTTTCCAAGAAGTCAGTTTTTCACATCAGTGGCCAAAGTATTGGAGTTTCAGCTTCACCACCAGTCCTTCTAATGAATATTCAGGGTTGATTTTCTTTAGGATTGACTGGTTTGATCTCTTTGCAGTCCAAGGGTCTATCAAGAGTCATCTCCAGCACCACGTTTGGAAAGTATCAATTCTTCAGCACTCAGCCTTCTTTATGGTCCACCTCTCATATCCATACATGACTACTGGAAAAACCATAACTTTGACTAGACAGACCTTTGTCAGCAAAGTGATGTCTCTGGTTTTTAGTACACTGTCTAGGTTTGTCATAGCTTTTCTTCCAAGGAGCAAGAATCTTTTAATTTTGTGGCTGCAGTCATAAATCACCAGAAAACTTAAAAATACTCTATTTTCTGGAACCTTAGAAACTAATTCTAGAGCACCTCATTCTTTGCAAGTACTGTCATTAGTGAAATTACTGACTTTACAAAGGGCTTCCCTGGTGGCTCAGTGGTAAAGAACCCACCTGCCAATGCATGAGACATAAGAGATATGAATTTGATCTCTGGGTCAGGATGACTCCCTAGTGGAGGTCATAGAAGTCCACACCAGTGTTCTTGCCTGGAGAATCCCATGGACAGAGAAGCCTGGCAGGGTACAGTCCACAGGGTCACAAAGAGTTGGACACGACACCATGCACACACTAACTTTAAAAAATGTACACATGGGATCTGTGTCATGGAAAAATCACACAGTTGGCTTGTGTGACGAGAAAAATTGTGTCACTGCATAATCTTTATTAGATGAGACCTTGCCTGAACTATTCCAATGTCTTCTTCCCTGTCAGGAGGCTTGTGTAAGTGAGTAGTTATTGCAGTGTTTCTGTTGGAGAAAGATGGCTTGGTTAGGATGGTTTACGCACAGGTGGAGAGAAGGGGATCAGTTGCAGAGATATTTTAAAAGACTCGGCAATTGTTTGGACTTTATGTGTCTGTTTGGTGGTGCCATTCACTGCACTTTGGCTTAGGAACTCCAGCAACACAGAGCCGCGGAAAGAAAGACACAGAGACAGAGAAGAGCAGATAGAGAGAAAGAAGGGGTAAAGGATGAGAGCCAGATTGGAAGAACACTTGTTCGCTGTGTCAAGTCATGACAGCTCATCATATAGGCTAAGAGGATGGTAAGTTTGGTCTGGAGAGGAACATGATCAGATGTGCAGTTTGAGTTACTATATGGAGAGAACTAACAGGAGCAAACAGGCTATTACAGTAGTACTGATGGGAGGAAATGGGTGAGTACGGAGTTGAAGATTTAAGGACATTTTTATAGGATTTAAGTCCAAGTGAATGAGGAATTGCGGTAACTCGGCAGGGTTGAAGGGCTCTTAGATTTCTGGTTAATTTCACTGGGTGAATGGCCAGGTCACTCGAAAAGGGAATAGAAATTTCACCCTTTGTTTCCAGCAGTTGCTTAATAAGATCAGTCGTCTATATTCAATATGAAAGGAAGTTGGGGGAAATAAAATTACTGAGTCTGTCTTTTTTGCAATAAAGTATCTTTTAGGACTTAGAACTTACAAGGAATCTCAGAGATTACAAATTCTCCTATTTATTTTATCAGTGAGAATAATGATTTTCAAAGACTGAACTGCTCATGCAGCTAATGATGTAGCTGGAAAATCAGACTTCTGTGGCTACTCTCAGGTTCTGTATGCATTCATCCTCATGCTATCAGTAGATTTTCAGCATGAAATGTATATGTTCTTAATAAATGAATAATGTTAGTTTACAGATGACCTTTCTAGGAATTGAATAGGAATTTTTAAAACTTTGATCTATTCAACTCTTTCTGGGCTGTTATGAGAACAATATAATGTTCAAAGTAAATTACATTATCTATACTATACAAAAGGATGCCTGACTTGATACAGTAGTTTTGCATGCAGATCAGTTCTTATTTTAATTTGCTCCTATATAGTAGGCAATAAAAATATTTCTAGGACTCTAGCTTCACTGAGGGGCTTCCCAGGTGGTACTACTGGTAAAGAATCTGCCTGCCAATGCAGAAGACACAAGATATGCACATTTGATCCCTGGGTTGGGAAGATCTCCTGGGGAAGGAAATGGCAACCCTCTCAGTATTCTTTCCTGGAAAATTCCATGGGCAGAGGAGCCTGGTGGACTACAATCCATGGGGCTGCAAAGAGTCAGACAGGACTGAGCGCATACACACCCACACCCACACACACACCCACACCCACACACACACCCACACCCACACACACGGCCTCACCGGTTCTCTGTTTGCAACCTTCCAAAATACACCTCAGGAAAACCACTTATTTAGGAATATACATATAATAAAAATAATTTTTAAAAAGGCAAATATTTCAGGTGTCCATAGAGTCCATTCATAATAGTAAAATATTAGAAACATCTTGAAAGAATATATTTATACAAGCTATTCTGCATCACTAAAGTGGAACACTGTATAGTCATTTCAATTAGTATGTGGATTATTAGGTATCTAGAGATGCGATTCATGGGGTCGCAAAAAGTCGGACACGACTGAGCGACTGAACTGAACTGAACTGAACTGAGAGATGTATATAAAATGTATTCGCAAGAAAACATGAAATCGTGTATACACAGAGGAGATGCATCAGTGAATGTTTTGGAAAGGATAACAAATTTACTTAAGAGTGGTAGAGGTAGATAGAGAGTCCTATTTCCTTTAGGACTTTCTCTTTGTTTTCCATCTTTCCTTTTCTTTCTTTCTTTCTTTTTTTCTGTATTTAGTTATGGAATAAGAGAAATGTCTTTCTAAAACCCTTTGCCCCTAACACTTTCAGCAAATATGGAAAAACTAGGTATCATTAAAAAAATCTCCAAAAACAAAATACCTAGAAAATTTGCAATGTGACATTCTTTTTCATTGCTCCTTTTTTAAAATTTATTTTTTAATTTGAGTATAATTGCTTTACAATGTTGTGTTAGTTTCTGCTGTATAAGAATGTGAATCAGTTATAAGTATAGATATATCCCCTCCCTCTCGTTGCTCTTAAACAAAGTTCTGACCTCTTAGAAATGTAAAGAGCTATAGTACTGAGTAGTCAGTAAACAAACCCTGAAACTGTGGTTACCTGGGCAATTTTTGTACACGTTTAGAATGTAGAGCCTTAGATTTTCAAGGACTTATGGGAAGCAGCTATTTATCCCCTTTCTCTTCTACTCTGCTACCAGCCCTGTCTGTAGCATTTAGGGGACAGGCATCTTCATACTCATCCAATGATTATCTTGCTGAACAACTCTAACCTTTTGCTTTTCTCTGAGCATTGACCGAGTAGCAGTCATTAAGTATTTGTCGAAAACAATTTATGGTGAAATGATTTTTGAATTCTTTCTTATGTCTAATTTGTGTTATAACATAGAATTATACATCTTTTTAAATGAGCTTTGTTTTAATTAGAAGGTGAGAACTTTCCAATTATATTTTGTTTCAATATATGCTGTACCTACCAACATGTTTCTAAGAGATATTTTCTGTGTTAGCTAAGGGATTGTAATTTTTTCTAATTTAAAATGGATCAATACCATGTTCATGAAAACAATTATCTGAAGAACAAATATTATTCCATTATATAGATTTAGGAATTGAAACCTCAGTAGGTTAAGTAACTTAGTCTAGCACATACACAAGTATTGTGTAGATGGTAGAACCAGGATTAAAATGCAGGTTGTTATTATTATACAGTTTGAACTCTTAATGATGTTTTATGAACATTTGTTACCTTATGAACATGGTATTGGAGAAGGGTAGCAAAACATCATTAACAGTTCAAACTGTATTTGAATCCTGTGTTCAAACCTGCATTTGAATCCTTATTCTAACATGTATAGTAGTTGTATGTTCTAGACCAAGTTACTTAACCTACTGAGGCTTCAATTCCTAAATCTATATAGTGGAATAATATTTGTTCTTCAGAAAGTTGTTGCCATGATTAAAATAATCCCTGAAAGGAAATTAGCATAATTCTAGCCCTATATTATAGACCCAATAATTATTAGCTATTAAAATGAGAGAGAGAGAGACTTGGATTTTTAGTATAAATTCTACAGTATAAATTATTGGCTTTTTTAGAGCTCCTCCATAAAAATATCAGACTTAACAGGGAAAAAAATGAAATGGATCCTAAATATACCTTCTGTTTTCCTGTACTTTTATCCCAGAATCATAATTACCAGCATTATAACATCATATTCTGGGAACATTTGAGTTTTTCCCCTAGCTTAGTTGAGGTATAATTGACAAATAAAATTTTTATATATTCAAGGTGTATAACTTGATGTTTTGATATATGTAAATATTGTGAAATAATCACTGCAATCAAGCTAATTAGCCTTTCCATCATTCCACATAGTTAGCATTTTCTTTTTTCTTTTTTTTTGTGTGGTGAGAACACTTAAAATTTACCCTTTTAGCAAGTTTCAAGAACACAGCACAGCATCATTAACTAATCACCAGGCTGTACCTTAGGTCTTGGGAACTTAAACATTTTTCATAAATGAAACTCCATACCCCTTGACCGGTATCTGACCAGTATCTCCCCATTTCCTTCCTCAGACCCTGGGAACCAGCACTCTACTCTCTATTCCTGTACTATAATTTGCATACCATGCAATTGACCTATTTTAAATACACAGTTCAGGGACTTTTAGTAAATTTGTACAACTGTGTGATCCTTATCACAATCCAATCTTAGGGCATTTCCATATGCCTAAAAATATCCCTCAGGCCCATTTGCGGTCAGGGGAACATTTGCCTCTAAATATATTTAGGAATGGTTTCTATTCTTTTTTCTTTTTTAATTAATTCATTTCTTTTAATTGGAGGCTAATTACTTTACAATTTTGTAGTGGTTTTTGCCATACATTGACATGAATCAGCCATGAGTGTACATGTGTCCCCCATCCTGAACCCCCCTCCCACCTCCTTCCCCATCCCATCCCTCAGGGTTGTCCCAGTGCACCAGCTTTGAGTGCCCTGTTTTATGCATCGAACTTGGACTGGTGATCTATTTCACATACGGTAATATGCATGTTTCAATGCTACTCTCTCAAATCATCCTGCCTTCTCCCTCTCCCACAGAGTTCAAAAGTCTGTTCTTTATATCTGTGTCTCTTTTGCTGTCATCATTACCATCTTTCTAAATTCCATATATATGCGTTAGTATACTGTATTGGTGTTTTTCTTTCTGACTTACTTCACTCTGTATAATCGGCTCCAATTTCACCCACCTTATTAGAACTGATTCAAATGTGTTCTTTTTAATGGCTGAGTAATATTCCATTGTATATATGTACCACACTTTCTTATTCATTCATCTGCTGATGGACATCTAGGTTGCTTCCATGTCCTGGCTATTATAAACAGTGCTGAGATGAACACTGGGGTAAACGTGTCTCTTTCAATCCTGGTTTCCTTGGTGTGTATGCCCAGCAGTGGGATTGCTAGGTCATATGGCAGTTCTGTTTCCAGCTTTTTAAGGAATCTCCACACTGTTCTCCATAGTGGCTGTACTAGTTTTCATTCCCACCAACAGTGTAAGAGGGTTCCCTGTCCTCCTCACCTTCTCCAGTATTTATTGTTTGTAGGCTTTTTAATAACAGCCAGTCTGACTGGCATGAGATGGTACCTCATGATGTTTTTGATTTGCATTTCTGTGATAATGAGTGATGTTGAGCATCTTTTCATGTGTTTGTTAGCCCTCTGTATGTCTTCTTTGGAGAAATGTCTGTTTAGTTCTTTAGCCCATTTTTTGATTGGGTCGTTTATTTTTCTGGTATTGAGCTGCATGTGCTGCTTGTATATTTTTGAGATTAATTCTTTGTAAGTTGCTTCATTTGCTATTATTTTCTCTCATTCTAAAGGCTGTCTTTTCATGTTGTTTATAGTTTCCTTCGTTGTGCAAAAGCTTTTAAGTTTAATTAGGTCCTATTTTTTTATTTTTGCTCTTATTTCCAATATTCTGGGAGGTGGGTCATAGAGGATCCTGCTGTGATTTATGTCGGAGAGTGTTTTGCCTATGTTTTCCGCTAGGAGTTTTATAGTTTCTGGTCTTACATTTAGATCTTTAATCCATTTTGAGTTTATTTTTGTGTATGGTGTTAGAAAGTGTTCTAGTTTCATTCTTTTACAAGTGGCTGACCAGTTTTCCCAGCACCACTTGTTAAAGAGATTGTCTTTTCTCCATTGTATACTCTTGCCTCCTTTGTGAAAGATAAGGTGTCCATAGGTGCATAAATTTATCTCTTGGCTTTCTATTTTGTTCCATTGATCTATATTTCTGTCTTTGTGCCAGTACCATACTGTCTTGATGACTGTGGCTTTGTAGTATAGTCTGAAGTCAGGCAGGTTGGTTCCTCCAGTTCCATTTTTCTTTCTCAAGATTGCTTTGGCTATTCGAGATTTTTTTGTATTGCCATACAAATTGTGAAATTATTTGTTCTAGTTCTGTGAAAAATACCATTAGTAGCTTGTAGGGAATACATTGAATCTATAGGTTGCTTTGGATAGTATACTCATTTTCACTATATTGATTCTTCTGATCCATGAACATGGTATATTTCTCCATCTATTTGTGTCATCTTTGATTTCTTTCATCATTAATAGTTTTCTATATATAGGTCTTTTGTTTCTTTAGGTAGATTTATTGCTAAGTATTTTATTTTTTTCATTGCAATGAAATTGTTTCCTTAATTTCTCTTTCTGTTTTCTCATTGTTAGTGTATAGGAATGAAAGGGATTTCTGTGTGTTAATATTATATCCCACAACTTTACTATACTCACTGATTAGCTCTAGTAGTTTTCTGGTGGTGTCTTTTGGGTTTTCTATGTAGAGGATCATGTCATCTGCAAACAGTGAGAGTTTTACTTCTTCTTTTCCAATCTGGATTCCTTTTCCTTCTTTGATTGCTGTGGCTAAAACTTCCAAAACTATGTTGAATAGTAGTGGTGAGAGTGGGCACCCTTGTCTTGTTCCTCACTTAGGGGAAATGCTTTCAATTTTTCATCATTGAGAATAATGTTTGCTGTGCGTTTATCATATATGGCTTTTATTATGTTGAGGTATGTTCCTTCTATGCCTGCTTTCTGGAGGGTTTTTATCATAAATGGATGTTAAATTTTGTCAAAGGCTTTCTCTGAATTTTTTGAGATAATCATATGGTTTTTATCTTTCAATTTGTTAATGTGGTGTATCACACTGATTGATTTGTGAATATTGAAGAATCCTTGCATCCCTGGGATAAAGCCCACTGGTCATGATGTATGACCTTTTTAATATGTTGTTGGATTCTGTTTGCTAGAATTTGGGGGTTGAGAATTTTTGCATCTATGTTCAGCAGTGATATTGGCCTGTAGTTTTCTTTTTTTGTGGCATCTTTGTCTGGTTTTAGTATTAGGGTGATGGTGGCCTCATAGAATGAGTTTGGCAGTTTACCTTCCTCTGCAATTTTCTGGAAGAGTTTGAGTAGGATAGGTGTTAGCTCTTCTCTAAATTTTTGGTAGAATTCACCTGTGAAGTCATCTGGTTCTGGGCTTTTGTTTGTTGGAAGATGGTTTCTATTCTTATACCTTATCTTATAGGCTTTCCAGGTTGCTCAGTGGTAGAGAATCTGCCTGCCAAGCAGAAGATGAGAGTTCAATCGATCCCTGGGTCGGGAAGATTCCCTAGAGAAGGAAATGGCAACCTTCTCCAGTATCCTTACCTGGAAAATCTCATGGACAGTGGAGCCTGGCAGGCTATAGTCCATGAGGTCACAAAGAGCTGGAAATGACTGAGAGACTCAATAACAACCTTCTCTGTATTTTAATGAGGTATATGAAAAATAATGCCCAGGATGGAGTTCAGAAAGTTTTTGGATGGAAGGGAATCAGGGGACCTGGTTTGGGTGTTACTCCATTGCATATTCACAGATTAGTGAGCATGAAAATACCAGAAACCAAACTAGGCAGAAATAGATCAACCAAACTCTTGGAAGTTGGCAAAAGAAATCAGGGCAAGTGAGACCATGGATAAATGGGAATAGGCCATGAAAGGAAGTGAAAACTCATTGAACTTTGTCAGATAATAGTGTCTAGGTGCCTTTTATTAGAGCAAGAATAGGACTAAAGGAAAGAACATGTGTATATAAGTATGTATATATATATATATATATATATATATGTTACATATTATACATATATTACACACACACACACACACACACACACACACACACACACGGTCCAACTGGTCAAAAAATGGCAGATAAGAGCATTCAAACTGAAAAGTAAGATTGTAGGAACCAGTGTGATCAGAGTCAATAGTTACATTTTCTTTGAGGGCAAGTTGAGCTAAAATGAAATGAATTTTAGGTGTTTTTGTTTGTTTGTTTTTCCTTTGATTAGCATTACTTATCACAGAGCTAATAAACAGCATCAAGGTTTGTTCAAAAACTGATTCTAAAATTTCCAAGAAACCAATATTTTTAAAAAGAGTATTTTCAGAGACAAACATCAATTTAATTTTAGATTTTGTAACTCATTTAATTATACAAGTGAAATCCATAGGAGGTAAACAAAAGCAGATATTGTTTTCCTTCAGGTTCTTTTTTATAAGCTACACTTCTAGCAAAAAGAAAAAAGGGAAAAAAGAATGGAAAGGATGAATGGGCGAAGGCAGAGCCATATGATTTCATATGATTGTGTGTGTGTGTGTGTGTGTGTGTGTTTTAACCTTCTACAATTTCCTGAAGCACATTGTTAAACCCTGTGAAGCCAGAAGGGTATATTCAAGTTCACTAAGGTGTACATTTTCATTTATTAGCCACATGATTTTCTTTTCAGAACTGAAAGCATGTTTGTCCCTCTCTCTGGATTCAGGAAATCTTTTTTTTTTTTTTTTTTTTAAAGCAGTGCTTGAGGAGGGGGAGAAAAAAAGAAGCGGAAATAGTCCTTCGATTTTCCCCAGGAGATTTAGTTCTGCAGCAGGAGTGGAAACACAGCACTCCATAGCAGTTTTTCCTAAGTTCATCCACCCTAATCCACCCGTGCCACGCCTCCTTCTGTTTTCTTCCTGTTCCCTCCTTGCCACCTCATCCTGTCTCATCTGTAGTTTTCCATGACTCCATTTGCCAATACAGTAGCCTACTTGAGTAAATGGGTTAAGGAATGGAGATAGCAGTGGCCTGGAGGAAGGAAGGCACAGATAAACAGCAGAGCAAGTTCCCGAACCTGGGGTATGGGCAATGGGTTAAGAAAGAACTGTTTTGTTTCTCTCTTCTTGCCTGCTTCCTGCCTTCATCCAACCTATGTGACTTAGTGACTAAACAACAACATAACATGAGGCAAAGATTTCAAAGTGTCAGTGGAAGGACAGAGGAGGGAAGACCAGTTTGTAGGCTATTGTGATAATCCTGGTGGAAGATGGTGGTGGCTTGCAAAAGCATGGTTGCAGTGAGTGTGGAAATGAGCAATTAGATTCTGCATATGTTTGGAAGAAGAAGGCAGAATTTTCTGTAAAATTTGGCACATGTTAGGAGAGGAAGAGATGTTGGCCACATCAGATGAGTTTGGTGTGAGTTATGGTAGGGAAGCTGTTATAGAGAATGGGGAGCAGATCAGGAGTTTGGTTTGGGATGTGATAAGTTGGGACTGTCAAGAGAAAAGTTTTTGCTTTTAATGGAGTTTAAGGAACAGTCTAGATGGGGAATGAATGAATTTCAAAATCATTAATACAACTGAGGTTTATAAAAGTTTAAATGAGATTACTTAGAAAGGACATGTTGATAAAAGCAAGGAAGTTTTCCAAGGACTGAGCCTTGGAACACGTAACACTAGTGTGCGTGTGCTAAATCACATTTGTTGTGTCCAACTCTTTGCAATCTTATGGATGGTAGCCCGCCAGGCTCCTCTGTCCTTGAGATTTTCCAGGCAAGAATATTGGAGAGAGTTGCCATGCCCTCCTCCAGGGGATCTTCCCAACCCAGGAATCGAACCCTTGTCTCTTCTGTCTCCTGCATCAGCCAGCAGATTCTTAACCACTAGCACCACCTGGGAATCCCAAATAATACTAAAGGATGGGAAAATAAGGAGGACCAACAAGAAGTGACTGAGCTGGGATATACACACGAAAACATACATCATTGTTGTAATTGTATTTCAGTTATCAATTCACACTTATAAATATGAATATTATTTTACTATGTGCTTTATTTTTCTTTATACCTCAAAAATTATACCTACCTCTAATAACAATATGCTCATGAACATATGAGTATGTGTATGTACGTATGCTAATTAATAGGATATTAAATAATTTAAATATATATTAAATCAAAGTGTATATTGTATATACATCCATCTATATACTTTAATTCACCATTTCACCAATATAAAACTATTATGATACTACTTTCAAATATTTACCCATGATTTGCTATAATATTTATATCCTATTAAATATTTTTTGTCCAAGCAAATATTTTGTCTTTGTCTGATTGATAGTTGATTCAAGTGTTTGGATTCAGTTTAAATTTCAGAGAACTATAAAATAGAATTTAGCTATATTCTTTTTATCTCAATAATTAAATTGTACTCATAACTTTCTATTTAAAAAGCTATAACAGTTAAATAACATGTTTAAAGAGTAAGGCAATGAATAGGTAGATGAAATTTATGCACACTTAAATTTATTTTATGGGTTGTGATTTTTTTTTTATACCATACTATTTCAAATTGGACACCAACATTGGCTTTTATTGTGGAAAATGAGTCTTTCAGCCTCACTAGGTAAGATGCTCATTATTAAAAGGCCTAACCAGGAGAACCAATGCGTACTACACAACTCTGTTCAAATAGAAACTGACTCAGGAACATGGGGCAGGAGTTACAGTTATGCCCCATGATGGGATGGTGATTGAAGACTGCATTAGGGATGGAGAGGAAGAAGGTGGGAATATATTGGGAGGGGAAAGATGAAAGGGTGATGGAAAAGTTTGGTGGGACCAACACTCATAATGAGAAGTGAACCTAAGCAATTTGTGCTGAATATAGAGTGCAGCAGAAACAGACTCAGAGACCTAGAAAACAGACCTGTGGTTGCCAGCGAGGGAGGGGCGACAGGTAGAATGGGAGTTTGGAGTTAGCAGATGCAAACCAGTGTATATAGAATGGTAAGCCGCAGGGTCTTACTGTAGTACGGGGAATTATATCCAATCCTGTGATAAATCATAGTGGAAAAGAATTTGAAAAAGCGTATGCCTGTATATAACTGAGTCACTTTGCTGTAGAGCAGAAATTAACACAACATTGTAAGTCAACTCTCCTTCAATTTTTAAAACAACAAGTGAAAATAAGACTAAAATTGAACAAAACTGTGAACATAAAGTTGGTGTACAGAAGTTGCCTTAGAGAAGGGACTTTGATCGGGGTCATTGTGTAGTGTGATCAGAGGTGTAGAGGACAACTATAGTCAAAACAGTGGCAGCTCATGTCTCTAAAATGTGCTTCACTGTTCACCTGCATCAGGATTTCCCGAGGTGCTTGTTAGGAAAGCTGCAACCCACTGCAGCAGAATCTCTTGGTGTTGCCAGGCACCTGCATTCTTTATTAAAGATACCCGGGCCCTGACATCATCCCCAAGTGAATCTTATGCCTGTTAAAATTTGAGCACCACTGAACTAGGGTATAAGGAAAGAATATGCAAGAAATAAATCTTGACAATGTATTCTCTCCAGTGGAGAGGAGACACTCAGGGAATCTCCGAGTAAGAAATGTGTAGATAAAACAATGAAAATGGAAAAGGTTCAGAAATAAAGTAACAGTGAACTGCCAGGGAAGTATGGTATGAGTCAAGGAGGAAGGTCGTGGTGACAGAGGTCAAAAAGGGGCCATGGACTGGGACTCCCTTGGTGGTCCAGTGGGTAAGACTCCTTGCTCCCAATGCAGGGGGCCTGGGTTCCATCCCAGGTCAAGGAACTGTTATAGATTCCACATGCCACAGTGAAGATCAAAGATCCTGAGTGCCACAACTAAAACTTGGATCAGTCAAATAAATAAGCAAATAAAAATAAAAACTTAATAATAATAAAAGAGTGCATGGGAATGAACATGAGAGAGATAAGGAATGACATACCCAGAAAGAGGACAGATCTGTGAAGATAGGGTGGGAAGACCACACTGGCTTTCCTGAGCTAAGCCATGGGAGGCCTGTCCATCCCCTTAAGATGAAACCAGAAAGCAATTATAAGGATAGAAGAGCAGATCAGTTAAAAGGGACCATGGAGCAGCCCCCACAGGCTGCTTTCTGTGTATGGTCCTTAATAAGTCATATTCTCGGCTGTCAAAAATGCTGGGTATTAAACGACATCCCCACCCTGGTGACACATCGGTAACTTTATGTATGTTTTTCATTGAAGTATAGTTAATTTACAATGTTATGTTACTTTTATCACTGTACAGCAAAGTGATTCATTTACACACACACATATTCTTTTTTCAGATTCTTTTCCCTTATAGGTTATTAGAAAATATTAAGAATAGTTCCCTGTGTTATACAGTAGGTCCCTGTTGGTTATCTATTTTATATTTAGTAGTGGGTATGTCAATATCTTTATATAATAATTTTTTTTGCAGTAATAACACAGAGTTGTTTGATTTACTCAAGACTCTGGTGAATTTAATTTTGTATCCAGTCTGAGTACAGGTGAGTAGGAGGACATTCCAGTTCATGATTTTTGTTAAAGGCCTCAGCACAGTCTCCTAGGAGATCAGAAGAACCAGAAAGAGAGATAATTGTCAGGGACAATTGTTTTCTCTCTCTTCCTCACCGTTGTTACTTGTCATCTGCTTTGGTTTGCATTAAAATAAGTGGTGTACTTTATTTTTAAACTCCTGCTTCTGAAATTAAAAAAAAAAAAATCTTTGAGTACAAAATTAAGAGCAAATTCTCATCATGTTTCTTAGCCTTTATAAACCTCTATCCTTCATTCAGCTTCTTGTCCTGTCTCCCAAATAGTCCAAGCAACCAAGGACATTTTAAATATAATTGTGAAAAAAGTAAATAAAATAATAGATTTATTGTATTGTCTCCCTAAAGAAACAAATACTTTGTTCTGTAAATCATTAGTGTAAAGGGAAAGGAGAGCTTCCGAGATGTTAAGTTTTCTTATTGGATGCTAATATTTTGAAATAAGAAATGGAAAGAATTATGAGGACCTACATAGCACAGGAACTCTGCTAATGTTATGTGGCAGCCTGGATGGGAGGGGAATGTGGGGGAGAACGGGTACGTGTAGATGTAAGGCTGAGTCGCTTGGCTGTGTATCTGATACCGTCACAACATTGTTAGTCAACTGTATTCCAACATACCTATGGCTGACTCATGTTGATGTTTGGTAGAAACCAGTGCAATTCTGTAAAGCAATTATCCTTCAAAATAAATAACTTTTATTTATTTTAATAATAAATTTAACAAAATAATTTATTTAACAAAAATAAATATATTTTTTAAAATGGAAAAAAGAATAGAAGAAAAATGGAATTATGGGAATGTTAATAATTGAGCTGGTAAATGTAAAGAGAATAATCAATATACTCCACAGGGGTTGCAAGGTGAAATCCAGCAAAGGGTTTATGTGCCCATGGGTCATAAAGCCAAACTCAACTCTGATAGCAAAGTAGGGATTTATTGCAGAACACCAAGAAGGAAATGGCAGGCAAGCCTCAGGGCCACTCCATCTCAGTCTTTTGAGTTTGGGAATTTTCTTTTTCTTTAAAGGGGAAGAAGAAAGGGCCAGGATAATCATAGTTTCGGGAGTCCAGGGTATGTCTGGTTTATGATTTTTGGGCCAGGTGGTCCTAACTTGAGACTGTTAGTTCATTGTGCCCTGGAGAAACAACCTGAGTTTGTAAGTTAATGATGATATCTACAACAACAATTATAGTATATTGACAATGGTACAGACAACAGCAATTTTAATCAACTGGTTGATGAGCACAAGATTGAGGTCAAAGAGGACAAGAATGGGTATCAAATTTTGAGTAGAGATAGGAATCATAAACTCTGTAAGGGAACTTTGTTTCAGGAAGACTTAGTTTCAATGGTATAATGAAAAAAAGCACTGATGGTTGGGTATAAAGGGATATAACCAAGTGTTGCACCCACCATGTCAGTGTACCAACCGTGGCCACTCTTCTTTTTCTTTGAAGTTTTGCTGCAATGTCCCCTCATCTTTCTTAATGCAACTGGACAAAGACGTCATCAATTGATGGAATTCTTACCCCCATAATGTGCTTAACCAATTCTTAACTGATGATTATAAAAGTCAATAATTCTTTCATTTGTAGGCAGTTTTAGATATTTTTACAAGTCAAATGAGGAAACTGCGAACAAAAAGGGTGGTGAAAAAAATAGCATAATGGAATTTTTATGTTATCAATGTCCCGTTTCTATCCAACAAAATTCTGCATATGCTCACTTGGCCTTAATTTATATTCTCCCCATTTCTCAGCTATTAGAATTTATGCCCTCTGCCCTAACTATCATGGGGAAGATATACATAGTAATTATTAAATTATTGCTCTGTGTCATGCACTATTTTAAGCATTTCACATGAATGATGGCGGATCTTACCCACCTCTTAGAACTGTTTGGTTAATTATTCCCACTTTCCTGATGAAGAAACTAAGATTACCCTAAGATCACCTGGCCTACTAAGTGGCAGAGCCAGGATCTATATTCATAATGGCCTAAATATAAAGGTTCATACTCTTCGCTCTGTACTGTGTGACCTCAGGTTCATTAGTAATTAAATTTGTTTTGAATGCTAATTCTTGACATATGCAATCGTGAAAAATCTTCTTAGTGCTTAAGCAAGGACTAGAATCATTTCACCTAGTCTTTCAAAATATCTTGGTCATTTGACTTGAAAAAACTCAGAATATCACAAAAATCTCTTAGAGTAATTCTTATCTGTTCAGTAGGAAGTCGTGCTATTAGGAGTTCTGTTTATTACTTAGCATCTGGTCCTGAGTGCTGACAGTTCTTTCTGCTTGTTGTGTAATTCGCCTTTATCTTTGTTGTTGCAGTACTGGATACCAGTTTATTTACTATTCACCTGAAAACACAGCCAAAGCAAAAGAAGTTCTCAGCAACATCAATCAACTACAACCTCTGATAGCAGCCCATGCAGACCTACTGCTTAATTCTGCAAGCCAGCACTCTCCAGACAGCTTGAAGAATTCTTTAAAGATGCTTTCAGAAAAAGTAAGATCCAAATCGTCACTGCAGTGGGGAAAAGGAAATACCCAAATCCCCATTGGTGTTGCTTTCTGCATACATTACCTTTCATAACATCTGGAAATGTAAAATAGACCAGGTTAGAAAGTAAGCTTCAAAGTATTGCCACAGGATCATAATGAATTGGCCTCATTCTCTTTTCAAATCTTACTGAATATTTTTTTTTTCCTAGTAGGAAATGAAACCTATTATTGGTTGAAGTATATTTTCTCTTTTCCTTGACATCTTTCATTTTCTTTGCTTCATGGTTGTATTAAATGAATTAAATTAGGTTTTGAAAAGTATTTTCCTCTGGCGAGCACCTAATTTTTATGCATATGAAACTAGCCCTTTGAGTAGGAATGTCACTTCATTTGAGAGCAGAACTTTCATGTGGATTCTCATCAGTAGCATGGGGTGATTCTTGTGCCTCAGTTTGCTTTCTACAACATTGTCTCCTGGGAGAAGGTTCTAAAAATTTCCAAAATTATTAGTTAATGTTTGAAATGTACTGGGACCTAGGTCTGCATTCTTCCAAAGGTGACTTGCATTTGTATATATAAGGAGAAAAGCTAGTCTGGCATGAGGTAGATACTCAAACATCAATTTCCATAATGAATTAGGGCATCTGAATGATATGAAGAACCAAGACAGAAAAAGTCAAGTTGCTGCTTGATTAGAAATGCAAAGTCAAATGTCTTGGAGTCCAATTCTGGTACACTCATTCATAACCTCTGCATCCTGAGGACATCTTGCAATTTATCATGAGATATTTCTAATAAATATGCCCTTGAAGAAACTGACCAAAGAAAATTCTCATGATAACATTTTAGAATAAAATAGTGTAATTCTTTGCATCCCTGAAGAACAGATTCCTAGAAACCTGAATATTATATCTCTCTATATATTTTTGACTCAGATATGTTAATTTGTAATACTTTGCCCTTACTTAACATTTTAAAGTCTATATTATCATATATTTTTCTCATAGGATGTAATCAACATCTATTTTCAGAAGAAAAATAGCTAAGGTGTCATCAGAAAAGTCGAGTGAATTGTCTAATAAACTAAGGAGTGAAAAATTAAACCCCAAGACTTCCAGTTGAAAATGCAATCTTCCTTCCATGCTAGGATATGTGCCTCCATTATGAAAAGAGAGGAAAAATTGACCTAAACTTTACAACTACCTACATTGTCCAATATCATGCTAGTGATTTCACTGGCTTAGGTTATTTCACTGAACCTTCAAATTGTGTGTCCATATCATCTCCATTTCGCAAAGGGAAAGATGGAAGCTCAAAGAAGTTTAAGGCATATACAAAATCAGGCAGGTAGAGTCAAACCCAGGATTCAAACAAAACTAGGGTTCAGACCCAGGGTCTAGTTGACTCTAGAACGGAAACCCTTTATGGTATTTTCCATGTAATATATATTTAGATATTTCCTTTATTCCTCAGCAATACTTAAGTATTCTAATAGTCAATGAATATATTATGGCTAAGAAAAAGGAAGGAGGAGGGTGTTGCATAGAGTGAAATAATAGAATTGTTTTCAGTTCATTTCTTTTTTGGATTTGTAGATGAGGCGAGGTCTTCCTGGGTTCAGCTATGCAGAAAATTCTAGCAAATAGTACCTCACGGTGGTGATTTCAGAGCAGTATTTATATTCTTCCTGTGCATTAGGCTGGCTTTGTCATTTCATACATCATTTACAACTTGCAGTGATTTGGGGGAGGGGGCAGGGCATGTATAATATTTTCACCTCCTTTAATTCAGCATTCATCCAACTTTCACCGCCCCCCCCCCTTTTTTTTTTTACTGAGTAGGAATCTGTCAGCCCTTCAAATCAGAAAGTTTTTTTTTTTTTTAGTTTAAGTTTGCAAGCCACGAATTTCTTTAAGAATTCATGCCCAGAATTTCAAAGAAGTACCGAAGTTAACAGAGTTTTGCATAGTGTATGAAGACAGTTACTAGCTCGTGGTTTACAATGAAGTATCATCCATGAAGGCTTCTTTGGTGGTTCAGAGGGTAAAGAATCTGCCTTCAATAAATCTAGCATAAAAGGTAAATCATATAAATAGCATTTTAAATTTTAGTATAGTTTAATATTAGCAAGAGTTAACTTAAAATATTTTGCTTTTAAGCTCAGGGACTTGCACACTATGGATTAGAAAATAAATCTTTTCTTTATTGATAACCCCCTTTTTTCTTTTATTGATTCTGAACTGGCATGTTTGGAAAACAAGTTCTTCAGTTATTTTCTTAGAAAATCATCTTTATAGCATATTCAGTACATAATAGGGACCTAACTGAACTTCCTCAGTAAAATATTCTATAAATTTTTCATGTTCTAATATGGACAAACTCAATGAAGTGTTTCTAATTTTTTAATTCTTAGTATATCTTCTGATGGATAACTGGATTTTGTTTGCTACATATTAGTTTATGGAAATATTAAAGAAATTATTTAATGTTATGATGTAGGATTATAGCAAAAGACAAATTCTGACTATATATGAATAATCCAAACAGAGAAGACAAAGCATAAACCAAAGTTTTAACATAAGATATGAAAGATTAGTAATAGAGTGGGATAAAAGACACATTTTACTTTGCCTTAGGCTAAAATTACACTGCACTGAGACCAAAAAAAGACAAAAAGAGGAGGGAGAGAGAGAAAAAAGCAATGCAAATAAATTCAAAATGAAAAAAATAAAGACCTAAATGTAAGCATATATATCATAAATCAAATGTATGCTGACATTAGCTTCAAATACACATGATAGTCTCCATTTCATAGAGACGGATAGACCTTTTTTTAGGAAACCCGTTATTATTCTGGGGCTTCCCTGGTGACTCAGAGGTAAAGAATTGGCCTACAATGCAGGAGATGTGGGTTTGATCCCTGGGTCAGGACCTGAAGCAGGAAATGGCAATGTACTCCAGTATTCTTGCCTGGGAAATCTCATGGATAGAAGATCCTGGCAGGCTACAGTCCATGGGATCACATGAGTCCGACACAACTTAGGGACTAAACAACCAATAACATTATTATTCTGCTCCTCACAAAGCAATTTCTGTCACTAAGTTGTGTCCGACTCCTTGTGACCCCATGGATGGCAGCATGCCAGTCTTTCCTTTCCCTCACTATCTCCTAAAGTTTGCTCAAATTCATGTCCATTGAGTCGGACATGAATACTATCAAACCATCTAATTCTCTGCTGCCCTGTTCTCCTTTTGCCTTCAATCTTTCCTAGCATCAGTCTTTTCCAATGAGTCAGCTCTTGACATCAGGTGGCCAAAGTATTAGAGCATCAGTTTCAGCATCAGTCATTCCATTGAATATTCAGGTTGATTTCCTTTCGGATTGACTAATTTGATCTCATTGCTGTCCAAGGGACTCTCAAGAGTCCACACAATTCAAAAGTATCAATTCTTTGGCACTCCGCCTTCTTTATGGTCCAACTCTCACATCCATCCGTGACTCCTGGAAAAATCATACCTTTGACTATATACACTTTTGTTGGCAAAGTGATGAGTCTGCTTTTTAATATGCTGTTTGTCATAGCTTTTCTTCCAAGGAGGAAGCGTGGAAGAAAATTTTGTGGTTGTGGTCACCATCTGCAGTGATTTTGGAGCCCAAGAAAATAAAATCTGTTACTGCTTCCACTTTTTCCCCTACGATTTGCCATGACGTGATGGAGCCCATTGCCATGATCTTAGTTTTTGAATGTTGAGTTTTAAGCCAGCGTTTTTACTTTCCTCTTCCACCCTCATTAAGAGGCTCTTTGGCTCCTCTTCGCTTTCTGCCATTAGGGTAGTATCTTCTGCATGTCTGAGGTTGTTGATTTCTCCCAGCAGTCTTGATTCCAGCTGTGCTTCATCCATCCTGGCATTTTGCATGATGCACTCAGCATATCAGTTAAATAAACAGGGTGGCAATATACAGCCTTGTCATACTACTTTCCCAATTTTAAACCAGTAAGTTGTTCCATGTAAGGTTCTAACTGTTGCTTCTTCACCTGCACGCAGGTTTCTCAGGAGACAGGTAAGATAGACTGGTATTCCCATCTCTTTAAGAATTTTCCACAGTTTGTTGTGATCCATACAGTCAAAGGCTTTATCGTAGTCAGTGAAGCAGATATTTTTCTGGAATTCCCTTGCTTCATCTATGATCCTATAGATGTAGGCAATTTGATCTCTGGTTCCTCTACTTTTTCTAAACCCAGCTTGTACATCTGGAAGTGCCCGGTTCACATCTTCTGAAGCCTGTCTTAAAGGATTTTAAGCATAGCCTTGCTAGTGTCTGAGTTGAGTGCAGCTGGACAGTAGTTTGAACTTTCTTTGGCATTGCCTTTTTTTCAGATTGGAATGAAAACTGACCTTTTCCAGTCCTGTGGCCACTGCTGAGTTTTTCAAATTTGCTGACATATTGCATGCAGCACTTATAACAGTATCATCTTTTATGTTTTGAAATTTCAGCAGGAATTCTATCACCTTCACTAGCTTTGTTTGTAGTAACCCCCACTTGACTTCACACCCCAGGATGTCTGACTCTAGGTGAGGGACCATGCCATGGTGGTTATGCAGGTCAGGGCTTCCCTGGTGACTCAGACAGTAAAGTGTCTGTCTGCCTGCAAGGTGGGAGAGCCAGGTTCGATCCCTGGGTCAGGAAGATCCCTTGGAGAAGGAAATGGCAACCCACTCCAGTACTCCTGCCTGGAAAATTTCATGGACGGAGGAGCCTGGTAGGCTCTACAGTCCATGGTGTCGCAAAGAGTCAGACATGACTGAGATACTTCATTTTCACTTTCAAGACCTTTTTTTATAGTTCTCCGGTGTATTCTTGCCAACTGTTCTTAATCTCTTCTGCCTCTGTTAGGTCCTTACCTTTTTTGTCCTTTATTGTGCCTGTCGTTGCATGATATGAACACTTGGTGTCTCTAATTTTCTTGAAGAGATCTCTAGTCCTTGCTATTCTATTATTTTCCTCTCTTTCTTTGCATTGTTCATTGAAGAAGGTCTTGCTATATCTCCTTGCCATTCTCTGCAACTCTGCATTCTATTGAGTATATCTATCTCTTCCTCTTTCTCCTTTTGCTTCTCTTCTTTTCTCAGCTGTTTGTAAAGCTTCCTCAGACTACGACTTTGACTTCTTGCATTTATTTTTCTTTGGAATGGTTTTGGTCACTGCCTGCTGTACAGTGTTACAAACCTCTGTCATTAGTTCTTCAGGCACTCTGTTTACCAGACCTTGAATCTATTCATCACCTCCACTGTGTCATCATATGGGATTTGATTTAGGTCATACCTGAATGGACTAGTGGTTTTTCTTACTTTGTTTAATTTGAGCCTGAATTTTGCATTAAGGAGCTGACAATCTCAGCCACAGTCAGCTCGAGATCTTGCTTTTGCTGACTGTATAAAGCTTCTCCATCTTCAGCTACAAAGAATATAATCAGTCTGACTTCAGTATTGATCATTTGGTCACGTCTCTGGTGGCTCAGATGGTGAAGAATCTGCCTGCAATGCAGGAGATCCAGGTTTGATCCCTGAGTTGGGAAGATCTCCTGAAGAAGGGATAGGCTACCCACTCTAGTATTCTTGGACTTCCCTGGTGGCTCAGATGGTAAAGAATCTGCCTGCAATGTGGGAGACCTGGGTTCAGTCCCTGGGTTGGAAAGATCCTCTGGAGGAGGGCATGGCAACCACTCCAGTGTTCTTGCCTGGAGAGTCCCTATGGTCTGAGGACCTGGGCTACACTCCATGAGATCGCAAAGACTCAGACACGACTGAGCGACTAAGCACAGCTCAGCACAGGTGTTTAAATAAATTTATATAAAGATGCAATAGAAATTCATTGGGGAAAGGATATCTTTTTAACATATAGTTCAAGAACAATTGGATATCTATGTGCAGAGTAAACCTTTCCTTATCTACATATATAAAAATTAATTAAAAATGGATCATAGACCTTATGTACAAGCTAAAAGAAAAAAAAGCAAGGACTTCCCTGGTGGTCCAGTGGTTTAAGAATCCACCTTCTAATGCAGGGGATGCCAGTTCAATCCTTAGTGGGGGGATTAAGATTCCACATGCCATGGGACAGCTAAGCCTGCAAGCGGAAACTATTGAGCCCACGTACTCTAGAGCCCATGCTGCACAGCACGAGAAGCCCCGTGCCTGTGCCACAACCGGAAAAATCTTGCATACCACAGCAAAAAGCCCCCATGCTGCAAAAAAGACCCAGCACAGCCAAAAAAAGAAAAATGAAAAAAGCAAATAAATAAGTAAGCAGATATACAATAGAAGAATTTTTTTTTTCATCTTGGATTAAGCAAATATTTCTTAGAACACAGAAAGCATGAACAAATAAAAAAGACCATAAATGATACATAAGACTTTTTCAAAATTAAAAACTGTCAAAGTTTTCGAAAGACACTATTAAGAAAATGAAAAGGCAAGTCTAGACTAGGAGAAGGTATTTGTAAAATAGATGTCTGACAAAGGACTTGTAGCCAAGTGTGTATTCTTACAACTTAATAATAAAACCATTACAGATGAGCAAAAGAATTGTAAAGACATTTTACCAGACATGATGGATGACAAGCACATGAAAAGATACTCATCATCATTTGTTATTAGGGAAATGCAAATTTAAACTAAAATGAGGTACCACTAACTACCCACTGGGTTTCCCTGGTGGCTCAAATGATAAAGAATCCGCCTGCAATGCGGGAGACCTGGATTCAGTCTCTGAGTGGGGAAGATCCCTTGGAGGAGGGTATGGCAACCCACTCCAGTATTCTTGCCTGGATAATCCCCATGGACAGAGGAGCCTGGTAGGCTACAGTCCATGGGGTCTCAAACAGTTGGACACAACTGAGTGACTAAGTACAGAAAACCACCCACTAGAGGAGTTAAAATCAATAGGGCTGAGCATAGGAAGAGTTGGGAAGAATATGAAATAACTGGAACATTCATCCATCATTGATGGGTACACGTTTGTAGCTTGAAAATCAGTTCAGCAGTGTCTCATAAAGTTAAAAAAGAAATATGATCTCGCCCTCTTAATCTCATTTACCTGAGAGAAGGTCTATTCTGTAGATACTGAAAAGTTGTTGAGATTGGAAACCCGGTGACTTGCTTTGTGAAGATATCCTTTGAGCAACAACTAAGCTGAGTAAGAACAGAGAGATTTGAATATTGCACATCACTAAATGTCAGTAGGGCTTCTGGGGAGCTTTTGCTGAAATACAAATTCTGATTCAGGAATTCTGAGCTTGAAGTCAGATGTCAATATTTTATTTGGATGACATCCTGAAAAAAAGAAGGGTTAAAGAAAATAGAATCAACCAGTAAGAAGACTAAGGAAATATCAATATGGAACACAGAAAGGTTATTAACTAGGATTAGCTGTAAGAATATAATACAAGAGTCAATCTTGGAAATAACTGAAAAGGTCTAACCAGTAGAAATTAATCACTAACCCAGAAGATAATATTCCTGTAGATGCTCCAGATGTTTGGACTCAGATTTGCTGAACAGTATTGATACCCCTCAGATAAAAACATAGGGAAGAATACATTTATTTTAAAAACTTGAGATCAGGGCTGAGGTTGTAAATTCAGAAGACTTGCAGATGGAAACTCTTTATCATGCTGATTCAGGAGGTAGGCAAAAATGGATTGTGAAGACCTTGGCATAACAAAAAATGACCCTTGAAGTGACAGAATAACATCACCAGTAGAAAAAATGCTTTTAAGAAAATGGTTTAGGAACATCCCTGGCAGTCCAGTGGTTAAGACTCTGTGTTTACAATGCAGGGAGCACAAGTTCAATCCCTGGTCGGGGAACTAAGATCACATGCCATGTAGTGTGGCCACAAAATAAAAATATAAATTAAAAAAGAAAGTGGTTTATGGTCCCTTAGGGTCCACTTAACTACATTTTGAGTGAGCAGGGGATTATGAATCAGCAACAGAAACTGAAAAGGTGGGTCAAGAAAAGAAGAATAAAGAGAAGTGTACTGTTTACAGTGAACTCCCATAAAGGTTTCACAGATAGGCACTGTAATTTTGTACATACCGGGAAAAAGTGGTTATGTGATTTTAGCCAAGGTCAAGAGGATATTTTATATAAGCTGGCCAGATGTCAGGTATCTTTCCTAGCTGAAAGCTCAATATTCTTTGCTTTAGGGAATGCTAACCACTATCAAGGGGACTTCCTAGGTGGCTCAGGGGTAAAAGAATCTGCCTATCAATGCAGGAGATCCAAGAGGCCTGGGTTTGATCCCTGGGTCTTGAAGATCCCCTGGAGGAAGAAATGGCAACCCACTCCAGTATTGTTACCTGGAAAATTTCACGGACAGAAGAGCCTGGTGGGCTGCAGTCCATGGGATCACAAAGAGTCAGACATGACTGAGCAGCAGCAGCAGCGAACACGAATCAATGTACTAATGTCAAGTAAACACTGTTGCCTTGTGAAACCATGGGACAAAGCCCATGGCTCTCATGTCTCCTGCACTGGCAGGTAGGTTCTTCACCACTAGTGCCCCCTGGGAAGCCCAGGAAATAATTAAGGCATCCTAACGTGAAGAAGGCTGAGCGCCGGAGAACTGATGCTTTTGAACTGTGGTGTTGGAGAAGACTCTTGAGAGTCCCTTGGACTGCAAGGAGATCCAACCAGTCCATTCTGAAGGAGATCAGTCCTGGGTGTTCTTTGGAAGGACTGATGCTAAAGCTGAAACTCCAGTACTTTGGCCACCTCATGCGAAGAGTTGACTCATTGGAAAAGACTCTGATGCTGGGAGGGATTGGGGGTAGGAGGAGAAGGGGACGACAGAAGATGAGATGGCTGGATGGCAGCAGCAACTCGATGGAAATGAGTTTGAGTAAACTCTGGGAGCTGGTGATGGACAGGGAGGCCTGGCATGCTGCGATTCATGGGGTTGCAAAGAGTCGGACACGACTGAGCGACTGAACTGACTCAACTGAATTTAAAAATTAATCAGACACGACTGAGCAATTGAACAACAAAATTTAAAAATAAGCAGGATTCTATTTATGTCATATGCATGACTACTAAAATGATAATTACTTGTTTATGGTATTTTGTATTGCCAATGAGATTAGGCATGGCCTTGGAGTTTTTCAGTGAGTATAAGGAGATTCTAAAAAGAATGGGACTTTGCTTAATTTGTTGACTTCTCTAGTTTAAAAGAGAGGGTTTAAATGAACATATTCTAAGTATTCATCCTGCATTAATATTCAGGAAGGTAGCAAATGTATCCCCAAGAGAAGTAATTTTTAGTAGTTTTGTACTCACAGATAATTCTGTGTGCTACTTTGAAGGATACTTGTATGAGCATATGAATCAGGAAAACGGCAGAAAGGCAAGAAAACATTTTCTTTTCTTTCTCTCTCTCTTTTTATTTTTTAAATATAGAACAAATGAAGTAGATCTGCCTTGGGCTCAGAGTTTATGCTTTTTTACTATATTCTTATGCTAATATTTTAAATGAATTATTTTGCCCACCCTTACAATAATATTTAGACAGCCTTTCTTCTTTCATTTGTTGTAGTGAGCTAAGTAAGAAAAGGAAAATGGCTTTCAGAACTCTGAGTCAATAGGCAGCTCAGAGGGACATGATTGCTTCCTTCCTTGATGTTTGACTTCGCTGCCATTATCTCAAGGACAGCAACTGAGATAATGCAGTACAGATATGATAGGATTGAGTGACTCTATTAATCTCTTCAAACTGATTTATTTTCATGGTAAAACATCTGGGTCTATATTGGTCCACATGTAGCAAGTAACACTGGTCAAGAAAATTAAGATTTTTCCAGGTCACATGGAAATTGCAGTGCAATATTTTTGCTATTGTGTAACAAAATTTGATTCTATGCTCAGGATCCGGGGGATCCAGAGAGTTTCCAAGGGAGTCAGATACATGTTTCAGCATAGACACAAAGGAGAAGATCAGTTTTTATTGTGTTTAAGATTTTGAACATTATATTCAGCAACCCCTGCCCCCCTCAAAAAAAAATTCTAGGTTTTTAAAACTGCAAGAATCTATATATTATCTCCCATGTCATTGGTGCTAAATCAACCCAAATGAGATTTGAATAAATTGAGAAACTCTGTGTGTACTACCATGGGAAGAAATAGTGGTGATTACAAGAACCATAGGAAACTTCATTGGGTGTGAATAGTTTGCAGCTACATAGTAATTAGTGAGCGTTATGGAGACTAGAGCTATAGTAGCAGAAGTCAAAGAAGTCAAGCTGTTTTGCTCTAAAAATAAATCAAAAGAATTTATTAAAACTATCAGGAGAGAAATAGTTAAACTGAGTGGAAGTACATTCATGTTTTTAATATTTAAATTCACATTGACAGATACATCCATGCTCTCTGAAAAATTATGTAAACAGCATGTTTCCCATTTTGCTACAACTATACTGATTGGTACTTGTGTGGCCAACTTTTTCATCAGTTATTTTTAGAAAAAAAAAAAAAAACTGCCTTTTTATTTTTAAAAATAAGAAAACATATTTGTTATAAAATATCTACCATCTCCTTATTCTTAAAATATTATCCTTTTTTAATCATATTTCTTGTCTACTTAACCTTCAAAGTGCTTCTAACATAACTAATAGATTAAACGAGTGTTGAAAACCATCCACTAAAATTTCTTAGGGAAGAGAGTTGCATCCTCAACTGTCTGCTGCTAAGTCGCTTCAGTCGTGTCCAACTCTGTGCGACCCCATAGACTGCAGCCCACCAGGCTCCCCCGTCCCTGGGATTCTCCAGGAAAGAACACTGGAGTGGGTTGCCATTTCCTTCTCCAATGCATGAAAGTGAAAAGTGAAAGTGAAGTCGCTCAGTTGTGTCCGACTCCCAGTGACCCCATGGACTGCAGCCCACCAGACTCCTCCATCCATGGGATTTTCCAGGCAAGAGTACTGGCGTGGGGTGCCATTGCCTTCTCCTCCTCAACTGTGGACACAACTAACTATGAGAGCTGGTGGATGTTTGGGACACTTGGCGAGCTGGGGTTAGAGAAGAGGAAAACGGACAGAAGCATCTAGGCTGATCATCGTGGTGGGTGGTGTGGAGTAAGGGGGAAAGATAACTGAATTTGTTAGAAAACCGTGGCTCTGTTTCATTTGTGCTTTCAATCAATAGTCGGCCCTAGGAAAAGTCACCAGGCTTTTTTCTTAGTTTTGTATCTTGTTAGTGAAGAGGTCTACTCAAAGTCCCTTCTAGCTCTAGAATTTCACAATCTGTTGCAAAGATGCAGCTATACAGATATGACTTAGTTTTATTAGGTGCACATGGTTTAACTGGTTTTCTGTAATTGCTGACACAACAGGGAAATTGAGAGACAATTTAGTAACAATGATTGGGCATGGCACTGTAGACCACCTATTGAGTTGTTGTTATTCAGCCACTCAGTCGAGGCCAACTCTGTGACCCCGTGGACTGCGGCACACCGGGCTTCCCTGTCCTTCCCCATCTTCCAGAGTCTGCTCAGATTCATGTCCACAGAGTCGAAGATGCCATCCAACCATCTCATTCTCTGTCACCCCCTTCTCGTCCTGCCATTTTCAATCTTTCCCAGCATCAGGGTCTTTTCCAGTGAGTCAGCTCTTCGCATCAGGTGGCCAGAGACTTGGAGGTTCAGCTTCAGCATCAATCATTCCAATGAATATTCAGAGTTGATTTACATTAGGATTGATTTAGAGAGCACCAATAAATGATTACCTTGAGTTATAGCATTGGTGAAGACAACGTTTTAGCCAAGATCATCTCAGTAAATGATGTGTTCTTCAAAATAACGCTATGGGTTAAAGGCCCCCTTCCCAACAGGTTACAGAGTATAACTATGTTAACAGTGTGAGTCAGTGCTTGTGTTATTTCTCTACTCTGAGCAGATTGTTAGGCCACTTGCATGTTAAGTGTACTATAATACAGAAAATCAATGACTACACCCTCCAGTATATAACAGGGTGAAGCCATTAAACATTTCATCAGGAAAATGCAAAGCACAGCTGTAAAGTTCTTTATTGTTGGAAAGGCGTCATTACAGTAGTACTTACTAGGTATTTACCACCAGCTTGTAAAATCTACCATGGCAAATTTCACGGTAACCTCGTTAACATTGAACATTACTGAAACCATTTGGTGGAGGAGACAGTTTAGAGGGTAATAGTAAGAAATAAAAGCCAAATGTTTTCATGAGGAAGACTGCCTGTGTCATCTCTACTTTCGAAATCTGTCCATGATGCTAAAAGAATCAAGATCTCCTGCCTCTGTTTTGTCTTTTTCTTTTTTGCAAAGATATGTCATTCTTCAGCCTTTAACTCTGTTTAAAATACAAAATAAACATAGTCTGATAACACTTTCTTTAATGGCATATTTGGAAATTACCTGAAAGACACAGTGGGTAGATGGTGTTCAAATGATAATCCCCAGTGAAATACATCTCTAACGACAGGATTTGGAAAAAAAGAGAGGGGGGTTGAGGAGACAGATGGTACTTAGAGTGCATATAGAACCTCAGCATTAACTTTAGAACTCAAGGCCTTGTCAGCAGCCGGAAAACAAACTATTTTCCATTGATTGGTATGAATCATTATCTCTCTCTGTTGCCTGCACTTTTTCCACCATCCACACCGCTTAAGTGTCAACAAATCTGCCACTGACCTTTCCGTAGCTCTCTGCTGAGGTACCTACCATGGCGTTTCTAATCCTTGTCAATTTCTTTCCAGACAGAGCTTTTTGTACATGCCTTCAAGGATCAGCTGGTCAGGAGTGCCCTTCTAGCACTTTACACTGCCAGGCCTGGGGGTGTCCTGAAGAAACCACCCTCTCCTCAGAGTGGCACAGAGGAGAGCATTTCCCAGGACCCACCCCTGCCGGTGAGACGGCAGGACTCCATTCCACATCACTCAGACTACGATGAGGAGGAGTGGGTAAGTCTTTTATTTTTTTTAACTTAGCTTGCCTCCCCAATGCTATAACTCAAAGGACTAAAGCCTTAGCATTTAGTACTGTAAAACAGAGCAGAAGTGTCAAGAAATCTCTCCTTTTCATCAAAACATGTTGGAAAGCAGTCATAATACAGATTGTGGGTACATAGGTCGTGTTTTTTTTTTCCTTGGGGTCAAATTATAAATGAAAGTTTTAACCCAACCACATTTATTTGATGTGAAAATTTATATATTACATATGTTGTCTGTTGTTGTTTAGTTGCTAAGTTGTGTCCAACTCTTTGTGACCCCATGGACTGTAGCCCACCAGGCTCCTCTGTCCAAGGGACTGGAGTGGGTTGCCACTTCCTTCTCCAGGGGATCTTCCCAACCGAGGAATTGAATCCGCATCTTCTGCATTGGCAAGCAGATTCTTTACCACTGAACCTCTACATTATATATGTTAATGTACATATAATGTAGTCAAATAATAATTATCTCCAATAAATGTCATCAAAGAGATAGCTTACAGAGAACCATGTCAGATTCCTGATCTCCAAAGAAGAAGATTTAGCTTCAGGACCAGGGACCAGGCTTGATCACTCAAGAACTTTGGTGTAGCAGAGTTTTATTAAACTGAGAAAAGTGACAGTGAAAGCTTCTGACATAGACATCAGACATCACAAGGAGGGCAGAGAACGGTCCCCTAGCTAGTCTTATCAAGGCCTTATATACTTTTTTCAGACCCACTCCCACAATAGATATATCTTAAATTAGCAAGATTAGAACGAACAATAGAAAGATCTTACCGGACCCACTCCCATATTATACATTTTAAGATGACAGGATTAGTCAGAAGGTTCTTGTTAAGGGGAAACACGTCCTCGAGCAAGATACATTGTTACATTGACGAAGACAAAGCAATGTAGAAGTTTGTCCTTTTCTCCTTGAGAGTCCCAGACCCCTTTCTCCTTCTTGAGGGCTCCGGACCCCTTTCTCTTCCTCAAGAACCCGTGACTTCTTATCAACCTACCTAGGAATTGACTCTCTCCAAAGCAAGGATGCCACAATTGCAAGACTGTAATATTTTCTTTATTTATTAAGGAGATATAAACCATTAAAATTGTTTTTAGAAAAGGAGTCAGTAATCATCAATAATCCACGACTTGGATGCAACAAGTATTTTCATTGGTGCAGTCCAGTGTGTTAGTTTTGGACATACTTAAAAAGCGTTAACATTTAAATGGCAGTGGATATAGAGATCTGTTAAGTTCTTTTGTTTATTGGGTTTGTTATTTAAAAGATGTTGCTCCAGGTGGCTCTAAAATTGGCAAAAGAAGGGCCACATAAAAGCATCTGAAAAAATAACTAGTAAAGGCAAATAAAGGTTTCCCAAGTGGCTCTAGTGGTAGAGAAAGTGCTGGTCCATGCAGGAGTCATAAAAGATGCGGGTTTGATCCCTGAATCGTGAAGATCCTCTGGAGGAGGGTGTGGCAACCCACTCCAGTATTCTTGCCTGGGAGAATCCCTTGGACAGTGGATTCTGCTGGGCTATGGTTCATAGGGTCACAAAGAGTCAGACACAACTGAAGCAACTTAGCATGCAAGCCCACACAAAGGCAAATAAACCAGATAAATCAGCATGGTGATAGGAACCCTAGGTGGGCAGAATAAAACAGGAGAAAACCAAGGTTTCTCTCTCTGGGTGAGAGGGAACAGTGTGTTTCTCCTGAATCAATATATATTCCATTATCTAAGAACTTTTTGAAGTATATGCATACCACACACACACACACACACAGAAACTCCTTACTATGTCACATTCTTAACCAAGAAAATGCTGTTGTATGTCAACTGTATTTTCCTGCCACTCTAAATTTATAAGTGTTCAGGGAATAAATTATTTGTAAGGCTCAGGTCACAAAAAATTGCTGTCTGCAGGGCTATGAAGTGATACCTGTTCTTTCTTTTGATGAAATTACTATCACAGGAAAGACAGAGCTGGGCTCCAAGAGGTAAATGCTGAATAAGTATTTGTTGTCACTGATTAAGATTGCATTTCTCCCAGTGAATCATTTTCAAAAGAGAAAATCTAATATTTCTTCTTTTTACCTTCACCTTCTACTTCAATTTACTTACTGCTCCGAGACATCCATACCTCATAACGTCTCTGAAGTTCAGTTTTCTCCACTGTAAAGTGAAAATAACAGCATCTGTTCTACATAGCTCTTCGTGTGGTCCAGAGATAGACGATTTGCCTGTGTGATAATAATGCCCCATGTCCTGCAAAGGCCCAGGCGCATGAATTGTATTACTTACTATTATTGCAGTGTGTTATCTTTTTTTAGATGTATAAGTTATGTATGATCCTCGGTATGAGGATCAGTAGTAGTCCTTGAGGTAAGTGAGGAGGTGGGATAGATCATAAATGTGGATTGTGGGACTTCTCTTGTGGTCCAGTGGTGAAGACTCTTTGCTGCCGATGCAGGGGACATGGATTCAGTCCCTGGTCAGGGAACTGAGGTCCCACGTGCTACATAGCAATAAATAAATTTGGACTGTGACTTTGAAAGAGTTTGAGTAGATATAGAATAGAACTTGTATTGCATGAAGTAAACTTACTGTTAACTCCGGACATTCTGGAATATGAAGTCAAGTGGGCCTTAGAAAGCATCACTACAAACAAAGCTACTGGAAGTGATGGGATTCCAGTTGAGCTATTTCAAATCCTAAAAGATGATGCTGTGAAAGTGTTGCATTCAATATGCCAGGAAATTTGGAAAACTCAGCAGTGGCCACAGGACTGGAAAAGGTCAGTCTTCATTCCAATACCAAAGAATGTTCAAACAAACACACAATTACACTCATCTCACACACTAGCAAAGTAATGTTCAAAATTCTCCAAGCTAAACTAAAACAATCTGTGAACCGAGAACTTCTCAATGTTCAAGCTGGATTTAGAACGGGCAAAGGAACCAGAGATCAAATTGCCAACATTCGTTGGATCATAGAAAAAGTAAGAGAATTCCAGAAAAATATCTACTTCTGCTTTATTGACTATGTCAAGGCCTATGACTGTGTGGATCACAATAAACTGTGGAAAATTCTTCAAGAGATGGGAATACCAGACCACCTGACCTGCTTCCTGAGAAATCTGTATGCAGGCCAAGAAGCAACATGTAGAACTGGACATGGAACAATGGACTGGTTCCATCTTGGGAAAGGAGTCCATCAAAGCTGATATTGTTACCCTGCTTATTTAACTTCTATGCAGAGTATATCATGCAAAATGCCAGATTGGATGAAGCACAATCTAGAATCAAGATTGCTGAGAGAAATATCAATAACCTCAGATATGCAGATGATGCCACCCTAAAGGCAGAAAGCGAAAAGGAACTAAAGAGCCTCTTGATGAAAGAGGAGCATGAAAAAGCTCGCTTAAAATCAGCATTCAAAAAACTAAGATAATGGCATCTGGTCCCATCACTTCATGTCAAATAGATGGAGAAACAATGGAAACAGTGACAGACTTTATCACTTCAGATGGTGACTACAGCCATGAAATTAAGACACTTTCTCCTTGGAAGAAAAGCTATGACCAACCTAGACAGCATATTAAAAAGCAGAGACATCACTTTGTTGACAAAGGTCCCTATAGTCAAAGCTATGGTTTTTCCAGTAGTCATGTATGGATATGAAAGTTGGACCATAAAGAAAGCTGAGCACCAAAGAACTGATGCTTTTAAGCTGTGGTGTTGGAGAAAACTCGAGAGTCCCTTTGACTGCAAGGAGATCCAACCAATCAGTTCCAAAGGAAGTCAGTCCTGAATATTCATTGGAAAGACTAATGCTGAAGCTGAAGCACCAGTGCTTTGGGGAGCTGATGCGAAGCACTGACTCACTGGAAAAGACCCTGATGCTGGGAAAGATTGAAGGCAGGAGAAGTGGAAGGCAGAGGATGAGATGGTTGAATGGTATTGCCGACTCGATGGACATGAGTTTGAGCAAGCTCCAGCAGTTGGTGATGGACAGGGAAGCCTGGTGTGCTGCAGTCCATGGGGTCTCAAAACGTGAGAGTGAGCAACTTAACTGTTAACTTTTTGACAAATAATTACCACTTTAATATTAAATCAAGGGAGATTGTTGGAACTGTGTATCTTTTGTTTTCATAATTTTCACCTTATTGTGTTATGCAAACTCCCTCCCGTACCTCTCCCTCCTCCTCCTGCTCAAGTCATCCCTCACATTCCCTCCTTCCTTATTCCCTTTTCTTTAGATACATTTTGAGACCTTCTATATCACAGATGGAGAAGGCAATGGCAGCCCACTCCAGTACTCTTGCCTGGAAAATCCCATGGACGGAGGAGCCTGGTAGGCTGCAGTCCATGCGGACGCTAAGAGTCGGACACGACTGAGCGACTTCACTTTCACTTTTCACTTTCATGCATTGGAGAAGGAAATGGCAACCCACTCTTCTTGCCTGGAGAATCCCAGGGACAGCGGAGCCTGGTGGGCTGCCATCTGTGGGGTTGCACAGAGTCGGACACAACTGAAGTGACTTAGCATATCACAGATACTCCAAATGGCAAGATAAATCATGCTAGATTGTTAGATCCTAGAGTTCAGATTCTAGTGGTAGATAAAAATATGTTAATAAATAGTCACAAAATGTTGTGACAAGGATGTAGAAAGACAAGTAGAAGAAGTTAGGCTTTGCTAAAGAGATTTCAACTCAGTATTTTAAATAAACTTATGATGGGGAAAAAAGGAAGACAGTGGGAGAAAATGGTGAGTTGAGGTAAGCGGTGAAGCGTTCGGTACAGTGGGTGTTACAAAGCACTTGTTCTGCCTGGGTTACTGTGCCAGGTGCTGGGGACACAGAGGTGAGCTGCCTACAGATGCAAGGGTTCCACAGCCTATTCAGGGCTCTAGAGATACCAGTGTCAGTGATTGTGCAACTTAGGATTATACATAGGATGAAGTGAGACTCTGGTGGTCACAGTGGGATTTCCAGAAGCATTTCCTGAGAATTAAATATGAGCAGAAGTTTACAGTATGCAAAGGAGGATGAGGTGACCTTTCAGACAGGAGCACATTAGCTGACAATGGTAATTGGGATGTGTGTCTGTGTTTATTAGTTTTTTACTTGTTTTGTTTTAAAGGTGGTACAATTGACTATGTTTATTGCTCCAAAAAGCATTTAAGGCTGAAAGGCAGTGACTCATAGAACAAGGCCCTTACAACAAAGAGAAGATAATCAATTCCAGTAGGCATGTGGGGGACAAGTTCTGGGCAGAAGTGTGCTGCTGGGCTGAGAATGCCAGGAGGGTGTAAAAATGGATTTTACTTTTTTGAGGGTGGGTGGGGCTGGATGGCTTCTTTGTTCTTTATTTGAAATAGTTTTCTCCAGGTTTATTGAGCTATAACTGACATATAACACTGTATTAGTGTAAGGTATGCAGCAAAGTGATTTTTTGCATATATATAATGACAAGAAATTAATGTCTATCACTTTACAGGACTATGATTTTCTTTTCTTAGGATGAAAATTTTGAGACCCGTTCTCTTAGCAACTTTCAAAGATACAGTTCTGTTTTGTCAACTATAGTCACCATATTGTATATTACATCCCCAGGACTTAACTTTTCTCATAACTGAAAGTTTGTACCTTTTAATCATCTTCACCCTTTTTGTCTTCCCCTCCTCACTTCTGGCAATTACCAATCTACTCTCTGCTTCCATGAATCTGTTTTTTTTTTTTTTTTTTTTAAGATTCTCAATATAAGTGAGTTATACAATATTTATGTTCCCATTATGTGATTGATTTCTCTTAGCATAATGCCCTCAAGATCCATCTATGTTGGTGCAAATGGCAGAATTTCCGTCCTTTTTTTTTTTAAAAATCACTTTTTTAAAAGATCACTACCATGGATCTGTTTTAGCTCAGAGGAGAGTTACTATCTAGTGAACTCCACTGTTATTAGACACTAAAAATAGGAAGAGACTGGAGGGCACTGAGAATGGGATAAGGAGAGGACAAAGCTCGGGGGACAACATGAGATCCTACCCATCCTCATTGCTAGGAAATGAGTAGACAGAGTAGCTCTAACCTAAATGCCGGCCTCGCCACAAAAGGTTTTCAGAAGAGGTCCCATAACAATCACTCACTGGACAAAAAAAGGTCAGAGTTTCTAGAAGAGATATCAGGATATGAAAAACCAACTTGGGAACAATATGCACAGCACTGCAACAGAGCGGGATCGTGGCAGCCTGGCTTCGGTTAAGACAGCTGTGGACACAGCAGTCTCTCGGACAGCACTCACTTACAGTTCCACGGCTGCCCTGTGGCGTGAAGATGCTGTACATGGTTTTCACATACATGTCATCTGGCAGAGGCTGCTTCTCACTGCCAGGTTCAAGGAATTTATTAATTGCAGGGATTTTGCTTATTTTCACCATGTACTCCTGGAGGTGAGGGAAGGCAGACAGAATATTAAGATGTTTTTTCTTCTAGAGCCAAAATGATCTGGAGTAGAATTATGTCTGCAAGGCTCAGCTGATTGCCAACAAGAAACCTTTGTCCATGACTCTGTAAAGCCTTTTCAAACCCAGGAAAGTATCTAAGTATAGCTTCTGGGCTATGTTAACCACTTTCTTTTGCTGATCATCTGGTTTGAGGTAAGGATACACTTGATAAGCAGTTCCAGAAGATCCAGGGTCCCCTCTACGTACATGTCAACCAGCGTTTTCTCCTTGAGATCTTTGCCAAAGAGACGGTGCTTGTCTGCCCTGTAGTGGAGGATGCTCCAGGTCTGCACCAGCTTCAATCAGTTTCAACCATTGGTGCTTGTTAGGACAGCAGATGGCTACGATCTTGCAACTTCTGCAACTGTTGTTTTGCTTCTAAAAATTCTTCATCAGACTTGACTCCATCAGCAATTTAAACCCAGATTCCATCTGGCCTTGTCTGTTTGGACAGTAGAGCTTGGGTTTCATAGCCATCATGGCCTTTCAGGTTTTCTGGCTCCACTCGGAGTGACCAGAACTGCACAAAGGCACCCAGCAAACTGTCTTCCTACTTCCTTTTTTGTGGCTGAAGTATATACATATGTGTAGGGGGGTGGGGAGGGGGGATTGGTGTGTGTGTGTGTGTATGCTTCTATGTATGTATGTATATCACATTTTCTTTATGCATGCATTTGTTGATGGACACTTAGGGTGTTTCCATATCTTAACTATTATAAATAATACTGCAATGAACATGGTGGTGCAGATATCTCTTTGCAATAGAGATTCTGTTTCCTTCGAATATATTTCCAGAAGTGGAACCATCATATGGTGGTTCTATTTTATGGAGGAGCCTCCATACTGATTTCCATAGTGGCTGTACCAATTTACATTCCTACCAACAGTGCATACAGGTTCCCTTCTTCTCTGCATCCTCTCCACTGCTTGTTATCTATTTTCTTTTTGATGATACCCATTCTAGAATGTATGTGGTGTCTTTCATCGTGGCTTAGATTTACTTTTCCCTGATGGTTAGTGATGTTTAGCACCTTTTCGTGTCTTCTTTGGAAAAATATCTGTTCATCTGCTTGTTTTTTAATTATTTGCTTTGCTCTTTTCTATTGAGTTGTACAAGTTATTTTTATATTTCAGACATTAACCTGGATGTCTTCTTTTATCATTAAAGCAGGATCATGTGCAGAAGAGGGCAGAGAGGACAGGCTGAGCAGAGTGGTGGAAGTTTCAAATAGATACCAAAGAAAGTGGCTGAAGTTGGTTACTAGCAACATTTGAGAAAAATTAGAAATTCCAGACCTTGTGAGGGCTGGCCAAGGAACTTCAATAAAATGTTATATAACAATCAAACTTGTTATTGATGTTCCTTGGAGACCACTTTCTATTAGAAAGATCCCTTTGTCTAAATGGGAAAATAATTTGAAAAAGAATAGGTGCATATATATGTAAAAAAAAAAAAGAAAATATGGGAATCTTTTATGTTTTAAAAAAAATCACTGAAGTTATAACCACTTAACATTATTTTCAGATCTTTATCTCACTTTGAAAAGTTGAGTAAATCCAGTGAAAATGTAGCTAATTGGAAATGCCTTTAGAGACAATTAAATGAATTGGAAACATAATTTTGTGTAGCACTTTTCTTGGTTAATTAGGTGTTAGAAAAGTTTCGGCACTGATTACAAGTCTAGTCAACTTCCTGAAATAATTTAATGTTTTAAACAATTAATTTAATTGGGTTTCTGTGATAGCACACAAAAACACTCTGATCGTGTAGGTTAATTTAGGCTTGTATATAAGATTATAATAGCTCTATTTTTTAAAAATCTGATTTATTTAGTTTCTGGCAGCAAATGTAGTTTTAACAATTACCTAACTTGAACAACTGCATAGTTTTTCATAATAAATATTTGGAAAGTAAGTTCATGTTAGTAAATTACTCGAGTTCTAGTGACCTGCTGCTGCTGCTGCTAAGTCGCTTCAGTCGTGTCCGACTCTGTGCGACCCCATAGACGGCAGCCCACCGGGCTCCCCCTGCATGTAAAATATCTTTCTTTTGGAGGTCGGAGAGAGAATCTCTACTAACTCAGTCAATGTGAGAATGTTCAGCTTCTTTGTTGGAAAAATTAATGACATATGAATCTAGATAATAATTATCTAGTCAATAAGGAAGAGATTGAAACTAAAATGATCACTGGCCAAAAAAAGTCTATTATTTGCTGAATTTTACTTATTAAATAATTGAGAGCTTTAAAGGTTTATTTTCTTGAAAAGTTAGTAAACAATTAAACCCTGCAGGAATATGGGGATTTTTGTGACAATCTGTGCAAAGAAATAGACTAATCTAGCATTCTCCATGTTTTAGCTGGTAAAGATGACATATTGCTTTTCTTTCTCTACATCTCTACAGCAGATGCTGCCAACAGCTGGGATTCCAAGATTAGTTTGTCCAAAATATTAAAGCATGTCATCCTACCAAAGTATTAAATTGACCCAGTTTTTGTGGCTTCCAGTAATTATACTGTTCTCTAGAAAATTGTTATTTAACACTGATGGGTTTGGGGCTAAATCTGCCTACTCTCCTTCAATAATTGTTAAAGAATAAAGGTAAACTTCTGATCTTTTAGATTCTGATCCATTCCAGCAAAATGTGAGACTAAGAAAACATTATTATTTAGCCATATCCCTAACTCATTTTTTTAGTTGAACTACTTTTCTATATCAGGAAACATTTCAGCATCCAGATTAGCCAATTAATTTCCCTTCTTCGTATCATAAATGTAAATCAAATTTAATATTAGTTTCCATTCTTAAGCTAGGAGAACACTTATATGCTTTATTATGGCAAAATGCGTTTATGTCACATAAGCACAATAGATGGTTTGCATTAATCCATATTAAGTGTTTGGTAATTTCATAGCATATAGAAACAATAGCACAAATTCACAGTAATATTTATTTCAGGCCTTTTTGAAATAAAGTCTCTATACAACCTGAAAAAAATGTGGTTTCTCTGCAACTCAAAATTCCCAAGGCTTGAATTTTGGAGTAAGATTTACATTTTTCTGATGAGATCCAACCAGTCCATTCTGAAAGAAATCAGCCCTGGGATTTCTTTGGTGGGAATGATGCTGAAGCTGAAACTCCAGTACTTTGGCCATCTTATGTGAAGAGTTGACTCATTGGAAAAGAGTCTGATGCTGGGAAGGATTTGGGGCAGGAGGAAAAGGGGACGACAGAGGATGAGATGGCTGGATGGCATCACTGACTCGATGGACGTGAGTCTGAATGAACTCCGGGAGTTGGTGATGGACAATGTGGCCTGGTGTGCTGTGATTCATGGGGTCACAAAGAGTCGGACACGACTGAGCGACTGAACTGAACTGAACTGATGTGTGCTTTACCAAATTCTCACAGTTTATTTTGTGTTTCACCTTTCTCTAATGGTGTGTAGGACAAATATGAAGGTTTCAGTTTGACAGATGATTGATACAGCTATGTATTTTGTCCACTCCAGCACTCTTGCCTGGCAAATCCCATGGATGGAGGAGCCTGGTGGGCTGCAGTCCATGGGGTTGCTAAGAGTTGGACACGACTGAGCGACTTCACTTTCACTTTTCACTTTCATGCATTGGAGAAGGAAATAGCAACCCACTCCAGTGTTCTTTCCTGGAGAATCCCAGGGACGGGGGAGCCTGGTGGGCTGCCGTCTATGGGGTTGCACAGAGTCGGACACGACTGACGCGACTTAGCAGCAATAGCAGCAGTGAGCATATATGCTTGCAAAATACTGTTGATGACAACACGTCTCTAGCCAGATTCCTCATCTGTGAACAATCTTCAGTGACCTGTAATCTCAACTTCTCTTGCCAGTTTCTGTTCATCTTAGACCTTACCTCTAGGGAAAATAGTTGAGGTCATGCATAATGTCCCTATGCAAATTGATATTCCAAAGCATTGCTGTTCAGTTCTCTGGTTAGAATTATGCTATGTAAAACCATTGACCTGATCTTAATAAGAAGGAAATTAATCATTCTCACTTTTTAAAAGTAATGATATCTTATAGGCAGCTAGATACTAATCTGATTCATCTTTTCCTAAAGCAATACCTTATGACTTAGTTACCTAAAGTCAGTAAGAGGTCTACTAAAATATGGCCATTTACTTCCAAATTTTATATTATGTATACATTCAACTCCAAAGTATTTTGTATAATAAAGCATTATTCTTGCATCCCATGATCACACAGTCTCGTACGCACTGAATCGCAGTCAGTTGTTTATATGTCTGTGTCTTTCATACATTCAACTTTATGAGCTCCTTGAGGGCAAAGACAATGCCATGCTCACGTTTGTGTCTCCCTAGTTAGCAGAGCACTCGCTCATAAAAGGTACCCAATACTCATTTGTAGAATACATTAATGACTTTGAAGTTTCCTCTCAAATTACTATTCTTGTCTTCCTTCATATTTGGAAACATGGAATAATTTTAACTTAACTCAGCACCACGTCAGGTACCTTTTCCTCCATTAGAACTAAGGATTTTTTTTTTTTTTTTGAGGATTTTGTTTCTCTCTTCCAATTAAAAGCACCCAGTTAAATCCCTCTGTCCTTAGTGCATATTTCCCAGAGTCATAATCAACTCTGAAGCAACTATTCAAGTCATTTTCACAATTATCTCCAAGCATAGAAGTGGTAAAATTCAGGATGGACATAGAACATCAGAGATGACCAAAGTTAATAAAATGATGAGTGAAGGTCTCCAACAGCTTCCAGAAACCCAGTGGTGTAATTTGCATTTTACTTGATTATTTATGTGCTGATTGCAAAGGTTCTGGTTACACAGAAATAATTTCAGATATTTCCCAGCAAATATGAATTGAAAGTAGTTATTTTACCCTTGTCTCAGCTTTTTCTTTTTCCTTCCTAAGTCATGCCTAATAGGGTTGTCTAGTTTTGTTAATCTTATTACAAGGAGGGAACATTGAAAGCATCCATTCTTCCCACCAGAAAAGACAGGGAGAATTAGGCCAGTTGTTCCCTGCATGGCAATGGAAAGTGTTCCATCATCTGTTTTCTTGATGGATAGGAAAACTTCCTGAACTTCTCTAGTCCATTTCACCCAAGAGAGATGTGCTCTGAATTCTTATCTGATATTAAAGTCCACAAAAGGTGATTAAGCAAAGTTCATGACTGTCCATTAAAATGCACAAATGTTCTATTAAAGAAAAGAAACCCCAGATGAGATCTTTATGGGCATGCATATTCATGAAATCCTACCCATTTCAAGAGTTTTCCACATGCAGTTAATACATTCACCTTCAGCCCCCTGTTTTATAGCACCTCGTACAGTGTTTGATACAGACCAGTTCAATGTTGGAGGAGGCAATGGCACCCCACTCCAGTGGTGGGGAGTGCCACCCCTCACTTTCCAGGGGTGCCTGGAAAAGGCAATGGCACCCCACTCCAGTGGTGGGGAGTGCCACCCCTGACTTTCCAGGGGTACCTGGAAAATCCCATGGATAGAGCAGCCTGGTAGGCTGCAGACCACGAGGTCGCTGAAAGGTTGTTGTTGAATCACGCAAAGACACCGGGATTCTTGGCCCCCGGAGGAGATGAATCCAATCTGGGGCCAGAGATGAGGCTTGATCGCTCAGAGCTTTTGTGTGATAAAGTTTTATTAAAGTATAAAGGAGATAGAGAAAACTTCTGACATAGGCATCAGAAGGGGGCAGAAGAGTACCCCCTGCTAGTCTTCAGCTGGATGTTATAGTCACTAGCAGTCTGTTAATGAAAGAAAGGAATGTCTTAAAATTCAGGATGGCACCAGGCCCCTCACCCATAAGATGCATTTTGGGATAATCTTGGCACCAAATGGTTTATCCTGGGCCATAAAATGATTAACTTGAATCTTGAAGAAGGGCAGACCACCATACAAATAGTTTCATTTACTGGATTAGGGAAACAATATCTGAGTATAACATACTGGTTTGTCAAGCAGGTTCTGAGCCAAGAGGCTAACGACTTGAAGACAGAGTTTGGGGTAAATGCATAGCACATTAGCATTGCTTAAGACAAACATTTCCATAAGAAAAAGGCATTGGTTAACTTCAGGTGAAACCAGGTGTCATTATGGCGACACAGTATTTTAAGAGAAACCTCCTTTTAAATTTATATAGAGAAGGAAAAAAATCATGTTTGTTTCCTCCTGCCGCTTAAGAGAGAGAAAAATGTCTGACACTTGCAGGCTATTTCTTCCGTTTGGAGACCCCTGAGCGACTTCACTTTCACTTTTCACTTTCATGCATTGGAGAAGGAAATGGCAACCCACTCCAGTGTTCTTGCCTGGAGAATCCCAGGGACGGGGGAGCCTGGTGGGCTGCCGTCTATGGGGTGGCGCAGAGTCGGACACGACTGAAGCGACTTAGCAGCAGCAGCACAACCGTTCAATGTATTTTTCAGAATTAATGGAAGAATAAGCGAATGGATGGATTTGCTGACTCAGCAGTTCGTCTTCCAACTCAAGTCACTGTTTTTGACAGAGATATTTTATTTTTATTCGTGTAAGACTGATTTTCCTGTGGTTTTATATTGGATACCATTATCTCCCTTGGATACTTTCCTGACTGTTACAATGCCTGGTTTGATGGTGTGCAGCTGAAACCCAATTACCAATTTAAAATTAAAATCTTTAGTAAATGAGTCATTTTTAGTTTATTATTAAACAAAAGCTTTGTTTCATATTTCCATGGATTGGAATCTATAGCTTGATGTGACACATGTTAAAGTAAAATCAGCCATTCAGAATATGAGCTTAATTCTAACTTCAATTTGAAGATACTTGTGATAATAGTTCTTATAGTTGTATCTTAATTTATTTTGACTCCTAAAGCAGGCTATTAAGTTAATCAACAAATGTTAATTAAGCATCGATAATGTGCAGCAATGTTATGAGTACTTGGGGGAAAACAAATGCAGTCAAAAAAAAGAAAAATGGATTCTGACCTCAACAGCCATATCATCTAATTCAAGTAAATGGCCAGCACTCATAAAACAAGCAGAGATATTGAAAGATATTCTCAGATCAAAAGTAGTTATGGAACACATTAAAAATGTCAAAAGAATTCAGACAGAATTTATATGAAGGTTGAAGAGGATGAAAAAATCATTTCTTCCTTCCTTGTTTCATTCATTAATATTCATTCTTTTATTTATCTATAACCTGGTGAATACTAGGGGCTTCCCAAGTGGTGCTAGTGGTTAAGAACCCACCTGCCAATGCAAGAGATTGTGAGTTCGATCCCTGGGTCATAAAGATCCCCTGGAGGAGGGCATGGCAACTCTCTCCAGTATTCTAGCCTGGAGAATCCCATAGACAGAGAAGCCTGGCCGGCTGCAGTCCATGGGGTCACAAAGAATCAGACACAACTGAAGCAACTTAGCACGCATGCATGATGAGTACTAGGACCTGAGAAGAAAAGAATTAATAAACAATAGTTATTTCCCTTATAGAGCCCACTGTGTATTAAAAAGAAAAGATGCATTAATCAGAGAGAGAATAGCAGGAACAGTTCTTAGATATGTGGAACCTGAAAAGGTGAGAATTTGGATTGATGGAAGGTAAAGGAGAAGGCCCTCGAAGCATAAAAAGCAGCATGTGTCAAGTTAGAAACACTAGTTCCTCCAAGGTTTCCTTCATATCTTTGATATTCAGCAGTCAGCAGGCAGGTAGCCTATGCCCAGAAAATATGTTGAGCTAATTAGCAGCATGTTTCTAGGGCAGCAAGGAGACTGACCTGGATGAAGTTTTCATTTTGAAAACTAAAGAGAAATGTGTAGAGTTAGGATCTTGGTTGACCCAACTACAAGCAAGTTGAGAGAAGAGAAAATACTTGCTGCAGTACTCAGCCTGCTTTTGATCAGAGGAGTGATGGCACAAGCGTGTTATCGATGAAGATAAATGTGGCTCTTGTGTGTAGGCTTGATCATGTGAGAGCTAATCGATAGGTCTGGGCAAGATCCAAACCAGGGACTTTGGAGAGGTCACCTATTGGAGAAACAGTGACTGACCCTCTGAATCACTTGTGTAACTGGCACTGAATTTCAGGGTGAGGCCAGCAGTGTGGTCATTGGGAAACCGAGGTCAGGGATTATTGCGTGAGTAGGTGGATGAAATTAAGCAGGAGGATGAATAAGAAGCAAAGGTTGGGGGCATCTCAATTCTGATAGATGTCATGTATCTGGCTGATTTTAGTGAACATGGTGTGTATGTCGTGGACATGGTGTTTATATACATGTGTGTAGATATGTGTGTAGTATGTAGCTTGGGCCATGAATGTGCCATTTTGTACCATAAAGTATTATATGCACAACACCAGGATTCAGAAAGAAGAGTTATCAAGCTATGGAATGAACAAAGATTTGCAGTGTGGAGGAACCAGGCTTGTAGAGTGCAGATTACTCTCAGTCAACTCAAGGATAGACTGAAGCTTCTTTGTAAAGATGAGATTGGTCTTGTTAATTTTCTAATTGGTTCTATGCAAAGTGCTCAGAAATTCATAGTGAACCAGTGGCAAATTATGCATGGAGATAAAGATATAACAGGGTCCCCATATCAACTGTAGTTTAGCCTTTACATTCTTGCTGATCAGAAGTCATCCCTAGAAAAGTTAATTAGCTAAGAATTGCTGAATGAGTTTTTTGTTTTTTTTTTTAAGTTAACTGCTGATCCAAAGCAATCAGGATTTCTCTTGAGCTCATGAATGTGTGACATGCTGAGTAAGCACCACATTCCCTACCCTCATGGTTCACTCTGCCAGGTGTAATAGCCCCCTGGCTACTCATGTCTACATCCTTCAAATGTGTGTATCCATTGCCACTGGCTTTGACCTGCATGTTAGCTTACGTCCTAACCCAGAAATAAATAAGAACCAAGATCAGAACCTGACTCTGTTCCCCACTGACTTTTTCCCTCATTGCTGAGCAAAAGTTGATAGCCACTTCACCTTCTAGAAGTTGGGTTTTTCTGAAGGTGTTATTAAGGTTGAGGACACCATTAAGCTCCATTTAATAAAGGTTAGACTTTAACCCACCAACGTTCAGTTATTCTCTTCAGTAGTAGGCTAATGACTGCTATTGGAGCGGGAGAAGAAGGAAGGCCCAGCCATCTACTTTTCTGATATGTTGTCGTTGTGTGTGTGTGTGTGTGTGTGTGTGTGTGTGTGTGTGTGTGTATGTGTGTGTGTGTGTGTGTGTGTGTTTCTAAACCTGTCATGTGGCTGAGGGGATAAACAAAATCTGGAGGCAGATCATATTTTTCTTGCCTGAAAATGGGGAGGGGGAAGGTGGGAAGTGAGAGGAACTCCAGCCAGTCTTCATGCTTCTACTGTCTTCTCCCTGCTAAGCAGGCGATCTTCTTCATGATTTTAGTGAGGAAGAAAGTGGAGTACGTCCCAGCCATACCAGCAGTCTAAACAAAAAGAATCCCCACATGGACTGGCCTTGTGAATAAGAAGTCACCAAAATGAGAATGGATTTTTGCTGGTTATTTTCCTCTGTGCATATGCTTTCTCAGAGACATGATGGAAAATGGCTTGTTTAGTTAGAAGAGAAATCAGATACTCGAGGTACATCTTCAAAAATGTTTCCTACTCATTGTTAGCATCCTAGCTCCAAAATAATTATCTTGCTTGTAATTAATAATATTTCTTAATTATCTTCTAAGAAGTGAATTATCACCTTCCTCCTATAGTCCACGCCCTATTTCATACCTGGGCCCACGAATGGATTTGGGGCCTTGTTACTAACGTTGGCCTCTGTTAATATTTGCCATTTATGTCCTTTGACCCAGACTGATTGGTCCTTTAGTCAAGTGATTGCTGCACCCCTAATTACATGGTAATGTTCATTTCAGACTTAAGAGTACGTGGCACCAGCCTGCCTTTTTTGTAGAATCATCTCTTAGTTCAGAATTTGCCATTGGGCTCATGTTAAAGCCTCAGATAACAGAAACCTAATCTTAGGCTTGTGAGGTGACATGCACATGTCCCTGACCCTTCCTGAGCTCCCTCTCCCCAAAGCTTGTCCCCAAAGTTCTGGTTATTTCATGAAGAGGGATTCCTACTGGATACCAGCATTCTGTGGGAAATCATAAAGAATGAATCCAGTCTTTGGAATTAAATGGAATTTCTCATCTACCTCTACCATTTTAATATTGAATGTTATTCCGTATCTCTTACCAAAAGTTTCCTCGTCTCTAAAATCTGAGTCAATGATATTATGTGGTGGTTTTTGCAGGTTAAGTCAGCTAATGTGAATAGCAATCCCCAATCTGCCTCTGGGTTGGAGTCCTCTCTCTTCCTCCCCGTTTTGTTCCCTCTCTGCCTTTCTTCCAGACCTTCTGCGATATACTGAGGACACGTGTGTGCTTAGTCCCTCAGTCTTGTCCAGCTCTTTGCAACCCTTTGGACTATAGCCCACCAGGCTCCTACGTCCATGGGATTTTTCAGGCAAGAATACTGGAGTGGGTTGCCATTTCCTTCTCCTCTCAGATAACTCACAGTCTAGTATGAGAGACAGCAATGTAAATCAGTGACTTTAATCTACTTTGTCGACACAAGCAGTGTCCGGCAAAGCTCAGGGTTCTCTCACAACCGGCCTGGAAGGATCTGCTCTCCAAAAGATAAAGAACAGAATGAGTCTGCTCAGAGTCTGCTGCTGAATGTGCTTTCAACAGAGTATCTGATTGTGAATGAATCATGTATTAGTGTTACATAAGCAACTGCTCTATTTCTTACCCCCAAACGTCCTCCTAAGTGTTTTAAGACTGTTTGCCACACACAACACAACCTTTTACTATATGATTGTTGATCTTAATCAATGAGCATACTTCAGTTTGTTCTTCGTGCCAGTGAAGATCTCTGTACTGGCTGCAAAGCTGACTTTTTTCTCACAGCAGAATTGTATAACCTGAGGCATCTATAAAGGAAGAAGAACAATGGCTAGGTGTAGAATGCAAAATCATCCTCTTATATACCCTTCTGTTCGTGCTCCTCAAAGATGTGATTAAGAGCAGTTGATCCATCCTTTATATGCCTTTACATAAGAAAGTCAGCGTGCACTACTACTCATCTTTGATCAAAACATAAAATTTCTCTCATCATGAGTGACAGGAAGAGAGTTGAAAGCCTATCTCCTCTACAGAGCTAATCTAAAAATTAAGAGAAATTCTTTCCTCCTTTTTTCCTCAGTAACAGTTTGTCCACAGTATTAGCTGGAGAATTGCTTCATTTTTCAAATTATAGTCTGAAAAATAAGGTTGATGGTGGTGATTAAGGCATATTCAGAACAGGGACCATTTTGTCTGGTTATGGGCTTCCCTGATAGCTGATAAAGCTACCTGGTAAAGTTCCCTGGTAAAGAATCCACCTGTAATGCAGGAGACCCGGTTCAATTCCTGGGTCAGGAAGATCATCTGGAGAAGGGATAGGCTACCCACTCCAGTATTTTTGCTCTTCCCTGGTGGCTCAGATGATAAAGAATCTGCCTGCAATGTGGGTGACCTGGGTTCTATCCCTGGGTTGGGAGGATCCCCTGGAGGAGGGCATGGCTTCCCACTCCAATATTCTTACCTGGAGAATCCCATGGACAAAGGAGCCTGGCGAGCTACAGTCCATGAGGTTACAAAGAGTCAAATACAACTGAGTGACTAAGCATAGCACAGCAGAGCACAGTTTGGTTATATGATCTGGAATATAAACTCCTCACCAAATCTCAGTGAGTGATGTCACAAACTCAGCTTGCTTACATTTCTCCAGCATTGCCTCCTGGAAGTGATGAGCTTTTTAGCTCTCAAAATTTCATTTTTTCAGGTACTAGGCAGAAGATGATACAATTTATGGATTTATCAGCTTCCATTAAAAGCAAAATAAATGTGCTTTTAATTCTTGGGAGGAATGATCTGTATTTAGAGAAAAAATTGCTATGATTACTTGTGATTAACAGCATATTTGATACTCATGATAGAGGGTTATGAAAAGCAAGTATGATTTATTTAGAAAAGCCAGCAAGGGTAGGATGTGATTTTGCCAAATTGCAATAAACTTACCAAGAACTTTTGTAGAAACCATGTCATTGGGTCATTGGACTCCTACTGGAAAATCATCTCATTTCTGAGCACCTAAAGAGCTTATTGAAATTTCAACTTAGTGTTCCCAATGGTTCTTTTTTTTTAATTTAATTTTTATTTTATATTGGGATAGAGTTGACTTACAGTGTTGTGTTAGTTCCAGTTATATAGCGGAGTGATTCAGTTATACATATATCCATTCTTTTCAGGTTTTTCCCCACGTAGGCCATTACAGAATACTGAGTAGAGTTCCCCGTGCTATACAGTTGGTCCTTGTTGATAATTTGTGTTATATACGCAGTGTGTACCTGTTCATCTGAAACTGTTCTGGTTGGCTTGGTGACTCCCACGGATATGCATTTTAATTCTCTAGGTCATTCTGTGAGGATGATCTGAAGACCACACTTTAAGAACTTCTAATTCTTAGAGTCGTCAGATTCATAGCAACAAAAATTACAGTGGTGGTTGCCAAGGTTGGGTGAATGGATGAATGGACAATTCATGTTACAGGGTACAAATTTTCAGCTTAGGAAGATGAAAAATTGCTGGAGCCGGATGGTGATGATAGCTGCACACCAGTGTGAATGTATCAATACTGAATGCCACTGAATGATATGCTTAAAAATGGTTAAAATGCACCAGCCCCAATCATCCAGTATCATGAATTGAACTTGGACCGGCGATTTGTTTCATATATGATATTATACATGTTTCAATGCCATTCTCCCAAATTCATGTTGATGTATGGCAAAACCAATACAATATTGTAAAGTAAATGAATAAATAAATAAAATATATTTGACTATTTTATAGCTAAAAAAATGGTCAGCTTTGCATTATGTCTATATTATCACAATAAAAAGAAAAATAAGAAATTTGAATGCAAGCAGCAGTCATTATTTTAAAATATTGGTGAGTCTTTGCTTTCATACTAATTATTGATAAATAAAATAGATATCTCCAGTGTAAAAGGTAATTTGTGCTCAATTAGGGATCCACGTTGTACTATAGTTCCTCATTGCTTTATGACTGGGCGAAAACAATGACCTAAATAGAAAGATCATAGCACTTGATTTATGCTTTATTAAGAGAAAATAGATTTCTTGTCTATGCATAATTTGGCCAAATGAATGGGGGGATTAGAGTCACTCAGTCTGCATGATTGTTCCTCTTCCTGCTGTTCTCAAGTGGATTCATCTGATTTTGCCTCGTCTTGGTTTTGCAATACAGATCCATAGTGATACTCATGCTCTTTTCAGGACAGGGTGTGGGCCAGTGTGGGGAAGAGCCTGAACTGCATTATTGCAATGGTGGATAAACTGATCGAAAGAGAGAGCGGTGGCGAGGGAAGCAGCACCAGCAGCAAAGATGTAGAAAAGGACTCTTCTCCAGTGGACTCCATCATAACTCATCCAAAGGGTAAGGAATCATTTTTTTTTCCCAGTCATTGACTGAGTAAACAAAATGAGAAAGCCAAGATAAAATGAGATAGAAAAAAGAGGAGTCAATAGTGCTTTTGATGAAAGTGCTGATAGTGTGCTTTTCCACTGCTCTGGCTGGGGTGATGGAAGGCTATTTATCAAATTGCATCTCGGTTGTGTTTTCAGAACTGCTTGCAATGCTCATTTTTTTTTTTTAAACTACATAAAAACCCTCTTGAAAGGAGAGCACTGTTTTCTTTTAAAGAGTCTGATATAGTTTAATCTACTTTTATACACATTCCTCCAAAATTTTATTAGGAAGAAAAACAAGCATCTGAAAACGCTTAGAAACTTTGAGGACTATCAGGATGCAGCATCTTAAAAAGGCTTCTGAAAAGAAGGTGATATGGTAAAATGCTGTTCACCTTATTCTGAGGGAGTGAATGTGTGAATTATTTCAAAAACATGAAGAAGTCTTAATTCCATGTAAGAAGAATGTGTTTGTGTGTTATTCCAAAGACATTTTCATGAAGCTTAAGTTTTCATAGATACATGTATAGGCACATGCAGTGATGCATACATATGTCACAGTAGACACACACACACATAGATCTATGTATAGAGACAGAGACAGATACTTTCAAAGGTGTCTTATTACAAGGTTGACTAGCAAATATGGCTTCTTTTGTTAAAATTTTTTTGTTAATTTGATTAATTTTGCCAACAAAAACTAAGACAGATATCTGCAGTTCTCTATTATAGAAAGACTTGCTCCTAGAGTCATTCCAGCCAGATTCTTGAGTGTTTGGAGATAAAAAGCATTGCCCTACCCTCTTCTAAAATCTGCTTTCCCTTTTCCTTAAGGAAAATGAGTATAAGAAAATATGGCTGCTTATCAAATTAAATTGTTTTCTCAATTTGTTTTGCTGATTTTTTTATTACTCACATTTTCATCAGGAGTTTAATTACAGGAAACATCAATCTTTCATCACCTGATTAACAGTAGAACCATTTCTAAATCACATTCATCAACAGTGACTTTCTAAAGTTTTCTTACTGTAGGTGGTTCTCATCCTCCATATTACATTCACTTAGGTGGAAAGTTTACGCTGATTTTTTTTTTTATGTTCTACTTGATTTAACTGTATATGGGGATTTTCTTTTTTAATAATATCAATTTTATTAATGAAGCTGGTCCAGATTCATAACTTCACATGAATCAAAATGAAAGCCTGTCATAATTTATGTCAAAAAGAAATAGTATACTTCAGTTTTCTTTAACTGAATATTTATTGACCATCAGCAATGAGCCAGGCACTGTGCTGTGCTCTGGAAAATGAGGTAAAGAAGCAGAATCCATATTAGTGATTTGTTCTGTCCATTAAGTGTTCAAGGCACTTGGAACAGAGTAAGATTAAGAGGTTAAGGGATACTGAATTTAGCCACATTTTTTGATGTTGCAGAAAACTGCTTATTGACGAGAACAGAGTTCCAAAGTATTGGAAATTATGCATTTATTTGTATCTTGTATTTTATCAGAAGATCGTATCTGTGCAATCAGTTTCCATTTAAAAAGTAAAAATATTTGGTAGGTAAGTCATCTGTAAAATTAGATGAATCACTTTCATTTGAATGTAAGATATTCTTTGGATATAGCCTAAAAACCATGTAGAATTTGCTCCTAAAGTGAATTCATAACTAGATCAGTTTTATGGATGGCTGGAGTCAAATTATAACACAGTGTCCTATAATTTATTTCATTATTTTTATTACTTTTTATTAATATCTTATTTTCCATGTTTATTTCATTCATTCTTTTTTGAGTTATAAATGTTTTTTAGGAGATAAGACACTGTTTACATTTATAAAATTAAATACATACTTTGGTCTGAAAATTATTTAGTATTGGATAATTTATTATATAGTATTAGATAATGTAGTATTATCAAATAATTCTAAAGTTAAAGCTGTTAACATTTTATGTGCTGGATGATTATGTATAGAATGCACAACAGAATGTTTTGGTAAAGATATTGGTTCATAAAAGGGATGATTAACAAATATAAATGTGATGTATTGCAAATGAATGTGTGCTCAAGTATACTTAAAATATATTAAATATGTGATGGATGTTATTGCATATTTAAGTGGAATTATTATCAGTTATTTAAGTAAAGTGTATTTTTATTAAATAATAAAAATAATACTTATTATTAATTTTTTAAATCTTCCTCTTAATTTAGGAAAAATGCACTTTTAGTTTCTACCCTGAACTTTGTCACATTAAACAATGCAGCAGAGAAATTAATAATGGCTTTCTGAACTATGAAGCAAACAAGCTAAAGTTGCAGTTTGCATATACTACCCCCTTAACTATTTCAGAAAAAAATATTTGAGATCAGTTCAGTTCACTCAGTTGTGTCTGGCTCTTTGCCACCCCATGAACTGCAGCATGCCAGGCTTCCCTGTCCATCACCAACTCCCAGAGTCCACCAAACTCATGTCTATTGAGTCCGTGATGCCATCTAACCGTCTCATCCTCTGTCGTCCCCTTCTCCTCCTGCCCTCAATCCCTCCCAGCATCAGGGTTCTTTCACATGAGTCAGCTCTTCGCATCAGGTGGCCAAAGTGTTGGAGTTCAAGCTTCAACATCAGTCCTTCCAATGAACATCCAGGACTGATCTCCTTTAGGATGGACTGGTTGGATCTCCTTGCAGTCCAGGGGACTCTCAAGAGTCTTCTCCAACACCACAGTTCAAAAGCATCAATTCTTCGACACAGCTTTCTTCACAGTCCAACTCTCACATCCATACATGACCACTGGAAAAACCATAGCCTTGACTAGACAGACCTTTGTTGGCAAAGTAATGTCTCTGCTTTTGAATATGCTGTCTAGATTGGTCATAACTTTCCTTCTAAGGAGTAAGCAATTATGTCTGCAGTGATTTTGGAGCCCCCAAAAATAAAGTCAGCCACTGTTTCCACTGTTTCCCCAACTATTTCCCATGAAGTAAAGGGACCGGATGCCATGATCTTAGTTTTCTGAATGTTGAGCTTTAAGCCAACCTTTTCACTCTCCTCTTTCACTTTCATCAAGAGGCTTTTGAGTTCCTCTTCACTTTCTGCCATAAGGGTGGTGTCATCTGCATATCTGAGGTTATTGATATTTCTCCCGGAAATCTTGATTCCAGCTTGTGCTTCTTCCAGCCCAGCGTTTCTCATGATGTACTCTGCATATAAGATAAATAAGCAGGGTGACAATATACAGCCTTCACGTACTCCTTTTCCTATTTAGAACCAGTCTGTTGTTCCATGTCCAGTTCTAACTGTTGCTTCCTGACCTGCATATAGGTTTCTCAAGAGGCAGGTCAGGTGGTCTGGTATTCCCATCTCTTTCAGAATTTTCCACAGTTGATTGTGATCCACACAGTCAAAGGCTTTGGCATAGTCAATAAAGCAGAAATAGATGTTTTTCTGGAACTCTCTTGCTTTTTTGATGATCCAGAGGATGTTAGCAATTTGATCTCTGGTTCCTCTGCCTTTTCTAAAACCATCTTGAGATATACATTCAGTAATGATATGTTCTCAATTTAACTGCATTTCAAACTTTTATTAGAAAAAGATAATTATAAAAATTTGAGAAGAAAAAGAAATAGGATTATGCACAATTTTCACTTTATTTCTGTTAGACACACATTTTGAATATATGTTTAGACACACACATACACTGTGACCAAACTGCTGTACACAGTATAAATATAGATGTGCTTCTTGATATACTGCATATCATTATGAGTATTTCCTCACAAACATTGTCTGGAAATAATGAGATGATAATGATGATAAACTATTTCATCAAAAGAGAAACCACTCTTTTAGGTATTTAATTAATATTATAATGCTGCATTTAACATGTAAGCATCTTTGAACATGAAAATCTTTAACTACATCTCAGAAATTTTCCTGTAAGTCAGATTGCTGCAAGTGGAATTATTTTATAAGGAAGAGTTATTCCTTCTCTCCCATGTATTTATTTATATAATGACTTGTTGATATCAGTGTGGACTCATGAATACTTATTTTATCCTTTGGTTTATATGCCTCTTATGTTATTATTTATTGGGGGTTCAAATTGTTCAAGGGCTAGCTAGTAGGAGCTCTTGGTGGCCTTTTGGTAGCTTCTCTTGCATTAGACTATGTATTTCGTTTCTCACTTACTTTTACATTTTATTCACTCTCTTATTCTCCGGCTTCATAAAAAAGCTTGCTCTAGGTTCATCTGTATCTGCCCCAGCTTGTGGTTCAGCTAGTTTCCAAGGAACCCTGGTTTCTTTTTTGGAGAATAGCATTTAGAAACCAACATTTAGTTGGGTGGGGATGTTTTAATGATTCTTTGTAACAATAGGTACTCTGAACAGCAGTACCTACAAGCACTCTTGTCTTACCAGCCTTAGATATTTTCAGTGATTTCATGCCATTTTGGACGAAAATTGTCATATTGTAGTTTCTAACTATTTGTGTCTTGATATTGTGGTGCAGCAGTAAAGAATCCGCCTGCCAGTGCAGGAGACTCAAGAGATGCGAGTTTGATATCTGAGTCAGGAAGATTCCCCTGGAGTAGGAAATGGCAGCCCACTCCAGTGTTCTTGTCTGGAAAATTTCACTGACAGAGGAGCCTGGTGGGCTACAGTCCACGGGGTTGAAAAGAGTCAGACATGACTGAATATGCATGCATATGCACATTATGTAACTTAATAATGGATTTCAAAATAATATTTTTGATAGTAAAATCCATTTCTTCAATAACACCACATTTATCCTCAGTCCATAGCTGTGGTGGAAAAGTTATTACATTATTTTCATTTTACAGTTAATTAATAAATTGATTTAGGGAATGATTTGAGTCATTTAGAGTTTATTGTTATGTGTGAGGTACTAAATACTGATAGGCATTTCTTGCCACATCATCTATGAGTGATTGTTTTCCTCACATTAGTTTTTTCCTTATAGTTCAGTTCTGCAAATATTTTAATCAACAAAATAATTGTCAATTTCTGATCAATTAATCAATCAATTTAATCAAATTTTGTTCATGTGCTTTTGACTGTTGTGTTTTATATTGGGATATGTTTTGAAATCTCATAATTAACCTTATGATAGTCAGTTTTTCTTTCTTTACCATCATCTTGTATTTTTACATTATAATCATAATTCGTGTTTCTTTGTTGGTTAAACAGATGGTCTTCTGAATTTTTGATACCTTTATTCATTTTTTAATGTTCCTCTATAACTGCAGATATTTCTCTTTTCAACTTGTAGATTTTTCTCTTTACAGTGTATCAGTTTAATAATGTTTTAAACATGTAGTTTTGGAGGTTTTTTTTATTTTAGATCTAGAATTTTGCACTATATCTTACTTCATAAATTTCTTTTCAGGATTACTGCAGATAGAGGTGAGAGAAGAAAATCTTTCTGTACATTCTGAGAACGAGTAATAGAATAACCATTCCAAACTCTCATGCTGATGTATATTCGTATTTTTTCTTAACAAACAAGATTGTTCTCTTATTTTTGTACATTTAAACATACTTATAAGCAGATGGCTCAGTTGGTAACGAATCTGCCTGCAATGCAGGAGACCTGGGTTTGATTCCTGGGTTTGGAAGATCCCTTGGAGAAAGAAATGGCAACACTCTCCAGTATTCTTGCCTGGAGAATTCCATAGACAGAGGAGCCTGGTGGGCTACAGTCCATGGGGTCGCAAAGAGACATGATTGAGTAACTAACACTTTCACTTTTCAAAGGTATAGCATCAGGTACAGTGTAATATGAGACTTCCCTGTTGGCTCAGAGGGTAAAGCGTTTGTCTGCAATGCAGGAGACCCGGGTTTGATCCCTGGGTTGGGAAGATCTCCTGGAGAAGGAAATGGCAACCCACTCCAGTACTCTTGCCTAGAAAATCCCATGGACAGAGGAGCCTGGTAGGCTACAGTCCACGGGGTCACAAAGAGTCGGACACGACTGAGTGACTTCACTTTCACAGTGTATCACAGGACTGCCTCCCTACTTTTACATACTATTCTATTAATGATATTTAAGTTTTATTAACTATTCCCTTGCAGCTCAGCTGGTAAAGAATCCACCTGCAATGCGGGAGACCTAGGTTCGATCCCTGGGTTGGGAAAGTCCCCTGGAGAAGGGAAAGGCTAACCACTCCCGTATTCTGGCCTAGAGAATTCTCTGGACTGTACAGTCCATGGAGTTGCAAAGAGTTGAACATGATTGAGCAACTTTCACTAATAACTCCATTGAAATCCATAAACCTTGCTAAATTGGACCTATCCCTCAGGCTTCTCAAAATTCAAGTAATACTTAAGCATCACTATGCACTGGACATTTTGAAATATTAGGGGCACAAGAAGATTAAGACCCAGTCTGTCTCAATTCTACCGAAGAGATTGATATCTAAACCCATGACTGTAATATAATACACTTTTGAGTACACGCTGAAAAATACCTGTTTCTTTCATCCATCATGCCTCCTGCCCTACTAAGGTTTATTTTATTCACATGTTATAAACATTTCCTATCTACTCACAGAAGCAACAGATTAAAATGATGAGAAAGCGGAGATAAATATAGATCCTTGAGGCACATTACAAAAAAGAATTGCATGCATTGAAATACACTAGTTAATCACTACTCTGGGAACATGTGTTCATCCAGCTATACGTTGATCCATTCATGTTATTGGATGGCCTGTATTTCTCTGTCTTTCACAAGGGTATCATGAAGTGTCCTATGAAAGGCCAAACACCCTATGTCATTGAATACTTTTTCCCCCTCATCTACCCAGCTATCAGTTCTGCCGAAAAGAAGATGAAGTTCCCCTGACATAGTTTTTCCTAATGAGCCCAGTTTGCCTTTAAGTCATCACTTTTTCTTCATACAAAGGTGGTAAATATCAGGCACATCACAGACTTAGTTCACTTACTAGTGGTTAGATTCATGTCCTTTCCCAAGTCATAGTTTTCCTTTAACTTTCAGACACACTCCTTGTGGGACCTGAGAATTCACTTTTCCTCCCACATCTTCTACTATATTTCCAGCTGCCTCCAGTTAACAAAATTGTCTGATAACTACCAAGAACTTATTTTATTTCAAAATAATTTATTACCATTTATAATCCATAGCTTGCTAATGCCAAAGATCAGTCATCTGAAAAAGGCACTCCATCCTCCAAATAGGGACAAATCCAAGGCTTTTTGTTTGTTTATTTTAAGCAAATCTCCCATGTTGTATCTTATATCTTTGGTCAGCCACAGTAACTATCTTCCTAATACACTGGAAATAATTAATGACTAGAACAATTAATCAGTTGACACTGCTATATCTAAAATAGTTCATGGCATTAAGCCTTATGGAAGAGACACACCAAATATATGTTAGTTGAAAAACAAAGAGGAAGATCCCTTCATTCATTCAATAGATACTATTTGAACATCTATCCTATACCAGGCACTGTATCTAGAAACACATTTAGTCACTGCCCTGTTCTTGACATCTGGTGGATAAACAGTTGTATTTGAAAGAAGACACACAGAGATTTTCCAAAGACAGCTTCTGCAAGATAAAGAACATAGAAGAGGAAGTATACATTTGGGAGTCCTCAGCAGATAGATAGATGAAAGTGGAGAAAATGAAAAGAGAAAGAATAAGAAAAGATGAGCAAAATCTATCTTGCTGAGCCTTGGGGCATGGAAACTGCCTTCAACTGAGGAGTTGGAAGCACCAAGGGATGAAGATCAAATGCAACTTGGATACTAAACAAAGGCATCCAAAGAGAGGAAATAATCACTTTAGTAGTTAAAACTAACTGCAGTCACATTTATATGACATATACTTTGCTAAACTTTCCATCCATCCCTCCCTTCAATCTCACAACAAACTTACAGGGGATATTGTTTTTATTCCCATTTTATAGATGAGAAAGTTGAGCACTGCTTCTAAGATCACAGAGCTGGTAGATAACTGAGCAAGGATTCACATCCAGGCGAGTGATTCCTGATTGAATTTGTTGAAAAGAATTGGGTGTGCAGAATAACTGGTGAAAAGGAATGCTTACTTTTTTACCTTTAATATATTTTTTTAATTGGAGGATGATTACAATGTTGTATTGGTTTCTGACGTACAATATGAATCAGCCATAAGTATAAAATTTTAAGAGCAGTTTTGCATGTAAGTTTACTTTCCTTTATGTTTGCCATTAATATTTGATTAATGGTTTTCCAGGTGGTCATAGCTAATGCTTCACTTGTTGCTTATGTTTCTCCCTATCTTACAAGGCCCTAAACTCCCAGACTCCTACGTGTCTCTTCATGGTGCTCGGCCGTCTTTGTCTCATCCTGCTTCATCCTTTCTTATCCAGTCACACTGGACTCTTTTGAGATCTCATCTTATGCTTTTCAGTGCTGGGCTTTCAAAGGATTGCCCATCTCTACCATCCACAGGCTCAAACTTTTTATCCTCTGAGATGTCTTTTCTGATCTTTCAGGCCACAGCTGGCATTACAAGCATGGGAGCAGGGCAAGTGCACAGATTCCTCTCAGCAGGGCCCTGTGCCATGGGTTTAAGCTCTGTGGTCATCACGCCTTTTTAATAATGTTAGCTGTGTTGTTGTGAAGGCTGTGTCTGGGACATGGAGACTTACTTCATCTCCAGTTCTGCCCCCCTGGTTCTCCAGTGCCTGCCCAGCTTCCCCATTCTTATCCCAGCCCAATGACCATCTCCCGTTCCCACCATACCTACCAAGGGGCCAGGGTGCAAGTGCTGGAGAGGCAGACTAGGTGCCTTTGAAGATCTGTTCACAGGCTATCACCATGCCTAAAGGAGTATGACACAAAAGAGTAAATGGAAATCACCATGACAGGCCAGAGAGATACTACTGAGGAAGAAAGAAAAAACCTTGCTTACTGCTTTTTAAGCAGAAGTCTCATAATTTTATTTTTTCATTGAATTCTGCAAATCATAGAATCATGCTTTCTACAAGGATTGCAAGTACAGAGTCCCACAGACATCATGCATGATAATGATCAAGTTCACCTGAATGAGCCAGCTGAAACTGATGGACACTGGAACAAACTAGGAAGAATATATCCCTTCAAAAGAGGGCCACCACTCCAGCTCCAGCCAGTCATTCCCATATGGGAATGTGGATCTAAAGTTACCATATCTTCTGATTTTTCAAGTGAATCTGAATTTTTGCATAAAATATCCCAATTTTTAAAAGTTGATAATAGTTTTTTTTTAAATAATTATAATGGGAGGAAGGCCAAATAAAATACATTTGAGGGTCAAATGAAGCTGTTCCTGGGCCACTGGTTTGCAGCCTCTGTATTTCTGATTTATTGGAAATACTATTTTAAATGTTATCTCTCCTACTAGACTTGGCTCTATGAGAGAATATGCCAAGTATTTTTTTTTTTTCCTCTGAATCTCCAGAGCCTAACATAATTCAGAGGCTAACACTGTGGAGTAAAGGCTGAATCACCCTGATCTGCACTGCTACTAGACAAGAAATGCTTAGTTTTCTCAGTATTTCCAAATGTACGTGCATATCTATGCAAGCTGCTGCTTGGCTGTGCTCAGTCGTGTCTGACTCTGCAACCCCATGGATTGTAGCCTGCCAGGCCCCTCTGTCCATGCGATTTCCAGGCAAGAATACTGCAGTGGGTTGCCGTTTCCTACTATAGTATTTATGCATACATACCTGAAAATCATCATATCCTCAGAACTTGCACTTAACATGAGAATTATTTAAGTGGTTTTATAATGTGTAACAAGTCTATTTTACTTTGTAAAGTATAAATATACAAGTGCAAAGCATCATTGTCATCAACAGGTTTATATATTAATACTCCTGGATTCAATGATTTCTGCACATGAATATTTAGAATTTCATTGGAAAGAAAAAAATCAATGAATGAGGGGCTTTAAAACTCAGGCCAGCAAGCAAAACAACTTGTAAAATACACTTACAAATTTTTAAAATATTCAGTAAAAGTAAAAAAGATAACATATTATAAACTTAGAATTCCAATTATAATGGTACATTTTGAACATTCAGTTTTCTCATAAAACTAATCTTATTTCCCTTAAAAATTGTGCAGTGACTTATGATGTAACGAAATAACACTTGACTCAGAACCAAGATATTGTACTTGCCAAGTCCACAATTTATTTATTTGGCTACATGACCTTTGGCAGGTCACTTAAATTCTCTGGGCCTCACTTTCTTTGTTGGTAAAATAAAGATCGTCTGCAATTTTTAAAGATCTCTCCCAGTTCTGAAGTTCTATGATAATAAGATGTCACATTATTTGTGAATTTTTTTTTCTTTCTTTTCAATCATTCAGCATATTTTGGTTGAGCATCTACTCCATGTCAGGCACTATTCTAGACACCAGGATATAGTAATGGACAAAATGGACAAAACACGTGACCTCCTGAATTTTATATTCTTTTCATGTCTCTCAACATAAAAAATACCATAAGAAAGAAAGACATTGCCTAATATGTTAAAAGTGACGTTCTGTGGAAAAATACAGAGCGAAGTAAAAGGGTTTCAGAATATTGTTGACATTTAATAGAGCAAGCTTCATTGAAAAGTTGATGTTTGAACAAAGACACAAGGAGGTAAGGGAATGAGCCGTATGGATACCTAGGATAAGGATATATTGAGTATTGAAAACAGCTAATGCTAAAGCCTTGAGGCATACGTGTGCTTTCCACAATCAGACAACAGCAAAGAAGCTCATTTGGCTTGAATATGAAAAGTTAAGGGGAGAGAGTAGAAGATGAGTTTAAATAATTTAAAGCCTTTCTATTGACTTTGACTATTACTCAGAAAATCCAGAAGCAGTTGGAGGGTTTTGAGCAGAAGACTAACCTGATTTGATAGATTTTAACACCCAGGCTGTTATGTTCAGACTAGACTGTAGATTAGGATAGAACCAGGTATAGACCAGTTAGAAAGCTAATATAATTCTCTAACTGAGACATGATGGTAGTAGCCTGGACTAAGAAAAATAGCCTGGACATGATGAAAAGTAGCTGGGTTCTGTACTTTGAAAGTGGTGCCAACAGAGTTTTCTGATGGTTTGGATGGGAAAATGAGAGAAGGGAGAAGTCAGGAATGAGCTGAAGGATGGGGTGGCTGTGGACTAGCTGGCAAGGACTCTGGAAAGAACAAGTTTTGTAGTCAGGAATAGGGACATGTTCTCTTCGAATATCTTAAGTTTACCATGGAAATATCAAGTATGCAGTTAGATATAGAAATCTGAAATTCAGGAGAGAGGGTTAGATAAATGGTCTAAAATTGGGAATTGCTAGCAGGCAATGGCACCCCACTGCAGTACTTTTGCCTAGAAAATCCCATGGACGGAGGAGCCTGGTAGGCTGCAGTCCATGGGGTCACTAGAGTCGGACATGACTAAGCAACTTCACTTTCACTTTTCACTTTCCTGCACTGGAGAAGGAAATGGCAACCCACTCCAGTGTTCTTGCCTGGAGAATCCCAGGGACGGGGAAGCCTGGTGGGCTGCCGTCTATGGGGTCGCACAGAGTTGGACATGACTAAAGTGATGCAGCAGCAATAGCAGCAGGTAATTTAAAGCCATGGAACTGAATAATGTCAGCAAAAAAAAAACAAAGAATTGAGTTTTCAGAGAAAATAGAAATGACCTACAGATCACAAATGGGGACAACCTGATGTTAACAAGCAGAAGAGCCGACCTCAAAGTTGGATAAGGAGTGATGAGTGACTTAGGAAGTTAACAAGTATAACATCCTGAAATCTAGGGTTAGAAGGTATTCAACAAAGGAGGGATCCATCTGCCCAGTGCTGCTGGTAGGTAAGGGAAATGATGACTGAGAAGCAACTTTGGATTTTGCAGCATGGAAGACATTGATGATGCTGATGAGAGTAGCTGTACTAGAATACAAAGGGATTAAAGCCTCAGTAGAGAAGGTTAAGAGGAAAAGAAGAAAAGGAACTGGAGACAGCATTTATGAACAACCCTCTGAGGACTTTCAGCATGAAAGGAAGCAGAGAAATAGGGTGGAATCTATAGAGGAAGTAGGGTCAAGAGAGGATTATTTTTTAAAGATGGGATGATAGCCATATGTCCTAATGGGAACAATCCAGTAACAAAGAAATATTGATGATGTTGGAGGCAGGGGAGGGAACTGCTTGAGTGATACCCTCAGTAGTGAGAGTAGGGATGATCTGGTATATACAGGTAGAGGAGCTGGTCTTAGCTAGAGAACAAATAGTTCATCCTCAGAAATAGGAGAGAAGACAGGCATAGAGAACAAACATGAAAACCAAGGAGGAAAGGCAGGGGTGGGATGAATTGGGATTAACACACACACACATATATGTATTATATATTCAGTTCAGTTCAGTCATTCAGTTGTGTCTGATCGACTCTTTGTGACCCCATGAACCGCAGCACACCAGGCCTCCTTGTCCATAACCAACTCCCAGAGTCCACCCAAACCCATGTCCATCGAGTCTGTGATGCCATCCAGCCATCTCATCCTCTGTCGTACCCTTCTCCTTCTGCCCTCAATCTTTCCCAGCATCGGGGTCTTTTCAAATGAGTCAACTCTTTGCATCAGGTGGCCAAAGTATTGGAGTTTCAGCTTCAACATGAGTCCTTCCAATGAACACCCAGGACTGATCTCCTTTAGTATGGACTGGTTGGATCTCCTTGCAGTCCAAGGGACTCTCAAGAGTCTTCTCCAACACCACAGTTCAAAAGCATCAATTCTTCGGCGCTCAGCTTTCTTCACAGTCCAACTCTCACATCCATACATGACCACCAGAAAAACCATAGCCTTGACTAGACGAACCTTTGTTGGCAAAGTAATGTCTCTGCTTTTCAATATGCTGTCTAGATTGGTCATAACTTTCCTTCCAAGAAGTAAGCTTCTTTTAATTTCATGGCTGCAATCACCATCTGCAGTGATTTTGGAGCCCAGAAAAATAAAGTCAGCCACCATTTCCACTGTTTCCCCAACTATTTCCCATGAAGTGATGGGACTGGATGCCATGATCTTAGTTTTCTGACTGTTGAGCTTTAGGCCAACTTTTTCACTCTCCTCTTTCACTTTCATCAAGAGGCTCTTTAGTTATTCACTTTCTGCCATAAGGGTGGTGTCATCTGCATATTTGAGATTATTGATATTTCTCCTGGCAATCTTGATTCCAGCTTGTGCTTCTTCCAGCCCAGTGTTTCTCATAATGTACTCTGCATAGAAGTTAAATAAGCAGGGTGACAATATACAGCCTTCACATACTCCTTTTCCTATTTGGAACCAGTCTGTTGTTCCATGTCCAATTCTAACTGTTGCTTCCTGACCTGCATATAGGTTTCTCAAGAGGCAGGTCAGGTGGTCTGGTATTCCCATCTCTTTCAGAATTTTCCACAGTTGATTGTGATCCACACAGTCAAAGGCTTTGGTATAGTCAATAAAACAGAAATAAATGTTTTTCTGGAACTCTCTTGCTTTTTCCATGATCCAGCGGATGTTGGCAATTTATCTCTGGTTCCTCTGCCTTTTCTAAAACCAGCTTGAGCGTCTGGAAGTTCACGGTTCACGTATTGCTGAAGCCTGGCTTGAGAATTATATATATATATATATATATATATATATATTACTGATACTGTGTATAAAGCAGATAACTCTATAGCTCAGAGAACTCTTACTCAATGCTCTGTGGTGACGTAAATGGGAAGAAAATCCAAAAAAGAAGGGATATATGCAAACAGCACTTCACTTTGCTGTTCAGCAGAAATTAATGTTATGTTGTAAAGCAACTATACCTCAATAAAAATAATTTAGGAAAAAAGAGAGAAGAAAGAGCATAAGAAATGTGGGTGAGTGGACAGACATCAGATCATATGTCAAAATGACTTAATGCTTGTTCCCATCTTTTCAAAAATAGTAGCCAACAATTTGGGGTTGCATCATATGTGCCAAAATTATTTTGAAGATGCTGCCTTTATCATTTCACCCTTGCAACCCTCATAGGAGTAGTCCTACCCATTTAACGGATAAAGAGACAGACAGTTGGCGTTGCATGTACTTTCATGCCAAGTCCAGTGGCCAGGCCTGGATTCAGACCCTGGTGGTCCAAGTTGAGTACCTTGTCCCCTGAATCACGATTCTGCACTGCTTCTATTCTTTCCAGGAGAAAGCATCGCTAATCTTAAGTCTGTACAGATAAAGTGTTTGCAATCACCCTTTGCACAAAATGTTAAGTTTTATCAGATACAAATTAGCAATATTATGAGATAACTTCATGAAAATCAATCCCTTCAGTATCTCTTAAACATTTACTATGGAATTGTACCTTATGCAGAAACAGTTGCCACATATTCATAATCACAATTAAAAAAATATTTCACATTCTCATATATCTGATGATACTCGTACCCACAGAGAATCTGAGATAGACCAAAAGAAGGAAAAAAAAAAAGATTCATATCTCCCTTGTGGGAAATGTGAGGCATATAATATAGAATCAGATCAGATCAGTCACTCAGTCATGTTCGACTCTTTGCGACCCCATGAATCTCAGCACGCCAGGCCTCCCTGTCCATCACCAACTCCTGGAGTTCACTCAGACTCACGTCCAAAGAGTCAGTGATGCCGTCCAGCCATCTCATCCTCTGTCATCCCCTTCTCCTCCTGCCCCCAATCCCTCCCAGCATCAGAGGCTTTTCCAATGAGTCAACTCTTTGCATGAGGTGGCCAAAGTACTGGAGTTTCAGCTTCAGCATCATTCCTTCCAAAGAAATCCCAGAGTTGATCTCCTTCAGAATGGACTGGTTGGATCTCTTTGCAGTCCAAGGGACTCTCAAGAGTCTTCTCCAACACCACAGTTCAAAAGCATAAATTCTTCGGTGCTCAGCCTTCTTCACAGTCCAACTCTCACATCCATACATGACCACCAGAAAAACCATAGCCTTGAGTAGACGAACCTTTGTTGGCAAAGTAATGTCTCTGCTTTTGAACATGCTATCTAGGTTGGTCATAACTTTCCTTCCAAGAAGTAAGCGTCTTTTAATTTCATGGCTGCAGTCACCATCTGTAGTGATTTTGGAGCCCAGAAAAATAAAGTCTGACACTGTTTCCACTGTTTCCCCATCTATTTCCCATGAAGTGGTGGGACCAGATGCCGTGATCTTCGTTTTCTGAATGTTGAGCTTTAAGCCAACTTTTTCACTCTCCACTTTCGGATGGGAAATAGTATTGTTTTTTATTATGGTTGGTTACTTGCCTACCTTAGTCGCTCAGTCATATCTGAGTCTTTGTGATCCTTTGGACTATAGCCCACCAGGCTCCTCTGTCTGTGGAATTCTCCAGGCAAGAATACTGGAGTGGGTTGCCATTTCTTTCTGCAGATCTTCCTGACCCAGGAATTGAACCCATGTCTCCTGTGTCTCCTGCATTACAGGAGGATTCTTTACCTGCTGAGCCACTGGGGAAGCAAGCCCCTCTTGCCTACTTATTGAGCACTTATAAGTTGAATCTATTTACTTTAGACTTTGTTGGATTTGTAGAAATAATTTTCTAAGGGTGCAGTGTATTCCACTGGCCTTGAACTTAACTAGGAAACTACTCGCTCACCTAGTGCACTTCAGGATAGAAATGCGTTTCATTTTCTGTCCTCTCGGTGTTCTAACCAAGCTTTTATCAACTCACTCTCCACCACCCCTCTCTTCTCAATCATAGATAGTGGACAAAATTTAAATGACAAGAACTCTTTGTTGTAGATGTATTGGTGATTTGGGGTTGCTTGTTGACTCATAACCTATGAACTTACTCTTCAATTTCAGCATGTTTGTAGATCAGAGTTCTGAGATTATAGTTTTGAGGGGTCAAAAGGTAAAATAAGCCCAAGGAATGTGAACATGTGACTCTTCCTGTTCCAGCATAAGCCCTGATTCAAAATTTTTTTTTGCTTCCACCTATACAGAGCTTGTTTGACTAATGGATCTAGTTCCTGGAAACTGTCTTAGCAGAATTTACTTCAAGCTTTCAACTTTGTGCTCTGAAATGAGAAGTTTAACCAGGGTAGCAGTTGATGCATTTCCTTTGCTGTTTGGCTAAGAGCAAGACTGGAAAGTTTTATGACATTGTTCTCAGACTGGCAGGATTTAAACAAACAAGGTTTCCTTGACGTGAGAAAAGGTTGCTTTGTTCTTCCCCTGGCAGTTTGTCTGGAGTCAGGCAGTCCAGTCATTTCTCATACATCTGGAAGGTACCACGATCAGTCACTCACTTTGGTCATAGTTCACTGGACACTATGATGATTACATCTGAAGATGCATCTTTGCCCTTTGTGTGAATACCTTTGGTGCCTTTAAGACTGTTGCTACTAGAGACAAAGGAAGACACAGCATTTATATGGAATCTTCCTCCCAGGGTTGCCATTAACCTTGCCCTACCTGATACCCAGGGGCTTCCCAGGTGGAGCTAGTGGCAAAGAACCCACCTGCCAATGCAGGAGACATAAGACACACAGGTTTGATCCCTGAGTCAGGAAGATCCCTGGAGAAGGGAATTGCTACCCACTCCAGTATTCTTCGGAGAAGGCGATGGCACCCCACTCCAGTACTCTTGCCTGGAAAATCCCATGGACGGAGGAGCCTGCAGTCCATGGGGTCGCGAAGAGTCGGACACGACTGAGCGACTTCCCTTTTACTTTTCACTTTCATGCATTGGAGAAGGAAATGGCAACCCACTCCAGTGTTCTTGCCTGGAGAATCCCAGGGATGGCGGAGCCTGGTGGGCTGCCGTCTATGGGGTCGCACAGAGTCCGACACAACTGAAGCGACTTAGCAGCAGCCAGTATTCTTGCCTGGAGAATCCCATGGACAGAGGAGCCTGGTGGACTATGGTCCATAGAGTCGCAAAGAGTCAGATGCAACTGAAGTAACTTAACATGCACGCATGCATGCATTATTTCTAGATTTGGCCTTGTTTCTTAGCTTTGGTCTCTCTGTTCACCTAAAATTTATATCTTCCTGTTTCTCCCCCCACTTCTACTTACTCCATTCCCTATGCCTACCATGGTGACTGTCCACTTGATTTTCCATTGTTTTTTATCATGGCTTCAAGCTCAACTCATGTGTGTGTATGCTTAGTCACTCAGTCATGTCCAGCTCTTTGTGACCCCATGGACTGTAGCCCACCAGGCTCCTCTGTCCATGAGATTCTCCAGGCAAGAATGCTGGCGTGGGTTGTCATTCAATACTTACTTCCCCTTTATTCCTACCTTTTCCAAGTCTTTTTGTCATCTTAGCTCCATCCCCTCTTCCCTCCAGTCCCACTTATGACCTCCTCCAAGTTAGTTCATGGCTTCTGTTTACAGCACTCGGCATCATCAAACCAGACATCCCTCCCCGACTGTTCTACAAAGACTCACTCTTTTGGTGTTCACTCCCTATATACCAAGCAGCTTCTCTGACCTCCCTCTGCATAGCTCTCCCTTCACGTGTTCAGGAAGCAACAGGACCTTGTCTGAACTTGATCTTCTCACCAGAGATGCACTCTCTTGCCTCTGAACCCTTAACCCCTCTGGATGTGTTTTGTCCCAACTTTCTCAGCACTTATCATACCCTCCTTATATTGAAGGCATTGCTTTACACCTCTTGAGACTTTCTCTTCTGTATTTTAAGCTCCTTGAGGGTAGTGGTCATGAGTTTTAATATTAGTATCACCCCAGGACCTCATACTGAAGAGGTTCTACTTGTCTAACAAATGAGTATATAGTTGACCCTCTGTGTCTGAAGGTTCTGCATCTGTAGTTGGTTGAATTGCCAGATGTAGAACCTGTGGGTATGGAGGGATGATAGTATTACACCATTTTTTAGAAGGCACATGAGCATCCTTGGGGGTGAATATCAAGGGGTCCTGGTGGCCAGTCCTCCACAAATGCAGTATTTCTCATGATGGGCAATGAAAAAAAAGGGGGAAATTGATACAAGGAAGACAGCTTAGCATTTGTTGAAGACAGATGAATATAGATTTTTTTTTTTTTAATTCCTGGACCAGAGCCAGGAAATGATTCATGAAGATGGAGTGAGGAAGACTTGGAGGAGGGCATTCTTAGTGGCCAGGGACGTCATTCTAGGCAGCTCGGCCTCAGCAGGTGCGTCTCGTTCCCTGATTACTCATCTGTTGTCTGGATTAGCTTCATTTCTGTGTTCTATAACCCAGGATTTAGCTGATATTCAGAGCCCTCTGATGGCCAGGTGTCTAGGGTCTATGACCAAAGTTGCACGTGTGTATTATACAAAGGAGTCCTGCTGTAAGGTATCTGGAGAGGAAACCTTATCATTAGTTGATCCCTCCAAGCACTGATATTCGCATTGTAAAACTGTACCCAAAACACAGCCGGTCACACAGGTGGCCATCTCTGAGTCGATGTAGAGCAGTTGTGTTCTCAGTTGTGTTCTCGGCTGTGTCTAGCTCCTGTGTCCCCATGGACCGTAGCCCACCAGACTCCCCTGTCCATGGAATTTTTCAGGCAAGAACACTGGAGTGGGTTGGCATTTCCTACTCCAGGGGATCTTCCTGAACCAGAGACTGAACCTATGTCATTGGCATCTCCTGCATTAGCAGGTGGATTCTTTCTCATTGTGCCACTGGGGAGCCCTAATATAGAACAGAGGCCCTTCAAAACCATCGATGACTCTATGGGCAGAGATATACCCACTCCCAGCCCCCAACCTTGAAACCACTGCCAATTCTATGCCGCCTGAGGTTTGGACATCCTGTTAAAAATCCTGTCAGCTGTGGAATGGGTTCCTCTCACAACCTTGGGAATTTTATCACCCTCCTTAAAGGCCATTCTAATTGTTCTGCTCCGCATTTCATCATCTTCTGAACTTAGGTAAATCCTATGAGCCAGGCTCATATATTTCTCCTATCCCTTTGCATAAAGTTTAATGGGCAGGCAAGCTTTGAGCTTTTCATTTTTTTCCCAATGTCTGAAAAGTTGTGATAACAAAAATAATACTGGCTACAAGCTTCTGTGAAGTTAATTATTTTCAGTGAATGAAGGAGACTGAGCACCTGAGAAGAAAATGGCTCAGAAATTGGAAAGAAAACATTATATTCTGCTACCATCGGTTGGAATTTGGCCCTTTTATTTTCCTCCTGAGCAACATAAGAGCCATTGAGCTCAGAGGACGTGAACATCCTGTACAGGAAGTAGATAGTGTGTGGAGGAGGTGAAGGGGGCGCCCAGCCGTCATCCTTTGAATCCTTCAGTGAATTCACTCGAATCCTGTTAGAGAAGCGAGTCAAGGGCTGGAAAACAGGCTCTGCTTGGACGACTTCCAACACACTTCACAAAGCTCAGGAAAAGCTCAGCTAAGCCACACACATTTTATGCTTTCCTGAGGAAAGACTCTGCTTGTTGGTCTCAGGGTTAAGGAGTTTCAGCAAGTTTTTATAGAGATACTAAAACATTCTCTTCATATTTTCCTCTGTCACTAAAAGGAGCCCAGGGGATAGAATCAATGATGCGGGCACTTAAGTGTCTGCTGGGCCAGTTAGCTTCTGTGAGAGGTGTAGGCGCAGTGACTACATGTTGGCAAGCCCTTAGCTACGTGGCGTCTCTGGGTTTATCATACGAGTGTATATGTGTGTGTGTGTGTGTGTGTGTGTAACAATCTCAGCTGAAACATGAGGAAGCTAAACTCAAAAGAGTGGATGTGTGCATTTCAAGATTTTTTTTAAAGCCTTTTATTGAGCTATAACACATACTGAAAAGTAGATACATCTTAGGTGAAGAGCTTAATGAATTTTTGCATATAATATGCACACATGTAAGACCACTCACATGAAGACATAAATAATTTAGAGTGCTTCAGAAGGTTCCCTCATACATAAAAGGCACCACTTTTCCTTGTTTAAAGATAAGTCTGAATCTCATTTCAAGATTTCTTACTTGAATCTAGAACACGCAGAATGAACACCGTCTTCATCCATCCCAGAAAACGACTTTCCCGTCAGGACAAAATAAACCCCATGTAAATTGTGAAGTACGGAGAGACAGGAAGCCGTAAGGGATGATGTCACAGTGGTCTCAGAGTTGTCAGGAGCTGCTGCTTTTTTTGTTGTACCCCAAAAATATTTTTCAGGGAACAAACTTAAGCATTCGCTGTGCCTTTCTCAGAGTGATTTGGAATGCTCATTGAAGCAGAAAGGCCCTTTATGAACTGACTGCTTCAGCCTGTCTCTGCCCTGTCACACACCATTGTGTCTATTTCAGAACCTGAGATTTACACTGAGTGAATATTAACAGGGAAGAAAACCTGAAGTCGTTGCAATTTGCATTTGCCAGTGAGATTTACCTTTATTTGCTAAAATTAAATTGCTTCTTTTCTAGGAAAAAAAAAATGTACTTTTAGCTTTCTCATGTATACTTCTGTATAGGAAGCTTACTGCTATCTTTAAGACATTCTGCCTTGCTCACCAACTTGTAATTTTCTTATTCATCATTGTTTTCGTATATTGTCCTTTTCCTTAAATTTTAGTCATAAGAAGTATATATAATTATAGTAAGCAAAGACACTGGAAAGTGGTTAGTGTCAAATACCTAAGGGCACTTCTAGACTTAGAATTTCAGTGTGTTTATTTATTTTTCCAGGTCCTCAGTTTTATTCTAGTAGGTCTAGATCAGGGGATCTCTTTCTTTTTTAATCTCATTGCATTTCTGATTAGGAATCAAATGGTTAAATTAGAGTGAAGATAGGTTTAGAAGTGACTAAAAAAATTATGCCGATGAAGAAATCTGTGAAGATTCTTCTTTTAAAGATCCTTAAGAAAAACCATCAGCTCTGTTTAATTTGAGCTGTCACTTAGTATCTTGCAAGGCGGGGTGGGAATAAGTTAATTTTCCACTTTCTGATAGAAAGAGCTTATCACACTTTTGGCGAGGTTATTGATCACTTGACACAGAATAGGATGCTAGGTGCCCAGACAACATGTACCTGCTATTTGGGAACTTTGCAAATGCGTAGAAGAGTGTAAACCAGTTACCGGAATGGAGTAAGTGACCAAGTAGTTTTACTTCAGGCTGATAAAGCAGCGCCATCTACTGCACACAGGCTTTATTCTGTGTTGGAGAATTCTTCAGTAGAAATTCATTTTTGCAGACCTCAACACAAAGCCAAATGGGTTTTCAGTCTGTTATCTTTTAAGATATACATCTGGGTCGATTTATTGAGATACTTGTTTTCCACGTGTATGTGTCTGCATATTCACATTGAGAACAGTAATCGAATAAGAGAGTGAAAGGTAAAACAATATAAATATGAAAACAATATGAATATCAAGTATTTCTTCTTGATGTCTCTTGATGTGTCTTTTACTCTGAAAATAAGTCTAATGTACCTCCATTTGTCCTTTTATGTCTACTAATGACATAAAAATCAATAGTTACCCAGTGCCTATTTCAGTTGAACCACTGTTCATATTTTATCCTAAGCTGCCCACAAATGAGTCCTTTATTAAATGATTACAGATTTAATAGGCTTTCATTGAATTCTCTTTTCTCTAGTGTTTTTTATTCCTGTCATAACACTTAATTCTACAATATTTTAAAATAATAACTCCTAATGTTCCTAATGTATTTTGTATTACAACTTCACATAAGCATTTACATAGAGTATTAACAGGAGCATCTCTTTTTATTAAGTTGGGACCATTAATTATCCTTTCAACCATTTTGGTTTATTTCATCTAATCTATTATAGAACATAAAATAAGTAAGTGACGGTAGATATGGTGCAATAATGATTATGATTCTTTTCATCACTACCTATAACTCTTTCAAGGTCTTAACTGATTATTGACCATTCACATTACTCCCTCTGTAAACTGAGAAGATTGTATCACTTCAGATCTTGATTCATAGTTAATTTTTCAGCATGCGCTCATTTCTTTTCAATTGTTTGTATTTGTCATACCACTGTCAATTTATATATTAATGGAATAGCACACAGTCTGGAATTTATAATATTTGACATTTGTCAGGATTTGATTTTCAAATAGATTGAAATAGAATATAACTTGTTTCTATTATCACATGCCAAAGTCATAATTATATAACTGAAACATGTTAAATTTCTAGGCATACAGAAAGCACAGATGGTTTCAGTTTTGTATCCTGATTTAAAGAAAGGCTATTCAGATTCCAAATACTGTCAAAAACTTGATTTTCTCATTCATACCTATGTGTTAAAAGACTTTTGTTTTATTTATTCCAACTTTACTCATTTAATTAAAAACTGAATATTTTATATGCTGTGATCCGGAGATCCAGTGATTAAAACAGAAATTTCTTGCCCTCAGTGAGTTCACTTTCTTGCAGAAGAGTATGGGCAAGGAGCTGTGAACACAAAGGAAAGTGAACCTGACCCAAATTTTAGTAAATGAGGAGGGGATTTAGGGGGGAAATCAAGAAGACTTCCTGGAAGAGAGAAACTCTGAATTGAGTCTGCAGAGAAGATAAAGTATTTGTCAGGAAGATAAGTAAGGGAAGAATGCTCCAGGACTGCAGATAGGATTTGCAGAGACACTGAGATGAGACAGCAGAACAGGTGTGGGGAAATTTGTCTGTTCAGCTCTCCTGGGACTCAAGGCTACAGATGAAAAAGCTCTGAGAGATGAGACTGGACACATAGGCAGAGATCAGATAATGCAGGGTCTGTCATGCTTTGGGACTTTGTTCTGAATGCTTTGGTGTCTTTAAAATAGTAAGGAAATGAAAGAGTGAGTGATGGAATTCAAATTGATTAGAAAGATCTCTGTAGCAACTCTGTTGAGAAAAGATTGGAGAAGGATATGCCTGGAGGAAGAGGAGTCACTCACAGAGCAGGATAGAAAGCAGTCCATGGGAAACGGATAACTGATGATGGGAGAGGGCAAAAGGAAGATGAGTGTTTGATGGGTCTTTGAAACCCCTAGACTGTAGTTCACCAGGCTCCTCTGTCCGTGGAATTCTCCAGGCAAGAATACTGGAGGCGGTAGCCATTCCCTTCTCTGGGGGAACATCTTGACCCAGAGATAGAACCTGGGTCTCCCGCATTGCAGCAGATTCTTTACCATCTGAGCCACAGGGAAGCCCTATTATGATGGTAGAACTAATTTCACTACCCAGTAAGTGTGAAGACTATAGAAGGAGTCCAGGAAAACATGTTTCCAGCAGGGGAAGAGTTTGGTGGCATCATCCACCAAGATCCAGGCAATGCCCAGATTAGAGATGAGCAGAGAGGAAGAGGAGTTCTTCTATAAATGAGCGAGATAGCATCCAAGTGGAGAGTCCAATGCGTGGCTGGTTATAGACATCAGGAGTTCAGAGGAAAGATTGGGATTGGAAATCTTTTATCTTTGTAACTTCTAAGTATGGTGTAGAACGTCACTGAAAATAAATAAATTGGTTCTATCCTCCAAGACCTTCTTTAATCTATCTATCCCACTCTTCTTATGCTCTGTCCACCCCACAGAAGACTGGTATGAGCAGTTGTATCCCCTCATCCTTACCCTGAAGGACTGCATGGGAGAAGTGGTGAATCGAGCTAAGCAGTCCCTGACCTTCGTGCTCCTCCAGGAGCTCGCCTACAGCCTGCCCCAGTGTTTGATGCTGACGTTGAGAAGAGACATCGTCTTCAGCCAAGCAGTAGGTGCCTCTTGTTTTTTGAGCCCAGCGCACTGATGGGCTGTCAGATAGTATCCTCAGTGAGGAAAGAGATCTTCTTATGATAGTCTGCTTATTTTATTTTTTTTGGCCATACATACCACCTGGCCTGTGGGATCCTGGTTCCATGACCAGGGATTGAACCCATGCCCCCTGCATTGGAAGCTTGGGGTCTTAATCATTGGACCACCAGGAAAGTCTAGTAGTTTGCTTTTTAAGAGGATCCTTTTCTTAAGGTATTGATACCCAGCTTTTCTTATTCATAATAGATACCTAGCTGAATAGAAACAGTGTGTGAGACCTTAAATATTTATTTCTGCAAAAAGGTGGCCAAGTCCCTGAAATGTCCATTGTTTCACAGGGCACAGAGTCTTTGAAGGAAAGAGTCCCTTGTCCTGGCCTCATATTATTCCTGGGGTTTCTGCACCATGCGCTGTGCAGAGAGTAGCCAGGACTGGCAAAAGGGATCTGTTTGCAATCCTTATTTCTACAGCTCCCTCATGAATTCCTGGACAGGGCCTTAGAATAGTCTGTTTTGTTGTTGCTTTTTGTTTTTGTCGTTTATATAGAAGTTTGCCAGGCCATAGTCTTGGATGAAGGCTGGGCAGTATCACCTCCGTTGCTACACCCCACCCTAGCCCGTGGCGACAAGGTTGGCCTCCGTCAGAATAGCCGTGCTCCCACTCCCCTCCTGCCTGCACCCATGACTGAGTTTTGCAGACACACACCTGGAGGGAAAGAGACAGAAGTCTGTCTTTGTAAACCATCCAGATAAAGGGAATAATTTAACCAAAATATCCCTTGTCCCCTATGATTTCATGGATGACCCAGTAGTAAATGGAGCGAAGTGTCAAGCACTTTGCTCTGCCTTACACAAATCTCTCCACTGTGTTCTTTCAATGACTCTGTGGAATGAGAACTATTATCTCTATTCTTCATGTGCAAAAATATGTGAGAAAGTCTTGGAAGTGGTAAGTGACTTTTTATGATTTTACTGCCTGGTCTTTCCCTTTTCACAATGCTGCCTTTCCCAAACTGTCCTGCAGCATGGGTTTAGACATCCGTGGTTTCAAAATGGATATATAAATAGTTACAATTTTGTTACACATACTTGGAAGTTTCTAATGAAGTCTGTGATGTCTCAAAAGTCTTAAATATTTTTAAATTAAAGCTCACTGACCCCAGGAATTTCTTCAGTGTTTTTCTTTTCTTTTTTCTTTTTTTAGCTTGCTGGATTGGTTTGTGGTTTTATCATCAAATTACACACAAGTCTGTATGACCCTGGCTTCCTTGAGCAGCTTCACACGGTGGGATTGATAGTACAATATGAAGGACTGCTGAGCACATACAGTGAGTATTGCTTTGGTCCATGTTAAAATAATATCCCTATTCATAAGGCTATGTGATCCATAGATTCTTCAGTTAAACATAAAAATAAGAGATCAACCTTTCTTGCATCAAGCATTAGAGAAAGAATATAACTTTCAGTTCGTTATATTCATTCTCCTTGTCACTGTGCTTTTAACCTCATTATGTTTTGAAAATGGAATTATAGATTACTTCACAGTGGAGTCCTGAGCAACCATCTGGCTTTTTAAATATAAAAAGCTTTGCCAACCTAGTTTCAATGACTGGATTTTTAAAGTTCCCAAGTCTCTAATGTCTAGAACTGCCCTGTTCAATACATAGGTTGGTGTGGCAATTGAGCCCTTGAAACATATCTAGGCCAGATCAATAAGTCCTCGACATGCCCACCAGACTTCAAAGACTAGTGGAAAACAGTTTTATATTAATAATTAATGAAGAATTAATCATTGTATATTGATTTACAGCTGAAACGCTGTTTGGGATATATTGGGCTAAAGGAAAACAGTATTAAAGGTAATTTCACCTTTAAAATTTTACTCTAAAAATCTGACTTCTAGGATATTTAAAAGTATGTATGTGGCTCACATTATATTTCTTTTGCACAGGACTTATTCTTAATTACCTCCTCGTTAGGCTTTATTTTTTCAGGGTATTAAATATAAAGCTAGCATGAGCTTAGGTCAGTGATCTTCAATGCAACCGTTTCTATTTTCTAGAAATCAAATGTCAGTCCTGCCAAGGGAGAAAGATTTGCACAATACTTTGTGTCATCAAAGAATTAAAGCTTCTCTCTAGCCTTTCAGGAAAGGTATACCTCCTTCCTCCCTTCAAAAGGTATATGGACAGTTGGAGTCTATTGACACGGTTCTGATTTCACTGATGAAAACCTTCAGACTCAGGCAAATGTCCTTAGAATGGATTCACTGCATTCAGGAACTCATTCACTAAATTGTTAGAACAAATTCTAGCAGGGAGGCGGAGTACAAAGTGACATTCTCTTCAAATAGTGTGTTTGTAACTAGGTTCCTTTGCCCCTGCTTAGGTGAGGAAATTGGAATGCTGGAGGACATGGCCGTTGGTATTTCGGATTTGAAAAAAGTCGCATTTAAAATAATTGAAGCCACATCCAATGATGTCTTGCCAGTTATAACAGGAAGGCGGTAAGTGGTGCCCATTTCCTAAACACCAAGCTTTGTTAGATATTTTTTACTAACCCCTGACAACAGAGCCAAGGAGAATGGAGATTTGGCTTGGAAATGTTTCTTTTGTTCTCTTTTCCTTTTTTGAATGAGAAATAAATGTAGGTGACATGACAGAGGAAGATACTGAAAAACTCCTAGAAGTTTCATGGATGTTTATAAATTGCACTATAGTGAAATAAATAGGATAATGCTCCCCCGTGAAATGTAAGGAATTCAAAGTAATAGCAAGCATGAGAAAAAACATTTTTCTTTTTATTACTATCTAGTCTAAAGCTCTGGATGTTTTTACTTTTGCTGGAATCATTTGCTTAATAGTGTCATAATTCTTGAGATGATATTAAATTCTGCTAAAAGCAGCAACATTTTAGAAAAGATGTATTTCTATGTCAGGGGCATATGCCACCATTTTTCTTAATTATTTTTGACAATTCACTGTCAGACTGAGATTTCCAAGAACAGTTTTAAATAAATAGCTTTGAAGGTCATTTTACCATGGGAAAAATATCAAATAATTAAGAAAAATGATGGTGTGTAGAATAGACCTCCAATAGAAGAATTACATCCTATGGATACATTATTTCAGTCAGAAGTCCTTGAAATTTTAACCATTCTGGCATTAGCACTTTTAAATGCTGCACGAAGATATTTGAAATTTGAAGTTTTCTCAAATCAGAGTGAAAAATGAATTTTCTAAAGAGAGCCCTTTTCATGCCAGAGAGAGATGAAGAGACTTAGGTATGAAATATAAAAATTCAAACTAAACTTGTTTTCTTTCTATAATAAACATATAATTATTTAAACATTTGTGTAAAGAATGCCCAGAAATCCATGGTTGATTGAAAGGTAAGTCTTATATATAAAGGAAAACCACATCCCTTTAAAACTAAGTATGTCAAACGCAGCCTAATGCTTAATTTGCCATTCATTGGAAGAAAAGGGAATAAAATTGCTCATATACATGCCTGGAAAACAGTGCCATCCTGTATTACTATGAAGGTTATTAGCAAAGGTGGGAAATGGATACTTTTATCACAGTTTATAACCGAAGCTTACCAGGCCATTTGCTCTAGGCAGAGTGCAGATGTTTTTTTCTGAGGGAGTTCTTTAGACTGTATCTAAATTCAAAAGCTATCATATGGATGGGAATGAAACTGGAATGGCAAAATGAGCAGCTTGGCAATTTTTTTCTCCAGAAAGCGACATCATAATTGGACAGAATTTTCTAAAGCAACCATCTTACGACTAAGAACTAAATTTGTGCACAAATTTAGAAGTACTTATTCGTGAAAAACTGGTGTACATTGGATAAGTCAGTAGGAGTATGTGGCATTTTTGCCGAGTTGCTCCCATCATTCCCGGCTCTGTCAGCACAGTTTTGTGAGGGCAAAGCAGGTCATAAAATCCGGCAGTCTCCTGCTAGAGGGGGCTGACTGGGTTTGGACCAGACAAGAAAAAGAATAAAGCACACTCTTGAAAAGTTGTTAGAAACAATGGTGACTAGATAACCATTCACAATAGCACCAAATAGAATAACTACATCAGACTAAATTTAATAAAGCACTCTAAGAAATGGAAACCCACTCCAGTATTCTTGCCTGGAAAATCCCATGGACAGGGGAGCCTGGTGGGTTGCGGTCCATGGGGTTTTGGGGAGTCAGACACGACTGAGCACGTACACCACACCTGATGGCTAAGTTGGTAAAGAATCCGTCTGCAATGCAGGAGACCCTGGTTCGATTCCTGGGTCGGGAAGATCCATTGGAGGAGGGATAGGCTACCTGCTCCAGTATTCTTAGGCTTCCCTTGTGGCTCAGCTGGTAAAAAATCTGCCTGCAGTGCAGGAGACCTGGGTTCAATCTCTGGGTTGGAAAGATCCCCCTGGAGAAGGGAAAGGCTACCCACTCCAGTACTCTAGCCTGGAGAATTGCTTTATAGTCCGTGGGGTTGCAAAGAGGTGGACATGACTGACCAACTTTCATGAAGAGTTGGAAACAGAACACACAAAATAATGCTTCGAGAAGTTAATACGATCCAGTAAATGAAAGGACAGTCCGTGTTCATGGAGCTGGAATTCTCATTCATTATTGGTGGTCCTATCACTTTGGAAACAATTTGGCAGTTGCTGAAAAAGTTAACCTAAAATTGCTACATGACTCATCAGTATATTCCCAAGAGGAAATGTCCACACAAAACTAGTAGTATTTTTCAGAACACAGGTAGCCAAAATCATGAAGTAATCAAGTGTTCATCAACTTGAATGCACAGACAAAATGTGGTATTCCCAAACAACAGGACACTATTCAGCAGGCTACTAACACAGGCTATGACACACATGACTGAAAAATGATGCTAAATGAGAAAAGCCAGACACGACGGACTATATGTTGCATGATTCTTTTTATATGAAACATGTAGAAAAGTAAAATCTGTAGAGACATAGAAAAAGATCAGTTGTTTCCTGGGGCTGACTTTGGGGTTGGGGTTTGAATGCAAACAGTCAAAGGAGATTTTTTTAAGGCAGTGGAAATGTTCTGAAAGTGAATTATGGTCGAGATTGCACAACTCTATAACTTTGCTAAAACTCTGAATTATGTACTTAAAACAATGAGCTTATGTCAATTAGATTTTAATGGAGTGACAAAACATAGGCAGAACACTCCGACATAAATCGCAGCAATGTTTTTTGGATCCGTCTCTGAGTGCAATGGAAATATAAGCAAAAATAAACAAATGGGACCTAATTAAACTCAAAAGCCTTTACTCAGCAAAGGAAACCATAAACAAAACAAAAAGACTACCAATGGGATGGGAGAAAAGGATGCAACTGACAGGGGATTAATTTCCAAAATATACAAACAGCTTATACAGCTCAATATAAAACACACTCACAAATAACCTGATCAAAAAAAAAAAAAAATGCACAATAGACCTAAATAGGCATTTCTCCAAAGAAGCATACATTTGGCCAACAGGCACATGAAAAGATGTTCAACATTGCTAATTATTTTGTTGTTCAGTCACTCAGTTGTGTCCAATTCTTTGCGACACCATGGACTGCAGCATGCCAGGCTTCCCTGTCCTTCACCTTAATCGCTAATTATTAGAGAAATGCAAATCAAAACTACCAAGAGGTATCCCCTCACACCAGTCAGAACGGCCACCATCAAAAACTAAAAATAGTAAACACTGGAGAGGTTTGTGGCGAAATGGGAACCCTCCTACACTATTGGTGGGAATGTTAATTGGAAAATGGTATGAAGGTTTCTTAAAAACTAAAAATAAAGTTAACATATGATCCAACAATCCCATTCCTAGGAAAAACAAAAACTGTAATTCAAAAAGATTCATATACCCTGATGTTCATAGCAGCACTATTTACAAAAACCAAGACATGGAAGCAACTTACATGCCCAATGACAGATGAATGTATAAAGAAGATTGATGTGTGTATGTATATACATATATACACACGTATGTATAAAATGGAATATGATTCAGCCATAAAAGAGAATGAAATAATGCCACTGGAAGTGGCACAGATGGACCTAGAGATTATCATACTAAGTGAAACAAGTCATACAAAGACAAGTGGCATATGATATCACTATATGCAGGATCAAAAAAATAATACAAATGTACTTATTTAAAAAGCATAAATAGAAAACAAACATGGTTACTAAAGGGGAAAGTGAAAGTGTTAGTAGCTCAGTCGTGTTCGACTTTTTGTGACCCCATGGACTGTAGCCCACCAGGCTCCTCTGTCCATGGAGTTCTCTAGGCAAGAATACTGGAGTGGGTTGCCATTGCCTTCTCTAGGCGATCTTCCTGACACAGGAATTGAACCCATGTCTCCTGCATTTCAGGCAGATTCTCTACCATCTGACCCACCAGGGCAAGTGGCTTCCCACTCCAGTATTCTTGGGGTTTCCCTGGTGGCTCAGATGATAAAGAATCTGCCTGAAATGCAGGAGACCCAGATTCAATCCCTGGGTTGGGAAGATCCCCTGGAGAAGGGAATGGCTACCACACCAAAGGAGAATGGGGGGATAAATTAGGAGTATGGGATTAGCAGGTACACAATATTATGTTTAAAATAGATAAACAAGGACCTACTTAATAGTACAGTGAACTATACTTTATAATAACCTATAATGGAAAAGAATCTGAAAAGATGTGTGTGCATATAACTGTATCACTTTGCTATACATCTGAAACTAACACAACATTGTAAATCAAGTATGCTTCAATTTTTAAAAAAAAGCTATCATAAAGTGTATAATGTTTCACCTTCAGAACAATCTTTAAAAGCAGAGCAGACTTTACCAACTGAATCTTCTCATATTCCAGAAAATTTCGAAATAAGTAAATATCAGCTGTCTGTTAGCCAGTCTATTGTAAAGGACACTGAAAGCAATTTTAAAAAGAAAAATAAAGTGTCCATCCATCTGAGGGTAGTGCTAACATCCCTGCTTGCTGGATGGATGGTATTTCCCAATTCTCTCGTTCAAAGCTGAGGTGAAAAACTCTGGCAGTCGAGGATTCAGAGTAAGCATCAGTATTATTATACTAGAGAAACTGAAAAGATTTTCATAGAGACCCGCCGATTCTCCTGTTCTTCCTTACACCATATGTGTATTACAACACTAGCACCCTGTATGGTTCAGGAAACACACGGACTTTCCTTAATTCCAGGTGAAACTTGACATTTCTTTGCTCAGTTCACACTGGATCAAAAGATACTACATTTCAGAATATATAAGCATCTATTCTTCTTGACCTTATTTTGTGAATCCTAACTTAAATCTTCAACACTAAACATTAGGGGTAATTTTTAATAGAAATTTCCAATGAAAAAATACTCCCATGATAATGTGGAGAAATGATCAGGAATCACCAAAGGTTACATCTTAAGTAATAAAACTCTTGCATCTCCATCAGGCCATCACAAACAGGGGGGTACATCAATAATAACAATTAGGCTATGCTAAGAATGTTATAAATGATTTCGTTCATTAGTTTCACTTTATTGAAAATCCATCATTTAATTGCTTTTCTTATCACTGAGACTTGGTTTTAAAATAATTAAATCAAGAAAACAAATATTGACGCTCTTATGCACATGGTATATGAACATGCACTTAAATGTTCTTCGTTTCCTAAAACAACTCAAAGTAATAGAAGTAAATGTAAACACTCCTTTATGCCAAGTAATTTAATAGTGAAGTGAATGAAATGATTATCAAATGAATTAATAATAGCAAATAAGCAAACAGCAGCCAAAAACCTGAATCAGTGCTTTATTCCAGCTGTTTTGTTGTTTCTTTTCAATGACTATAGTAATACAATTGAGTGGAATAAATCAGTGCTGCGTCTTTCTGTCCCCCTCTCTCCAGTGAGCACTATGTGGTAGAGGTGAAGGTTCCAGCCAGGGTGTTTGAGTCCCTGCCTCTGCAGATTAAAGAAGGACAGTTGCTTCATGTGCATCCAGTACTTTTTAACGTTGGAATCAATGAACAGCAGACTCTTGCTGAGAGGTAAGGTTCAGATATAAGATCGGTTCTTTTTTTTTTTTTTAATTGTTATGAATATGCTGAGTAATTCCACATGTACATAGACACTGGATTCATGGGTAACATTTTCCTTTCATCCGTACTAAATTCCTTGATAGACAGAATTATTCATATTTAAGGATTCCTGGCTCATATCAAATTTAAATGTTGTAAAATAATACGGAAAATATCGGTGTCAATACCAAAATATTCACATGGGTTAGCTTTCTTCATGTTTCCGAATACCTATGTGTATGTATCAAATTTTAGAATTGTTTTATCCTCACATGTATTTCACCATTGTAAACTCTACTAATTGTGGCAAAATTTTCTGGACCTAAAACATGTTATCCTTTCCTTTGTTTTATTTACTAAAATAATTGTTATTGGAGGATGCCAACACATCCTTTCATAATAGTTTGCTCAGTTAAATGACAGATGATTTTATGTGATTTCATAAGTAATTGTAACAAACCATTTTTTAGCAGATAAAGGAATTAACTTTAGCATCTCGTATGGTTCACATGTAGAGATTATCAAAAACAGATAAGAGTTAAGGTTCACAGAATACATTTTTAAAAGATTCTCTAAAACTTCTTACAGAAAGAAGTTACTGTCTTGCTATAAAGCCTGGCTGAAAAAGCTCCCCAAAGTTAAACTTTTGGAGAGTATTTAAAATGCTTCCTTATCTATAATTTAGTTTCTATATGTCTCCTGCTGCTGCTGCTAAGTCGCTTCAGTCGTGTCTGACTCTGTGCGACCCCATAGACGGCAGCCCACCAGGCTCCCCCATCCCTGGGATTCTCCAGGCAAGAACACTGGAGTGGGTTGCCATTTCCTTCTCCAATGCATGAAAGTGAAAAGTGAAAGTGAAGTCACTCAGTCGTGTCTGACTCTTTGCAACCCCATGGACTGCAGCCTACCAGGTCCTCCGTCCATGGGATTTTCCAGGCAAGAGTACTGGAGTGGGGTGCCATCACCTTCTCCGAAGAATACTGGAGTGGGTAGCTATTCCCTTCTCCACAACTGGTGTGGGTTGCCATCGTCTTCTCCATGTATCTCCTACCCCCATAGTTAGCTAGTGTGTTCTTTGCCATGATTGGTAAGAATGTTTTAATCCTTTACTGTTGTTTTTTAACTAAACTAAAAAACCACTACATTTATAGTCCTCTTGAGAAGATAGCAGAAGAGCACCAGTACAGAGGCTGGCATCCTTCATGGTGTGGACAGAAAAAAATAGTTTACATAAGTGAGCTCGTCCCTGGGAGAGTGGAGGGCCCTACGTGTACCTGCAGCAGTGTGTTTAAGGCTGTATGTGGCTCAGTATCTGGTCCTGGTCTTCTGGACCTCTCCTCAAGCTATCACTGGTGAAGAGGAAGATTGGAGGGATAGAAAGAGAGGGAAGAGGCTTTGTGTCTTTAGAGATACAGCCCTGTAGAGATGGAGAAACTAACTTGGACAGAGTGTCAGTTATGCAGAGGCATGGGGTTAGTGTTTTAGATTTAAGTCATTCAGGTTTGCATATGATGATTGTAAGAATACTTTGGTATGTCAAAAAAGATTGGTGGAATCAGGGCCAGTGGAAACTGGAATATGTTAGAAATCACCATTATGCAATGTTGTGTCAAAAAACAGACTCCTCCCTTGCAAAACTGTTACCATCTATTTAAAAAAGAAAGATAAAAAAGTTACTTTGGGGTCCTGTTTTATAAACCATAATTATTCTCTTTTTTCTATATTTAGGTTTGGAGATGTCTCTTTGCAAGAAAGTATTAATCAGGAAAATTTTGAACTCCTTAAAGAGTATTACACAGTATTTATGGAAAAGATGCCTCCTGATTGTAAGTATGCAAGTTACCAAAAAAAAAAAAACCCCACAACAATAATAATTTCTTGATTAATAATTCTTTGGGAGAGGACAGACATAAAGGTCAATGGAAGGAAAAAGCACGGGATGGGAATGTGAGAGTGATTTTGAAATTGTTTGCGCCAAAGAGACTGATTGCCAAGGTGGCCTCGCAGACACCTGCCTCGTTGTTCTGATTGCATTCAAGTGTGTCCTGCTGCTCATATTAGGACATTAATTTCGGTGCCCTGGGAAAGTGCCAGAAGTTAAAAATAAGGAATTCATAATTAGAAATCTCAACTGAATCCAACAGAAATTTTGTACATTCTTAACTTTAATGTTAGAATGACATTTAATGAAAGACTTTAATACAGGTTTAGGTTTCTGATTTATAGTCTACATCAGATATATCTCTAGCATTTACATGTGTGTGTGTTGTTCTTCAGTTGCTCAGTCATGTCCAACTCTTTTCAAGCCCATGGACTGCAGCACACCAGGCTTCCCTGTCCTTCACCATCTCCTGGAGCTTGCTCAAACTCATGTCCATTGAGTCGGTGATGCCATCCAACCATCTCATCCTCTGTTGTCCCCTTCTCCTCCTGCCTTCTATCTTTCCCAGCATCAGGATCTGTGTGTGTGTATGTTTATATATATTCCTATTATATAAATCAGAACATAAATTTTACAACTAATTAAAAATGATATAAATTAAGGCACAAATTATTGAACATACTTATTGCAATATTTCCAACCGGTCCATTCTGAAGATCAGCCCTGGGATTTCTTTGGAAGGAATGATGCTAAAGCTGAAACTCCAGTACTTTGGCCACCTCATGCGAAGAGTTGACTCATTGGAAAAGACTCTGATGCTGGGAGGGATTGGGGGCGGGAGGAGAAGGGGACGCCAGAGGATGAGATGGCTGGATGGCATCACCGACTCGATGGACGTGAGTCTGAGTGAACTCCGGAAGTTGTTGATGGACAGGGAGGCCTGGTGTGCTGCGATTCATGGGGTCGCAAAGAGTCGGAAACGACTGAGCGACTGAACTGAACTGAACTGATTGCAATATTTATGTGAACGTGTTGGGGTATAAGCCTATAGAAATGTGTTTTACATTTTGTTTTCTGTTTTGTTTTGGGCCACGGTTCAGTACTGCCACCTTTTTTTCCCCACAAAATTAAGCACGTACTTGAGCGATCCAAAGTCACAGATTCAAGAGTGTGTTTGGAGCTCTTCCATAAATACTGTACATAAGTAAGTTGAGATACTTAAATAGTCACAATAAGAAACTAGGTTTTAATAAAGTAGAAAATATCGTTACCAAAAGCTGTAATTAAAGTCTGCCTGTCATCTATCTGCTGGCAATTTGACTGATCTGTATTCTAATACTTAGTTTGAAATAGCTTAGGTAGCAGAGTATTTAGGCCTCTTTATAACGCACTGATTTTACTTCAGAATATTGCAGTGGCATAAGCATATCCATGTATGTATCATTAGAGAATTTTACTGCTGTTTTTATGTTTTATTTCACATAAAATATTTTTAATGCTAAAATGAAATTAAGTGCAGAGGGATTCTTTGGCAGTCAGCATACTTATGAATTTCAGATTTGTAAATTACTTGGAAGGTTAATAATATAAACAAAACTATCTTGCTTTAGTAATTAATGGGAAAAGTTTATTATAACTTGGATGTTGCTGGATAATTCTCTCGCAGTTACTTGTAATTTGGAAGTAATTCCCAGAATTTTTAGAGACAACTTGTTTTCTATTTATAAGGGTCCTTTCAAAGTGAGATCCTTGTACCTGCAGCATCTGTATTACCTGGAAATTTGTTATCAATGCAAATACTCAGGCCCCTCTGCAGATCTATTGCACTTGCCCTGCAATCTGTTTTAATAAGGCTTCCAGATGATTTCTGATCCATACTAATGTTTCAGAACCAATGCTATACCATCTCTACTCAAAACACACGTTATATTAAAAAGTAGGTTGTTGATAAAGTCTTTGAACGATTTCAATACTACATACATAAACAATTATGCACTCCAAAAAAGAAATATGTATAAATGTATAATTGTTGAAATGTTTCTCAGATAGGAAATACAAAGTGATCCCTACATTCAGGTCATTTAAACTCTCCATGGGAGTGTAAGTTTTAAAAATTTGAAGAACATGAGATCTCATATAATGTATTGCTAATTAAAATAACAGTTTTAGAAACATATAAAAATATCTCATCCTTGAAAACAGCCTGGACTTTTGCATCAAATCAGTTTTATTTCATTAGTTGAAATAAATTATCTTAACATACTGAATTTTTCTGATATTTTGTTTCCTGTTACGTCAACATATTTTTGAGACAGTGCTACATAGATTTGGCACAGAATGAAGGTGTGACATGCCTGTGGTTATTTTTCATAACAAAAGTCTGAACCATATCTATGAAATTATGCTGACATACATAGGATTATTCCTCATGCAGAAATAATTATGATTATTCCTCAAATAATCAATAATTATTCCTCATGCATAAGCCAAAGCATCACTGGATTGCACTCCATTCAAGGAAGAACCAAAAAGTTTTATTAAGAGTGGGAATAAAGGTTAGGCTATTTGTTAAGGAGGAAAAAATTTCGATGTGGGATCATATACCTAATCCATATAATCTACTATTTTTCTTTCATAGTGAAATCAAGGGATAATTTGTAATAGTGTTAAAAGGATAAGTATATTACTTTCACTTATTCATCCATTTTGGATATCCTATCCATCATTTACTTACCCTGGTTTTTTATTATTTATGAACTAGTGAAATTCTATTAGTAAATAAAAACTTTCCTTTTTATCCCAAAAGACTTTTTTTTTTTTTTTTAATTTAGGGATGTCCCCTAGTTTTGCAATATCAGGAGTTAATGAATAAGTCATTTTAGCCTATATTTTCCCTTTCAATCAAGCAGTTACCATCCTTTTACTTTTCTTATACTTAAGTTTTGTGGTCTAAAACATTAATTCTTCCCAAAATATTCTCCAAGTCTGTTAAATATGTAGTAGGTTCAGTTGATAGTCTCAATTCAGCAGTCGACACATGCAGAATCCTTTTGTCCTGATGGCTCTATCAGCTGTACTAATAGGACACACACCCCTTAGGAGTCATTAGTGGGGAGGGGAGTAAAGTTAAAGATGCCAGACAACAGAACAGCATTTCCTTTCAGTGTGTTCAGCATAGTCTGGTGATTTATAGACTAATCTATTTGAAAGTCTCAAGTTCATTTGGAAGAAATCATCAAATTCAAGAATTACTATCCTCCAACTCCATCTTCCTTGTACCTGCAGGACCATTAGTAAAAGGCTTGGTACTTTGGAATAGCCTCTCTCTCTGTCTCTCTCTGTCTCTGTCTTTCTGTCTCTCTCAGCAGATTTATGGGATCTAGAGCTGTACATATATGTGTATGTATAGATGTACATTTAGATACGTATGTTTTTACATATATATGTATATTTCTTGCTCCAATAGACGTTTCCGCAAAGATTTACAGGAAAGGAATTACCCATTCTTGGCTTCCTCCTCTGTAACAGGCACTTCCCAGCTCTAGATCCCATGAATCTGCCGAGAGAGAGAGGTCATTTTCACCTACCAAGTATTCCACTAATGGGATACATACATGTGTATATGTGTATATACATTTGTGTACATACATGTGTATGTGTATACATCTATATGTATGAATGTGTATGTGTGTATATATATAGATTTATCTGAGGTTGGTATGAATGTGTGTGTATATATATATATTTATCTGAGGTTGGTATGAATGTGTGTGTGTGTATATATATATTTATCTGAGGTTGGTATGAATGTGTGTGTGTATATATATATATATTTATCTGAGGTTGGTATGAATGTGTGTGTGTGTGTGTATATATATATATTTATCTGAGGTTGGTATCAGGCAGAGCTGTTGATGGCTGAGCGGTCTGTGCTCTGTCCGGGTACCTTGTGTTGTGGATTTCTCCCTTCCCATCCTGGCTTAGTGATGCAGCTTCCAGACAGTTCTTGCTCCCTTGACTCTAAGGCACAGTAAATCATCAGGAGCTACTTCCCCTCAGGCCCTGCCTGCGATATTCACTGGTCCCTTTGATCAACTAGGGAAACTCCCATGGGGCAGGTATGAGTGTTTCTCTCTCTCTGGCTCTGATCTTCCAGATGGGTTTGATGAGCTCAGAAACCTTTCAAGGCCTCTTTCATATCCTACCAAAAGCATTAAGACACTTAAGTGGTGGGTTAGCAAAATAAAATAAAGTACTGCTGTAAATCGCTGGCACAAACTGCTCAATGATTTAGAGTAACCATCTCATCTCACATGATTCGAGGCCCTGAGTTTCATGGAAGGAGCAGATGAAATGCTTTGTTTTCCCTTTAAATGAGGACTGACCAAGTGTCAATTTATCTTCTCCAATATCTCATTTCTCTCTTTGATAATAATGCCCTTTTCTTGTCTTTTTTCCTAAGCAAAGGAGAAGGATATTTTCATGCACTTCTATTGGAGTGTTGCCATTTATTGGTCCCTGTGTAAGTGCTTTAAGGGTAGGCTGTTCTAGCTGATGAGCTTAGAAGGGGGATTAGGCAGGGCTTTTAGTGAGCTGATGTCAACTACCTCCACAGTATTTGATATCCCTGCCTTACATATAATATTTCATCAACTGTAGTATAACAATTGCACAAAATATTTTTTAGAACAAAGGTTGGTGATGAGGCTAAGTAAAATATTGTTATATTTCATCCTGTATTTTTTTGGCTGTGGTTGCTGTAAGCCTCATATTTAATTTAGCAGACATTGATCGAGACCAAATCATGTGTGAGACTCTGTGCTTATTGCTATGGATGGTGAAAGATGAAAGACTCTGCCCCCAGTAGCTTATACTTTAAAGACTTGGCATGATCAAGCAATCATGTACCTTAACTCTAAATCTCTTCACTCAGTCATGTCTGACTCTTTGCGACCCCAAGGACTGTAGCCCACCAGGGTCCTCTGTCCATGGGATTCTCTAGACAAGAATACTGGAGTGGGTTGCTGTGCCCTCCTCCAGGGGATCTTCCCAACCCAGGGATCGAACCCAGGTCTCCCACATTGCAGGTGAATTCTTAACTGTCTGAGCCACCAGGGAAGCCCTCTTCCCAGAATACTAGTTGCTCTTTTTTAGTATTGATCCTTTCTGTGAATAATTTACTTTTGTTTTTGTTGCTTTTGTTGTCCAAAAAGTGTTAGTTTCTCTTTGATCATTTCTGACATTCATCATGGGGTCATGAATTGCCACAGATTTTACTTCTGCACGGGGAGAAAGAAAAGTGCTTATGCATTCTTTGTCTTCAGAAATAAGAGAACAGGATTGTTGTTGTTTGGTCATTAAGTCATGTCCAACTCTTTGTGACCCCAGGGACTATAGTACTAATATTTTATGGATAGTTAATTTTAGAGGAATTGTTTAAATAATTTTCTACATATTCCATGTAGGAAATGAGAAAACATACGTGATAGGAGGAGATCATCTGTAATACAGGGAAAGGAAGACTAAGGAACCCACAACAAAATGGAGAAATGCTTAGATTCAGGGTCATCGAGCATCACTGTAGCTAAATGAAAAGAATATCAACTAGGAGAAGGTGAGCAAGAATAACATTTGTGGGGGCTTCCCTGGTGGCCCAGTGGTTAAGAAATCTGCCTTGCAATACAAGGGACACAGGTTCCATCCCTGGTCGAGGAACTAAGATCCCTCAGTAGCGACAACTACTGAGCCCACGCATCGCAGCTAGAGAGAAGCCGATGTGCCACAACAAAAGATCACACATACTGAAACTAAGCCCCTATGCAGCCAAAGGAATGAATAAAGAACTTCAAAGATGGAATAAGAATGTATTGTTGAAAGAAGAAGAATGAGGATTAAAGAGTAGCTGTTGGATTTGGTGGTTGAGAGTATTTGATGATATTTGGTGGAGTAGTTTTAATAAAAGCATGGGTTGAAACCACATCACAAACATTCAGGCAGAGAACTCATGATGTACAAGTAAAGAAACAATAAAAGCCACCCTTAGGAAACTTCAAGTGAATGCGAAGTAGAGAAATGAAAAAGTAGGCTAAAAGCAAGAGTTGAGTGAGAAGGTTTCTCTTTCTGCTTTTTTCTTTTTTACTCTTTGATTTGGTTTCCTAAGAGAAACAGATATTATAAAGGACAGATAGAATTGCCGAGGGTAAGCAGGTAAGCACATGCTCTTGACCACCCTATCTAGAGGTTCTATAGAGGGGCACGTGGTGAGGCCTCTGGAACTGACCAGAATGCCTGCAAAGGGCTCTGAAGGAGAGCAGAGGACAGGCCTCCCATAGCATGCAAAGTCAGAACCCTCAGTGAAAGGGAAAGAGTAGTATTCTGGTTTTTAGAAAAAGAAAGCTGCCCTGCCTGGCTGAAGCCCTTTAACACCTGAAGAATTCTAACCAAAGGTCACAGATAATTCTTTAAGTTTGATGTTCTGAGTATAAATGGTCTGAAAGGAGTCCAAAGAGCAGTTCTGGCTTGGTCTTTATACCCCTGATGCTCCACCAATGTCATCAGGTCTGCCATGGTCCTTTGATGGCTTCAGAGGAAAAAGCCTTGATAAAAGATCTTGTTCACATCCACCATGCTGCTGCTGCTACTGCTGCTGCTAAGTCGCTTCATTCGTGTCCGACTCTGTGCCACCCCATAGACGGCAGCCCACCAGGCTCCCCAGTCCCTGGGATTCTCCAAACAAGAATACTGGAGTGGGTTGCCATTTCCTTCTCCAATGCATGCATGCATGCTAAGTCGCTTCAGTCGTGTCTGACCCTGTGTGACCCATGAACAGCAGCCCACCAGGCTGCTCTGTATACGGGATTCTCTAGGCAAGAATACTGGAGTGGGTTACCATTTCCTTCTCCACACATCCACCATACTAACTTTCAAAATCAGATCAATCATGGTTTTCCTTGTTATCTTATCGAGCTCTTTAAAATAATTTATAGTTAACTATTTAACTCTAATTCATAAAAGCTGTGCAAGAATGCCACACATTCCAGTGCTCACTTTTGCTGAACTAAGATTTGGTTAACAAGGTGCAATTTACTGATTTTTGTTCCTTTGAATTTATATTTTCAGTTAACATTTTTTGTTTTTAGTTTTTCAGTTTATCTTACCTCTCACTTAAAGGAGCAAAACTGTTCAGTAAAGGATAAAATTAGAAAATTATTATAGATATTAAAACTCAAAATAATGTGAAATATTAAAAGAAAAAAAGGAATAGGACTCCACTGGGACAAGAAAAACCTTCATATGAGAGGATTTCCCAGAAATAAATGATAAATAAAAACTTGACTGTGAATACAGTGCTGAATATCTAAAAGTGGCTTTTGTTAGATCAGAGAATGAATCAACTCACCCCTTAACATCTCATACTTTGTCTTTTTAAAGTATTGCCATTGAGGGACTTCCGTGGCAGTCCAGTGGTTCAGACTTAGCCTCCAACGCAGAGAGTGCGGGTTTGATCCCTAGTTGGGGAATTAAGACCCCACATGCCTCGGGGTCAAAAAATCAAAACATAAAAAAGAAGCAATATTGTAACAAATTCAATATAGACTTTTAAAATGGTCTACATCAAGAAAAATATCTTTAAAAAAAGAAAATATCGTCATTGAAAATTTAACCAGTTTTTCAAACTTAACACATCGCTCTAGTAAATCAAGATAATTTTTGTAGAACAAATATGTAGTAATAGTTTCCTGAATGATAATATTGGATGTTGTTTCTAGAAGAAAGGAAAAGACTGGAACCACTAAGATGTAATTTGTAATTGTACTTTGTGTGAAATGAGTTTACGAACGGATACACTTCAGATTATTGCTGGAAAAGAACTAACTACAATGTTTATAGCACATATTGTGCCCTGAAAGAAATCAGCCCTAGGCCTTGGCAGACGTCTTTGGCCTATCACCCTGTTGGATGCTTCCTGTTGGAAGCCAGGGAGTGTGGCGAGCAGTCCCTGTCACATGCTAACAGGTATCTTGTGTTACAAATGGATAAAGTCAAGGAGCCACATATAAATCAGTTCTTGGAATACTGAACATGTATCAGAGAGAAGAGTTGTACCACATTTGCTCTGCTTATCAGTGAAAATTAAGGCTGCTTAAATGGATATTTTCTTCAGTTAGTGGTTATTTTATGAGCTCTGTTGCAGACCAGACAGTGTGTGATGAAATCAATGCTGACAGCATCAGCTCTGTGTGCTGGGTGGACAGGCAATGCTCCATAAACAAAGAAAGCTGCCTCTGAATATTCATCCACTTACTGCTTACAATTGGAACCAACGTATATTGATGCACACAACACGGCTTGCTGTCACTATGAGTTGGAACACATTGCCTTCACTTCGTAGAATAAGCTATGGTGGGTGTTTCTTGTCCCTGCTCTTCAGAGCTCTCTGCCCTTAGACTACCACCTAAATTGAGCCTGGCCTCCAGTCCTTGGGCTTCCCCGATGGCTCCTTGGTAAAGAACCTGCCTACAATGCAGGAGGCATGGGAAATGCGGGTTTGATCCCTGGGTTGGGAAGATCCCCTGGAGAAAGAAATGGCAACCCACTCATTTTCTTGCCTGAAAAACCTCATGAACAGAGGAGCCTGGCAGGGTGTAGTCCACAGGGTCGCAAAAAGTCAGATGCAACTGAGCTCCAGTCCTTCGCAGCCTTTGCAAGTGACTTTAATTTATAAAGTAAGGAAATGAAGTAAAGCAAATATCTCAGAAGGCGTTAACAAACACATGCAATGATTGCACACACACAGATGCACACACACACACACACAAACACACACACACACACATCCCTAACTAAAAGTCAACAGTCTTGATTGTTTCTACTGAGTGAAAGAACTTTCTGATACAGGTTAACTATTTTTCAGCTTTCAAAGTAAATTTCTAAATTATTACCTTTCTCCCCACACCTGGTAATACTAGACTTCCTCTGAAAGGTTCACATCTATGTAGAGAGATCCTTTCCGAACACAAGGATAGACCCTTAGCATTCCCAGAACAGTGACGTCAGAGGCTGCTGTTTAGTTCTGTCAACTAAGTTTCAGCAGTGGGTGACAAAAAGCCCTGTTAGACCCTTACCCCATCACCTTTCTCCCTTTTCTGAGTATCTCTTTCATCTTTGCTTCCTTCCCATTGTCTATAAACGTTGAGGCTGAGATCAGGGTGTGACTAACCTGTAGATGGTTAGACAGGTGTCTGAATTTGATAGGACATGCTAGCCCAGACTGTCCTGTGGTAACCTGAAAAATAATGCAAAATTCTTAGTAACCATATTAGTCAGAGCCCAGTCATGCAAATGAGCATTTTAGGAATTTACTGTGGAAGATTAGAGATAAACTTGAAGAAACTGAGGAGAAATTAACCAGGGTGATGTTGCCATCCAGCATTTAGCAATAGCAGGAATCTAGCAATGGCACCCCACTCAGTATTCTTGCCTGGAAAATCCCATGGGCAGAGGAGCCTGGTAGGCTGCAGTCCATGGGGTCGCTAGGAGTCAGACACAACTGAAGCGACTTAGCAGCAGCAGGAATCTAGCAGTAGCTAATCCAGGTCCTGAAGAGACCTAGGTCAGCTGGCCCCAGAGCAGAAAAATTGCCTTTCCCCACCTCCATCTAGGTTCTTGGTGGGGACTGTCCAGTAGAAGGTGGGATCATGGACAGAGAAGTTGCCCTGTGCAAGCTGGAGTCATGGAGAAGCCACGACCAGTTCCAGAGAGAGCAAGAGAAACAGACACAGAGAGAAATATACTAATTTCTGGCTTCTTTCTCCTACTTAATCTCCCTCTCAATCCTTATTGCCCTAACTTAATTATAAATCAAAGGGCAGGAAGTAGCCTGGGAAATGAGGCTACCTGCTATTAACAGCAGAAAGGGAAAGGGTTCAGATAGTGACAGCTAATCAGTGTGGACCAGCACAATCTACCCTTTGCCACTCAGCACCTCTCCTCACTTCATCCATGAAAGAATCATTTCAAACAAATCGGTATGGGGTTGTGGGGTCAATATTTTGTGTTTTAACAAGCCCCCTCTGTATTGAACAATAAGATTTGAGTGTGTGTGTGTGTGTGTGTTAGTCACTCAGTCGTGTGCAGCTCTTTGCAACCCCATGGACTGCACCCTGCCAGGCTCTTCTGTCCATGGAATTCTCTAGGCAAGAATACTGGAGTGGGTTGTCAGGCCCTCCTCCAGGGGATCTTCTCAATCCAGGGATCAAACCCAGGTCTCCTGCATTGCAGGAAGATTCTTTACCATCTGAGCCACCAGGGAAGCCCAAGATTTGAGACCCACTAGCTTAGATTTGAGACCCACTAGCTTAGATTTGCAGAGAAGGCAATGGCACCCCACTCCAGTACTCTTGCCTGGAAAATCCCATGGATGGAGGAGCCTGGTAGGCTCCAGTCCATGGGGTCGCTAAGAGTCGGACTCGACTGAGCGACTTCACTTTCACTTTTCACTTTCATGCATTGGAGAAGGAAATGGCAACCCACTCCAGTATTCTTGCCTGGAGAATCCCAGGGACAGAGGAGCCTAGTGGGCTGCCCTCTATGGGGTTGCACAGAGTCGGACACGACTGAGGTGACTTAGCAGCAGCAGCAGCAGCTTAGATTTGTGGAGAAGGCAATGGCACCCCACTCCAGTACTCTTGCCTGGAAAATCCCATGGATGGAGGAGCCTTGTAGACTGCAGTCCATGGGGTCGCTAAGAGTCGGGCACGGCTAAGCGACTTCACGTTCACTTTTCACTCTCATGCATTGGAGAAGGAAATGGCAACCCGCTCCAGTGTTCTTGCCTTGAAAACCCCAGGGACGGGGGAGCCTGGTGGGCTGCCGTCTGTGGGGTCACACAGAGTAGGACACGACTGAAGCGACTTAGCAGCAGCAGCAGCAGCAGCAGCAGCTTAGATTTGTAAGATGTTACACGTTTAGCTATCAAAGTGTAAATCTGTGTTTTGCATTTCATTAATACTCTTGACATGAATGTAGAAGGAATTGAACATTTTCAGAATAGTAAAACTCTAGTATCTTTTATTTATTTGTTGTTTAACAAACATTTATTGACCTAAGTGAAATGTGTATATAAAACAACTCAGCTGTAATTATGATTCTGTTCAGTGTGAGATGATCTTGATTTATTGTGTCAAGTTGAATTAATGTGTCTCAGTTTCCTAAGCACAAAGAATAATATGAATACTATAGGCTGTTTTTGCATTTCTAATAAACTTAAGGATATAAAATGGCAGAAGATTCAAGAATTTTCTTAACACATGATAATCCTTCCAATAGGAACTATAAATTACTATTATGTAATTTATTTAGTAATAATTTCTGTTTTCCAGACATCTCAACCTTGGTACTATAGAGACATGCAGATATACAAATGAAAAATCTAGTTAGTCATCCAAATATTTTGCTTTTTATTTCGAACTTATGTGTATTTGGAAACATTCAGATGGCTGAGGAATTTTTCACATATTATCCATATGTTTGGCATTGCATAGACATATAAAAAGATGAGGAAAAGGGTTTGGCAGTACATGGGAAAATTGTGTTATTTTGAAGGGCTTCCTGAATGTTGAAAATGTTCCCCCAAGCAGGCAAAAATGCAATTCAAAGATTACTGTCTTCAGTTTTTCTCCTCTCATGTTTCTGCTAAACCAACTCTAGGCAGCCTTTGGTCCACATCACTTCACTGGAACTCGTCTTGTCAGTATCTCTCTCTCTTAAAGCCAGCACTCTGCTCTGTCCTCATCCTAGTCATCTAGTAATAGGTTTGACATGATTATTTTTTCCCTCTTTCATCACTGGTCTTCCAGGCCACTCCCTACTTTCCTGTGATTACTCTTGTCCACTGGCTGCTGTGTTTCAACCTCCATTATTGATTCCACATTACCTTTCTGACCTCTGTAGATGTCCACTCTGTTCCCTTGTTGAACAGCCTCATTGCTTTAAATACCATCCAGTCATTATCCACCTCCATAGAGTCCATCTGCAGTGAAGGAGACATGAGTTCAATCCTCGGGTTGGGAAGATCCCCTGGAGAAGGGAATGGCAACCCACCCCAGTATTCTTGCCTGGAGAATCCCATGGACAAAGGAGCCTGCCGGGCTACAGTTCCTGGGGTCACTTAAAGCTGGACATGACTAAGCAACTGATACACACACATACCTGCATCCCCAGCCCAGCTCTCTTCCCTGAACTCATACATCTGGTTCAACACCTCAAACTCTGTTCCTTATGTGCCCTTAGAAATTTATTCCTCCCACTGTCTTCCCCATTTCAGTTTTTATCATTTCTAATTTTTTCTTGTTTTGGAAAATAATGAGAGTCACCCTTGACTCCTCTTTTTTTTCACACCACATTTTCAGCCCATCAGAAAATGTCATTGGCTCTATTTTCAAAATGTATGACCAGCTCTCTCCAGTATGACCAGCTCTCTCCACCTGTTTTGCTATGACTGTGTGCAAATCCTTGTTTTTCTTGCTTCCAGATGATGGCAAAAACCTTCTCCGGGTCTCCTTGTTTCCTCTCTCCACCTCATTCAATAGTCTTTTTGATCACAGCAGCCACAGTGACCTTTTAAAGATGAAAATCTGATCATGTCTCTCTTTAAAGCCATCCAATAGCCCCTTTTTTTTATTGCAAAGTAACAATCTAAATTCTTACAATGTCTCTAAATTCTTACAAAGCTCCCTATAATCTGGCAAAACCTCTGATCTTATGATTCCACTCTCCTATCTCTTTCTCTCTCTCCTCCCCTCTCTTTGTCTTTCCCTCCTTCCATCACTTGCTTCACTCTGCCACACACAGACCTGTAGCTGTGTCTGAGGAATTTTTCCCTTGGCTGTTTCCTCTGCCTTATATTTTTCCCACCATATAAAACACTTACCTCCTTTAAGTCTTTGTCCAAATGGCACTTGCTCAGTAAGGCCTTTCTTGACCACCCTGTTGACAATTGCGATCTCTAATGCCCTGGTCCCCTTCTTGCTTTATGTTTCTATCTATGTTCTAACATCTGTCACTGTCTAGTATACAATATGCCAAGTACCTTGCTTGGCTGTAACTCCTCATTAAAATGTAAGCTTCATGAGGACAAGGCTCCTTGTCTATTTGTTGACTTTTTTCCCCAATAACCAAAAATATTGTCTGGCATGTAGCTTATACTCTATAAATATTTGTTGAATGGTGAATGACTGAGTGGGATAGATTGGGTCATTTGTTTAGTTGGGTGTTTTGAAGATGGTAAGGGACAAGAAGGCCTGGTGTGCTGCAGTCTATGGGGTTGCGAAGAGTCAGACACAATTTGGCAAGTGAACAACAACAAATGTTTTGAAGAATCAGGGAGCAATTGGATCTTGGAAATAATCTGCAGTATTCCAAAGACTATTCTTTCTACGAATGATTGTTGGGCAATGAAAGAATTGTATAGTCAAATGATTTTGGACTTCACTTGATCACACTGAAAATTGTAAGATCTGTAGCTCAGCAAGCATTCATTTTATGTAAAGGATTGGAGATAAGTAATTCAGATTTTTCAGGCCATGTGATCTGTCACAACTCCTAGACTCTGCCATTGAAGTGCAAAATAAGCCGTTAACAATATGTAAATTAATGATCTTGGCTGAATTCTAATGAAACTGTATTTATACAAACACAGAATTGGCTGGGTTTAGCCTGCAAGCCATAGTTTGCCAAACCTAATCTAAGTGTGTGCATTCAAGCACGTGTGGTCAGTCGTGTCCGACTCTGCGACCCCAAGGACTGTAGCCCACCAGGCTCCTCTGTCCATGGGATTCTCCAGGCAAGAATACTGGAATAGGTTGCCATTTCCTTCTCCATGGGATCTTCCTGACCCAGCGATCAACCCAAGTCTCCTGCATCTCCTGCATTGGCAGGTAGATTCTTTACCACTATGCCATAATCTACAGTACCTAAACTTATTTAATTTTACTTAAAGTAACATTTTTATTTCATTGTAGAAATACCAAAAAACCTATAGAATATTCATCATCATCTTCTTAAATACGTGTTCCTCAGGACATAAAGATTAACACTAATGTAGTTTAACCCTATAATTGGTTATGAAGAGTTTGGTATCCTGGGTAGATTTTGTTAAATTCACATCCCCAGCTAGTGGGAGAACAGGGATAAATTCTTTATTTTCTGACTCCCAGTTAAATGTTCTTCTCAATCTTCAGTTCAGTTCAGTTCAGTTCAGTCACTCAGTCGTGTCCGACTCTTTGTGACCCCCTGAATTGCAGCACGCCAGGCTTCCCTGTCCATCACCAGCTCCCAGAGTTCACTCAGACTCACGTCCAAAGAGTCAGTGGTGCCATCCAGCCATCTCATCCTCTGTCGTCCCCTTCTCCTCCTGCCCCCAATCCCTCCCATCATCAGGGTCTTTTCCAATGAGTCAGCTCTTCACATGAGGTGGCCAAAGTACTGGAGTTTCAGCTTCAGCATCATTCCCTCCAAAGAAATCCCAGGGCTGATATTCTTCAGAATGGACTGGTTGGATCTCCTTGCAGTCCAAGGGACTCTCAAGAGTCTTCTCCAACACCACAGTTCAAAAGCATCAATTCTTCGGCACTCAGCCTTCTTCACAGTCCAACTCTCACATCCATACATGACCACAGGAAAAACCATAGCCTTGACTAGACGGACCTTTGTTGGCAAAGTAACGTCTCTGCTTTTGAATATGCTATCTAGGTTGGTCATAACTTTCCTTCCAAGGAGTAAGCGTCTTTTAATTTCATGGCTGCAGTCACCATCTGCAGTGATTTTGGACCCCCCAAAAATAAAGTCTGACACTGTTTCCACTGTTTCCCCATCTATTTCCCATGGAGTGATGGGACCAGATGCCATGATCTTCATTTTCTGAATGTTGAGCTTTAAGCCAACTTTTTCACTCTCCTCTTTCACTTTCATCAAGAGGCTTTTTAGTTCCTCTTCACTTTCTGCCATAAGGGTGGTGTCATCTGCATACCTGAGGTTATTGATATTTCTCCTGGAAATCTTGATTCCAGCTTGTGTTTCTTCCAGTCCAGCGTTTCTCATGATGTACTCTGCATAGAAGTTAAATAAGCAGGATGACAATATACAGCCTCGACGTACTCCTTTTCCTATTTGGAACCAGTCTGTTCCATGTCCAGTTCTAACTATTGCTTCCTGACCTGCATATAGGTTTCTCAAGAGGCAGGTCAGGTGGTCTGGTATTCCCGTCTCTTTCAGAATTTTCCACAGTTTGTTGTGATCCACACAGTCAAAGGCTTTGGCGCTGCTACTATTCGACTGCTGTCGAAGGACCCTGATCTTCTGAAATGAAATTTTATTTTCAGCTCATTGCAGAACAGACTCTGATGTACTGACCTGTTAAAATTTTTAGATTAAGTTCATTTTTTAATTTGATGTCTCTTAAAGCAGTCCTGTATCTTTTTGAAAAGTGATAACAAAAGAATATTCAGTTTTAATTTTCTGTATCATGTAAAACCAGACATAGACTTCTAGTGTCTCTTAACTTGTAGGGTGAATCACAGCAGTGAATACAAACAACGCTACAAGTAACAAAGATAGACACACATCTTTGCATACACACATGCAAATGGCCACCTCCCTGTTCAAGTCACCGTTGATCTCTGCATCTTCTTTGTCACTTCATGCCCCTCACAAATCAGATGCATCAACCCTGTTCTCCAGTTTGTGTGGATCAAGACTCACATTTCTAGCCTTTTAGTCATCCTTCCATTTTTCTACATTCCTTTTTTTCCCAGTGGGGTCTTCTTTCTTTAGACTTCACCACTCACTGAAGATTGGCTGGACTCCCAGTAAACCTGTCTATCTAGTATGCACCAAATGGCATGAAATCCAAAGATATGAATTCAATTAAAAGTTCATTTAGGTGAATCACTTGATGCTTTGAGTGTCTCCATTTAATTATGAGCTAAATGAGAATAATTAATCCTTATGTACCTGTTCATCATCTACCATTATCTCACTGGAGAAAGGAAGTTAATATTTTCAGTGTCAGTTTCCAGGATGAGAAGTTGTCACACTGCACTTATAAACATTAGCAAGACAGATAAGATAATGGTTGTATGTGCTTTGAGCTTCTCAAGAGAGTTCTGTTTTTCCTGTGTACATGCATTGATCTAGTTGAATTTGATTGCAAAGCTCTTTCAGTTCAGTTCAGTTGTTCGGTCGTGTCCGACTCTTTGCAACCCCATGAATCGCAGCATGCCAGGCCTCCCTGTCCATCACCAGTAGCTATCTATATGAAAGTGGAAGTCACTGTGTCATGTCCAACTGTTTGTGACCCCATGGACTATACATTCCATGGAATTCTCCAGGCCAGAATACTGAGTGGGCAGTCTTTCCCTTTTGCAGGGGATCTTTCCAACCTAGGGATTGGTCTCTTGCATTGCAGACGAATTCTTTATCTGCTGAGCCACAAGGGAAGCCCAGCTCTCTATATGGATCTCTCCATATAGCTAGCTATATGGATCATTGCTTCTCTGGTAATCTTTTTTAAAAAAGTGCATTATTTTTGGAGCACCCTCATAAGGATGAGCTCCTGAAATCACCACTGTTAGGATAATTCATTGGTCCCACAGTGAGGTGTGAGGGGTGTATTAGAAATCTTAGGACTCATCTTGCCTTTTGGAAATAAATATCTGAATTTGACCTGATTTAATTCCAGCTTCTTGGGAATTCAGTTTCAAGATAGTATCACATCCTGTAAGTAAGTGTTAGTTGCTCAGTCGTGCCCGACTCTTTGCAACCCCATGGACTGCAGCCCACCAGGCTGCTCTGTGCATGAGATTTTCCAGGCAAGGAGACTGGAGTGGGTTGCCATTTCCTTCTCCAGGGGATCTTCCCAATCCAGGGCTCTAACCCGGGTCTCCTGCACTGCAGGCAGATTCCTTACCAACTGAGCTCCAAGGGAAGCCCACACCCTGTAAAGTGCCCAGCGCATAAAGATAAGTACAAATTAGTTCCAACTGTGAATTAAACATCAAAAAGGAGACAGCAACTTATTTTACTTTTGAAATGCCTTTTTTTCCAAATCTGTAATTCAGTCATCTATTGAGAAATCACTCTCCCAAACATTCACTCTCTACCTACCATTTCACCTCTCCAAGAACCACGAGTGCAGGGGCCTTTGTTACAATCCAGTTCACCTTCCCGACTACCCATATTTCTTCATGCTTCCAGTTTTTCAGAATACAACTCCAGATACAACACAATTCTTCTTTGAAGTCAGGTAGGGGTCACGAATCAAAGACTCAAAGATAAAATTATCTTTATCAGGCACATCAGAAAAGGGAACTATGGCAATATGCATAGATTAATACATTTTGTTACTGTCAATAAATTATAAATACATGAGAATCCTAGATTATCAAACTACAGGTCACTTCAAGCCAAAAAGGAGCTACATGAAAGGGAAAAAAGGAAGGCCTTATATTCTTATTACCTCTTTTCATTGTAGAGCCTTGCAAAGCAGCCTCATTTCCAAAATCGTCTTCCTCTGTTTTACCTCATTTATGACTTTTTAAATACCTCAGGAGTTATTTATTTTATTTATATAGTATGAAACAGTCAAGATTCATGCTTTTTTTATTTTTATTTTATATTGAAGCATAGTTGATTAACAATGTTGTGTTAGTTTCAGGCATCAGCAAAGTGATTCAGTTATACACCTGTTCTTTTACAAATTATTTCAAATTATTTAGGTTACTACAGAATATTGAGCAGTGTTCCCTGTGCTATACAGTAGTTGGTTATCTATTTTAAGCATACTAGTGAATGGCACCCCACTCCAGTACTCTTGCCCGTGGACGGAGTAAATCCCATGGAAAATCCCATGGACAGAGGAGCCTGGTGGGCTGCCGTCCATGGGGTCACACAGAGTCGGACACGACTGAGCGACTTCACTTTCACTTTTCACTTTCATGCGTTGGAGAAGGAAATGGCAACCCACTCCAGTGTTCTCACCTGGAGGATCCCAGGGACGGGGGAGCCTGGTGGGCTGCCATCTATGGGGTCGCAGAGTCAGACACAACTGAAGCGACTTAGCAGGAGCAGCAGCAGTGTGATATGTCAATACCAAACTCCCGGTCTGTCCCTCTGCTCCCCACTTCCTGCTCTGGTAACCATAAGTTCTTTCTCTAAGTCAGTGAGTCTGTCAATATCTCATTCTTACTTGCCTCCAGGAACCTAAAGAGATGTCAGAGACCATTGGAGAAAAGCCCATTCTTGTCAACTGCCTTCTTTTTTCTTTTTCCTCTTTTCTGATGGTTTTGGAGTCAGTTCCTTCTTCATTATCAGAAAAAGGAGGGCCATAGCAGAGTTGAGCCCTTCCTTTGCAGAGGAAGCCATGTTATGTGTCTACCTCTCTGGGCTCCCATTTGACCTTGGTATATTTAAGAGGGGGAGGCCTGACTCCTACATGGGCATAGAGCTGGGATGCTGAAGTTACCCCCAAAGCTGCTTCCGTCTCAGTCCTAAGCTTTGAGAAATCTATTCTTGCTTTGGTCTTCAGATTTTTGTGTGTAGTGTGTGCTCTCAACAGCTATTTCTTACTGTTGCTTTGAAATGTGGGGAACTTGGAAATTGAGTTGGAAGGAAAAAAGGTGACCATCCAATGCTCCTCAGTGCTAAGGACCCAGGCCCCTTGAAAGTAGGCAAAAAATAATCCAAGTAGTGCAACTAGTCTTCTCAGGAAGACTGACCTGGGGATTTATTTGCATAAAGACCCTTTTCATACTCACATTTTCTGATTTCCATTAATAAAAATATCTCTATGTCTAGAGGAAAGCAGAACTTCAATTTTTGAGTATCACCTGCCTACAGTCCATCTCCCAGCCCTCAACATGATTCTACATTGCTCAGAGATTCTGAAATTAAATCATGAATGATTTCTTTGGAAAAAAAGAAAATAGAAAAATATGAATGTGTTATAATATTCTCCCTATACACCAAGTCCCATGGCCTTCAATGTGCAATAGTGAGTGTGGAAATTCTAAAAGAATTGTTAACATATTACTTTTAATATATTTTAACACTAGTTTTGAAGTGTGTCTTTTTCTTTACTATGGGTGATGCAACCTTGAAATTTATTTAAGATGAAACAATGCAAGAATATAGGCCAAAATATTATTCAGTTCTGATCATGTTGGGAGTTTGATATTTGATTTCTAATATTGCTTTTTTCATAAATTGTAAATTGAAAATACAATTCAAAGAAAGATGGTTTCAGTGGGGCTTTTTCTTCATAATTTTCAGGATTTTATAGCCCCCAAAAACATAATTAACAATTTTAAGACATCTCATTGGCTTTTGACTAATTGCATTTGTTTGCTTGCTAGTACACCTGACTGTAATTATTTCAGAATCAATTATAGAAAAGATACAAAGTTACAGAATGTAGCTCTAACCAGTTCAGTTCAGTCCCTCAGTCGTGTCCAACTCTTTGCGACCCCATGAATCACAGCACGCCAGGCCTCCCTGTCCATTACCAATTCCTGGAGTTCACTCAGACTCACGTCCATCGAGTCAGTGATGCCATCCAGCCATTTCATCCTCTGTTGTCCCCTTCTCCTCCTGCCCCCAATCCCTCCCAGCATCAGGGTCTTTTCCAATGAGTCAACTCTTCGCATGAGGTGGCCAAAGTATTGGAGTTTCAGCTTTATTTAGCATCATTCCTTCCAAAGAAATCCCAGGGCTGATCTCCTTCAGAATGGACTGGTTGGATCTCCTTGCAGTCCAAGGAACTCTCAAGAGTCTTCTCCAACACCACAGTTCAAAAGCATCAATTCTCTGGCACTCAACTTTCTTCACAGTCCAACTCTCACATCCGTACATGACCACTGGAAAAACCATAGACTTGACTAGACGGACCTTTGTTGGCAAAGTAATGTCTCTGCTTTTGAATATGCTGTCTAGGTTGATCATAACTTTCCTTCCAAGAAGTAAGCGTCTTTTAATTTCATGGCTGCAGTCACCATCTGCAGTGATTTTGGAGCCCAAAAAAATAAAGTCTGACACTGTTTCCACTGTTTCCCCATCTATTCCCCATGAAGTGATGGGACCAGATCCCATGATCTTCATTTTCTGAATGTTGAGTTTTAAGCCAACTTTTTCACTCTCCTCTTTCACTTTCATCAAGAGGCTTTTTAGTTCCTCTTCACTTTCTGCCATAAGGGTGGTGTCATCTGCATATCTGAGGTTATTGATATTTCTCCCGGCAATCTTGATTCCAGCTTGTGCTTCTTCCAGCCCAGCGTTTCTCATGATGTACTCTGCATAGAAGTTAAATAAGCAGGGTGACAATATACAGCTTTGATGTACTCCATTTCCTATTTGGAACCAGTCTGTTGTTCCATGTCCAGTTCTAACTGTTGCTTCCTGACCTGCATACAAATCTCTCAAGAGCAGGTCAGGTGGTCTGGTATTCCCATCTCTTTCAGAATTTTCCACAGTTTGTTGTGATCCACATAGTCAAAGGCTTTGGCATAGTCAGTAAAGCAGAAATAGATGTTTTTCTGGAACTCTCTTGCTTTTTCAGTGATCCAGCGGATGTTGGCAATTTGGTCTCTGGTTCCTCTGCCTTTTCTAAAACCAGCTTGAACAACTGGAAGTTCACGGTTCACGTATTGCTGAAGCCTGGCTTGGAGAATTTTGAGCATTACTTTACTAGCGTGTGAGATGAGTGCAATTGTGTGGTAGTTTGAGCATTCTTTGGCATTGCCTTTCTTTGGGATTGGAATGTAAACTGACCTTTTCCAGTCCTGTGGCCACTGCTGAGTTTTCCAAATTTGCTGGCATATTGAGTGCAGCACTTTCACAGCATCATCTTTCAGAATTTGAAAGAGCTCAACTGGAATTCCATCACCTCCACTAGCTTTGTTCATAGTGATGCTTTCTAAGGCCCACTTGACCTCACATTCCAGGATGTCTGGCTCTAGGTGAGTGATCACACCACCGTGATTATCTGGGTCATGAAGGTTTTTTTTTGTACAGTTCTTCTGTGTATTCTTGCCATCTCTTCTTAATATCTTCTGCTTCTGTTAGGTCCATATCATTTCTGTCCTTTATCAAGCCCATCTTTGCATGAAATGTTCCCTTGGTATCTCTCATTTTCTTGAAGAGATCTCTAGTCTTTCCCATTCTGTTGTTTTCCTCTATTTCTGTGCATTGATCACTGAGGAAGGCTTTCTTATCACTAACCAGAGTGGACTGTAAAAGCATTATTTATCATATGTTCATTTTTTTCATACTTAGAAATACAGTCCCTTCTAAGATTTTTTTTTTCCTTACTGTAGTTGTTTTGGTAATTTATTACAAGGTAATAAATCATTCCATGTTTACTGATTAAAATGAGAATCATTTTATTTGTGCTCACAGGTTCTGTAGGTTAGGAGGTGTTCAGGCAGGGTGTTTCTCCCTACACCAAGAATGTCGTTTGGAAAGAAGAATGGCTGGTGTCCCTTAAAATGACTGGGAAATGACATTGTCTACCAGCTTCTGCTAGAGAAGGCAATGGCAACCCACTCCAGTGTTGTTGCCTGGAGAATCCCAGGGACTGGGGAGCCTAGTGGGCTGCTGTCTATAGGGTTGCACAGAGTCAGACACGACTGAAGCGACTTAGCAGCAGCAACAGGCTTCTGTACTCATTCTGACACCTGGGCTAGGATGGCTCGAAAGCTGGGCTCAGCTGAAGCTATTAACTAGCATACCTAAATAAGACCCTCCACGTGACTTGGGCCTCTGCAAACCTAGTGCAGGGGTTACCAGATGCGATACCCTCAAAGATGGAATATAGACAGCAACACTCCAGGAAAGTAAGACAGCAGCTTCATGGTTACTTATGACCTTGACGTCACAGAGCATCACATCTGCCATGCTCTATTTGTCAACACAGTCACAAGCCCACCCAGCTTCCAGATGAAGGTACAAAGATGCCATCTTCTTAATAGAAGCAGTGTCAAAGAATGTAAAACAAAGATGTTTTAAAACCATCACTGTAGAAGTGATGGATGGGATGCTTTCCATTAGTACTCCTACTTATTTGTGATTCCTCACCTCTAATGCAGGATTACACATTTGCAATATGGCTAGTCAGTGTTAAAAATCCCTGTATAACCAGATATGTACCTTAGAATGCTTTTGGTTGAAAGTGACAGAAACCCTAACTCAACCTGGCATCACTTAAAAAAAGAACTGAAAATGTCATTGGTAACGTAGGCAACCCTTTAAGAAAGGGTTGGTTCAGTCCCTTAGAAGCACTGAAAAGATACTTTTCTCCCCTATTTCATCACTCTTAGTGTTGACTTTATCCTTCTTCTAATCTCCATGCTCAACTGTGCATGCGGGCTCAATCACTTCAATCATGTCTGACCCTTTATGACCCTATGTAGTGTAGCCTGCCAGACTCCAGGCAAGAATACTGGAGTGAATTGCCATGCCCTCCTCCAGGGGATCTTTCCAACCCAGGGATCAAACCTGGGTCTTCTGCATTGCAGATGGATTCTTTACCCCTGAGCCACCGGGGAAGCCCATGTCAATTGTATGTTAAAGTAATGAGATTAAAAGAGCTTTCCTCCTCTTCTGCTTCACAGAGGCCTGACCCTCACTTATTTGGAACAATTTAGGTCACTTACATAACCCTGAAACAGTTTCCAAGGTCAAAGTCAAGTTCCGATTGGCTGACATTTAGATGCTCATTCCTGAAGTAGTCCTGATTTCAACGGAGATGAGTTTATACCACTTGACTCCAGAATGAGGGTGTGATAGATCCTTGTTAATGTTGTGCCTGCTCCCCACTGAGAAATGGGTGGAAGGTGATGGGAAGGCAGCTGTGAATTCTATTTCATCTTGGAACCTTCTCTGAAAATACAAAGTCATTTGACCGTGAGGTGATGCAGCTATTGCCTTGGCCTCATTAGCATCACAGTTCAATGAGCTGAGAGTTCATGGTCTCATTCCTCTCACTTGTCAGCACCCTGCCTTTGAATCAGGTCAATGTCATATTCAGAACTGTTGTTGTTCAAGAAATCCCATTTGACAAAACAGGGCAAAAATAGCTACGGCAAAGTGACTCTGAACTTAGCTGCTCTGTCCCATCAGGGAGTGGTGGGAGCACAGTCACTGGCTTTGGGGAAATGTTTGGAATCATGACCGTGTGTGCACCTGTGTCTGTGTCAGGGTATATTTCTTACTTTGGATAAATGCTGACTTTTGCCTGAGAAAGTAGCTTTCTATCTGAGGCGATGAGCTCTTTCTTAAGAACCACAAATATCTTCCTCTGTTTTTCAGAGTTGATGCAGAGTTTAAAAATGTCACCTCTTCTGCCAAGACTTTTATTCATTGTTTCCCACCTCAAGTTGATGAAGCATGATGGAACTATTGTTCTCACTCTGCGGTTCAGGAAGCAGGGACAGAGGGTTAACCTACTTGTCTGTGACAACATGTCAAAGCAGGGATGGAGTTGGCATTAGAAATCATTTCCTAGAATCTTGGCTCAGTGCTTTCTTTAAAAAGAATGATGAAAGTTCCAAGTAACAACAAAAAAGCACAAATCATCAAATACAAACATGTTGAAACCCATCAGTCAGTCTCAGAAATTTTGTAGGAAACATGTATTTCTAGACAGACTGGAAATCTCCTTTGTGCCCTGTTTGGTTCTCATCCCGAACTTTTCCTTCCCTAAGAAAATCAATATCCTGAATGTGGTATTTTATATTCTCAGATTTTTCTCTATATGTATGTATCCATAAAAATATGGTACATTTTTGCACATTTGGCTTTATATTATTGCTTTTATCTTATCTGAATCTTTTTGCTTTTTGCTCAATATAGTTCTTAGTATACATTCATGTTAATACGTACAGCATGTTTATTCATTTTGTATGTATATTTGTCACTTAGTCGTGTCTTGACTTCTGCAATCCTGTGGACTGTGGCCTGCCAGGATCCCCTGTCCATGGAATTCTCCAGGCAAGAATACTGGAGTTAAAAAAAAAAAAAAAAAAAACTGGAGTGGTTTGCCATTCCCTCCTCCAGGGTACCTTCCCAACCTAGGGATTGAACCCAGGTCTCCTGCACTGCAGACAGGTTCTTTACCATCTGAGGTACAAGGAATTAGATTCCATGTCATTATATAGATATATAAATATATGACAGATTACTTCTCTTTAATCATCATTTAGATTTTTGCTGCTATTTAATATAGCCAATAATACAATGCAAATTCTTGTACCTTTCACCTTCTGATTACTTTCTTAAACCCTGCTTGACAACAAGAATACTCTTACTGAGATAAGTATGGAGATTCAGTTGCTCTGTCTAAATCCAGTCCTAGAGTAATGCAGGAGTGAGTATCAAGAGCAACATTTATCGGCTATATTTACATTGGAGGAAACTGTACCTGAGCAGGACACTCTATATGAGGCCTTCATGGGACACACCCCTCCCCTAGACACTCTGCTGTAGTTCCTCTCCAAAGTACCCAGATAACAGTATCTGATGCACCTTTCTGAGTTGTATTACAAATGGAAGAAGTCAATTGCTGACTACCATGAGCATGTAACCCCCAGACCTCTTGGCGCCCGAGGTATGATGTTAACCCCTGTGACACTGCCCTGTTACGTCACCATCAACCAATCAGAGAACTGTGCACAAGGTGATCACATACCCTGGGAAGCCACTCCCTCATTTTGCCTTTAAAAATGCTTTGCTGAGGTCAGTTGGGGGGTTCAGGCCTTTTGAGCACTAGCCGTCCGGGACTCCTTGCTTGGTGCTCCACAGGAAACACAGCACGTATCTTCACCTCAACTCAGAGTCAGTAGATTAGCTTCCCTCCGAGTGGGTGCGCAGACCCCAGTTGGTTCAGTAACAAAACCCATCCACGTTCCATGGATAGCGGGATTTTCAGTTGCTATTTCAGGATCTATCATTACATCTTGAAATCTCACCTATTTGGTCATTACTAACTCTGCATGTTTCTAGAACCAGACTGGAATTCCTGGGCCTGCAGGATTTGTGTCAGGTTAAAAAAAAAATCGGCCTCAATCAAAGTGATGGACTGATAGGGGTGTGCTCTGAATAAAGCAAGTTTTATCATTACAGAAATAGAAACTGGCTTGAAAAATTTAAGATCATCAAATGTCTTCCTTCTAAAAAGCATGCCATAAGGAGAAGGAGTGAAATTTCTACGGATCATCATTTCTATGTATCTGAAAGCACTGTCTTTATGTGGTAGAAATGAGCAAAGGATGGCCATTTGTTTGACTTATTTTAGGAACCTTGTAGTCTGTTTAAAATGGCTGATTTAAAAATCTTCACATCAACTATGAAACTAAATCATTTTGAAAAGTTATTATGCTTTGTTCTGGATTCTCAGAGTTCTGAAGAAGCCCGGTCTATTGTTTTAATACTGCCAATTGCTTTTTTATGCCACCAGCCAACTATGAAGACACTAACACAGTTTGGAGGAAAATTATTGGCACAGTACTGGAGACACTGGGTTTTTGACTTGTCTCCTCTGACTATGAACCTTATGAAACAGTCACCTAAACATCTTGAATATAGACTTACCTTAAATCCATGCTTTGCAAGATTTTTTTTTTTTTTTTCATGTTGACATGATTTAGATGTTAAATCAATTTGGTGGGTTGGGACCAACATTCAAAAGAAAGCAACATGGAATGTGAATATGAAAGTGTGAGTAGCTCAGTCCTGTCTGACTCTTGCTACCCATGGACTGTAGCTTGCCAGGCTTCTCTGTCCATGGGATTTCCCAGGCAAGAATATTGGAGTGAGTAGTCATTCCCTTCTCCAGGGGATCTTCCCAACCCAGGGATCAAGCTTGGGTCTCCTGCATTGCAAGCAGATTCTTTACCATCTAAGTCACCAGTGAAGCCCAGGGGTAAATAGATTTCATAAAATGTGTGTTACAAAGGGATAAACGTGTGCCTAACTGGACAATTATATGAAGTAAAATTCTTTTGTATTCCTTTCAAAAATGTTTGAAAGTCATTTATACCAGGTGATTTTGGAAAGTGTCTCAGGGACCTGTCAGATATGGTTATGTCCATATTTAAAATTCACCAGGTGCTCCCATTTTTTAAGGAAGAAGTTCAGATATCTCAGAATAGTAGCAAAACTCTTCATAATTCTTGCCTCTGAGATCATGCTCTCCAAGGACGTGGTGAACTCCCACTTTTCCTCATAGGTCCATGCCTTTGCTGACACTTTTCTCTCACCATAAAATGCTCTCATTAGACACAAAGCATTACCTTTGTTAGAAACCCTTCCAAATCCAACTATTCTTCATTGAATTGCCCACTCCTTTTCTTAGACCCCTAATATTATTTTTACTGTTGTGTCATAGCCCATGACCGCATACACTTGACTGCAGTTAATAATGGTTTAAAAATCTATCCCACCCTGCGACCTTGGAGACTTGGCGGTCAGGTCTTTGTATTATGAGAATTCAGGGTTTTTTCCCCTTTTCTTATACATGTGTACTGTGTTCTCCCTTGCTTTTAAAATAACTACTGTTTTAAAGCAATGCATATTTATTGTAAGTGTCTCAAATGACATAAAAAAGCAGTTGAGTGAGGGATAGATTGGGAGTTTGGGATTGACATGTGCACACGGCTATATTTAAAATAGATAACCAACAAGAATCTACTGTTTAGCACAGGGAACTCTGCTCAATATTCTGTAATAGCCTAAACTGGAAAAGAATTTGAGAAAGAATAGGTACATGTATAGGTATAACTGAATCACTTTGCTTTACACCTGAAACTAACACACTGTTAATCAATTATATTTCAATATAAAATATATATGTGTTTTAAAAAGCAGCTGAAAAATCACCCTAAGTCTCACAACCCAAAGATGAATGCTGTTAGTATCTAAACCGATGTCTTGTTCTGCCAGCGGTTTCATAGAGAGGCAAGCGTGTGCACACACAGTGGCACACAAATAAATTCACATGCACACACGGTGTTATAGAAATAAATTCATTTATTAATATGACTGATTTTTCCTTTCAGCAATGTCAAGGTCACTTTCTATGTCAATGATACCCCTTTTTCATCATTTAAAATTGCTGAGTATTATTCTAAGCCATGGATTATTGGGGTTTTATTTTGTTTGCCATTTATCAGCATTAAGAGGCGTGATGGCAGGCCTGACTTACTCCTCCTGCTCTATAAGCATCAGTTAGAAGGCACCATGCCTGTCCTTGGTGTTTTCCATTAGCTCTTGAGTCCTGCGCTGACTCAGCAATTCTCTTCAAGGCCTTCTGTATTTACGCCTCCTCCCCTTTATCCTTAACCTGTGTCCTGTTCAAGTCTCTGTGTATCAGAGTCTCCTGCCTAACAATGTGAGGTTTTTAGGGAAAGTTTCTCTGTCTTAACAGAATCATTGGGACTTCCCTGGTCAGCCAGTGATTAAGGCTCCATGCTTCCCATGCAGGGGGTGTGGGTTCTATCCCTGGTTGGGAAACTTAGATCCTGCATACACATTGTGGCCAAAAAAATTAGAAAAGGAAAAAGGAATCATCTATAGTTACACAGTAAAAAAATTGACTTTTGACAGTTTTCCCATTTAGGAACTAATAAAGTGGAATCATGCATATATTTATTTAAAAATTTGCATCTCACCTCCTTAAAACAGGATATGAATCTGGATTGTCCTGACCTTCTTCTATTTTGTGGACATGAAATTCAAGATGATATATAATTGTTTTCAATGCTTAGTTCCATTTCACCAACCACTTCCATTCTTGGTAGATATAAATTGCAAATATATTTTATTAGGAAATATTTCCTCTACTCTCTGGAGCTGAAGTCAAGAACTACTCAGATATATTATTTTAATAAAAGGAAATATCTAGTACAATTTTGGAAAATGTAAAGCTTCATTATAATTAAAGCTTATTTGTGTCATTTTTAATGTGATTAGATTCAGGAACATATCTATCTCTTTAATGTTACAATGTAGCTTGGGTATAGTCCATATTGTTCTTATGTATTTTCTGCTGCTTTTAGCCTCAGTTATAGCTCTCAGGAGTTCTTCATCCCTTAATTTGTGGATTCCATGGTAGCGTGTAGTATGATGGTACTAACCCAACCATTCTCTTAGGCTTTTTGTGTCCATCTCTGTATTCTAAACTTGAATTCCATCTCCCTGAGACTCAGGGACACTGTGTCATAATGTACATTTCCTTAGGTTTAAATATGAACCATATGCCATTGGCTACCCGTGCTCTAGTTATGAGTATGTAGAGATCTGAGCAATTGGTCACTTCCTGCTCCCTTCCTCAGTTATCGCATTTAATTAAATATTGCCTCTTGCGTTGTTCCTCTTTCCATCCATACCTCTGCTCCTTAATGGCACTTGTTCTCAACCAGAATAGACTTTACAAGGCACATTTGCAATGTCTGAAGATATTTTTGATTATCACAATGCAAGGGTAATAATGACTTCTAAATGATAGAGGTCAGAATGCAATTTAACATCCCACAACACAGACTATAGGCCCATTCTCAACCGTGTGTTAGCCAGTCCAAAATGTCAGTATCGCCTAAGTTGAATCTTGCTGTGTAGAAACTGATTTCATGTGTTTTGGTTGAACTCCAAATTTCACCTCTGAGATGTTCAGTTTGATATAATCTCGTGATTCAAACTAGCTGCTTGGTCACCAAAAATGAAAAGTTGTGTCTCACACCTCATCCACATTGTATGCTTTCATTGAAGTGAGGCAGCCCTCATCATTAAAACTTTTCCCTTCTTGGTGAGTATTATATCACCGGTTATACACCATAGGGAATGAGGGAAACTGAGGCATATTTCTAAGTAAAGTATGAGTAAGTAAGGAAGTATGATTATCCTCAAATACTCTCTGCTCCAAAGTGGCATTTGTTGTTTTGGAAACTGCATTTACAAATATGTTTAAAAAAACCCTGTGGGCAGCTTAACTCTAACACAAATTTCCCTTTTTCCCCTCCTTTCTTGTTTTTCAGACATTTCACATTTTCAAGAACAGAATGATTTAAAAGGATTACTCGAAAATCTCCATCAAAATATCCAAGCCAAAAAGAGAAAGAATGTAGAAATCATGTGGCTGGCTGCAACGGTAGGCACTCTCCTGTCAAATATTATTCCTTGTCACCATGATGATCAATCAGCAAGCATATTGGCATATTGGGTATCTGCTCTGTAGGGTCCAACTTCTGCACTTTGGCTTACCAGATGTCACTCTCCATTATTCAAGAGATTAGGCATCTAGCTTATCAATAGTCTAGAACACAAGATAGAAGATGTATTCAGCAAGAAAAAATCCTATTCATTAGCTTTTCTTATAAATTCAGGATGTGTTTGATACTTTGAGGTTAAAATCAAGTGTCTGTGATTTTCTTGATATTGTGTGTTGCAATGTCAATTGCCCATCTCAATAAGGTTTTGAAGTGATGCCCTTAGAGAAGTATGGTTTCAACAGAATGTGATTATCAGATCTCTGACTCACAGCCTCGGTAGGGCTTCTGGACATAGTGCTTTGTTAATGAGCTTGCAAATGTACTTGTTCATCTCGATATTGGCATAGAATTTATTACTGATGGATGGCTCTTGGGGTAATGAGCTATATTCTATATGGTCTTTTCTCATTTAATGGCACCCTCAAGGTAAAAGATATACTTGCTTTCCCACCCCAGGTTTCTACAAAATCGAGGGAGAAAACTGTGCCTATATTTTTAAACTCTTACCTGGCAACCATTCAGGCATAGCTCACGTGAAAATATGAATTTTGTTAAACGTTCAGGCCCAGAGATCCTTTCACGAGGAAAGGATCTTTTCATCAGGAAAGACACGCTTTGGAGATCTTTTTGATGCATGTCATATTTGTACTTACTGCACATACAGGGCTGCTTATGTAATTTGGAGTTCAGTGTAACAGATCTTCTCGTGTGTGCTATTCATTTTCTATCAATAATATTTAAAACAAAGGCTTTCCCCTACTGCAAACAGTTCAATTATAGTCCAGTATTACTTACTCTCTTCTGGGAAAAAGGAATGGATAATTTACCATGTGTATATATAAAATAATTTACCAAGAACAAGGCAGGGGGAAAGCTGCTTTGGTTTCCCTTCATGCCCTCTTGGAGCCCCAGGGAAGAACATGAAAGGTAGCAGTATGAAAGATTGCTTTTGAGCAGCTCATTTACACTGGTCCCATTTTGCATCATCCTGCATTACATGAAGGTTGTTTTTAATAGTTCTTTCTCCCATGTCTGCTCTTTACATCTTCAAAGACTGCTATGGTTGCTAATTCTCAGAAAAATTTCACAAAGACAGGTCATAAGTTATTTTTGCAACATTACTAATGACATGAGAGCACAAAAGGAGTTTGATCATTTCCCAGGGCTATCTGACAACTTAGGAACATATACACATGTCATTATATACATATTGTCAGTCATGTAAATTTTTAAGTTAAGGATGCACAGAACCACAAATGTATGTTTTTTCTAGTACATGTAGTTTTCTTATTTGAATATATAAAGAAATTTCCCATAAATCCTACACTTTTCTGAAAATGTTTTTGAAACGTATCAGTTCAGTTCAGTCGCTCAGTCGTGTCCGACTCTTTGCGACCCCGTGAATCGCAGCACTCCAGGCCTCCCTATCCATCATCAACTCCTGGAGTTCACCCAAACTTTTGTCCATCGAGTCAGTGATGCCATCCAGCCATCTCATCCTCTGTCGTCCCCTTCTCCTCCTGTCCCCAATCCCTCCCAGCATCAGGGTCTTTTCCAATGAGTCAACTCTTCACATGAGGTGGCCAAAGTATTGGAGTTTCAACTTTAGCTGAAATGTATATACCAGTCAAATATGGCTTACTCACAACTTCCCACTGAATGAATGAATGGATGTTTGCCTGCCTTGATAAATGTACAACACCCATAGTGTACAAATTTGACATTCTGTAGGAATATTGGCTTAACTATAAATAGCATATCTGTAGAGTGATACATGAGTTTCAGTATCCTCTTTGTAAACCAGGGACCTTGGTATTACTCTTCAAGAAATATAGAAATTCCCTTCAACATCTTCCACAAAATTTTAATTTTTGTCTCTATTTCTTCTTTAAAACAAAGAAATATTGCTTCTTTTTTTTTTTACTGTTTTATGTTCTAATTAAAAATATAAAGCTATTTGATTTTATCTCAATGAATTTTTAAAACTGAAAATGAGAACTTAAAAATACCAAACACTAAATTAAGCTAATGTTAAATTAAATGTTAAATTTAAATTTAGAGCCAAATTAAACAACTCATTTGGCTCTAAAGAGTTGTGAAATACAGAAATGAAGACCCAGCCAGTCTGCTTTGAAGGAATTGCCCAAGCTTCCTATTCGTTTTAAATTTGACACATGAAATATCCTTAATAGGATAGCTGCATATAATTGTGACAGAGCATTTTAAAGAATATTCACTCTTTTTAAAGATCATCTCTCATAAGTGACCATTGAGGTCTATATACTGTTATTATAAATTTAGTAAAGCTTTTGTTATTTTATATGAAAAATTTTGAAATACTGTTTATTTAAAAACATTAGAGTTTTCTAGATAAAAAAAAGATTATGTGTTGAATCATGCTCTCACATTTCTCTAGTCATGTTAAAGATGGTGAGAAAGTATTTACCTAAGGTCTATTAAAGAGTTGTAAATCCTAAGCTAAGTGTTGGAGTCATATTTAAATCATGGTAAAAACCTTTGATGAACTGTATTATTATACCCTCTTTTCAAAGTAGGCAACTGTTAAGGCTTCCTTGATGGCAGATAATAAAGCAGACCTGTATTTCATCACATTAAATGTATCTTAAGTGCATGTTGATTAACATTGTTGATGCTACGTTGATGATTGGTGTCTCATATCAGAGCATTACCAGGGCCAGGGAAGGAAAAAGAACGGAGTGATTCACCTGTTACCTAGCAGGCAATGAGCCCATAAATTATTGCTGCTCAGAGATTCTTCTTCTGGCTTACATCAGAATAACAAGAAAAAAAAAAAAGAATTACAGAGAGAAGCAGAATAGGACAGAAGTTAAAGACTTGGTCCTTGTTAGATAGAGTTATATTAGTACCCTGGCTCTGCTCTGTTGTACATAAGTCATCTTACCTATCTAAACTTCAGTGTTCTCATCTGTAAGATAAGAGGAATATGCTTTCCTCCAGGGTTCATGTGCAATTAAATTGGAAGAGCAGATCTATGTGAAATTTATTAGCATTGTGCCGGGTGCACAGTAGATATGCAATTAACAGTGGCCATTTGTGGCGTCCTAGTTCTTGTTAGTTACATTGATGAGTGGTTTCCTTATCTGCTGCACTTGGCACCACGTGGATGTTTAAAGTCTCATACTATCCCACAGAGATTAGCAAAAGTTATTTCAAACATATGTGAGAAGGTATTAGCTCTTTAAGATTCAAAGGGCTTATCCAGGAAATACAGATTTTTTTTCCCCCATTACTAATAAGATGTTACTTCTGAGCTGTGATTATTATCATTAGCCCCTGCAGCTTAGATACCCTCTCAGAGCATCGCTCTCTCTGAGGAATATTTACCATCTTACGTGCCTTCAACAGCCCCACACCTCATGTACAAAGAGCTAAATAAATTAAATCTATTCCATCAGCTTTTGAAATGAAAAGGTATTATTTTTCCTTTCCACAGGGCATATTGAAATAGTTGACTTTCATAAAATTAGCATAAATTTGGTAAGTTTAGACTAGGAGTGTTTAGAGGACTCTGATGCTTGAGAGTAATCTACAAATAAACAAGAAACCGTTTCTATGTCTGTTACAGATTTGTCGCAAACTAAATGGCATTCGTTTCACCTGTTGTAAAAGTGCCAAAGACAGGACATCGATGTCCGTGACGCTTGAACAGTGCTCAATCCTGAGAGATGAGCATCAGTTACACAAGGACTTCTTTATCCGAGCACTGGATTGTATGAGAAGGTAGCCCACATGTTTTCAACTTCTTTCTTTTTAAAAAAATTTTATTGAAGTGTAGTTGATTTACAATATTGTGTTAATTTCTGCTGTACAGCAAAATTATTTAGTTATACATATGTATATATATTCATTTTCATATTCTTTTCCATTATGGTTTATCACAGCATATTGAATATAGTTCCCAGTGCTGTACAGTAAGACCTTATTTTTTCTTTTATTTTAAGGTTTTTTTTTTTCCTAATACGTATTTTACTGGAGGACCAAACATTTAGTAACTTCACTGCATTTCCTTGACTTTGAGCTCATGACATGAAAGATAAAATAATTTTAAGTATTCCCTCTATTCATTTTAGGCAGTAAAAAATGTGACCAGATTTTGATCATGTGAATGGAGGATATATTTCATTAACACATTTAAACTCAAGTTGAAGGGCTCAGGTTCCTTCATGTAAAACACTTGAAGAAGAGTACAGTTCCTTTATGTACAAGTCCTTAAGTGTACACATAAAATAAAACTAAATCTTTATCCAAACAAATCAGCTATCCAAAAAATGGCATCACATGGGTCATCCTACCATGGCTTGTAGGGTCTTCCCATCTTTAACCTCTTTCCTAAAATTATTTTCACATCAGTCATCGTAAAGATGGGATAATGGATCCTTTAAAATGGAGAATTAATATGATCACTCCGCCGACATTTAAAATGTTCTGCCTGAAGTCATGTTTCCTGATTCATTTCTACAGTAATTAAATCTAAAATATAAGCCGTAATGGAAAGGAAGAAGTGCCTCTTTCCCAGGGTCTATCAGCAAGGACATACGTTAATTAGAAACTTTAGGGAACTTATCTCTTTCCTACAAAGACTGACTCAAAAGCACCACAGGAAACACTGGACAGGCTCCCAGATTGCAAGAAGGAACGTCATATGATGCACTGAGAAGGCTGCTGCTCATCTGGCATGTCATTAGCTTCACTTTTCTCTTAACTGCTCTGGTCTCTCCATGGTGAAGCGACGCTCGCCTGTGCTCTTTCTGTGCTGTGTGTTTTCCCCGCTAATGAGAGGTTTCTGAAGCCCTCGCTTTTACCCCATTTCATGTCTCTTGGCATTTTCTTTGTTCAGTGGCATTCTACCATAACTTTTGGATAAGTGTATGAGGATGTCTTTGAGGCCTGACATGAGCATCTCAGCCATACAAACACATTTGGTTGTTAGAAAAGACTTTTTTCAAAAATTATCTCAGCACTCACAGGGGAGATTCAGGATCTGAGTATGAAACCTTCTGTTGTGCATTTAAGAAGTACAAATATCACTATGGATGGAACAAAGATGCCAGCTGTGAAGGGCAGGCCACATACTATTCCAGGTCAGAGACCTCAGAGGACTGGAATGAGTCAACCAACATAATTTGCAAGTTGAATTTGTTACTTGTTTATTTAAGATAGAGGTAAGAGAGGACCCTTAAATTAGAAAGGTATTTTTTCCAACTGGTAAATAAAGGGTGTATCTATCATACACATGTTGAAATATATAACTAAATATTTTGGTAACGTATAAAGGCTGGAGGAACTAATATTATATGTCAGTATGTTTGCTAACGACATAACATTTATGGGGGTTAAGTTTTAGATTGTGACCTAAAGTAAGGCACTAGAAATTTAATCCAAAAATATTGAAGACCATGACTTCCATATCCCCACTACTTTGGTGATATACACACACACACACACACACACACACACACACACACACACACATATATATATGTAAATTTCCAATCTGACAAATTTAGCCTTTGGTTTTTTGTACATGTGAGTACTGTGTGAGAGTGTGAGAACTTGTCTGTGTGTGTGTGTGTGTGTGTGTGTGTGTGTGTGTGTGTGTATGTTTAAGGGAAATAAGATATATTATTGTCTTAAATAACTTCCATACCCTCCCTCTTTGGGTACCATCTTACAAGCCCATAGCTTTATAAGCTCTGGCCACAGGGAAGAGTAGATGGGAGGAAGGGACTTGGGAGCCAGCTGTCCTGAGTTTGAACCCAGGTCACGTGCCACTTACCAGCCAAGAGGAACTTAATCTCATCCTGCCTTACTACCTGAGGCAAGTTGGTACCTCAGTCCTCTCCTTATGTAAAACAAATAAGCTAATAATAATAGCCCTTCTTAGGAAGGTCTCAAGGATTAAATGAACTGATATGTGTTACATGATTAGAACAACACTTGAGAACAATCACTGTATGGTACTTGTTAGAAAAATAAATATCAAGGGTCTTGATCTTCCTGAGACAATCAAGTCTAGGCAATTATGAGCCTTGTGTATTTTTGCAAATATATTATGACATATGGTCTGACTCCAATACCATATATTAATATTAAAATCTTGTAAATAAGGTTTTGCATGCAATGTTTTGTCTATTTAAGAAAATAAGCTATTTCAATACCACCTTGAAAATGTACATGACCCTTCAGTAACTGACTCTAAAGACTTTATGATACGACTATAAACCTGGTATATCTATCCTTTCTTTGAAGTGTATGTGTATTGCCAAATTCTTCCTTAATATCTATAGCAGAAGTTCATAAAATGATGGCTGAATAATCAGCAGCATTTTTATTTTTAAATAAAGAATGAATGCAGTATCAGCACTCAGTTGTTTGATACTGAAGTCACCGTTGAGTGCTAAGAGCTTTCTTGTCCCAATGCTTTTGCAAAAAGCACATTTAGTAGGAACTTTCAAACTTATATTTGATTAAAAGACAGTTAGGATTGCATTTAAAAATACAACATTTGACTAGATTATTAAATGTCACATTTTATCCAAAAATAGTTGTGTTGGGGAATTTAATTGTCACTTAAAAGTAAATTAAAATGAAAATGCCTGTTCTCTGTTGTTTTCCTTTGAGGGGAACTCTAGGATGGTGTGTGTGTGCGTGTAACAGTGTGACACCATGTTGTTTAGCTGTCAGTCTGTAACTTTTATTTTCCTTATGCTGTATTACTCTGCAATCTGTCATTCTGTAATGACTCTAAAGATAGCTGAGATGCCTTTAGTAAGATTAATCAGGGTATATTTCAGCATCCAACCTATTTATCCCTCTTAAGATACAGGGCTTTAATCATTCTATTTTAGTAAATATTTAATTCACAAGAGAGAGATTAAAAGGCCCATCAGCCTTATTGAGTTCTATCATCCTGTTGAATGTCATATTCTCAACACGAAATTTATGTGTCAGGGAGTGTAACTTATGAAATATTCTGCTTTGTAAATAAATGACCTCAATCTACTGATGTCAGTACAGGTTTTATTTCTCATGACTTCCTCTCTTGTGGGCTTCACTTTCAAGTCATGGAGATCATTTGTGTTTAGATAGAAACATGTCTTCCTTCCTTAGTCTTCTTTCCACTTTGGCCTTCTTTTTTTTAGCTTTTGTTTGATTGTACTAGTCGGAGAAGAGTTTCCATTATTTCATATTATCCCCTAATTCAAATATTGAAGTGAATAAGAAGCATCGCAGACATGGGTAATTGAAGCTTTCAGTTATCTCTTGACTATTGGAAAGGGACATGTTTGTGTAGAACGGCACAAGTGGGAACAGTTTCTTCATTATCACTTAGAGTTCTCTCTTCCCTTGAGAGTTTCAGTGGTGTGTCTGCTGCATTATTTCAGCCTGCCTCTGTGACAAATCACAGTAATAAGCCCAGATGAGGTCACCATCTTCTTAGGCTTGCTAATAATAGTGTGAAAACTTACACCACTTAGGATGTTGTTACTTCAGCCGCTGCTAAGGTGAAAGATGCAGCAGAGTACACGTCTGTAAAAATCACGTTGGAGCAACTATCTCTTAAAAAGATATCCACAGATGACCCACCAATACAGAACTGCTCTTTCTGGAGAAATCAAAGAATGCCCTACCAAAAACCATTCAATTTCCTAAACAAAATGCATGTGCTAATTTTAGGCTATCTTATTCATATATTTATATGTGTCAGGTTGTTCTGCTACTAGAAGTAGTAATTTTCAGATTTCTTTCTTTTCCCTAATGTGTTTTGTATTGATATTTAATTTTGTTTTCAAGTACTATTAACCTGAGACCCTGTGAGTATGGAGTTTAACATTCAGAGCCATTACCAGTTTTAGACACACCTTTCCAAATAAGTCATTTCTCTCAGTTCCTCAAATTATTAACTAAGGACCTAGATAAATAAGTGTATGGAATGTGTTTTTTATTTAATTTAATGCAATGAAATATAAATGAATCTAATTTAAATAAGTTTAACTTCTGCCACAAACATGGATTTTTAAAATCAAGAAGGCCTGTGATTAAATGCTTATTCTGGAAATTATTTGCTGTGCAGCTTTTAAGTTAATTAATCTCCAGACCTCAGTTTCCTTACCTATAAACCAGGGATAACTTACCTCTCTCTCCTGGAGGCATCATGTTAAATGAGATCAACTATTTGAATTCTCTATGCCTGGCAGATATTAGGTGCTCCGCTTAGTAAGTGTTCATGCTTTCCGCATTTTTTTAAGCTACCCTGTGTAACCTTTCTTGTCCCATGTTTCTCTAAAAGTGCCGCCTCTGAGGTTCCTGAAATTGAGGAATTCCCCAGGTGTTCAAGATCTTAGAAGAAAACTCCCAGGATTAATACTTGTTTTAAAAGGCTTAAACTCCCTCAGTGACTTTGACTAACACAGTTCAACTAATAACATGAGGACAATCTAGGAGCATCTGAGTTTAACTCCTATTTAAACTAAATAAGAGTTTAGTGTTCATGATTGATTCCCACAGAGCAGTGCCTCAGCATCAACCAGTGAAACTTGGGAACGTCAAACTCCCAAATGCCCACAGATTTGACTGAGTGTCTAGTAACTACTGAGCCAGGACCCCACCTCAGGAGATGACCTGGGCAAATGTTATCATTAGCAGAAATATGTCTCCATCATGGTTGCAGTCAAATGTAAACATTTATTGAGTACTATGGCAGAGTACCGAAGAAGGCAATGGCACCCCACTCCAGTACTCTTGCCTGGAAAATCCCATGGATGGAGGAGCCTGGTGGGCTGCAGTCCACGGGGTAGCGAAGAGTCGGACACGACTGAGCGACTTCACTTTCACTTTTCACTTTCATGCACTGGAGAAGGAAATGGCAGCCCACTCCAGTGTTCTTGCCTGGAGAATCCCAGGGACAGAGGAGCCTGGTGGGCTGCCGTCTTTGGGGTCGCACAGAGTTGGACACGACAAAGTGACTTAGCAGCAGCAGCAGCACGGTAGAGTACTAGGCTAAACACAGGGATACCAAAACTTATAATAACAACAGCTAAGGGTCAGTGAGTTCTTGCTGCACACTAAGAATTACATGAAACATTCTCTAGGAGGAACCTTTATTAGTCACCACAATGAGAATATGACATAGATGAGGTCACATACTTAAAACTATTATTATTAGAGTGGATCACAGGGGAAAAGGAATCATTATGGGTTGGAGTGGTCCAGAGGAAGGTAGAATTTGTATTGTGTCTTGAGGATTAGTACAATTTAGGTAAGTAGCAAAGAAAAGTTAAGAGTTCTTGACTAGGAATATCTAAGTGGCCCAGGCTAAGAGCATTATTTATTAATTCCTCACATTTATTAGAGGTTTTTGTTTATAAAAGTGTTCTCATGGTGTGTGTCACATTCAGCAATTCATTTTCCTCAGCTGATGTTATGTTTTTTGAGATCTATGTTCACATAAGGTCTGTTCTTTCCTTTTCATAGCTGTATAGTATTCCTTTGTGTGCATAGACCACAATTCATCTATTCCTCTATCGAATTTTGGGTTGTTTCTGATATTTTGGTACTATAAGCAATAGTGAAAGAGACATATTCACATGTATAGTTATGAATACGAGCATAACGGTGGGTAAACCTGTAAGTGGAATGGACGGTATTCATATTTTCAATATTACTAGATGCTACCCTATGGCCCTACACTAATTTATATTCTATTAGGCATGCACATGCTTCCATTTTTTTTACATGACCCCATATTTGTACTATGAATTTTGTTTTTGATTTTTTTTAATTTACCAATCCAATGAGTAAAAAAATGATATCTTGGCTTAATTAGTATTTTCCCAATAATATAATATATTGAACATCTTTCTAAATAGTTCCTGGCCATCCTGGTTTTCACTCTTGATAGCTGATCTTTATTGTTTCATATAGTGGGGGTTTGCATATAACTGGGACTTTCCAAAAAGGTCCCAGCATTTATAAAGCACTGGTTTATTGCATTTAAATCAAGTTCTAGAAAAGAGGGTTTCAGAAGTGGTAGTTTTTTTTAAAGAACATTTTTATTTGTTTTGTTTATTTTCTTTAAAAATGAAAGCACAGTGAAATAGGACAGAAAAATCTCTTGGGTTTGGAAAGTGAAATGCAGTGTTTTGACAGGAGCCTATGAGGTAATCTGAGACTTTTTAGAGCTCCCTTTTAGACAAGGGAAGGAAACTTCCAGCTGAGACACAACAAAAACCTCTTGGCAATTAGGGAGATGATTAATGCTTTTGTTCTTGGAAAATGAGGTATAGCAGAAACTAGTCCTAGGAATGACTTGTTCTCATTAGAGAAGCTAGAGATACAGGCAGCCCAGGCCTGAATGATGTGAGGACCATGGCTATGCTGAAATCCAGCAAGTTCATCTATGCTCCCAGGAAGTTGAAATACAAGACTCAACGAAGCTAGTGGTGTAGCCTCATATTGTTGAACTTGAATGCTGTATTCAAAGAGAAAATCAAAAATATGTATGGACATGAAACACATATCGTAGTTCTATCTCAAATCCTATTTGCTTTAAAGTTTACAACTTTATGGCTGCTGTTGTTGAGTCACTACGCCATATCCAACTCTGTGACCCCATGAACTGCAGCATGCCAGGCTTTCCTGTCCACAGTCTCCCTGGAGTTTGCTCAAAGTCATGTCCATTGAATTGGTGATGCCATCCAACCATCTCATCCTCTGTCATCTCTTTCTTCTCCTGCCCTCAGTCTTTCATCCCTCAAGCATCAGGATCTTCTAATGAGTCTTTTCCAGGTTTGTTATGGCATTCCATTCCCATACAGTAATGCTACCCAAATCTCAGTTATTCATTTAACTACCTAACGATTTTTCTACAGCTGTCACCTGAATAGACATTTATTGTAGTCTTGACCAGGGCAAGGATGTCCATGAATTCATGCACTTGTTATGTTTGTTATGTTTGCCCTAGAGCACATGAGAATAAATTCGAAACTATTAAAATCAATGTATTGTCAGTGTACTGCATAAAAATTCCTGACTTTGTCAAAGTGCTTACTATACTCAAGAAAACACTTTCATTAAAAGAGTTTCAACTCTCCTTCTAACCTGAATTTTGACTGTAGAGCTCAGTCACTAGCCCAGGGTAACAAACTGAATGTCTTCACAGGCTATCTAATGAAAACTGGACCGGGAGGCAATAGAGTTTATGAAAAAAGCAGTCAAAATATTGCAAACTTTTCTCCTGATCAGAAGATCACAGATGACCGAGTTCAAATGCCCTGTGTAATACATTTGTATCTGAGGATAATGATCTCAAGTCCTGTGGGCAAAAATATAATATGCACAATTACACCACATTCTCTTCCATTCATTGAGCCCATCAGAATTTATGGGATTGTGAATGACATCTTTATAGGGATCAAGGGTGTAATTTATAAAACATATCGTTTACAAAATTGGTAGCTGATTAGTAGTAACAAGTCGCATGTGATACTTTTCAAGCCAGCATAGTAGACAGCAGGATGTCATGTTAAGTAAAACCGTTCTTTGTTTCACTTTCAGTACAATATTTAATAACTTACATGAGATATTCAAGACCATATCATAAAATAAGCTTTGTGTTAGATGATTTTTATGCCACTGTAGGTTAATATAGGTGTTCTGAGTATGCTGAAGGTAGTCTAGGCTAAGCTTTAGCAATCTGTAGGTGAGATGCATTAAATGCAGTTTTGACTTATGATATTTTCAACTTAAAATGAATAATGTAAGTGTTCTGGGCACTTCAAATGTATATCATTCTTTTATAAGCTTTCTATTTTTAATATAGTGGCTTCATTTTTGGTTCAGTTTTATGACACAACCCTTGCCCTGTATAGCTCTTTCTCACAACCCATTCTTGATAACTTACTACATTTTATGTATCCATTTAGATTGCCTTAAATTCTTCTTAAAGCAAGATGGGATGTAAATACTTAAGAATAAAATCACATAAAGCATTCCTTATCTACTAGGCTCAAGACTTTTCCTAGATCTGCTCTTAGCACTCATCAAATCAAGTTGAATAATATTGATCTAGAGGTTTGTTTTTTTTTAACTGCAAAAAAAAGGAAAAACTAGTTTCTTACATGGAAGTATCTGAATTTATGTATTTTCAAAATGATGTCTCTTCTCTCAACTATTTGAGAAAATAATATTTTTGTATGCCACAGAGTTTGCAAATCACCTTGACTGCTCTGTTGCTCTAGAAAATAGAAATACAATAGATTCATCGGTTGTTCAGTTTCTGTTCCCCAGTTTAATTTTATAACAAACTCAGAGATGGAATTTTTATAACAGTTTTATTTGATTTTGTGATAAAGATTTTTTTTCTCTTGGAAAGACTAGAACAAAAGTGAGGAAAAGGCATCTTAGCACTGTCAAGAGATATTATTTTTGCTAGAAAAAGACAGGGGAAATGTCTTCCCTTTACAAGAATGAATTGATTTTATAGCAGCTGCTCTTGAAAAAGATACATTTATTGAAAATTCCTTCCTTCTGCTCTCCAGTCCCAATTAAAAAAAAAAAAAAAGGAAAACCACTTTTCCTATAAAAAAGAAAAACTCCCATGAATATATGTAGGTTGTGTATGTGTGTGTGTGTTAATCACTCAGTCGTGTCCGACTCTTTACAATCCCATGGACTGTAGCCCACCAGGCTTCTCTGTCCATGAAATTCTCCAGGCAAGAATACAGGAGTGGGTTGCCGGTTCTTTCTCCAGGGGATTTTCCTGATCCAGAGATTGAACCCAGGTTCGATCTTTGCAGGCAGATTCTTTACTATCTGAGCCACCAGGGAAGCATATATACGGGGTCCATGTGATCAAATATTACATGGTCATAAAGTAGAAGGGCAACTTACGCAGCTATATAGACTTGCCATGGGTTCAGCCTGATCATGAGAAGTGTGTGGAAAGCCCAGACTACAACAAGCATTTGCTGAGTTTAATCTTTTTCCTCTGTGGTTGGATTACATAAATATGGTTGATTTAACTGTTTATGTTAATAACTTTAAAGTTGCTAATAGATTGTGTGGTTCCTAAGCAGCTAATAGATACCCTAGATAATGGGAAAATAATTCTAAATCATGAAACTTTATTTGGAGGTTAAATAAATCTATTTTTAGAAAGTAATACAGTTTGATATTCATGTAGTCAGTTATAAATTCAAAATACAGTCTTTGAAGTTCTTTTATAAATTACAATATTATGCTACTAAGGTTATAGTTTCCGTTCATAATGGAAGATGGAAACTATTTTGTTTCTGTTTATGGCAAGATAAAAGAAAGGCATTTTTTTTTGCAATCTGCTTTACATAGTTTTATGATAAATGTGTGTATGGTTATTTTGCTACCTTTGCTCACATTGCTTGAATAAGAAAAGAAGGAAACACTAACAATCTTAGTACAGACATTGGAGTGAAAGGAAAATGAGAAATATACCATACTTTAAAAAGGGATGAGGATATGGGTATGTTGATTTAGTAATGCTAATGAAAAATGAATTTATGTGTATATTTTTTTAGTTTTAAGTTAAATTTCAAAGTAATTCCCTTTGAATATCCATCTCTCCACCTAAATGTTAAAATAGTATTAGCACATTTTGCCAATATGTTGCTGAACTCTGCTAAGTTCCTCCTGAAGTTCAATTAGTAAAGAAACAAACTTTGATTGAATTAATTTGATCACAATCAAGAAAAAATGAAACAAAAATATCTCGAACAAATCTGGACATATATTTGTTCAAGATGCAGGGGGGAAATAAGCTTTCTGATTTATGTAGATAAGAAAGAAAGAAAGATACCAGCTCACTTATATCCTAATCTATGTGACCCTATGGACTGTAGCCCACCAGGCGCCTCTGTCCACGGAATTCTCCAGGCAAGAACACTGAAGCGGGTAGCCATTCCCTTCTCCAGGGGATCATCCCAACTCAGAGATTGAAGCCAGGTGTCCTGCATTGCAGGCAGATTCTTCACCATCTGAGCCACTAGGAAAGGTTCTGTACTTGTATCTAATGTGATGGTGGGTAAGGACATGCTGGAGAAACAGGACATTCCTTCTTGATTCTGAACTGATTCGACTGTGAGAAGATATACTTCTCTGAGCAGCAGTGAGAGCATATACTGGAGCAAGGTTAAATCTCTGTGTTTGAGGGAGCAGTCTAAATCCACTTCAGAGAATAGACTAAAGTCACTTTTTTTTTTTGGTCAAAATGAGTTTGTCATCCTTACAAAACTTATGATCCAAATAAAATAAAATAAGTGAAAAAGTAAATGACAATGAACTTTTTTAATATTACTCTTTGACTTACTTTCAAGGCCAAAGATATAGATATTAAGCAATATATATATGTTTATATACATAAATACATATATAAATTATTTAATATTTGCTTTGCTTGGACCTAATTTGATCTTGTTTGTAAATTACATCTTGATTGAGATGATCCAGGCTTCCCTTGTGGCTCAGCTGGTAAAGAATCCTCCTGAAGTGTGGGAGACCTGGATTCTATTCCTGGTTTGGGAAGATCCCCTGGAGAAGGGAAAGGCTATCCACTCCAGTATTCTGGCCTGGAGAATTCCATGGACAGTCCATGGAGTTACAAAGAGTTGGACACAACTGAGCGACTTTCACTTCAGATGACCCAGTCACTATGACTTGTGAGAGAGATACCCATTCTTACACTAGTGTTTCAAGTGCTAAGTTTAATAGTAAGTAAAAAAAAAAAAAAATCCATCATGTTATGTCTCAAAATGAGACAAACTGAGAAACAAAAGATAATCATATCTTGACACATCAACTTCCCCTAAATATTTACATGAATTGGTGAAGGACTGCAAGCTTTTGGTATAGAATAAAATGTTTTTCAAACCTTGATTATTATTCTCCTAAAAGTCAGTTTTCAAACCACTTCCATTTCTGTGCACTTGTAACTTTTCATACTAATGGTATTTTAAGGCTTAGTATTTGGAAAGGACCTTAGAGATTACCTAGTGACCCTGCCAACCAAGGCAGGGATTCTTTATACAATATCCCTGACAGATTGTCAGCTAACCTTTACTTGTACATGTCCAATAGTGGGGAGGTGCTTACTTTGTGTATCAACCCATGCCATAATTGGACAGCTATACATTTTATAAAATTTGCCTTCATATTTAGCTGAAATCTGTCACCCTCGAATTCCCGGTCATTAATCCACTCATCTGCCTAGATCAACATGGAGTCAGTATTTCCTGGCTTTTGTCAGCCTGCAAGTATTTGAAGATTGTTGCTGTGTTCTGCTTAATTGTTTGAATCCTCTTAAGATGTGAAACTAGATGTTACTCCTTCTGCCCTTTCTCAACTATATTGCCACGATCTCTCAATGCATTCTTTTTTTTTTATTGGCATATAATTGCTTTGCAATGTTGTGTTACTTTCTGCTGTACAATTAAATGAATCAGCTATATGTATACATACATGTCTTCCCTCTTGAGCCTTCCTTCCACCCTCTCCCCCATCCCGCCCCTCTAGGTCTCTACAGAGCACTGAGCTGAACTCTCTGTGCTCTATAATATAGCAGCTCGCCACTGTCTGTCTGTTTTATACACAGTAGTGTGTATACGTCAATCCTGACGTCCCAAGTCATCCCGTCGCCCCCTCTCCCCCCACCGACCCCCGCCGTGCCCACATGTCCATTCTCTGCAGTTCTTTACATCGGCATCTCTGTTCGTGCCCTGCAAGTAGGTGCATCTGTACCATTTCCCGAGATTCCACATAATGCCCTGTGTAAATGATTACAAGCAGAATTCAACACCATGTTCTAAATGTAATATGGAAAACGGAATAAAACAGAACAAAGGTCTGCATTTTCTTCCCTTCATCTCTCCCTTTCTTCCTTTCTTTATATAATGCTGACAATCTACCAGGCACTTTTCTAAGCACTTCACGAATATGAACTTCCCGAAACTTTATTTTATAGCCTAAGGATTAAGTCTTAAAATGAGAAAACCTAAAAAAAAAAAAAAAGATGAGAAAACCTCCCCCAGGGGGCTGAATGACTTGCTCAGTGGCTCCCACCTAAGGAAGCAGCGTGAGGCCAAGTGCATGCTTCTAAGAGCCTAGGATGTCTCTCCCGATCTGTATTTCTTTCTTTGTTCTTGGATCCATAAATTTCATGACCTTTATAAAACAACTTTTTCTCACTGTGTAATAAATTGAAACATGTAGTCCTTTTTCATATATACTACTCTCTAGCAAGCTTTCTCTTGAGCTCTACTGGGATAATTGATATTTTGCAGTAAAACTTAAATATATATATATGTTTATTCTTGTCAACCTTACCTCTGAGATAAGTATAAAGGCCCAAATAAGTATGGTGGCCATATTGTATATTTTCTATGCTTTAAGAAACAGGGCTGAGATTTATAATAGAATATATTTCTAAACAATGATATCTAATTAATAGGTAATTTAAGGACTTTAAAATTTTATATAAATAAGAAAATGAATATTTAAAAGCGATATTCACGAAAGCAATCTTTTGGATACAGTGAAATACCTACATTGAAAAATCACACGAGGTGTAAAACCAAAACTTACTCATGTGTAATAGCATGTAATGACTCTGAAACCAATTTGTGGTTGACTGTTGGCCTAACCAGACCACAAAGTCTTAACCAAGTTTGCAAGGTGGTGACATATGCAAGTTGGATTTGGTTCAAGTTCACTTCAGTTCCCCACTGAACAAGCATGGTAATGATGGCAAAAAGAACAGGGTGTCAGTGAGGAGCTAAAGTTGCATGGGACTTGTATAGTTACTTTTTCTCATAAAAGCCACAAAGTACCAGGCAGGTAGTGAAGTGGATAGTCAGACACCTGAGCAAGCTCAATTTTGTGCCATTGTTAGGCTGGAGCCAAGTCTCCCTCAAGGTCTACTTACCATCACAAAGGGCAAACTTCCAGCCTGGTGATGACCTACTTCTTCCTCCTGTTTCTTTCTGCAACACAGGGGCTCTATAGGCTATTCTTGGTTGACCAGAACCCAATTAATTCTTCCTACAAAAGTATTTCATTTTATTCCGGGTTGTTATGCCACTATGGCGGAAGCCATTAACCATAAGAAATGGGTGGTTCGGAGTTCTCTCTTACAGAAGAAAGAAGTTTTTGAGTGCATATTATTTGCTGAACATCATGCTTCACATTAAATATAAATAGATAGATAGATATTGGATTGGCCAAAAAGTTCATTTGTATTTTTCCGTAAGTCAGCCAAAACACCAGGTTGAACATTTTGGCCAACCCAGTATCTGTGAATATGAGGTGTCCTTTGTCCTCAAAAAGCTTCATAGCCTTCTGAGAGAGAAATGCAAGCAAATAAATAATGGCAGATTAAGTTTTTATGATATTATGTGTAAACTTCTTTGGAAACAAAGATAAGAGAGCAGCTGATTCCCAGAGATGTGGTAGCGGGGTGCATGGAACTCTGTTGGTGCTTCAGAAAGAAGGTGACCCTGGTATTATTATGAGATGGGTAAATTAAGAATGAACATATTCTACCCATAAGAGACATTAATGTTCTGGTTTTCTTTTTAAAAACTATTGATTATTCTCTAATTTTCAGTATGTTTTGCTAAAGGCCTAAGATTGCCACATATTGACAGTAAATATTAAAAGTAGATTACTTTTTAAAGTTATGATTTCTGAAAAGGTAATGACCTTAAAAAAGGCTAGAAATATGACTTTTATAGGTATCCAGGTCCAGGAGCCCTTATCCCTCTCCAAATACATTGGTTTTCTCCATGATTTTTAACCTGTTTATACCTTTATAACTGGCATCATTAGCCTGATGACACAACCAAGACAATGAGTACATCTGGGAGAGAACTCTGCGATGCAAACCAAACCTATTAGTTTCTCCCATTAGTTTCAGTTTGAGTTGACCTCCTCTCAATTGTTGTAAACATCATAACTACTAAACCCAAATTCACCTCCATCCTTTATTCCACGAATGAAGAGAAGTTTGTTAGGGGCCAGACACCTTGCAACAGATAATCATGAATGAATTTTTGTGTAAGAACCCTCCCCATTTGCTGTAAAACCAGATTATTTTTTTTTAAATATTACTGCTGCAACATAGAATTTTACTTTAATTTTCCTATTCAGTTCAGTTCAGTTCAGTTCAGTCGCTCAGTCGTGTCCGACTCTTTGCGACCCCATGAATCGCAGCACACCAGGCCTCCCTGTCCATCACCAACTCCCAGAGTTCACCCAGACTCACATCCATTGAGTCAGTGATGCCATCCAGCCATCACATCCTCTGTCATCCCCTTCTCCTCCTGCCCCCAATCCCTCCAGCATCAGAGTCTTTTCCAATGAGTCAACTCTTCGCATGAAGTGGCCAAAGTACTGGAGTTTCAGCTTTAGCATCATTCCTTCCAAAGAAATCCCAGGGCTGATCTCCTTCAGAATGGACTGGTTGGATCTCCTTGCAGTCCAAGGGACTCTCAAGAGTCTTCTCCAACACCACAGTTCAGTTTCTTTAAATCTCAAACCCTTCTTGTTCTTGAGTATCTGATTCATAATTGTCAAGGGAGAGTAGTATATGAATTCTTCAGTGCTTTAAACATAATATTGAACTGGAGAGCTAACCTCTTATGCTATCATATGCTGTTGAAATAGAGAGCAAATTAGAGCTAAAATAGCTTCCTCAAAAATGCTCTAAGAAAAAAAAATTAAACCATCTGAAAAATAATAGCCTCATGATAAAATAATGTTTATTTTAATGCTATTTGTGACTGGGACACAAGTAGTTAGATTAAATGTCTCCTTTCTGCTGTTGACTTGTATCAAGAATTTAATAGGCATTATATTATCAACCTTAAAGTATACATGAGCGTCAGAGAAAAGAGAGAAAATGACTTTGCTATTTGACAAAGACCCATTTTAGTTTATGAATCTGGGATTGATGGTGGTGTTTACCCCGGCCTCTTCCGTATGAAAACTCCAGAGTCCATCGGTACCTCAGAGTCGTGTGTATCATTAAAAGTGGCAAAAAAGCATGTAGTGTTTCAATCTTTTTATAGACGCCTCTTAGAAATCAGTGATTATCAGTATTGATAGTGGTTTATTTAACCATCAATCCAACTTTACTGCACTGTGCTATTGAAAATGGATAGATAATAGTTAGCTCCATGGTTCCTGTGACTTTGGAATTACAGATGCCACACGAGTGAGTCCACAAGAAATATTCATTGAAATTATGAGGCTAATAAAGAATCTAAAAGGTTCAAACTAGTCAATAGGATCTTACACACACACACGTATGTACTTGGTGGTGCATACCACAAAATGCTTACTAAGCAATCTTCAGCTAATGATTATAGTTAAAATTAGATGATTGTGAAGCAGCCATACAAATTCAGTAGAACAGATCATTCTGAATAAGATAACTGATATAAAGACCTTCATCCATTCCTCTTTTATAAATAGTGTGTAATAAAGATTATCACTTATATATATTGCTATCTCCATTTCCTAAATACTTAATGCTCAACAATGTCATTATATGTCTGTGAATATATTTAAACATGATTTAGGAATCTTTTGTGACTAGGCAGCCTCCTATAATCACAGCACTAGTCTTAGTAATAGATTGGAAAAATATTAAAATCAATGTTGCAAATCCTTAATCTGGGCAAGCAGACACTCAAAATTAAGTTAGTTCTCAATAAAAGAAAAAAAGAAAAGGACTCTATGGACTATTGGTGGAATGATCTGATTTTTAGATTATTGTGTGTGTGTATGTAGTGAACCATCTCAAATTCTATGTGTTTTCAGACCCAAGAGGCAATCACTCGCTCTATCATTATGAGCCATCTTCCTCTAAGTAGCTCAATAGGGATAACAAAACCCATTTCAGTCTCAATTTTAGTTTAATTCCCAGCTGGAACTTGAAATGAGGCTGTAATGAACTTGAACTTGCAGCAGTGATTATCTCATATGTGCATATCAAAATGTTCAGATACAGTAGCAGTGTTTCCATATACTATTCAGAAAGCATTCAGTTCTGCAGACACAGATGAAAAACAGGGTTGTTATGGCTCCCAAATTATTTCTGAGAACAGGGCAGCCAGTCAGATTTTGTTGTATTTTAATTACTATATAACAGGATGACAGAACAGCATTATAGTGTGATCTGAGGATTTTTTAAAATGACCTATAGAACTGCATCCCCATCAGAAGTTTCTCAATTAATGCATCACTGTCAGCAGTGTTATCCAAAGAAAATACATGATGGCAAAGGTTGGTCATGTATAATATAATATATCACTAAGTACATTTAGTGATAGGTTGATTAGAATCATAAAATATTTCTTTAAAAAAAAGAACGGATCACCCCAGTGTCCAAATAGTTCCCTAAAACCATTTAGGCTTTTAGGAAGACACATTCATTCCTTTGACTGTCATAGGCATCATTCAATATTTTATTACTAAAGTACTAAATTGCATTTTGTGGACATGGATGAATGACTGTGCCGATTTAGATGTTTAATAGGACAGAATTCAAGTACGAATAAGTTAAGCGTCCAGTGGATGAGGTTGCTGGAGTTTATGTCAACATGTAAAAATCGACACAAGAAAGATCTGAATCGGGGTTCTTATTGTATCATTTTTACTGTCTGGTAGAGAGCTCGGTAATTAGTAAGTCACTGCTGCTGCTGAGTCGCTTCAGTCATGTCCAACTCTGTGCGACCCCATAGACGGCAGCCCACCCGGCTCCCCCGTCCCTGGGATTCTCCAGGCAAGAACACTGGAGTGGGTTGCCATTTCCTTCTCCAATGCGTGTAAGTCACTATTCTCCCACAATTTTCTACATGTCAGTTATCTTCTCTCCATAGTTTCTTGGAGATTGGAAGATGCAGGTAAATTCTGAGTTAAGCATTCAAACATATCTAAAGTAGTTTTTGAGAAGCAGGCACATGAATGCAGGTACGATTTTAACTTTTATTTATGTGAGAATGTGGTGACCCAACACTGGGGCAAAGAATATGAGTCAGAGTCTCTCGTGTTTCTTAATAAGATACCAGTGGCCCCACTATCACCAGTGACTAGAAACATGCAGATTTCCTTTCTGTTAGCAACACAGAAGGTTGGCATCTAATTAGTATCTGCGTCAGATCAGGCAGTACCATTTCTCCCCAGATTCCCTCCCCAGAGCGTCTTCTGGAAGCCCATCCTTGGTGTACTGGCTCATATTTATGTTGAAACACGCATCTGATCAGTTCCCTGCATGCTTAAGAACATGTAAGTAGCCTGTCACATCATCACTCGTTTCCTGGCCTTTTCCTTGTCTACAACTCTTTTCCTCCTAAACCCTGGGTCCTTGAAGCCACTGTGCTTTGGCCACTGTCTGTGTCTGCTGTATTCTTCCCTTTAATTTGCCTAGGAAACGGTCATGTATTTATAACGTCTGCCCTGAATCATACCCCCACTGTGATGCTTCCTTGTTCCTTTTTCAATGCTTGACTGTACAGACATTCATCATGAGATGTAGGTATTTGTATAATTTGGATCTTTCCTCCCTCTCTGAGCCCTGAAAGCAGGTACATATTTATTCATCTGATACAGTGTCTGGTACATGATAGAGGGTGAAGAGCTGGAAATGCAGAGTCAGGATTCTATAGATGGAAATCCTGAGGGAACGTAGACTTTAGGCTTAGACAATATCAAGGCCAATTCTCTCAAGTATGGTGCAGTGGGAAAGAATCCTCTTGTTAGTGCAGGAGATGCAAAAGATGAGAGTTCAATCCCTAGCTCAGGAAGATCCCCTGGAGTTGGAAATGGCAACCTGCTCCAGTATTCTTGCCTGGAAAATTCCACGAGCAGAGGAGCCTGGCGGGCCATAGCCCATGGGGTCACAGAAGTCGGGCATGACTGAGTGACTGAGTGTGCGCACACACACACACACAAACACACACACACACAATAATTAAGTCTATTTAGGTTCAAGTAAATGCCACTAGTCAGAGCCCTAAGCCCAGGACCTGTTTCCCCAATGCTTCGTCTACATCTCTTTCCTATGTACCACGCGGTTCATATCTGTCATAGTACCCTGGCCTTGTTTTTAATCCTCTTCCTTGAAAAGAAACTTTCCTCCAAATAACTGTGTCTAAATAACACCAGGAGAGTTCCTATTATTACTAAGAAGTTCTAAAATAATCATTAGAGTTTTTAGAAAACCAAGGGAAAATAAGTTATTTGTGCATGTCTTGACTCTTGAAAATGTTTTGTATTTATTGGGTTGACTAAGAAGTTCATTTGCATTTTTCTACATTACAGAAATGAACAAGTTTTTTGCCAACCCAATATTATATAATTGATGTGCACAATGCTTTATTCAGTCTAGTAAAAACAAGCATGTTTTTAAGAAATATATCTAAAGAATAACAAAATTGTTATGAGGGTATTTTGTAAAATACTAGAAAGACTTTAAATATGATGGGAATGTGATAAAATAGTTTATTCTTGATTAAGAAAGACACAGTGTTGATTCCAAGGAAATCAGAACAACATATTATTTCAGTATAGTGTATTATTTCATACTTTGTTCAAAATAAAGCTACCAAAGAAAATGAAGAGATGAGAGAAGTGGTCTTATCTTGACTTACAATAATAAAATATTCACATAGCTTTCTTGCAGTGATGAGTTCTGAATCTACAAATGTTTATAAGACAGCCCTGGATTTCATCTTTTATTAAATAAAAAGAAAATTGAGACATTTATCTTAGTTAAAAATGAAAATAAAACGGCACCTACTCTAAATACATGTGTAGATGAATAAGGCATTTTGTCAGAATTATTTAATAATTGAATTGATTTTCTACTTAACATGTGAGCCATCATGACCTTGGTATGCAGATATTTACTTGAGTAAATGGTTTAGTTTTCTGATTAGTCTATGGCTTTAAACTTTATTCTGAACTTTCGTTAAGGAACCATTTGCTAATTTGTGTTCCTCTGAACACCAGTTACATTTGTGATGTTAAATAAGTGTTCAAAGAAAAAAAAAAAAAGCTTATCTATATCTCAGAATATCACAATGTATATGTATTATAGGACAAAATGAGAAAGTATAATATTAACAGTAAAGTGAATAAAAGATAAAAGAGCACACGTGTCAGTCATGTCCGACTCTTTGAGACCCCATGGACTGTAGCCTGCCAGGCTCCTCTGTCCATGAAATTCTCCAGGCAAGAATACTGGAATGGACTACCGTTTCCTCCTCCAGGGGAATCTTCCTGACCGAGGGATTGAACCTGCATCTCCCGCAGCTTCTACACTGGCGGGCAGGTTCTTTACCACTGCACCACCTGGGAAGCCCATAATATATGCTCAGTTCAGTCCAGTCACTCAGTCGTGTCCGACTCATTGCCACCCCATGAATCACAGCACGTCAGGCCTCCCTGTCCATCACCAACTCCTGGAGTTCACTCAAACTCATGTGCATCGAGTCGGTGATGCCATCCAGCCATCTCATCCTCTGTCGTCCCCTTCTCCTCCTGCCCCCAATCCCTCCCACCATCAGGGTCTTTTCCAATGAGTCAACTCTTCGCATGAGGTGGCCAAAGTATTGGAGTTTCAGCCTCAGCATCAGTCCTTCCAATGAACCCCAGGACTGGTCTCCTTTAGGATGTACTGGTTGGATCTCCTTGCAGTCCAAGGGACTCTCAAGAGTCTTCTCCAACACCACAGTTCAAAAGCATCAAACCTTTGGCACTCAGCTTTCTTCACAATCCAACTCTCACATCCATACGTGACCACTGGAAAAACCATAGCCTTAACTAGACAGACCTTTGTTGGCAAAGTAATGTCTCTGCTTTTGAATATGCCATCTAGGTTGGTCATAACTTTCCTTCCAAGGAGTAAGCATCTTTTAATTTCATGGTTGCAATCACCATCTGAAGTGATTTTGGAGCCCCAATAAAATAAAGTCTGACACTGTTTCCCCATCTATTTCCCATGATGTGATGGGACCAGATGCCATGATCTTCGTTTTCTGAATGTTGAGCTTTAAGCCAACTTTTTCACTCTCCTCTTTTATTTTCATCAAGAGGCTTTTGAGTTCCTCTTCACTTTCTGCCATAAGGGTGGTGTCATCTGCATATCTGAGGTTATTGATATTTCTCCCGGCAGTCTTGATTCCAGCTTGTGCTTCTTCCAGCCCAGCGTTTCTCAAGATGTACTCTGCATATAAATTAAATAAGCAGGGTGACAATATACAGCCTTCACGTACTCCTTTTCCTGTTTGGAACCAGTCTGTTGTTCCATATCCAGTTCTAACTGTTGCTTCCTGACCTGCATATAGGTTTCTCAAGAAGCATGTCAGTTGTTCTGGTATTCCCATCTCTTTCAGAATTTTCCACAGTTTATTGTGATCCACACAGTCAAAGGCTTTGGCATAGTCAATAAAGCAGAAATAGATGTTTTTTCTGGAACTCTCTTGCTTTTTCCATGATCCAGTGGATGTTGGCAATTTGATCTCTGGTTCCTCTGCCTTTTCTAAAACCAGCTTGAACATCAGGAAGTTCACAGTTCACATATTGCTGAAGCCTGGCTTGGAGAATTTTGAGCATTACTTTACTAGCGTGTGAGGTGAGTGCAATTGTGCAGTAGTTTGAACATTCTTTGGCATTGCCTTTCTTTGGGATTGGAATGAAAACGGACCTTTTCCAGTCCTGTGGCCACTGCTGAGTTTTCCAAATTTGCTGGCATATTGAGTGTAGCGATTCTTATTTCTACAAATTATTAGGTATCATTATATAATATGTACTGTGGTATCTACTGGGAACTTCTTAGAAAACCTAATAATTTGTAGAAATAAGAATTGATAGGCTAATCATCTGTACTCTGGTTTTCAATCAGCTGTTTACTTTTTATTAATCTTCCTCTAGGGGGAAGTATTTTAAGGTAATAAGAGTGACAGCTAATTCCTGTTTTACTAAAATGGAACACATTAGGATATAATTCCGTAAAACCAAAGGATAAACCTCCTAATAAATGTTAGTTTCATGTTTCTGTATGAAAATCTTAGATCATACCTAGATTAATTTTGGAATTTTATTTATGCAAATTCAGGTCTTCATAATCCCCTAATCAATTTCTTGGAAACTGGCTTTCAATGAATTATTTGCATTTATATAGTGGAAGAAATTAAAAGAATGAATGTCAGTATTTTAGCTGTGTGGTTCTAGAGCTCAACAATTTGACTATAAGTCATAAAGTCAGCTCCTAAATCAATGGCACATGGGTATAGTCCATGGACCTCTTGTTAACTGATTTGTGGTTTGAGGTAATTACATATGGCACCTGGATTGTCTTCCATATTTCTTAAGCCTTCGCCTTTTAATGAATCTTACAAATTGTCATTTATTAATTTGGCCATAAAATTCCTGCCTATTGATATATTCACCTTTCTGGAAAGAAATATATTTAATGTTCACCACATAACCACAAAACTCATATTTTAGCCAAGTACAGCATTGTACTAAGTCTTGAGTATCAATCATAGCTTATATGGTTGGTTTTACTGCTTATATTCCTTTAGTTTATGGTTTTCCTTCAGAATTTGTCATATACAATATACACTTCTGGTTGTGATCCCAACTGCTGCTGTTACTTTTTAATCCCATATTTTCTTCCTAGCCCATTGTCATTTGACTCCCATTCATCAGTCCGCTTAGACTGTTCAGTTGAACATCGCTGATAACTACTCTCATGTCAAAGACAGTGATATAAATAACAGCCTTATTTATATTACATATTGTGTCTCAAAATTGAGTCATGTGCTGACCTCTTTAGAAGAGAGAATTATTACATAATTCCTTTCTGATTTAAGTTATTTTTAGTATAGTGTTACTTACATATACCCAGACATAAAACCGGGTATGAACTCCCCATGCCTTTAGCACTGATACAACTACAAAGCCAAAGTCAACACACAAATTACACAAAACAAAACCAACAAAATCTGAGTTAGCACAAGTCCTTTCGTGTGACTTGATACTGTTTTGCTGGATTTAAATTGCATGTGACAGCAGTTCAGTTTGCATATACTTTGCGTGCTATATGACACACTTCTCCCATCACTCATTTTTGAAAATGAGTATAAAACCTATGGGTAGCAGGTACCATCCTTTCAATTTGCTTCCTCTTAGTCCCAAAGTGTCATGAGTACACCAGGCAATGCTGCATTGTTCTCTCACTGCTCATGAAGACAGCGTCTAAAAGTTGGGACCAGTGTCATCGTAAACAGCAATGCAAGTCTTAATTACTTGTCCGTCAACTGAAAATCTGTCAGTTCTTCCCCTGAACATTTCTCTGACTTTGACAGGTTCTCTCCACCACCCTGGTCCTTTCTTATTTGCCACACACCTTGATTATTTCAATATTCTTTTTCCTGCTTTTTGTGCTTCCAGTCTCTCTGCTTCAATCTGCCCTGTATATTATTTTCAGACTAATTTTTCTAAAATCCAAATATAGTGTTTTGAACCGTACAGTCCTGTGGTGTCATTTTATCTTCTCCTGATCTCTGTCAGATCACGGCCTCTCTGTTTCTCTCACTCATCTTTTCACCATGTTTTGACAGAAATATGTGCCGCTACACACTCATTCAGCAAACATGTGACAAGCGTAGCAAAACCCACAAGTCTTTGCCTCTATCTTTTTTTTCTTTTTATTTTTTGTTTTTAACACCTACATGTTGTCTCTCCTTTCGTCTAACTTCTACTGGGCCAGTCAGTGTAGACTGGGGCTATACCAGGCACACTAGAATGTGTGGTCACCCTAAGCCTAAGCCCACACTGATAACTCTTTCGATTCAAAACCTTTATCTCATTTTATATTGAAATGTAGTTGCTTAACAATGTTGGTATTGGTTTCAGGTGTGCAGCAAAGTGATTCAGTTATACATATACATATATCTATCCTTCTTCAAATTCTACATACAATAAAGTAAAAATTAAGAAAAGAAAAATCCTTTGAGAGCACAGGCATTTATGCTAATGAGATGACTGAGTCTGGACCCCCTAAGTAGCATCAAGATGATGTCGGTCAACAGAATGACGAAGAGACAAGAGGATTGCAGGGGGTATGGGCTGGAAATTAAGCTCTTAAGCAAAGACATTTGATGAACGTCCGGGTTGGTGAGGACATCTGAATGCTGGGAGGGTTACAGACCCCAGTTCCATGAGGGACAAAATCTGTGCTGGGGACCTCACCCTATGTACTTCTTCATCTGATTATCATTTTGATTATCATACATTTTATTCACATTTTAGCACGTGAAATATACTATATAGTAAATATACTATATTAAGTTATTTTATTACCCTTGAAGCTGCCTACCAATGCAAGAGACACAAGAAAAGGAGATTCAATCCCTAAGTCAGGAAATCCCCTGGAGGAGAGCATGGCAACCCACTCCAGTATTCTTCCCTGGAAAATCCCATGGATGGGGAGCCTGGCAGGCTACAGTCCATAAGGTTGCAAAGCAATGGACACAACTGAAGCAACTTAGCACACAAACATAAAAAACCTTTATTTCTTATATGGCAAGACTACGGATTTTTCACTAATTCTTGGTATGTTGGGCTGCTCTGGTTAGACTGTAAGGCCATGTATGCATGTACTATAATCTGTATAGTTTCTGGAACAATGCATAATGTAGAAAAGAAAAGTGTATGACAACAATTAAGAGCACAGACAGGAGTCAGAGGAACCAGATTCTAATTCTAGCTCGACCTCTATTACCAGTGTCAGCCTGGATATTCTACCTAGTATCTGCATTTTCCCATTTGCACAATAAGTCTCTGTACCCACCTCACAGTAGTGATATAAAGGTTAAAGGAGATCATTGGGTGAAGTGATTGGTATTTGTGGCACAGTCGCTGCTCAATAAGTGGTAACCTTTACTATTAACTTTCTATGAGCTTAGTTGATGCTTTATGCATGAGTGTTATAGGAACCATCCATTAGTTTTCTTCCTTCTTGAATTTTTCAGTGTTTTATAAGTTGAAACAGCAGCAGCCACAGTGGCAGGTTCAGAAAGGACAATTTTACACCACAATTATGTAGAAAAATGAGCCAGAGCACCATAGGGATTACTGAGGAACACTGAGATCACAGTGAGTCATATGGAGGTTCTCCAGCTCTGGTTCCTCCCAAGCCTGAGTGCATTTCTATACAACAATGTGCCAGACAACTTGTCCTCACAATGCATAAAACCTGAGGAGTAAGAAAAGGGCTCCTTGGTAGGGATGGAGCATGAGAGGGGGTTCTGTTTCATTGTGTGTAAACTGAAGAATATATAGTTAATCTAATTGTTCTGCAACAATTTCTGCTCTGTACCTTGCTAATGAGCTCCTGGTCTTCCTCTGGAGCCTCTGCTTCCTCTTCTGAAAAATGAAGGGGTTTGATGATGTAATCTCTAACGTTGCCTTCTAGCAGTAACAATCTGAGTTGTAGAAAAATTTTAAGCAACTTAGAGGGAGCCTAAACAAGAGAAGGATTCCTCGGGTAGCTCAGACAGGAAAGAATCTGCCTGCAATGCAGGAGACTCAGGTTTGATCCCTGGGTTGGAAAGATCCCCTGGAGAAGGGAATGGCATTCTTGCCTGGAGAATCCCATGGACAGAGGGGCCTGGCGGGTTACAGTCCATTGGGTCACAAAGAGTCAGACACGACTGAGCAACTAGCATACACAAGTGAGAAAAGAAGGGGAAAAGACCCTTTTTCTAAGCTCTGTGTCTCTGGGTCTTACTCAGTTGAACAGAAGAGAGTTGATACAGAATGTAATTTCTAACAGATGTGGAAGAAAACCCAAGCCAAGTGGGTAGAAAAAGAAATTAAGGGGCCCGTAGAATCCTCTTGCTTCTACTGGAATGAAACTACTGACACATTTTTTATTTTAATAATAAAAAAAAAAAATAGTACTGATGAATCTATTTGCCAGGCAGGAATAGAGACACAGACGTAGAGAACAGACCTTGGACACAACAGGAAAGGAGAGGGTGGGACGAATGAAGAGAGTGGCCCTGACACATACACTCTGCCATATTTAAAGCAGAGAGCTAATAGCAAGTTGCTGTACAATGCAGGAGCTCAAGCTGGCGCTCTGTGACAGCGTAAAGAGGCGGCATATGGTGAGGCGTGGGGAGGTTCAAGAGGGAGGGGACATACGTATACCTACGGCTGATTCATGTTGTTGTATGGCCAAAGCCAACACAATATTGTAAAGCAATTAGCCTCCAATTAAAAATAAATAATAATAAAAGCACCAAAAAAGAAATATCATATTGATGAGTCCAAAAAAAAAAAAGTGTTAACTGGAAGCAATTATTGCGATTGGCTCCAAGTGATCATTTCGTACTCTCACGGATAGCCATCTGTTTGGCAAACGGCACAGCCATTTCAAGAATTATTGCAGGAAATGGTTGCAAGGGTCAGAAAGAATGGCTCTGTTAGACTCAGTTTGATTATCTGCATCAGTGTTACAAAAACAGACAGAAGGAAAAAAAAAATGTATCTGAGACAAATGTATCTGAGACAGAATACTCTTTCCTGGGTCTTGCCATTTGTAATTGCTACCTCTGTCTAACATGAACCAAACTCAACTATCACATATATAGTCTCTCATTCATTTCTATTTACTTCACTTTACTCCAGACCTTTATAACTTTTGACCTGGACCACTGAAATACTCTCTTAATTACTCTTTCTTCTAGTCCTTCACCTTCTAATCTGTTTTACGCATTCCTCCCAAAGAGATTTTCCTGCAGTTCAACTCTAGTCATACGACTCCCACTACAAAGAGAGTAATATTAAAATTCTTTAGCCTGGAATTCAGAGGCTTCTCTTACTTCAAGATCAGTCAACTTATTCTATATGACAACCCCTTCCTCTTTCTTTTTATTCTTAGATTGTAGTCAGTTCAAACTATTGAAGGCACAAAGTTGGTACTCAAAAAATATTCCTTGGATAACTATGTAAATAAAAAGTCCTGCTTGAGTTTTTAACGCAGTTATTTTCCCAACTTATTTCGTCAGAGATATCTTAGGGAATAGCGTTTTCATGGCATTGTATTCTGTACTTCTTAGAGGGCTTGAGAGGTATAGGTCAAAAAGGAAAATTAATCTAGCATGCGTGTGTGCTAAGTCGCTTCAGTCATGTCTGACTCTGACCCTATGGACTGTCACCACCAGGCTCCTTGTGCATGGGATTCTCCAGAGGGATACATGTATACCTATGGCTGATTCATGTTGAGGTTTGACAGAAAACAACAAAATTCTGTAAAGCAGTTATCCTTCAATTAAAACATAAATTAAGTTAAAAAAAAAAAAAAGAGAATACAGGAGTGGGTTACCATTTCCTTCTCCAGGTAGTTTTCCCAACCTAGGGATTGAATTCACGTCTCTTAAGTCTCCTGCATTGGCAAGCAGGTTCTTTATCACTGGTGCTACCTGGGAAGCCCAAATTAATCAAGATTCATGGCCAACTGCCTATAACTTATATTGATACAAAACCAATTTTAAAAAGGAAAAGAAATACTCAGCATTGAACAGGAAAGCAAGAGGAAACATCTGTGTCAGTAGAAGATAGGTGGATATCTTTTAAGATCATTTGTTAGCTCTAGGTACAGAAGTTCTGGGAAGCCAATTGTAAAGTTTTCCCAGTGGCTATAATCAGAAATAGCATGTTGGATACAATATCAGGCACCAGATAATTACAGGTCACTAGCAGTATTAGAAATTAAAAGGGAAGCAGAACAATACATTCTGGTGTAGTCAATTTGATAGTCATTTGTGTTGATAAAATGCTCTAATTAGTTGTTTTTGTGTGTGTATGATCATGGGAAGGCTTCAGTCCAAAGAACCATATGAAAAGGCAGCATAAACTGAAACTTGCATGTGAATGTAAAATATAAATACTTGGGACTTACAGACACTGAGCTCCAAAACCGTACAAAGATGCTACTCCAACCGCAGGACCAGCAGCATAGATGTTCTGAATAATTGTGGCATGAATGCTTAGGTGATCAAAAATTCAACCTTGGCTTTATTTGTTTACTAAACCACTAAGTTATGACCAACCTAGATAGCATATTGAAAAGCAGAGACATTACTTTGCCAACAAAGGTCTGTCTGGTCAAGGCTATGGTTTTTCCAGTGGTCACATATGGATGTGAGAGTTGGACTGTGAAGAAGGCTGAGCGCTGAAGAATTGATGCTTTTGAACTGTGGTGTTGGAGAAGACTCTTCAGAGTCCCTTGAACTGCAAGGAGATCCAACCAGTCCATTCTGAAGGAGATCAGCCCTGGGATTTCTTTGGAAGGAATGATGCTAAAGCTGAAACTCCAGTACTTTGGCCACCTCATGCGAAGAGTTGACTCACTGGAAAAGACACTGATGCTGGGAGGGATTGGGGGCAGGAGGAGAAGGGGACGACAGAGGATGAGATGGCTGGATGGCATCACTGACTCGATGGACGTGAGTCTGAGTGAACTCTGGGAGTTGGTGATGGACAGGGAGGCCTGGCGTGCTGCGATTCATGGGGTCGCAAAGAGTCAGACACGACTGAGTGACTGAACTGAACTGAACTGAACTGAAACCACTGATAATATATTGTGAAAAGTTCTGATTATGTCACAAAGAGGAAAGAGATGAAGCTTCTAATTAGGTTACGGTTACCTTTGGTTCCACATCCAGATGAGCCAGGGAGTGTTTTGGTTAGTGGATTTCTTGAGTGGCTCAGTCAGTAAAGAATCTGCCTCCAATGCAGGAGACCCAGGTTTGATCTCTGGGTCAGGAACAACCCCTGAAGAAGGGAATGGCAACACAATCTGTATTCTTGCCTGGAGAATTCCATGGACAGAGGAGACTGGCAGGCTACAGTCCATGGGGTCACAAAAAGTCAGACACGACTGAACAACTAACACACACTTAGTAAGGACTTTTTGATAAGCAATGAAAGCTCCCTATTTTGTAGCTAGTCCTCAACCCATAAATATCTACTTTTTTTTTTTTTCCTGAAAACAAAAAGATGACCAACTTTCACATTTTCTTGACTCTTCCCCATTTTCTCTTTCCACTGTGCTTCCAGGCATACTTATCTCACAGATCCCAAAACACTTGGTTGATTCTGTTGCCTCTTGGAGGCTTTGTGCTGTCATTCTTCTTCCTTCCTTTCACCATCAAGGCTCTGAATACAGTAGTTAAAATAATGTGCTGCCTCCCATTCTTTGCTGTTCATTTATCAGTCGTTTATATACTAATTTCTGTTTCTAAAATTCTACTGAAAGTCAAAGGCTACAAGTCACAAAGTTATGGAGTCCAGTAACCATGTATTTACTTTGCAACCTCGTCCCTCCAATTGACGCAGAGGTTAATTCTCTTTCTTTGAATCTGTGACTGTTTTCTCATGCCTTCTGCCTCCTTCCTCACTGGCCTTACAAATGCAAGCATTCCCAGAGCTTTACCCTCAGCCCTCATCTCTGCTTATCTTATACTCTCTACATGGGTGACTTCCTCTAATTAACTCACTTCTTGAAGGTAACTTCCAAATGTTTGGTATAGATCCTGTCTAGACCTACCTTTGTTAAGAATATCTAAAGTCTTATATCAAGCACAACATATTTAAACAGCATTATTGATAGTTGCCAAGGTATGGAAGCAACCTAAATGTCCATCAACAGACCAATGGATAAGGAAGATGTGGTGCATGGTGTGTGTGTGTGTGTGTGTGTGTGTTTGTACAATGGAATACTACTCAGTCAAGTAAGGAAAATGAAATTCTGCCATTTGCAATAACGTAGATGGACTTGGAGGGTGTTATGCTTTATGAAATGTCAGACAGAAAAAGACAAACACCACATGGTATTGTTTAAATCTAGAATCTAAAAAATATGACCAACTAATGCATAAAACAAAAAAGAAACAGATTCACCAGGGTAAAGAACAATTTCCTGGTTACCAGTCAGGACAGGGAAGGAGGGAGGGGTAATATATTGATAGAGGAATAAAGTGTTGTTATGAGATTATATGGAATCATGTGTGTGAAGCTTTTGAGAATTATAAAGCACTATAGAACTTAAAGAATCTTTCATCCAGTGGTGGTTTTGTTGCTAAGTCATGTCTGACTCTTGCGACCACATAGACTGTAGCCTTCCAGGCTCCTTTGTCCATGGGATCCTCCAGGCAAGAATACTGGAGTGAGTTGCCATTTCCTTCTCCAGAGGATCTTCCCAACCCAGGAACTGAACCTGATCTCCTGCATTGCAGGCAGACTCTTTACTTACTGAGCTACGAGGGAAGCCATGAAATCATAAAAAATAAAAATAAAATTTAAAAGAATCTGCAAGCAATGTGAACCCAGGAGACCGGGGTTCGATCCCTAGGTTGGGAAGATTCACTGGAGAAAGGCATGGCAAGCCCTCTGATATTCTTGCCTGGAGAATCCCATGGACAGAGGAGCCTGGCAGGCTATAGTCCATAGGGTTGCAAAGAGTTGGACACATGAGCGACTAGCACAGCAGCATATTTGAATAGAATGCATTTCCTCCAAAACCTGAACATATTTTTATAACTTTCTCTCCCTAATCTTCCCCTACCCCCTACCTAAATTCTTTTTTTTTTTTTTTTTTTTGACTGAGCTGGATCTTCATTGCCTTTGTGTGGGCTCTCTCTAGTTGCAGCATGAATGTGTTCATGCTGAGTTGCTTCAGTCACGTCCACCCTAGTTGCAGTAAGTTAGGGCTATTCTTCATTGCAGTGTGCAGGCTTCTCACTTGCGCAGCACAGACTTTAGGGCATAGGGCCTTCAGTAGTTGAGGCACACAGGCTCAGTAGTTCTTGTGCTGGGACATGGTTGCTCCACAGCATGTGGAATCTTCCCAAACCAGGGATGGAACCCTGTTCCCTGCATTGGCAGGCAGATTCCTATCTACTGTACTACCAGGGAAGTCCCGCCTACCTAAACTCTTTGTCTACTTTTCAAATCACTTCTGTTTTAGAATCTGTAACTTCTTTACCCTTCCCCCATACTCCAAGTTCAAACTCTGTCATCTCTGGCTTTGAATATTAGAATAGCCCCCTAACTGGTCTCCAGGGCTTCCCTGGTGGCTCAGAGGGTAAAGATTCTGCCCGAAATGCAGGAGACACAGATTCAGTATCTGGGTTGGGAAGATTCCCTGGAGAAGGGAATGACTACCCACTCAAATATTCTTGCCTAGGAAATCCCATGGATAGAGGAGCCTGGTGGGCTGCAGTCCATGGGGTCACAAAGAACTGGACATTACTGAGCAATTAACACTTTCAACTGGTCTCCTTGTGTGTGTGTGTTTTAGTCACTGAGTTGTGTACAACTCTTTGCAACCTCATGGACTATATAGCCCAGCAGTCCAGTTGAATTTCAAAAAACATTTGAAAATTCTATCCATGGAATTCCCCAAGCAAGAATACTGGAGTGGGTTGACATTCCCTTCTCCAGGGGATCTTCTCAACCCAGGGATCAAACCCAGGTCTCCTGCATTGGAGGCAGATTCTTTACTGTCTGGGCCACCAGGCATGCCCTGATTGGTCTCCATGTCTCTGGTTTATTCCATCCCTTCTGCAGGCCTGGCTTGAACCATCTTGGCTGCTGCAGCTGTGCTACTACTTGTGCTGTGCGTAGCTCATCACACCATCCCACTGCTCATTGGTCCTCAGTGTTTGTCCACCCATCATTTCTAAAGTAAACTCTAAGTTTTTATCATCAATACAAACATTTGCAACGTAGCCCCATTTTAAAACAATGTAGTTGAACTTCTTGCCACAAAAAAGGTGTTTATTTTAGAAAAAGTCTACAATAGATAACCAACAAGAAAGAAAATACTAATTTTAATTTTTCTGTCTTCATTTATTTCCTTGCTGCCCCATTATTACAACCAAAGTGAACTGTGGGTCATTCCTAAGTACATCTGACACTTTCCTTTCTCCATGACTTTCTGTGCTATTTACATCCCCCCAAACTGCACCCAATATCTCACCACTGAAATTCTGTTCAGCCTTCACTGTCCATCACAAAAGTTAATTTCTCTAAGATGCCTTCCTTCCCTGATCTTTAAATCTCCATAGCCTGGATTAGTGATAATACATGTAAAGCGTTTGAGTCATAGCTTGAAGTTCTTCGTCCTTGGCGGACTTGATATTTTATCTTCGGTCATTGTTGTAGTTGTGTAGCTGTTGTTCTTAACCACGTGCTTGTCTCTAAAAACCCACTCCATGGTTATTGAATGCATGTATTCTCTTTCACGAGGATTTTCGTAAGACTTCAGTTTCAGAAGTTGATAATATAAATTGTAGCTTTGTGCTGTTTGCTTGGGATGGTGGGAATAGGAGAGATCTGGGAAAGAGAAATGGCGAAAAGTTGAAAGCAGGAGAAAGAAACCCTCTCCTAGAGAAGAAAATGATGATTCCAGGGGCAGGAACTCTAAGGTGATCCTTCTGGAGCATCTAATTCCAAGGTGGAGTAGAAATGAATGTTTAATAATACCAGCACTGTGGTGGTGATGTCTGATACCAGCACGGAGGTGGTGATGTCTGATACCAGCACTGAGGTGGTGATGTCTGATACCAGCACTGAGGTGGTGATGTCTGATACCAGCACTGAGGTGGTGATGTCTGATACCAGCACTGTGGTGGTGATGTCTGATGTTGAACTGGTCCATACTCGGCTTCATCCGTTCCAGATGCGGCAAAGAAAACCCAAAGTCCATCACTTTGAAAGCCTGGCAAGATTTATCTCACTGGCTAGAATCTCATAGAAATGGCAAGAGTGGGAAGGGATTGAAAAAACCTGAAAAGCCCGAGATTGTAATGAAAGAAGATATAACTGAGCTTCTTCCTTGAGATTCAGGAGCCTTGGTCTCAGTGCTGAGCAGTTGAAAATATTTGCATATCCTTGCATATGGATAAGCACCGCTGGTATTTTGACAAGCCTGGCTCCCTATGGGAGCCTGGTATGCAGATGGATTTTCATTCCATAAAAGCTCTTGGGGACATGGTTTTAGGATGTGACCAGAGGAGTGTGTCGGTTGCTTTGCCATTTACTAAAACTTAATAGAGGAGCAAGAGTGGAGAAGACAGGAAACCAGCTTCCTTCAGTATAAGCCCACAATTATGGAGGGTCATAGGCAGGTCGCAGCAGAGGAGATGGTGCCAAGTAGTCCCACTGGTTGATGGATGGAGGGATGCAGGGTAAATAGTGCAGAAGAATCAGGGAGAGTTGAGGCACTCAACATGAATGTCTGAGAGTGGCTGAGTGTCATTTCCTGTGATAGGAAGGAAAGGAGGAACTGGTGTGTAGTGGTGGCAGAGAACATGGACTCAAGTTAAGACGTGACCTTGGAACTAGATGGGAGGTAAAACTTTTCCTCTGCCCTCCTAGGGTCTCTGGCTGGGCCTGAGCATGAAACTGCTATAAGACACATTAACAGGAGAAAAGTAAACACACTACATATACATGGAAATTCTCAAAAGAAAATGAAGATCCAAAGAAATGTCAAAACTGAAATGCGTTTATACCAGGTTGAACGAAGAAAAGCAATTGTGGAAAAATAACTGAAATATATGGGGCAGTGGGGGAGGAGCTAGAAGGAGATAAGAGTTCTCTCATCTAGCCCTGCTGTATAGAATTCTCTCGGAGTTGACTCCCTGTCTCTGGTGATAAGAATGTTTCTTTCCTCCTCATAGTGGCAGGGCATCTGTCATGCGGTGGTTTTATCTCTTTCTTTCAGGAAGAAAAGGGGAGGTCAGAGTACTCTTCCTGCACCTGCTGTTTTTCAAGTGCCTTTAGCTCGAAATAATCCTTATGCCAGTGTGGCATATTTGGGGGTGGCATATTCTTCCATGCTTCATTACTTTAAAATGTCTGTAAGGTAAGCAGCCAAGTGAAGATGCATTATATGTGTCTGTAATTTAGAGAAGAAGTGTACAGTAAGGAGAGAGAAATTTGAGGCTCATCATCATATCATCATAGTTATGTCAGGGGACTGGCTGAAATCACCTGGAAGTAGTATCTGTAGTACAGGAACCAGAAGGGTGCTGTCCTGAATCCTGGGGCATCTCACCATTAGAGAGAATGAGAGGAGAGAGAGCCCGAGCTAAGTGGCTGTACATCTGGCCAAGGTGCTCCTTGTCTGAAAACTGACATTTAGCAAAAGGAGGGATTTGTTGTTGTTGTTTAGTTGTTCAGTCATATCCGACTCTTCGCGACCCCATGGACTGTAGCCCCCTGGCTCCTCTGTCCATGGAATTTCCCAGGCAAGAATACGGGAGTGGGTTGCCATTTCTTTCTCTAAGTGATCTTCCTGACCCAGGGACCAAACCCACATCTCTTGAGACTCCTGCATTGGCAGATGGATTCTTTACCACTGAGCTACCTGGGAATCCCAAAAGGAGGGATAGGGAGAGAATTTTTTATTTCCCGATTTACTTATTTTTATTGCTGAGAATATGGTAGGTGCCTTTATGTAATCTCTCAGTAGTGCTATTGGGTAATCTTAACATCCCCCTTGAAAGGGGAAGATTGACACTTAACCAAATGGGTGCTGGGAGGCTGAGCTGATGTTCTTTTCTGTTGTTATTATTGTTCAGTTGCTAAGCCACATGTCTGACCCCATGGACTGAAGCATGCCAAGCTTGCCTGTCCTTCACTATCTCCTGGAATTTGCTCAAACTCATGGCCATTGAATTGACGATGACATTCAGCCATCTCATCCTCTGTCATCCCCTTCTCCTCCTACCTCAGTCTTTCCCAGCATCAGGGTCTTTTCCAATGAGTCAGCTCTTTGCATCAGGTGGCCAAAGTATCAGAGCTTCTGCTTCAGCATCAGCCCTTCCAGTGAATATTCAAGATTGATTTCCTTTAGGATTGACTGGTTGGATTTCCTGGCTATCCAAGAGACGCTCAAGAGTCTTCTGCAGAATCACAGTATGAAAGCATCAGTTCTTTGGTGCTCAGTCTTCTTTATGGCCAAATTCTCATATCCATGCATGGCTACTGGAAAAAACCATACCTTTGATATACAGACCTTTGCCGGCAAAGTAATGTTTCTGCTTTTTAATATGCTTAGTCTTCGTTGCAGCACATAGGACCTTCCACCTTCCTTGAGGCATACAAACTCTTAGTTGCAGCATATGGGATCTATTCCCCTGACCAGGAATTGAACCCAGGCCCCCTGCATCGGGAGCACTAAGTCTCAGCCACTGGACCACCAGGGAAGCCCTTCTTTCCTGTTTGGCGTGTCCAAATGCGTATCTGTTGTTAGATACCCACTACTTTCCCAGGGTACCTTCAGAATACATAGGCATACATGGGCTTTTATTTTTATTTGAGAGCAAGAACAGCCCATGGAGTCAGGCTGCCTGCTCTGCTGGGTTCCCTGCCCCACCAGGAAAGCTGGGTGTCCATAGATTTACCTCATTATACTTTTCCTGGTGCCTATCAAGAAAGGAATCAGAAGTCTTATATTTTTTCTTGTTAACTTTCTCTTTACTGGGATGTAAAAATTCTTTCCAGTCCAAGAGAGTGACAAACTAAAGTGGTGAGACAAGGGTTGTTTATATTTTTAAGTACTTTTGCCACAAATTCACTCACAGAATGTTTTATTGGCTAATCTGATTTCTTCTCTCTGACTGATACTTTGAAGCCATTAAAACTAAGTCAACTTGTAGGAGCTCTTATACAAAGTAAAGCTAATAACATCACATGGGAAATAGAAAATGAGTTATAGGCATATATCTGCATCTATATACTTCTTTGTAGAATTGCCCTATAACCTGCTTACTAACCAAGGTATATATAAGGTAATGGGGCTTGGTTTTCTTTTTAAATAATTTCTTTAAATAAACTTCATTCCACATTTCAGCTCCTGTCCAGCCAGGCTGGTGGCAAATCGGTTCCTATTGTTTTGAGCTCTCCACTTGTCACAGTCTTATTTTGTACATCAACTGCTGGTATGCCCACTTCCTATTCATTATGGTACCTTTAAGCTGCTTCAAATTCCTTGCATCCAAGCCAAGCTCAAAACAAGGGAGCCTTTGGCAAAGCAGACCAGTGATGGAGGGCCAGCCCCTTTGATGCCTGTGCTGGCTGCCCCCTTCTCCCTGCCCTCCATGGTCCTGCCTCCCCACACAGGGTGTCATCCTCTGGGAGCACCAACATTTGTCCCTTTGTCTTCTCCCCACTGTGCTTGCTCTCTCTCTCTCTCCCTCTCTCTCTCTCTCTCTCACTCTCACTCTCCCCGCCTTCCCTCCCTCCCCTTCCTTCTCCTTCTCCCTCTCTTTTCTCTTTTAACCCTCAAAGATCCTTTTGCCTCCGCAATGGACACCTCACACATTCTCTGTTGTAAGATTAAAGAACACCAAATCTATTTAGTCCAGGCCGCTCTTGCTTTCAGCACTGCTAAAATCCCCGGAGATGTGCTTTATGCTACAGGGTAAAATGTAAGAGAGCAAAACAATTTAATACCTCAAAAATGATTTTACCACTGTCTTACATACAGTCAAATGTAGCAGTCACATCACATATTAACCTTCTTTTTTATCCAAACAAAATTAACCTTAAACACTTCCTCAGAAGCTTTTTTTCTTCAGCCCTTTAATCATTTATGGTATTTCTTTCTGGACCCCATCCAAATATTCCCCTTGCTAAAATTCGAAGATCAAATCTGGTATCAATTCTCTGAAAATGGTCTGATGGAAGCAATTATACTTTGAACTCATTCATTCTGTCTCTTTTCCTTTTTAAACTTTTTTATAAGACATTTTTAGCTATCTTGAGTTGTTTTTCTGAGCGTCTGCAAAATTCAAAGCAGTGTTAAACACTGTCTGAACGTGTCACCACTTGAAGCCTTGCTTCTTTTTAAATAAGTATTTATGTGTATTACTGATTCGGCTGTGCAGGGTCTTTGTTGCAGCATGCAAACTCATAGTTGTGGCATGCGGGCTCTAGTTGCCTGACCAGGGATTGAACCAGAGTCCTTGGCATCGGGAGTGCAGAGTTTCAGCCACTGGACCACCAGGGAAGTCCCAAGAGCCTTCCTTATTCGGACAAGAAGATATTCTTATTGTCTAGGTACTTTGTGAAACTAAAAGAGTGAAATTGGAAGAAGAATGCAAGAAGAGATGTGGGGGAGAAACTAAACATTAAATATGTCAGATATTTTTTTAATTCTGAAAGCAGGTAAGAATGAGCAAGAGACTTTAGAAATGAAATACGATGTTATCATTCTTTGCATTCTTTGATTTTTGCCCCATCAGATCAGATCAGATCAGATCAGTTGCTCAGTCATGTTCGACTCTTTGCGACCCCATGAATCGCAGCACGCCAGGCCTCCCTGTCCCTCACCAACTCCCAGAGTTCACTCAGACTCACGTCCATCGAGTCAGTGATGCCATCCAGCCATCTCATCCTCTGTCGTCCCCTACTCCTCCTGCCCCCAATCCCTCCCAGCATCAGAGTCTTTTCCAATGAGTCAACTCTTTGCATGAGGTGGCCAAAGTACTGGAGTTTCAGCTTTAGCATCATTCCTTCAAAAGAAATCCCAGGGCTGATCTCCTTCAGAATGGACTGGTTGGATCTCCTTGCAGTCCAAGGGACTCTCAAGAGTCTTCTCCAACACCACAGTTCAAAAGCATCAATTCTTCGGCACTCAGCCTTCTTCACAGTCCAACTCTCACATCCATACATGACCACAGGAAAAACCATAGCCTTGACTAGACAGACCTTTGTTGGCAAAGTAATGTCTCTGCTTTTGAATATGCTATCTAGGTTGGTCATAACTTTCCTTCCAAGGAGTAAGTGTCTTTTAATTTCATGGCTTCAATCACCATCTGTAGTGATTTTGGAGCCCAGAAAAATAAAGTCTGACACTGTTTCCACTGTTTCCCCATCTATTTCCCATGAAGTGATGGGACCAGATGCCATGATGTTTGTTTTCTGAATGTCGAGCTTTAAGCCAACTTTTTCACTCTCCACTTTCACTTTCATCAAGAGGCTTTTGAGTTCCTCTTCACTTTCTGCCATAAGGGTGGTGTCATCTGCATATCTGAGGTTATTGATATTTCTCCCGGCAATCTTGATTCCAGCTTGTGTTTTGTCCCATACCCCAACTATTTCTTATTGAACTGTCAACTATTTTATTAGTAGAAAAATAAGCATCTCTAGAGTGTGCCTCTATGTCTTAATAGAATCAAAGAATCATAGGAAGGTAGAGATGAAAGTAATTTTAGAGGTTGCTTAATCTAATCTAGCAACTAGCAAGAAATCGCACCTACCAGTTTCTGAGAGGTAGAAGGAAATGTGTGCTGAAAGGAACCCAATCATAAGGTGAAAGCAATATGGTTTTTCTATTAGTAAGATGAAGATATAAATTCCCTATCTGCTGCTTAAGCAAGTTTTATAATCCTTTTTAACCTGTGGGGGATAATAATACCAACCCATTGGACTGTTTGTAAGAAATGAATAAGATACAGTAAGTCCCCTACATATGAGCCTTTAAGTTGCAAACTTGTGAAAAAGCGAACACCCATCTGGTTCCAGCAAGCAATCAGAACCTGTGCCATCAGTATCAGGCATAAGTGAGATTGCAACTTGCCCTCTGTCTCCAATTGCTAACAGTCCTTCGGCTCTACCATCTCCCACCTCCTCTCCCTCCTGTAGTCAGTAATTTCTTGCCTGTTCACTCAATGCCACCTCCTGCATGCCAGCTGTGGTACTGGACTACTGGACTTTTAAAGGTGCTATGCTGCTTCTGCTGCTAAGTCGCTTCAGTCGTGTCCAACTCTGTACGACCCCATAGACGGCAGCCCACCAGGCTCCCCCATCCCTGGGATTCTCCAGGCAAGAACACTGGAGTGGGTTGCCATCTCCTTTTCCAATGCATGAAAGTGAAAAGTGAAAGTGAAGTTGCGCAGTCGTGTCCAACTCTAAGCGACCCCATGGACTGCAGCCTACCAGGCTCCTCCGTCCATGGGCTTTTCCAGGCAAGAGTATTGGCGTGGGATGCCATTGCCTTCTCCATAAAGGTGCTGTACCATAAGATTAAAATTGTTTTCTTTATTTTTTGTGTCTGTTTTCTTTTTATGTATGCTTGTATGAAATATATTATAAACCTATTACAGTACAGTAATAATACTATATAGTCGATTGTGTTAGTTGGGTACCTAGGCTAACCTGGTTGGACGTACCAACATATTGAACTTGCGAACATGCTCTCAGAATGGAGCTCATTGGTTATGTTGGAGACTTACTGTAATATCTATACAGTAGCTGTCACGTGATTGGCTATGATACATGGAGATCTCTTTCCTTACTTCAGACATTTCCATTGCTTTGCAGTTTGCCCAGACTTTAAACGATTGAATCTTTGACTATCTGAAATCAACAACCACTTAACCATAAATGTCCCTCTTCTCTAAGCCAATGAAATCCCTTCCAATTGCCCCTAGTCTTTTCTGTTTTGCCAGGTTTCCAGGCCCACTATCATTTCCCTGGTGACCTTGCTCTGGCATCGTCTAGTTCACAATAGCCCTCCCCTTGGCATGTCACATCCAGAAATACATGCAGTGTCCTATACCAAGGACTCTTGCTTCCTCTGACTGTGATTTCACTTAACACTGCTCTCTCTTTTATAGCAAACTTGTCTATGATTATTGAAAACATTCTATGATCTGGACACTCCAAACAGTGACATAGTTTTATGTCTTCTGAGAAATTTCCTAATTTAGGGGTTTTTCCTGTGGATGACATGTATTTTGTATTAGATTCTGAAATCCAGTTAAAATGAAGAAAGCATTTTAAATGTTTCTGAGGATTCAGTGGCTACAAAAGCTAATCCTGCTTCTGAGTGCATGCTAAGTCACATCAGTTGTGTCTGACTCTTTGCAGCCTCATAGACCATAACCCACCAGGTTCCTCTGTCCATGGGATTCTTCAGGCAAGAATACTGGAGTGGGTTGCCATGCCCTCCTGCAGGGGATCTTCCCAATCCACGTCTCTTACTTCTCCTGCATTTGCAGGCAGGTTCTTTAACACTAGTGCCCTGTGAGAAGCCCAGTCTTGCTTCTAATCCAGTGGAAATTATCACAACCTTGATATTCTTTTATTAAAACACCCCCCCATATTTAAACAATAGCACAGTATTTTTTAAAAAAAGAAGTCCTGGAAATATACTTTCCATATTCTAATTATAAGCTAAATTTTTGGAAAGTTTTGGTAATTTGACATCTAAGTGTATTTTGAGTCATTATATTTAAAACTGGATCTAAATCTAAACTGCAAGCAAAAAATCCTTCTCCCCTTATTTTACCAGACTATCATATAAGCAGTGTGAACTAGGCAAACTACATTCTCAGGATCCTTTTTCTTACAACTTACTGTCATCGAAGCCTAGGCAAAGGCTTTAAATTTATTTTCTCATCTATGTATAATTCAACTTGAAGTCTTCTTAAAGTCACTTAGCGTCTGAGAATCTCCTGTTCTATGATGTAGATACCACTCTCAAATCTCTTATTGATAAAGACCTACATTATATTCATCTCTACACAGGTCTGCCAGTTTAAAATCTGACACAATCCAACATTTTAGAGCCTGAAACATGGTGCTCTATTTACATCAACTTATCAGATGAATGTGGACTCAAATAAAGCCCAGTGAGATATTGGCTCTAAAATCTTGGCTCATCATTTCAAGATGCTATGCCTATAACTCCGAACTTGAATGTAATTAAACATGAAATGGTCTCATTTTAGCATGGGAGGAAATCAGCTCTCTGGTCAGAAGGAAAGATTTTTCAATTCAGTTTTAATTGCTAATTTTCCTTTGGGGGAGCTTGAAGAGCTACAGTGGTTAAAGGAATAAAATATCAAATAGCAACATTATTCATGAATAATTACCCAGCAGGGGGAGATAAGAAGACTCTACCTTGTATTTTCAGAGGTCTGAATGATTTGAGAGGATACCTGTAGTGGGGGACTTGTCAGCCTTGTGATCTAGGATACAGCAGTAATCAGTGATAGAAAAGAGGGGGAATAACCAAATATCATCAAGTCACGCACATTGGGTTTTATTTAAGGAAATGTCTCCTCATGTAGGCAGTGATGTGTTTAAGAATGAGATGCATTTTTACTTGTTTCTATTTTAAGTGATTGCTTTGACAGGTCTTTGAAGAAAAAAAAAATCATTTTCTATCCTGCAGATTCAGTAACTGCCCTTAAATGTCTCATCATGTCACATTTTCAGTGGAGACGCCATCGTGATTTGCTTCCATGGTGATCTACCCATCACTGATGGCTAAAGCTAATGACACTGGGTTGTCAGGATGCCATGCCAGGCAGCCACTAATTAATTATTTGTCATAATCTCCCAGGGAGGAAATTACTAATATTATTACTTAGCACATCCTTTGCATTTACACTTGCAGAGTGCTGAAAAATTCATTTGTGGCCCTGAAGAAATAAACATTTGTGCTGTTCTTAGCAGGAAGCAGGAAAGCAGCCCCAAGAGCATCTGTACCCACTGGGTGACATAGTCAGGGCCTCAAGCTCTACATGCTGTGGCAGCCTTATAGGCTATGTTGCTTTCAGCTGAAGAATAGAAAGACTATGTCAAAGGCATTTTTAATATATTATTCTAATCTCCTGAGACTAAAATTAGTAAGCAACAAATTAATTCAATTATAAAACTACCCCTCAAAAGAACCCAATCTTTTAAGGTGGTACTTTGACTTGGAAGGCATATTTAACAAGAAGACTTGGAAGATAATAAATGTGCCCTGGCAATTGTAGGGAAAAAAAGCCATCTGGTATGAATGAGTCCCTTGTATTTGAAGTAAAGACTGTTACAGGGTTGTTTCAACTTCCTTGTTGACCAGCTGTCTGTGTCTCAGCTGGAGCCTGTCAATAAGTAACCCACTGGGAAAGGAAAGTGTTTCTATAATATGATTGATAGACTGAGGTTAATATTTAACCTTAATTTGTAATCAGAATGTAATATTTATATTATGATAGATAATAGTAGATAATAGGTAAATGATACATGAGACTCTGTACTTTTCTCTTAACAAGAATCATTGGAAAGGAACCAAGGTTTTAACAAAGTTAATTTGCCACAGATAACCTTCATCTTAATAGTGGACAGGAGTGAGTGTTAGTAAAGATGATATTAGAGAAATAATATTGGACAAGAAAGCTTTTGTTAGTCACATTCAAAGGTATTCATATCTTATTTTTTAAATTTATTTAAATTTAATTCAAAAATAATTGCTTAACAATATTGGTTGATTTCTGTCATACATCAACATGAATTAGCCATAAGTATGCAATATGTCCCCTCCCTCTTGAACCTCCCTCGCACCTCCCACAAATGTATATTGAATAATTGTTGCTTTACAATGTCATGTTAGCTTCTGTTGTCCAGCAAAGTGAATCAGCTGTACATATATATATATATATATATATCCTCTTTTTTGGATTTCCTTCCCATTTAGTTCACCACAGAGCACTAAGTGGACTTCCCTGGAATATACAGTATTTTCTCATTTGTTATCTGTTTATACATAGTATCAAGAGTGCATATATGTCAATCCCAATCTCCCGTCCCCACATGTGGATACCAAGGGATAAAGGTGGGGGAGTATCCATACTTTAAAATCTACTACATATTTCCTACCTAGTAAGCAGTACAAAGTTGAACAAGTAACCAAGTGCCACTGACAATAGGAATTAAATAGTACTCCATTTCACACAATAAACTACTCGTTTTCCAGATAAGAGTAGTTCACTTTGTCACTGCCTACAAAACCCGTAGGTCTTCACCCAACAAGGGAACACTAGAACCCAGCCCAGCATGACTGATTTAAATGGAGGCAGATCACTGTTGAAAATCATCAAGACTGCTGTTTGTCCACATGTGGCCACTGGTTCTAGTGGACACCAGGTCAAAAATCTCAGTGTAGGGGGTTTTCAGGCTGCCACTGGTTGAAAGGGGTCATGGATGGCAAGGGGCTTGTTTAGAAGGTACCTTTGCATACAGAGCACTGTTCATAGACTGAGCAACCCCTGTTTTTCTGCTTTAAAACCTGGAGGAGCTGATAGAGATCAAAAATGCCTTGACAACTGAGTGACTGAAAGTCTGAATACTCTGAATACTGATGAACTATACCATAGAAAAGAATTTGTGTTTTCAGCTCACATCAGTATGGCATGTTTCAAATACGGCATAATTGGAACTGCATTTCAGCCCAATTACAAATGCTCATTTTTCACTTACACAGAAAACACACAACCTGGAAATTTAGAATCTTTTCTTTTTTGACATGTCACTCTGCAAATATGAATCTCCTTTAAGCTCAGGAGTCTATAGGAAATATATTTGGCCTCATTTTAGGAAGATAAGCGGGAGACAACATAATTTATGAGCTGAACCAATGGAAGGGTGCTGAGTCAGGTTTTGTTAAACTAATCTTATGGCTGGCAAGGATGACATGTCAGGTGTTTAATTCATTTAAAATACCAAGCCATTTCCATAAATCATTTTTATAACTTTAAATACATTATATAGGTACAGAAACAATAGGTGGTGTGTTTGAATGTGCCAAACACATCTGTTTCCTTCACTACATACTGTGTTTCTCATTTCATTTTCCAAAGATGTATTGATTTATCAGATTATTTTTTATGGGCTGATCCATACTTTAGTTTAATCCATGTCATGTTCTCTATCGGTGCTGTTATGCTTCTTGAATTTTTCCTTGGGGCAAAATATATATTTGCCCCACGTGAATATATCGTAGCATCTCTCTCTTCCTTTCTGCACAAAAAGCAAAAAGAATCTTCATTTTTTAATATATTTGTCACTGTAGTCCAGGTAGAAAAAGTACACAGGATGCATTTGGGTCTATTTAGCATAAAAACTTCATCTGAAACGTCTGTATGATATAAGATAATGTGTTGTATTTCAGGATATCTAAGGTTGAGTTTCTTTACTGTGTGAATGCTATACTATTTTCTTTTCTCCCCTAACTCCTTGCCCCCCTCCCTGTTTAACAGCAGACAAACCCAGGGAGCACTGAATGAATCTGACGATCCTGAAACAGGCTGTCTAACTGATAACAAGCCAACTTCTCGACACTTCTATCCTGTCGCCTTGCTGCTTGTCAGCTCACACCTGCTAGTTGTGTGGCTTATTTTAAGTCTTGCATTACTTTTAGCCAAATACCAATAAGTTTTATGTTGCATTCCTTTCTTTTCTACAACTGACAATGGACTTTAAATTATGGGGACAATGCTGTAATTTCTACATTTTCAGATTCACAGAATTTAAAAAAAAAAAAAGAACAAACAAATGTTTGAATTGTGTTTTATTTGTTTTTCCTAAAAGCTAAAAGAAAAGAAGTACTATGCATTAAGTGAATTATTTTGCTCTTTTTGTTCATGGAAAAGCATTTCCCAACTGTTAACTAGCTCAAGAAGAATTTTTAAATTCCTGTCTTTGGAATAAGACAAAGAACAGAATCCTGAAAGCTTGAAGTTCTGCACCTCCTATTCCTCTTCCCATTTCCATTTATTTAAAGAAATTAAGACTGAATTTGCACAACACCCCGGACCCCTGAGACAAGTCCTACAGATGTGGGAGGTTCCTTCCATCCAGACTCGATTTCCACTGTGCTGAACCCACTGTCGCCGTCAGCTGATAGAACCCTCTGTTGGATTTCTCTAACCTGTTAGTTCTGTGATTTCTTTGCTGCAGTTAACCTTTTTTCTGTCAAGTAACTTTCTGGAGAGAATGGCTATTTCTGTTTTGTAATTAAATGAATCCATTTGTAACTATGGTTTGGGTTGATTTGGCTTTCAGTGTACTTTTCTATTCTTTTTAACCAAGTCTTGTTTGTGTCTCGATGCCCCATTTTCAGCACCTGTGACTTTTGTACTATCTGTACACAAGCACTCCTCTTGATAAAGCTGAGACTTGGACCAGGCTGTTTGGAAAGCCATTTTCCTCCTCGTTGCACAGCTAAAATAATGCAGTCAAATAGAGATGAAACTTTCCTTTAAAAATCTATAGGGCCAGACTTAATTAAATGCCTTATTCCTAGAACCTACATCCTTAGGGCTACATGTAGATGTTCATGTGTTTTAAAGAGACTGAGAAATTCATTTGTGGAAAAGTTATAAAAAGGCAGATATATTTATGAAATGAAAATGAAGCTGTATTGTGGATCAAATTATATTTAAAGAGTTTATTAAACCTTAATATATGTTAAGAGCAAAGGGACTCTACTCATCTTTTTTCCGAGGGCAATAATGGTATTGGGCCTGGCCTAGGATTTAATTTTGTAAGATGTATCATCATTTGTGAAAAAAAAAAATGTAGAGTTGAATCTTTGTTATTTTTCTCGGACTGTTGCTGCAACTCTGCATTGAACAAATAAAGCATATTTATTTATTCTGTGTTTCATGAAGTTGTGCTTTTTCCCTTTCACCAGAGAAGGATGCCGCATAGAAAATGTACTGAAGAATATCAAATGCAGGAAGTATGCTTTCAACATGCTACAGCTGATGGCTTTCCCCAAGTACTACAGACCTCCAGAGGGGACTTATGGAAAAGCTGACACCTAAGTTTACCAACATGTAAATAAACAGGAACACAAATACGCTTCCGTTGGAAAATCTCCACCGTTTTTCTGTTTTCATTGTCATGAATTTGTGGAGGGGGGTGATCAGGAATGTTCACCCAAATCTAAGGATTTCTTGAGTTAGTTATCAGCATATGACTCTGAAAGAAATCCATTAAACAAATCTTAAATCATATTGTGTTTCTAGTTCCAAGCTTCTATGTATTGATTCTCGCTGGTTGAGATCGGTTGAAAAAGTGTACATTTCATTCATGGGATTTTTAATGAAAGACATTCTGAGAAAACCTAAGTTGCTTCAGGGGCTCTGGAGGTGATTCAGAGAGTGGCATTCTCCACTCCAAAGCGATGATAGGAGAGTGTCAAGGAGAGAGGCTTTGAGATATTTCCCATCTTTTCTCATATACAAGCTGAGAGCCCATTTGTGGGCTTTAAAAATATTTTTCTAGTGAATGGAAATTAGGGAGTGTTAACTTGTGAACCTGACTACAGAAGCAGTTCCTATGTGTTTGTAAAGACTTTGTCATCCTGAGAAGGTGTGACTGGTCCTCCTAAAAATGTTGACAGACAGTGTTAATAAAGCAATAAAAATACTTTTTGAAAACATGGTATCTTTTCAAAACTCTGACTTGGATTGATTTGCCCCATCAGCCTAAACTTCATGTAGTCAAGTTCATGAAAGACTGTAAAATATCTTTGAGGTGTTTTCTAGCATTTATCTTAATATGTATCAATCAATCGATGTAACTATGCATTGCCGGGCATAGATTAGTATATGTGAATGAACCTTTTAAAACTTATGCTACCATAATTAATGATAAACCAAAACAATTATTTCTCCTAAACTGAATTTCAAATTTGCCCTTACTTGGTAAAATAACACCATAAGTTTCCTAAAACTACAAATCAGACATTGCCTTAGAGATCCTCATGTGTAGCATTATAAATATTATAAATGGCTAAAGTACAAGGAAGATATGCCCCCACTTACTCAGCTGGATGATTTTAGAACCCTGGTTACAATCCCTTCTTACCTTGTAGCTTATCTGATCTGTAAATTGCCACCCTAAATATATACATGAAAATTTGGGAAGGATACTAGTTAAATAGGCCTTGGCATGTATTGCTGTAATTGAAACTTAAAGTACAAAGTTCTAAACAAATGACATTTATTTTCTCCCTAATTTAAGAATTTATATGCTTTCCTTTCTCATCAGAGGAGCATGCGATCCAGAGCATCAGTCTCCCTTGGAAATGCCAAAGACCTGTTACTTAGACACCTCTTAGCAATGACCACATTCAACAAATCATCTGTAGCTTTCCTAGCTGATATGATAGCTCCTCAATCTAGATACCTATTGAAATGAAGATTCCAAACAGATCTCTAGGCTCATGTTGGGCTTTTCAAATTGCTGCAATTTTAAATAACCCTCTGAGGCTTTTAATGCTAGAATTGTCAATCTGTTATTTTAGTTAAGGACTTGTGGGCATTATACTTGAGGCAGTTGTCAAAATATTTACAGCCTTTTTCATGAAAAGATGCTGTGTGCTGTGGATATATTCATGGACAGGTTATATTGTTCTCCTTTATACCTCATTCTCAATTTCAATGAGTAAATATAATCTTTGAATTGTTCAGTTTCATTTAAAAATGGTAGGATTTGTGGTTATTTTCATTATCCCATTGGTTTAAGGTAAAGCAGTTGGTATGACAGTGATTCCCTTGAGTAACTATGAAGCCACATTCAGTATATCAGATGGCAGTCTTGAGTTCCAAGTTACCTTAAGTGATTTATCATCTTCTAAATATTCTTATGAACAATAGTTTTTTTTTTTTGTATTTTTTAAAATGAAACCTCTTGATTCAAATATGGAAAGAATATTTATTAACCAGAAAACCAACAGTAGGGTTTTCTATTTGTGGAAGACATTTCAAAGTTTTTTTTTTTTTTTTTTATGAAGTACTATTATAGAAGTTCTCAAAGAGTAGAACTTACTGTAATACAAATGGAGGTAATGTATTTTCTCATTTATTATTAACAGTTTTCTGCATTCCCCTATTGGAAACCTATATTTGTTCATATTCTAAAAGTAGATTTCATCAAGCAAATGTTTTTTTGTAGCGACAATAATGTCACCCCTTTCCTGAGAGATATTTCAAGTATCCTTGGAAAACTACTTCATTATTTCTTAAATTACTAAACCTTTCTAAATCAAAGAGAAAATGTTATACTAAAAGTTTTAAAAGCTCTTTTGCACAAACACGGGCTCAGTCATGCTCTTCTGCTTCCATTTTCATCTAAAAGATGCACCAGTCATTCTGTTTTAAGAGATCACGTTGAGCCAGACACTGAACCAAGAAAACATTTCCAAACAAGATAATTTTTTTTGCTCAAAAACACGTTTGCCCTCTGATGTCATCAAAAGTAGATAACACTTCAGGATTAGCTATTTACAGAGTCCTACAGAAAACGTACTTAAAAGCAAGGGAAAGTGCAATCCTATGTATGTTTGACCCAGTGACCAAAGATCCAGAGCCTGAAAAATGTTCTGCAAAACCGCTGAACGTAAAAGTTAGAAATATTTTATTGAAGCAGACGTGTATTTTAGATGTACCCTTGCATTTATTGCTTGTGCGGTTGTTTCTTTCTTGTCATTATTACCTTGGGTTTTATCAACACCCTGCCCAAACAATCCTTTGATGTAAATAGTTTGGTCAATCCAGTACTCCCATGAGTCAGAGCAGCTATCTGATCCTGCTGACAGCTTGTACTGAAATGACCAGCTGCCCAGTGAGAGCAGGACCCCAGGTAATTAAGCTCCAGTCTTTACAAGACTATGACCTCTTGTTCTGAGGATGTGAGGTCTTAAAAGTAAGCGTCTGGGTGGGAGATACTTCCCTTTTTTCTCTCAACTAAGTATGGTATTTTGCCTAGAATAAGACAGTGGGAGAGAAGATTCATGCTTTTCTTCCCAAGCAAACCCAAGCCCCTCTTATGGAAAGTCTGCTAGGTGCTGAGAGGAGAATAATAATGGTGTGCTAGAAATTGGCTGGTCCTGACTCACAATACTTGACCATTAAATTCTGTAAGCCACTTTTCAAAACACAACCATCATTAAATATTAAATTACAGAACACAATTGAATAAATCTTACTAAAAATGATCATCAAAGCTTAATGAAGCCTAAATATTTTACTGTATTATACTATTTATACCTGCTGCTGAGGTTATTTATGCCAATTGTATCTGTCCAGTGGAAACATGATATTTATAATGTACTAACTGGGCCTCACTTCCTGACTCTGCATGCAGTAACATCACATAGGTAGCTTGAAATTGACCATGGTGGGTGTTACACCCCAGAAACTGCCAAATGCTACCAACCCATACTTTGAATTCCTGGAAAACCACTTGTTAAGCATTGACCAGCACAAAACTGGATGCCACCATCACTTTTTCTCCAGAAAATAATCAATAATTGAAAGCAGTATTAAATTATTAAAATGATACCAAGTGCAGTCACCTTCAGATGGCTACAGTTTTGTCTTGATTTATGCCCTCTTTAAAGACTCCTGTTAGACTATAAGTAATATTTGCTGTTTATGTTTATTCATATTTAAAACAGTCCTAACAATTCATTTAAAAATGTATTTCTTGGGGACTCCCCTGGTGGCCCAGTTGCTCCACTCCACTGGACTCAATGCTTCCAATTCGCAGAGCACAGATTGGATCCCTGGTCAAGGAACTAATGCCCTGCTATGTGGCCAAAAAGTGAAATTTTTAAAAATAAATAGATAAAAATTATCTCTCTATGATGTTCTGCAAGGGAAATCTCAGCGAGGCAGCTTTTGTGTAAGCAATAACAACTTCAGGCAAAATTCAGGGAAATGTTAGCCTAATTAGAAAATCACTAAAAATGCACTTCAATATCAGTTTTTAAGTTTATAGTTTTAGCATTTGCTAAAAGCTGGAAAAGCAGTAACATACTATCAGGCCCAGATTCTAATAAATATAGTTCAACTGGAAACCAAACTGTTAGATTAAATAAATTAAACTCTGGCAGCATCCAAAGTCACACAAATGTTTAGGTGTTTGATTTCCAAACAGGATGGTCTATCAGTGGTTTAGTTCAACATACAGGCCACCTTTTATAATCTTTTGAGAAATAAATCAACTTTCATCACAGGTTTAAGAAACTGGTCTGAGAAAAACTGTGATCAGCAGTTGCAGAGTAAAGCAAATATATTGAACACAAGGCATCTCTAATAGCTAGAGGCTTTACAGATTATGTGCTACTGAAGAGAATAATTTGCTGAGAGTTGTATAGTAGATTGACAATTTTAGGTAAATTCACAGAATCCACATTCATTTAGCCCAGCTACAATCTGCAAGAGTTTTGCTTTTTTCCCCTCCATATTTATGTTTCGTTACTTTATAAAGAAACTACCAATGTATTAGATCTTTTGTTTCTTTGGAAGAAATTTAAGTTACAACTTTCCAAACAGATGTTATCTCTAGCAAAAACTTCAAGAATAGAAAAATGCAGTTAATGTTTTAGATAAAATATGGCAGGCCAATTAGGTATAAAGTTAAGGTATGGAAATTTGGGTTTTTTCTTTCTGAGTTATAGTGCAGATTAAACACTCTTAGTTTTATTTCTAAGCATGTAAGAGGAAATCTAAAGCATTTCTGATGTCAAAGAAACAAATCATATCTGAGTATTAGTATCAAGGAGGTAGGAAAACATTGCAAGGTAGTATTAACTTAAAATACATACGTGCCATCGGCTCTCCTGAGCATGAACTTTTATAGATTGCATAAATAGTCAGAATTTTAAATTTAAAAAGGAAAACATGACTCACAGTTCAGTATAGTACCCAGAGAGACTGAACATTAAAGGAGAGAAGACCTACTACAAGTGTTGTTGCCTGATAAACCATATGTTGCTTACCTTTCATGCTGTGCTCAGTGGCTCGGTCATGCCCAACTCTCTGCAATCCCGTGGCTGTAGCCCACCAGGTTTCTCTGTCCATGGGATTTCTCAGGTAAGAATACTTGAGTGGATTGCCATTTCCTCCTCCAGGGGATATTCCTGACCTAGGGATGTCTCATGCAACTCCAGCATTGCAGTGGATTCCTTACCACGAAGCCACTTATCTTTTAGTCTTTAAGATGTTGCACTTGCATACTCATGGTATGAAACATTCACAGTCTTCCTAAATTATCAGAATACTCTAAGGTCATACAAGGGCACAACTCAACAGTACATCTTTACTGATGACTTAGTGCAGTTTTATTGACTGGCAGGCAGTATTGACTCAAATATTAGCAAGATTGCTATATTATCTACATATTAGTAGCTCTTATGATGCTTTTATATCACTATTCATGTCAGAGAGCTTTCAAATTTTAAAAGGCAGATGCCACATTTCTGTAACTGTATAGACACTCCCATTTCACTTCACATGTGCAATCCTTTGTACACATACCCTCTTGTGGATATTTTATTATTTTATTTAACCTAATATGTGATTTTCAGATTCTTGTGGTACTTAGCTGAAACATCTGCATTTGTTTTCTTTTAATGTTAAATATATATTCCAGGTCAACCAATAATGTGTAGTCCTAGGAAATGAGGCACAAATAGGTTAGATCACTTTATATTGTCATTTGAAGAAATATCATTTTGTTTTATTATTCTATGTAAACCATATTCATTGTACATTGTGTGTATATTTTTTTAATAAATGTGATTTTTATTTTTTATGTTTCTGTCTTTTTCATTTCAAATATCAAATTATACATTTTTTTTCATTTTTGTCAATGTAGAAATCTCTAAAACTTTATTGAAATAGCAGAAGCATAGCCTAAATAGTATTTCAAAGAAAATAGACTAATTTTCTGATGAAGTGTAATTGCAGTGCAAATTTTACATTGATACTAGGTTAGTAACTATTAATAGCAGAATGCATCTTTCAGGGTTGCTGTTCTATGGGACTAAAATCAACTATAATTTTAAAAGATGCAAGAACCAGATGCTTCATCTTTGGGCAAATCACTGATCTTTGCAATCCTGATTATATTAGTCTTTTGAGCACATAAGATAACTTTTCCTTATTGGCTCTTTGGATCTTATCAATTATAATTCATTATAGCAGTTGATAGTAGAAGGTAAATCCCAAAGAATTTTAATTCCATGTTATAGCAAAAAAAAAAAAAAGTTAAACAACTTTACGTGTTGACTACATGTAAAGAAAGAAAGGAGTTTTACCATCCGGAGAATTCAAGAGCATATCTGATCCTGTAGCAAGAAACTCTAATGTCATTATCATCAGTACATGTTCATACTAATGTGTCTTTCTACATCTGATCAGGAACAATACTAGACGTAGCTCCACGGTGAAACAATTAATAGCAAATTATAGCAAAATGCTACCTGCCATAAAACCGGTAGGGTAACATGAGTGAAGTAAGAATACTCTTCTGTCTCTAACACCCATGCAAAAGTTCCTTGAGTGTTGTAAATGACATACACACATGAAGTCAGAGTACAAGGGACTCAGAAAATATGTTCCAGAGCTATCGAGAGGGAAGTTGGGAGGGTAGATGGATATAGTTGGAGCGTGTTCAGCCAGCAACCATAAAATCCAAAGTAGCCACATGGTCATGCTTCTGTGGCTCCCTATAACAACAAAAACTGAGTTCTCTGTTCTCTCAACGGTCCTGATGAGTAAGGGTGACCCAAGAACAGATTTTTAAATAAATTTTAACTGAGAAGTTAAAATGAGAGAGGAAAGCACACTGGGATAGAATACCAAGAATATGACACTGAGCTACCAAAGGCTCCTTTCTCTCCTAAGCCATAAGTTTATTGCTATAGCCCTTCATTTCAGAATTAAACAATAGCAGTGAGGCTGGTGATCTGCTTCTTGCCTAGAGTGATAACTTCTCAGTTTTCAAACAGATCATAAGCCACCACATTCTTGGTGATAATGCACCTTTGAATTTAAGTGATCTGTTTCCTCTGCTTGGTTCCTACATTGAAGGATTGCCCAAAGGTCTGCACTCAGTATTGTTCTTTTCTCATTCAAAATGTGCTCCTTTGAGGTCCTCAATCTAAGGAGAAAATTCTAGGACAGGACTAAGGAATGTGGGCTTTTGAGTCCGAATGCCTGGATGCAAATCTGATTCCCCTACTTTGTTAAATGCAGACATACGTCAAGTTACTTAATGTTTCCCTGCCTTCAGATCCTTATCTGTAAAATGAGGGTTATAATGTTAATTGACCAGGGTTCTTGGCCTCCTTAATCAATATATTGATCAAAGGCCAGACAAATTCAGGCAAGGCTTTATTGGGGCCCTCACTGCAACAAGGGGGAGCTGGAGCAAACAACATGTTCTGCTTGCTTGTTCCTCAGAGGGGTTGAGCTTGTTTCTCATATCGTGTGAGGATAGGGGTGTGTCCAGGGGGCTGGCTGGAGGGGTGGCTTAGGTGTTTTGCCCACCCCTCTGGTGGTGTTGAGTGCAGTGGGTATGCGCGGTACCCTGCTTTTGCTCCAGACTCTTGAAAATGGTAGTAGGGTATTTTGGAATCTTTGTATCTTTGTCCAAAATTTGTCCTAACTGTGCATGCACAGTTATTTTTAGTCCCATACAATTTCTTTGTAGTTTGTTGTTTGTGGAGAGTTGTGTCCAGCTCCAAGCATTGCACCACTGCAGCAAAGGGTCCCAGATCCCAGACCTGTCTCAACATACTGTCTCAACAGTATGACTTAACACAGTATTTCTCAATGAAAAGTGAGTGAGAACACGTATGTTTAGCCCTATGCCCCATGCTCGCTGTGCTGGGTCTTCTCTGCTGGCCCTCAGCCTCCATTTCCACTGTGGTTTAGGCCCCTGAAATCCCACTTGCTGGAACATAAGGGCCAGAAGACTAAAAACTACATTTCCTCAGCTCCCATCCCATGAGACTTCAGGGCATCCTACAGGTTCTGCCAATGACACCTACCAATGCCATATCAGGAAAGTGGAAGGAAGACGACAAGAGATGGCAAGTGTTGACCTCTTGTGAACCTAAGTGGGCACCCAGACACATCCAAGTGGAGAGTTAGTGCAGCTGGACTCCCACGTCCGTTGTCAATTCTGCAGCTTGCCAATGGCAATGACTGTAACTTCAGCATGGTGACCGCCATAGCAATAGCATTTTCCTAACCTATGGGCTGGTGTGGTTCCTGAAGGCTGGTTCAAAGGGGCTTGATGTCAGGAACCTGATGAGAATCCTCTTCTGACATGAAGTTCCTCTAACCTTTCCAATGATAATATAAATGTCAAATTCCCCATATTGCATATAGTGTATTATTTTCTGTTAAAGATGACAGGATTCCATTTCAAGCACTGAACTCTGGTTGATGCCCTCAGCCTATGGAACTTATTCAATACATTTTTGTTTGTAGCAGTTGTTGCTCATTAACTTATTTGTCTTTGATTTTTCAGGTGGAATTCAGCACCACCTTTTCCAGGTAGCTGCTGCCTATCTCTGTATGTATATGGTTTATGATATATTTAATATCATTGCCATCTTCCCAATTTACACACAGCACTCCCTGGATTCCTGTCTCTGCTAACAGAATCTGTATCCTTGTCACAAAGGTTGACAAGCTTGAGTCAGCTTTAAGTCTCCTATCTCTGTTGACATATAATATTCCATTTGTCACTAAGGTCTGTCCATGTTACCGCCATATCTCTCAAATCTTCTACTTCCCCCTTTCATGGCCACAGCTATTTTCTTGACATGCATTCTTCATGCACCTTCATGACCATAGTTCTGTTCAAACTAAATGAAGTTTGATATTCAGTGAAATCCACAATTTGGAATATCTTTATCTTCTCTTCCAAGGCTTATTTTCTATCTATCTCCTGCAGTTTATCCTCCATACATATATACACTAGGAGTTTGTGTGTCTTTCACACACACATACACACACACACACACACACACACTCAGACACCCAGATTTTCTCCCAAGTTTTCTCTGAGGCTATTTCCTTTCTTCTCACCATTTCCAAAGCTATTGCTCAAAGTGGAATTTCCTATGTCTCTTATTCTAAAGCAATTTTCTCATATAACTCTAAATGGAATTAGTCTCCACCATTCAAATTCTTCTGTAACATACCCTGTGCCATCCATTCATTCATTTGTATATTAATTTTTTCCATCTTTCATTCATTCAAAAGATCCTTTGCAGGGACTTCCCCAGTAGTCCAGTGGTTAGAACTTCACATTCCAATGTAGCGAGTGCAGATTTGATCTCTGGTGAGGGATCTAAGATCCCACATGCCTCATAGCCAAAAACCCAAAACATAAAACAGAAGCAATATTATAACAAATTCAATACAAGACTTTTTAAAAAAGGCCCACATCAAAGAATCTTCAAACAACCAACCAAAAGATATTTTGAATGTCTGTGTAGCTGGCAGACAAGGTGGATACCAGGTGTTTAGGAGTAGATAAGAGACATGGGTCTAAAATTCATGAAGTGGACAGTCCAGGCTAGTGATGAAGGTAGGCAAAAATAAAGCCAAACAATGACAATAAGTGATTATGAGTGATCTGTATGATATAAAGTAAATGATCTAGGAATTTTGACAGAGAATAATGGTGTAGGTGATTTATAAAAGGTGGTCAAGCTGTAAAGGAGGAGAATTATCCAACCAAAGGAAGATAGAGACAAAAAGTGTGGTAAAACCAGTGCCAGAACCACGGAGTATGGGGCATGGAGAATGCAAGATTAAAGTTATGGGAAGAGGATTTAAGTTCTGTTTTATGTGCAGTTAGAAGAAATCACAAGGTTCCAAGCAGGAGATCAAAGTGCCTTAAGTTTATGTTTTTAAAGTCTGACTCCAGGTGCTCATGGAGGCTGGATTATAGGAAATCAAAACTGAAAGTGTGAGGTCACTGGCAGGATATTGCAACACAATGAGTGATGGTTGTTGGACTGGGATGAGACAGTAAAAACTGAAAGTAGAGAGAGTAACTCCTGTAATATTTAGGAAGTAAGAATGGCTGGTCTTATTGATAGCCTGGCGGTGGTGGGGAGTATAGGGGCCAAGTAATTAAGGGGAGTTTAATTTCTGACTTGAGTCACTGAGAAGTGGTGGTAACATACTGAGATGGAAAAAAAAAAAAAGGAGAACAAGAGTAGGTTTGAGGGGAAGCCAGTTGTTTGGCTTTGTACATGGTAAGTTCAGCTGCCTAACTCCTCCAATCCAAGCCGAGACTCAAGTATGAAATTCATGGAAGTGGATCCAGGGAGAGTCTACAGTGGGACTAGAAGAACAGTGTGAGCTGTCATCATGAGTAAATGAACAGAAACACTCAGAATAGTAGTCAGCTCTTGGTCGCTGAAAGTGACAAAAAAATTTCACCAGCTTAAACGAAAAAGCAATTTCTTGACTCAAACTGAAAAAGAACAGGGGTTGAGTTATAGGCACATCTGCTGTAGGATGTTTAAATCTTTAAGTGATGATTTGCATTATCTCAAGCTCTCTCTCACTCTCTCTACCCCCTCCCATCATGGTTTTTTTTTTTTTTTCTTTTTTTGCTATTCTTTCCTATGCCTTAGACTTTCCAAAAAGTCTCTGCCAGTACAGTATTTTCAGCATACGTCTCACAAGAAGAAAGAAACCCTTTCTCTCTCAACGATTCTATCAGTCCCCGAAAGGACTCTCTCCCATCAGTGTGTCCTGGATGGAGGCTCTGAGGGACCCTTTGTGCCCCTCTCCACCTCTGTGGCAGGTGAAATGGACACATCTCCATCCCTTTCTATGGCATTTGTTGTTATCGTTTAGTCTGTAAGTCGTGTCTGGCTCTTTGAGACCCCATGAACTGTAACCTGCCATGCTCCTCTGTCCGTGGGATTTCCCAAGCGAGCATACTGCAGTGTAGTGCCATTTCCTTCTGCAAGAGATCTTCCCAACCTAGGGATTGAACATGATGTTCCTGCATTGCAGGTGGATTCTTTACCATCTGCTGTGTCACCTGAGCAGCCCTTATATGGCACTGGGAAAGATCAATTCCCAAGAGGAAAAGCTCCATTTCAACTGGGGAGTAAGTATAATAAGAAAAAAGCCTAAGACAAAGCCTTCAGGAACTTTAAAAGTTTGGGTTATAGTAAAAGCAGCCTGCTTTTGATAAGAATTACTTTACTGTAAAATTGCATTTTATCTTGGAGATCGATTCTAAAGTCACTAGTAAGATAAAAATGAAAAGCAATTTCACTGAAATAAATATAAGTGAAGAAACAACCATAACACCACAGTGAGAGGCAAGAGGTCTAATGAGGTCTGGATTTGCTATTAACCCCGAGTGAATCAGTTCATTGTTATTTTCCATTTCCCCCCATGTTAACTGAAGATAGCATAATTCTATGCCTTTCGCTTGTTAGCTTCATGAACAAGGAGAGAATTCACCTGAAAGGAAGGTGAATGCATCGCCTCTGGAATATTTTTTATTTCAGGGGTCCCTGACTTATGTCTAAAGAAAAGTATTCGGACTTAAGTTGATTTGCCCTTAAAGAGAAAGAAAATGGAGGGCTAAACATCCTTTGACTTTTGTTTCGTGTTTTTCAGTGAGCAATATCCTCTAGGAAAATATCTGTGGTCTCTCATTGCACATTGTACAAATTGTTATTCATACACTGATGATACATATACACATACAGTTCATACAGTGTTTCGATCAGTGTGGGGATATCCATAGGTTGGCCTCTCTCTTCTGATATTCACATACCTCCAGTGTGACATTTTTCTTCAGAAACTGGAATAGGGAGGGGTATTCCCTAATTCATTTCATGAGGCCAGCATTATCCTGATATCAAAACCAGACAACAACATGACAAAATTAACTGCAGACCAGCATCTTTCATAAAGTGATGGAAAGTTTCCAAAGAAAATTTTAGAAATCAAGACAAGTGGGATTTGTCACAGAAATAACCTAGTTTGATATTTGAAAATGAATCAGTATAATTATTAATCATATTGTTAATCATATTAACAAAGTTAAAGAAGAAAAGTTATATGATCATCTCATATATTATTTGACAGAATGCAAAATTCATTCCTAAAAAACAAAACTATCGTAAAACTAGCAGTACAAGGGAAAACTCTTCAACTGATAGACAGCATCTATACAAAATCTACAGTGAATACTTGATGGTAAAAGGCTGCATCCTTTCCCTCTGAGATCAAGAATAAGATAAGCATGTTTCCTCTCACTACTTCTGAAATTTTTTCTAAAGCTTTGAGCAGATCAACAGGCAAGGAGAATAAACAAAAGGCACCCAGTTATGAAAGAAGGGGTTAAACCATCTTTATTTGCAAACAACGTGATCAATCAGAAAATCCAGTGGAATCTACACTGAAAACTAGAAGTAAAAGTGAATTTAACATGGTTACAGAACACCAAGTCAATGTACAAAAATTAACTGTATTCCTAACGACCAATGTAAATGCAATAAAAGTACCATTTACAAAGATATAAAGTCAATAAGATTTTTTTCAATAAATGGTGTTGGAACAATTGGATGTTCATACAAAAAGACTTTCATGAATACCTTAAACTTTAAACAACAATTCACTCAAAATGTAAATGCAAAACATAATATTATAAAACTTCTAGATAAAACATAGGAGGAAATATTTTTGACTTTGGGTTAGGCAAAGAATTTTTATATATTATATCATAAGAAGAAATTGTAAAAAAGAATTAAAAATTGAATTTTATTGATTAGAAACTTCTACTGTGCATTTTACATTGTTAAGGAAAAGTCTAATCACAGACTTGGGGAAAATATACATACATTATATATCAAACAAAGAATGCGTACTTAAAAAGTTATTTAGTAACTTAATACTCAACAATAGGTGGGAAAAACTACTCAATTAAAAAAATTATGAGCAAAATGTTTGAATAAACACCTCACCAAAGGAGATACATGATGGCTAAAATGACACAGAAAGATGCTTAACATTAGTAATCACTAGGGAAATGCAAATTGAAACCACCATAAGATGCCCAAATATGTGGAACAACTGGAATTCTCTCACGTGACTGCTGCTGAGAACACACAATGATTTAACCTCTTTGGATAACAGTTTGACAGTTTCCTATACGGTTAACATATTATGAAAGTGAAAGTTGCTCAGCTGTGTCTGACTCTTTGCAACCCCATGGACTGTAGCCCACCAGGCTCCTCTATCCATTGAACTCTCCAGGCAAGAACACTGGAGTGGGTGGCCATTCCCTCCTCCAAGGGATCTTCCCAACCCAGGGATCAAACTCAGGTCTCCTGCCTTGCAGGCAGATTCTTTACTATTTGAACCACCAGAGAAGGTTAACATAAGTTTCCTACATAATTCAACCATCTCATTCTTAGGCATTTACTCAAGAGAAATAAAAGTGCATGTTCACAGAAACTTATATACGTTTATGGGAAATTTATTATGGCCAAAACCTGAAAACAAATCAAATACCCTTCAGTCACCAACGGATAGAAAAAAACTGATACATTCACACATTATAATGCTCCTCAACAGCATAGAAGAACATACTACTTCCCTGTACAGTAATACTGATAAATCTTAAATTCATTGTGCTAATTAAAAAATATTCAGATCCAAAAGACCACATACTGTATGCTTCAAGGCATTTTGGCGAGAAGAGGTTAGTGATTGCCAAGAACTGTGTGTGAGAAGAGGGTCTGACTGCAAAAAGATAACATGAGGAAATTTTTGGAGGTGATTGAACTATACTATAACTTGGTTGTGGTAATATATAGAGTACTCTATGCATTTGTCAAAATCCATAATCTATATAAAAAGAAGAAAACATAATTTTTTAATAATTTATAACACTAAAGAAAAATGAACTATCAAGAAAATACTTGGAATAATGTGTCTTACGAAGTGAAAGAAGCCTATCTGAAAAAGGTATATACTGTATGATTCCAGCTATATGCTAATTCTGGAAAAGGCAAAATTATAGTTGTAAGGAGGTAAGTGGCTGCCAGGAGTCAGGGAGGAAGATGAGAGCACAGAAGGTTGGGGGCAATGGAACTGTTGTGAATAATACAGTAATGGTGGGCACACGCCACTGTGCACTTGTCACAACCCAAAACACTGCGCAGCACCAAGGGGGAACTCTAATGTAAAGCATGATCTTTGATAACGATGTGTCAGTGCAGGGTCATCGGGTGGATCACTGTGAAGAAGGATGTCTGTAACCGGAGAGGGTGTGCATGTGTGGGGCCAGGAGGAGGTATCTGAGAAATCTCTATACCTGCCCTCAACATTGCTGTGAACCGAAAACTGCTCTGAAATATAAAGTCTATTGAAAAGTAAAAACAATTTACAGCAATGTCTCAAACATCATTCTCTGAGAGAGGAGAAAGGATACAGTGGTAAATTTTTACACAGATGTAGTAATTTTATATTCAGATCTGGTTAAGTACTCTTTAAAAGAAGAAAGCTTCTAATTGAGTTTAACTTCATAGATCATGAACTCCAGATGGGTACGCTGATTAGACTAAAATCTAGATTTTCACCATCTATCTTTTTGTCTTTAAATGCCATTTGAGTTTCTGTATGGACAACAGTGAGTACTAAATGCTGACTTTGGGGCAGGGAGAAACTTGGATTTCAATCAAGTGCAAGTCACTGACAACTGTATATGTATCCACTGTTAACTCTGGATGCTTTAAAATTGAGACTCTGAGAGATTTGGCATTAAACTAAAACAACTCAGGCTATGAAAGAAATATTCCCTGCCAAAACTGCTTAGATTATAGCAGCTGAAGAAACTGCAACTTTGCCCAGATGCAAAAACCCCTTAGGCTAAAACTGAGCATATAATGAATTGGTGAAGCCCTAAATTCTCCTGGATTTGTAACTCATAAGGACAAGATGATTTGAATTTTCCATTTAAAATTCTTTGGATTTTGACATCTTAGTATTGTAAGTTACAAGAGGATTTCATTTGTAGATTTTAAATCTCCCCGGGAATTTAGTAATGGAAATAAATGTGGGCATCTTTATTTGTTGTCATTTTATATTGGCTCACTTTTACATTGTTATTGAGTCTTATTAAATAATCTTATGGAATTTTGTGCAATATGGATGGATATAACTTGAGAAGCAAAATTGAGAGTGAAATATAGAGAGCTTGGAGTTATTTAATATTCCATGCTGGCTCATTTAAAAACCCTCTGGGGGCAATAAAGTCATCCCAGAAGTACTCACAAAACTGTGGTTGAACAAATAAATAAATTGTAGATGATGAAAGCTGTGTTTCTTCCCGAGAATATAGTTACAAATAAGGAAAGAGGAAGGATAAAATAACCCCTGTGGTAGTAGCCTGGAATCAGAACCATAAGTATAAAGTTATGTTAAATACATATATACATATCTCTATAAGCGTATATACATACACATAACCCCTGGTGGCTCAGTGATAAGAAGAAAATGCCTGAAATGCAGGAGATGTGGGTTCAATCCCTAGGTCAAGAAGATTCCCTGGAGAAGGAAATGGCAACCCACTCCAGTATTCTTGCCTGGGAAATCCCATGGATAGAGGAGGCTGGCAGACTACAGTCTGTGGGGTCACAAGAGTCAGACATGACTTAGTGACTGAACTACCACCACCAGCACCGCAGATACGTGTACACATAAGCATACATGCATGTACATATATACACACACACAGGCAGGTGGATATAGAAATACAGAGTTGTGTATGTGCCTGGAAAAGTATGCATATATACATTTCTTTACGCTATACACTAAGACCACCGAGAAGTCATACACCAGTAGCAATGAACACACCTAGATATTGGTTTCTAAATTTCATTTTCTAATAAAAGGAAGCCAGATTACTTGAATAAATGGTTTATTCCAGGGTGGGGGCAGAGAAAGTGCAGATGAATCTGTACCATCTTGAGGTGCCAGAAAGTAAAGAGAAACACAAATTAAAACAAAGAACAAAAATCAAAACAAAACACAGCGGGAAGATATCAGGAGAACACAAAAGTCAACCTGAACAAGTCTGCCCACAGTTGGAAAAACTAGAAGTATAAAGTAAATAATGATAGTATTAAATTATGGGCCTCAGAATAAAATAAGCATGAGATAAAAATAAATGATTGCATCAATAAATAAATGAAGGAAGAGAAGCAACTTCGCCTAACAAAAAATGCCAGTTGATGGATATAGGAGACAAGACTGCAGAAAGTCACCATTAGCAATTCCTCTCGTGGTGGTGGTGGTTTAGTTGCTAAGTCGTCTCTGACTCTTGCGACCCCTTGGACTGTGGCCCTTCAGGCTCCTCTGTCTATGGGATTTCCCAGGCAAGAATACTGAAGTATTTCCTTCAGGGGATCTTCCCAACTCAGGGATCAAACCCAAGTCTCCTGCATTGCAGGTGGATTCTTTACCGACTGAGCTACCAGGGAAGCCCAATTACTCTCATGGTCACTAGCAATAAAATACATCAATATCATTTACAAACTGTTGTATGGGTATGTCACCCCTCTGGTACTCCTCAAAGCTATATACTCAGTCCAATATAGAAAAACTATCAATCACAAAATACCTAACCAGTACTTTTCAGATTGCTAAGTTCATGAGTTACAAAGAAACACAGAGAGCTGTGATAGAAGAGGTGACTAGACACGACACTGAATGCAGTGTGGGATCCTGGGCTGGCTCCTGGAGCAGAACCTGGGAAATGTAAGTCTCTGCTTTAGTGAATAGCGTTGTACCAATGTTTGTGTAAGATGTTAGCACTTGGAAGGGTCAGGTGGAGGTTGTATGGGAGCTCTGTACCACCTTAACAACTCTTCTGTAAGTCTAAAATTACCTCAGAATTTAGAAAAAATTCAGTACTTCTATCTCTGACACCTGACTCATTGTCTACCGCCTCATTTGTTCAGAACATGGACAGGAAATGGAGATACATATTAATTCCCTAAAATCTCCCTTAAAAATAACTTGTTCAAATTCTTAGTTTAAATGTCATAATAGATAATAGACAAAGTGATTTGTTTTCTAGCACAAACTTTACCACTCATCTTTTTTAAAACTGTCAGACCATCTAAGAAGATTTGTATGAGAATTTTATTTGAATTATTTCTCTGTAAATCTTTTTAGTAAATATATTTTCTAAATATTTTAGGAATAGGCTGATTCAAATGATCTGATATAAATACCTGAGAGAAAATTAATAGTTTAAATATGATTTTAAAATTCTTAATGGAAAATATGCCTTAGGAGAAAAACTTTTCTCATAAAAATAATAAAATAATTTTGAGGCATTTCTAAAAATTATTTTTCCTAGAATATTCTTCTGAGGGAGAAAGCTGCAAGGATATTAAATGTTTTGTGCTCTACCTGAGAGATGACAATGGAAATTAGATTTTAACTTTGTGTGTTTAAGAAAAATATACATTTGGTTTTTTTTCTTTACATTGATTCTACACCAATATCATTTTTAGCACGGATTTTTTTTTCCATTTAAAGAATATGAGCACTCAACGTTTACAAATGAGAGAACTGTAAAAAGCTTTTCTGTATAAATTAATTCAAATTTCACCCATGTTGCATATATAATAGTTGAAAATCTTTAGATCGCCTTAGACCAAATGCTAAAAATGTTCTGGACAAGGGGAGAAAGCACTTAGACAAAGCAAGTGAACACATTATCTGACTCTTAATACCTTGGAACCTAAAACCAATAAGAGACTACCAAAAAACTTTTTAAATATATTAAGATGTATAATGAATTCTCAAAAAGAGAAAAGAAGAAACCTGCCTGGAATATGCAATTGATTTTGCTCACAGATTCTGCACTAGAAAATAGATTCGAAGACAATGGTGTAAATCAAGAAAGCTAAAAAGCGCCTGCTGCTCTTGCATTAAATCCAGTCATTAAGATTAGCAAAGAGAAGTTACTCACTTATATAATACAATTTTAACTACCTAGAAAGCTCAACATAGACTTCAATGCAAATTTTAATACATTTTAGACATTCAATAACTTCTTAATGAGTTGAATTGACCTTTGATCAGAGAAGGCTGCATTGGTGCTAAGGTATCAAGTGAAATATATTTCTTCTTAAACAAGTTAAAGGCAACAAAAATATATTTAAAAACAAAATTCAATTGAGTCAATTTTAATGATCTTAGCTTTGTCCCATGATACATGAATAGGGCAGCATGTAACCCAATAGACAGAAGATTTGAGGAGCTATACAAAATGAAAGACAGGAATGAGATCAAGGAAGTTATTCTAGGCAAAAAGTAGGTTGGTCATTGCGAGGTTACTTTCTCTTAAAAGGTGGCAGGAGGCTATCAGGCAAATGACCTCTCTAGAGCTGATCATAAAATTCCTGATTGATTGATGTAAGATTTCATTTCTGGGGGAACCAAAACCGTAATTAAGTTAAATCTCAGTCTTAGTCATGTGGAGCTTAGCATAAGTGACTTCATTGGGAACAATTGTATTGTTTTTTTTCTAACACTGCTACCCCTTTTCCTGCTGAGCACTGCTTATTGGACTGAATCTCTCTGTAAAATTATTTTCAGTATAGGGATTGATAAAATATTTTTTCCTAGTTTTCAGAAGTTTTTGGTCTGTTTGTTTTGTCTTGGACAGAGAGTCATCTGGCCTAAAATGATGTGTGTATTGTTTTATCTGAAACGAATTGTATCAAAAATGAAATTCACTCTTGCTCTAACTCCTGTTCATTCTGAGTGTAAAATTGAAATAAACAAATTAGCAAAGTGACTCCCATATATGAAAGTAGTAAAACTATGAAACAGGTTAATTCTCCTATTGGTTTACTAGTGTTGCTGTGTCAGAAATGGTTCTGTCTCTTTTGCTTAGTTTCCTCCATTTTTATTTATTTATTTATTTTGTGTGTGTGTAATAAAGTTTTATTAAAGTATAAAGGAGATAGAGAAAGCTTCTGACATAGGCATCAGAAGGGGGCAGAAAGAGTACCTGCTTGCTAGTGTTAACAATGAGGTTATATAATCCAAAGAATGTCTGGAGGTTGTAAAGACCTCATCAGACCTACTCCCATAATTTACATTTTAAGATAACACTGTCCTCAGGCAAGATACATCCTTGTAAAGACCAGGTCCAAGTTGATCCAAAACACACAGAAAGGAATGACTCATTTTCTTGAAATAATGTAGCATTTTAAAAGATCGGGAGTCCTTGAATATTGGGTATCATTTATGAATAGGATATTTTTAGTTGCTTTGTAAATTCTTTTTGCATACTATTTTAAACATACTTTCTCTTCTTTAAAGTCTTTATAGAATTTGTTGCAATACTGCTCCTGCTTTATGTTTTGGTTTTTTGGCCTTGAGGCATGTGAAATCTTATTTCCCCACCCAGGGATCAAACCTGCGCTCCCTGCATTGGAAGGTCAAACCTTAACCACTGGACCCTCAGGGCAGTCCCTGCATGGTATTTTTGATAGATGTGATCTATGTCAATTTGAACAACTAAAATTGCTTTTTGTATTTTTTTAGTCTTCTAGTAAAGAATAAAAAATATATCCTCTGATTTTAGTTCTGTAAGATAACTACAAATGTCCATAAGATGTTTGTTTCCCAAATGAAAGAAATCTATTGTATATTGAACTTGTACTAACTAGGAATTGTATTTTTATATCTGCTAGCATCCTTCTTCCCTCTTAACCACCTTTTTTGCATTACCAAATCATAGTTCTAAAGTCATCTGTTATTTCTACTTTTGTTTTACAGATTTACCATTTTGATAAGTGGGACCATCAGGTAAGTAAAAGACCCTCTCAGAGAAGATGAACTATAATCAATTTAGAAATCATCTTTTATTTGTCTGACTGGGCAAGACACTTGTCCCTTCTGTGAGGAAAGGAGGTATAATCATTATTTTTATTTTGCAAAGCAGAAAACCAAAAACTCTGAGTGGAACTTTTCACATACCTAAAGAACTCACATCCCTGAACTCAGCCCACTGGGAGTTGCATGTTACAACTTTCATGAGTTGAGTAGATGTTTCACTGTCATAGATATCAGAGTGAGAAGATGGAAACACACCACTTTCTTAATATCAATGCTTCCTTCAGGACGTTGTACATGACACATTCTTCTCGGACTGGTGGAAACTTGGCAGTCACCTTGGAATAAGCTTAGTTAAACAAAATAGCCCGTGAATTGATTCAGTTGAGTTCAGTAAGTATTAAGCATTTCCTCTGTGCTAGGCATTGTGGCAGGGGATTGGACTGAAGAATAAGCAAGTTTGCACGGAAAAGACGGACAAGAAAGCTACAATTTGTAAATTACAAGAAGTGATTTAAGAGTACAAGGAAAGGGCATTTTGCTGGTCCTGAATAGGAAGAAAGAGTAAAGGAAAACTTGCTGGAGGATATGCAACCTGAATCCTGAAATACATGCAGGGTTAGCTAGGAGAGCAGACTAAAACATTTTATACCAAATCACACAGCAAAGCTTTGGAGTGAAAAACTGGTTTGATTACTAGAAACTCCATGTTATAAATCTAGCAGTGGCTACAACAAAATGATTTACAGGGACAGTAACCAACAAACAAGTTTAATCTAGAAGATAAGAGATACTGTACTTCTTTTACCAAGAAGCATATGGCAACCAGGACCTGTCTTTGGGCATGCCCCAATCTACCATGTTCTTTAAAGTCTGTCTCTTCATATGCTCATTTATGCTTAATTTTGAATTTCAGATAAAAAGCTGATTTTTAAAAATGAAAACAACTTATTTATGTTTATTTATTCATGAGAATTCTAAATGGACAGCAGCAAGATGGACTCATACAGTTAAAAATGTGTATGTGTGTGTGTGCATGTGTTTTCACAAACAATACAACTCCATTTGCATTAAACTTATTAAATCAGATCAATTTTACAGACATATAGGCTGGAGCTTTTGTATTTAATTCCTCTTGATCTTCCACCTGGTAAATTTCATTTCCCACTGTGCTTCCCTGCAATTTATTTTTAACAATGTGTTTGTTTGGACATCATTAACGAAGAAAATAGCATCCTCAGAGCCATAAGGTACAGAAGCGCATTTCAGACATTTCAGTGAGAAAACAATCAAATTCATATACTCGGGTCTTTTGTCACACTGTGAAATAAAGTTGGGAATACATTTTACTCATGAAGTCTGGGAATATTTAATTATTAAGTAGATATCAGGAATGTGCCAATCCATGGGCTACAGAGGGATAAGGAGAAATCCATATCCTATTTCTTACTCCCCCAAAATGTAAACCTTAGATGGTGAGAATCAATTCTTATTTGTTGAGCATCTGTTACATGTTGGCTCAGTGATAGGCAGTTTGGTATACTTGACCTCATTTAATTTTCAGAACCAACACAGTAAGGTGAACACATGAAGCTTAGAAAAGTGAAGAAGTCTGTTGCCAGTCACAGGGTTAGAATGCAAACCAAGATTTCTGACTATAAGCCAATACACATTGCATTCTATCTGCCTCTCTGTGGCTTTCAGCAAAATCACACACTATGGAGGGTTAGTGACCATGATGTGACTTAGCAGTAACCACATGAAGAAAAATTTGTGAAAATCCAAATTTATGGTAGAAAAACTAGGAGATATTTGTTTTTAAAAGAATTTGAATAGGGAATCTGGATATTTGTTTATTGTAAACACATATAGGTCACCTACTACATGCCAGGGATTGGGCTACTTACTTGCTTTATGGTGACGAACTCATTCAGTCCTCAAAACAATCATATGAGCTAGATATTGTTACTATATCTACCTCATACGAGTGTTACTATACTGGTGAGTGAAAAATATGAAAGTCGCCCCCAAGTCTGAGTTCAGAACTTATTTTGTTCCCAACTATTGCAGCCTCCTCCCAAACTTTTTACATACTGGTAGTCACAAAGTCATAAACAATGTTGTGAGTGAGGTTGCCCTTTACAGATGATGTACGTGAGTGAAAAACTAACAAGCTACAGATATTTTCCATTTAACTTCTCTCTGCCCATCAATTGAGATTCATCACTAAAAGCTGCTTAACTCACTATGATCTGATACATTTTGCTGGCCACTGTACAACTAAGAAAATATCTGCCTTTAGGAGGGAAGTCATTTGAATTTAGAGCTTTGAAAATAAGCAAAATGTATATTATTCCAAATAACGAATGGGTCCTAAGTTAGTTCTTTGGTCAAATGTTACCCAGATCATAAATTTTAGGTAGGAATCCCACTTGTAAGACAGTGGTTTAAGTACACACTAACTAAATATTATTTTCTATAAAGTGAGATTTCATCTGCTTTAGGCCTTGTGATAGTAAAACTGCTCACATTGCTTCTTTCCATGGAGCTCAGAATACACATCTCAATACCAGGTCTATCTATCAATCTAAGTTTCCTATCACAAGAGTCTACCTTGCTTTTCTTCATTTCTCTACTACCACAAAGGAAGAAATGAAGAGGGTAATTTTTCTAGATTTAATGACCACATACTGTCTTAGAAAGCCATGTTCAAGGATCGTTGAGAGAGAACATACCTGCCAATTTTTATGAGATATTGCCACCAACCTTGAACACTTTGAAAGAGTAGCTCCTAAATCTAGGATATTTATTCACATTTATATGCATTTTGGTCTTTGGTTCTGGATTGAGTCCTTGCTTTAAGGGAATAAGAGCTTGTTGGACCATGTGGAGGCCTGGTTCTATAAGTTATATAGATGGAAGTGTCTTCAAGAAGCCTATTAAAGTTTCAGTCTTTCCAGAGACCAAGTGCATCCAAAAACAAGTTTAGAAATGATACAAGAGCACCCTGCCTGACCTCTGGCTTTACGTTTTGCTAGTAGAAAGGTGATAATGGTGAAGGAAAAAAAATTGATCCAGGCAGTGGGAGAGGTGATGCTCAGATACTACACAGAGATGAGTAATATTTGTCTTGAAGCCCTTGATAACTATTAGTAATTTCTAATAGTTAGAGGTAGGTGAGAAAATACATCTTTCTTTCCCCTGCATCTATAAGATAAAAGCAAGTCTCAGACTGACTTTTGTCGCACATAGAGTTGCTGGCAGGTACGAAATAAGGGCATGAGCCCTTCTGTATGCTTAGAGTCCCTTGTGTATCCTGACAAAACTTGTCATAAAAATTTTGTTGTTGTTTAGTCTCTAAGTCATGTCCAACCCTTTGTGATCCCATAGACTGTAACCCACCAGGCTCCTCTTTCCATGGGATTTCCCAGGCAAGAATACTGGAGTGGGTTGCCATTTCCTTCTCCAGGGGATCTTCCCAACCCAGGGATTGAATCATATCTCCTGCACTGGCATGTGGATTCTTTACCACTGAGCTACCATGGAAAGTTTATCTCAAGGCAAATCTGACCCCATTCCAGCTAACCATGTTAATCTGTGGCAAAAGGCCAAAAATTTGTTAGCTAAACACAGGACATTAAGGAGTAAGATCAAGATAGTCAATGCTGTGGGTCAGGGATGAAGGACTAGATTCTTTTATCTTAGCCACACACCTTTCTCTGCAGTGGTTCAGCATATCCACAAATCTTCAAAACCATTCATCTCACCAAAGAAACATAATTTCTAACATCTGTTCCACAAATTAAGAAGATTGTGATATCAAACATTCATAAATAGAGCTGAACATTTGTGTTGACCACATCTGGAAAACATCCTTTTGATGAAATACTAGCTAATTTTTCCTACAGTGAGTAGTGGTTAGAGCACTTGACTATACCTAGGGTATAGATTTAAGCTAACATTACTATGATGTGAAAATATATTTTAGAGTGTAATTCAATGTCAAAGATCTGGGATGTTTTTTGTTTAAAATTCCATATAACCTATTTGTAAGCTCTTTCTCATTATATTAGGTCTTCCCTGGTGGCTTAGACGGTAAAGCGTCTGTCTACAATGTGGGAGACCCAGGTTCGATCCCTGGGTCGGGAAGATCCCCTGGAGAAGGAAATGGCAATCCACTCCAGTACTATTGCCTGGAAAATCCCATGGACAGAGGAGCCTGGTAGGCCAAAGTCCATGGGTTCGCAAAGAGTTGGACACGACTGAGCGACTTCATTTTCACTTTCTCATTATATTTCAAATATAGTCTTAGGTATTAATTTATGTGATTATTAATTACATAATTTATTAATTATTAATTTATGTAATTATTAATTACACAATTTATTAATTATTAATTACCACCTGGCTTCCCAGGTGGTACTAGTGGTAAAGAACCTGCCTACCAATGCTGAAGACACAAGAGATGCAGGTTCAATCCCTGGGTCAGGAAGATCCCCTGGAGATGCGCATGGCAACCCACTTCAATATTCTTGCTTGGAGAATTCCATAGACAGAGGAGCCTGGCAGGCTGTGGTCCATAGAGTTGCAAAGAGTCAGACATGATTGAAGCGACTTAGCATGCACAATAATGTAAAACTCGAAGTAAACAATATTGACATTTTTTAAGGGTTAAAATAGAATAGAATCTAGCCTGTTTGTTCACCATAAGTTCATCTAATTGCTTAAGGAAATAAGACTAGTATAGAGAAGATAACATAATGTTGGATCAGACAGATGGATCAAATCCCCATTTTCTACTTTCCCACTATGTGAATCTTGCCAAAGCAAGGTCTCAGATTCTTCATCTGTTAAACAGTGATTATTTCTATGTCATGGAGTAGTAGTGAGGATTAAATGGACCAAGAAACAACATGTTCTCGAACATAAGGGATAGATATTAAATAGGAATTATTATATGTATGATCAGGATGACTTTGAAAATAAAAACAAAATGAGTTGCCAGTAATTTCACTTTAAATAAGTGGTAAATTTACAATTCAAAAGGCTTAACTCCCAACACCATTCTTCAAGTGTGGGGCATTAGTGTCCTGGGTTTGTAAAGGGCAGCAGTGTAGAAAAGCTATTTAATCTCTTACTGTAGACTAGCCATGTTTTTGGCTTTCTTTTTTCCTGCCACAGTTGCCCTTGTTAGAAAAATGTGATTGTTCAATAGCGTTTCACCTACAGGAACTGTATTCATAGTTATAGTACAGCATAAAATGAGAGATTATAGTTAATATTGAAAATAAATTTTTGTCTTGGTTGTGGTCTATGGTTTTATTTAGCCTATTCTGTTCCATTTTGCTGGGTGCAGAAAATGAAATGTAGGTCTATACCCAAAGTTCTTAGGCTCCATTCCTTCTCTTAATAAACAGATCGATATCACATTCATCTGCTTCATGAGCACAAGAACCACCTCTCTGAGAATGCTTTCTTGAAGACAGATCTTCAATACACTTGGAGTGAAAGAGAATAAAACTGTTAGGCCATTGATTTTCCAGCATAGTTTAAAAGGCCATGTCTAACAACAGTTTGCTTTAAAAGGCAATAATAATCTCATGAGGAAACTCGGGACCTAATCTGTTAACATCATTTTTAACATTTTAAAACTACACATAGCACATCTTTGCTACTGATTCTCATTAGCCTGAGGAGGAATATGTTGACTTGGGGGCCTTATTTTTAACTCCATTTGGGAGTGAGAGCTACCCAGAATGCTTTAGACAAAGCAGTTATGAAGGTCATTGCAGAACTGAATACAATGATTTCTAATACCCACTTTGCAAGTTTCCAAAACACTCTTTCACCTGAGCAAGATGAGTAGCTGTTGGGTTATAGACTGATTGATTGAAAATATTTTGAATGTGATATTTCTTTTTCTTTATAGAAAAGTACAGCTGAAGTGATTACATAATTGAATTTGACAGCAGAATAGCATTTTACTGTGTGAATATTATTAGAAAATAATGAAAAATAAACAACAGTAATGCTTTCTATATCCATTCCCAGGGGGCTAAAAGAAGTTCATCATTTTATGAGATGGTCCAAGGTAGTCAGGTATTTTTTAAAAATTATGCCTTGTGCAAAAATTACTCCTAAGGATAAAAGAACACATGGGGGTAAGATTCCTAAATTAATCCTCTAAACTCTGATAGATTCAGCTGTAAATTGCTCATAAAGATATGCACTCTCAGAGAGAAGACCTTAAAGATGTTCTAATACAGACGTAAGTTTGATGCTTAATTTTCTCTGTAGCATCGTTTGCAAACTTTCCTCCAGCCTTCTCTGCAATATCTGTAGTCACTGGGACCATGGTACTTGATGAGGTACCAACACACCCATAAAGAATTACACGAGGTCTTTGCAAAGGGCACTAGGCCTAGGATCTGGGGCATTACTAATGTTGGCTGGTTCTTACTAGCTTTGGTGACCTTTGAACTTAGCTTTTCTTATCGGTAAAATTGAGGAGCTAAGTTAAGATAGGTACTGAAGAAACTCTTTACTTCATCTTAAATGGTTCTGCAATGTCAATATATTCAAAACCTCACTGGTCTAAGGTTTCCAAAAGCAAAAATGAAAGCACTGCCATATCCTGCCCAGACTTTGACAGAGTTTTCCAAACTCTCTCATTGTCTAGCTCCCGTCTCCATCCTCTGTAATTCCCACAAACCAAAAATTAGAATTATTTGGAGGTAAGTATACAGGCTTCAGCAATATGTGAACCGTGAACTTCCTGATGTTCAAGCTGGTTTTAGAAAAGGCAGAGGAACCAGAGATCAAATTGCCAGCATCTGCTGGATCATGGAAAAAGCAAGAGAGTTCCAGAAAAACATCTATTTCTGCTTTATTGACTATGCCAAAGCCTTTGACTGTGTGGATCACAATAAACTGTGGAAAATTCTGAAAGAGATGGGAATACCAGACTACCTGATCTGCCTCTTGAGAAATTTGTATGCAGGTCAGGAAGCAACAGTTAGAACTGGACATGGAACAACAGACTGGTTCCAAATAGGGAAAGGAGTTCGTCAAGGCTGTATATTGTCACCCTGTTTATTTAACTTCTATGCAGAGTATATCATGAGAAACGCTGGACTGGAAGAAACACAAGCTGGAATGAAGATTGCCAGGAGAAATATCAATAACCTCAGATATGCAGATGACACCACCCTATGGCAGAAAGTGAAGAGGAACTAAAAAGCCTCTTGATGAAGGTGAAAGTGGAGAGTGAAAAAGTTGGCTTAAAGCTCAACATTCAGAAAACGAAGATCATGGCATCCGGTCCCATCACTTCATGGGAAATAGATGGGGAAACAGTGGAAACAGTGTCAGACTTTATTTTTCTGGGCTCCAAAATCACTGCAGATGGTGACTGCAGCCATGGAATTAAAAGACGCTTACTCCTTGGAAGGAAAGTTATGACCAACCTAGATAGCATATTCAAAAGCAGAGACATTACTTTGCCAACAAAGGTCCGTCTAGTCAAGGCTATGGTTTTTCCTGTGGTCATGTATGGATGTGAGAGTTGGACTGCGAAGAAGGCTGAGCGCCGAAGAATTGATGCTTTTGAACTGTGGTGTTGGAGAAGACTCTTGAGAGTCCCTTGGACTGCAAGGAGATCCAACCAGTCCATTCTGAAGGAGATCAGCCCTGGGATTTCTTTGGAAGGACTGATGCTAAAGCTGAAACGCCAGTACTTTGGCCACCTCATGCAAAGAGTTGACTCATTGGAAAAGACTCTGATGCTGGGAGGGATTGGGGACAGGAGGAGAAGGGGATGACAGAGGATGAGATGGCTGGATGGCATCACTGACTCGATGGACATGAGTCTGAGTAAACTCCGGGAGTTGTTGATGGACAGGGAGGCCTGGTGTGCTGCGATTCATGGGGTCGCAAAGAGTCAGACACGACTGAGCGACTGATCTGATCTGATCTGATCCGATACATAATAAGTAATGCTGAATACCACACTGCATTGCAGCAGAAAACTTATTTCTGGTTGACCAGCCATGAGCATTGCTAAGATTAAACATTAGGCTAAAGGACTGACAAATTGGTGTGTGCTCTTTTTTTTTTTTTTTAAATAAAGTAATTTTCCCTTTTTGCAACCCAGAGATATTCACAAAGAGGTTATGTATGTTAGTCACTCAGTCATGTCCAACTCGTTGCAATCCCATGGACTGAAGGCTGCCAGGCTCTTCTGTCCATGGGATTCTCCAGGCAAGAATACTGGAGTGGATTGCCATTCCTTATTTGGAATTTTTTCATATTCCCCATCGACCATCCACCTCATTGTTTTAGGTGATCATCCTTAGCTGGATCAGTAATGTCATTTGGGGTTGCAGAATGACAAGTATGTAATCCTATTAATTTCTTCTACCTTATTAGCTGGGCTTCTTTTGTGTTCTTTCTTTCCCATGTCAAATACAGCTGTATCCCTTGACATCCAGCCTATCGCTTTGTTTGCTTTTAAAATAGCTCCATACAGCCTATAGGTATTGACTTTTGAACTATAGTGACTCCCAGATTTCTTTGTTGTACATATCCTTGGATAATCACACCAGGTTGTTTTGAGTTGCATTGATTAACCTGCAGCCTAGTTTAATCAATGTGCATGTTACAACCGATGTGAATTCCAACTCAGTGATAGTTTTTATTAAGGAGCAATTATTGGGCTCATGCTATAGAGGACTTCCCCCTTGTCCTCAGCACCTTAAGAGGGGTTGCTATTTAGTATGTGAGATAATTTATTTGCTAAAGTATATGCATGTGACTTATTTATAATAACAGCATCTTTAAAGTCAGAAATGCTTCTCCCCTGATAATCTCTCAGGATTTGTGGGTTGGACATTCTTTTTTTGAGCCACAGATTTCTGTTTTTGTTTTTTGTTTGTTTGTTTGTTTTTTTAACCAGGCAGCACCCATTTGAAAATGTAAGTTTCCTACTTCGAGTTTTTCTTTCAATAGAAATATTTTATACAGTAATGGACTTTGAAGGCAGACTTCAGGGCATATGTTAATGTAGAATTTTAAAGTCAATTTATCATCTCTGTAATTCATTTGATTTGTCAACTAATCAAATAAAAAATAAGTTAAATAGTTTTACAATGCATAGCTGATTTTATTAATTTCCAGCCAAATTTGTATCGTGACAATGGCTTTCTTAGGCAGGTCTAATTATTTTCAATTATGTAAAAGGTTTAAAGCACCAAGGCATTCAAAGGACCTTCTGTGTAGTGACTCTCACTTTTCTTGGCTTCCTGTGAACATAGGTGGTTTTTATTTCCATTGAAGTAGTTAATAGGGTTAACCAGAGTTAATAGGAAATGTTTAAGCATGCCAAATGTTGACTTTTTGACAAATTGTCTCTCAATTTAAACTGCTCAAATTATATAATCATACAAAAGCAACCTTGACCTTTTCAATAATATAGATTCACTTCTTTTCTTTTCAAATTATGCTTAATCATTATCATGAAAATATTTTAACAAAAACCACCTCTTCTACTAATTTCCTCTAACATATTGCTTAGAGGGCAAAATAATAAACCATAGAGACAAATTTAGGGTTGAAGACTGAATTCCTATACAGACTAAGAAACTATATATTTCTCTTTGATAGAAAATGCTCTCTTCCCTGAAGGCCACCATGGATTTAAATTGTAATTAGTGTTCCCACTTTTGTAGAATTTCTAAAACAAGATGGCACACTTTACCTAATAAACTGACTTCCTTATTAGAAACAATTTAAATTTCCCACCTAAGTTAACAAGCATTTAAATCAAAAGAGCTGAGAAGGCAGCCTGTCACAATTTATGGACAATCAAAAGAAAAAGAGAGAGAGAAGGAAGGAGATGAATAAACAAATATAATTTTGAAAATGCTTTCAGCATTGACATCGTTATAACTTATTTTAAAGACCAACAGAATTGACTTCATTAGAAATTATATCATATGCAAGCATTTCCATATTTCTAATTTAATGAAAGTAACAAAATGATGAAAATATAGTTCATTCTTACCACAATTTAAATAGTCTTTTTTTTTTTCCCCTCTCAATGTTATGGTCATTCTCAGTTCCCACTGGCTAGAATAAACAGATAATGTGTTGGGTTTCATAGTAAGCACTATGCAAGACTATAAGAACTATAAAATATAACAATAGGGTAGATTATACTCAGGAATTTTGAAATATTTGAGGTGAAAATAAATTTCTTCAATAAACAACTGTTTTCATCTAAATTTCAATGATTGCAAATAACTAAGGGCAATTGTAATGAAGGTAAACTCATTGGCATTTAATAGAAAGTAGATGGCTTTGGAGTTGGCCAGATGTGGATTGAAATCCTAAAATACATGCCGACTATTTCAGGCAAGTTACTTATCTTTGCCTCAGCTTGCACCAATAGCCATTATTCTACCCATCTCAATCATCTGAAAACTAACTGAACTGATATTTATAGAAGAAATGAAGGAAATAACTATGTATATGTTGGCATAAATAGTTCAATTAAGGAAATACCAAAACTTAAATAAAGTTCTGGCTTTAGAATTAGAAAATGTGGTAAAATTCTAAGAATGCTGGAAGAAAAAAAAAGCAGAAAAAAATATGTAGTTACCTTGATATAAAACAAAAGGTGACTAGTTTGCAGCTTTTTTTTTTTTTGCTGCAATGAATGAGAGATGGAATTTTCCATTTCTGCCTTCTTTGTGCCCATGTTAAAGTATGAAAGTGTTAGTCGCTCAGTTGTGTCTGACCCTACAACCACATGGATTGTAGCACATCAGGCTCCTCTGTCCACGTAATTCTCCAGGCAAGAATATTGGAGTGGGTAGCCATTCCCTTCTCCAGAGGATCTTTCTGACCCAGGGATAGAACCTGGGTCTCCTTCATTGCAAGGCAGATTCTTTACCATCTGAGACACCAGGAAATCCCCTCCTAACACCTGAATAAATAAATTGAATCGATTTGTCTTTGCAAGAAAGGACTGAGATGCGGCAGGCATAGACTCTTCTTGGATCAATCTTACCAAAAGATATCTGTACTCTGCCAAATTTTCAAACATCTCCCAACATTACATCTGAAGAATACTGATGTTTGTACAACAAAATAAACCAAAAAATATCTACTATTACATTTTCTTATAAAACTTGCTTGCATCCAATGTTTTGTGTGTTTTTTTTGCATCATAATAAATGAGACTAAAGTTTTCTTCATTTTATACTCTATGATTATGACTGAAATATACTTTGTAAAAATTGTCAATGCTATATGTGACAAGCTTATATATGAATACCTTTGGGGTCAAAGTCAGGAAAGAGTTGGACTTTCTAATCTTTATCTTATGAAGATTTTAAAAAGTATTTTGGCAAGTAACCAATGAATTCAATATATAAAAACTTTGTCTTTAAACATTTCATAATGTAAAAATCCTAATCTAATTTTCCTACTTCAGAAAGGAATCTTATTAGAGAAAATTTATGTTCATTTCTTTATGTTTTATATGGTAAAGATAGTATTCTCATGATTCACAAATTAATTTTATTCTACCTTAAGATATTTGATTCCCTTAGGACCATTACTTTATACATCCACAATTTTGTTTCTTTATCATATTATGGATTAATTAGATGTATTGACAATAAGTTCCTTTAAATCTATTTCTCTGCATTTATTTGGCCTCCCCCTAAAGTGGCCTATTTTGCCTTTTCATACTTTTCATGGGGTTCTCAAGGCAAGAATACTGAAGTGGTTTGCCATTCCCTTCTCCAGTGGACCACATTCTGTCAGACCTCTCCACCATGACCCGCCCATCTTGGGTGGCCCCACGGGCATGGCTTAGTTTCATTGAGTTAGACAAGGCTGTGGTCCTAGTGTGATTAGATTGGCTAGTTTTCTGTGAGTATGGTTTCAGTGTGTCTGCCCTCTGATGCCCTCTTTCAACACCTACCGTCTTACTTGGGTTTCTCTTACCTTGGATGTGGATGTCTCTTCATAGCAGCTCCAGCAAAGCGCAGACGCTGCTCCTTACCTTGAACGAGGGGTATCTCCTCACCACCACCTCCCCTGACCTTGAACATGGAGTAGCTCCTCTCGGCCCTCCTGCGCCCACGCAGCTGCCGCTCCTTGGTGTTCTTTGGAAGGAATGATGCTAAACTGAAACTCCAGTACTTTGGCCACCTCATGCAAAGAGTTGACTCATTGGAAAAGACTCATTGGAGAAGACTCATTGGAAAAGACCTCATGCGAAGAGTTGACTCATTGGAAAAGAGTTGACTCATTGGAAAAGACTCGGATGCTGGGAGGGATTGGGGGCAGGAGAAAAAGGGGACGACAGAGGATGAGATGGCTGGATGGCATCACTGACTCGATGGACATGAGTTTGAGTGAACTCCGGGAATTGGTGATGGACAGGGAGTCCTGGCATGCTACGATTCATGGGGTTGCAAAGAGTCAGACACGACAGAGCGACTGAATTGAACTGAACTGAACTGAGGGTGGCCTATTGGCTTACTCCATCTGATAAAGTCCTTTCTGCTGTCTTGCTTGGCAAATCTCAACAATTACCAAGTGACAATAGAAACACCAAATTCTTTCTTATTTATTATCCCTAATTAATGTTCCCCACAATCTGTGAAACAGTAAGTATTTTGTTTTATAATGAGTTCTATGGTCTTATTAATTGGTCTAGATTCCTATTGCTGGGCTTCCCTGGTGGCTCAGCTGATAAAGCATCTGCCTGTAATGGGGAAGACCTGGGTTCAATCCCTGGGTCAGTAAAATTCCCTGGAGAAGGAAATGCTACAAACTCCAGTACTCTTGCCTGGAAAATTCCATGGATGGAGGAGCCTGGTAGGCTACAGTCTATGGGGTCACAAAGAGTCGGACACAACTGAGCAACTTCACTGGTTCCTATTGTTAATTCTTTATTATACCTTACATACTATTATTTTAATGTATTTTCCACAGTAATTGACACTAGGTGATTGCAGCCATGAAATTAAAAGATGTTTACTCCTTGGAAGGAAAGTTATGACCAACCTAGAGAGCATATTCAAAAGCAGAGACATTACTTTGCCAACAAAGGTCCGTCTAGTCAAGGCTATGGTTTTTCCAGTGGTCATGTACGGATATGAGAGTTGCACTGTGAAGAAAGCTGAGCGCCGAAGAATTGATGCTTTTGAACTGTGGTGTTGGAGAAGATTTCTTGAGAGTCCCTTGGACTGCAAGGAGATCCAACCAGTCCATTCTAAAGGAGATCGGTCCTGGGTGTTCTTTGGAAGGAATGATCCTAAAGCTGAAACTCCAATGCTTTGGCCACCTCATGTGAAGAGCTGACTCATTGGAAAAGACTCTGATGCTGGGAGGGATTGAGGACAGTAGGAGAAGGGGACGACAGAGGATGAGATGGCTGGATGGCATCACCGACTCTATGGACATGAGTTTGAGTGAACTCCGGGAGCTGGTGATGGACAGGGAGGCCTGGCGTGCTGCGATTCATGGGGTTGCAAAGAGTCGGACGTGACTGAGTGACTGAACTGAACTGAACCAAGCAAAAGTGTATCCCTGGGAGTTTTGTTACACTGCTTTCAACAAAGATGAATTAAGCAACTCATTTGATACCAATATTATAAACTCTATTAATGAGGCCTATGTTATGTCTCTAGAAAGTACCCGCAAAATGTTCTTTATTTTAATACTGTTTTATAGGCTTAAAAGTTTGCCATCTTATGAGCTCAGGTCCACATTGCTTCTCATTATTTAGCAGGCACCAGGTCATGTGACATAGCTACTTGATCTTTGGGTTATTATTTTGATGAATTCTGAATTTTCACAGATCCAGCTTCTCTTCCTTCCTTCTTTCTTCCCTTCTTTCCTTCCCTCCTTCCTCCCTTTCCCCTTCCTTGATTTTCCATGTAGGTCCTCAGATTGAGTAAGTTTATCCATGCCTTCTTCAGAAAGCCCCAGACTGGGGCTATTTTCTGCCTTAGAACAAAAATGGCTAGATACAGAAATGTATCAGAAGACACAATATACTGACCAACCGACCTTTAGTCCAGACTATACTGCAACTTTTACTGCAAATGTTTGGATTATTATCATTCCTGAATCAATTACATGGTTTTATAACTCTTACTTTGCTATCAAGCTCCAAACCAGAATTTTTTCATTCAGCAGGGAAGATAATAATCATGTCTCTACTACTAGTACATTATTAATATGATTCTTAATGGTTTCAATAAAAGAACCCAGGCTGGAGGAAACAAGATTTGAGATAAATTCTAGTAGTTTCCCACAGCTGCTGTAACACATTGCCACTGCTGCTGCTGCTGCTAAGTCGCTTCAGTCGTGTCCAACTCTGTGTGACCCCATAGACGGCAGCCCACCAGGCTCCTCTGTCCACGGAATTCTCTAGGCAAGAATACTGGAGTGGGTTGCCATTTCCTTCTCCAACACATTGCCACAAACTTGCTTAAAATAAGACACATTTGTTATCTTACAGTATCAGAACTGGAGGTCAGATACTTCAAAATAAATATCATTATGTAAAAATCAAGGTGTTCGTGGAACTGCATTCCTCCTAGAGGCCCTAAGGCAATGTAGTAAGTTGAATGATGACCTCCGAAAAGAGATGTCCACATCCCGAAGCCCATCTATTATCTGCACTAGTATGGCGGTGACTAGCCACCAGTCACGTGAACCTATTGAGCATTTGAATATGGCTAGTGCAAATTGAAGTACATCGCTAGTGTGAAATACAATCAGATATGAAAGATTTGGTATAAAAAAAGAATGTAAGAAATCTTATTAATAACCTTAGTATTAGTTACCTGTTGAAATGGTAATATTTTGAAAGGATGAGGTTAAGATATATTATCAAAATACATTTCACCTATTTCTCTTTCCTTGTTTTAATGTGGCTACTAGAGCATTTAAAATTACACATGTAGTTTATATTTTATTTCTATTGGACAGTGCTGGTTTATATGCTTGGTATAGTTCTTAGAAGAGGAGGGACTAAGTACATAGCAACAGCAAGGAACATTCACCTACTTCTACTCCAATTTCCTGTACTGTTCCTAATTTTTCCAAATGAATTAGGTAATGGAGGTAAGACAGCTAGCATCGGGGCAATGATTCTCTTCAGAATCTCAGCATTACTGATTTGAAACTCAGTAAAACACAATCGATAAATCAACAAATGAGTTGAATGGATGACCAGTTGAATGAATTTTTTTGTATAACTATTGAGCAGCATGTACATCATATATGTAAACAATTGTTTTTTTGAAAAGAATTGATGATCAATTCTTCTAGTATGTTTTGAGGATATATACATTCCACAATCTTGTGAATATAAAATTAGAGGAAAAAATCATTTTATTCAGTGAAGACACCACTCTGCTGCTGCTGCTGCTGCTACATCACTTCAGTCGTGTCCGACTCTGTGCGACCCCATAGACAGCAGCCCACCAGGCTCCCCCGTCCCTGGAATTGTCCAGGCAAGAACACTGGAGTGGGCTGCCATTTCCTTCTCCAGTGTATGAAAGTGAAAAGTGAAAGTGAATTTGCTCAGTCGTGTCTGACTCCTAGCAACCCCATGGACTGCAGCCCACCAGGCTCCTCCGTCCATGGGATTTTCCAGGCAAGAGTATTGGAGTGGAGTGCCATTGCCTTCTCCCAGACACCACTCTAGCCTAGTGAAAAATGTCCTAACATTACAATATCAAAAATGACATATATCCTAAATTATTCTCTCAGATTTAATTTGTCATTTACAAGTTTTTTCTTACTGGTTTATAAGCAAGTCAACTGAAATAATACTATTTTTCAGCAACTTTGGATGAAAGCAAAATTCCCCACACCCTCTCACATTTGTGGACACATGTATCAAGTAATTGCATATATGAAAAAGAAAATCTGTATGACAAACAGCATAGCCTAATATTCATTGATTTAACAAGCATTTATAAGTGTATTCCATGTACCAACCACTAGGCTAGTTCAGTTTTATGAATAATTTTGTCCAGTTTAGAATATTCTAATAAATCTTAAAATTTTGTCCAATGTTCTAAAGAATATTTTAATAAATATTATCATCATTTCCACATTTTACTAATGAGAAAACTTACAGAATTTAACTAACTTGTCCATAGTGGCATAACTAGTGATAGAAATTTTCAAAAGAAAACTTGGAGAGTATTAGTTGATATGGATATTTTATTGAACAAGAAACAAACTGTTTGCAAACAGGGAAACATCAAAACCAAAAGTGCCATATTCTCAGCAATTATAGCTCGGCTTATAAAGCATGAATGAGGAAGTGCATTGTTTTCCATTGTGATTGGTTGCTAGAAATTTACATTCCTTTTAGTGTGGTGGTGCTGTATACGATTGCCTGTAGCTGATTGGCTTGAAAGCCGCTTGGAAAAAGTTTGAGTTTTGTTAGGGAACAGAGTCAGCATTTCAGGGAAATCAGGGCAATTTACATTTGGGTTACATGGCTGTAGGGGTTGGCTGCTCAAACTATGTCTTCATTTTGGGTTTCACAATTCAGTCTTCATGCTAAGACCAAGTTCTACTACAAAAATTTTTGGAAACATACATTTAACGCTTTCCATAATTTGAATACTTGTTTGATTACCATTTCCAAGAAAGCAAAGTTATATTTAAATACCACATGTATACTCTGACCACGGCATACCTTAGCAAATGCTTTCATCAGCAGCTGCAGAAGGTGCTGCCAGCAGTGACGAATGGCAGGAGGGGAGGTGAAAATCCACCCCTTTGAAAGATGTCTTTAATTTTTGCCATCTGAGTAGCCCTTCTCCACTTTTTATTTGTTTTTATTACAGTCCCTAGAATTTCCTTCGGAAACCATACACATTATGGTTGAACTTAAGATGTGTGAATTTCTGCTTCAAGCCACTAAGTTGTGACAGATGAGAAAAATATGTGACAGAAAAAGAACCCAGCTAGAAAATGAGAATGATTCAGTCTAATCCAGGCTCTGCCACTAACTGACTGTACGATCTTGGGAAACTGACCTAATTATCTAGGTGTCTATGCCCGTAAAATAAACAGCTGGTTCCCACCTGACCTCTGGGAGAAATCCAGTTACTGCTTCTATGACCTTGCCTATGAGAAGATCTGAAAATTCAACCTTCAAGGAACTATTGAGAGTTTATTTCTCTAAGACTCAAAATGATTGAGAATCCAAATGGAACCTGTACCTCATTTTTAATTTTTTTATTGAATAACAAATAATCAATATTTATTTGATTGCTAGAAATTTAAACTGATAGGACCTAGAAAAGAGAAGTTTACATGAGGTTGGTACAAAAGTAATTGTGGTTTTTACATTGTTGAAATTTACCATTTAATACTGGAATTCATTCTAAATAAATGTGGTTATGTAATACATCATTTTAATGTGCATTTCTTTATGCTTTTTTGCTAATGACTTATTACTTGCTGTTCATTTTAAATTTATTTTAGACTATGGAAATGTTAGACAAAAATCAAACTCAAGCAATTTTCTTGAGTTTAAAATGGGTTGTAAAGCAGAGGAGACAACTTGCAACATCAATAACACATTGACCCAGGAACTGCTAATGAATGTACAGTGCAGTGGTGGTTCAAGAAGTTTTGCAAAGGAGACGAGAGCCTTGAAGATGGGGAGCCTAATGACCAGCCATTGGAAGTTGATAACCACCAATGGAGAGCCATCATCAAAGCTGATCCTCTTATTACTACACGTCATTTGGCATTTGAAGCAAATTGGAAAGGTGAAAAAGTTAGACAAGTGGGTGCCTCATGAGTAAAAGTGAAATTGTTAGTCACTCAGTAGAGTCTGACTCTTTGCAACACCATAGACTGTAGCCCATCAGCCTTCTCTCCCCATGGGATTTTCTAGGCAAGAATACTGAAGTGGGTTGTCATTCCCTTCTCCAGATGATCTTCCCGATCCAGGGATTGAACCGAGATCTCCTGCATTGTGGGCAGATTCTTTACTCTCTGAGCCACCAGGGAAGCCCAGGTGCCTCATGGGCTGATAACAAATCAAAAAAAATCTTCATTTTAAAGTGTCATCTTCTCTTATTCTATGCAACAACACTAAACCATTTCTCAATCAGATTGTGGTGTACAACAAAAAGTGGATTATATATAACAACCAGCAGCAACCAGCTTGGTGGTTAGACCAAGAAGAAGCTCTGAAGCACTTCCAAAAGTCAAATTTGCAATAATAAACGGTCATGGCCACTGTTTGGTGGTCTGCTGTTGGTCTGATCCACTACAGCTTTCTGAATCCCAGTGAAACCATTACATCTGAGAAGTATGCTCAGCAAATCAATGAGATACACCGAAAACTGCAGTGCCTGCAGCCAGCATTGGTAAACAGAAAGGGTCCAATTCTTCTCCACCACAAAGCCTGACTGCATGTTGCACAAACAGTGCTTCAAAAGTTGAATAAATTGGGCTACGAAGTTTTGCCTCATCCACCATATTTACCTGACCTCTCGCCAACCAACACACTTCTTCAAGGATCTCGACAACTTTTCACAGAGCAAATGCTCCCACAACCAGTAGGATGCAGAAAATGCTTTCCAAGTGTTCATCAAATCCCAAAGCATAGATTTTTATGCTACAGGAATAAACAAACATTTCTCATTGGCAAAAATGTGTTGCATTATAACAATTAATATTTTGATTGGTAAAGACATGTTTAAGCCTAGTTATAAAGACTCTGATGCTGGGAAAGATTGAAGGAAGGAGGAGAAGGGGATGACAGGGGATGAGATGGTTGAATGACATCATTGACTCAAAGGACGTGAGTTTGAGCAAGCTCCAGGAGATGGTGAAGGACAGGGAAGCCTGGCATGCTGCAGTCCATGGGGTTGCAAAGACTTGGACATGACTGAGTGACTGAATAACAGCTATAATGATTTAAAACCCACGGTCTGAAACCGTATTTATGTTTACACCAATCTAATAGAATATCAAAGAATCAATTCAAGTGAATTTGCCAGAGTTGAAGAACTTAAATCTCCAGATTTAAACCACCTTCTGTATGCCAAACAAATGCATTAAGAAGTCCCTCTTCTAGACAAGTACTTGTGTGATTTTGGTACCAAAGTAATAAAGACAAGGTCCTAATAATTTCCAGAGAGAAAAAGATATGTCATCTACAAGGGAGTGATCAAATTTTGCTCTAGCAAAACAACTTGGTAATCCAAGAAAGGTAAAGATAAGTTCCAGGAAAGATCTCTTTCCCAAAAAGAATCAATCCATCTGAAAGAAGAGACCTTACAAAGTGAAAATGACAGGTGAGGACAGCTGCCCATGGGACAGTCAGTAAAAAACAAACACTCCATAGAATGTGATAAGCTAAACAATTTCAATACAATATTTGCATTCAAATGTCTGGAAATTAGAAACTCTTTTAAATGCCAGAATAAACTGGTTTTCAAGCAGCCTTAATTAAATATAATGATTTAACTATACTAGAAGTTTGGAGGATTGAGACAAAAGAGTAAATAAATAATTTTCAAAAAAAAAGAATAGTTGAAAATTTGTCCAGACAGTATTCAGGGTGAACACTAAAAAAGAGAGTGGGTTGCAAACTATCTAGACAAAATAAATAAGTCATTCAAAATGTTTGGTGATAAGTTAATAATACATATTTAGACTAGAGAATAGATCTTTAAAGTTTTTATCATAAAAAGCAAAAAAACTGTAACTATGTGAGGCAACAGATAATAACTAGACTTACTATGGTAATCATTTAAATATGTACTGAACATTTGGAATCATAAATAAATAAATTATATCTCAATGAAAAGTAAAAAAAAGTCCAAATAAAGGTATATAAGAATCAGCTAGAATCAAAAATTCAAACTTCAATTTGGTAAAAATAAACCAAAAATATCTTGAATAAACACTTTATAGGATGACCACCTGGTGGATCTTAAAAACTATGTGATATCAATTTTATAAAATAGAATGACAGGTGAATATTTCTGTGTCTTTTCTAATAATCAAAGGATTTTAACTAAAACAAATATAATATTATATACCAATTATATCTCCCAAAGGGGACAAAAAGGATAAACAAATAATTGTCTCCTGCCAAAGTGGAGACTGAGGATAGTTCTTCAGGCACTCTATAGATTAATGTTTTCAAGGTTCACTACATAGAATGTGATTTAAAATATCTTGATTTTTCACTTTATAATTTATGATATTAGGAAATTTTTTAAAAGAACTCTTAATGGATGAATGCAGAATACATATTCTCTCTATAGTATGATATCAATTTTATAAAATAAATACCTGGCATATATGTATGTGTCTTTTCTAATATATCAGATATTCATTTTATTTATTAAAATATTAAGTTAAATATGTGTGTATTAAAAGTATTTTTCTTTTTATCTTGGGGATAGTCTTGATCATTGTCTCCTGTACAATGCCATGAACCTCCGTCCATAGTTCTTCAGGCACTCTATCAGATATAATCCCTTGAATTTGTCACATACACTGTATAATCATAAGGGATTTGAGTTAGGTCCATACCTGAATGGTTTAGTAGTTTTCCTAAATTTAATTTAATCTGAATTTGGTGACTCAGGGAGTTCATGAATGAGCCACAGTCAGCTCTGCCTGACTGTATATTCCATGGCCAATCCCTGGATGCAAAGAGGTGACTCATTAGAAAAGACCCTGATGCTGGGAAAGATAAAGGCAAGAGGAGCAGGGGATGACAGAGGATAAGAGGGTTGGATGGCAGTCACTGAATGGAATTTCACTGAGCAAAACAAATACTGGACACAGGAAGCCTGGCATGCTGCAGTCCATGGGTCAAAAAGAGTCGGACATGACTGAACAACTGAACTGAATGAAATGTATTTTAACTAAATTGAATATTACATGGGCTTCTCTGGTGACTCAGTCAGTAAAGAATCCTCCTACAATGCAGGAGACTGCCTGCAACACAATATTCCCATGTTCAATCCCTGGATCGGGAAGATCCCCTGGAGGAGAAAATCGCAACCTGTTCCAGTATTCTTACCTAGAGAATCCCAAGGACAGAGGAGCCTGGTGGGCTACAGTCAACTTAATAAATTTCACTAAGTAAAACAAATACTGGACATAGAAAAACATATATCAGTTCAGTTGCTCAGCCACAGTTGCAGTCAACTCCTTCCCTGAAAAGAGGTTTCAGCTGGGCACAGAGTCCATCCCAGGACTGATCTCATTTCCTGGTTGTCCATCACCAACTCATCCAAACTGCATCGAATCCCCATCCAGCCATCTCATCCTCTGTCTCCTCCAGCCCCAATTCCTCCCAGCATCAGAGTCTTTTCCAATGAGTCAACTCTTCTTCATGAGGTGGCCAAAGTATTGGAGTTTCAGCTTTAGCATCAGTCCTTCCAATGAACACCCAGGACTGATCTCCTTTAGAATGGACTGGTTGGATCTCCTTGCAGTCCAAGGGACTCTCAAGAGTCTTCTCCAACACCACAGTTCAAAAGCATCAGTTCTTCAGCGTTCAGCTGTCTTTACAGTCCAACTTTCACATCCATACATGACCACTGGAAGAAACAGCCTTGACTAGATGGACCTTTGTTGGCAAAGTAATGTCTCTGCTTTTGATATGCTATCTAGGTTGGTCATAACTTTCCTTCTAAAGAGTAAGCTTCTTTTAATTTCATGGCTGCAGTCACCATCTGCAGTGATTTTGGAGCCCAAAAAAGTCTGACACTGTTTCCACTGTTTCCCCATCTATTTCCCATGAAGTGATGGGACCAGATGCCATGATCTTCATTTTCTGAATGTTGAGCTTTAAGCCAACTTTTTCACTCTCCTCTTTCACTTTCATCAAGAGGCTTTTTAATTCCTCTTCACTTTCTGCCATAAGGGTGGTAACATCTGCATATCTGAGGCTATTGATATTTCTCCCGGCAATCTTGATTCCAGCTTGTGTTTCTTCCAGCCCAGCATTTCTCATGATGTACTCTGCATAGAAGTTAAATAAGCAGGGTGACAATATACAGCCTTGATGTACTCCTTTTCCTATTTGGAACAAGTCTGTTGTTCCATGTCCAGTTCTAACTGTTGCTTCCTGACCTGCATATAGATTTCTCAAGAGGCAGGTCAGGTGGTCCGGTATTCCCATGTCTTTCAGAATTTTCCACAGTTTATTGTGATCCACACAGTCAAAGGCTTTGGCATAGTCAATAAAGCAGAAATAGATGTTTTTCTGGAACTCTCTTGCTTTTTCCATGATCCAGCGGATGTTGGCAATTTGATCTCTGGTTCCTCTGCCTTTTCTAAAACCAGCTTGAACATCAGGAAGTTCACGGTTCACATGTTGCTGAAGCCTGGCTTGGAGAATTTTGAGCATTACTTTACTAGCATGTGAGATGAGTGCAATTGTGTGGTAGTTTGAGCATTCTTTGGCATTGCCTTTCTTTGGGATTGGAATGAAAACTGACCTTTTCCAGTCCTGTGGCCACTGCTGAGTTTTCCAAATTGGCTGGCATATTGAGTGCAGCACTTTCACAGCATCATCTTTCAGAATTTGGAATAGCTCAACTGGAATTCCATCACCTCCACTAGCTTTGTTCATAGTGATGCTTTCTAAGGCCCACTGGACTTCACTTTCCAGGATGTCTGGCTCTAGATGAGTCATCACACCATCCTGATTATCTGGGTCCTGAAGTTCTTTTTTGTACAGTTCTTCTGTGTATTCTTGCCATCTCTTCTTAATATCTTCTGCTTCTGTTAGGTCCATACCATTTCTGTCCTTTATCGAGCCCATCTTTGCATGAAATGTTCCCTTGGTATCTCTAATTTTCTTGAAGAGATCTCTAGTCCTTCCCATTCCATTGTTTTCCTCTATTTCTTTGCATTGATCGCTGAGGAAGGCTTTCTTATCTCTTCTTGCTATTCTTTGGAACTCTGCATTCAGATGCTTATATCTTTCCTTTTCTCCTTTGTTTTTCACTTCTCTTCTTTTCACAGCTATTTGTAAGGCCTCCCCAGACAGCAGTTTTGCTTTTTTGCATTTCTTTTCCATGGGGATGGTCTTGATCCCTGTCTCCTGTACAATGTCATGAACCTCCATCCGTAGTTCATCAGGTACTCTATCAGATCTCGTGCCTTAAATCTATTTCTCACTTCCACTATATAATCATAAGGGATTTGATTTAGGTCATACCTGAATGGTCTAGTGGTTTTCCCTACTTTCTTCAATTTAAGTCTGAATTTGGCAATAAGGAGCTCATGATCTGAGCCACAGTCAACTCCTGGTATTGTTTTTGTTGACTGTATAGAGCTTCTCCATCTTTGGCTGCAAAGAATATAATCAACCTGATTTCGGAGTTGACCATCTGGTGATGTCCATGTGTAGAGTATTCTCTTATGTTGTTGGAAGAGGGTGTTTGCAATGACCAGTGCATTCTCTTGGCAAAACTCTATTAGCCTTTGCCCTGCTTCATTCCATATTCCAAGGTCAAATTTGCCTGTTACCCCAGGTGTTTCTTGACTTCCTACTTTTGCATTCCAGTCCCCTATAATGAAAAGGACATCTTTTTTGGGTGTTAGTTCTAAAAGGTCTTGGAGGTCTTCATAGAACCATTCAACTTCAGCTTCTTCAGCATTACTGGTTGGGGCATAGACTTGGATTACTGTGATATTGAATGGTTTGCCTTGGAGACAAACAGAGATCATCCTGTCATTTTTGAGATTGCATCCAAGAACGGCATTTCGGACTCTTTTGTTGACCATGATGGCTACTCCATTTCTTCTGAGGCATTCCTGCCAACAGTAGTAGATATAATGGTCATCTGAGTTAAATTCACCCATTCCAGTCCATTTCAGTTCGCTGATTCCTAGAATGTCAACGTTCATTCTTGCCATCTCCTGTTTGGCTACTTCCAATTTGCCTTGATTCATGGACCTGACATTCCAGGTTCCTGTGCAATATTGCTCTTTACAGCATCGGACCTTGCTTCTATCACCAGTCACATCCACAGCTGGGTATTGTTTTTGCTTTGGCTCCATCCCTTCATTCTTTCTGGAGTTATTTCTCCACTGATCTCCAGTAGCATATTGGGCACCTACCAACCTGGAGAATTCCTCTTTCAGTATCCTATCATTTTGCCTTTTCATACTGTTCATGGGGTTCTCAAGGCAAGACTAGTTAAGTGGTTTGCCATTCCCTTCTCCAGTGGACCACATTCTGTCAGACCTCTCCACCATGGCCCTCCCATCTTGGGTGGCCCCACAACACGGCATGGCTTAGTTTCGTTGAGTTAGACAAGGCTGTGGTCTGTGTGATTAGATTGACTAGTTTTCTGTGATTATGGTTTCAATGTGTCTGCCCTCTGATGCCTCTCCTCAACACCTACCATCTTACTTGGGTTTCTCTTATCTTGGATGTGGGGTATCTCTTCATGGCTGCTTCAGCAAAGCGCAGACGCTGCTCCTTACCTTGGACGAGGGGTATCTCCTCACAGCTGCCCCTCCTTACCTTGAACATGGAGTAGCTCCTCTTGGCCCTCCTGTGCCTGCGCAGCCACCGCTTCTTGGATGTGGGGTTGCTCTTCTCAGACGCTGCCCCTGGCCTCGGGCATGGGGTTGCTCCTCTTGGCCATCGCCCCTGGCCTCGGGGGTAGCTCCTCTCCGCCGCCGCCCCTGACCTCGGGCATGGGGTAGCTACTGCGCCATCGCAGCCTGGCACTCTCGGCCACTGCCCCTGACATATATCAGGTGTTCATTCTATTTTACTAAATTTAGATCATAATCAAGGCTATGGTTTTTCCTGTGGTCATGTATGGATGTGAGAGTTGGACTATGAAGAAGGCTGAGCACCGAAGAATTGATGCTTTTGGACTGTGGTGTTGGAGAAGACTCTTGAGAGTCCCTTGGACTGCAAGGAGATCCAACCAGTCCATTCTGAAGGAGATCAGCCAAGGAATGATGCTGAAGCTGAAACTCCAGTACTTTGGCCACCTCATGCGAAGAGTTGACTCATTGGAAAAGACTCTGATGCTGGGAGGGATTGGGGGCAGGAGGAGAAGGGGACGACAGAGGATGAGATGGCTGGATGGCATCACTGACTTGATGGATGTGAGTCTCAGTGAACTCCGGGAGTTGCTGATGGACAGGGAGGCCTGGTGTGCTGCGATTCATGGGGTCGCAAAGAGTTGGACACGACTGAGCGACTGATCTGATCTAATCTGATGAGAAATATGTATTCTGTGACATATTTAATACATATATAAGTTTAAACCCAATATTTAGTGACTGAGAACATTGAGAAAGGAGATAAGAAGAATTTGTAAAGCAAATTTCCTATGAAATGAACTTCTGATGGGACCTTAGTGTTTAATGCCTAGGCAGGGAATTTTGCCATTCCTGGTTGGGAGATTTTATACCAGGCCAGGTCAGCTTTTTCCTTGCAAAGTCTGCTTTGCTGACAGAAGCTGAGAGTCCTGAAGCATTGGTCATTAGGGTATTTTGGGCTTTGCCAGGTGGCTGCAACTTGTTGTGGCTCTGACCCTAAAAGACTTTCTGTGGAGATAGGGCCAAAGGCACAGGCCTGCAGCCAGCACAGATGGCCTCAGAGTGCAGACTGCTGCAGCTTGACCTTAAACTTGTAGTGCAATGCGAGGACCTCAGCAAAGCTGTGCCTTTGGCAGGTGCCAAGGCCTCAGGCGGCAGGAGGCAATAGTTGATCACAATGCAGACACAGCCTGGCCTGCCATCGCTGGCCAGGCTAACATAGATTGTTACCTGCAGGTACAAGGCCAGGCAGCAAAGTTACACATGGGCCGCAGAACACTAGGGAGCTTCTGGCTTGAAAGGATTGAAATATCATGTGACTGAGGCTTAAATGGCAGGAGGTGGTGTGCCTTTCTGCCTTCAGTACATGCTGAGACTCTGGAGTACTTGACCTTCAATTGTGTGCCTGGTCCAAAACCTCAGTATAGAAAATGAAAATAGAAAACGATGTATGCTGCTGCTAAGTCACTTCAGTAGTGTCACCCCATTGACAGCAGCTCACCAGGCTCCCCTGTCCCTGGGATTCTCCAGGCAAGAGTGGGTTGCCATTTCCTTCTCCAATGCATGAAAATGAAAAGTGAAAGTGAAGTTGCTCAGTCGTGTTCGACCCTCAGCGACCCCACGGACTGCAGCCTACCAGGCTCCTCTGTCCACTGGATTTTCCAGGCAAGAGTACTGGAGTGGGTTGCCATTGCCTTCTCCAATGATGTTTGGGTGAGTTTCAAAACAATTATTGTTGCTGAGCATGTAGGTATCATGGTAGCCAGGGGATTTATGGGATGGAAAAGAAGGAGATTGTCTGTACATTAGAGGAACACATGGCCTGGGCATCTGCCCCCACTGGGACCTCAGGGCACCTGCCTCAAGCAGCTCGACATCAGCTTCAGTTGAGAAATTCTAGAGTGTTTTGTCAGCTGACACAAATGTGGCTCTAAGATGAAATCCTTTTCTAAGGCAGGGTATTTTTTAGGCTAAATTAATTCTATTCCAAAAGGCAAAGGTTACTCAATAAATGTTTGCTGAGTGAACAAATGATTCACATTTCTTATTAAAAAAGAGGCAAAGGAAATGTGCCACTATACACAAGCACTAAATACTTCACAGAATAGCTAGGATTCAGTACTAACGATAAAGCTCATCCTCAGGACTGACATATATAAAGGGAAAAGGAAGTTAAGAAGGTTTGAATAGGTTATGTGAGGAAAACAAAAGGGATTCTCAACTAATACCTTGTGGGGAGGGCTGCTGCCATTGCAAACAAAGATGGTAGCAACATCTTAAGACCACCCTCCTGAGGAGACATTAGGCTTCTGGAATGTCCCCCATCCCACATACAGTGAATTCAGAGTGACAGAATGAATCACTTGCTGGAAGGTTCCTACCAATTACATTCACAGGCTGTGAGTCTATAAAAGAAGACTGGCAAAGCAGCCAAGCTCAAACCAAGGTGGTCACCATCTACCATCTGTCTTTCTTCCTCAGATACCAATGGGATGGTCTTTGACAACATACATACTGGGTTTAGGAAACAGAATTATTACCATGGATCACTGCTCTAGGAGTGAAGGTTCTGCTTATATTCTAAATTTGGTAGATGTGAGATTAGAGTTAATTTTTGAGTATTTTAAAGAGTCCTATTAGAGTGCAAACTACCGCACAATTGCACTCATCTCACACACTAGCAAAGTAATGTTCAAAATTTCCCAAGCCAGGCTTCAACAATACATGAACCAAGAACTTTCAGATGTTCAAGCTGGATTTAGAAAAGGCAGAGGAAAAGTGAAAGTGAAGTCACTCAGTCGTGTCCGACTCTTTGTGACCCCGTGGACTGTAGCTCCTCCGCCCATGGGATTCTCCAGGCAAGAGTACTGGAGTGGGTTGCCATTGCCTTCTCCAGGAGATCTTCCCAACCCAGGGATCAAACCAGGGTCTCCTGCATTGCAGACAGACACTTTACCCTCTGAGCCATCAGAGATCAAATTGCCAACATAGGTTGGATCATAGAAAAAAACAAGAGAATTCTGGAAAAACATCTATGTCTACTTCATTAACTATGCTAAAGCCTTTGACTGTATGCATCACAACAAACTGTGGAAAGTTCTTCAAGAGATGGGAATACCAGACCACCTAACCTGCCTCCTGAGAAATCAGTATGCAGGTCAAGAAGCAAGTTAGAACCAGCATGGAACAAACTGGTTCAAAACTGGTAAAGGAGTGCATCAAGACTGTATATTGTCACTCTGCTTATTTAACTTATATGCAGAGTACATCATGCAAAATGCTGGGCTGGATGAAACACAACCTGGAATCAAGATTGCCGGGAGAAATATTGATAACTTCTGATATGCAGATGACACCACTCTTATGGCAGAAAGTAAAGAAGAAGTAAAGGGCCTCATGATGAATGTGACAGAGGAGATTGAAAAAAGCTGGCTTAACACTCAACATTCAAAAAACAAAGATCATGGCATCCGGTCCCACCACTTCATGTAAAACAGATGGGGAAAAAATGGAAACACTGATAGAGTTTATTTTTGGGGGGCTCCAAAATCACTGCAGTTGGTGATTGTAGCCTTGAAATTAAAAGACGCTTACTCCTTGGAAGGAAAGTTATGAACAAACTAGACAGCATATTAAAAAGCAGAGACATTACTTTGCCAACAAAGGTCAGTCTAGACAAAGCAATGGTTTTTCCAGTAGTCATATATGGATGTAAGAGTTGGACTATAAAGAAAGCTGAGCACTGAAGAACTGATGCTTTTGAACTGTGGTGTTGGAGAAGACTATTGACAGTCCCTTGTGCTACAAGGAGATTCAACCAGTCAATCCTAAAAGGAGTCAGTCCTGAATATTCATTGGAAGGACTGATGCTGAAAGTGAAACTCCAATACTTTGACTACCTGACTCATTGGAAAAGACCCTGACACTGGGAAAGATTAAAGGCAGGAGGAGAAGGAGACAACAGAGGATGAGATGGTTTGATGGCATCACAGACTCGATGGACATGAACTTGAGCAAGCTCTAGGAATTGGTGATTGACAGGAAAACATGGCGTGCTGTAGTCCTTGGGGATGCAAAGAGTCAGGCACAACTGAGCGACCGAACTGGACTGAATTGGACTGAACTGGACTGAACTGCAATGGCACCCCACTCCAGTACTCTTGCCTGGAAAATCCCATGGACGGAGGACCCTGGTGGGCCACAGTCCATGGGGTCGCTAAGAGTCGGACACGACTGAGTGACTTCACTTTGGAAATGGCAACCCACTCCAGCGTTCTTGCCTGGAGAATCCCATGGATGGGGGAGCCTGGTGGGCTGCCGTCTATAAGGTCGCACAGAGTCGGACATGACTGAAGCGACTTAGCAGCAGCAGCAGCAGGACTGAACTGATTAGAGTGCAAGAGCTTCCCAGTTGGTGCTAGTGGTAAGGAACCTGCCTGCCAATGCAAGAGACATAAGAGATGCAGGTTAGATCCCTGGGTCAAGAAGAGCCCCAGGAGGAGGGCATGGTAACCCATTCCAGTATTCTTGCCTGGAGAATCGCATGGACCTAGAAGCCTTTCGGACTACAGTCCATAGAGTCGCACAGAGTGAGGCATGAGAGAAGCTACGTAGCACGCACACACATTAGAGTGAAAATGGTGTCTTGGCAGTGAACTAAACATTTCTGAGGCCTTAAAGGATTCACATCCATCCCAGGCTGTAGCTGCTGAAAGAAAAACACTCAACTGTATGCATTTCTATCCATTTGTGGTGAACTTCTCTGACTTAACTGAGCAGAATTACAAATTGGAAAGGAGGACTTTGGGACTTTATTTTTTTAAGTCAAGGGGATTTGACTTTGAGCCTTATTTCCTCTGGATTTAAGAGGAGCATTTAATCTTTGCAAGAGTATTTAATCTTTGAATTTTAATTTCTTCATAGAAATTTAATATTCACAGAGGGCTTAGAGGTGAAATTCAGGCATCTTTATTGCTGAAATCTTATGAATAGGAGGTCTTTATGTATTTTGTGATTAGAGTATCATAGTGTTGCCATATAATCTCATTGCAAAACTTCTGATAACCTGTGTAGGCCAATATAGGTAAACATAATTTGGCTTGAGGATTAGATTAGTGAAAGTGAAAGTGGCTCAGTCATGTCTGACTCATTTTGACCCCATAGACTGTGTAGTCCATGGAATTCTCTAGGCCAGAATACTGGAGTGGGTAGCCTTTCCCTTCTCCAGGAGATCTTCCCAACCCAGGGATCAAACCCAGGTCTCCCGCATTAAAGGCAGATTCTTTACCAGTTGAGTCACAAGAGAAGGCCAAGAATACTGTAGTGGTAGCCTATCCCTTCTCCAGGGCATCTTCTCAACCCAGGAATTGAACTGGGTTCTCCTGCATTGCAGGTGGATTCTTTGCCAACTGAGATATGAGGGAATTAGATAAATAATGGCTAATTATTTGATAATGTGTTTTGTACTAGATTGAGTCACTGCATCACATATATTTGTAATTACATTTATGTTACAGAATATATATGTAGTCATCACTTTATATTCCATAGTAATTATATACATCTGTACATTTGTAAAGACTAAATTTGGCTCATCCTTTTCTCCTTTTGGGGAGCAAGCCTATTTATAAGAAATTTAAATTTTACTCTGCTCTCCCAGGGCCAAGGCAACTACCAATGGAATTTGGTCTCCCCAGGTCCAGAACTGCGTGTGGTCGAGTGGGTAAGTATATAATTTTGAACTTCAATTAGCCAGCCCTTTGGTTTCTCGCACAACTATGTTCTCCAAATCAACAAAAGAGTCCGAGATACAGTTCTTCGGTGCTAACTCAAAAATGACCAAATGAACCCTGTTCATTTCCAAGTCAAGCCATTCGTATCACAGTAATCCAAGTCTATGTCCCAACCAGTAATGCAAAAGATACTGAAGTTGAATGGTTCTATGAACACCTACGAGACCTTCTAGAACTAACACCCATAAAAGATGTCCTTTTCATCATAGGGGATTGGAATGCAAAAGTAGGAAGTCAAGAGACACCTGGAGTAACAGGCAAATTTGTCCTTGGAGTACAAAATGAAGCAGGTCAAAGGCTCTCTTGAGTTTTACCAAGAGAACACACTGGTCATAGCAAACATCCTTTTCTAAGAACACAAGAGAAGACTTTACACATGGACACCACCAGATGGTCAATAAAAATCAGATTGATTATATTCTTTGCAGCCAAAGATGGAGAAGCTCTATATAGTCAGCAAAAACAAGACCAGAGGCTGACTGTGGCTCAGATCATGAACTCCTTATGGGAATTCAGACTTAAATTGAAGAAAGTAGGGAAAACCACTAGACCATTCACTATTGACCTAAATCAAACCCATTATGATTAGTGGAAATGACAAATAGATTCAAGGGATTAGATCTGATAGGCAGAATGCTTGAAGAATTATGGACGGAGATTAGTGACATTGTACAGGAGGCAGTGATCAAGACCATCATCAAAAAAAGAAATGCAAAATGGTTGTCTGAGGACGCCTTACAAATAGTTGAGAAAAGAAGAGAAGTTAAGGCAAAGGAGAAAAAGAGAGATACACCTATTTGAATGCAGAGTTCCAAAGAATAGCAAGGAGAGATAAAAAAGCCTTCCTCAGTGATCAATGCAAAGAAATAGAGGAAAACAATGGAATGGGGAAAACTATAAATTTCTTCAAGAAAATTAGAGATACAAAGGGAACATTTCATGCAACAATGGGCATAATAAAAAACAGAAATGGTAGGGACCTCACAGAAGCAGAAGATATTAAAAAGAGGTGACAAGAATACATAGAACAACTAGAAAAAAAGATTTTAATGACCCAGATAACCACGATGGTGTGATCACTCACCTAGAGGCAGACATCCTAGAATGCAAAGTCAAGGGGGCCTTAGGAAGCACAACTATGAACAAAGCTAGTGGAGGTGATGGAATTCCAGTTGAGCTCTTTCAAATCCTAAAAGATGATGCTGTGAAAGTGCTGCACTCAATATGCCAGCAAATTTGGAAAACTCAGCAGTGGCCACAGGACTGGAAAAGGGCAGTTTTCATTCCAGTACCAAAGAAAGGCAATGCCAAAGAATGTTTAAGTTCAGTACAGTTCAGTCGCTCAGTCATGTCAGAATCTTTGCAACCCCATGAACCACAGCCCACCAGGCCTCCCTGTCCATCACCAACCCCCAGAGTTTACCCAAACTCACATCCATTGAGTCGGTGATGCCATTCAACCATCTCATCCTCTGTCAACCCCTTCGCCTCCTGCCCCAAATCTTTCCCAGCATCAGGGTCTTTTCAAACGAGTCAGCTCTTTGCATCAGGTAGCCCAAGTACTGGAGTTTCAGCTTCAACATCAGTTCTTCCAAAGAACAACCAGGACTGATCTCTAGGATGGACTGGTTGGATCTCCTTGCAGTCCAAGGGACTCTCAAGAGTCTTCTCCAACACCACAGTTAAAAGCATCAATTCTTCTATGCTCAGCTGTCTTTATAGTCCAACTCTCACATCTGTACATGACTACTGGAAAAACCATAGCCTTGACTAGATGGACCTTTGTTGACTAATGTCTCTGCTTTTGAATATACTGTCTAGATGGGTCATAACTTTCCTTCCAAGGAGTAAGTAAGTATTTTAATTTCATGGCTGCAATCACCATCTGCAGTGATTTTGGAGCCCCCCAAAAATAAAGTCTGACGCTGTTTCCACTGTTTCCCCATCTATTTTCCATAAAGTGAAGGGACCAGATGTCATGATCTTCGTTTTCTGAATGTTGAGCTTTAAGCCAACTTTTTCACTCTCCTCTTTCACTTTCAGCAAGAGGCTATTTAGTTCATCTTCACTTTCTGCCATAAGGGTGGTGTTATCTGCATATCTGAGGTTATTGATATTTTTCCCAGCAATCTTGATTCCAGCTTGTGTTTCTTCCAGACCAGCATTTCTCATGATGTACTCTGCATAGAAGTTAAATAAGCAGGGTGACAGCATACAGCCTTGACACACTCTTTTTCCTATTTGGAACCAGTCTGTTGTTCCATGTCTAGTTCTAACTGTTGCTTCCTGACCTGCATAGCGGTTTCTCAAGAGCCAGGTCAGGTGATCTGGTATTCCCATTTCTTTCAGAATTTTCCACAGTTTATTGTGATCCACACAAAGGCTTTGGCATAGTCAATAAAGCAGAAATAGATGTTTTACTGGAACTCTCTTGCTTTTTCGATGATTCAGCGGATGTTGGCAATTTAATCTATGGTTTCTCTGCCTTTTCTAAAACCAGCCTGAACTCTTGAATGTTCAAACTAGCGCACAATTGCGCTCATCTCACATGCTAGCAAAGTAATGTTCAAAATTCTCTAAGCCAGGCTTCAACAGTGTGTGAACCCTGAACTTCAAGATGTTTAACCTGGATTTAGAAAAGACAGAGGAACCAGAGATCAAATTGTTATCATCTGTTGGATATTAGAAAAAATAAGAGAATACCAGAAAAACATCTACCCTTGCTTTATTGATTACACCAAAGCCTTTGACTGTGTGGATCACAACAACCTGGAAAATTCTTCAAGAGATGGGAATGCCAGACCATGTGACCTGCCTCCTGAGAAATCTGTATGCAGTCAAGAAGCAACAGTTAGAACTGGACATGGAACAACAAACTGGTTCAAAACTGGGAAAGGAGTACATCAAGGCTGTATATTGTCACCCTGCTTATTTAACTATTATGCAGAGTACATCATGTGAGTTGCATGGCTGGATGAAGCACAAGCTGAAATCAAGATTGCTGGGAGAAATATCAATAACTTCTGATATGTAGATGACACCACCCTTATAGCAGAAAGCGAAGAAGAACTTAAGAGTCTCTTGAGAAAAGTGAAAGTGGAGAGTGAAAAAGCTGGCTTAAAACTCAACATTCAAAACAAAGATCATGGCATCCGATCCCACCAATTCATGAAAAACAGATGAGGAAACAATGGAAACACTGATAGATTCTATTTTGGGGGGCTCCAAAATCACTGCAGATGGTGACTGCAGCCATGAAATTAAAAGATGCTTGCTCCTTGGAAGAAAATCTATGACCAACCTAGACAGCATAGGAAATAGCAACCCACTCCAGTGTTCTTGCCTGGAGAATCCCAGGGACAGGGGAGCCTGGTGGGAGGCCATTTTGGGGTCGCACAGAGTCAGGCACGACTGAAGCGACTTAGCAGCAGCAGCAGTAGCAGACAGCATATTAAAAACCAGAGACATTACTTTGTCAACAAAGGTCCATTTGGTCAAAGCTATGGTTTTTTCAGTAGTCGTGTATGGATGTGAGAGTTGGACTATAAAGAAAGCTGAGAGCAGAAGAACTGATGCTTTTGAACTGTGGTGTTGGAGAAGCCTCTTGAGAGTCCCTTGGACTGCAAGGAGATCAAACCAATGAATCCTAAAGGAAATCAGTCCTGAATGTTCATTGGAAGGACAGATGCTGGGTTTGAAACACCAACATTTTGGCCCCCTGATGCAAAGAACTGACTCCTTGAAAAAGACCTTGATGCTGGGAAAGATTGAAGGCAGGAGAAGAAGGGGATGACAGAGGATGAGATGGTTGGATGGGATCACTGCCTAGCTGGACATGAGTTTGAGCAAGTTCTGGCCGGTGGTGATGGACAGGGAAGCCTGGCATGCTGCAGTCCATGGGGTTGCAAAGAGTTAGACATGACTGAGCAACTGAACTGAACTGATGTTCTCCAACTTAATTTTTACCAGCAGTAGAATTATTACAGATTTCCCCTTCTATTCTTTATTTCTCAACTGATTAAGAACCTGGTCAGGAAAGAGGGCTGCTACTATTCTGTTCCTCTCAGATACCTCAGAAGTGTGTGTGAATATACAATGCATCAATATTTAGTACAAATATAAATGAAAGAGTACATATGTATACATAATACACAAAGAGGATGTTCAAATATACTATATATATATAGTTCAAATATACTATATATATATAGTTCAAATATACTATATATGTATACATATATAAACCGTATACTCATGAATAATGTATATATACCTGAATATATGACTTGTAAACATGCATATAAAAATGCACAGTCACTCACATATATGTACACATATTCATACCTAAAAATAAAATAATCCTGCTTTATCTGGATTGTGGGATTACTATTAATATTTTCTTTCTCTTCTTTACAGCTTCTATGCCTCTAGTTTTTTTCAGTGTATATTCATCAATCAGAAAGAGTTACTGTGTTGGGATGACTAAGTTCTGTTGCCACCATAACTTGTGTTGTGTCTTCCTCCTTTCCTCAGAAGTTACCCTGTTCTTTCACAATGTCTTTATAAAAAGAATAAGAACTTATTTCAATGTATTTTATTTGACTTACGCATTTTGCTCTTTGGCCATCTTGATTACAGTGGGACTTCCTTAAGAAGACCAGTCATACCGTCTTCATTCAACGCATGTAACAGTACGCATTTTCTCCTGTGCATATAACAGTCCGCCTGCATAAAATGAGTACTCATTAAATACTTACTGAACTCTGATTCTACCACAATCTCCAGGCAACTGGATTGTACTCCAATGAAACAGTTGCTGAAGACTGGAGAAAAACAATGCTCCCAGACATATACAGAGAAAAAATTCCACACAGTGGGCATGCAATAGTTCAGTGAGATTGTTAGGGAAGACTTAAAAATAAAACCGTAGTCCACTTAGCAGCAGATTTAGATCAGGCTCTGAAGCGCCATATCTGATAAAGGTAAAAGGGAACATATCTGAAATTAAGCCCAGGCAGAGCAATTGTGGAAACAAGTGAGATGTGCTCAATGTTGCCTGGGAGGCCATAACAACCTCTCTTGCCAAATCAACAAATCCTGTTATCCTGTCTCTTGAGAGAATGGATGATTGAGTAACAGGCTGCAGGTGTGAAATCTTTAAGTTGGCTTCTGTTTGAGGAGCTGTCAGGCACCAAGTAATGTGAGCTGGGGCGATCTCCCTAGGACCCTCAGAGCCACCAACAGCAGCCCTGGGAGCACACTGAAATCACTCAGGACCTGACAATGTCTGACTTCTGGCTCTCCGTTCCCTCTCCACCCCCCACCTCTGGCTTCTTATGTTATTGACGTCATGTGCAGCCCGAGCGTCCAGAATTTTAAAAACTCCCCAGGTGATTCCAAGATGCAGCCAAGAGTGAGAATCAATACTGGAGGGCCTCTCGGAAATCATACTGCGTTTTTTTCTCTCTACCTACAAATTGTCCCAAATAGACACATCTCCTTCCTGCAGACTCCAGTGAAATCACATGGGTTGGTTCCTGGTTGGCTTGGAATCGCAAAGATAACTTTTTCACCTGAATGGCTTCATTTCCAGCTTAATGGTGCTGTCAAGATTCCTTCTCTCAAGAAAAATGTGCTTTTGTTGCAGTCTTAACCTGTTCTATGAATGTAGAAGAGTTAGGGATAAACAATGTCAAAAGTTAGGAAGAAAAAAAAATGTTAATGCTTTTAAGTATGTTTTTCCTGTCCCACATGAGATGGTTTCCCAGGTTCTTATCTGTTGCAGCTGGATTTTAGAACCCCTTGATTGAGAAAAAGCATATAAAAGGTATTCTGTATGTGTGTGCATGTGTGTGCGTATGTGTATGTGTGTGTGCATGCTCAGTCCCTCGGTTGAAGCTACTCTTTGTGACCCCATGGATGGCAGCCCACCAGGCTCCTCTGTCCATGGGATTTCCCAGGCAAGCATACTAGAGCGGGTTGCCATTTCCTATTCCATGGGATCTTTCTGACCCAAGGATCGAACCCGTGTCTCTTGTGTCTTCTGCATCAGCAGGTGGATTCTTTAGCACTGCACCACCTAGGAAGCCCCCAAAAGGTATTATACATTTTAAAACTATAAACAGGTATAAATGTATGTTTTAACCAAGTAGGGAGCTACTTTGTGCGTGCATGTCTGATTCTAATTATTCAGTATGCAGAAAATGTTTAGTATTCATGTGAGAATTCATGGACTTTTTACAAAAACTCTGTGTCTACTCCAGGGTTTGTTGCCCAGACTAGGGTTACTGTTCAATCGTGTCTTCACATGGCAGATTTGGCCATTTCACCACGTCTAAGACATTTGTCACCACATAATCTGGCCTGTGGTGGTACCAAGGTCTAGAAGGTCATTCACATCCCTGTTCCCAGATCACAGAGCTATTCAAGCATCAGGACTCCGTCTTTTTTAATACCGCTGAAGAAGCTTTCACTGATCAGTTTTTATGCTCAGCCTGGGAGCAGTTAAAGTTACACTCAAGCTGTAAGTAGTTGGTCCTTAACTATTCGTTCTAACTTCAAACAGTGTCTGTAATGTTACATTTCCTGTTCGCCATAAGGGAATTCGAGAAATATCACAGCAGTCATTTATGTGATGAAATATAGCTATATTGTTGAGTAAAATACAGCTATGGGAAGTTAAATAAACCTACGGCTTGAAAGAAGTGTGCTTGTTAATGTAAAGAGCCTATCAAATCCATGAGATGCATGAAAATTAAGGGCAAAATTGCCACATGAAAGGTTTGAAAGCAGAGACAACACCTTTCCTTTAAATGTATATGAATCGTGGGCATATGTAAAATGGAAACGGTCCCCATTCAATCTTTAAGGCTATGGATGTCCTTGCAAATCTCTTATCATTCTTATCTTTCTTCCTCCATGAGGATGATGTTACTTTTTTTTTTTTTAATCTGAAGTATAGTTGCTTTACAGTGCTGTGTTAGTTTCTGTTGTACAATGACATGAATTAGTTATATGTATTCATATATCCCGACTTCACTTTCACTTTTCACTTTCATGCATTGGAGAAGGAAATGGCAACCCACTCCAGTGCTCTTGCCTGGAGAATCCCAGGGACGGGGAGCCTGGTGGGCTGCTGTTTCTGGGGTCGCACAGAGTCGGACACGACTGAAGCGACTTAGCAGCAGCAACAGCAGCATACATGTATCCCCTCCCTACTGTTGGGTAATGTTTAATTTGTATTTGTATCAGTGGTCAAAATTTTAATTTTCACATAATTTTTGAAGCCTACAATCAAGGAAATAAATATACACTGATTTCTTAATTTCTTAAATGATTCTAGTAAATCATCTCTACTCATACAGTTCTAGCAACCGCCTAGTTAAATTTTACATTTTCATTAGCCCAAGGAAAATCTAATTTTCCAAGCAAAATTGTACTTACTATCTTATCTTCAACTCACTTATGACCCCATTAAGGTATATTCTCTGTCTAGCCAAAATGGAACCTTGGATTCTTTTTATTTTCCCCACTCACTCAGACTTTTTGACATTGTGTTTCTGATGTGGAGATTAAGTGCCCTGGAGTTACAAAACTAATCTAACATGGTAAGAACTTTGTATTATTCAGAAGCAGCTGTAACTTATTTTCATTTATTATACCTTGTTTGCACTTGATGATGAGCAATGAAAAAAGAAAAATTATAAGCATCAGATCTTGGGTGTTTCATTGGATAAAATTATAAATAAAATCAGAGGCACAAGTTTCAAAGGTATTTAATCGGAAAATTTCCACAAAGAAATTGTCACAAGCTATTTTGAGAGTGTAAAGCACTGACATAGCCATTATTCTGCTTTAAAGGAAAATGGAGATGATGAGAAAGTATTTACATACTTCATGTCATTTCAGTTATAGATGTACTCATTTAACTCAGTTTTGGTAAAAAATGATAGAAGGACTCTTTTTCCCTCCCTCCTAGTTTATCTTTCCATGTGGAGGGAAGAAATTGGTGCAACTCTTGGTCTCTCTTTTACTGACCTCACTCCAGATGACATAAGTGACTTATCTGACTGGTAATTTAGGGAAAATGAATACTGCTTGTTCTTGGAAACAAACCTACCTACAAGTTAGTTTCTTTTTCTGTGCTGTGACTCTTACCCAGGAATTCCCCTCCAGGTGGGTGTAGTTGCCTGGTCCAGTTACCTGTAAAAGGGTAGATAATTCTATTTAGACTTGTGTTACTAGCTCAGTCATGTCTCTTTGTGACCCCATGGACTAACAGCCCACCAGGCTCCTCTGTCCATGGAATTTTCTAGGCAAGAATACTGGAGTGGGTTACCATTTCCATCTCCAGGGGATCTTCCTAACACAGGGATTGAAATCAGGTCTCCTGCATTGCAGGCAGATTCTTCACCATCTGAGCCACCAGGGAAGCCCTATTTAGCTCTTAAGTGTCATGAAATTTGTTTGGCTCCTGCACAACCTCCATGTTCAGTTCAGTTCAGTCGCTCAGTCATGTCCAACTCTTTGCAACCCCATGAATTGCAGCACGCCAGGCCTCCCTGTCCATCACCAACTCCCAGAGTTCACTCAGACTCACGTCCATCAAGTCAGTGATGCCATCCAGCCATCTCATCCTCTGTCGTCCCTTTTTCCTCCTGCCCCCAATCCCTCCCAGCATCAGAGTCTTTTCCAATGAGTCAGCTCTTCACATGAGGTTGCCAAAGTACTGGAGTCTCAGCTTTAGCATCATTCCTTCCAAAGAACACCCAGGGCTGATCTCCTTCAGAATGGGCTGGTTGGATCTCCTTGCAGTCCAAGGGACTCTCAAGAATCTTCTCCAACACCACAGTTCAAAAGCATCAATTCTTCAGCGCTCAGCCTTCTTCACAGTCCAACTCTCACATCCATACATGACCACAGGAAAAACCATAGCCTTGACTAGACGGACCTTCGTTGGCAAACTAATGTCTCTGCTTTTCAATATGCTATCTAGGTTGGTCATAACCTTCCTTCCAAGGAGTAAGCATCTTTTAATTCCATGGCTGCAGTCACCATCTGCAGTGATTTTGGAGCCCCAATAAAATAAAGTCTGACACTATTTCCACTGTTTCCCCATCTATTTCCCATGAAGTGATGGGACCAGATGCCATGATCTTCATTTTCTGAATGTTGAGCTTTAAGCCAACTTTTTCACTCTTCTCTTTCACTTTCATCAAGACGCTTTTTAGTTCCTCTTCACTTTCTGTCATAAGGGTGGTGTCATCTGCATATCTGAGGTTATTGATATTTCTCCCAGCACTCTTGATTCCAGCTTGTGCTTCTTCCAGCCTAGCATTTCTCATGATGCAGTCTGCATATAGGTTAAACAAGCAGGGTGACAATATACAGCCTTGACATACTCCTTTTCCTATTTGGAACCAGTCTGTTGTTCCATGTCCAGTTCTAACTGTTGCTTCCTGACCTGCATAGAGGTTTCTCAAGAGGCAGGTCAGGTGGTCTGGTATTCCCATCTCTTGAAGAACTTTCCACAGTTTATTGTGATACACACAGTCAAAGGCTTTGTGATAGTCAATAAAGCAGAAATAGATATTTTTCTGGAACTCTCTTGCTTTTTCCATGATCCAGTGGATACTGGCAATTTGATCTCTGGTTCCTCTGCCTTTTCTAAAACCAGCTTGACAATCTGGAAGTTCACAGTTCACGTATTGCTGAAGCTTGGCTTGGCGAATTTTGAGCATCACTTTACTAGTGTGTGAGATGAGTGCAGTTGTGCGGTAGTTTGAGCATTCTATGGCATAGCCTTTATAAATAATGAAGGTGATATCCTGACTTCCATTTACTGCTTTATTTTTCTTCCAGTTCATTCTGAACTCATGTAGAGAGAAGGAATAAAAGTACACTAGCATATACTGAAAAAGGTAAAGAACTGCATTATATTTGCAAGTTTGCATTTGCATTTAAAAAACCATTGTTCTGTATTCCAGTTATTTACTTCTGTGTAACTGAACTGAACTGAACAAACCACCTCGAAACTCAGTGAATTAAAACAGTTTGTATTGTTCGTCATGATTCTTCGCGTTGCCTGGGCTCAGTTAGGCAGGTCTAACCTTGCCTTCTCAGACGGTGGCAGGAAGGTGGCAGGCACTGGATTCAGTTAAAGTGTCTCGGGCTGGATGTCCACAATGACTCATAGGTCGGGTACCTTAGCTGAGATGAAAGATCATCTGTCTTTCTCCATGTGGCTCTCATACCTGGCCAGATAGGACTTCTTCACCTAAGAAAAAAGGGTCTCCTGATAGGTAGATTTCTTACTTTGTGATCGGTCTCCCCCAGCACATATTTCAAGGCAGATGCTGTAAGGACTCTTATGACTTAGAATTGGAAGCATCATTTCCGCAGCATTCTATAGTTTATAGGGTCAGTCTACATTCAGTGCATACGGGCTAGCAAGGACAATAGTTCCAGGGGCCTTGGTACATGGACAGGGGGGCTTAGCTATGAACTGTAATATTGGAAACATAAGCATTTGTTATAAGAAACTATTTATTAAGGTGTTTATTAGAGAGAATTGTGTTTGTTCACTTTAATTTGGTAATTGCTTGTTTTAGGAAACTGGAAATCTCACTAATATTACGGTGATTAATGCTGATTACTTAACGTATCAGGTGGCTCAGACGGTAAAGAATCTGCCTGCAATGCAGGAGACACAGGTGATGCAGGTTTGATCCCTGGTTTGGGAAGATCCCCTGGTGAAGGGCATGGCAACCCACTCCAGTATTCCTGCCTGGAGAATCCCATGGGCAGAGGAGCCTGGCGGGCTACAGTCCATGGGGTAGAGTCAGACATGACTGAGTGACTAAGACATCATCGCAATTAATGTATTATTAATATTAGTCAAGGTATCATAATTTACTCCATACATTTAAAAGATTTTAGGTTTTTTTTCCCACTTTGAAAACTATATGAAAGATATGCATGTTATTTTTTAGGTATAATAAATTATTCTGCCAGCTCAATTTTATAATTTTTTAAAATTTATTTTTGGGTATGCCAGACCTTTGTTGCGGTGCGGACTTTTCTCTAGTTGGGGTGAGTGGGGGCTTCTCTCTAGTTGTGGAGAGTGGGCTTCTTGTTCCTGTGGCTTCACTTGCTGTGCAGCACAGAGAACAAATCAGTTTCTCTGGAAGGACTGAGAAATAAGGTGGAGCCCCAAAGAGAAACTGAGGTTTAGGACCTGTAAACAGGGGCAAGGCAGGAATCATGCTACTAAGACTGGGGTTTATTGCAGGAATATGTAGTCAGGTTCTATAAGGCAGTTATAGCCACTGTAATCTATAAAGCACTAAATATTAGTGGTTTTTCATTATGGGATTTTATTTTCCACTTAAGTTTTAAATGCATATTTCTGATTGATGGGTGTCTCTCCCTCAAGCAATGATTCAGAAATAGATACTCTTTCCATCGTAAGACTCTGTCGGTTTTATCATGAAGATTTCAAGGTTATGGGTGTCTCTCCCTCAAGCAATGATTCAGAAATAGATACTCTTTCCATCGTAAGACTCTGTCGGTTTTATCATGAAGATTTCAAGGTTGTCATGCCTGTCTGCACACAGTAGTCAAGGGAGGAAGAACTGAATGTAGGGATCATGAGTAAGAGAACTTCTTGGGCCAGGGATGAAAGGTTTTTTTTTTTTTCAGGGGAAGGGGTGGGGAGGCATCCGTGCCATGCACACTCAGTCATGTCCAACTCTTTGTGATCCCATAGACTGTAGCCCATCAACCTTCTCTTTCCATGGGATTTCCCAGGCAAGAATACTGGAATGGATTTCCATTTCCTTCTCTAGGGGATCTTCCCCACCCAGGGGTTGAATGAGGGTCTCTTATATCTCCTGCATCAGTAGTCAGGTTCTTTACCAAGTGAGCCACCAGGGAAGCCCTGGTGGGATGGAAGCCCCAGGGATGGAAAGGACTCACATAACTCCAATCACACTTAACTCGGTGGCATGAAAGCCAACTGGGGAAGGGAACACCAGCCAGAGATAATGGAGAATTAGACCTACCTGTGTGGGTCCAGGAGGAAGAAAAAGGAGCTCTGCTGAGGACTTAGTCAGTCTTTGCCACACTCAGGAATTAGAATTAGAGAAACAATAAGAGAGGCGTGGTGCAGACCCTAAAGAGCTTTTAACATTGATATTCATATGTTTCCTCTTTCTCTGCAGTCAACAAGAGTCTCAGAATCTTGGGAAGGACTAAATTAACACAGAGGCTTAGTGATCCAGTAGGCTTCCCAGATGGTGCAGTGGTAAGGAACCTGTATGTAGGAGAAGTAAGAGACGCTGGTTCCGTCTCTGGGTCAAGAAGATCCCCGGAACTGGAAATGGCAACCCACTTGAGTATTCTTGCCTGGAAAATCCCAGGGACAGAGGAGCCTAGCAGTCTGCAGTCCATGGGGTCACAAAGAGACACAACAGAGCATGCCCACTCTTGTAGCTTAACAAGACAAAAGAATGACATAGAGAGATGTTGTTTTTTACAAAATTATTTTGACCAACTCTAATTCTACTAGTCAAGGGGATATGATTGGCAGATGACCTAGAGAGCTCAGAGAGGGGTCAAATGAGCATTGCTGAAGTATATAACAGAGAACATGGCTGAAAGATATTGTCAACAATAATGAAAGAAATTGCTACTCAGAGACAATGCCATCACATATGAAAATTGAAATTTGGTAAGTGCTCAAGGAAACTCTGTCTATGGGATTTTCCTGGCAAGAATACTGGAGTGAGTTGCCATGCCCTCCTCCGGGAATCTTCCCCATCCAGGGAATGAACTTGCATCTGCTGCATCTCCTGCAATGCAGGAGACCTGGGTTCAATCTCTGGGTCAAGAAGATCCTCTGAGATCCCCTGGAGAAGGAAATGGCTACCCACTCCAGTATTATTGCCTAGAGAATTCTGTGGACAGAGGAGCCTGACAAGCTACAGTCCATGGGGTCATAAAGAGTCAGACATGACTGAATGTGACTAACACACAAGCATTTCTCTATATAACTTTTCCCATTTTGTACTTTTTAGCATATACACATTTTATTTATATTTTTAAAATATTTTTCAAAAACATTAAAAAAATATTTTAATTGAAGTATAGTTGATTTGCAGTATTATGTTAGTTTTGGATATACAACACAGTGATTCAGTTACATATGTATAATCTTTTTCAGGTTCTTTCCCCTTATAGGTTACTACAAAATAAAGCATATATGCATTTTAATTTTTGTCTTAAATTTACTTCATTTCTTGGCTTTAAGACATTGAAATATTTCTACAGTCACTCACCATTTGCTTCGGAAAAATGAACTTCTCTTAACTTGGAGTGACCCCTGTATACAAAAAGCACAATGGGATCCCAGACAAAGGGACAACAGGGACATCAAGGTTCCTACAGCCAGAGGGAACAGTATCTTCCTTTCAGAGCAAGGTGTGAACTGGTTCTGTAATGCCTTTGCAAGGCCTGCATAAATCTGTGAATCTCAGAACAAAGTAACAATATAGAGGAGGGCATGTTCCTTGTGAGACATCCAGAATGCTGCTGGTTATTTTCTTAACCAGTATTCATCTAATCCATTTGCTAAGCATTGTGGCTTTGCAGCTACCCATGAGGGAGGAAATGGTTGTTTAATTGCCCAGAAGAATTTCCTAGAGATGCTTCAGTAGTAATAACTTGTCTTTCTCTACCCATGATCCATGAATAACAAAACAATTGAAAATGAAAGTCAGGCTGGAAATATGACAATGGCATCTCTAGTAAAAATAAAGCACAGCATTGAAATAATTATTTGAATAAATCACACCTCTCTCACTCCAAATACCCATAATTTCCATAGCTCAGTTTGAAGCTTTCTAGTACTTGAGAATAAAGCTTAATTTAATTATTTTTTTACTTCATTATTTGTGAGCATATTTAGCCAAAGGGATAAAATGTCAAGAAACATTCTTCTTACTCTACTCAACTATCTTCCACCTCAGCTTATGTATCATTTTCCTCAGAGGTGTTGGGGAAGGGAAAATTTCTCTCTATGCTTTTCTTTTTTTTTGGGTTGATCTAATAGTTATATTGACATAAGAAGGGCATCCCTTATAGCTCAGTTGGTAAAGAATCTACCTGCAATGCAGGAAACCCCTGTTCGATTCCTGGGTTGGAAAGATCCCCGGGAGAAGGGAAAGGCTACCCACTTCAGTATTCTGGCCTGAAGAATTCCATGGGGTCACAAAGAGTTGGACTCAACTGAGTAAATTTCACTTTTACTTGACATAAGAAAGGTTAACAGGAGAAAATAAAATTTAATTTTTTATGTAATGGAGGTCTCATAGATATAGGACCTAAGCAGTGACCAAGGCAGGCAGCTTTTATACTTTTTAGATGAAGAAACAATAGATTTGCAAGGAATTGACAAGACAAGGAAACTTCAGCTTGGGTACTTAATTAGTGAAGAATCTAAGCAGAGTTTGTTTGCTCAAACTTCTTGGCCCTGAATTTGTGTCTCTAGCAATAAGGATGTCTCTATATGTCCTGTGATGGGAGGGTATTTTTCATGTGGGAAATTTATGTCCTGCTTTCTGGGGACAAAGTAGAGTCAGGGTGCTCTTCTTGCACTGACTGTTTCTTAAGTAACTTTAGTTCAAAATCAATATATGGGGCTTCCCCGGTGGTTCAGCAGTAAAGAATCTGCCTTCAGTGCAGGAGCCACAGGAGACATGGGTCAATCCCTAGATCAGGAAGATCCCTAGAGGAGGGCATGGCAACCCACTCCAGTATTCTTGCCTGGAAAATCCCCATGGACAGAGGAGCCTGGCAGGCTACAGTCCATAGGGTCGCTAAGCGTCGGACACGACTAAAGCAACCGAGCATGCACGCAGTCAATATATGACTTTGGTGCATTTGCGATCAACCTACCCTGAGCTCTAACAGAAGTCCTACACTGAGTCAAATTGCTCAGGTTCACTCTCTCTATCCTTAGCTATCACTTTGCTTATGGCCCAGCCACTCCATTTCTCTGAATCTCACCTATAAATTGAATAAGATGGGATAGTTCAGACTTTCAACTATAGCTATGACTCTATCACAGTTCTATCCCCTCCTAAGAGAAAACTCCTAAGTGTAAGCTTCAGTGCAGCATCCAGGATGTAATTCTCCATTTTAAAACCCAGGTTTTTGATGTTAAATTCACATAGACTGAGTCTGACCAAGATCCACTTAAAAGTCTGTTTTCCTTTGAATTACCATTACATGGGAATGGTAGGATTTTCTAAAATGTGTTACCTGCTTTGGCATTCTCATAGGAAAAACAAATACTTCCCTCTGCATAGAGCTAACTTTCTGGATAAGGACTTCCCTGGTGGCTCAGATGGTAAAGAATTCACCTGCCAATGCAGGAGATACTGGAGACTCAGGTTTGATCCCTGGGTCAGGAAGATCTCCTGGAGAAGGAAATGGCAACCCCCTCCAGTATTCTTGCCTGGGAAGTCCCATGGACAAAGGAGCCTGGCAGGTTACAGTCCATGGGGTAGCAAAGACTCTGGGTAAAGCAAACAAAACAAATTGCATACAGATCAATCAAGTTTCACCATAATTCAGCTAGTGTTGATTCCTATACATCTTTTCATGATTAAGTGAAATTATTGGCAAAAGAACACTTTGAGAGCTTTAAAAAGTAGCATAAAATATTCACTTTCATTGACTGTCAGCATTCCATAATGTAGACCTAGTCAACTGGTATTCAAGTATGATTGGAAAGTGCACTTTCTTTCACCATCATTTTCAAGCAAAATCTTCAGCCTCTTTCTCGCCAATCTTTTCTACCATTTCTAGAAATGTAAATCCAGTCTTTTCCCCAAAGAAAATCACAATTGGTCTCTTTGAGAGTAATGGCCAGAAGAATCAGGCTTATCTAACTAGACTGAAGTAACTGAGGTATGGGAGATGTGAATTGAAACAAGAGGAAATGAATTTTCAGAGCGTGTAGAAAAGTTTTAATATATCCCAGAATGAAATGTATTATTTTACCAAGGCACTGTGTGCCTTTTGATAAAGATAATAACCCACAAAATGAATGTATCTCCTGTCACTTTTCTTGTGATCTATAATGAAGAAGGTGAGCCCCTTCATGATAAATGCATATTTAACAGTAAGTGCCAACAGTATTATCTCTTGTATTGTGTGCTAATGAGGTCAGCTTGCAGATGGTCCACAGTCAGATGGTCTATTCCATGTATCAATGCAAAATTGGCTTCTTGGTGGAGAAAGTTAAACTAAGAGTATTTTTTTCTGCAATTTCAAAGGTGAAGAAGTGATGATGGTAATAGCAGCTGCATTTAATAGAAATTATATTTCAAGCACTGAAACTTCAGCTTCTTCAGGAAGTAATAGTTCCTGAGTTCCCAGCACTGTAGTTGATGTTTTATATATATTATTTCTAATCTTCACAAAAATATTCAAGCTATAAATTACTCTCCTTTTATAGTTGCTGGAACTGGCACTTGGAATGTTTAAATTTCTTCAATGACTAATAGTAAATGATTCAACCAGGTTTTATATCCAGAGGTGTCAAACTCCAAAATCTTTCAGCCTCTTGACCTGTGCTGCCCAGGACGGTCACCACCAGCTGTTTGTGGCTTTTGAGTACTTGAAATGTGACATATCTGAAGGGTGATTTTGAAGACTTAAAACTAAAAAAACACGTAAAATATTTCATTAATAGTGCTATAGTCAGAATGTACCCCCAACATTCATATGTTGCAGTCTTAAGGCCCAATGTGATGTTATTTAGAGGGTGGAATCCTCATGGATTAGTGCCCTTATTAAAGACTCTATGGAGCTTCCTTCCACCTTCCACCATGTGAGGATACAGAAACTTAGGAGAAGCCCTCATTAACCATGCTGGCCACCTGATACGGACTTCAGCCTCCAGAATGGTGAGAAGTACATTTTTATTGTTTATAAGCCACCAGTCTGCGGTATTTTGTTATAACTGCCTGGACAGACAAAGAGGAATGGATTTTCTATTGATTACCTGTTGAAATAATAATATGTTAGGTATTTGAGTTGAATAAAAAAATGTTATTAAAATTGATTTCATCTCTTGTTAATGTATTTACCAGAAAATTTTAAACTGTGTAATGGTTTCTATAGCCCACATTCTAATATTTCCATGGGCAGCATTGCCTTATACAACACATTACCTTTTATAAAGATCCACAATACAGGTTTTCATCATTACAATCTCAAAAGTTTTGGCCAAAACCAAAATGAGTGCTTAGAAACCTTTATTGAAATTAGAAATTTCTCCCTAATAATGTCTATTAATAAGGTTTCTAATTAACTCAAGGAATTCAAATTAGTTTAGTAAATCTAGTCATTACTTTTTAAATTATCTTAAGGATCTAGAACTATTACTCATTAAAGTTAACTTCTAAATAATCTGATTCACACTGGTAAATTAAATGCCATTAAAAAATAAGATATCTCTGTTCCTCAAGGATTTCATTTAAAGAAAAATAAAAGAAAAAACTGGTCTGGTGGATAAGAAAATTGTCCAAACTTCAAGTCAATGAATCTGTAGCAAATGTATTGTTGATTCTGAGCCCAGTGTTATTCTTCTTAAAATAGTATCCATTAAAAATTTCAGCCCCAAATATAAGATGAGTTATCTTGACTGGAGTAGGAATTATCTGAAAAAATTTCCTAATTGAAGCAATGTCATAGAAATCGTCCCTGAGATCTCTTATCTTCCCACATTCCCCTGACACTGTAAGAGACACTCCTCACAAGCTGTGTTTCTTAATCAGACTTCTTGGCCCTGAACAGTAGGTTCCATCCGTGCCACCCTGAGCTGCTGCCTGATCTGTGAACTTGGACTTCAAACATCAGAGTTGTAGCCATGGTTTACATATGCATAGCTCCTTTTCTTACAGGTGTCTAGAATTCATTTGGAATTATATTTTGAGAGTCCACACTGTCCCTGGGACTGTTGTAGGAGCTTGACATGTGTCAGTAAGATAAAATAATCTTCCTATCCTCCTGAAATTTTAAGAGTTATATTGTAAAAACTTCCTGATATAGATTGTAAATGCCATGAAAGATTCCAAAGTCTCACGACCATTGGAAGAGGAATCAGATTTATAAAATATATGCAAATTCTTTTCAATCAGCTGGATTTGTATCTGTCCAATAAGCCAAATTAAGCCCTTCCATGGAAAAGAAATGCAAAAAAGCAAAATGGCTGTCTGGGGAGGCCTTACAAATAGCTGTGAAAAGGAGAAGCGAAAAGCAAAGGAGCAAAGGAAAGATATAAGCATCTGAATGCAGAGTTCCAAAGAATAGCAAGAAGAGATAAGAAACCCTTCTTCAGCAATCAGTGCAAAGAAATAGAGGAAAACAACAGAATAGGAAAGACTAGGGATCTCTTCAAGAAAATTAGAGATACCAAGGGAACATTTCATGCAAAGATGGGCTCGATAAAGGACAGAAATGGTATGGACCTAACAGAAGCAGAAGATATTAAGAAGAGATGGCAAGAATACACAGAAGAACTGTACAAAAAAGAGCTTCACGACCCAGATAATCACAATGGTGTGATCACTGACCTAGAGCCAGACACCCTGGAATGTGAAGTCCAGTGGGCCTTAGAAAGCATCACTAGGAAAAAGCTAGTGGAGGTGATGGAATTCCAGTGGAGCTATTTCAAATCCTGAAAGATGATGCTGTGAAAGTGCTGCACTCAATATGCCAGCAAGTTTGGAAAACTCAGCAGTGGCCACAGGACTGGAAAAGGTCAGTTTACATTCCAATCCCAAAGAAAGGAAATGCCAAAGAATGCTCAAACTACCACACAATTGCACTCATCTCACATGCTAGTAAAGTAATGCTCAAAATTCTCCAAGCCAGGCTTCAGCAACATGTGAACCGTGAACTTCCTGATGTTCAAGCTGGTTTTAGAAAAGGCAGAGGAACCAGAGATCAAATTGCCAACATCCGCTGGATCATGGAAAAAGCAAGAGAGTTCCAGAAAAACATCTATTTCTGCTTTATTGACTATGCCAAAGCCTTTGACTGTGTGGATCACAATAAACTGTGGAAAATTCTGAAAGAGATGGGAATACCAGACCACCTGACCTGCCTCTTGAGAAATCTGTAGGCAGGTCAGGAAGCAACAGTTAGAACTGGACATGGAACAACAGACTTGTTCCAAATAGGAAAAGGAGTACATCAAGGCTGTATATTGTCACCCTGCTTATCTAACTTATATGCAGAATACATCATGAGAAATGCTGGACTGGAAGAAACACAAGCTGGAATCAAGATTGCTGGGAGAAATATCAATAATCTCAGATATGCAGATGACACCACCCTTATGGCAGAAAGTGAAGAGGAGCTAAAAAGCCTCTTGATGAAAGTGAAAGTGGAGAGTGAAAAAGTTGGCTTAAAGTTCAACATTCAGAAAATGAAGATCATGGCATCTGGTCCCACTACTTCATGGGAAATAGATGGGGAAACAGTGGAAACAGTGTCAGACTTTATTTTTGGGGGCTCCAAAATCACTGCAGAAGGTGACTGCAGCCATGAAATTAAAAGACGCTTACTCCTTGGAAGGAAAGTTATGACCAACCTAGATAGCATATCAAAAGCAGAGACATTAGTTTGCCAACAAAGGTTCGTCTAGTCAAGGCTATGGTTTTTCCAGTGGGCATGTATGGATGTGAGAGTTGGACTATGAAGAAGGCTGAGCGCCGAAGAATTGATGCTTTTGAACTGTGGTGTTGGAGAAGGCCTTTGAGAGTCCCTTGGACTGCAAGGAGATCCAACCAGTCCATTCTGAAGGAGATCAGCCCTGGGATTTCTTTGGAAGGAATGATGCTAAAGCTGAAACTCCAGTACTTTGGCCACCTCATGGGAAGAGTTGACTCATTGGAAAAGACTCTGATGCTGGGAGGGATTGGGGCAGGAGGAGAAGGAGACGACAGAGGATGAGATGGCTGGATGGCATCACTGACTCAATGGATGTGAGTCTGGGTGAACTCCGGGAGTTGGTGATGGACAGGGAGGCCTGGTGTGCTGCAGTTCATGGGGTGGCAAATAGTCGGACACGACTGAGCGACTGAACTGAACTGATATGTATTATGTGTATATATACCAGGTCACTTTGGTTGTATCTGACTCTTTGCAGTCCATGGACTGTAGCCTGCCAGATTCCTCTGTCCATGGGAATCTCCAGGCAAAAATACTAGCGTGGGTTGCCATGCCCTCCTCCAGGGAATCGTCCTGACCCAGGGATTGAACCAACCTCCTGCATTGGAAGGTGCCACCTGGGAAACCCATGTGTATTATAATAGGTGTTGAGTGATGTATGTTGAGAAAAAGTCACAGAAAGATTTGAGTTTATTTGATATGCATTTTTCTTTTTTTCATTTGTGGAATTACATAACAAGCTTCTATAAGAGATAAAGTTGCAATCAGTATTAGATTTTTCAAGTAACAGGTGTCATGACATCAGTGATCTTAGGAAACAGAATGAAAACACCAGAGAGAAGCGTATGGCCTGAAACACTATCCGTGCCCTTTAACCTCCCCTTCCTTAGACCCATCCTAAAGTTACGGGTAACTTGCACATCATTGCCTGATGATGTGAAAAATGAAAGGGAAGACAATATGCTTGCTGCAGAGTAAATATCCCTAGTTTAGTGACGCAACTGAATGAGTTTCGTTCACAATTTCTGGTCAGATCTCGCCTGCACATTGGCCAGCCGAATAACCTCCCTGTAGTGGCGTGTGCCTCAGAGAGCCTCTGAGCTCTCACGGGTGAAATAAAGGTGCTCACGTGATCTCCTGCATCCTGTGTACATACTATTCATGTACAGTACATACTATTTATGTGCATAAATAGTAAAGAAATATTTCTCAGGTTTGACAATAAAATATTTTATCAGTCTCACTCTCTTCTTCAGTAAAATTCTACACTAGAGAAGCAAAGATTTTAATGCTTTGTAGAAAAATATAGAACTGAAAATAAAAAAAAATACTTCTTTATTTAAAGTAAAAGGAAGCTAGCTTTGGAACAAGAGTTCTCTTGGTCCTATTTTACACAGCAGTTAAATGTACACTTCTTTTTATAGGGCCCTTTTCATTAGTGTCACATAAGAGCCCAGGGAATGCATATTTTTGAATTTTAATTAATTTTAGTTATTATATACATATATGATATATATGTGGAGAGAGAGAGAGCATGCTCAAGTTTTATGGAAAAATGTTAAAGGTATGAAGATAGTACTTTTCTGACTCTGTTCAGTCCTTCTGAATTCTTTCTTCTTTATTTGTGTGAGGATAACTTTGTACCAATTCCCTGGTGAAAAGGCATCTTGGAATTGAAGAAAGAAGGGAGGTCTGTTTGCTTGTCTAAGATGTTAATGCAGTCCCTAGGAAGTCACCTGTCAGAGGAGACAGTGATTCACTTGAACATTTGTCACTTTAATCTGGGATTTTGTCTTCATTTTGATAATTCCTCACGTCACTGCCATTGTCAGGTTCTTTTACAAAGTTGCTTCATGGACATTTATATGTGCCACACGTTGCTGTACCTTTAAGGAAAAGGTCCTTTTGCAACCATTCATTTACTTGCTGACTTTAAATTTTCTTTGAGAAATAATTTTTCTATTCTTATTTTTAACTCATTGGTTTGATTTGTTTTGTATTTGACTGTTACACATATATTTGAAATAAATTTACATCACATTTTAGTTGAAGCATAAAAATTAGAGCTAGAGTGGAGAAGGAAATGGCACCCCACTCCAGTGCTCTTGCCTGGAAAATCCCATGGACCGAGGAGTCTGGTGGGCTGCAGTCCATGGGGTCCCGAAGAATCGGATGCGACTGAGCGACTTCACTTTCACTTTTCACTTTCATGCATTGGAGAAGGAAATGGCAACTCACTCCAGTGTTCTTGCCTGGAATCCCAGGGATGGGGGAGCCTGGTGGGCTGCCATCTATGGGGTCGTGCAGAGTCGGACATGACTGAAACGACTTAGCAGCAGCAGCGGCAAGGGTCCTAGCACAACACTCCTATCACTTTGGCAGCCTGTCATCATTTACTGATATAAATGTCTGGTGGACGCAGATAAGGATGATATGAAATGCCAGGTGGAAGGTTCACCAGCCCCACATAGGTAGCTATGGTAAATAGCAATTGATGCTAGGGAGAGTTACTTAGCTTTGTTTAAGAGCATATTTATTATCTTTTCTAATGATGAAAAAACACATGATCTAAGGAGATAATCTGGAGAATACAAAAACTTAGGGCTAAATTGTTTTGTGAAAATTATGAACAAATTATCATTGCCAACCGTATTACAATAAAAACACTTTCACAGACTTTTCTCCAGCATTGGGAACTCCTTGTAATTGCAAATTTAATACAGTTTTATGCTTTTAAATGTGCACATCTTTGATTACTTGTGAGCTTAAATGTTATTTGATAGGTTTACTTCTTCCTTTGAGAATTTCTAGCTCAAACTTTTCTGATTTTGGAAGGGATTGTTATCAGTTGGCAGGAGTTCTTTACTTCTATTTTTAATGGAGATAATATTTAAAAGTCAAATTATTTTCATTTTCAGAGATCCATTTTTAAAAAAAAATCATACCCCACAGCTCCCAGTTAAATATATCTGGAAGATGTAGAACCAAGTGTTTATTCCATGGACTTTGGAGAGAATTCCTACCTTTATCCTTTGTATGAGAGCTAATCCAGGATGCTTGTTGACATAGGACAGGAGACTATGACAAACAGAACGAAAGAATCTTCCCTCCTGGAGAGAAATATGAGGAAGAGAAGGGGGAAAACAGTAAAGAAGCTATCCCTCACTCCAAACCCTCAGTGATTCACTTTCCAGGAGAGAAATGATTTTGTCTTTAGAAATACTCAGATAGTCAGCACATGTAGTCAGGCCAGATATGTGTTCATATGATAGATTCAGAAAGAGATCATAAGCCCCTTATACCTACCTACAAGGACTCCAATCTTCACAAGTAACTTTCTCCTCTGTGTTCTTTCCCAACTCCACCTGCTATGGTCTCACAGCATCAGAAGTGATGGAGTCCTCAGAACGGCCCTGACTTCCCAGCACCCTTCAGTCTCCACTGGACAATGGTGGGGCTGTTTCTTTCTGGGATCAGTGCCTGTTGAGTGTAACTGGTCCCATTAGCAGTTTGAGCTTCATGCACTGGCATCCTTCACAGGAGTCCTTGATTTGGGCCATGTGCCTCCAATTTCCAAATCTGCCCACTGTGGCCTCTTCAACCAGATCCAAGTAATTCTTTGTCCTCTCAGCAGGCACATGGGCACCCCCAGTCCCTTGCTTGACACGCTCAGGCTGGCAGAAATCAGAAATACTTCCTGAGGCTCTTTCTCACTGTTACATGGGGGTTCTGAGCCATTATTTCACTATCATGATGGAAGCAGCCAAGTGACACTCTTCTCCTGGCCTATTGCAGTTACAACCCCCCTACTGGTATAGGCAAGCCTCTCTCCGTGGAGTCTACTCCTTAACTTTTTGAATGTTTTAAAATTTACTCTCTGGCTTAGATGGTAAGAATCTGCCTGCAATGAGGGAGACCTGGGTTTGATCTCTGGGTCAGAAAGATCCTCTGGAGAAGCAAGTGGCAACCCACTCCAGTATTCTTGCCTAAATAACTCCATGAACAGAGGAGCCTGGTGGGCTACAGTCTAAAGGGTCACAAAGAGTTGAACATGACTGAAGAGACTTAGCATGCATGCATGCATTCCAAGAAGTAGACTCAAGAGGTTTGGGACCCCACCCTTATGGTCTAATTTGACCTTAATGACCTCTTAATATGCCCTTCTCCAAATACAGTGACAGTGAGGGTTAGGGTGTCAATATATGTTTTGGGGAGACAAAATTGAGTTCATAATGCCCCATACTTCCTATAAATCAATTGTGATCTGTCTCCAGTAAATGCTGCTTTATTAAATAGCAACTGTTTCCCTTAATAGTGGAAAATAGGGATAAAATGTCAGTTAAAGAATAATTTTAATGTAAAATACTAAAGGTATCCACTCTGGGGGGAATGACCTGGTCAATTTTTTTTTTTTTTAAGGCAAAGAGAGCAGAAGTTTATATACACTATGTATACATCAATAAAAAAATAAAAATAATGAAGTAAAATGTTTAAAAAATGATGTTTGAATCAAAATTGCTGTTATCTAGTATTTTATTTTTGTAATAAGATTAGATTGTCCTTTCAAAAATTCCTTTTAGTTTATTTTGGTGAATTCTGTCTCTTGTTGAGTAATTTTTGAGATTGCCTTGGTTCTCATGTACTTGTTATTGAAGACTGTAATTTAGTCATTTGCAGATAGATTCTAAATTCTCTGTTGCCTTTTCCTTTTTATTTCATTTTTTTAAACTTTTTACTTCTTCTTGGAATATAGCTGATTAACACTGTTGTCATAGTTTCAAGTGTACAGCAAAATGACTCAGCCTTACATACATTCACCCCAAACTACAAAGCCAAAGTCATCAAAACAGTATGATACTGGAACAAAAACAGAGATATTGATCAATGGAACAGGGTAGAGAGCCCAGAGATAAACCCACACACTCATGGTCAATTAATCTAAGACATAGGAGGCAAGATTATACAATGGTAGAAAGAAAGTCTCTTTCTTTCTTTTTTTAAAATGTTATTTCCTTCTAGTCTTCTCCTTGTTGTAAAACCCAGTTTTAGTTACATAAATACATGCATCTAATTTTCTTATAAAAAGCCAAATACTTATAGATCAGACTAAAATTCTCGTTGAATCCCTTTACAGAGTTTGGTTCTGGCTTCCTTTCCCCAAAGAAACCCACAGTGTTGTATTTTCTGAATCTGTGTTGTTCACTGATTCATCTGAAGGAGCAGTGGTTATGTTTCTCCCTCTGTTTATTGCCTATACTTATTTATTTACTTATTCAACCTCCATTTTCTGAGCATTGGCTCCTATACCTGGACACCTCACACAGTAAAGTGAGATACTTGTTTGTAGATGGAAGGGGGGTTTATTTTATAGATTCCAGATTCTAATCCCTAACTCCTAGCTTCAGACAGAAAAGAATGTTTAGTGTAAACAACCATCTTAAGAATTTTACCATTACCCTTGGTATTGAAACTAAATATTTTTCTCTTAGATACGATTCTGTTTAAAAAATAAGTAGAAAAAGAGAGAGAGAGCAAACAAGAAAGCCAAATTGTAATTACCGCTTATTGGTTGCAAAACTCCAAAGGACAAAACAGTTGTAAGAGCTCTTTGAATCATATAAGCAAGAAAATGGAAGCTGTTAAACAAAAGTCATTAAGGCAAATGCCCACTCCAAGCAAACACAGTGAGCCCTGTAATAACTCCACTAAATGTTATCTCTGAAGGAAGTTGCGTTCATTGTGTTTAATTTACCTCAATGCTTTTAAGAATAAATTCCTTTGTACTGAGTTTATGGAATGTGGAAAGTAAATAGTCCTTGGAGAGCATATTGGAGGTTGTTATATGATACACATATCATCTTAAACTAAACCTTTAGCATCTGTTTCAGGCTCCAATACAAATGATGAAACTGACAATAATTTACACTTACTCCATAAAAAGGAAAGGTGGTGATTAAGGACATTGTGTGATCTTTATTCAACACAAATTACATCTGCTGTGTTTTCCCTTCTACCTGGAAAACAGGTTGCTGTCCTTCCATAAAGGGGGAGGGGACTCACTTGCCCTTTGAGATATCTAACTCAACTTCTATGCTTTCCCGCTGCTTCCTGAATCAGATCATTTTCTTTTTTCACCATAGACCATATAAAATCTCTAACAGAAACAGTTTACCATTAATAAAGTTTGAAATGTAGCTCTCCCACACGTGAGAGATTCCTACCTTTTGAGGAAAGATTATCAAAAGCCATTCTATATGTTTCTCAATGTGTCTGCTCGCCCCCACCATATGCTGTTCTCCAAATCCAGGGTTTTGCCATTTTTAGGTCAGTTTGAATAATAGTAGTGACTGGAACCTTTTGCTGTACCTTGGAATCATCTGGACAGTGAAAAAATAATAATATCAGTGCCTACATTGCTGAAATTCTGCTATAATTTTCTAGGATGCAGTGGGAATAGCAGATCTTTTCAGAGTAGCTTGAAAACCACTGCATGTATAACAACTCCCTGACTTCATTCATGTTGCTCATTTGAGATATTTCAAGATATTAATCATTCCACTAACACACCACAGTCTAATTTCAACCCACTATTATCCTCCCCCTTCTTTGCACTCACTATACTGTCTAAGTTATGTCTGTGGCAACAGTTGCTTTAATATACCTGCTGATTGCCTGCACTAGACCTAGTCACCCGAGTAGCATACATTTAGCTGATTTATTGATTGTATAGCATTTACTATTTACAAATGGTTTGGTAAAATTAAATTGTAATAAGATGTCAATCTCAGCTTTACCTAGAGTTTTGGTTTACAAAACATATAATACTACAGATCTTAGATAAATACAGTCAAAACTTTGGTTAAGAAGAAAGCATGTAAATTATTTTGCAAAGATCCTAATGGCTAAAAAGGAAGCCAAAGGAAGGAAAGAATGATGACTCACTGATAAGCTGGTTCATGAACCAGCCTACGAGTTGGTTCATTAAGTCTTCTCAAAATGTCTTCAGTATGAATCATTGCCTTGTGCCTTGATAATGACGAAGAGTCCAATGACACAGACTATATGCTTACATGTTATTTCTAAAATGTACCCATTAAACAGATATTTATTGCTTGTCTTTATATATAAGACCTGTTTCTAGCTACTTGCTGTGCATGCATGAATCAGATATTTCCCAGATGCTCAAAATTTGTTAGGAAATATGTGTGCATGTGTGTAAGTCTAGCAGGCATTCTAAAGTTAAATCAAAGATCTAACATAATAAGTATGTTGGGAGTAGTATAGTTTGAAGAGGTTTCAAAAAGCATGTGTAATATTATATCCCACTGTATTTGTAAATTTTTAATAAGTTAAATAAAATCTTTATTGTATTGATAGATTATAAGTATTAAAAGGCCAAGAAAAATTGTTGTAGGATAAGTCATAATTATTCATCCAATGGGGTTAAACACAAGATAGAAATCGGAGTAGAAATAGAATGCATCATTTGGGTTACACACAGAAGGGTCAAGCCGAGGCAATGTTACAAACTCACCTCATCAATTTTGCCCATCAGTGAAGTCTGATTCTTTGAGTAAATATCGAGTAGCTCTTGGTTGTGGAGAAGGCGATGGCACCCCACTCCAGTACTCTTGGCTGGAAAATCCCATGGACCGAGGAGCCTGGTGGGCTACAGTCCATGGGGTCGCTAAGAGTCGGACACGACTGAGCGACTTCACTTTCACTTTTCACTTTCATACATTGGAGAAGGAAATGGCAACCCACTCCAGTGTTCTTGCCTGGAGAATCCCAGGGACGGAGGAGCCTGGTGGGCTGCCGTCTATGGGGTCGCACAGAGTCGGACATGCTGAAGCAACTTAGCAGTAGCAGCAGCAGCAGCTCTTGGGGGTTAAGCAGAGCCTATAACTTTCCCCACCCTCTATTATACTACCAGGTGGTATGTTAGGATGAAAACAAATCTTAGACTACTGTTGACTATGGCATTTATTGACAAGTAAGGGGACAACCGAGGATGAGATGGTTGGATGGCATCACCAATTCAATGGACATGAGTTTGAGCAAACTCCAAGAGATAAAGGACAGGGAAGCCTGGCGTGCTGCAGTTCATGGAGTTACAAAGAGTTGGACATGACTGAGCATCTGAACAACAACAACAAGGCACAAGAGTGAAACAGCTTATTCCTAGGACTTCAGCATTGGATGAAAGTTCCACTCTGAAGGAAGAAGCATATCTCTTCTGTTAGCAGGACTAGTCAGCCCCTGAAAGGTAGACAGTCATAAGACCAACTGGGCTCTAGAACTTAAACGCTGCACCAATGGGCCAAACTTTTTATTTTATCCTACTTTCATCCAAGTACAGTGTGGCCTTTAGAAATTGCCTTAATTCACCACCTATCATGAGATGCATTGATTTCATGGAAAAGAATCGTACTATCCTTTATGTGGCCTCTCTGGTGGCTCAGCAGTAAAAAATCTGCCTGCCTATGCAGGAGCTGCAGGTTGGATCCCTGGGTCAGGAAGATCCCCTGGAGAAGAGCGTGGCAATCCACTCCAGGATTCTTGCCTCGAGAATCCCATGGATAGAGGCACCTGGCAGCTGTAGTCCATGGGATCGCTAAAGAGTCAGACATGATGAGCGACTAATCAGCAATGACCTTTCATGCTGATTTACAAGCTCTCTGGTATAGATTCAAACAACAATATACGAAGTGCTAAATGTCTCCCTCTGTTGTGTCCATTATTTATTAGGACACTTTAAGATGCTAACTAACTGCCCTTATGGTATAGATTAAAGACAAACATATACATCTGTTAACCAAAATTTTAGAAATCAAGATCTGATCAAACTAAAAAAAAATGTTTATCTGGGGTTTGTTGAGACTGCAACTCAGGGAAACACAGATTCAAGAAACACTTGAGTTGTGTTCCACCACACTAAAAAGGGAAGAAGACCAAAACTACAAAGTTAGTTACATGAGTTAATTATCAAGAATTATACTTGGAGCTGGCAAGACGTGAAGATGCTTGTTGAGTAAAAAGTGGTGGAGGTCTGAGCTGGTTGCACAGTTGCAGGAGGAGACCTTGAGACCATCAGGTTGCATGCATCCAGCATGTGTTGCTTTGAATATGTGTGAGTATCCTTGGGCTTCCCAGGTGGCACTAATGGTAAAAAACCTGCCTGCCAATGCAGGAGACAGAAGAGATACAGGTTCTATCCATGGGTGGGGAAGATCCCCTAGAGAAGGGCATGGCAACCCACTCCAGTATTCTTGCCTGGAGAGTCCCATGGACAGAGGAACCTGGTGAGCTACAGTCATTGGGTTGCAAAGAGTCAGACAAAACTGAAGAGACTTAGCACAGAATAGCACACACATCTATGTACTACATCTTGGAAAGAAGCTGTGCCATTTTGTAGAGACATGGACGGACATAGAGACTGTCTTACAGAGTGAAGTCAGAAAGAGAAAAACAAATATCATATATTAACACATATATGTGGAATATAGAAAAATGTTATAGATAAACTTATTTACAAAGTAGAAATAGAAACACAAACATAGAGAACAAATGTATGGACACCAATAGGGGAAGGAGAAAAGTACAATGGGTTGGGAGATTGAGAATGACCTAATATACACTGAGCTTCCCTGGTGTCTCAGATGGTAGTGAAGCTGCCTGCAATGCACGAGATCCGGCTTTGATCCCTGGGTCAGGAAGATCCCTTGGAGAAGGTAATGACTACCCATTCCAGTATTCTTGCCTGGAGAATTCCATGGACAGAGGAGTCTGGTGGGCTACAGTCCATGGAGTCACAAAGAGTCAGACACAACTGAGCGACTAGCACTTTCACTTTATACACACTATTAATGCTATGTATAAAATATATAAGTAATGAGCACAGGGAACTCTGCTCAATGCTGTCTCATGGGAAGGAAATGGGAAGGAAATCCGAAGAAGTGGATATATGTATACATATAGCTGATTCACTTTGCTGTACAGTAGAAACTAGCATGACATTGTAAAGCAACTATGCTTCAACAACAACAAAAAATTTTGTTTAAATTTCCTTGTTGTTAGACTACTAATTTTCACAACAGAATGTCAAGCCTATCCTGAAATTTGAGGCTTACTAAACAACACTCCGGAGAAGGCAATGGCACCCCACTCCAGTACTCTTACCTGGAAAATCCCATGGATGGAGAAGCCTGGTAGGCTGCAGTCCATGGGGTCGCTAAGAGTCAGGCACAACTGAGTGACTTCACTTTCACTTTTCATTTTCATGCACTGGAGAAGGAAATGGCAACCCACTCCAGTGTTCTTGCCTGGAGAATCCCAGGGACAGAGGAGCCTAGTGGGCTGCCGTCTATGGGGTCGCACAGAGTTGGACACGACTGAATCGACTTAGCAGCAGCAGCAGCAGCAAACAACACTCAGGGCTTCCCTGGTGGCTCAGTGGTAAAGAACCCGCCTGCCAATGCAGGAGACTGGGGCTCAATCCCTGGGTTGGGAAGATCCCCTGGAGAAAGTTGGCAACCCACTACAGCATTCTTGCTGGGAAATCACATGGTCAGAGAACCTGGAGGACTATAGTCCATGGAGCCTCAAGGAGTCAGACATGACTAAGTAACTAAAAAACAACACTCAGCAACATCCCACAAGGGTTGTACTCCAGGTATTTTTCTGAGTACAACTTGGAATTTTCAGCTGTTTAATACTTACCTAAGGGTCAGTGAAGGGCGATAATAGTTACAGCTGCTAGATTAGAATTTAATACATTTGTTTAACTTGACCGGCTCCTAGTAAACTTTGTAGTGCTTTCCTCTAGGAACTTTAAAATATATCCTTTGATTAAGCCAACGGGGCAAACACTAGATCCCTTCAAGGTGTTTATAGAACTGTGCTTTCTGTCAGCTGTAATACCACTGATCAACACATAGGAACATAACAAACAGCCCCAGGAAACCTATTGCTATATTTATCTTAAGGATATTTTTCATTGTTTTGCAAGGGAACTACTTGCTCAGGCCCTGTAAGAACAAATTCCCTCTAGTCTCAACATCAAGACGAATCATAGTTCTCCTTATTAACTAGATATATTTTTCCCTTCCAGAAAACCGTGAGTTACTTAGCCAGTAATGTACATCTCTTTGCACTTGCTGCTAGAGCATTTAGAACCAAATTTGGGGGCCACTCATGGCAATTGTAGAGAGTTTCACTGGGTTTATATTAAATGGGTATTACTTTCACTCTTGGCTTTAGCTTATTTCTCCTACTTACATTTTTCTCCATAATGATTCCACATCTGTCATCTCTTTGGTAGTAGTATAGGTACTTTATCCATGCATGCTCAGCCATTAAGTCAACTCTGACTCTTTGTGACCCCATGGACTGTAGCCCACCAGGGTCCTCTGTCCATTGGATTTCCCAGGCAAGAATACTGAAGTGAGTTGCCATTTTCTCCTCCAGGGTATCTTCCCAACCCAGAGATCTAACCTGCATGTCTCCTGTGTCTCATGCATTGGCAGGTGGATTCTTTTACCACTTAGCCACCTGCTGCTGCTGGTAAATCACTTCAGTCGTGTCTGACTCTGTGCAGCCCCATACACGGCAGCCCACCAGGCTCCCCCGTCCCTGGGATTCTCCAGGCAAGAACACTGGAGTGGGTTGCCATTTCCTTCTCCAATGCATGAAAGTGAAAAGTGAAAGTGAAAAGTGAAAGTGAAGTCACTCAGTCGTGTCCGACCCTCAGTGACCCCATGGACTGCAGTCTTCCAGGCTCCTTCGTCCATGGGACTTTCCAGGCAAGAGTACTGGAGTGGGGTGCCATTTCCTTCTCCGACTGAGCCACCTGGGAAGCCTTATTTACTTTATAATTGCCTTTAAATACTTTCTGGATAAATATCAGACAAATATATATATAAATATATGTACTATTGCTGATTAAGGGTCTGAACTTATTCTTCAAGGCACTGGGGCAGTATCAACTATATTTTTGGTGGACATTGACGTTCCTAAGTTGGCACTATAGAATGAGTGCTCTGGCACAAAGGAAGAATGGGCAGAGAGATGAGGAGTTAGTAATTTTAGAAAATATAAAGTTTGAGATCTTACATCAGCATTTCCTTGGTGTTTGCACTTCTGGGGGATAAGATATAGGACTCTGCTCTTGTAGTGACATTTCTCCCCATTTCAGTTTGAGAACCACTGGAAGAGTCCTACAGATTCATCAAGAGATCATTTCACGATGCCATGCAAACAACAGATGATAGGAATCTGAATAAAGAAAGTAACTGTGAATTTGGAAAAACATCATTTTTGAGAGATGTTGAGTTCTAAACTAATTGTTTCCCCAAATCCCTAGCCAAGTCCCTTGTTGTTGTTCAGTCACTAAGTTGTATCTGCTGCTGCTAAGTCACATCAGTTGTGTCCGACTCTGTGCGACCCCATAGATGGCAGCCCACCAGGCTCCCTTCCCTGGGATTCTCCAGGCAACAATACCGGAGTGGGTTGCCATTTTCTTCTCGGTGCATGAAAGTGAAAAGTGAAAGTGAAGTCGCTCAGTCCTGTCTGACTCTTAGCGACCCCATAGACTGCAGCCTTCCAGGCTCCTCTGTCCATGGGATTTCTTGCCTTCAATCTTTCCCAGCATCAGGGTCTTTTCCAATGACTCATCTCCTTCTATCAGGTGGCCAAAACATTGGAGCTTCAGCTTCAGTATCAATCCTTCTAATGAATATTCAGGGTTGATTTCCTTTAGGATTGATGGGTTAGATTGCCTTGTTGTCCAAGGGATTCTCAAGAATCTTCTCCAGCACCACAAGAGGTAAATATTCAGGTCTACAGAGCTCAGTCACTCAGTTGTGTTCAACTCTCTGAGATCCCATAGACTGTAGCCCCCCAGGCTCCTGCAGGGCAGCTTGAAATACTTTGGCAATTGAAATGGTACATCTAAATAACAAACATGCTGCTACTGCTGCTGCTAAGTCGCTTCAGTCGTGTCCGACTCTGTGCGACCCCAGAGATGGCAGCCCACCAGGCTCCCCCGTCCCTGAGATTCTCCGGGCAAGAATTCTGGAGCCAGTTGCCATTTCCTTCTCCAATGCATGAAAGTGAAAAGTGAAAGTGAAGTCGCTCAGTCGTGTCCGATTCCTAGCGATCCCATGGACTGCAGCCGACCAGGTTCCTCCATCCATGGCATTTTCCAGGCAAGAGTATTGGAGTGGGGTGCCATTGCCTTCTCCAACAAACGTGCTATCAGAAAGAAAATAATTCAACCCAAGAGTTACTCTTTCCCTTTTGTTTCCATAGAATCTACTCACTGCTGGGTTTGGTCCTTTCTTATCTGAAATCTGTCAGAAGCAGTGGGCTAAGGAAAACTGCTAAAATGAGAGAAACTAAACTCTCCAGACAAGCAGTAAAGCCCAGAAGGTTTTAGTTTCTACCAGAAACAACTCACTGTTATCAGAGTAGAACTCAACCAAGTTTTTGCCTTGAAGCTATAGAGGATGCCTAAGGCAGTGGGTGAGCTGACTGTGTTTAACAGTCTTAGATTTTTGGTGAGACAAAGGCTAGTAACAGATGGGGGAAATACAGACAGGTTTCTGAAAGATCCTGCCCATTTTAATCCTAAAAGATTCTTTTGTAGGAATGACTCGAGTGATTGCTCTTCAAAACCAGTGAGAAAGTTAAGAAATCATCCTTACTCCTGCCTGGCCTTCAGAGAGGTCCCTGCAGGATTTTCTTCCTAAGTAACAGGCATTATTAGTCATGACATTTTCCTTCTTCCCTAGATGTTCTTTCACAGCAAGAGATGGCCAAGTCTGAATTATAGGCAAAGCAAGCTTCTGACACTCCTTCCCTTTCCCCCTCTTATATATATGCTGCCTACTCACCACCTTTGTGATGAAATAAGCCTCATTCTTGCACTTCTGTAGATTGAACGAATGTTTGAATGGCACAAAGGATACACATTTTTCTTTACTGTGCTGTTGCTGCTACTGCTGCTAAGTCGCTTCAGTCGTGTCCAACTCTGTGGGACCCCATAGATGGCAGCCCACCAGGCTCCCCCGTCCCTGGGATTCTCCAGGCAAGAACACTGGAGTGGGTTGCCATTTCCTTCTCCAATGCATGAAAGTGAGAAGTGAAAGTGAAGTCGCTCCGTCGTGTCCGACTCTTAGCGACCCCATGGACTGCAGCCTACCAGGCTCCTCCATCCATGGGATTTTCCAGGCAACAGTACTGGAGTGCCATTCTTTGCTGTAAAAGTCCTTAAAGCTGTGTTGGGAGGACTTCCCTGGTGGTCCAGTGGCTAAGACTCTCTGCTCCCAAAGCAGGGGGCCTGGGTTCAATCCCTGGTCAGGGAACTAGATCCCACGTGCCACAACTAAGACCCAGTGCAGCTAACAATTAAAAATAAATAAATATTTTTAAAAATCTCATTGAAAAAACTGTCTGATGAAGAAGGAATCCCCCTTTGAGAACAATGATTTCTTTCTTCAGATGTCAAAATTTTAAGCTTTTTCACTTATAAAGGGGTTCTCATAGATTAAAGGCTTTCTCTGTACATACATAACTGACCAAAAATATCTTTGAAGAATATCATGTACAATAGTATCACGTCAATAGGAAACACAAATTCTCGGTCACAAAGATGTATAAAACCGCATCTTACCTCCTGAGTAATGGAATTTTTCTCAGAGCTTCTGAGACTGTTTCCCAGGTTGCAATTCTCAATTGACTCAAATAAAAATCTCTTTTCTTTCTTCAAAAAAAAAAACAACAAAAACAAACGAACTGTGTCAGGGACTCAGAGAAAGAAAATAGAGAGGGGATTGAGAGGGTGTTGGAAGAAGAATTGGTAAAACAAAACTGCTATTTTTTTATGAATTGGAGGAAAAATTTGTATAACAAAAGTACTACTGTCTTATGAAGACTTTAAAAAACTTTAGGACTAGAACAACCATTTGTCCATCCATTTGTTTTTCTCTATACTTTTTTAAGGAAAAATATCCAGTTTGCAGATTACAAAAATTAAAAGCAGAGATGGAAAATAAGTGACGTCTGTTAGTTTGTATTTTCTGTTGGCTAAAATCCAGTGTTGGAGGCTGGAGGGGTATACATCATCAAAACTGCTCAGATGGAGCTAAATGACACCCTACAATCAGTATCCAGTAAGTCAGGAAGGGCAGCATTCAAAGGACTAATTTCTGTACCATTAACTCTGAATATTCATTGGAAGGACGGATGCTGAAGCTGAAGCTCCAGTACTTTGGCCACCTGACGCCAAGAGCCGACTCACTGGAAAAGACACTGATGCTGGGAAAGATTGAAGGCAAAAGGAGATGGGCAGCACGTGATGAGATGGTTAGATAACACCACTGAGTCAATGGACATGACTCTGAGCAAACTCCGGGAGATAATGGAGGACAGAGAAGCCTGGCATGCTGCAGTCCTTGGGCTCACAAAGTGTCGGACACGACTTAGCAACCGAGCAACAACATCTGGCTCAGGAGACTTGAAGATAGGTTAAGGAGCCAAACCCCTAAGCGGCTGTTAGAGGGCAAGTCACCAGTAGCACAGTGACAGAAAGCCATCTCCTGCTCATAGGCTGATACTCTTCTAGTCCCTTCAGTAAACGGCAGCACCACCTAACAGAATACTGCATTTATTTTTTCCAAGAAATAAACCTAAAATTGCCTGCTAATTACTTTCAACCTTTTCAGAATAAACTACAATTTCCCAACTAGTAAGGAACTATTCCTTTGATGAAGAGAATTCGAATTGATTTCCCATATGGATGACTTCCTAGGTGGAGAGGCCAGTTCACTTTAATTCCAGAATCTGGGAACACAGTTCTACTAGTGGCTAGAATTCTTGTCTCAGACTCTATTCTCGTCCTCACAGGGATCCCTGGATTCTTGCAGTCTATAGGACTGGCATTTAATAAATAAACTAATTTGTGAAATGGGTAACATTTTCTGTCTTGTTGGCTTGAGTTGGTAATTCCCAACCTGGGATGTGTGGAAGGAGACGTGGAGGATCTCTAAATGATTTTCAGTAACAAGGCTCCTATCTAAAATTCTGGAGCACTTGCCATGCACCAGGCCATATGTTTGTTGCTTTGCATGCACTTTTCACTGATTGGAAAATAAACTGTAGAAATGTGATGGTTTGTCTCTAATCTAATCAAAATTTCAGTTACATCCTGACCACCTGGAGGGGTTTTGAAAACACAAACTTGGGAATTTATAACTCAGTAGGTCTCCAGTGGAGTCTGAAAATATGATTGCTAAGAAATTCTAGGTGATGCTGAGGATGCTTGTCTGGGGACCACTCTTTGAGGATGACTGCACTTACATGGGGTTATCCAAATTACATGCCCAGTACAAGCTCACACAGCCAGCAATGGGAGGAGATGATTCTAATACAAGGTTGTGCACTGAAGAGCTTTAAAAAAAATTTTTAAACCTTTGTATTCATCTAAACTGAAAGGACCTCGTGTGTGCGTATACTCAGTTGCTTCAGTCATGTCTGACTCTGTGGACTGTAGCCCACCAGGCTTCTCTGTCCATGGGATTCTCCAGGCAAGAATACTGGAGTGGGTTGCTATGCCCTTCTCCAGAGGAATCTTCCCCACCCAGATATTGAACTCGAATACTTCTTTGGCAGGTGGGTTCATAAAGAGCTTAAGGTTAACTAAAATTCAAAGTCTCTTTCCTCTGTGTGGGAGAGAAGAGACTATTTCCATCAATAGCATGTTAGGTGCAGCTAACCAAAGACTCTTTGATGAATTACATTTGAGAAATGCATGGGTGCTAAGTCGCTTCAGTCCTGTCTGACTCTTTAGGACACCAAGTACAATAGCCCACCAGGCTCCTCTGTCCATGGAATTTTCCAAGCAAGAATACTGGAATGGGTTGCCATTCTCTTCTCCAGGAGAGCTTCCCAACCCAGTGATCCAACCCATGTCTCTTATGTCTGCTGCACTGGCAGGCGGGTTCTTTACCACTAGCGCCACTTGGGAAGTCCCTTTGAGAAATGAGCTTTTATTTAATATATATGTCCAGAAGAAGAAAAAAAAATCCAAACCTGAGGTCAGAGAAAAAGGGGAAAAAAATAGAGAAACTTAGGTAGTGATAATGTTCAAAATTTGTGCCTAGAGGCAGTTTGGGGCCTGTTGCCCTATAAGAGTCCTTTTGAGCTGAAAACATATATTTCCCAAGCTGACATGTTAGGCAATAAATTATTTCATAAAGCAGAGGTTAGCATTGCCTAGAGATACGAGATTCATTAAAATTTAATTTTTATTTTTTTCCTTTGGCTACCTTGAGTTTTATTTTACTTTGGAGTTGACTAGATCTTGGGTTCAAATCTAAAACTCTGGTGACTTGTAAATATTTCTTACTAGGAAGAGGTGAGCCAAAAAGTATCTGCATATCAAAGTCAAAAGAATATTTCTGCAAGACACAAACCTGCCAGTTCAAGGCACTTCAGCTCTATGTGTGGCAGGATAAAAACAGAAGCTGCATACAAAAATGGAAAAAGACATGCTTGGCTGGAGGGGAGAGGTGTTATTTTTCAATTGCTCCTCTTCCCAGCAGGTGGGATGTGAGGTTTTATTTATTTATTTATTTTTAATTTTATTTTATTGTTAAACTTTACATAATTGTATTGGTTTTCCCAAATATCAAAATGAACTGTTTGACTGTCTTAAGGCACAGTTCTGAGGAAGGGAAAGATGGACATCCAAATGTCATTGGAGTGCCTAATAATACTCACTTCAGAGACGTGTGGGCTTCTATGCTTTCAGAGCCACCCTGTGAGATGGTTATCATATTTCCTTTGCACAAATAGGAAACTGAAGCTCTGGAAGCTGGTTACTGCCAGAGAGCACCCTGTTAAATGTGGCAGAGGAGTAATTTGAGGGTAAATCTAAGTGACTATAGATCCATGCTCCTGCTTTGATAGCCCATGGACAGGATCTATCAGAAACTGCATCCATTTCCCCTGGAGAGGAAGGGTTGAAATGTGCAAGAAGTGTAGTGCCTTCAGACAGCTGCTGCACCCACCCTACTGTGCCTTTGCACCTGTGCTAGCTTCCTGCTTTGGTCTTCATGGATTCTGTGAATTCTTCAGGAATCACAGGCATTTGATCGAACTCTACTGACTTCTCTGGCTTTTGCCTTTGCAAAAATTCAATAAAATATTCTTGCTTAAATACCACCAAAACAAAATTAAACATATAAATGGTTTAAAAAGGAACTCTTAAGGTAGATGTGAGAAAGTGAAAGAGAATGTTTATAATTAGTAGGAACCTCAAAGTACAAAGCTGGCTTAGTAAAACAGTGAAATTGGGGTGCATAGGGCAGAAGAAGAAGAGAAGCAAGGAGATAGAGCAGGAAGGAGAATGGGAAAGTTAAAGTATCCTGTGTGGAATTACTAGTTTGTCTTTTTATGTCACACTAGATAAATTTGTGTGAATATCAGACAAGACACAATATTTGATGGTATGGAAAGAATGAACAAGAAGGACAAAAGAGATAAATAAATTGATGGAATCATTAAAAATAAGAGAAAAAGAAAATAATTAAAACAAAATAAATATATACAAGTAAAATGAAATAAATAAAATCAAGTAAATTAAAGTTCCCTTTAATGGGACAGACTGTAATATTTACACTTTTTTTTTTAATTACACTGTTTATAGAAGACAAAGTAGTATATCTGAGTTGAAATTAGACATGTTAAAAGAGATATTATTCAAATGTAGCTGCAACCACCAAAAAAAGGCAGGAGTGGCTGTATTAATATTATATAGGAAAGAGTTCAAGGTTGCATTCACTTACTAGAATGTAAACTGCAAAAATGCTGGAAATTATATAAATTTAAAGCAATGTTTATTTAAAAAACATAAATCTGAATTAATCCTACAGAAATGTAAAATTAAAGCTATTTAAAGTTTAAAAATAAAATAAAATTTAAAAAAGAAAAAAGAAAAGAAAATTAAAATGAGACTTTGGAGAAAATAAATAAATAAATAAATAACTAAGGGGACTTACTATAGGAAATGTTAATACATCTGTTTTAAAATAGAGCAGATTTTATAAATAAGAAATAACACTCAACTCTCAAATTTACTAGCAATTTATGGAACTTGAGCTTGAGTTAGTATTTTCTGTATGTTCACTGAATGTCTAAAAATCTTATTTACTAACTTAAAAACAATAAACTTTAAATTTTAAAAAGTGTAAATCTTACAAATCAATTTTCTAATCCTGAAGATATAAAGTTTAGGGGGGGAACTGTTATTACACAAAAATTAGAAAATTCACCTTGAGATAGTGGTTGAATCAAAGAAGTATTTAAACCTAAAAGGACAAATTATCAAAAAAATATAAGGGAAGAATTGTTATTACAAAAATCTAGTAGACATATCAAAATCTCTTCTCAGAGAAAAATACATAACATTACATGTAACTTGCAATATTAAACATGAAAGATTAAATATTAAAATAAAACTGGTACTTGTATCAGTCAACATTTTAAATGGGAATCATAAAAATTCACAGAATCTACTCTAGAAAAGAGAAAATAAATCTATAAAAGCATTATGATTGTTAATTTTTTTAATAAAATTTTTGTTTATTTATTTATTAGCTGTACTGGGTCTTCATTGCTGCTTGGGCTTTTCTCTAATTGCAGCAAGCCAGGGCTACTGTCGAGTTTCAGGGTGCAGGCTTCTCATTGCAGTGGCTTCTCATTGCAGAGCACAAGCTCCAGGGCCCGGGGCTTCAGTAGTTGTGGTTCCTGGGCTGTAGAGCACAAGCTCAACAGTTGTGGCCCAAGGGCTTAATTGCTCCTCGGCATGTGGGATCTTCCCAGATCAGGGACCAAACGTGTGTCTCCTGCATTGGCAAGCAGATTCTTTACCACTGAGCTACCAGGGAAGCCCTATGATGGTTAGTTTTATGTGTCAGCTTCACTGGGCCATGGGGTACCCAGATATTGGGTCAAACATTGTTCTGGAAATTTTGCTAAAGGTGTTCTTAGATGAGATTAACATTTAAATCAGTAGACTGACTCAAGCAGATTGCCCTTTCCAATGTGAGTGAGCCTGATCCAATCAGCTGAAGGCCAGAATAGACTAACAGGCTGACTTTCCCAAGAGTGAGAACCCCTTCTACCTGATTGCCTTTGAGCTGGAACACTGGTTTATTTGCTGCTTTCAGACTCAAACTGATACACTGGCTCTTTCTGGGTCTTGAGCCAGCTTGAATTACATCATTGAGGCTGGAATTACATCATTGGCTCTTCTGGTTCTTGGACCTTTGGACTCAGATTAGAACAAAACCACTGCCTCTCCTGGGTCTCCAGCTTTCTGACTCATCGTACAGATATTGAAACTTGCCATCTTCTATAATCACATGAACTGATTCTTTATTATGAAACTCTTTGTATGTGGAGAACCCAGACTAATATCATTACCCAGACTAATACTATTCCTAGGATAGCTTTGAGAATCTTGAGGAGGTCCAGAGAATCAGGTTTGGAAGACACAAAATCTCATCCTCAAATTACAGTACTGGGCTCTTCCAGCAAAACCCTATGCCCTTCATTGGGAGTGGTGATGGCCAAGTCACTAAGTCATGTCTGACTCTTGCAAACCCATGGACTATAGTCTCCCAACCTTCTTTGTCCTCAGTCCATGGGATTTCTCAGGCAAGAATACTGGAATGGGTTGCCATTTCCTTATCCAGGGGATCTTCCCAACCCAGGGATTGAACTGGAGTCTCCTGTGGCTCCTGCATTGCAGGTGGATTCCCTACCAACTGAGCCACCAGGGACTAGAAACTCCCAAGTTTAAACCCAAAGTCTTCCACATCTGCCTATGTCACTGCTCTGTTGGAAGGCTGATGACCCTACTGTAATATTGCATAGGTGCTGTCTTGACCCAGTATTGAAGTTGTGGTTAAAAATTCTCAGTTCCCCTTTGTGGGCAGTTTATTAAGCCCCCAACTCCACCACTTCCCTTCTTGGGCTCCCATCCTTTGGGACCACTAGGCACAATTTACCAATTGCCTCTGGACCAGGTAGCATCACTTCTATGCCCCAGAGCCTGTGTATTATTTGAATTAGTTGATCCCCAGGAAGTCCAGGAAAGCAGGCTATTCTCTTCCCATTCTGTAATGTCTGCTCCTACAGTTCCAGTAAGCAGTCACTCTGTGCCCTTCTGTGGCAGCCTTTTCCCATTTAGAACTGTGAATAGCAAAGTGTTCTGCTTTTCGTTTCTCCCAGAGTCATTGTCTTTTATCCTACCATCAAAATGACCTTTAAATCTTATAAAACAACTGTTCAGGTCATCCTCACCTGGAAGGGGTCCATGACATGGCTGCTTTTAGCATTGGGATCTGCTGATTGAATTCTCATTTAGGTAATTCTAGCAGGTAACGTCTAGCTCATCTGACTGCTCTCTTGCAGCAAGAGAGACTGGATATGTTACACTTTTAACTCTAATTTGTCTTCTAATTCAGAGACTTCTCAAATACGGCAATCATGCTAGGCAGAATCATAGGTGATAAATACCTATCTAGATATCAACCTGAAATATTTTCATTAGGTAATAAGCAACACAGTAATGCAAAAAAGGAAGGAGGAAATGAAAATAATAAAACCTGAAATTACTAAGATAGTAAAAGCAGAAATGCATAAATGCTAAGTTGATTCAATCCTGTCTGTCTTTGCAACCCTGTGAACCCATTAGGCTCCTCTGTCTATTGAATTTTCCAGGAAAGAATACTGGAGCAGATTGCCACTTCCTACTCCAGGGGATCTTTCCAACCCAGAGATCGAACCCATGTCTCTTCCATCCCCTGCACTGGAAAGAGGATTCTTTGCCCCTACTGTCACCTGAGAAGCCCCTTTATGTAACATATCTGCAGAAATTCTGGTGGCATGGACTTGGCATTTTGAAAGAGAAAAATACTGGGCTGACCAAAAAGTTCATTCAGATTTTTCCTTAACAGCATATGGGAAAACCCAACCAAACATTTTGGCCAATCCAGTACTTTTCAGAACCAGCCTAACATGAAACAGCACTGCAAAAACAGTGGAGAAGAAAACAATTGCTTAACATTATTCTTTCCAGGTGTCTTATTTGCATATTTTTACTTATCTATCACAACCATTTTATATACAGTAATACTATTGTCCTAATTTTACAGATCAGAAAACAGGCTGAAATCGGTCAAGTAACTTACCCAAAGTCATGTAGCCAATATAACAGAGTAAATATTCAAACTCAGTTCTGTGTGGCATCAAGCCACTTTACTGGAACTGCTGGTTTTATCAAAGTTTGAATTATTTTGACAAGAAGAGGCCGTCTTTTGGTTTCATCTGTAACTATATTCAGATGTTTCCACTGTCAGGGTTTTTTACAGCTTGCTGGGAAAGTTTGTGTTGGAGCCCTAAGATTTCACTTCCTGGGACTTGGACTGTGTTTTATTTTGGGATTCTTCTACAATAAATGATTCAAGTAAAAAGCAGTCAAGAGACCAAGTTGAGATACAGCCTTAATTCAAAAGAAATTGCTGAGGTCAGTGTAATCATATGAAAATAATTTTCTTCTTTTTGTTTGTACAGACAGCATGGATGGCTTGCCCTAAATCTTTCACTAAATTTATGTACCTTAAAGTAGGTTCCATAAATCTGATAGTCTTGAGATACGTATTAGTTGGAATACTAGCAGGAATCCTGGCATAACAAATGAAGTATTAAAAAGATCCGGAGTTTAAGAAGTTGTTCAACGGATCTGAATAGATATTTCTCCCCCAAAAAACAGAGTCAATGATGTCCATGAAAAAATGCTCAGCATTATTACCCATCAGGAAAATGTAAATCAAAACATTATTGCTTTCTAACATCCTATTCTTTACCACAGCACCATTTGGGAAGTCCAAAGTTCAGTGAGTTCCATCTCTCGGTCGGGTATGACTCTTTTCGACCCCATGGACTGCAGCACACCAGGCCTCCCTGTCCTTCACCAACTTCTGGAGCTTGCTCAAACTCATGTCCATTGAGTCAGTGATGCCATCCAACCATCTCATCCTCTGTCATCCCCTTCTCCTCCTGCCTTCAATCTTTCCCAGCATCAGGGTCTTTTCAAATGAGTCAGTTCTTCACATCAGGTGACCAAAGTATTGGAGTTTCAGCTTCAGCACCAGTCCTTCCAGTGAATATTCAGGACTGATTTCCTTTAGGATGGACTGTTTGGATCTCCTTTCAGTCCAAGGGACTCTCAAGAGTCTTCTCCAACACCACAGTTCAAAAGCATCAATTCTTCAGCACTCAGCTTTCTTTATAGTCCAATTCTCACATCCATACATGCTGCTGCTGCTAAGTCACGTCAATCATGTCCGACTCTGTGTGACCCCATAGATGGCAGCCCACTAGGCTCCCATCCCTAGGATTCTCCAGGCAAGAACACTGGAGTGGGTTGCCATTTCCTTCTCCAGTGCCTGAAAGTGAAAAGTGAAAGTGAAGTCGCTCAGTTGTGTCCAACTCTTTTCGACCCCATGGACTGTAGCCTACCAGCCTCCTCCATCCATGGATTCCCCAGGCAAGAGTACTGGAGTGGGGTGCCATTGCCTTCTCCACATCCATACATTTTTACCAGAGAAACCATATTTTTTACTAGATGGACCTTTGTTAGCAAAGTAATGTCTCCGCTTTTTAATATGCTGTCTAGGTTGGTCATAGCTTTTCTTCTGAGGAGCAAGTGTCTTTTAATTTTATGGCTGCAGTGATTTTGAAACCCCAAAAAATAAAGCCTCTCACTGTTTCCATTGTTTCCCCATCTATTTGCCATAAAGTGATGGGACTGGATGCCATGATCTTAGTTTTCTGAATCTTGAGCTTTAAGCCAACTTTTTCACTCTCCTCTTTCACTTTCAGCAAGAGGCTCTTTAGTTCTTCACTTTCTGCCATAAGGGTGGTGTCATCTGCATATCTGACGTTATTGATATTTCTCCAGCAATCTTGATTCCAGCTTGTACTTCATCTAGCCCAGCATTTCTTATGATGTACCCTGCAGATAAGTTAAATAAGCAGGGTGACAATATGCAGCCTTGACGTACTCCTTTCCCAGTTTTGAACCAGTCTGTTGTTCCATGTTCAGTTCTAACTGTTGCTTCTTGACCTGCATACAGATTTCTCAGGGGGCAGGTAAGGTGGTCTGGTATTCCTATTTCTTGAAGAATTTTCCACAGTTTGTTGTGATCCACATAGTCAAAGGCTTTGGAGTAGTCAGTAAAGCAGAAGTAGATGTTTTCTGGAACTCTCTTGCTTTTTCAATGATTCAATGTTAATCCAATGTTAGTCTTGCACATTCTTGTTTTGTAATTATATTTAGCTGCCTTTTATTCTTGCGAAACCATGGTTTCTGTTGTCGAGAGCAAGTATTGTGCCTTTTTTTTTTTTTTACCTGCCCCCCTAACGAGCCTGTGCATGCTAAGTTGCTTCAATCATGTCCAACTCTTTGTGACCCCATGGACCTTGTGACCCCAGGAGGCTATGGACTGTAACCTGCCAGTTTCTTCTGTTCACAGAGTTCTCCAGGCAAGAATACTGGAGTGGGTTGCCATGCCATTCAGGGATTGAGCCTGTATGTCTTAAGTCTCCTGCATTGGCATATGGGTTCCTTACCACTAGCCCCATCTCTAATATGTTTCCTAACAATTGACATATAGTAGATGTATCAGTTATCTATACTTGTGTAACAAGTTATCCCCAAACTTAGTACCTTAAAGCAATCCCCACTTATTACTCCTCATGAGTTCTTGGATCTTCTGGGTATTTCTGTTTCTCTGAATTAGGCCCACTTACTTGCCTCCAAGTAGCTATAGGATGGGTAGCACCATACTGATCTTGACTGGGCTCCATTCATCTCTGGGGCCAGGGCTTAGACACCTGGCTGGCTGACTGGTCCATGTGGTCTCTCATCACTCAGCAGGCTAGAATGGGCTCTTGCATAGAATGCATGTTCACAAGACCTCTTGAAGCCCAGGCTCAGACTAACCAAACTGCTGCTGTGTTTTATTGGTAGAAAGATTGACAAGAATATCCTGGATTCAAGGGTAGGGGAAACGGGTTCCATCTCCTGGCAGGAGTTGCTGCAAAACCAGTTTAGTACACAGGAGGAAAACAATTGCAACATTTTTCTAAATAATCTATCACATTAGGCAAGCAAAAGATTGTCACTGGAAATAATAACAGTCTTAGCTAACAGTGCAAGATTGCTCTCCTCTGAGTCTTATGCTACATGTTCTATAGGCATCGATTTATTGCATTCTCTAAAAGTCTTTTGGAGGTAGATGTTATTATTAATAGTATCTTCACACTTCAGGTGAAGAAAACAAGGTTTAGAGAAGTGAAGAGATAAAGGTATACTGAAAACCTGCCTGCCAATGTAGGATACATAAGAGACACGGGTTCAAACCCTGGGTTGGGAAGATCCCCTGGGGAAGGGAATGGCAACCCATTCCAGTATTCTTGCCTGGAGAATCCCACAGCAGAGGAGCCTTCTAGGTGACAGTCCATGGAGTTGCGAAGAGTCAGACATGACTGAAGAGACTTAGCATGCATGCACAAATGAGTAACATCTTCTGTTGGGGTGATTCCCCAAAGACAGTATGTGCATACGTTTTAAACATTTGCAGACCTCAGAACTAGGTAGAACAATGTCTCCCAAACTTGTTCAAGCATAAAAGCACCCTGGGGGCACAAGTTCAAGATACAGAACCTCGGCTGTATCCCAGATGTCCTGATTGAGAACTTCTAGGGAAACTCCAGGAGTCTCCACTTTTAACTAGAACTTGGGTGACTCATAGTGGTTAGCAGGTTTGGGAACCACGGAGCCAGAACATTTTCTTAGATAAATAACCCCAAACTGTCAGGAGAAGAAAAGAATATTTCCTCTCTAACTTCTTAACATACGCAAAGAATACTTAACCCCTGGTGCTTTAGTCACCACTTTTCCTGAGTGAGAGTACATCATTTTATTTATGTGTATATACATATGGTAGTGGTGGTGATTTCGTTACTAAGTCATGTCTGACTCTTGTGATCCCATGGACTGTAGCCCTCCAGGAGCCTCTGTACATGGAATTTTTCAGGCAAGAATCCTGGAGTGGGTTGCATTTCCTTCTTCAGGGGAGCTTTCTCACCCAGGAATTGAACCCTCATCTCATGCATTGACAAAAGGATTCTTCACTGCTGAGCCACGAGGGAAGCCCACATATACATAACACATACCTAAATATATACATATATACAGATGTATACGTACATATGAATACATATACACACATAAACACCCTCCCCACAACGTGAGACTGTTTTGGACCCAGCACAGAGCAGGACACTTAAGAAAAGCAATAGGAATTCACATTACCATAATCAGGGTGTCAGGGTGAAGTCAGAGTTGCTGAACCATGCAGTGCATTAATGGAGTGGAAAATAAGGATGTCTGCCAGGGTTTAGATTTAACACACATTAAAGATACGGAAATCTAAGCTAAATATCTTTCTTCCATCCCCCCAAAACAAGGTCTGCTCTTTTGGGAGTTTAAGACTCTTGCTCACTGATGGGATGAGAGTGTATGCTGGCAAAGCCTGAGGTAAGACAGTGCACCTCACGACCACCTTTCCTAGATGGCTCAGCAGTAGTGGTGTCTAGCCTTTGGAGGGCCTGTGTGTAATGGCGTATGATTTCTCCAAATTTCATTTTTCTCTACAAAAATGAGGTGGTGCATGGGCAAATAAAACCCCTAAAGGAGTGATTTCCACAGGAGTTCCATGGATACCGTGTGGGCAGGTGCCTCTGACCTCCCACAACTTCAGGCTTTGTCACAGGCTGAAATGGCAGCAGACCCTGGAAGCAGAGGACAGAGCTAACCTTGAGGAAAAGGGAGAAATGGAATCAATTTTCCTGAATAACAGAATGAGAGAAAAGCTCTTTTCTTTTTGGTCATTGTCTCCTTCTATATGACGTGTTTTCTTTATAATCACATTCTAGGTAAAATAGCACCTCTGTTTTCATTAATCACAACTCTTCTTTTTATCATCTTTTTCCTTTTCCATTTTCTTTGGTTGACTCTAGTATTCATTTTCTAAATTCTAAAATACGTCTTAGCACAATTGATTCAAAATGTTTCTCCTTTTCTAATAAATAGCTAAGGCCATACATCCCTCTCAAAGGACCACTTTGACCACAATCATAGGTTCTGCTGTATAAGCTTCAATTTACCAGCCCTTGGAAAATTTGGAAAGGAATGTGTTGGAAAGTGTCTATGTAAAAGTATTTCTTTTTTTAAATCTGAAGCTCATGGCACAGGCTTCTCATCTGGCATACATTTACATTTGATGACAGCTCAACTGGAGCTTTGAGAAGCAGCCGGTGCTGGGACAGGCACTGTTTGTCCCTAGGCAATTAGGCAATGTCAGGGGACAAACAAAAGCAGAACTCCAACAGTTCCTTTAGATGGTATCCTCCTACCGTCTCACCTGCCTCTTTCTTTCCCCAGGTAAAATCTGGGAAAACTGGTCAACCATTTGTAAAAGAATGAAACTAGAACACTTTCTAACACCATACACAAAAATAAACTCAAAATGGATTAAAGATCTAAATGTAAGACCAGAAACTATAAAATTCCTAGAAGAAAACATAGGCAAAACACTCTCTGACATAAAGCATAGCAGGATCCTCTATGACCTGCCTCCCAGAGTAATGGAAATAAAAGAAAAAATAAACAAATGGGACCTAATTAAACTTAAAAGCTTTTGTACAATGAAGGAAACTATAAGCAAGGTGAAACGGCAGCCTCCAGAATGGGAGAAAATAATAGCAAATTAAGCAACTGACAAAGAATTAATCTCAAAAATATACAAGCAACTCCTGCAGCTCAATTCCAGAAAAATAAGTGACCCAATCAAAAAATTGGCCAAAGAACTAAACAGACATTTCTCCAAAGAAGACATACAGATGGCTAACAAACACATGAAAAGATGCTCAACGTCACTCATTATCAGAGAAATGCAAATCAAAACCATAATGAGGTACCATTTCACGCAGGTCAGAATGGCTGCTACCAAAAAGTCTACAAACAATAAATACTGGAAAGGGTGTGGAGAAAAGGGAACCCTCTTACACCGTTGGTGGGAATGCCAACTAGTACAGCCACTATGGAGAACAATGTGGAGTTTCCTTAAAAAACTGGAAATAGAACTGCCATACGACCCAGCAAGCCCACTGCTGGGCATACACACTGAGGAAACCAGAATTGAAAGAGACACGTGTACCTCAATGTTCATCGCAGCACTGTTCATAATAGCCAGGACATGGAAGCAACCTAGATGTCCATCAGCAGATGAATGGATAAGAAAGCTGTCGTACATATACACAATGGAGTATTACTCAGCCATTACAAGGAATACATTTGAATCAGTTCTAATGAGGTGGATGCAACTGGAGCCTATTATACAGAGTGAAGTAAGCCAGAAAGAAAAACACCAACACAGTATACTAACGCATATATATGGAATTTAGAAAGATGGCAACGATGACTCTATACGTGAGACAGCAAGAGAGACACAGATGTAAAGAAAAGACTTTTGGACTCTGTGGGAGAAGGTGAGGATGGGATGATTTGAGAGAATAGCATTGAAACATGTATATTACCATATGTGAAATAGATTGCCAGTCTGGGTTCAATGCATGAGACAGGGTGCTCAGGGCTGGTGCACTGGGATGACCCTGAGGGATGGGTTGGGGAGGGAGGTGGGAGGGAGGGTCAGGATGGGGAACACATGTACACCTATGGCTGATTCATGTCAAAGTATGGAAAAAACCACCACAATATTGTAAAGTAATTAGCCTCCAATTAAAAAAAAAAAAATCCTTCCACAAGGCTTCAAAACAATCCCTGTCACACCAGGAGGTTTTAAATTATTTTCTACATTTTTTTTTCTTTGCCCCCTACCCCAACCCTGCCCCACATATTTGTTCAGGGATTGACCTTGAGGGAGAAAACAAGCAGTCTTGCTGGTTCAACATTTTAATAGGAACATGGACTTTGGAAGAGATCTAAAAAATGGAATGTTGCACCACAGTTTTTAAACTAAGCTTTTAATTTTGATATGATTGTGTATTCACCTGCAGTTGTTAATAAATAATACAGAGAGACTCCAAGCACCCTTTGTCCAGTTTCCCCTTATGCAAACATCTTGCAAACTACAGAACAATATCACAACCAGAAAACTGACATTAATACAATTAAGATCATTACAGCAGAGACATTTGCATCCCCACAAATATCCCTCAAATTGCAAGTTTGTGATGAAATGAATCTTCATGACTTTTGTTCTGTTTTTAACCAAATTATTTGATTTTTTACTGTTGTGTTGTTGTTATATTCTAGATATTAATATCATGTTCTAGATACTAGCCTTTTGTTGGATATGTAATTTCCAAATATTTTCTACTGATCTGTGACTTGTCTTTTTATTAAAAAAAAAATCTTTGCATAATAGTCATTTACTAAAATGGCCACTGAAACTCAAGAACAGCTCTCTTTTTCCCTTTTCATCATAAAGACCTGAGCACCTATTTGTACAAAATATTCCACTGATTTTTAGAGATGAGTCTTCAAGATTAAAATTGGTGAAGCTGCAGAGGTTGCATATTAGGGGTCATAGATGATTTACACACTTCAGTAGTGAAATAAAAATTTACTCTTGGGAGGCCTTTTGTTTACACTGGAAGGGACCACACTGACAAAATATTTTCTTGGGAAAACTCTGTGCTGGCAAAATAACAAAAAAGACTGAGCATTAAAGATATTTAAAAGCTGTGAGCCAAACAAAACAACACAAACATTATGCTTCAAACTGAGTTGTCGAATATTACAGGCCTGGGACATGTCAGAGCTGATTATTGAGGTTAATTTCAATATTTTTATATCTTGGCCTAGGGCCAGATAAAGCTGTTTAGGGCTTTGGACTAAAAGCTTTTCAAAAAGAGCTTCACTGTTGTTGCTGTTATTTTCCTAGTTTTCAGTTGTGTGAGACATGACTTCCCTGATGGTTCCGAATCCATCTGCCAATGCAGAGGACACAGGTTTAATCCCTGGTCTGGTAGGAGTCCACATGCCATAGGGCAGCTAAACCCCGGCCTGTAACTGCTGAGCACATGTGTCTCAACTAAGGCCCGTGTGTGTTTGGCAACAAGAATAGAAGCCTGTGCATTGCAAAGAGAATAGCCCTCACTCGCTGCTCCTGGAGAAAGCCTGTGCACAGCAACCAAGATCCAGCACAGCAAAAAAAATGACCAAGACATAGAAACTTACAAGTTACGCACTTAGAAAAAAGACTCATAGAAAGAAATACCCTAGGAACAATTATCGGTATAAGATTACAGATATATTAGTACCTCATACTCAGTTTTAAATTTTCCATGTAATCAGTCCATTACTATTATTATGCTCAGTTGCTCAGGCATGTCTGAGTCTTTGTAATCCCGTGGACTGTAGCCCACCAGGCTCCTCTGTCCATGGGATTCTCCAGGCAAGAATACGGGAGTGGATCACCGTTTCCAGGTCCAGGGGATATTCCTGACCCAGAGATCACACTGCAGTCGCTTGCATCCCCTGCATTGTCATGCAGATTCTTTACCACTGAGCTATTAAGCCTTTAACACAGTTTCATTAAATACTCCAGCTGACATGAGTGATGTTTGGGGGAAATTAATGTGAGAGTGACTCCCCCAGTGAAGTAAAACTTTGCAGAAAGAAAACGACTGCCGAGTTTAGGTCTGGCTTCCTCAGAGTGATCACCAGAGAAGCTTACAGAAAGAGCCAGAACCAGAGAACCATGTAAAGAAGAGTGTATGTTATCCATCTTGGCACACAGGTTGTCATTCTGCCCCTGGAATGGAGGGAGGGAAAGTCTCCTAAAAGAACAAGAAGGATTTTCAAGTTATACCTCCTTTTCTTTATAAGCTGATCTTAGCGTTTTAGCCACTTGGACCATATCTCACTTCTATTAACCAGTCATAGAAGCTCCCAGAAAACTACAAGCCTTTTTCAAAGGTCACAGCATTGACATAACTTTCTTTTCCTTATTGAATATTTAAGAGTGAAAAAATAATTCTAATTGCAAATTACGAGTTCTTCTTAAAGATTAAAACTTTTCAACTTTTGATTTAAAAAAAAAAATACATTCTTTGTCCCCGATTTTAGTTTTCTGCTCTACTCTTGACTTTGGGATTTCTGCCAAATGTTTCCTTCTTGCTATCTTTCCATTAATCAGTACCTGGAATTGTGATTGTTTGTGCTACTCTTGAAAACATGCTGGCTTGATGATATATATAAAAATTATGAGAAAAATAGCCTCTAATCATTATAAACATAAGGGTTTCCTAAGAAATATTCAGTGCACTTCTGTGAAATATGTAAGGTGAGGCTAGTCCTTAAATAGGTATAGAAATTAACAAGAGTAATATCAATCTCCTGTAGTAGCTCGATGTAACATAATGAACTCTTCGTTTCATAAGCACGATTCTCTATTATCCGGTACAATGAATGACAAAGAGTTCTTTTTTTATTTTATTAGACTTCAGCTTGTTGAGATGTTATGAAATAGTCAGGGTCCTAAATACTAGATGTGCGTTCATGCATGCTAAGTCGTTCAGTCGTGCCCGACACTTTGCCACCTACGGACTGTGGTCTGCCAGGCTCTTCTGTCCATGGGATTCTCCAGGCAAGAATACTGAAAGAGATTGCCATGACCTCCTCCAGGGCATCATCTTGACCCAGGCATAGAACCCGATTTTCCCTCATCTCCTGCATTACAGGCAGATTATTTACCACTGAGCCACCATGGAAGCCCAAATATTAGATAAGCCTATTAAATTTTATCAAGTTTTCTTCCACAATGCATTAGTACGTGGCCTTGCTTTTTGTCAAACCTATTCATTAATCCTTCCTTCCTTCTGGGCCATCCAATTTGATCTTACCTAGCATGTACTCATTGAAAGTTAATTTCCTTTTGTAGGAATCAGATGGCAGCATGACATATGTATTGCAGATTACAGTATCCATTGTGAATAGTACATAATAACTATCTCCATTAATTTGCAGAAAGAAAGTTTTATAAAGCTACAATTCTTAGCTTAGGAAAGAACCTTCTTTCACGATACTTCGTACCTCAAAGAAGCACTAGTGTCTTCCGCTGGTTTAATTAAAATGAATACAATAGAATGTATTCCCTCTGAAAAATATCTTGTAGGCATGTCCAGTCATGTCCAACTCTCTGCATCCCCATGGACTGTAGCCTGTCGGGTTTCTCTGTTCATGGGATTTTCCTAGCAAGAAAACTGGAGCGGGGTTTCCTCCTTCAGGATTAAACCTGCATCTCCTATGTCTCCTGAGTTGATAGGCTGATTCTTTACCACTGAGCCCCCTGGGAAGCCCAAAAGATATATTACCTGTTATTTTATTCTGGTGTTACTACAGCATCTGTATAGCACAATCTTTTCATAATTATAGTTAATTCAGTAGGATGAGTCAAAACATCTTCTGTTGTAAGTTCTCAGTGTTAGAATTAAGATTACATAAATAAAGTTTATTTCTGATTCAAATATGTTTCCCAGTTATAACCATGTATACCCTGCAGGATACTATATACAATTGTTTACTATAGAGTTTTTATCACTTTGATAAGTAAAACTAACTAAAATTTCAAAATAGAGCAAAAAGATGGCTGTGTTCCTTTGCAATGTCATGTCAGAGTGGTGCCTAACATATATCTAAGAATTGTATCATTTTATAAGGATGCATCTTTGAGTCACCGATTAAGGCCCAGATTTTGTAAAATTATACCTTAATCTCTGTCTGGAAGAGACATAAATGATTTTTATCAATTAGAAAAATTAACTATAAAAGTTATGGTGCTATTACCCCGTAGAAAGTGAAAGTGAAAGTCACTCAGTCGTCTGACTCTTTGCGACCCCATGGACTATACAGTCCATGGAATTCTCCAGGCCAGAATACTGGAGTGGGTAGCTTTTCCCTTCTCCAGGGGATCTTCCCAACCCAGGGACCGAACCCAGATCTCACACACTGCAGGCGGATTCTTTACCAGCTGAGCCACGAGGGGAAGCCCTTTACCCTGCAGGGCATTAACCAAGTTTGCTTCGTTCTTAGAACAAATATCTCAGCCTGGCTTTTTCTATGAATTATACGAACTATTCTTTAAGTGGCCACCGAGCAGATCTATCCGTGTCTTAGTTTGCTCCTCCAGAGTGAACCAAAAGGGGCAACAGAGACTTACTTTTGTTCTTATTTTCTCCTGTTTTCCTCTGTGCTCTTTTGTTGTTTCTGGTTCATGGGTATCTTTAGTTATGGTTCTGCTTGGCAAAAAGTCAGTAATGCATTCCCTGTAAGTGATGACAATACTCAAGAATCCAGTCTCGTGATGTTAATTAAAGTATTGAACATCTATTCTTTGAGAATGAGAAACTACAGAAAATCTGGTTTGTAGTCCTCTGTGTCTGTGTTTCCAGGGTCTTCCAATCACCCACATGTTCAGTGATTCACTAGGACTCCAGGGACCTGGAGAGTCACAATTGTATTCATGGCTCTGTTTTATTACAATGAAGTGACACAGAACAGAACCAGCGAGTTAAAAAATGCACTCCACGAGGTCTAGAGGGATCCCGGCACAACTTTCAAAGCTTTTCCTGGCCACAGAACAAGCTTCTAACTTCAGCTGTGAACTGAGGCAGCGAGCCTGAAGTCTTTCTGGTTAGAGAAGTCTGCACAATACACAGAGCTGAGAGTTCTCACTGAGAGGTAGTCATACCTATTCTGCAGTACCAGCCACAATTAACAAAACCTCAGACACCCAGAAGGATTTTTACAAACAACCTAGGCAGACTCATACAGCAGAGTTCAGGCCCCAAGCATGCGAAACAACCTTGTGCTCAGTCGCTCAGTTTTGTCTGACTCCTCATGAACCTGTGGACTGTAGTCCACCAGCCTCCTCTGTCCATGGGATTTTTCAGGCAAGAATACTGGAGTGGGTTGCCATTTCCTCCAGGGGATCTTCTCGACCTAGGGATCAAAACTGCATATTCTCTGTCTCCTGAATGTCTCGCTGAGCCATTGAGGAAGCCCAATTAGGAGAGTTTTCTTTTGGGGAAAAAAATTCATATGTTGAAGCTCTGCTGCTCCTGCTGCTAAGTCGCTTCAGTCGTGTCCGACTCTGTGCAACCCCATAGACGACAGCCCACCAGGCTCCCCCGTCCCTGGGATTCTCCAGGCAAGAACACTGGAGTGGGTTGCCATTTCCTTCTCCAGTTGAAGCTCTAACTCCCACTGTAATTGTGTTTGGAAATAAAACTTTGGAGGGTAATTAGATTAGGTCATAAGGGTGGGATCCTTATGGTGGAATTAGTGCCCTTACAGGAAGAGACACTAGAGGGCTTGCTCTCCTCTGCCAGGTGGAGACACAGGAAGAAGGTGGTCATTGGCAAGCTAAGAAGAGAGCTCCCATCAGAACTCAACCCTGCTGAAGCCCTGAACTTGGACTTCCACTCTCCAGAACTGTGAGAGATAAATGTCTTCTGTTTAAACCACCCAGCCTATGGTTTTTGTTATAATAGCTTGAGCTAAGACATCATCCTGACAATAATCAAGAAAATCCTTTCCCTTTTATTGTGTGTTTGAAATATTGTCTCATTTTCAAAGTGTATTAATAAGCAGGATACATGCTGTGCTGTGGTAAGTTGCTTCAACCATATGCGACTGCAACCCTACGAACTATGGCCCACCAGGCTCCTTTCTGTCCATGGGGATTCTTCAGACAAGAATACTGGAGAGGGTTGCTATTTCCTCCTCCAGGGGATCTTCCCAACCCAGTGATCAAACCTGTGTCTCTTATATCTCCTACATCGTCAGGCAGGATCTTTACCACTAGCACCACCTGGAAAGCCCAAGCAGGGTTATAAATGATATTAAAAATATCTGGTTCTGATTGGATTACAGAAACAAATAAAGTATAATATCATTTGTTTTTATTTTTTAAATGCTACCTTATTTCAGTTTTGAGGCCCTGTCTAGAAGCCAGTCAGTTCGCCCTCTTTGAGCAGCTGATTGTCTGTACAGCGACCACTTCCCTTATGGGACTTTCAAACTCCAGGTCACTATACATCTCTCCTGATCACTCTGGGGCCAAGTACCATAAAACTAGGGAAAACTTCTATGTACTAAAGGTTGCCAAAATTATTCACATTAGCCAACCCACAAGGAGTCTGTGAAACCTATGCAACCCCACCAGGCTTGCCATCTTCTTCCCCATATAGCCGCTGTCACATGTCCACAGGTACAACCTTCTGTGTGGCCCTGCCTGGAAGTTCTCTTTTGTTTGGAATTATAAGTTACAAAGTAGTCTATTTTTCATCTAAGTGTCATTGGGTTGTGCTTTCAAAAGAAAACATAAAGTTTATATGAATATTTTAAAGTACAAGAGTTCCCAGGAAAAGAGCATATGCTCTTACTGGGTCCTTCCTCTCCACCAAAGACTAAATCCTGATTCTCGTAGGCATCCTTTGCATGTAATTTATTAACTTCTTTCTGATGCATTCTACAGAGGTACTAGCTAAACACTGTCCTTGAGAGAACTGAGAAAATACTCAAATAATCTTCTGTGGCCTATGGTTCAAATGAGGACTCACAGGCTTCTAAAGGGAAAAATAAAACTTATCTCAGAAAAAAACTTTACTCAAATATTTTATATAAAACTTTAAGTTCATATGATCAAAATGAACCCTTGGGAAAATGAAATTGGTTGGATATTTGGGGGGTTAGAAACAGTTGTATGTATTTTTCTTGTATTTTGTCAGAGTAAAGTATAAGAAAATATTTTTTTTTAGGTTTTGGTTTGTTTTCTCACAAAGAGACTGCTATTATGAATGTCCTAAAATTGATACTGGTTTATTTCCCTGATTAACTAATATTCTTCCATATCAATTTTAAAAATATAAAATTATGTGTTCAATTAATTGAATTATAATTTTAGCCAACATTAAAATATAAATAATGATTTTTTACCCAATACAAAGATATATTGTACAACACAAAGAATATAGCCAACATTTCTAATAACTATAAATGGAAAATAACCTCTAAACATTGTGAATCACTATGTTGTACACCAGAAACCTATCAACTATAACTTAGTTTTTTAAAAAGGGAAAAATAAATAAATAAACACACGAAAAACCAAATTATTGTCAGTTTTTTTTGTTTGTTTGTTTTTTTGGTCAACATAAACAGAATTTCCAAGAGCTTAGTTAAATTTAAGACTTTGACTAATATCAGAATTAATTAATAAAACTTTTATTTGTATGCATAGATTATAAGTAACAGAACACTAAAAATTTGGTCATCAAGGGTAAGTTTTATTTTTAAATATTGTAATGTCTATACCTTTGAGATGTTTTAGTTAACATCTTTATTCTTACCACTATAAAAGTGAAAAGAATGTGATTTTAGAGGTTGTATATGTGTGTTCACAAACCTCTGGTCTGCCAAAATGCTTATATAAGACAGTTCCTAATTATCTACCTCTCATTTTTTGATGTGAAGCAGAACTTGGTACTTTGGTTAAAAGTGGTAATTAATATGTATGGACGAGACTCTATGCAGAAAAATAACAGAAAATAAATACAACTTGTGTATACAAGGCAACGGAATGTGTTTTTATATTTTTAGAAGGAACTAGAGAACAGTTTTATCTTAAAGTGTCAGGTCATTTTAGAATATAAAAGAAAATAGTGGATGACAAAATTCGAATGACTGTATCAAGTTAAGGAAAGTGAATTTTCTTTGACTTGGATCATAATACCCAAAAGGACGCGTCTAAAAAGAAACAATGTAGTGTGTTGACACAGTTTCAATGGGTTGTTCACAAGTGGAAAAGAAGGCTTGTGAGTTCTTTACTGTCAAAGATTATATTAATGCAATGTCAGAATCTGGACTTTCTCTTTGCTAAAATTGATCTCAAAGTATTTAGTTCCTCTTAATAAGAAATAATAAAAAGGTTACTCTTTATGTTCTGTGTAATTTTTTAGACAGCAGAGACTCTGTATGTCATCAGAATAATTTTTTGGTTTGTTCTGCTGTCTTTATAATGCCCTTGATTGTTGAAAAAAAAAAACCAAAAAACAAACCTAAAGAACAAGAGTTACTTCTGAAAGAGGGAAGGGATCTTACAATTAGGTTACCTGTTGCTATATGTTTTAAACTATTTTTTGACATTGTATTTGCTAGGTAGTTGGGTTATAATCATTTTTTTAGGCACTTCTGTTCCTCTCAATTCAGTGTCTAATCTCCTCTGATGATTCTTTTGATTTTGCTCTTCTAAAATAAGCTCCTAGATTCAGAAAAATTGTTTTCAGATATCTTTAACATGTAAAAAATGTGTGGAGTTTTTCAGAGGTCCTGGGTACCTACAGATTCAAATTTCATCTTATTAAAGAAGGAATACCAGTAATAATTAGGTTGTTTGATGTTCTCAGCATTTCTTAATTAGCTAAACACTATTATAAGAGCTGCTTGAGAAGAGATGTCAAATCTGGAGAAACCATACCTTCCCTAAGTTAGTTTTGTACAGGAAACTATTATTAATACAAATATGTGTCAAGGGTTATCCACATTCCAGAGAGAACTGGAAGGCTCCAGGATTGAGGCAAGGCCTTTCTTGTTCATAGTATGTCTGATCCACAGGGGAAAATTGGATTAAATCCATCCTTAATATATCACTTATGTATTAAGACCCAACAGAGCCTGTTATTCCTATTGAATCTCATAGGGTTCTACTTTAATGAATTGGGGCTTCCCTGGTGGCACTGGAGGTAAAGAATCTGCCGGCCAATGCAAGAGACATGAGGCAGTTTGATCCCTGGGTGGATAAGATCCCCTGCAGTAGAAAATGGCAAACCACTCCAATATTCTTTCCTGGACAATCCTATGAACAAAAAAGCTTGACGGGCTACAGTCCATGTGATCACAGAGTCAGACACAGCTGAGCACATGCATACACACACACACACACACACAGAGATAATAAATTAATCAATGTTATTTAGTCTTGTCATCAACAGATGGTTTACACTTTTCTCTCATGTTTGTCCAAAGTCTCATTATAAGCTACGGTCTAGAAATGTGGTCTTCAAAAAAGAAGCATGTTCTCAGTGCCTCAGAGAAAGACTGTACTAGTGACACTTCAAGGGAAAGGCTTTTGAGCAAAGGCTTCTGAGCCAACATCATTTAGACAGGGGACAGATTCACTCAAGATTTCAAGAGCTCTTTTTCATCAAGAAGCATACTTTATGGAAGCAGGCTGCTGATCAAGATCCAAAGGGGAAAGTTGATTAGGACTGAATGAACTGATGAGGAAAATTTAATTGCGGTTATTCATTTTAAAAAATAGGTTATATATATAGTATTATATATATAATATTTTGTCTATGTAATATTTTACATATAATATTGTTCAATGTACTGTTTTCTGATGGCTATATGAGCAACCATTTCTATTTAATGTTTTTGCAAATTGAAATGATATATTTTTTTAATGTTCTCTTTTTCTCACTGACCTTTCAGTGGACAGGAGCAGACTAATCTCTATTGTTCATGGCAATATGATTATTTACATAGATCTACTGAAGTTCTGTTCTCTTTTTTTTAACCAAAATATAATTAAGCAAATCAGTGTACAATCAAAGACACGACTAGAATGTCATGTTTCAGACTAAATATTTGTTCACACGTTAGAAGTATGAATGACCATTAAAAGTAAGTAATGACATATTAAAAGTAAGTATGACCCACAATTAAGTAAAAAGTGTCATAGCTTATATGTGACCAATGTCTATACAGCTCTTTCAGGGACTAAAAACTAGGGTCTTTGCCTTACGGATATTAATTAAGGAAAGTCATTTTCTGATAGTTCAGGACCCTCAATAGGTTTTTTAAATTGCAGTGTAATTGCATTACAGTGTTGTGTTAGTTTCTGCTGTATAACAATGTAAATCAGCTATATGTACACATATATATACACACATCCCCTTCTTCCTGAGCCTCCCTCCAACCTCACATCCCACCCTTCTAGGTAATCATAGAACACTGAGCCTTCAGCAGATTTTGAAAACCACAAGGAGAAAGGAATTAACCAACATTACATGTACTGCAAGCAAGATTTGGTGGAGATTAACCTTTTTTTTTTTTTTTTTTTTTTCATATACTGAAAAAGAAGGGTAAATAATGGAAGTTTTTAAAAGTTCATTCTTATATTCTTCATGAAATCTCCACACATTTGAATTCTGTGAGGTTAGGAGTTTTTGTATAACTTTGTATAACTCTAGATTAGAAGACCGTCTAGAAAGGACATATACATATGTTACTTAAAGTGTCTTTCTAAATCTATATAGATGAAACATGAGACCAAACTTTCATGATAAACAATATAACTTCTGTTGGTTATTTAGGATCATAAGGAAAGTTTGTTAAAAAAAAAAAAACTACCCTTATATTTTTAGATAACAGAAGAGCATGCCTTCTCAATATCATACTGGAAATTGTCTAATAGACTTACCCCCAAATTACTTCTCTATATGATATGCTTATGGAGAAGAAAATGGCAACCCACTCCAGTATTCTTGCCTGGAAAATCCCATGAACAGAGGAGCCTGGCAGGATACAGTCCACGGGGTTGCAAGAGTCAGACACCACTGAGCAACTAAGCCACCACCACCATGGTATACTTCAGTTGATTCACTACTTAACTCAAGATCAGTCTTACGCAATTATATGTTTAATGAGATTTTAGTCAGCAATTGTGTCGTTTGTTGTCATAGAGCTTCTGTTAGGGATGCAAATGACTGTTAACTGTTAGAAAAGTTTACTATTTTATTGTCCTGTAAGACATTAACCAGTTTTGCGTCTAACTTCCATTTCAACATACCAGTCTTAGATGATCATATAAATATTTTCGATGCTTTTGCCTTTTAATTGGGGTATAACTGTTTTGCAATGTTGTTTTAGTTTCTGCTATACAATGAAGTGTATCAGCTGTGTGTTTACATGTGTCCCTCCCTCTTGGACCTGTCTCTCACAACCCCACTCTATCCCTTTAAGTCATCACAGAGCGCCATGGGCCAACCATAGTCCAAAAGTACATGGAAAATTCCAGAGATAAACAATTCATAAATTTTAAACTGTGCACCATTTCCATTATCAGCTGCTGCTGCTAAGTCGCTTCAGTCGTGTCTGACTCTGTGCGACCCCATAGACGGCCGCCCACCAGGCTCTGCGGTCCCTGGGATTTTCCAGGCAAGAACACTGGAGTGGGTTGCCATTTCCTTCTCCAATGCGTGAAAGGGAAAAGTGAAAGTGAAGTCACTCAGTCGTGTCTGACTCTTGGCCACCGATTACCAGATCAACTATCAAACATACCCTGAACTTCCTGTGCTTTATATCAACTTTTCACTAGCTATTTTATCCTTTTTGATGTAGCTTAATTGTTCTAGGGGTTCCTTCGTTAATGACAAGTATATATGATGTGTTCTTACTATATATTTAGGTGATTCATGATTTGAACTTTTTAAAAACTATACTTTGAGTAACATATTAGTTTGCAAATGTAACAATGCAGACATAGCTATTAGTTCCTAAATATATTTGTAATTTAAGTAAGATGTCATCTAGTATATGGGAAACAGCCCTTGATTTTTTTAAATTTTTTGTGTCTATATAGATATCTTTATTGAAGTTGCCAAACATATAACTCACCAATATATTTGGAATCTGTGCTATATTTGATTAAAGACAAATACTTACTGCTAATTTAATGCTCTAAATGTCTTCTCTCTGGTTTATTACTAACAGCACCATCAGAAAAATCTCTACAACATTTATTTATCATTTTCTTCCAATGAAGAATTATTCTCTACAAATTCTTTCTTTTGGGGCTATTTTGTCTCTGTTCTTTTTTACATTCTCTGGTTTACCTTTCTAGATGTTATCTGTTTTTCAAAACTCAGTTCAAAGCTCTGGCTCTATGAAACCAATCTTGAATCTTTTTAATAAAGTTACTCGCTATATAGCTCTAATCATATACCTCTATATGATCGGTCAGCAGTTCTACTGAAATTTTTTCTTCATGTGTTTGCCCTAGTTAATGTTGAGTATCAAGAGGGTAACTGTGTTTAATAACAGAGCAAAATTTGACCTATTTCACAAAACCTACTAAATGGAGTCAATCACTGCCTTTTCAAAGTATTCTATAATAATGAAAGCCTCCTCAATTATATTATTAACCATATCCCACCTTATGATAGCTATTAGATTTTTCTCTTTCCCTAATTTTTTAATCACATAGAGTCATTTAGCTTCCTGCCTTGTTCTTTTCAAATAAACTTTAAGTTCACTAAAGGCAAAATATGGGACTTCCGTTTGATTTTTGTACTCCAAGACATGATCACATTGCTTTTCATAATAGCAGATACTCAGTAAATGTTAGTTAGATTTTGTCTTTTGAACACTGCTAATTTTGATTTTTGCCAAATTTAAGCAGAACATAATTTTATAAATTCCTCATAAATATTTTTATGGGACATGTACATTGTCCTGAATATTAAGATGGTTTTCTCAGTGTTTTATATTTATGTTTTCTAACTTTAAAACTTTTCATTTTGTATCAGGTTATAACCAATTAACAATATTGTGATAGTTTCAGACGAACAATGAAGGGACTCAGCCATACGTATACATGTATCCATTCTCCCCCAAACTCCCCTCCCAGTGTTTTTCTCTGTGACTGTTTTATTTATCGCTTTTTAAAATTAATTTTTATTGGAGTATAGTTGACTTACAATGTTATGTACATTTCTGCTGTACAGAAAAGTGAATCAGTTATACAAACACATATATCCACTCTTTTTAATATTCTTTTCCCATATAGGTTATCACAGAGTACTGAGTAGCATTCTCTGTGCTATACAGTAGATTCTTACTAGTTATCTGTTTTATATATAATAGGGTTCTCAGTGTTTTCTAAAAGTATGCAAAGATGTCAGTATAACTCTTTGCTGGCTACAATCTCAACTTTCAAACACAGCTCAACCTGGGAAAAATTTTAAATGCTGCTTCAAGACAATCTCAGTAGATTAATTTTCCTCCACACCCCATGCTAATATTAGACCCTGCTTCATCGCAAAGAATATAAAGAGAACTCTTTGACCAACGTATGTCAACGGTGTGAATTCTAGTAGTTGCAGTTTTGTCTTGTTTTCCTAGTCAGCAGTTTCATTTATACTTCATCTCTTTTCTCAGCATGTTCCTAGCTGGTGGATGACTATTAATTAATATTTATCACTTACAGTGGTGGTTTATTTTCCCACATACAATATTTTGTAGCCTACCTTCTGACACTTTTTAAATGATTTTGAGTTAATATATTGTAACTAGTCATGGAGTTTCATATTTAAAATCTCTTTAAAATAGTTTCTAATCGGTCTTTCATCCTTACTATTCTACCAAAGCTGTTTTAGCAAAGTCACCAATTTCCTACCATGTGCTAAATCCAATGATTAATGTGTCATCCTTGTCAAGCTTGACCAAGGAGCAGCATTTGCTGTAGGCCATCACTTCTCCTCTTCACTTTTGGCATACTTTAGCTTTTTGTCCTACCTCCCTGGCTCACACTTCTTCATCCTCTCTCTGATCTCTTAATGTATTAATGCCCCCAGGGAACTGGCTATTTTCTACTTACCATTTAGGTAATTTCATCTCATTTAATGTCACAGTTTTAAATGTCATCCATGGACCAAAAATTCTGCTCCTCTCCCTGAACCGCTTTCATCCATGAGTAGGTATCTTCAGTTTAAAATGTCCAAAACTACCCTTGAGATTTTCCTTCTCTAAGTGCGTTCCCCTTTCAATCTTTCCCATCTCCATTATCGGTAATGTTACACTTCCAGTTGCAATAGTTTCTCTTTTCTGTGGTTTTATTTTATGTGATTTGTTACCATGGTCAACCATGGTAACCATGGTCCAAAAGTAAATGAAAAATTCCATAAACAATTCATAAATTTTAAACTGTGCACCATTCTGAGTAGCATGATTAAACCTCCTGCCCTCCTACTCTGCCCCACCTAGAACATGAGTCATCCCATATTCAGGGTATTAATCACTGAGTCATCATCTCAGCTGCCCTGGTGGCTCAGACAGTAAAGAATCTGCCTGCAATGCAGGAGACTTGGGTTCAATCCCCGGGTCAGGAAGATCCCCTAGAGAATGGAATGGAAACCCACTCCAGTATTTTCTGGATAATTCCATGGACAGAGGAGCCTGGTGGGCTACAGTCCATGGGGTCACATAGAGGCAGACACGACTGAGCCACTAATACTTTCGGTTGCCATCTTGATTATCAGATCGATGGTCAAAGTGTTAGTGTCACAGTGCTTCTGTTCAGTTGACCCTCATTTTACTTAATAATGGCCCCACAGCACATGAGTAGTGATGCTGGCAATTTAGATAATCCCAAGAGAAGCTATGTGCTTCCTTAAGTGAAAAAAAGAGAAAGTTCTCAATTGAACAAGGAAAGAAAAAAAACTGTGTGCTGAGACTTCTGAGATCTACAATAAGAAGCCTTCTATCCATGGAATTGTGAAGAAGGACAAAGAAATTTGTGCTAGCCTTGCTGTTGCACCTCAAACTGCCAATGTAACAGTCACAGTGCTTAATAAGTGCTTAGTTAAGATGAAAAAGGCATTACGTTTATACAATGACATCTTTTTTTTTTTTATACAATGACATCTTGAGAGAGAGAAAGAACCATATTCACACAGCTTTTATTACCATATATTGTTCTGTTTTGTTATTTATTGTTATTCATCTCTTTATTGTGCTAATCTATAAATTAAACTTTCTCGTAGGTATGTACATCTAGGAAAAAAACATTGCATACATAGAGTTTGTTAGCCTCATCCCTTCACTAAACCATAAGCTCCCTAAAGGTAAGGCTATTTTTTTTTTTTTCAGTGCTCTATTTCCAATATCAAATACCCAGCATATAGAGTGGATTGAGATGTGTTTATAGGATTGTGTGCTCAATCAGTCAGTCATGCCTGATTCTTTGCAACCCTGTGGACTATAGCCCACCAGGCTCCTCTGTCCATGGAATTTTTCCAGGCAAGAAATCTGGAGCGGGTTGCTATTTCTTACTTGAGGGAATCTTCCTGACCCAGGGATTTAACCTGTGCTGCTTGGATCTCCTGCATTGGCAAGTGGATTCTTTACTACTGTGCCACCTGGGAAGCCCTGTTTATGGATCACCTAGTTAATTAGTAAAAAAAAAAAAAATCACATAGGACCAAATGACAGCAAGCTTTGATATAAATATATCTGTGTTTTTGATACTGATATGATGACATTTGGAAATAGTGAGAAATCATCAAAAATTATGGCATATTTGTATGTGACATTATGTTTAACCTAAACTGTGTTTATCGTATTTCTATTATATATGCCTCAATTTGCAAAAGATTTGTAATAGTGGTTTCAATTTGGTAGTTGACAGGTATTTGAATAAATCTTAAATTGTGGAAAGAACTATGAGTTCATCCTCTAAATTATCATCTGGTCATGCAGGAAGCATACAATCAGCAGGACATCTATTTCAATTTCAAATGATCTCTGTTGAAAATTATCTCTACAATGGCACTCACTTCAATGTCATTACATTTTCAGAAATTTCTTTTTCGGGTACTAAATTGAAATCTCCAATAGTTTGTTAATATTCATTTCCTCTTGCCCTGGACTCATTGAGGAAAAACAACTGATCTTCATTCTCCTTTTAAGAGAGTTAATGATTATCAATAGATGTATATTTGCTGTTGGTCCTCTTAAAGCTAATATATATGTATAATATATATATATATTATATGTATATATATATATATATATATATACACACATATAATGGCTACACATTCCAGTACTCCTGCCTGGAGAATTCCATGGATAGAGGAACCTGGCGGGCTACAGTCCATGGGGTCACAAAGAATCAGACATGACTGAGCAACTAACACTTCCACTTACACATGCATATACATTAATACATATATATCCAGTTGTACTTATATTTTGTACTTAAATCCTCAAAATAGTCAACTGCTCTGCAAAAATATTTCTCCTCCAAGCATCAAATATTGCTCTAACATTTAGAAAAGGCATTAAAACAAAAAGAAAATGCTCAGTGATTCCTCAGAACATTAGACCCCATCATTAATGGATATAAAGATTTGTTTTCCTTTCAGATCTTGGAAAGCTTTGCTCCATGACTCTCCAGCATCAGTGTTACTGATAAGAAGTGAAGTGAAGTGGAAGTCATTCAGTTGTCCGACTCTTTGTGACCCCATGGACTATACAGTCTGTGGGTAGCCTATCCCTTCTCCAGTGGATCTTCCCAGCCCAGGAATCGAACCAGTGTCTAGCACATTGCAGGTGGATTCTTTACCAGCTGGCTGTTTTCCTAGTCGTGACAGTAATTACAATTGTCTGTAAAATGACCCCAGTTAGAATCACAGGAACATAAAACTTAATAGACTTTTTCTCAACATTCCCTTTGTTGGCTGAAATCATAGAATCATAGAATTGGAAGACACCTTAAAGTTACCTAATTCAATGTGTGAATGTTTGAATTGGACGGTTTAAGTGATTCTGTCAGTTTGTGCCAAGCTGATACAAAGGAAAGTGACAACTGGAAAGAGATGTCACACAAATAGCTCGTCTTTGGAGAACAGCTATCATGCCATGGATGAAAGATGTCCTTTTAAGCTTTGTCCCTGTCTGAGAGCAGAGAGAGAGAATTCAAGCAAAAATTCACATCGCCTTGTATTACTGTCAGAAGGGTGCTTTTGTCCCTTCATGCTTTAACCTAACTCGAAGCTTATTTGAATTGTACTCGGTTTTCTACTTCCTCCTGGATACAGCAGATCCCAAAGCAAAATCAGGGGGGAAAAAAACCAACAAACAAACCAAAAACAAAAAGCCGTAGCTGCAATTGCACAGCAGAACAAAGGAGATCCAATGCTCCAAATACCCCCGTGTTTGCTCACGCCTTACAGGCTTATACACAGCTCTTGGCAATCAAAGATGCCCAACACAAGCCCAAGGAGTTTAGGGACACCACCTCACTTTTAGACACCAGGGAATGTTACACCTTTAACACTCATATGTTCACTTTCGTGTTTCATAACAAATTTAATGATGGTGATGAATTATCTCTGCCAGACAAAGTTCTAAGTACTCTTCAATATTAATCCATTAGTCCTCCCAACACTCATAAGAGAGCAGTGTTATTGTTAATTCTCGTTTTTCAGAAGAGGAAACTTAAGCAGGGGGAGATTTGAAATTTGATAAGACCAGAAGGTTCAGATGAACATTTACATAACTTTTTCCAACACTCTGTGAGCAAACAAAATTCCTCTTTGAACTTATAACACGGAAATATTATTATTCATTTGATTCACTGACTACTTATTTCTCTCTCTTAATTCTTTAAACAAACGTTTCGTAAATAGTGGGGTTGTTCTATGCACTAGAGGTTGTGACTAGAGTCTCGTCTGTTTCTAAGCAGATATATATTGCCCCAAAGCTAATTTTCTTTTTACAATAAACTTTCTTTTAAAGAATTCTGTTCCATTGATCTATTTTTGTCTGCCAATAACATACTATTTCGATTACTTTGAAATCACAGAGTGTCATACTTCAAACTTTGTTCTTCTTTCTCAAGATCGCTTTGGCTATTTAGGGTCTTTTGTGTTTCTACAAAAATTTTAGAATTACTTGTTCTAGTTCTGTGAAAAATACCATTAGTATTTTGATAGGGTTCGCACTGAATCTGTACACTGCGTTGGGTAGTTCGTTTTAACAGTATTAATTCTTCAGTGCGTAATCACTGTAAGTGTTTCCATTTGTTTGTGTCATCTTCAGTTTCTTTCATTAGTGCCTTACAGTACGAGTCTTTTACTTCCTTGCTTAGATTTATTCCTAGGTATATGTTTTTCTTTTTAACACACATGTAAAGAGGATTTTTTTTTTGTAATTTATATTTCTAATAGATCATTATTAATGTTTGAAACACAGCAGATTTCTGTATTCTGTGACTTTACTGAGTTCCTGGGTGAGTGCTAATGCTATTTTGGTGGAGTCCAAGGGTTTTCTATATAGAGTATCAAGTCTTCTGCAATCGGTGACAATTTTACTTCTTCCTTTTCAATTTGAATTACTTTTACTTATTTATTTATTTTTGTCTTTGGCTAGGACTTTCAGTACTATGTTGAATAAAAGTGGTGAAAGTAGACATTTTTGTTTTATTCCTAATATTAGAGGGAATGCTTTCAGCTTTTCACCGTAGAGTATGGTGCTGGCTGTGACTTGGTCATATATGCTTTTTATTATGCTAAGATATGTTCTCTCTCTACCCACTTTGTTGAGAGTTTTTATCATAAATGAATGTTGAATTTTATCAAATGTTTCTTTCTTCATCTATTGAGATAATCATAAAATTTTTATTCCTTTCTATTCTTTATATTCATGTATATGGTGTATTACATTGGTATATTTGCAGATACTGAACAATCCTTGCAGCCCTGGGGTCAACCCCACTTGATCATAGTGTATAGTCTTTTTAATTTATTGTTGAATCTAGTTCACTAGCACTTTGTTAAGGATTATTACATCTAATCTCCTTGATGTTATTAGTCTAAAACTTTCTTTTTTGTGTGATATGATTTGTCTGATTTGGTGTCAGGATGAGACTTTATGGATGCTGGCTTTATGGAATAACTTCAAATATTTTTGGAATAACTTGAGAAGGATAGGTGTTAACTCTTTTTGAAATGTTTGGTAGAATTCATCTGTGAAACTTTCTGGTACTATATTTTCATTTTTGGGAATTTTTTATTACTTAAGTTGATTACTGGAAAACCATCTGTTCATAGTTTCTGCTTCTTCCTGATTCAGTCTTGAAAAAGTGTATATCTCTAGTAATTTACCCATTTCTTCTCGTTTGTTCATTTTATTGATAATACCATTACTCATATTAATTTCTTATGATCCTTTGTATTTCTCTGGTATTACATGTAACTGCTCTTCTTTCATTTCTCATTTGATTTATTTGAGCTCTCTCTCTCTGAATCTGGTTAAAGGTTTATCAATTTTATTGTTTCAGAGAACCATTCCTTAGTTTCATGGATCACTTCTATTGTGTTTGTTTGTTTGTTTTTTTTTTTTTGGTCTCTATTTTATTTATTTCTACTCTGATTTTTAATATTTCTTTCCTCTACAAACTCTAGGCTTTGTTTTTCAATTTCTGGTTCCATTAGCTGTATGTTTTTTCTTGCTTCCTAGCTCAGGCTTGTATCACTATAGAATTCTTTCTTAGAGCTGCTTTTGCTGTGTCCCATAGCTTCTGGATCATTGTTTCTGTCTTCATTGTTCCCACGTATTTTGGGGTTTCCTCTTTGACTATTTAGTGACCCATTTGTTGTTCAGCATCACATTGTTTAGCCTCTATGTATTTTTTGCTTTCTTCCCTTATAGTTGATTATGTATGAAATAAAATCTTGAAATTATCTTTGATTCCCTCCTTATCCTCAATGTCTACATCCAATTTGACAAATATTAGGTTCCTCTAGTAGCTGTGTTTCCTGTTATGTAGTGGAATTATCTCCTTCCCAACTTTACTTTCAGATACCAAGTTCAGACTTTCATTAGGTTTTACCTTGACTTTTACAGTTGACTTCTCACTCTCCAGTGATTCCAATTTCAAATTAATCTTTCTAAATGCAACTCTGATCATTTTATTACCAGTAATTAATTTTCTCAAAAACCATCCCCAAATCCCTTTTGGATACTAAAGTAAATGCACCTTCCTCTGCCTTGAGCTTGGTGTTTTCAGTGTGTGGAAGCCCCTCTTTCCCATCTTTTTTTTATTCAGTTCTTGAATTTACATGGTTCATCCCAAATGAGCTGCTGTGAGTTCCACCTCATAGTTCCCAGCCTCTGTGCTCATTCTAGTCTATTTCTGAAAGTCTCTTTTGACTTTACAAATCTTTCTTTTCCCTCAACTTCATCTCACATTTTCCATGGACTATCCATCCCCTTTTCTTCGTCTCCAAGTTGATGAGAATTTCTGTTTCTTTGAACTCCTATAAAATTAGTTACAACTCTAAAGCTATAATTTTCTCTTGCTTTAGATATATGTTTCATTTTTGCGTTCCTTGGCCACTATTTGCAGGTACTTGAGACCAGAAGCTGGGTAATAATATTCATTATTATATCATTTTAAGTTCTCAGCACACTTTCTGACACTGAATATATATTTACGTGGGTGTATTTGAGTTGAATATATGCACATTTCATCTCTCTTTTCTAATTAAGTTACATAGAAGGTTCATTTGGAATGGCAAATAGAGAGAGAGTTTTAAATATCATATAATATCACTTATATGTAGAATCTTAAAAAAAAGATACAAATGAACTTATTTACAAAACTGAAATAGAGCCACAGACATAGAAGGCAGACTTATGGTTATTAAGCCTATGGCAAACTTACAGATAAAGCTGGATGAAGCACAAGCTGGAATCAAGATTGTGGGGAGAAATATCAACAACCTCAGAGATGTAGATGACACTACCCTATGGCAGAAAGTGAAGAGGAATTGAAGAGCCTGTGAAAGAGCCTATGAAAGTGAAAGAGGAGAGTGAAAAGGCTGGCTTAAAACTCAACACTCAGAAAACTAAGATCATGGCATTTGGTCCCATCACTCCATGGCAAATAGATGGGGAAACAACGGAAACAGTGACACTTTCTTTTCTTGGGCTCCAAAATCACTGCAGATGGTGACTGCAGCCATGAAACTAAAAGATGCTTGCTCTTTCAAAGAAAAACTATGACCAACTAGACAGCATATTAAAAAGCAGAGACATTATTTTTCCAACAAAGGTCCGTCTAGTCAAAGGTATGGTTTCTCTAGTAGTCATTTATGGATGTGAGTTGGACTATAAAGAAAGCTGAGCCCTGAAGAATTTATGCTTTTGAACTGCAGTGTTGGACAAGACTCTTGAGAGTCCCTTGGACTGCAAGGAGATCCAACCAGTCCATCCTAAAGGAAATCAGTCCTGAATAATCATTGGAAGGATTGGTGCTGAAGCTGAAACTCCAATACTGTGGCCACCTGATGCAAACAACTGACTCATGTGAAAAGACCCTGATGCTGGGAAAGATTGAAGGTGGGAAGAGAAGGGGATGACAGAGGATGAGATGGTGGGATGGCATCACTGACTCAAGGGACATGAGTTTGAGCAAACTCTGGGAGCTGGTGATGGGCAGGAAAGCCTGGCGTGCTGCAGTCCATGGGATCGCAAAGAGTCAGATATGACTGAGTGACTGAACTGACTGAACTGATGCTTGTCAAAAAGCAAAGAGGAAGAGGGATAAAGTAGGAGTTTGGGATTACCATATACACACTACTATATATAAAATAAACCCACAAGGACTTACTGTATAGCACAGAAAATTGTAATCAATATTTTGTAATAACCTATACAGGAAGGGAATCTGAAATATATATATCTGAATCAACTAACACATTTTAAATCAACTATATTTCAATTTTTAAAAGTTAAAGACAAAAATGAAAATTTATAGACAAGAAACACAATTCATATGTTTTTATGCACATTTTAAAATGTTTTAATTAAATTATGATTCCTCTATATCTAAAAAAAGAAAGACAGTCTCTAAACTTTAAATATTTGTTCTAGTTTTAATTCAGAAAAAGAGTTTGACAGCTTTGTAATGAGTTAAACAATAAGTCTGATCTTGAGGACTGTCTAATAAGAGCAGGTAATGGCTGGATATCAAAATTTCCAAGGTCTCAGAAGCTAGCAAATCCATATGTTGGGGTATGCCCAATGGTAGATCTTAATACTGTAGCTTCAAAATGGATAATTACATATAACGAGGCTGCTGAAATTGTTTGTTTGCTTCAGAATTGAATGACAGCTCTGGCCCAAATTCATTAAGAAGCATTTTCTCTTGGGTGTTTCATTATGAGAAAGGGTCTTGGTGCCAATAAACTTCTCATGTGATTGATGCTGGGATGCAGGGCTCTGATGGCCTTGGGAACCGTTATTGCCAAGCCTACACTTTAATATCTTGGAAAATCACTGATGCCTGAAATGTAACTTCAGAGTGAAAAAACAAACAAGTGAAAAAGCAGTGTATTCCAAGGTAACACTCCAGGGGCTAATTGCGGCCTTGAGGAAAGCAAAGTGTCTTCTAACCTCCTGCCAAAATTCACTGTATGTCTCCATAAGATATTTGGACTTTTCAACTGAAACGTCTAAGAACTATCTTCAGTTTGAAAGTTTTTGTTATTAAAAAAATGTGAATGGGACTTCCTTGGCAGTCCAGTAGTTAATATTTCATCTTCCAATGCACTGGCTGTGGGTTCAATCCCTGGCTTGGGAGCTAAGATCCTACATGCCATGTGGCCAAAAAAAACCCAAAATAAAAAATAGAAACAATATTGTAGCAAATTAAATAAAAGACTTTAAAAGTGGTCCATATTAAAAATATATTTGAAAATGTAAATATTTGTTAAATATTTGTAAAAAAAAATTGTAAATGTAAATGCTAGGATTTTGGTTTTACTTTTGTTTAGTAATATTACATCCACAGTGATGTTCAGGCCCCTGGATTGCAGTTTCTTTCTAAACACATTACCGATATAAAAAAAATTCATATCTTGTTTTTTGAATCTTTTTGTAATCATTCATCTTTGAACACTAGTGTGAAAGGAGAAAATTCCTTGGCCCCATTAAATAAACTTTAAAAAAGGGAAAAAAAACACAGTTTTTCTATCATTTTATTAAATTTCTAAGATCTCTTGCATTCCTTTTTTTTTTAGTTCATTCCTTGTTTCTACCCTTTCTCATTGCATATATTTACTCCACTGGCCATTAATCAAAAAATATATTTTTGTGTCAGGCACATACAAAGATGAATTAGGTTCTCAGCCCATAAGGAGATTACAGTCTACAAGAAGGAAAGAGACACTTGAAGAAATAAATGCAGTAGTGTATTATGGGTTCTTTGATCCAAGTAAACATTTGAGTACAAAGGCAATCCAAAGGAATTATTGAACAGTTTGACCTGGATTAAGATGAAAAAGCCTTTAGAGACACTAACACACAAGTTGAGTCTTCAGTGCTGAGCACATGCTTCCTAAGTAGACAGATAGGGTTGAGGAAGCAATGTCAACAGTAGCCTGGCAATCTCAGCATGGTCCTTCAGGGCACCATACATCATTACATACAGTCAAGAAGACTGTAGCAAGGATAAGTCTGCGTTACTCAATGCCTGATCTCTCTGAAGAGCAAACTGGCATTTTCTCCTTGGTTTCAGGTACCTTCAGCTCTTCTCTTTCATATTCCCATGATGGTGCTTGGCAAGGTATACTCTGGTGGTTTAGTTGCTAAGTCATGTCCAGCTCTTGCAACCCATGGACTATAGTCTGCCAAGCTCCTCTGTCAATGGGATTCTCCAAGCAAGAATACTGGAGTGTGTTGCCATTCCCTTCTCTAGGGGCTCTTTCAGACCCAGGAACTGAACTCAGGTCTCCTGCATTGCAGACAGATTCTTTACTGACTGAGCTATGAGGGAACTCTGACCTTCAATAAGCTTACCAGCTTATCCACAGGACTTTTCCCTTTACTATTTAACTCTTACTTGCTCTGGTTAAATTATCTACCGCTTGTCCTCTTTTGAAAAGTTTCTATCCTCAAACATCTTTATGAGATGCATGAAATTTCAGAAGAAATTTTAAAATCCATACTCTGGACCGCATTGTTCTTGGGTACCAATGACCCCAAGCACACAAAGTATTGTCAGTATGTTAGAGACAGGAAGAAGAGCAAGCACCAGCGTTGATCACTGTTATCTCCGATGTAAATGACATGAAGTTTATATCTACCTACTAATTTGTTACTACCTTCCCAAAAAGTGGCTAGATGTGTTTTGACCAATTTGGCCTGATCTGAAATACAGAACACAAGTTGTCCTGACATCACTCATAGAGTGGAAGAATAATAAAGAAGTAGACTTTCCTTTTCTCATGAAAATAGAGTGAGGGTTGATGTAGTTATTAATCAAGAGAAAAATGCCATGCTGTTAAAATAAAAATGCAGGGGAAAGAAACAGTCTTCAAATCACAAGTGATGAGAGGAGATACTTTGAATCCCAAACCATGATTTTTCAACCAAACTATTTCTCACATAAGAAACTCTAATTAACTGCTCTAGACTGAGTTGAATAGAAATGTATTTAGTTATTCGTTTATGTTTTCTTGGCCATCTGTCTATCAAAAGCTATATCTCTCCCAAACAATAAGGGATAGGTCAGAATTTCTACCATTTATTTAAAGACTAATCACAAGTCTTTAGGCATAGAATGTAGGTTCCATACTCACATATTGGTTTCTCATTTGAATCTTGTGCATTAGCTAGTGTCATAAGCAATATGACTCAAGTCACATCATATGCAATGGGTTGTCATCCTCTCCTCCAGGGGATCTTCCCGACTCAGGGATCAAACCCACATCTCTTATAACTCCTGCATTGGCAGGCGGCTCTTTCACCACTGGCGCCACCTGGGAAGCCCAAGCAGATTTGGTATCTGGCTCCAAATTCCAAGTCTGTGACCACATTGATTCTAGTTAGTGAGCTAGATAATTCTGTTCAAAAGAGAGTTAAAGCATAATGTTGCTTACATGTAGCAGAGATAATCCACTCTGAATCTGGAGGAGTCAGCTTTCTGGAAACAAAACTCTGATTCTGGCACTGAGTTAGCAAGACATCCAGGATTTGCATTTATACGCACAAGAGCCTTTGCTTGGTTCCATTGATATTCTTGTGCCTATGAAATCAAGATTCTCATGAGTGCAAAAAAAAAAAAATTTAGACTATTCTTAGGAGAAATACCATTTTCTCAATTTTGCCCCTCATTTGCTGTATAACTAACTTAATCTAAGATCCCCTCACTCATCCTAGGAACTTAAATTTCACCAAAATTTTAAGTAATATTGGTGGCCATTTAAAGAATTTATGAATGATTTTGACACCATATGATACAACCACCTAAAGCTTATAATTTATTATATCAGACTGTTGTCTGATATACACAAATCAAGACACACGAATGTCCTGGGAGTGTTATAGCTTCTGGCATCTAATATTTTCTCAGATAAAATATTTTTATTTATATTTTTCAGAAAATTCAACTCGCTCTTCTCCAGAAAAATAATTAAGTCAAAACCCCAAGTCATTCTGTGTAGCACTCCAGAAACTAATGGGTTACTGAGAAAATAATTTTTTCATATGATAACTTTACAAATAAAAGCTGCCACCATATCTGAGTAGAGTACAGTACACTATTATGGAATAACTAAATATAGAATCAATAGTGATGCCTTATATCCAAGTTTACACTGGAAGAGGTAAAAAATCATAATATTGTATTTGAGTTGCTTTAGAGGTTATCTTAAGTGATAACAAATGATAACAAGGTATATCTTAAGACTTTAAAGTCTAGGTGAAAAGGGTAGTAATCATCCTTTTTTAGAAGATTTTTATCAAGAGTATAGTTGCTTTACAACATTGTGTTAGTTTCTTCTGTACAGCAAAAATAAATCAGTCATACTTACACGTGCATACATATATCCCCTCTTTTTTTGATTTCCCTCCCACCTAGATCACCACAGAGCAGTGAGTAGAGTTCCCTGAGTAGGTTCTCATGAGTCATCTATTTTCTACATATACGCTACTACATACAGAGTAGTGTATATGTCAGTCCCTATCTCCCAGTTCATCTCCCCCTCCACCTACACTTTGGTGTCCATAAGTTAGTTCTCTTTATCTCTGCCTCAATTTCTGCTTTGCAAATAGTTTCATCTGTGGCATTTTTCTAGATTCCACATATATGCATTAGTATGCAATATTTGTTCTTCTCTTTCTGACTTCTCTCTGTATGCGAGCATCCTTTTGGTGACACCCTGTGTGGTGAGGAATGCCCAAGATCACCCTTAGTTTTGCTGATTCATCAGGAGGACTCACAGGTCTCAGTTCAGTTCAGTTCAGTCACTCAGTCGCGTCCGACTCTTTGCGACCCCAAGAATCGCAGCAGGACTCAGCAAATAGTTGTGTTCATGGTGTGATTTACATGCGTGAGTACTAAATCGCCTCAGTCTTGTCTGACTCTTTATGACCCTATGGGCTGTAGCCCACCAGGCTCCCCTGTCCATGCTGCTCTCTGGGCAAGAATCCTGGAATGGGTTGCCATGCCCTCCTCCAGGAGATCTGGATCCCACTGGTCAAACCTGCATCTCTTATGTCTCCTGCATTGATAGGCAGGTTCTTTACCACTAGGGCTACTTGAGAAGTCCCTGTGATTACAATGAAAGGACACAAAGCAAAATCAGCAAAGGATAAGGCACATGGGACAACATCTGGAGGAAAGCAGATGTAAGCTTCCAGAGGATCTCTCCTGGGAGACTCACATATGATTCACTTGATTCCTGCAGCAGCATGTGTGAAATGTTGTCTACCAATGCAACTCATTAGAGATTCAGTGCCCAAGGCTTTCACTGGGGGTGGACCACATGGCACCCTCTGCCTAGCACATGCCAAAATTTCAGACTCCCAGAAGCACAGAAGGTGCCCAGCATAATCCACATTATTCATACAAACACTTCTGGCACAGTTTGGGGAAGGGCAGGAAATCCTTCCAAAATCCAAAGTCTCATGTCAGCCAAGGGTCAACCTTTCAAGTCTGTCCAACTTGCCATCCTGTCTAAGGACAGTGACGGTCCTGAACCTGCTGTGTTCACTGTTCCTGCACACCTTGCTTGCTTGAAAGTAATACCTCTTCTGGCCCCTGTGACTCATCCACTGGCCCAAGCAGAATCTAGACAGAGAAACTGAAATTGGTAGGGAAAGAAGGGAGGAGATAAGCAGGCTCCTCAAAGGAACACTGGAGGTGATCATTCCTGAGATGCTTCCACATGGAGAGGCTTGAGCCTCCAGTCAGCTAGTGCCTCCTCACGAGGCCTTTACACCTAGAGCGGACGAAATGATAAGCCCTGAAAAGTGAGGGGTGCTGACCTGTCTCAAGTGCATCTGAGCTTGAAAATAATTATGAAAGATTAATTATAAAGACTATAATTAATTATAAAATTATTTATATTTTATAAATATATTTATAATTAATTATAAAAGATTCAGATCAGCATGCTAATGTCATTTGGCATGAAATTACCCTTCTCTTGATCAGAACCTGAATGATAGTCATTTTTTCAGTTCTCAGGAGAAACACGAGGTACCTCTTAGTTCACTGCCTGGCTTCACTCTTCCTGGGCAGCTCAAGCTCTAAGATCAGCAAGGATAAATTCCAACTGGCCAACCTCAGACTCTCGGCTCAGAGATAATAGGAACTAATTTAGTTCTTCGTGATGATATGATAATACTCCTTCTCTGGGGTATGAAATGGAAATCAGTTCCCATGTGAAATACAGAGGGAGAAAACCACGGAACCGGAAAATAAGTTTGGCTCTTTGAGGCTAAATTTTGCTCTTTTTCTATAAACCCTAACACTGCATTTGCATGAGGCTGGGATGAGAAGTCAGCAGGAAAAGGTAAAGGCTGAAGAATGCCCGCAATTACCTCTGTGACACTTCTCCATTTTTCCCTGGGGGCCAGTGCAGAAGAAGAGGAAAATGGATGACAATTTGCTAATTGTTCTGAAGTGTTTCAGACGGGTCTGACTTTATGCTAAAGAACACAATTAAATTCTTGGAAATCCTCTCTCCAGCACAGGAGCTTCTCCCTGGGGAGCCTAGGAATAAAGGAGAAAGGATTTAAGTGTGAGTTTCTGCAAATTGTTCTTATAATCTCCATGCCTAGCTTATAGGCTTTGACAAAAAAGCAGAGGATAATTCGGGGGAACATGAAAACATGCGTGGGCAGATAGTTTGTCGAGTACTTTATGGAGACTTTAACCTTGCTCTTTTAAAGAAGATTCGGATTTACAAGCAATGCCCCTTGCTTTCTTTGCCTTTCATCTCAAGCAATAAAAAATAAATAAACACAATATTTTATAAAGATCTAACATAATTTAAAAATTCTGTATGCTCATCTGTTTATCCAATGTAAAACATTAAAGGAGTGTTTGTTCATTAAACTATGTTAGAGGAAGTGTATGTTGACATTTTTTTAAAGATGGAATTCCTGCAAAGGATTGTTATCCATATAACTATGTAGGTGCTTCTCGTTTCCCAGATGTAGCTATTTTCCTTTTGATCCTGATGCCATTGTCGATGCTTCCCTTAGACTTACTTTTACGGTGTCAATAACATCTCTCCTTCAAAAGAAATATTTCATAGCTGGTGATGGCGCTAGGTACCCTTGATGTATACCATCCTTCCACTGAAAACTCTAAGAAAGATATTTTCACCACTCTTAGTTTTGACAAAGACATGATAAAACACTATTTTCAATTAGAATCAAGATTTATATTTATTCCTTTTATAACTGTTCCTGTCAATGGCAAAAGCAAAGCCTGAAGTGAGGAGGAGCATGGATGCAGGTTATTTTAGGTTAATTTGTGAAACTAAGCAATTTAGACAGCACTTGTTTTAGAACAGCTAAACAAAGAATATTGAAAACCCAACATTGAAAACCCAATATTGAAAACCCAGAGACAGCTGGGTGACAGTGCAAACTGAAGTATTATGTACAGACTTGGACCAGGCACAAACTAAGCCTGGTTCAGACTGTTACAGGAAGGGAGACCCTTCCAGGGCCCAAGAGCGGGCTCTTGTCTAATATTTGGAAATGAGTTGTCCGAGGAGACACAAATGCTGACAAAGCAAGAGACTTTACTGGGAAGGGGCTGCTGGGACAGCGGCAGGACAGAGGAACCCAGGAGAACGGCTCTGCCACGTGGCTAGGAGTGCAGGTTTATGGTGATGGGGTTAGTTTCCAGGTTGTCTCTGGCCAATTATTCTGACTCAGGATCCTTCCTGGTGGCACTCAGCCAAGATGGATTTCAGCGAGGAGGATTCTGGGAGGTTGGTAGGACATATGGACTGGCATCTTCTTTTGACTTTTCCTGAATTCTTCCAGTTGGGCTTGTTAGTACTCTGTTCTTCACTAGGCTCTTCAGTCATAAAATTACCCATGCAAATGGTTACTATGGTGCCTGGCCAGGGTGGGCGGTTTTAGTCAGTGTTTCCCCTAACAAGATTATAGCTATAGCATCCAAATCTTCAGGTTCAAAATGTTTCTGAGGTGCCAGATCTCTAAATATTCTTTTACCAGCCATGCATCCTACTGGGGATCTGAAGATTAGATTTCATTTCATACTTTGTCCAAATGTATGCCCAGTCTAGGATTCTCAAACCTACTTTCTTCCTCTGTGTTAGCAGATTATTACATTTTTCTCCTCTTAGAAATGAAAATCCAGAAGACAGTGACAGGTTTAGGCTCCGTATAAGGTAGAAAAAGTTCCTGGGTCAGCAAGGGTTCTTGAGAAAATTGAATTGTGTTCCTTAATTTAAAATGAAAAGTGCTTCCTCTTGTCCTGATCAATGCAATCTAGCCTGAAAATTGTTATTAGTTTTAATTATGTCATTTTACTTATGAAAGATCAAGAATGTAATCCGATAGTAATCCAATCACCTCTTCCTCCAACCCCTGAGCAATTATCCCTTTTATGTCTGGGTTTTAGAAAGAAATAAGCCAATGAGAGTCAGTCTTTAATCCTAACCCACCATACAGTATTTCTACAGGCTGCTGCTGCTGCTGCTAAGTCGCTTCAGTCGTGTCCGACTCTGTGCGACCCCATAGACGGCAGCCCACCAGGCTCCCTCCCCCGTCCATTGCCTTCTCCCATTTCCACAGGAGGAACTCATTAAGTGAAGGCCTATTTTGAATAGATGGAAACTGGGGAAGGACCTACGGTAAGGGTTGCCCTCAGAACTACTATATAATTTATGCGACTCAGTGCAAAATGAAAACAGAGAGCATCTTGCTCAAAATTGCTAAGAATTTTAAGTCAGTGATAGCAGAGCCCTAAACCAAGTGTGGGTGTCTCCTGAGGGTGGCTCTTTGTGCGTCTGTATTGACTACACATCCCTGAAGGTGGCCCTGTTTGTACGGCATCTGGACACATATCTGAAACCAATCTTCCCACAGTTTTGGGTCTGCCATAGGGTCTGGCTCTGTGTGTAAAATTCCCTTTTCCTCTTATGGAGATCTCTTTCTCAGGGTCTTCTAAGACTCCTTCTGTAAACTGGTTGATGTTAAATTAAAAAGTCACTTAACCAAACATTTGTCAGCTACAAATTGGCACTTGCTAAAAGCATTTGCTAGTGACTGAACAAGGACATTTCCCATCTGCTTCTGAGGAGATTGAGCCCTGTGCTCCTGCACCTGCTGACTTTCAACACCCCCCTGAGGGGGGTTCAGAGTGGAGAGCGAGGCACTCTGTGCTCCAGGGAAATTGGTGGAACACGTCTTTAGATAGTTGGATATTTTCAGGAACTGATTTCATGATTCCAATCCTTTCATCTCTTCATATCTAGAAAATCACTAAATCCCTTCATGGTGACATCAGCTCCTTGTGACTAGCAGAAAACCTTTTGTAAAGTAAGCACTTGATTGCATTGAACTCCCCTTCCTCAAAAATCTTATATATTGACCTTCCCCCACTGGTTCTTTGGAACAGTCTCTCAGAGCTATCTGAGATGCTGTCTCCCAGGATGCAGTCCTCTTTTTGCCCCAAATAAAATTCAACTCGCAACTCTCACACTGGGCATCTTTTTTTTTTTTTCCAATAGGAATCAACTTTATTTGTTTTTTGTTTTTTTTTTTTTCGGTCCCCATCCTGAACCCCCCTCCCTCCTCCTTCCCCATACCATCCCTCTGGGTCGTCCCAGTGCACTAGCCCCAAGCATCCAGTATCGTGCATTGAACCTGGACTGGCATCTCATTTCATACATGATATTTTACATGTTTCAATGCCATTCTCCCAAATCTTCCCACCCTCTCCCTCTCCCACAGAGTCCATAAGACTGTTCCATACATCAGTGTCACTTTTGCTGTCTCGTACACAGGGTTATTGTTATCATCTTTCTAAATTCCATATATATGCGTTAGTATACTGTATTGGTGTTTTTCCTTCTGGCTTACTTCACTCTGTATAATAGGCTCCAGTTGCATCCACCTCATTAGGACTGATTCAAATGTATTCTTTTTAATGGCTGAGTAATACTCCATTGTGTATATGTACCACTGCTTTCGTATCCATTCATCTGCTGATGGACATCTAGGTTGCTTCCATGTCCTGGATATTATAAACAGTGCTGCGATGAACACTGGGGTACACGTGTCTCTTTCCCTTCTGGTTTCCTCAGTGTGTATGCCCAGCAGTGGGATTGCTGGATCATAAGGCAGTTCTATTTCCAGTTTTTTAAGGAATCTCCACACTGTTCTCCATAGTGGCTGTACTAGTTTGCATTCCCACCAACAGTGTAAGAGGGTTCCCTTTCCTCCACACCTCTCAACATTTATTATTTGTAGACTTTTGGATCGCAGCCATTCTGACTGGTGTGAAATGGTACCTCATAGTGGTCTTGATTTGCATTTCTCTGATAATGAGTGATGTTGAGCATCTTTTCATGTGTTTGTTAGCCATCTGTATGTCTTCTTTGGAGAAATGTCTATTTAGATCTTTGGCCCATTTTTTGATTGGGTCATTTGTTTTTCTGGAGTTGAGCTGTAGGAGTTGCTTGTATATTTTTGAGATTAGTTGTTTGTCGGTTGCTTCATTTGCTATTATTTTCTCCCATTCTGAAGGCTGTCTTTTTCACCTTGCTAATAGTTTCCTTTGATGTGCAGAAGCTTTTAAGTTTAATTAGGTCCCATTTGTTTATTTTTGCTTTTATTTCCAATATTCTGGGAGGTGGGTCATAGAGGATCCTGCTGTGATGTATGTCAGAGAGTGTTTTGCCTGTGTTCTCCTCTAGGAGTTTTATAGTTTCTGGTCTTACGTTGAGATCTTTAATCCATTTTGAGTTTATTTTTGTATATGGTGTTAGAAAGTGTTCTAGTTTCATTCTTTTACAAGTGGTTGACCAGATTTCCCAGCACCACTTGTTAAAGAGATTGTCTTTAATCCATTGTATATGCTTGCCTCCTTTGTCAAAGATAAGGTGTCCATATGTGCGTGGATTTATCTCTGGGCTTTCTATTTTGTTCCATTGATCTATATTTCTGTCTTTGTGCCAGTACCATACTGTCTTGATAGCTGTGGCTTTGTAGTAGAGCCTGAAGTCAGGTAGGTTGATTCCTCCAGTTCCATTTTTCTTTCTTAAGGTTGCTTTGGCTATTCGAGGTTTTTTGTATTTCCATACAAATTGTGACATTATTTGTTCTAGCTCTGTGAAGAATACTGTTGGTAGCTTGATAGGGATTGCATTGAATCTATAAATTGCTTTGGGTAGTATACTCATTTTCACTATATTGATTTTTCCAATCCATGAACATGGTATATTTCTCCATCTATTAGTGTCCTCTTTGATTTCTTTCACCAGTGTTTTATAGTTTTCTATATATAGGTCTTTAGTTTCTTTAGGTAGATATATTCCTAAGTATTTTATTCTTTTTTCTGCAATGGTGAATGGAATTGTTTCCTAATTTCTCTTTCTGTTTTCTCATTATTAGTGTATAGGAATGCAAGGGATTTCTGTGTGTTGATTTTATATCCTGCAACTTTACTATAATCATTGATTAGTTCTAGTAATTTTCTGGTGGAGTCTTTAGGGTTTTCTATGTAGAGGATCATGTCATCTGCAAATAGTGAGAGTTTTAATTCTTCTTTTCCAATTTGGATTCCTTTTATTTCTTTTTCTGCTCTGATTGCTGTGGCCAAAACTTCCAAAACTATGTTGAATAGTAATGGTGAAAGTGGGCACCCTTGTCTTGTTCCTGACTTTAGAGGAAATGCTTTCAATTTTTCACCATTGAGGATAATGTTTGCTGTGGGTTTGTCATATATAGCTTTTATTATGTTGAGGTATGTTCCTTCTATTCCTGCTTTCTGGAGAGTTTTTATCTCTCCAGAGTTTAAATGGGTGTTGAATTTTGTCAAAGGCTTTCTCTGCATCTATTGAGATAATCATATGGTTTTATTTTTCAATTTGTTAATGTGGTGTATTACATTGATTGATTTGCGGATATTGAAGAATCCTTGCATCCCTGGGATAAAGCCCACTTGGTCATGGTGTATGATCTTTTTAATGTGTTGTTGGATTCTGATTGCTAGAATTTTGTTTAGGATTTTTGCATCTATGTTCATCAGTGATATTGGCCTGTAGTTTTCTTTTTTTGTGGGATCTTTGTCAGGTTTTGGTATTAGGGTGATGGTGGCCTCATAGAATGAGTTTGGAAGTTTACCTTCCTCTGCAATTTTCTGGAAGAGTTTGAGCAGGATAGGTGTTAGCTCTTCTCTAAATTTTTGGTAGAATTCAGCTGTGAAGCCGTCTGGACCTGGGCTTTTGTTTGCTGGAAGATTTTTGATTACAGTTTCAATTTCCGTGCTTGTGATGGGTCTGTTAAGGTTTTCTATTTCTTCCTGGTCGAGTTTTGGAAAGTTGTACTTTTCTAAGAATTTGTCCATTTCTTCCTCATTGTCCATTTTATTGGCATATAATTGTTGATAATAGTCTCTTATGATCCTTTGTATTTCTGTGTTGTCTGTTGTGATCTCTCCATTTTCGTTTCTAATTTTATTGATTTGATTTTTCTCCCTTTGTTTCTTGATGAGTCTGGCTAATGGTTTGTCAATTTTATTTATCCTTTCAAAGAACCAGCTTTTGGCTTTGTTGATTTTTGCTATGGTCTCTTTTGTTTCTTTTGCATTTATTTCTGCTCTAATTTTTAAGATTTCTTTCCTTCTACTAACCCTGGGGTTCTTCATTTCTTCCTTTTCTAGTTGCTTTAGGTGTAGAGTTAGGTTATTTATTTGACTTTTTTCTTGTTTCTTGAGGTGTGCCTGTATTGCTATGAACTTTCCCCTTAGGACTGCTTTTACCGTGTCCCACAGGTTTTGGGTTGTTGTGTTTTCATTTTCATTCGTTTCTATGCAAATTTTGATTTCTTTTTTGATTTCTTCTGGAATTTGTTGGTTATTGAGCAGCGTGTTGTTCAGCCTCCATATGTTGGAATTTTTAATAGTTTTTCTCCTGTAATTGAGATCTAATCTTACTGCATTGTGGTCAGAAAAGATGCTTGGAATGATTTTTATTTTTTTGAATTTACCAAGGCTAGCTTTATGGCCCAGGATGTGATCTATCCTGGAGAAGGTTCCATGTGCGCTTGAGAAAAAGGTGAAATTCATTGTTTTGGGGTGAAATGTCCTATAGATATCAATTAGGTCTAACTGGTCTATTGTATCGTTTAAAGTTTGTGTTTCCTTGTTAATTTTCTGTTTAGTTGATCTATCCATAGGTGTGAGTGGGGTATTAAAGTCTCCCACTATTATTGTGTTATTGTTAATTTCTCCTTTCATACTTGTTAGCATTTGTCTTACATACTGCGGTGCTCCCGTGTTGGGTGCATATATATTTATAATTGTTATATCTTCTTCTTGGATTGATCCTTTGATCATTATGTAGTGACCTTCTTTGTCTCTTTTCACAGCCTTTGTTTTAAAGTCTATTTTATCTGATATGAGTATTGCTACTCCTGCTTTCTTTTGGTCCCTATTTGCATGGAAAATCTTTTTCCAGCCCTTCACTTTCAGTCTGTATGTGTCCCTGTTTTGAGGTGGGTCTCCTGTAGACAACATATGTAGGGTCTTGTTTTTGTATCCATTCAGCCAGTCTTTGTCTTTTGGTTGGGGCATTCAACCCATTTACCGTTTAAGGTAATTACTGATAAGTATGATCCCGTTGCCATTTACTTTATTGTTTTGGGTTCGAATTTATACACCATTTTTGTGTTTCCTGTCTAGAGAATATCCTTTAGTATTTGTTGGAGAGCTGGTTTGGTGGTGCAGAATTCTCTCAGCTTTTGCTTGTCTGAGAAGCTTTTGATTTCTCCTTCATACTTGAATGAAATCCTTGCTGGGTACAATAATCTGGGCTGTAGATTATTTTCTTTCATCATTTTAAGTATGTCTTGCCATTCCCTCCTGGCTTGAAGAGTTTCTATTGAAAGATCAGCTGTTATCCTTATGGGAATTCCCTTGTGTGTTATTTGTTGTTTTTCCCTTGCTGCTTTTAATATTTGTTCTTTGTGTTTGATCTTTGTTAATTTGATTACTATGTGTCTTGGGGTGTTTCGCCTTGGGTTTATCCTGTTTGGGATTCTCTGGGTTTCTTGGACTTGGGTGATTATTTCCTTCCCCAGTTTAGGGAAGTTTTCAACTATTATCTCCTCAAGTATTTTCTCATGGTCTTTCTTTTTGTCTTCTTCTTCTGGAACCCCTATGATTCAATGTTGTAGCGTTTAATATTGTCCTGGAGGTCTCTGAGATTGTCCTCATTTCTTTTAATTGTTTTTCTTTTATTCTCTCTGATTCATTTATTTCTACCATTCTATCTTCTAATTCACTAATCCTATCTTCTGCCTCTGTTATTCTACTATTTGTTGCCTCCAGAGTGTTTTTAATTTCATTTATTGCATTATTCATTATATATTGACTCTTTTTTATTTCTTCTAGGTCCTTGTTAAACCTTTCTTGCATCTTCTCAATCCTTGTCTCCAAGCTATTTATATGTGATTCCATTTTAATTTCAAGATTTTGGATCAATTTCACTATCATTATTCAGAATTCTTTATCAGGTAGATTCCCTATCTCTTCCTCTTTTGTTTGGTTTGGTGGGCATTTATCCTGTTCCTTTATCTGCTGGCTATTCCTCTGTCTCTTCATCTTGTTTAAATTGCTGAGTTTGGGGTGTCCTTTCTGTATTCTGGCAGTTTGTGGAGTTCTCTTTATTGTGGCTTTTCCTCGCTGTGTGTGGGTTTGTACAGGTGGCTTGTCAAGGTTTCCTGGTTAGGGAAGCTTGTGTCGGTGTTCTGATGGGTGGAGCTGTATTTCTTCTCTTTGTTCAGTCGCACTGTGGGGAGGGAGGGAGGGATGCTGCAAACAAATAACACTGGCATGCGCTCGCAGTGCCTCAGCCACACTGGGTCTGCCCCCGCTCACGGCGCGTGTAGCCTCCCTGCCCACACTGCTCGGGCTCTAGGTTGTTCCACCGGGAACAACCCAAGGCTGGCCCTGGGCTGCATGTACCTCCCAGGTCCAGGCCGCTCAGGTTCAGGCACTCGGGTAGTCCTCAGAGGCGCAGACTCAGTTGGGCCTGAGTTTTGTGCTCTTCCCAGGTCCGAGCAGCTCAAGTGATGAGGTGTTTGGCGAGCGCCAATACTGTGACTTATCGCCTCCCCGCCACTCGGTTATCTGGGTGTAAAACCGGCGCACCTTCTCAGGCAGATGTTAACCGTCCAGACCCCCAAGAAGTTTTAGTTAGCAAAGAAGCCTGCTTACAGTTTTATAGATAACGTCTCTCTGGGGCTGCGATTGCCCCCTTCCGGCTCTGGCTGCCTGTCACCGGAGGGGGAAGGTCTGCAGCCGGCTATCTCTGTTCAGTTCTTTGTTCCGTGCGCGGGCCTGGCGGTGTCTTAGGTTGGGGCTGGCTTTTTGCGTGGTAGATATCCCACAGTCTGGTTTGGTAGCCCAAATTATTTCGCTCAGATAGTGCTCAGGGTATTCAGGCCAGATTCTTACTCTAAGCGATGCAGCCCGCGCTGCACCTCCCTGCCCAGCCCCCGCTTGCTAATGGCGCGTGCAGGCGTCTGCGCTGCTTCTCCGCTGGGGGAGTTACCGAAGGACTCGCAATCTTCGAGTTTTAATTGTTTATTTATTTTTTCTCCCTGTTATGTTGCCCTCTGTGCTTCCAAAGCTTGGCACAGATTCGGCAGTGAGAAGGTTTCCTGGTGTTTGGAAACTTCTCTCTTTTTAAGACTCCCTTCCCGGGACGGAACTCCGTCCCTCCCTCTTTTGTCTCTTTTTTTGTCTTTTATATTTTTTCCTACCTCTTTTCGAAGAGTTGGATTGCTTTTCTGGGTGCCTGATGTCCTCTGCCGGCATTCAGAAGTTGTTTTGTGGAATTTACTCGACGTTTAAATGCTCTTTTGATGAATTTGTGGGGGAGAAAGTGTTCTCCCCGTCCTACTCGTCCGCCATCTTCTCAACTTTTCGGGCATCTTTTTAGCTGTCACACTGAAAGTGCGTTTGTATGTTTCAAGCCTATTCGAAAACAAAATCCAGATTGTCATCCTTTTCCCATTGTAGGAGCCTCTCCACTTTCTATGTAATTCACAGACGTGAGTGGACAAAAAGGGAAAGGGGCAGAGGACAGAGCAGGATAATTGAAGATCTCAGACACTCACTTCTCCAGTAGGCAGTCCCAGCCCCCACACTCCCCTGTACTCCTAGACCTGCCACACAAGAAGCCTTGACACACATTTGGCATCTTTACAGCAAACTTACTGTGAGACACAACAAGCCAATCAGTCTGGATGCAATGATTAAGGCAAATGTTGCACTGATTCTGTCTTTTAGGTATCTTCAGGACAAAGAACTGTGCTTCCACCTAGCCTTTCCACTCCCTCCTGTCAAGGATATAAATCTTATCCTACTCCCTCTTTTTTGCTTAATTATTCAGTCAAGCCTTAATTTGTTAAGAATTATTCATATATTCACATGTAAATTTTAAGTGCCTCTAACTATGGTGACCAGGAGCCAAATTCAGACAACCCAATTGAATTTGGTGTTCAGCCCACATTCCTGGATCAGCTTGAACCTCAGCATGTTTCAGAATAACCCCACACTGAGTCATAAATGAGTAATTCAGTACTGCCAACTCCTCTTCCTTTCAAAAATCCAATCAAATCAGGCCACATAAATTCAACTTGACACATTGATAAAGATTTTTGGGAAAAAATATTGAGAAGGGCAGTGGGAGCTTTCCTCAGCTCAGGTTAAACCAGCTTCATCTCATAAGAATAGTGGCAATCAAATTTGTTCTCGCCTTTCTTAAAAATGTAATTAGAATGCAGAGAGAAGTATATGAAAAGGGATGGGGATTATTTATAAAAGTTTTAGAATAAATCTTTCTGGGTCAGGAGATTTGCCCAGGGGCAAGAATTTAATACATAAGCATAACCCTTTAGAGAGTTGCTGCTCCAGGGAATTTTTTTTTTTTTTCCCCAACCAGGGGGAACTTGAGGAAATGAAAAATTTCAAAGAAATGTTAGAAGTGGATGGGCGAAACCCAATTTGATCTCCACTGTAATGGTATTATTCCATTTTGCATTAAAGAATAATATCCATAATGTGAAGATTATGCCAAGTACTCTACAAAAGCCTGCAAACCTTGAGGCAGTCACCGCAGACTTGCTTCCAATTGTGCTTGGAATGACACACACAGATATGCTGAGAAGTGTAGTGTCAGCAGAGCTTTGGGGCTGGCAGTTTGGAAAAGTAGGCAGCTGTGTCCCACCTCAAAAATAGAGAAACCCCTTATGTATGTGAGAAAAAATGTGGTTTAGAAGTTGAAGACCTTGTCTACCAAAAGGGTGTGGGTATAAGGAAAGTATGAAATGATCATTAATTTAGCCTCCTTGATTGACAAATAATGTATATTTCATATGTACATGTATATATATATATATATATACGTATATATTTTTAAGCATAGTATATACAGAGAGAGAGTGTGTGTGTATATATATATATATATATATATATATATATAAAAAAAGAGAGAGAGAAGTCATATAGAGAGTTACTGAAAAAGTAAATAGACTCAGACATAGAAAACAAGGTTACTAAAGGGGAGGGTGTGGGGTAAAGTAGTTCAGGATTATTATATGCACAATGTTGTCTATAAGATAAGTAACTAATAAGGACCTGCGATATAGCACAGAGAACTATATTCGATATCTTGTAATAACCTATAATGGAAAAGAATCTGGAAAAGACTATATACTGTATGTATATCTTTATACATACATGTATAAATATCATTGAATCACTTTACTGTACAACTGAAACAAATACAATATTGCAATTCAACTATAATTTAATAAAAATATTTTTTTTAAAGAGTTACTGAAAATGTGTCCATGTCCAGCAGAGCATTCATATATGAAACCCAAATTTGACTTTTGTACCATTTTGAGGCATTTCTATCCTTATACCCTTGCTTCCATCCACAGAGAAAGGTCAGAGACCTAACCAGAAATAGCAGTTAGGTTTCATCTCACGGCGCATCCAATCTCGTGTCTGTGTCATGAGATCAGTAGGAGTGATTACACTGACTGATTAGTGATGTCTATCGTGGCATACAGGGAAGGCTTTACGATAAATTTTTCATCTTTCTTCTGGACTTAACCAAGTTTGGGGAAATAGACAGAAAGGGGTGGATTTATAGTTTAATGGTAATCAGGGGTGATGGAAGAGGTGTGGTTGTTCTGGAGGTACATGATTTCCCTTCAGTGGTCACACACCTTTGGGATCCACTGAAGTGCTCACACACACTTAAGCCATGAGCTACCTGGCTTCTCCCAGCTAATGAATGAGCACAGCTGAGGTGCTAAATGCAAATAGTTTCTGCTTGACACAGGGCTCTTCTAAGCAACCTCTGCCCTGGGGTTCCTCATCACCCTGGTCTAGACTTTCTGCAAGATGCACTGCAGACTTCTTACCCAATCCTTCTTCATTTCCTTGCTTTTTTGACAACATCACATCTGAACATCATCAAGGCCTCTCTCTGCCTTCTGTTCTCTCCCCCTTTTTCTCCCTACCTCTTTCACAGGCATTTTGCTAGTCAACATCTTGTACTTCTAATACTGTCTATGGTAGTCTATTCTCAGAAAACAAGAAATGACACAATCAGGATAAAAATTAACCCTACACTTGGCCAAATTGCTCAATAAAGTACAATTTATTCCCTTCCTCCCTTCCCCATTTCAATAGAACTTAAGTAATATTGATATCAATTGATGTATAGTTTAACATAGAAGCTCCTCTATATCAAACTTGCATGGAAACAAACAAAGATACATGTTCAAGGAATAGTGAATCATCATTGTTCACCACTAATAATCCAATGATGTGGAATGACTTTGGGCTTGAGGACCATGGATTTCTTGATGCTTTACCCAACCTGACTGTGGGTGGTGAAGCTTCTCCGATACTTAGACTGAGTCCAGAAAAAGGAAATGGGATATATCCTTCACAACCAGTTGGTCCCTGACATTAAACTTTGAATTTTACCTGCATTTATTATGACAGAAATTATTTTCATATCTCTTATTGTTGGCTTAAAGGGCCTTAGTTTTAAATCTGATTAAGCATCTTACTTTTTTAGCAGGATTTATATCTGAATATGGATTTCCCGGGTAGTTCAGCTGATAAAGAATCCACCTGCAATGCAGGAGACCCCAGTTCAATTCCTGGATTGGGAAGTTCCCCTGGAGAAGGGATAGGCTACCCATTACAGTATTCTTGGGCTTTCCTGGTGTTTCATACAGTAAAGAATCCACTTGCAATTCAAGAGACCTGAGTTTGATCCCTGGGTAAGGAAGATCCTTTGGAGGAGAGCAAGGTAACGCACTGATAGGTGTGTTCCTTACCAGCTCAGCTACTGATGAAGCCTAAATATATATTATATAAATCTAATTCTTGTAATGACTAAATATTGAGACATAGGGCTGACAAGACTAATCAACTCCAAATAGACAATTTAGCAATAAACAACTCAGTGGACAGCACAGAGGCTGTGCTTTATTTTCCAAGCTCACATTCACCAGTCATGGCCTTTTTGGGTTGGGCTCGGGTTTTTCCATAAGATGATATAGTAAAATGCAAACAAACTTTTTGGCCAACCCAATATATCAGGCTGGCTAAAAATGGAAGAGAACTTCGCACTTAAATTATTAACATTTTCCCCACCGTGATATGCCTTCTTGTGGTTGGCCTGTAGTCAGTTCGTCCGCACCCTTCCTTCAGGAACCTGCAGGCTTTGCCAGTCACTGCAACAGTATAACCTTACGTGATCTGTTCTGATGACACCACAAGCTCTATTTCTGTATGTATAAATGTAGCTGTGAAATGACAAAGTCAACCCCATTATGCTCAGTCAGTTCAGATAACTATGTGTTCAGGGTACTGGAAAAGCTCTTTTGCAGAACACATTGATTTTATAAAGGGACATTTGCCATGTATCCGCTTTAAATAGCAAAGACTTTTCACTGTATCTGATATAGGCTATATATTGTAATTTAAATATTCATGAATATTATGGATTCCTTTTCTTTACACTCTGTCCCTCAGTGTTTACAGTCTTATAAAAACCTCGAGCAAGGAAACCGAAGGAGAGGCCTTCTGAGAAAAAAAGGTAGCAAACAGTATCAGGAGAAAACGCTTAGTCTCTTCTAAACTTGAACAGATTACATCAGATCTGCTAAAGAAAAAAATACGTCTAACTTAGGCATATGTGTTGTAGACAAAGGAATAACTTCACCATCTAGTGGGACACAGCTTAATGATCCATTTCTTAGGTAACAGCAGGATATTTTCCTGTTATGATTTTAAAGCCTGTTCTTTCTTTTTCTAGTGAATGATTTTTTTTTTCATTCCTTCCCTATAATTTCAGTTCACTGCAGATGCTTCTGAAATGCTTTGCATAGGATTGAATTTCAATCTGCTTCTGGTGAATCCATCTCAGAAATCAGAAAAAAAAAAATTAACAGTATAAGCTTGGTTTCAGATCATATTTTTGGACTCATCACTAATGTAAAAATACTGGTTAAAAATATACTGGTTAGCGATTAAAAGGATCCAAACAGATTCCTGGGTAAAAGCTGATTTTGTTTTGTAATTAAAGTACAGACAACAGTTTCTATAGGGGAAAAAAAAAAAAAAAAAACTTGGGTAGTTCTGTTCTTTATGTACAATGCACTTCTGGAATTTTGATTTATTTTTCTATATTCATTTAATGAGGTCTCCATATAGGGGTAGATACATCATTTTTCAGGCCACATAGTTTTTGAACAGTTTTACTTAATTTGACTGTGGCAATTTAATTTTTAAGTTGGTTGGGTTCAATTGTGAAAATCTATAGTTATTATTTAGTTCAATTTATTAGCAGAAGTTTAATTTTACAGGGAACTACATACATCTCCAGGATATCTATAATTACAAAAGTGAAAGGGAAAGTCACTCAGTTGTGTCCAACTCTTTGTGACCTAATAGACTATACAGTCCATGAAATTCTCCAGGCCAGAATACTGGAGTGGGTAACCTTTCCCTTCTCCAGCGGATCTTTCCAACCAGGGATTGAACCCAGGTCTTCCACATGGCAGGCGGATTCTTTACCAGCTGAGCCACAGGGAAGCCCAAGAATATTGAAGTGGGTTGCCTATCCCTTCTCCAGTGGATCTTCCCAACCCAGAAATTGAACCTAGGTTTCCTGCATTGCAGGCGGATTCTTTACCAACTGAGCTATCAGGGAAGCCCATATAATTACAAAGGATATGAGCAAATTAAATAAGTCTGAGATGCAGTCCTTAAAGCTTTGGGTTTGAACTATATGGAAATATATGGTCATCTATTAAACTAAAGGCAATGGCACCCCACTCCATTACTCTTGCCTGGAAAACCAATAATTAAAGCTACCTAAAAACACCGGGTTTGATCCCTGGGTTGGGAAGATCCTCTGGAGAAGGAAATGGAAACCCACTCTAGTATTCTTGCCTGGAAAATCCCATGGACAGAGGAGCCTGGCAGGCTACAGTCCACGGGGTCGCAAAGAGCCGGATACGACTGAGCGACTTCACACACACACACACATACACAAACATAAAGTGTCTATTTCAGCTGTCAACATTATGCCCAATCTTTTCTTAGTCTAAAGGGATGAAATGATAAAATTAATGCTTTGATATGATTCTTTTTTTGTTGAAGTCATATAGATCTATTAGGTTCCCTGCATAAAGCAGAATGACTCTAACATTGAAAGCTGCTTTTGCCCTAAAAAGCTGCTTTTTCCCTACAGAGCATTGAAATTGCAGTTCTCAGGAGCAAACTCCACATCCACCTTCTTTACTGGGTTGCAACTTGTACAAGGTTTTAGCTTCTCATTCTTGTCTCTCTGCTTTGGGTTCATAGCCAGTTTCATCCGTCTGCCAGCTGTGTGATCTTGAGTAAGCTAATTTCCCTCTCTAGGTTAAGATTCCCAATCCACAGATGACATTAAAATGATGGCCTCAAATATAGCAATAGTGATTTTTAAAATTAAAAAAAACCTACCTAGAGTGTTTGGTAGAGTCAATAATAAGAATTTTTTAATGATATTTTGTTTACAGTAATCCATATTTGAGGTGTTGCCCTAGAGAAACAACCTAACATATAGAAAAGTTTTATACAAAACTATTCAGTAGTGATAGTGTTGTTGTTGGACACTCAGTTGTGTCTGACTCTTTGCGACCCCACGGACTGTAGCCCACCAGGCTCCTCTGTCCAGGGGATTTTTCAGACAAGAATACTGAAATAAGTTGTCATTTCCTCCTCCAGGGGATCTTGCTGACCCAGGGATGGAACCTGTGTCTCCTGCTTCTCCTGCATTGGCAGGTGGATTCTTTACCCCTGAGCCACTTGGGAAGCCCTAACAGAAGTGAAAAAACCCATAGCAATGTGCAATGCTAGAGAACTGGTACAGATTAGTAAATACAGGTAATTTTATACAATCATGGAAAATGATAGCCATAAGTTAATACATAAAAGACCCAAGTACAAAATTAAATTTATTGTATGGTCAAAATATTTGAGTATGAATACCCAGAAAAAATAATACCAAAATTACATCACTGATTCTCTTAAGATGGTAGATGAGATGGCTGAATCATAGGTATTGTTTTCTTTTTCAGAATATCTACAATGTGGTTATATTGTTTTTATAAATAAAAATTTTACCCCATGCCTCACATTGTTATTTGAGACCTGGAAGCCTGAGGTGGTGAAAAGAGAAAGTTCTCAGAATCGAGAGAGTAGCGTTGACATATATTCACTGCCATGTGTAAAATAGATAGCTGGCGGGAAGCTTCTGTACAGCAAGGGAGCTCAGCTCAATGCTCGGTGGTGGCCTGGAGATGTGGGATGGGGGGAGAAGGTAGAAGGGAGGTCCAAGAGGGAAGGGATATACATAAACTTATAGCTGATTTACTTTGCTGTACATCTAATCCCATCACTTCATGGGAAATAGATGGGGAAACAGTGAAAACAGTGTCAGACTTTATGTTTTGGGCTCCAAAATCACTGCAGATGGTGATTGCAGCCATGAAATTAAAAGACGCTTATTCCTTGGAAGGAAAGTTATGACCAACCTAGATAGCATATTCAAAAGCAGAGACATTACTTTGCCAACAGAGGTTCGTCTAGTCAAGGCTATGGTTTTTCCTGTGGTCATGTATGGATGTGAGAGTTGGACTGTGAAGAAGGCTGAGCACCGAAGAATTGATGCTTTTGAACTGTGGTGTTGGAGAAGACTCTTGAGAGTCCCCTGGACTGCAAGGAGATCCAACCAGTCCATTCTAAAGGAGATCAGCCCTGGGATTTCTTTGGGAGGACTGATGCTAAAGCTGAAACTCCAGTACTTTGGCCACCTCATGTGAAGAGTTGACTCATTGGAAAAGACTCTGATGCTGGGAGGGATTAGGGGCAGGAGGAGAAGGGGACGAGAGAGGATGCAATGGCTGGATGGCATCACCAACTCTATGGACATGAGTTTGAGTTAACTCCGGGAGTTGGTGATGGACAGGGAGGCCTGATGTGCTGCGATTCATGAGGTTGCAAAGAGTCGGACACAACTGAGCGACTGAACTGAACTGAACTGAACAGCAGAAACTAGCACATGGTAAAGCATTATCCTCCAATTAAAATTAAATGTTAAAAAAAAGAAAAGAGAAATTTCCCTGAACTGGTTTTACAGCACTGGAATTTACTGTCACGTGGCCTTAATTGAGAAGGCTGAGGGTGAGGTCCAGTTTTAATCCTTAAACAGGCAGACCATGTCAAAAGAGTTCTATATTGTTTCTCCTTTTGATAAAACACAAAACAACAACAACAAAAAAATCAAGTTTCTATCAGCTTGCTGCATCACCATTAACCATTACAAAAGCACAAGAAATCTTGAGTACTAAGAAGTCAGTGAAGTGAAAGTCGCTCAGTCGTGTCTGACTCTGCGACTCCATGGACTGTTTAGTCCATGGATTTCTCTAGGCCAGAATACTGGAGTGGGTAGCTGTTCCCTTCTCCAAGGGGTCTTTCCAACTCAGGGATCGAACCCAGGTCTCCCACATTGCAGGCGGATTCTTTACCAGCTGAGCCACCAGAAAGTGAAAGTGAAGTAGCTCAGCCGTGTTCGAATCTGACACTTTGCAACCCCATGGACTGTAGCATACCAGGCTCCTCCTTCCATGGGATTTTCCAGACAAGAGTACTGGAGTGGGTTGCCATTTTCTTCTGGGTGGATTATAAATCTTTGAGTAGCAGTATTTCAAATTGGTACCCTGGAATTAGTTTATTTTACACATATATCTTAAAAAATCTTCAACTACTCAGCAATTCTACCCCTTCAGCTCCACCTAGTCTCTTATCTCTTCCACCTCATAATCTACAATTATTAGCCCCAAGCAGCTAGTTTTTCCCCTTTGCTTTTACTTTTTTTTAAAATTGTTTTAATTGGAGGCTAATTACTTTACAATATTGTATTGGTTTTGCCATACACTGACATGAATCAGCCATGGGTATACATGTGTTCCCCATCCTGAACCCCCCTCCCACCTCACTACCCATCCCATCCCTCTGGGTCATCCCAGTGCACCAGCCCTGTATCCTGCATCGAACCTGGACTGGCGATTCATTTCACATATGATGTTATACATGTTTCAGTGCTATTCTCCCAAACCATCCCACCCTTGCCCTTTCCCACAAAGTCCAAAAGACTGTTCTATACATCTGTGTCTCTTTTGCTGTCTCACATAGAGGGTTATCGTTACCATCTTTCTAAATTCCATATATATGTGTTAGTATACTGTATTGGTGTTTTTCTTTCTGGCTTACTTCACTGTGTATAATAGGCTCCAGTTTCATCCATCTCATTAGAACTGATTCAAATGTATTCCTCTTAATGGCTGAGTAATATTTCATTGTGTATATGCTTTTACTATTGAGAAACTCATTCCTAACTATTAGCATTCCTTCTTTCCATGTCAATTTATCTCTTGATCTTTTAAGTATGCTTCATGGCCACTTGCCCTCTACTCTCTGGAACCCCTATACTACTAGAAATCATTTATTTGGAAAAGATTTAGGAAATGCTTTTCTCTTTAACTTCTAATAATTTTTGAAATGAACATTTCCCCATGCTCACATCTGATGTTTAAAAAATATTAAGTGAGATGACTGTTTCTCCCACCGACTATTTCTGGTTGCTTGTTCTGCTTCTTTCGACTCACAGTTTCTCTCTTCAACTTCAAAATAACCATATCACTTAAGGATTCTCCTTATGCAAAAGCTAGAACTAGGACAGTCAGTCCTTCTCAATATTTTGTGTTTATTTCATTCTTCTTAGAATTTTTGGCAGCAAACTTAAAAGTTAGTATGAAATCCAAAACAAATTTAGAAGAAAATATATGTATTACAAAGCAAAACCACCACAGTACCACTCCATTTCTAATCTTTATGAAAGCTTTCACTGCTAACGGCCCATTTACTGGATCACTCTTCAGAACAGTTCAGTTCAGTCGCTCAGTCATGTCCAACTCTTTGCGACCCATGAACTGCAGCACACCAGGCCTCCCTGTCCATCACCAACTCCCGGAGTATACCCAATTCATGTCTGCTGAGTCAGTGATGCCACCCAACCATCCTGTCCTCTGTCATTCCTTTCTCTTCCTGGTCTCAATTTTTCCCAGCATCAGGGTCTTTCCATTGAGTCAGATCTTCACTTCAGGTGGCCAAAGTATTGGAGTTTCAGTTTCAACATCAGTCCTTCCAAAGAACACCCAGGACTGATCTCCTTTAGGATGAACTGGTTGAATCTCCTTGCAGTTCAAGGGACTCTCAAGAGGCTTCTCCAACACCACAGTTCAAAAGCATCAATTCTTCCAGCACTCAGCTTTCTTTATAGTCCAACACTCACATCTATACATGACTACTGGGAAAACCATAGCCTTGACTAGACGAACATTTGTTGACAAAGTAATGTCTCTGGTTTTTAATATGCTCTCTAGGTTGGTCATAACTTTCCTTCCAAGGAGTGTCTTTTAATTTCATGGCTGCAATCACCATCTGCAGTGATTTTTGGAGCCTCAAAAAATAAAGTCAGCCACTGTTTCACTGTTTCCCCATCTATTTGCCATGAAGTGATGGGACCAGATGCCATGATCTTCGTTTTCTGAATGTTGAGCTTTAAGTCAACTTTTTCACTCTCCTCTTTCACTTTCATCAAGAGGCTCTTTAGTTCTTCTTCATTTTCTGCCATAAGGGTGGTGTCATCTGCATATCTGAGGTTGTTGATATTTCTCCTGGCAATCTTAATTCCAGCTTGTGATTCTTCCAGCCCAGAGTTTCTCCTGATGTACTCTGCATAGAAGTTAAATAAGCAGGGTGACAATATACAGCTTTGATGTACTCCTTTTCCTATTTGGAACCAGTCTGTTGTTCCATGTCCAGTTCTAACTGTTGCTTCCTAACTTGCATACAGGTTTCTCAAGAGGCAGGTCAGGTGGTCTGGTATTCCCTTCACTTTCAGAATTTTCCACAGTATATTGTGATGTACATAGTCAAAGGCTTTGGCATAGTCAATAAAGCAGAAATAGATGTTTTTCTGGATATCTCCCGCTTTTTTGAGATGGGGGTGGAGAGGGGAGAAAGAGCCAGGCGTCAGACATTGTCAGGTTCTGAGTGATTTCAGGGCGCTCCCAGGGCTGGCGTTGGTGGCTCTGAGGGTCTTAGGGAGATCGCCTCAGCTCATCACATTACTTGGTGCTGGACAGGCTCCTCAAACAGAAGCCAACCTAAAGATTTCACATCTGCAGCCTGTTACTCAATCACCCAGTGTCTCAAGAGACAAGGTAACAGGATTTGTTGATTTGGCAAGAGAGGTTGTTATGGCCTCCCAGGCAACATTAAGCACATCTCACTACAATTGCTCTGCCTGGGCTTAATTTCAGATATGCTCCCTTTTAGCTTTAACAGATACGCTCCCTTTTACCTTTATCAGATACGGTGCTTCAGAGCCTGATCTAAATCTGCTGCTAAGTGGACTATGGTTTTATTTTTAAACCTTCCCTAACAACCTCACTGAACTATTGCATGCCCACTGTGTGGAATTTTTTCTCTGTATATGTCTGGGAGCATTGTTTTCCTCCAGTTTTCAGCAACTGTTTCATTGGAGTACAATCCAATTGCCTGGAGATTGTGGTAGAATCAGATTTCAGTAAGTATTTAATGAGTACTCATTGTATGCAGGCGGACTGTTATATGCACAGGAGAAAATGCGTACTGTTACATGCGTTGAATGAAGACGGTATGACTGGTCTTCTTAAGGAAGTCCCACTGTAATCAAGATGGCCAAAGAGCAAAATGCGTAAGTCCAATAAAATACATTGAAATAAGTTCTTATTCTTTTTATAAAGACATTGTGAAAGAACAGGGTGACTTCTGAGGAAAGGAGGAAGACACAACACAAGTTATGGTGGCAACAGAACTTAGTCATCCCAACACGGTAACTCTTTCTGATTGATGAATATACACTGAAAAAAACTAGAGGCATACAAGCTGTAAAGAAGAGAAATAAAATATTAATAGTAACCCTACAACCCAGATAAAGCAGGATTATTTTATTTTTAGGTATGAATATGTGTACATATATGTGAGTGACTGTGCATTTTTATATGCATGTTTACAAGTCATATATTCAGGTATATATACATTATTCATGAGTATATGGTATATGTTTATATGTGCATATATATTTGAACACATCCTTGGTGTATTATGTGTGTGTATATATATATATATACACACATACTCTTTCATTTATATTTGTACTAAATATTGATGCATTGTATATTCACACACACTTCTGAGGTATCTGAGAGGAACAGAATAATAGCAGCCCTCTTTCCTGACCAGGTTCTTGTTCGGTTGAGAAATAAAGAATAGAAGAGGAAGTCTGTAATAATTCTAGTGCTGGTAAAAATTAAGTTGGAGAACATCAGTTCAGTTCAGTCGCTCAGTCGTGTCTAACTCTTTGCAACCCCATGGACTGCAGTATGCCAGGCTTCCTTGTCCATCATCACCTGCCAGAGCTTGCTCAAACTCATGTCCAATGAGTCGGTGATCCCATCCAACCATCTCATCCTCTGTCGTCTCCTTGCCTCCTGCCTTCAATCTTTCCCCTCATCAAGGTCTTTTTCAAGGAGTCAATTCTTTGCATCAGGTGGCCAAAATGTTGGACTTTCAACCTCAGCATCAGTCCTTCCAATGAATATTCAGGAATGATTTCCTTTAGGATAGACTTGTTGGATCTCCTTGCAGTCCAAGGGACTCTCAAGAGTCTTCTCCAACACCACAGTTCAAAAGCATCAATTCTTCGGCACTCAGCTTTCTTTATAGTCCAAGTCTCACATCCATACATGACTACTGGAAAAATCATAGCTTTGACTAGCTGGACATTTGTTGACAAAGCAATGTCTCTGCTTTTCAGTATTCTGTCTAGGTTGGTCATAGATTTTCTTCCAAGGATCAAGCATATTTTAATTTCATGGCTGCAGTCATCATCTGCAGTAGTTTTAGAGCCCCCCAAAATAAAGTCTGTCACTGTTTCCATTGTTCCCCATTTGTCTTCATGAACTGGTGGAACCGGATGCCAAGATTTGTTTTTTGAATGTTGAGTTTTAAGCCAGCTTTTTCACTTTCTGCTCTCACTTTACTCAAGAAGTTCTTCTTTAGTTCTTCTTCACTTTCTGCCATAAGGGTGGTGTCATCTGCATACCAGAAGTTATTGATATTTCTCCCAGCAATATTGATTTCAGCTTGTGCTTCATCCAGCCGTGCAACTCACATGATGTACTCCGCATATAAGTTAAATAAACAGGGTGACAATATACGGCCTTGACGTACTCCTTTCCCAGTTTTGAACCAGTCCGTTGTTCCATGTCCGGTTCTAACTGTTGCTTCTTGACTGCATACAGATTTCTCAGGAGGCAGGGCAGGTGGTCTGGTATTCCCATCTCTTGAAGAATTTTCCAGTTTGTTGTGATCCACATAGTCAAAAGCTTTGGTGTAATCAATAAAGCAGAGGTAGATGTTTTTCTGGTATTCTCTTGTTTTTTCTATGATCCAGGAGATGATGGCAATTTGATCTCTGGTTCCTCTGCCTTTTCTAAATACAGGTTAAACATCTGGAAGTTCACAGTTCATGCACTGTTGAAGCCTGGCTTAGAGAATTTTGATCATTACTTTGCTAGCATGTGAGATGAGCACAATTGTATGGTAGTTTCAACATTCCAGATGTTCAAGCTGGTTTTAGAAAAGGCAGAGGAACCAGAGATCAAATTGCCAATATCCAATGGATCATCGAAAAAGCAAAAGACTTTCAGAAAAACATCTATTTCTGCTTTATTAACTACACCAAAGCCTTTGACTATGTGGATCACAATAAACTGTGGAAAATTCTGAAAGAGATGGGAATGCCAGACCACCTGACCTGCCTCTTGAGAAACCTGTATGCAGGTCAGGAAGCAACAGTTAGAACTGGACATGGAACAACAGACTGGTTCCAAATAGGAAAAGGAGTATGTCAAGGCTGTATATTGTCACCCTGCTTATTTAACTTATATGCAGAGTACATCAGGAGAGACGCTGGGCTGGAAGAAGCACAAGCTGGAATCAAGATTGCTGGGAGAAATATCAATAACCTCAGATATGCAGATGGCACCACCCTTATGGCAGAAAGGGAAGAGGAACTAAAAAGCCTTTTGATGAAAGTGGAAGAGGAGAGTGAACAAGTTGGCTTAAAGCTCAACATTCAGAAAATGCAGTTCCGGACCTGGGGAGAACAAATTCCATTAGTAGTTGTGTTGGCCCTGGGGGAGCAGAGTAAAATTTAAATTTCTTGTAAGTAGGCTTCTTCCCAAAAAGGAGAAAAGGATGAGCTAAATTTAGTCTTTACAAATGTACAGATGTATGTACTTACTATGGAATATAAATGACTATATATGTATTCTGTAACATAAATGTAATTACAAATATATGTGGTGCAGTGACTCAATCTAGTACAAAACACATTCTCAAGTAATTAACCATTATTAATCTAATCCTTAAGCCAAATTATGTTTACCTATATTGGCCTGAACAAGTTATCAGAAGTTTTGCAATGAGATTATATGGCAACACTATGATACTCTAATCACAAAATACATAAAGACCTCCTATTCATAAAATTTCAACAATAAAGATGCCTTAATTTTACCTCTAAGCCCTCTGTGAATATTAAACTTCTATGAAGAAATTAAAACTCAAAGATTAAATACTCTTGCATGTTAAATCCAGAGGAAATAAGGCTCAAAGTCAAATCCCCTTGACTTAAAAAAATAAAGTTCCAAAGTCCTCCTTTCCAATTTGTAATTCTGCTCAGTTAAGTCAGAGAAGTTCACCACGGATGGATAGAAATGCATACAGTTGGGTGTTTTTCTTTCAGCAGCTACAGCCTGGGATGGATGTGAATCCTTTAAGGCCTCAGAAATGTTTAGTTCACTGCCAAGACACCATTTTCACTCTAATGTGTGTGCGTGCTACGTAGTTTCTCTCATGCCTCACTCTGTGCAACTCTATGGACTGTAGTCCGAAAGGCTCCTAGGTCCATGGGATTCTCCAAGCAAGAATACTGGAATGGGTTACCATGCCCTCTCCAGAGGATCTTCTTGACCCAGGGATCTAACCTGCATCTTATGTCTCTTGCATTGGCAGGCTGGTTCCTTACCACTAGCACCAACTGGGAAGCTCTTGCACTCAAATCAGTTCAGTCCAGTTCATTCCAGTTTGGTTGCTCAGTCATGTCTGACTCTTTGCATCCCCAAGGACTACAGCATGCCAGGTCTCCCTGTCACTCACCAATTCCTGGAGCTTTCTCAAGCTCATGTCCATTGAGTCTGTGATGCCATCCAACCATCTCATCCTCTGTTGTCCCCTTCTCCTCCTGCCTTTAATCTTTCCCAGCATCAGGGTCTTTTCTAATGAGTCAGTTCTTTGCAGCAGGTGAACAAAGTATTGGAGCTTCAGTTTCAGCATCAGTCCTTCCAATGAATATTCAGGACTGACTTATTTTAGGATTGACTAGTTGGATCTCCTTGTGGCACAAGGGACTCTCAAGAGTATTCCCCAACACCATAGTTCAAAAGCATCAATTTTTCAGTGCTCAGCTTTCTTTATAGCCCAACTCTTATATCCATATATGACTACTGGAAAAATCATAGCTTTGACCTGATGGACCTTTGTTGTCAAAGTAATGTATCTGCTTTTTAATACACTGTCTAGATTGGTCATAGCTTTTCTTCCAAGGAACAAGTGTCTTTTAATTTCATGGCTGTAATCACCATCTGCAGTGAATTTGGAGCCCAAGAAAATAAAGTCTGTCACTATTTCCATTGTTTCCCCATCTATTTGCCATGAAGTGATGATTCAGATGCCATGATCTTTGTTTTTTGAATCTTGAGTTTTAAGCCAGCTTTGTTTAATCTACTCTGTCACATTCATCGTGAGGCTCTTTACTTCCTCTTCACTTTCTGCCATGAGTGGTGTCATCTGCATATCATGTTATTAATATTTCTCCTGGCAATCTTGATTCCAGGTTGTGCTTCATCCAGCCCAGCATTTCGCATGATGTACTCTGCATAGAAGTTAAATAAGCAGGGTGACAATATACAGTCTTGATGCACTCCTTTACCAGTTTTGAACCAGTCTGTTGTTCCATGCCGGTTCTAACTTACTTCTTGACCTGCATACTTATTTCGCAGGAGGCAGGTCAGGTGGTCTGGTATTCCCATCTCTTGAATAATTTTCCACAGTTTTTTGTGATCCACACAGTCAAAGGCTTTAACTTAGGTAATAAAGTAGACACAGATGTTTTTCTGGAATTCTCTTGTTTTTTCTATGATCTAGCAGATGTTGGCAATTTGATCTCTGGTTCCTCTGCCTTTTCTAAATCCATCTTGGACATCTGGAAGTTCATGGTTCACGTACTGTTGAAGCCTGGCTTGGAGAATTTTGAGCATTACTTTACTAGCGTGTGAGATGAGTGCAACTGTGCATTTCAGTTCAGTTCAGTCTCTCAGTCATGTCTGACTCTTTGCAACCTCATGAATGGCAGCACGCCAGGCTTCCCTGTCCATCACCAACTCCCGGAGTTCACCCAAACTCATGTCCATCGAGTCAGTGATGCCATCCAGCCATCTCAGCCTCTGTCATCCCCTTCTCCTCCTGCCCCCAATCCCTCCCAGCATCAGTCTTTTCCAATGAGTCAACTCTTCACATGAGGTGGCCAAAGTATTGGAGTTTCAGCTTCAGCAACAGTCCTTCCAAAGAACACCCGGGACAGATCTCCTTTAGAATGGACTGAGTGGATCTCCTTGCAGTCCAAGGGACTCTCAAGAGTCTTCTTCAACACCACAGTTCAAAAGCATCAATTCTTCGGCGCTCAGCCTTCTTCACAGTCCAACTCTCACATCCATACATGACCACAGGAAAAACCATAGCCTTGACTAGATGGACCTTTGTTGGCAAAGTTATCTCTGCTTTTGAATATGCTATCTAGGTTGGTCATAACTTTCCTTCCAAGGAGTAAGCGTCTTTTAATTTCATGGCTGCAGTCACCATCTGCAGTGATTTGGAGCCCAGAAAAATAAAGTCAGCCACTGTTTCCACTGTTTCCCCATCTATTTCCCATGAAGTGATGGGACCAGATGTCATGATCTTCATTTTCTGAATGTTGAGCTTTAAGCCAACCTTTTCACTCTCCTCTTTCACTTTCAAGAGGCTTTTTAGTTCCTCTTCACTTTCTGCCATAAGGATGGTGTCATCTGCATATCTGAGGTTATTGATATTTTTCCCCGCAATCTTAACTCCAGCTTGTGCTTCTTCCAGCTCAGCGTTTCTCATGATGTATTCTGCATACAAGTTAAATAAGCAGGGTGACAATATACAGCCTTGATGTGCTCCTTTTCCTATTTGGAACCAGTCTGTTGTTCCATGTCCAGTTCTGACTATTGCTTACTGACCTGCATAGAAGTTTCTCAAGAGGCAGGTCAGGTGGTCTGGTATTCCCATCTCTTTCAGAATTTTCCACAGTTGATTGTGATCCACACAGTCAAAGGCTTTGTGATAGTCAATAAAGCAGAAATAGATGTTTTTCTGGAACTCTCTTGCTTTTTCCATGATCCAGCGCATGTTGGCTATTTGTTCTCTGGTTCCTCTGCCTTTTCTAAAACCAGCTTGAACATCTGGAAGTTCGCAGTTCACGTATGCTGAAGCCTGGCTTGGAGACTTTAGAGCGTTACTTTACTAGCGTGTGAGATGAGTGCAATTGTGCAGTAGTTTGAGCATTCTTTGGCATTTCCTTTCTTTGGGATTGGAATGAAGACTGACCTTTTCCAGTCCTGTGGCCACTGCTGAGTTTTCCAAATTTGCTGGCATATTGAGTGCAGCACTTTCACCACATCATCTTTCAGGATTTGAAATAGCTCAATTGGAATTCCATCACCTCCACTAGCTTTGTTCGTAGTGATGCTTTCTAAGACCCACTTGACTTCACATTCCAGGATGTCTGGCTGTAGGTGAGTGATCACACCATTGTGATTATCTTTTTTGTTCAGTTCTTCTGTGTATTGTTGCTACCTCTTCTTAGTATCTTCTGCTTCTGTTAGGTCCATACCATTTCTGTCCTTTATTGAGCCCATCTTTGCATGAAATGCTTCCTTGGTATCTCTAATTTTCTTGAAGAGATCTCTAGTCTTTCCCATTCTGTTGTTTTCTTCTATTTCTTTGCATTGATCACTGAGGAAGGCTTTCTTATCTCTCCTTGCTATTCTTTGGAACTCTGCATTTAGATGCTTGTATCTTTCCTTTTCTCCTTTGCTTTTCACTTCTCTTCTTTTCACAGCTATTTGTAAGGCTTCCCCAGACAGCCATTTTGCTTTTTTTCATTTCTTTTCCATGGGGATGGTCTTGATCCCTGTTGCCTGTACAATGTCACGAACCTCCATCCTTAGTTCATCAAGCACTCTATCTATGCAATCTCAAAAACGACAGAATGATCTCTGTTCGTTTCCAAGGCAAACCATTCAATATCACAGTAATCCAAGTCTATGCCCCAACCAATAATCCTGAAGAAGCTGAAGTTGAACGGTTCTATGAAGACCTACAAGATCTTTTAGAACTAACACCCCAAAAAAATGTCCTTTTCACTATAGGGGACTGGAATGCAAAAGTAGGAAGTCAAGAAACACCTGGGGTGACAGGCAAATTTGGCCTTGTAATATGGAATGAAGCAGGGCAAAGGCTAATAGAGTTTTGCCAAGAGAACACACTGGTCATAGCAAACACCTTCTTCCAACAACACAAGAGAAGACTCTACACACGGACATCACCAGATGGTCAACACTGAAATCAGATTGATCATATTATTTGCAGCCAAAGATGGAGAAGCTCTATACAGTCAGCAAAAACAAGACCGGGGGCTGACTGTGGCTCAGATCATGAACTCCTTATGCCAAATTCAGACTTAAACTGAAGAAAGTAGGGAAAACCACTGGACCACTCAGGTATGACCTAAGTCAAATTGTGCATTTAGGTCACCACAAAGCAGAATTCCCTGTGCTTTGCACCAGGTTCTCATTAGTTCTCTATTTTATACATAGTATCAGTAGTGAATATATGTTAATCTTAATCTCCCAGTTCACCCCCCCCCCATCCTCCTTGGTGTCCATACACTTGTTCTCTACATCTGAAAATACAGTGTTTTGCACCATCCTTTTTTCACTTAAAACTTTGCTTCAGAGATTATTTTATATAAGTATTAGGTCTGAAACTGAAAGTGTTAGTTGCTCAGTCGGGTTTGACTCTTTGCAACCCCATGGACTTGTAGCCAGGCTCCTCTGTCTGTGGAATTCTCCAGGCAAAAATACTGGAGTGGTTAGCCATTCCTTTCTCCAGAGGATCTTCCTGACCCAGGGTTAGAACCCGCATATTTTGTACTGGCAGGTAAATTCTTTACTCTCTGAACCACCAGGGAAGCCCATATATAGGTCTACCTCAATTTTTGAAAAAGCAACAATAAAAGACCTAATTTTTTTTTCATAGACCAAGGTATGTCTACAACAGTGGTTATGAGACTAAACTCTGAGTTCAGATCCCAGCTGTACCATTTACTAGCTGCATGTCCCTGGGCAAGTTACTTACTTCTCTGTGTCCCAGTTCCCTCATCTATAAAAGGAGGATAATAGTCATCTGAGCTCTCAGTTTTACTGAGAGGAAATAAAAGAATCAACACAAATAAAACACTTAAAATAGTATCTGATACTTGGTAAGCAGTCAACATTTTTTTAAATTATCCAGTTCCCTATAAAAAGACATTAGATTATTTCCAATATTTTTATATTACAAAGAATTCTATAATAAATATCCTCATATAAACTCATTCTGCACTTACACAAGAATATCTGTAGGAAAATTTCTGAAAGTAGAAATCTCCAGGTCAAATGGAATCTTCATTTTATATATTCCTGCCTATTGCCAAGCCATCCTCCACTCAGACTAATTTATTCTCTACTCCCGGTATGTGCGCTTTTCCTCTTTCCATTGCCAATGTGACGGTTAAAAAATGACATTGCAGCATAATTCTAACTTCAATTACCTTTTTATGTTAAGCATTTTTTCATATGTTTCAGAGCCTTTTGCATTTCTGTTTCTCTTTTTTTAGGATCAATTCATTCATATAATTGCCCCATTTTTTATTCCTTTTCTTCATTTAACTATCACATTTTTCTAAAATGTAAGTGGCCAGCACAGATCTCTGACTCACTCCCCTTTCCACTGAAATTGCAACCTCCGCCTCTGATTTGCTCTAAAGCCTCTGCCTGGAAGTCACCAGTGACCTCCTAATTGCTCCATTTAATTGCATCTTCTCAGTCAGAATTCTTTCTGCATTTTCAAATGCACTTGTCCATAACCCCTCCTGGGACATTCAGGAGATTTCTGAACCACACACTTCTGATGCTCCTCAGAGTCCCCTACCTGCTTCCAGTTCTTTGAGGGTGACCATGTAGGGTCAGCTGCCAGTTAAGTTAAGGACCATCACATAATTTACCATCCAATCCAGTATACTTTTTAGACTAAAAGAGGTGCTTTTAATAATCATTCCAGGGCAACAATTAAAAACAGAAGAATCTGTTTATAACTGAGACATATGATGACTCTACTCAAGCCTCTTAGAGCTTCCCAGGTGGCGCTAGTGGTAAAGAACCCACCTGCCAAGGCAGGAGACCTAAGAGATGTGGGTTCGATGAAGATCCCCTGGAGGAGGGCATGGCTACCACTCCAGTATTCTTGCCTGGAGAATCTCAAGGACAGAGAAGCCTGGCAGGCTACAGTCCATGGGGTGGCAAGAAGTCAGACACAACTGAAGGTACTTTAGCATGCAGGCACACACTCAAGCCTCTTAACCATCGTTCTGTCAACTGTTTTCTTGCTTCTCAAGTATCCAGAGCTTTACTTTAAAGCGTTGGTGACTGAGCTTTGCCAGGTATTTCTGGGAAGTGCATTCCTCTAAGATGAGGTGAGAAGTAGCTTAATTTATCACAGTATCCTGCTTCCCTTCTGTACCTCCAATCAAGCATTGAATCACCTGGGGTTTTAAGAATTGTTCTACTAGAAACTTTGGGGTCTCAGAGAAAGTATATTATCAGAGAATGTAGAGCATGTCCATATTTGAAACAGGGACCCAGTAGCTAAGTGAACAACTTTCGATGAAGCATGTGGGCAGGGAAGATGAGCTGAGCTCTTAAAGGTGGATGCTCAAAGGCCCTCTAGAAGCTCAACGTGGCCACATCTTTCCAACAAATGATATATTTCATTTTAAGCCATTGGAATTTTCTGATATCGTGATTGCTCATTTGTGAAAACTGCTGCAGTTGCTTTAAATTTGCTTGACCCAACACTCTGGAAGGGATTCCCTCTCTGCCCAAAGAGACACTGCTGGAACAGGTGGCAGAAGGTGAACCTCTGATGGGCACGCAGCATCGTTGGCATGAACTCCTCCTCCTGCTGGGGGGCAGCCCATTCATCCCCCATGCCTGTGAGCCATGCAGCTGCTTGGGAGGTTTCACGCAGGCTGGACTGGAGCTGCCTCAGTCTCTGCCTCATCTCTTCCTACATCCATATATAAGTCTGGCTTATGGGGATAACCTTGTATTCTTTGTGTAGCTCATAAAAGGGATTTTTGTGGCTAACAGCAAGAAAGATGTGATACAAAGGCTATGTTTATGGACCAGGAATCCACAAGGTGGGTAGAGACTCTCTTTTATAAATAAATTTTATGTGGGGACAATGTAGGGCCTCTGGCTACAAGCCAGTTTCCTCACCCTAATAAAATCCTTCATAGATACCTACCTAAGGGCAGGAGAAATCAGAGGAAATAAATGGAGACAGAGGAAATAAACCTTCAAATGCAAAGTGGATTATCTCAAGATATAAGGCCACATGTCCTTCTATCGTTTGGTGTAAATAAAAATTCTCATTTACTTATATGTAATGAGACTATCCCCAACATCAGGCATATGGATTTGTCAGCAGATCAAGAAAAAGGGGTCTGGAAATTGTAACAGAGAAGAACAAGTGAAAGTGAAAGTCACTAAGTCATGTCCAACTCTTTGCGACCTCATGGACTCTACAATCCATGGAATTCTCCAGGCCAGAATACTGGAATGGGTAGCCTTTCCCTTTTCCAGGGATCTTCCCAACCCAAGGATCAAACCCAGGTCTCCTGCATTGCAGGCAGATTCTTTACCAGCTGAGCCACGAGGGAAGCCCAAACCTGACCCCATATTTCATATATTCCTTTAGCTCTAACCCTCATGCTCTGTTGCCTGTGCTTAGTCATCCAGGCTTTGCTGAACTGCCTTATATACCTTCTACCTTTGCTCATTTTAATCTGTATCCTTTCACTGAAATAAACCATAACCATGAGTATAACAACATCTGAGTTCTGTGAGTCTATCTAGCAAATCACTGAACCTGAGGGTGGTCTGGGACCCCTAGCACAGTATTTCTTAGTGGCTTATTTAGAATTAGGGAGAAACCTAAGAGCACCTGGGTTACACAAAGTGTGGTAAAGGGACAAGCAAAATAATACAGTAATTAGCATTGTATTGACACTTTATACTTTACAGCAAGTTCTCTTTTAATCCTCCCAAAACTCTGTGAAGTGTGTATTATGCTCATTTTTTTTTTTTTCAGATAAAAGACTGTTTGTTGTTGTTATTGAGTCGCTAAGTCATGTCCAACTCTTTTCCACCCAATAGACTGTAGCCCACCAGGCTTCTCTGTCCATGGAATTTTCTAGGCAAGAATATTGGAGTGGGTTGCCATGCTCTTCTCCAGGGGATCTTCCTGACCCAGGAGTCATACCCACGTCTCTTATGTCTCCTGAACTGGCAGGCTGGTTCTTTCCCACTAGTACCACCTAGGAAGACCAATAAAAGACTGGGCTCAGAAGGTAAAAAACCCACCTGCAATGCATGAGACCTGGCTTCAGTCCTGGGTTGGGAAGATCCCCTGGAGGAGAGCATGGCAATCCACTCCAGTATTCTTGCCTGGATAATCCCACGGACAGAGGAGTCTGGTGGGCTACAGTCCATGGGGTCTCAAAGAGTCGGACACAAGTGACTAAGCACACACAGTTAGTAATTACTGTACAGATAATTATCTAAAAACTTACTGGATTAAAGCAACAAACAATTATTATCTCACAATTTCTGAGACTCTGGAATCCCACAGTGGCTTAGTTGGATATTTCTGACTCAGGATATTCGAGGGTTTGCACTATATTATAAAGCCTTGACTGGAATCCCAAGCTCTACTTCCGAGAAGACTCACCCTAATGGCTATTGGCTGGAACCCTCAGATCCTTGCTGGCTATTAACTGGAAGCCTGAAGTGACTTACCTATAGGCTTCTCCATAGAATTGCCTGAGCATCCTCAAGACAAGGAAGCAGGTTTCTCCAAAGACACATGCTGCCTATGGCAGAAGCCACCATCTTTATAATCTAATCTCCAAAGTGATCTAACATCATTACTGCCAAACATCATTGGTCACACAGGTGAAACCTGGTCCAGTGAGGGAGGGGATCACACAGGGCTCACTGAGGGTCATCTTGGAGGCTGACTACCACAGGAACTGAGAAGTTAGCATGTAAGCATAAGATCACACTGTGACAGGCAAAGGAAGAAACTGCACTCCTGTCTCTTGACTCTAAATCCTTAGAAGTTACCCCACAATTGACCTATAAACATTCTCTTTGGTTATAAGAGAAGTAGATGAAAAACTACTTTAATCCTTACAGAAAGTGAAAGTCACTCAGTTGTGTCTGACTCTTTGTGATGCTGTGGGACTATACAGTCTATGGACTTCTCCAGGCTAGAATTCTGGAGTGGGCACCTGTTCCCTTCTCCGGGGGATCTTCCCAACTCAGGGATCGAACTCAAGTCTCCCACATCACAGGTGGATCCTTTACCAGCTGAACCACCAGGGAAGCCCAAGAATACTGGAGTGGGTAGCCTATCCCTTCTCCAGGGGATCTTCCCGACTCAGGAATCAAACTGGGGTCTTCTGCATTGCAGAGAGATTCTTCACCAACTGAGCTACCAGCATTTTATAGATCAGAATGTTGTTTTAGTGGCTAAGACATATCAGGCTCTTTCTGACTCCACGGACTTTAGCCTTCCAGGCTCCTCTGTCAAAGGGATTCTTCAGGAAAAAATACTGGAGTGGGTTGCAATTTCCTTCTCCAGGGCATCTTCCCCACCCAAGGATTGAACCCATGTTTCCTGCTTGGTAGGCAGATTCTTTACTTCTGAGCCACTTGGGAAGCCCATAGATCAGAATAAAGGTTCAGAAAACTTACCTTTCCTTTTCCATATTCTATTATTCAAAATTGCTCTGTATCATGCTATAGGAGCAAAATATAAAATGAAACACCCATTTTGTTCCTTCATTTTTCTACTTGTTATTTTTTACCTAGTCTGAAATATCAATGATTGTATTACTGGAAAAGAAGAATGCTGCTGATAAAATTATGAAGCAATGATTTAATACATGTACTACACAATCCATGGATTAGTCACACTAGCCTCTCATTGCCCTGAAATTTCTTCCATCTCTTCTGAGACACTTGTCAATTTCTTCTACTTTCAACTACATTGTTTAGAATCAAATGAAATGATCCTTTATTTTTTCTTAATTTTTAAGTTTTATACTAGACTATAATTGACTTACAAGGTTGTGTAATTTCTGGTGTACAGTAAAGTGACTCAGTTATACATGTGCATATATCTATTCTTTCTCAAACTCTTTTCCCATATAGGTTATTACAGAGTATTGAGCAGAGTCCTCCGTGCTGTATAGCAGTGGCTTGTTGGTTATCTATTTTAAATATAGTAGTGTGTGTATGTCAGTCCCAAACTCCCAATTTATTCCCTCCCTCATCTTTCAATCCTTTTGTACATATCGCATTAGAAAAACATAATATAGCTTCATTACTTGTCAATATTTTATCTCTTAAGTCCTTGGTTTTTGCTCTACTTTAAAAAAAAGTAAAATTTTAGTTATTCCACCAGTAATGAATATTTGTGTCACTAAGAGCAAGTTTATGCCCTGCTGTGTCTGTGTCTTTTTGCTTCCATTCTAACTTACATTCAATACCAATTAAACTTCATCTGCAGTAGGAGACTATGTGCATATCAGTAAATTAATGGAAGTGATGACAAAAAGGAACAGTCTTCACCAAGTTGTCTATATCCACCGGGTGGAAATAATGCTAAGATACCCTTGACCCTATGATGACTGTTGATTTCTAATATGTTGACATACAAAAGCTGTCTTAGAATCAACGAAATTCTATTTTTCTCCAAGTTTTACTCTAACAATGATAACTGGAACACAGCCATTAATTTCAAGTTGCAATTCAATCTAACTGAAAGCAAATCAGGCTTCTTTTACCCCACTTATCATATCCTCAAGCACAGCTTTATGTTTCACATCTCTCAAAAGTAAGTGAGAAATCAACTCAACATACCACATCTGGTGTTTAAAAGAGAATTGGAGAGTCGGCCATTAAAGTAGTTTATTTCAGCATGCGGTGGACCTCCACTGACAGAGCCTGACACGTATTATTGGGATAAAATGAAAAACAGAAACAATTGTCTTTGCAAAACAACGGCTTGTGAATCTCTTCTAACCAGCGATTTCAATAAATGAGAGAAACGCTCAGGAAGAGGTCAGGAATGGTTTCTGAGAACTGATGGAGTGAGATGGATCGAGAGGCCAATGCCACGTGCAGCTATGTCACCCTGACAGTCACAGCACCTAGGAGACAGCTTTCATTTATTCTACAAGCGTTTGTTTGCATTTCGGCTGTGTACATTTTAGACGCAAGTTGTGTTCATTTTTTATTTGCTGTCATAACTAGTTACCGCGAGGCAACTGGCTTAAAATAGTACACATTTCCATCTTACAATTCTAGAGGTCAGAATTCTGACACGAATGTCACTAGGCTCACATCAGGATGTCAGCAGGGCTGTGTTCCTTTCGGGGGATCTGAGGAGCAAATGGATCTCCTTGCTTCTTCCAGTTCCTTGAAGTCTCCCATATTCTCTGCTCACAGCTTCTTTTCTCCATTTTCGAAACCAGCAGTGTTGCATCTGACTATGAGACATGACTCAGAGTCATGTCTCCCTCTGACTCCATTCATCTCCCTTTTCCACTATTAAGGACTCTTGTGATTACACTGGGCCCATCATATAATCCAGGGCTTATTTTAAGGTCCTATTTAAAGATAAGCTAATCAGCAACCTTAATTTCCCTTTTCAGGGTAACCTGACATGCTCACAGGGCTTCCCCAGTGATTTAGAAGTAAAAAGATGCCTGCCACACAGGAGACGCAGGATTCTCGGGTTTGATCCCTGGGTCAGGAAGATCCCCTGGAGGAGGAAACGGCAACTCACTCCAATATTCTTGAGGGGAAAATCCTATGGACATAGAAGCCTAGTGGGCTACAGTCCATGAGGTCACAAAGAGTTGGATTTGATTGAGCACGCATAACATGTTCACAGGTTAGGGGTTCCCCACGGGTATCTCTGAGGGGCCATTATTCTGCATAACATACTACTTTTGTTCTTAAGATTGCCTATGCTTCAATTGACAAAATCATCTCAAAATTTTCAAATTTATCTTAGCATGCTAGAGATTTTAGGCTCATTTATTTTGCAACGTATATTTTTAGCACTCACTACCATTTTCATGAAAGACCACCAGGCTGTCTTAAAATAGGGCAGTTTCTTTCCTGTTATTGACTTTCTGAGGAAATAAATCACTTCACTTTTCTGAATCATAGCTTCCTGTGCTTAACATGTGCATAAATGTACATTTCCTATTTATCTCATGGAATTGTGATGGGATGAGCAAATATATGTAAAATATTATATTGTCATTGTTATACAAATATAAGGCAGCCTATATATTAGTAATAATGCTGGTTGTAATCATTTAAATTTTCTAATTGAACCACTAGCTTCTTATCACAGAAGCTTCAAGGTACTATAGGGAGTTATAGGCTCATGAGAAAACACCTCCTGTGCCTTCAAAGAAAGAACTATTGTATAAGCACAGCATTTCCTTTATGAGTTGAATGTATTTCAGTTCAGTTCAGTTCGGTTGCTCAGTCGTGTCTGACTCTTTGTGACCCCATGAATCGCAGCATGCCAGGCCTCCCTGTCCATCACCAACGCCTGGAGTTCACTCAAACTCACGTCCATCGAGTCGGGGATGCCATCCAGCCATCTCATCCTCTGTCGTCCCCTTCTCCTCCTGCCCCCAATCCCTCCCAGCATCAGAGTCTTTTCCAATGAGTCAACTCTTCACATGAGGTGGCCAAAGTACTGGAGTTTCAGCTTTAGCATCAGTCCTTCCAAAGAACACCTAAAACTCCTGTGATCCCCAGGGCGCTTCATCTTCAGAGGCTCTGGTTTGAAATAGACTGTGTGACAGTTATGATTGGCTACATCTTCCACTTTCTGCAGGTGGTACTTCCCTCCCCTCACCCCTTTCCATACCTACAATTGTATCGAGAAAGGAGACCTGCTTGTTTAAGCAAGAAGATGCACACAGGTGGGCCAGGGCCCATGGTCTTCAATTTAAGGGCACACTTTCATTTTCGATGCAATTAGCTATCTAATTGAGCATCCAAATTTAGCAGTGCATTTGCATGTGCAATTAATTATGACTTAAAAGCACTCTGAGTTAATGGTTTCTTTTCCATTATCTACAAATGTAATTACTGAAGGGTGGATTGAGTTTGGAAATCATTTGGGAAACTGTTTTTGCCCCACTGAAGCCCAAGGCTGTAAGTGGTAACAGTAAAAATCAGAAGACCACACCCAGAGGCATAAGGCTGAAAAGGGAGTTATTTGGTGGGTGTTGTGGGGCAAAGCTGCAGGACAGGACCAGACTGCTGATTGTGGTGTATGGTAATCTTTTTCTTGTTTACAGGCGTCAGCTCAAATTAGAGTCACCATATGATTTCACTCAGAAAAATGATAAAGACTGGCTTTGCAAAAGTAGATTTTTAGAGGGAAAAATACTCACATTAAACATAAAGAAAGCCTAAATGGAGACAATATCTATGTAATTTTTCATAAACTACAAATTAATTTCTAGTTCAGCATAGGAACATTGGTATAGTTTTCTTGATTAAAGGAAGTATAACCTTAAAAAAGAGATACATTTCAAATTAGGAGCCAATAAAAGTTAATAAAGAACAGATTGAAAGCCTAGTCATGGGGGAATTCACTGTGCATTCACAGGGAATTCTCCAATTCACTGCTGGAGAATATAAAAATGTTGAATAAGCAGACTGTGTACTTTCCACGGGTTGAACAATTAAAAAACTCTACTCTTGTTTCCTGAGGAAAACCAGTAAGTGTTATCTAACCTGAGATATCTGTAAATGTAATGATTGCAAGTTTGCAGTGAAAGAAGTTTAAGAAACATTACAGACTCTGAGCTCTTATATTTCCGTCCCCAAGGAGCACATAGACCCTGAGGATAGAGTGACACTTGCTTGGGTTTGTCTCCACAGGACTATTTAAGAGGGAGATTAGGGTTTTCATTGTTTTAAATAAATTGTTTCACATAAATAAATTAGTTAAAACTATGTTTGAAATTATCAAGAATTAAATTTTAAAATTATTGTTTAAAATAAATGTTTTAATTTCTTAAAATGAGATATATATATTAATCAGTTCAGTTCAGTCACTCAGTCGTGTCCGACTCTTTGTGACCCCATGAACCGCAGCACACCAATAAACACATATATTTTTTTTTAAAAAAGCAAACCAGTATAAACAATAAGTAAAAGTTTTCCTTCTCCCTCAGACTCCTGGTTCTTCTCCTCAGAGGTGATCACAGTTAACATTTTTCATGTATTACTCTAAAAAATAGATTCACTTAAAAATGTATACAATTTTTTGTACCACTGTATAATTTACCTCTATTTTGCTCCCTGCTTTTTTCATATTAAAAGTGCTTTGATTTCCTTGCATATCAAGACATTCAAATCTATCTCATTCCTTCTTATGGCTACTTTAGAAAGCTAATGAACAGGAGTATGATGATAGATTTGACTGTTCTCTTATGATGAATATCTGGGCATTTCTAGTTTTGTCTTTTATATATAATAATGGGAAGAATGTTGACGTAATCACCTTGGCATACTTTGGTATGAATATATAGAAAAAATTTAGAAATGAAATTACTGTGTCATATGTGAGTTTTAAATTCTGAGAGATCTTGGCAAACACATTTGTAGAATAACAATATTCAGCGCCACCAATAGTATCTGAGAATGCTAATTTTTCCAACACTATTCCAACCTATTATCAATATTTTAAAACTTTCCCAAAGCTAATGAAGAAAAGAATAATGAAAAGAAGAAAACTGATTTGCATTATTTTCATAATTATTACTGATGAAGTACAAGCTGGAATCAGGATTGTAGGGAGAAATATCAATAACCTCAGATACACAGATGACACCACCCTTACAGCAGAAAGCAAAGAGGAACTAAAGAGCCTCTTGATGAAAGTGAAAGAGGAGAGTGAAAAAGTTGGCTTAAAACTCAACATTCAGAAAACTAAGATCGTGGCATCTGGTCCTATCACTTAATGGGAAATAGATGGGGAAACAATGGAAACAGTGACAGACTTTGTTTTCTTGGGTTCCAAAATTACTGCAGATAGTGACTGCAGCCATGAAGTTAAAAGACGCTTGCTCCTTGGAAAATTAGCCATGACCAACCTAGACAGCAGAGACATTACTTTGCCAACAAATGTCTGTGTAGTTAAAACTGTGGTTGTTCCAGTAGTCATGTTTGGATGTGAGAGGTAGACCATACTTTTGAACTGCGGTGTTGGAGAAGACTCTTGAGAGTCCCTTGGACTGCAAGGAGATCAAACTATCCATCCTAAAGGAAATCAGTCCTGAATATTCATTGGAAGGACTGATACTGAAACTGAAGCTCCAATACTTTGGCCACCTGATGCAAAGAGCTGACTCATTTGAAAAGATTCCTGATGCTGGCAAAGATAGAAAGCAGGAGGAGAGGGGGATGACAGAGGACGAGATGGCTGGATGGAATCACTGACTCAGTAGACATAAGTTTGAGCAAGCTCCGGGAGACGGTTTTCCATTCAATTTTTGTCAGTTGACTCTTGCTTATAAAATCTTGTGTTCTGAAATGCTGAGATATCTCTAACTTTCTGCTGCTCATTATTCTTAAAAATTTATTTGGACAAGTGATTTGAGGTTTAGGAAGAGAAAGCTGTGTCTGGAGGGGATGTACGAATGTTTTACAAGGTTTCCTAAAGGTTTTCCTAGTCAGGACACTTTGACACTAGTTTCAAGGCTTGCGTTTCCCATTGTCATCAGACTATGACTATTGGCTTACTTAAGAAGTCCATCTTGTTAATTATTGTGGCGGAAGTCTACACTAAAATATATATTATACTCCCCATCTTGTGCATACCATGGATTTTGATGTCTATTTTGCCTCTTTAAATTTTATGGACCTAAACACAAATTTTAAATCTTTAAAATGGTAAACATTCATAAATCAAAATAACTTCTGGCCTCTGCCTTTATTTCTGGAATCTTTGCTTTGTTTTCCCTTTTACTTGTTGTGATAATTTCTCACTAGGTGTCAGTTATTTTATACTTTTCAAGAAAATCCATAAAGTAATTTAGTCAACATTTTTAGCTATAAGCAGTATGTTGTTTTCTAAGTAATGATTTTCCAGTACCTTAACTGAAAGTCCTCTGCTTTCATCATTATCGATTCTGCCATTCAACTTGGAAGCGGATGGTGATTTTTCTGCTCCTTTTCTAGTGATTTAAGAATAAAAATAATTGTACTTATCTCAAGGTTTTCTTTTGTTCTCTAGTGAATGCTTTTAGGTGTATGATTCTTTCTCTGAGTGCTGCTTTGGCTGCATACATGTAAGAAACGTGGGTTTGATCCCTGGGTCAGGAAGATCCCCCAGAGGAGAGCACGGCAACCCACTCCAATATTCTTGTCTGAAAAATCCCATAGAGGAGCCTGGTGGGCTACAGTCCATAGGGTCTCAAAGAATGGGACATGACCGAAGCAATTTAGCATGCACTTACCAGTTTTGATATGTGGTTAATTTTAAATACTTTGTATGATATATAATGATGTATACATGTCATTATACATTTGTCCAAACCCACAGAATGTGCAATAATAAGATGAATCCTAGGGTAAATGATGAATTCTTTTGTGGTTATGAAGTATCAATGTAGGTTCATCAGTTGTAACAAATGTACTACTCTGGTGGGATATATTAATAATAGGGAAGGTTGGGCATTTCTGGAGAGAGAAGGTATATGGGAAATCTCCATAGTTTCCTCTCATTTTTTGCTGTGAACATATAACCTCTCTTAAAAAACAACCTTTTGTAAAGCGAACAAACAAATACTATCCAGGGTCCACAGAACTGAGAGGTGGATCAGACATTTGCAGTCTTTTTGCTCCAAGGGCATTTGTTTTAGCTAGTTATTTGAGTCTAAAGCAAGTATCTGCAAACTTTTTATGTAAAGGCCCAGGTAGTAAATATTTTAGACTTAGAGAGCAATGTACAATCTGTGGCATATTCTTTTTGTTGTCCTTTTTTGCTACTGCTACTGCTAAGTTGCTTCAGTCGTGTCCAACTCTGTGCCACCCCATAGACAGCAGCCCACCAGGCCCCACCGTCCCTGGGATTCTCCAGGCAAGAACCCTGGAGTGGGTTGCCACTTCCTCCTCCAATGCATGAAAGTGAAAAGTGAAAGTGAAGTCGCTCAGTCGTGTCTGACTCTTAGCAACCCCATGGACTGCAGCCTACCAGGCTCCTCCATCCATGGGATTTTCCAGGCAAGAGTACTGGAGTGGGGTGCCATTGCCTTCAACCCTTTAAACATATTAAAAATTTTTGGATATAGTGCTAATGATTTCACTACACTGTGAATATAATCAATGCCAATGCAGTGCATGCTTAAATGGTTAGTTAAATGTGGAACAACTTTATAAAAGAGAAGACACCTTGCCTGCTCTGTGTCCTCCTGCCATCTAGAAGCAGCTAGCAGGAAAATCTCAGAAGCCAAGTGCTGAGAATGGTAGAGCAGTAAAAGGGAAGATGCCTGATTGGGTTATCACTAGGAGGTGAGCTACCTGACAGTCAGGATTATTTGTTATGGATTTGACAGGAGAAATAATTTTCTATCATTTAGGGGAAATTATAATTTTAATATGTGTACTATTATAACTATATGGTATAATTATAACTGCACATACTATAATTTCAATTATATATGTGTGTGTATGTATGTATATAAATACGTATATATGTGTATAATGTATGTACATGCATACAAATAAATGAGAGCTAAGGCTTCCCTTGTGGCTCAGATGGTAAAGAGTTTGCCTACAATGCAGGAGGACCTGAGTTCAATCCCTGGGTTGGGAAGATCCCCTGGAGGAGGGCATGGCAACCCACTCCAGTATTCTTGCCTGGAAAATCCCATGGACAGAGAAGCCTGGTGGGCTGTACTCCATGGGGTCGCATAGAGTTGGACACGACTGAGCAACTAACACACACACACATACACACACAAAACAAATGGAAATCCACAGTGCACATTTCAAGAGACTCAGTCTTGTCCTTGTCAAGACAAGTCTTCCCCAGTGACTCAGTGGTAAAGAATTCTCCTGCAATGCAGATGTAGGAGACCAGGTTCACCTGGGTCAGGAAGGCCCCCTCGAAGAGGGCATGACAACACACTCCCGTATTCTTGCCTGGAGAATTCCATGAACGAAGAGCCTGGTGGGCTACAGTCCATGGATCACAAACAGTTAGACACAACTGAAATGACTGAACACATGAGCAATCTTGTCCTCATCAAATTAGTGCCTAAACAGAAAGGTTTTGTTTGCAATGTCGATTTTTACATCTTTGTTTCCTGGGATGAGTTAGTAAGCCTTTCTGAGCATCATGCTTTTATGATTATAATGTCTACTTCTTAATGCTGTTTAAAGACTGTAGAAAAATGCCTCTTAAATTTTCAGTTCAGTTGAGTTGCTCAGTTGTGTCCAACTCTGTGATCCCATGGACTGCAGCCTGCCAGGCTTCCCTGTCCATCACTAACACAGAAGTTTACTCAAACTTATTTCCAACAAGTCAATGATGCCATCCAACCATCTCATCCTCTGTCGTACCCTTCTCCTCCTGCCTTCTATCTTTCCCATCATCAGTGTCTTTTCAAATGAGTCAGTTCTTTGCATCAGGTGGCCAAAGTATTGGAGCTTCACCTTCAGCATCAGTCCTTCCAATGAATATTCAAGACTGATTTCCTTTAGGATGGATGGTTGGATCTCCTTGCAGTCCAAGGGATTCTCAAGAGCTTTCTCCAACACCACAGTTCAAAAGCATCAATTCTTCAGTGCTCAGCTTTCTTTATAGTCCAACTCTCACATCCATATATGACTACTGGAAAAACCATAGATTTGACTAGAGAGATCTTTGTTGGCAAAGTAATGTCTCTGATTTTTAGTGTGCTGTCTAGATTGGTCATAGCTTTTCTTCCAAGGAGAAAGCATCTTTTAATTTCATGGCTGCTGTCACCATCTGCAGTGATTTTGGAGCCCCCCAAAATAGAGTCTCTCACTGTTTCCATTGTTTCCCCATCTATTTGCCATGAAGTGATGGGACCAGATGCCATGATCTTAGTTTTCTGAATGTTGAGTCCATGAAATTCTCCAGGCTATAGAGAATACTGGAGTGGGTAGCCTTTCCCCTCTCCTAGGGATCTTCCCAAGCAAGGGATTGAACCCAGGTCTCCTGCTTTGCAGCTGAGCCACAAAAGAAGCCCAAGAATACTGGAGTGAGTAGCCGAACTCTCCTCCAGAGGATCTGCCTGACCCAGGGATAGAACCAGATTCTCCTGCATTGCAGGCATATTCTTTACCAACTGAGCTACAAGGGATGCCCAAAAGTTTATTTTTGTTTTGTTTTCTATTTTTTGGCTATGTGAAATGTGGGATCTTAGTTCCCCAACCAGAGATTGAACCTGTGCCCCCCGCAATGTCTTAGCCACTGGACCACCAGGGAAGTCCCTCTTAAACTTTACCTGGCACAAAATAGTCCCTCAATAGGTGTCCTCTCTCTTTTACAGCTTTGCATGCTGCTATAATGTCACCCAAGACCAAAAATATTACCGGAAAATAAGGGGAGAAACATTTCTTCATTGATGATGTCCTGGTGTAGTTTAATATGAAATCAATACTTATCCAAAATTAGAGGTGAATCAAAAATCTGTTTGTTCATTGCAGTTCATCATCTCACCTAAATTAGATTAAAACTTTAATTTTCTAAAACAAATGAAGTGTAAACCTACAATTGGAAAAAATATCCATACCCAAATAAAATACGTTTCATTAGAATATTCTTTCATTTCCTACTCTCCAGGCCTCTTAGAATACAGCCAAATTGGAATCTTTAATTTTAGGTAGCCATTTGGAATTGCTTAATCAGTGCTGACTTGCAACAGAATGCATTGACAAATCTGATTCTCACAACTACATTCCAAATGAATTCCTAAGTATGTATATCGCAGGGTATCATGGAATCTTCCCTTTTCTTTCTCTAGATAGTATCAACTAAGCTGGTTAGAAACAGATCTAAGTGCCCCAAGTATACAGACACACTTTTTAATGCGGAGGGAGAATTAATTTCTAATACAGTATTTACCCTAGAGGTTTCCAAGCTCTTTAGAAACTCTTGTGAGCTTCATGAAACCCTGGAATGAGGACCGCTAGGGTTTAAATATGACAATATTATGGGGCCATGAATCTAAAGAATTATACATAGTTTTAAAAAGCTTTAAATGGTTTTACACTGAAGAGATCTAAAGAATGGTCTTACCAAGCAACAGTGAAGGAAACGATATAGTTTGATGATAGTTTCTCTCTCTCGTTAGGTTTATTGCCTCTACATAGCGTTATCTGGCAGGTGTTGAGAGGTGCTCTCCTAGATGTGTATGCTCCCATAGGATGTTCACCTGAATGAAGAAGAACTCCATGACTTCCACTCACAAATAAAACTTTTGTTTAATACTCTTTTCAATTAGGCCAGACATGATTGTTAGAGTCTGTTTATCCATAATTCGGGAGCTGAAGTATTCAACTTATGTCCCTAGGCTTGAGAAAAACCACATAAATTAATAAATCTTTTAATTTATAATCAAAATCCTTTTCAGGCATAGGTATCTTACACATTTCCTTGATTCTTTACAGCCATCTTAATACTGAATTCCTTTCAAGTAGTCTTTTTACATTTTTTTCACAGACTATTCTTTAGAAAAAGAAAACGTGACTCAGGCCAAGATGAAAGGCTTCATTCAGATGATAAGGATCAAGGAAGACATGAAGATGGGTAACTCCCTGAGTGAAAACAGTTGGGAGTTTTAGAAGGCGACGACAAGGTCGGGACACGACGTGTCCCTGTGGTTTGGCTCTGGTGTCAGTTTGTCTTAACTTGCGAAACTTGAAGGCTTTCTAGGTTTTGTGCTTCTGCTCAGGACTGTTCGTGGAATTCCATCCCCGTACCTAACGGTACTTTCCCAGAACTTTTTTTTTTTCAGTTTTGTTGATTGAGCAAAATATGAGAGGGAATGTATGGAGGTAACGAAAAGAAAGAAAAAAGAGAGAAAGGGGAAACTGGGAACTTTCTATTATGTCTGTTTTAATCCTTGTATATAATACAGAATTATTATATTATATTATTTTATATTAATAAAATATATATTTATATAATATTATATTATATCTTTCTATATGTGTCTTTGTTCATTCTTTCCCTTGTTTTTCTTATCTACAGAAACAGGAAAATATCTTTACCATAAAACATCTCTACACTGTGAAAAATTAGATTAATTTTCCAGGAACATTATCACAATTTCCTATTTTATCCTTCCCACAGACTAGCCATCTCTTGGGTTGTTTCTGAAGTCTCTTTCCTATTTTCTACTTGGTGTTTTTACCCTGGTTTTTATACTATGCTTAGCTTGACACTTTAATTCTTCCCATAAGAACATTGCTAGTATTTTGAAACTTTCATAATCTTCCTTTTGACCTAGAATGCTTCCTAAAATCCTTTGGAATTTAAAAATATCAGGATAAAAATATAGAGCTTGACCTTAAAATGGACATTTGAAGAGATATGTCATTTTAAAGAGAAACCTTTCTTATAGTAATACTCACAGAATTTACATTGTTAAGAGTATCAAAAAACTCCCTTGAAGCTTTCAACAATGATTTGGCTATCTATATTTAGAAGCTAATATATATATATTGTTAGGGACTGAAGCTTTCAACAATGATTTGGCTATCTATATTTAGAAGCTAATATATATATATTGTTAGGGACTGAAGCTTTCAACAATGATTTGGCTATCTATATTTAGAAGCTAATATATATATATTGTTAGGGACTTCCCCGGTGGTCCAGTGGTTAAGACTCCATGTTTCCATTGCAGGGGGCACTGGTTCCACTCTGGTCAAGGAGCTGAGATCCCACATGCTGTATAGTGAGGCCCTCCCCTCCAGCCCCAGTTTTTTTTTAGCATAGCATATTTTTTATATAAATGAAGCATTCCTGGCTTTGTAGGAGTTCAAATACAAAAGCTATCTTGGAGCTACTGATTAGCATATTGTCCGTCTTTAGTTCAACCTCCTTTCTAGAAAAATATGACTTACACACGTGGGCCCAAATGTGAATGAAAATCGAGAATTATGAGTATTATTTATTTCTTTAGGATTTATAATTTATTGAAATTTTCTGTACCTCTAAAAATCCCTGAGAGATGATGCTTTGACAATTTTTAAGTTTCTTATATTAACAGAGATGCACACATCAGCATTAAGGATTGATTTGTGATTAATTTTCACTGTAAATAATAAAAGTACCTTATATAACATTAGACATAAATCATCTTACTCTCCACTCTAGAGCACACATGTCTGACTATCAAGCAGATGGACCTAGCATTTAGCCAAAGTCCAACAACTATTCAGTCAATCAATTCCCTCTTGATGGTTAACCTGCCCAAGAAGGCTGTAAAATATTCATTTCACTCCCTTAAAGTCATTCACAAGAAACTGATGGTTTATATATCCTGTTCCAAGGGGGCGCCTTGGCATTTACCCACCTGTAGTGAAGAGAAAAGCAGACTTTTGGTAATTGGAATTTAAACCTCAGATGCATGAAAAAAAAAAAAAAAAACTATTTGTTAGGCCACAATCTGCATCAGACACATGCCATGAAAGCCCATTATCTGCAGAGTTCTGTTCTCCTTTCCATTGTTTATAGCTTGAACATCTTGTGCTGCCATCCACTGAATTCTCATAAACAGAACTGAACCATGTTGGTATTGCCATCAAGATTGGCATGGATGACCAAGAAATTGCAGGTGGTTGATGAGTGGGTAGAATAGGGAGTATATACTTTCAGGAAAATAAAACTACCTGCTATAAGTCAGTTCCTAAGGATTTGTGAGAGTTAAATAATATTTTGTGATCATTTCAACTTTAGCCAACATTTTCCATACTCTAACTTAGAATTGCATCTTCTGACTAAATATGTTCCTGAGGTCCAATTGTTTGGAGTTCATTATTTTAAATTATGAATACCTAAGTGTTGGGGGCCAGAGTGAGGTACTCCGCCCGTGACAAAGGTCATGAGGAAGGAGGCTCGACATACGCAAAGGCGGGATCGAGCCTCAGGAGTCCCCTGAAATCCTCGTCTACCCCCATAACCAGAGCCTGCCTACTTTACTACTTTGTGCTCTTACCTACACCTCTGACTTTACGGGGGGCTGTCCCCCACCACCTCTTTCGGAGAAGGAGTTAACCTAGAGCTCCAGTCAATAAAAACTCTTGGGTGTGACAAGAGTGTTTTAACCTACAAACTCCTCTGAAGGTTCTCTAGCCTGCCTGACAGGCTCGTCCAGCCACATGTGATTGCTCACAGCCTCCCAACCGTGAGAGGCACGAGATGCTTTAAACCTTCTAAAAACAGGTTCCTTAGAAAAGTTAGAAAACTGTTAGTATAAGTATAATGGGCTGATTAGAAATTGTATTGGTGAAGGGTTTTTCATTTGTTGAGCCAATGTTTGTTGCTAAGTCTCCACATCCCCTGCCCTTACACACATTAATGAATATATAGAAGGAATAAGTATTAACCTTTGATATTAATCACGCTAGACCTTAGGCTAAGTAAATTCTTTCCTTAACTAAAACCCACTACACCCTCACCCTGTAGGAATGTAACTTTACTTGGGTGGCGTCTGTTTTGAGAATAATCAGCCCTGGAGAAATAAGTGTCCTGATTGACTGACCGCTGTCACAAGGAGAGGGTCGTAAATTGTCAGCAGGCCCCCCTGGCCAGAAGATGATGTAACACCCTAAGACCTCTGTATACATTTGTGTGAAGCACCTGACTTTAATAAAAGTCAGGACTGCTGTCCCCACGTGACTTTTGTATAACATCTCAGTGTATAAAAACAGACTCTGGAAAATAAAGAATTGGGATCAGTTTCTCAAAATACTGGTCTCCCCATGTCGCTCTCTCTCTCTCACTCTGGTTGAGTCTCCATCTGGGCCTGGAACCCACCATGCTTACTAATTATGCCTGGGCTTCTAAGATCCGACCGGGAGGCCTCAGTGTCTCCTCTCCTTCGGGAGAACGGAAGGGCGCCTGCGGCCTCGTAAGTGGTGCAAACTTCTTGTTGAAGTTTTATTGGTCTCCCAGCGTAAACCAAGCCACTCAGCCTCTTTTCTCCACTGAATTTTCCTACTGAGCTATCCTTATTCTATTACTCTTTATATCTTTAATTAATATCTAATTGAAGCTATTGTATCCTGATCCTCGCCTCGCCGTCTCTCCTTGAATACCCTGGATCAGCCGGGCTGGTCCCGGCATAAGGAAGGAATACATTTTTCTGTTTCATTAGAGGACACTGATTATGTGACTACTGACATGAAAATAAACTGCTTCTCAATACTTAGAGCTAGAGGACAGTAAACCAGGCCATCAATGAGACTCATGTTAGAATTTCAAAGATAGGCAATATGGACTAGAGAAGCCCTGAAGCTTTTTTTTTTTTTTTTGGTTTTAGTGACAAATGAAGGTTTTGGACCATTGGGTTGGAACTGATTTAAAGGTCTCAATGATGTGCCAATAGTATCAAGCAGCAGATGAACACCTTCAGCTCAGTTCAGCTCAGTCGCTCAGTCGTGTCCAACTCTTTGTGACCCCATGAATTGCAGCACACCAGGCCTCCCTGTCCATCACCAACTCCCGGAGTTCACTCAAACTCACGTCCATCAAGTCGGTGATGCCATCCAGCCACCTCATCCTCTGTTGTCCCCTTCTCCTCCTGCCCCCAATCCCTCCCAGCATCAAGGTCTTTTCCAATGAGTCAACTCTTTGCATGAGATGGCCAAAGTATTGGAGTTTCAGCTTTAGCATCAGTCCTTCCAATGAACACCCAGGACTGATCTCCTTTAGGATGGACTGGTTGGATCTTCTTGCAGTCCAAGGGACTCGCAAGAGTCTTCTCCAACACCACAGTTCAAAAGCATCAATTCTTCAGCGCTCAGCTTTCTTCACAGTCCAACTCTCACATCCATCCATGACCACTGGAAAAACCATAGCCTTGACTAGATGGACTTTTGTTGGCAAAGTAATGTCTCTGCTTTTCGATATACTATCTAGTTGTCCTTAATCACTAAGGAAGGAAGGATGGAGGGAAGAACAGACAAAAGGAGAAAGGGAAAGAAGGAGGGAGGGAGGGAGAAGAAAGAGAGGAAGCAGGGAAAGGGGAAAGGAAGGAAGGAAGAGAAGGAGGGAAGGAGAAAAGGAGGGAGGGAGAGAGGTCAACATGTACAAAGCAGCTCTATTCTCTAACCTAAGGGTTTAATATTGAATATGCATAGATTACAGAGGATAAACTTCTGTAAGTTTACATCTATGAAGGAAAACATCTTCTGTCACTTCTCTGCACTTTGCTAAGTAGAAACAGTGTAGTTCATCATGCAACTCCTCAAATTCAGTTCCATGAACATGATGCCACCCGTTCAGTTGTCCTCAAGGCACACACAGAACCTCTGGAATTTAAGAATCATCCCAGTTACAAAGCACTTACTCTCTGTTCTTGCATTTCTGTCCCCGAATCCAAGTACAATTTAGTTCAGAGATAGAATCAAATGGCCTCTTCCACATCAGACTGACACTAGAAGATTCAAATGGGAAGGTGAAATCAAGTACATTCATTCTGGACTGTGTGTGTGTGTGTGTGTGTCGGAAGATGGCTAAAATTTGGTAGTAAACTGGGCTTAGTCTTCAGAGAAATAAAGTGTGTAGTGAACACAATTAATAAAATATTGTCTAAAGGAGCTTAATGTTAAGCTGAGGAGATCATCTGGGCTTCAGTGGTCGATGAGGAATTGAGAATTTTAGAAATTTGAGGGGCAATGAATACTCCTGATCCAAAATTCCATTTTGCTTGAAAGTTAACAACCAAAAACTGTTGCACATTTCAAGCTGCTTGTTGAGTCTGAAAACCTTGTGATTCAGATTAATCCCATGGTAACAGCCTCCACCCCCCATTGTTTTCTTTATTAGGAAGCAAAGATTCCCATATGTTTCCATGTAAGACAGAATGACTCAGGCATTCTATATTTAATGCACCCTTGGATGGCTGCTTTAGATTTTATACTCTGGTACAAGAGCACAGCAATTGACTGTGACACCGTCTGTTGATGAAATGTACAAAATGGCGCAGGAGACACAGTTTTATGTTCTAGTTGAAAATATGCAGAAAATCTGAATCTATTCAATGCTAGTGTTTGCCAATGTCTCTCAAATGGACTTTTGGTTCTGGCATTAAATCTAACCAAAGAGTAGCAGTGATGAGATTGATTTGCCAACAGAGGTATTACTTTGCCAACAAAGGTCTGTCTAGTCAAAGCTGTGGTTTTTCCAGTATCATGTATGGAAGTGAGAGTTGGACTATAAAGAAAGCGGAGTGCTGAAGAATTGATGCTTTTGAATCGTCGTGTTGAACAAGACTCCTGAGAGTCCCTTGAACTGCAAGGAAATCCAACCAGTCAATCCTAAAAGAAATCAGTCCTGAATATTCAATGGAAGGACTGATGCTGAACCTGAAACTCCAATACTTTGGCCACCTGATGTGAAGAACTGACACACTGGAAAAGACCCTGATGCTAGGAAAGATTTAAGGCAGGAGGAGAAGGGATAACAGAGGATGAGATGGTTGGATGGCATCACCGACTTGATGATGAGTAAACTCCGGGAGTTGGTGATGGACAGGGAAGGCTGACGTGCTGCAGTCCATGAGGTCGCAGAGTTGGACACAACTGAGTGACTGAACTGACCAGTGTAGAGGTCAAATGCAAGATGCTTATCCCAATATGCTTCAACAACCATAAACATACAAGAACTCGTGGTTGGAACAGAAAGGAAGAACTGTGTAAAAAACTTCCAGTTTCTTGAGATGAGGTCTGCCAAAGTTACCACCACCATATTCGTTTCCGTATGGTTTGTGCCTCCAATATGTGTAGGGGTCCTTTGAGATATATAGCTTGCATAGGCCTCCTGATATCAACCCAGGGAGTTGAAATGGACAAATGCAGTTACCCACCTCCATTTTCATACATGAATTTTTAAAAATGTGCTTCATTAGTAAGTTTTAACACAGTTTGCTAGGTCAAATAGTTTGATTCTTGTCAAAAATTTGAGAATAATTCTCCATTTCGTATCTTTAAGGACCCATGGTCACCAAGTCCTATGGACTCTGTCCTCTAAATATTTCTTACTTTGGTCTCTTCTTTGGCTAATATCTTAATGAAGTCTTGGTAGCTCTGCCTGCTTTATGGACCTAAAAATGGAGCTCCTAAATGTTTTCAATGGTATCAAATTACCATCTTTTGAGGATAATTTTTTTTAATTGAAGTATAGTTGATTTACAAAGTTGTGGTAGTTTCAGATATACAGTAAAATGATATATACATATAAATAAATTATCTTTCAGGTTCTTTTCTCAGAGATTATTACAATATTATTCATAGTCTTTTGATAATAGAATTTTTAAAAATAATAATCAAGTATAATCTGGAACTATATTTGAATAAAAGTATGACTAAGCCAAGTTTTAAAATCTGTAGTAAGTATTTTTAATGTGATATTTACTATTAGCCTCCAAGGTTTTAATCAAAAAGCATATCATTTAAATGAGGATCTAGATCCAAGGACTTACAAGGACAACACTAAATTAGATAAATGAGATTGATATGTTTGTTAGCAAATTAGTCTCAGCACTATATTAGTATTTGCAAAGCGGCTCTGGGTGGGGCTATGTCCTCTGTGTCTTAGTAAATATATGTCAACTAAATATTTTAGAATAACCCGTTGTTTAAGGCATCCCAGAAAAATAGCAAATAAGTCCCCTGGTTTAAAAACTTTCAACACCTTTGAAACACTATAAAATCATGCTCTGTGTGACAATGAATCCATTAGTCAGGTTCCTTGTAATGCTCAGACACTTGCCCACTGTACGGCTGCTTTACACCTGCTAAGGAATGATCTTCACACACTAAGTATGCTTAGTTCAATTTAAACTTGGGCGCATATCTGTGAACATGAATTATTTAAATCCCTGAAGTCTTTGGGGGAAAAAGACATTTTAAAACTTTTTAAAATAATAACTTAAATCCAGACACATTAACTCCACAGAGGGGGAAACATATCAGTTCATGCCTCTTGGATCAAAAATATGACTGAAAAAAATTTTTTAATATATTTTTGTTGAATATAATTTGCATACAGGGAAATACCAAAATGTTAATTGTGTCTGTCAAGGTTTTAACAAATGCATACTAATGCCTGCGAGGCACGGAATGCTTTCATCACCACGGAAATTTTCCTCTGTCCCTTCCCAGTTAAAACCCTGCCTGAAGAAATAGCATAATCTGTTTTGCCTGCTCTAGAGCATTATATAAATAGAATCTTACAATAAGGACTTTGTTGGGTCTCTCTTCTCTCATTCAGCAGAGTTTTGGTGAATTTTAGAGCAGCAAATCTCAAGGTTCACCGATGTTGTTGGATGTTTCGGCCATTTGTTCCTTTTTATTATTGAGTAGTATTTAACTGGAGAAGGCAATGGCACCCCACTCCAGTACTCTTGCCTGGAAATCCATGGACGGAGGAGCCTGAAAAGCTGCAGTCACGAAGAGTTGGACACGACTGAGCGACTTCACTTTCACTTTTCACTTTCGTGCACTGGAGAAGGAAATGGCAACCCACTCCAGTGTTCCTGCCTGGAGAATCCCAGGGATGGGGAAGCCTGGTGGGCTGCCGTCTATGGGGTCACACAGAGTTGGACACGACCGAAGCGACTTAGCAGCAGCAGCAGCAGTATTTAACTGTATGACTATACCACATTTTGTTACTCTGCTTTTTGGTTGGTGTACTGCTCTATATCCGGTTTGGGGTTATTGCAAATAAAAGTTATGGTACCTAGGAGTGCAGTTGCTGAGTTGAGAAGTATGATAAGTATATGCTTAACTTCATAAAAAATTGCCAAACTGTTTTCCAGAAATTTTATACTATTTAAAACACCCAACACTATATTATTTAACACAATGGATTCAGCCATAAAAAAGAATGAAATAATGCCATTTGCAGCAAGATGAATGGGTCTAGAGATGATATGCTAAGTGAAGTAAGTCAGACAGAAAAAGACAAATGTATGATATCACCTACACGTGGAATCTTTAAAAATGATACAAATGAATTTATTGACAAAACAGATATAGACTCACAGGCATGGAAAACAACTTATGGTTATCAAAGGGGAAAAGGGAAGAGGGATAAATTAGGAATTTGGGATTAATAGATACACACTACTATGTATAAAATAAAAGCAAGGACCTACTGTATAGCACAGGGAACTATATTCAATATCTTGCAATAAACTATAATGTAAAAGAAACTGAAATATATATATATATATAACTGAATTATTCTACTATATATCTGAAACTAACACAAAGTGTAAATCAACTATATTTCATTAAAAATTTAAAGAAAAAGTCCTTTTAAGATAACATTTCTTCTTGATATTGTATGGGACCGCAATAACCCACTACTTTGTACTTACAGATTTGGAGTATGCAAATTGTCACTAACATGTCATTTAACGTACAGCCCTCTGTCTGAAAAAACCCATATAACTGTGCTTTGAATTCTAATGGACAGAACTGTTCTCACAGTTTCCTGAGAATCTGTTACCTGTTATGATTCTCAATTTGGCTTGAATACAATTTTTCATTCCTTTCTTAGATCAACTAATTAATTTTTCATTGACAGTTTTTTTTTTTCTGGTAGAAAAAAATCTTTTTATAACCACATCCTGCATCTTGCACACTCAAGGCCCCTGAAGTAGAAGCAAAAATGAAACAAAATGATTAACTGAGAGCCCCAAGCTTTTGTAGAACAATAGGGAACCCACAGAAACAATTTGCTGACAGCCCACTGAGCTTGCGCAGGTGTTCTGAGGGACTTAGAATGACCATAGTGAACTTTAGATGTTATAGGCTGAAAGCTCACAGCATGCAACACAACACAAAAAATACTTCTGAATCTGTACATGTGATCAATAAAAAGTACGATGGACAGTCTCACCTGCACAAAGAACTGAAATTTAGAATTACTTTTCACCAATCACTCCCAAGCCTCCTCTCCCTTCTACTCTCTGCTTCCACAATTAATACTGCACTCAGAAAGATGATGGGGAGCTATCTGAGCATTGCTGTCTGACTCCTCTCCTTGCTTGGCTGGAGAAATGGCAGAATAGCCATTTCTCTTCCTGCAGAAGACTCTTGCCTCTGTATTTATTCTTTCTGTTATGCAAAGACAAGGTGCCCACTTGCTGGGTTACTCTTTCTAGTGTATTTTTGTTGAGAATACTTTCTGTAGCCAGAATCTTGTGTGTTTATTTTCTTAATGGGGAACTTTTATGACCAGAAGATTTAATTTAGTTTTTTTTAAGTCTTTATTGAATTTGTTACAATATCATTTCTGCTTTTTATGTTTTGGTTTTTTGGCAGTGAGGCAGGTGGGATCTTAACTCCCTGACCAGGCATCTCGAACCTGAACCCACACTCCCTGCAGTAGAAGGCAAAGTCTTAACCACTGGAATGCCAATGAAGTCCCAATATTTAGTTTTGATGATGTGTGGTTTGTCAATATTTTTCTTGGAAGGTTAATGCTTCCTGAGTATTAACCCCAAATTCTGCTACCACTATATTGGCGTGAGCAGAAGTGTGTGGTTGAACAGGGATAAGTGAAAGTACAAAATTTTCATTTACCAGAGTAAAGAGTCAAAAAACAATCTAATTAAAAATTCTGTTCTATTTAGAAGTAAAACATAATGTGGCATTTAGAAATATAAAGAGAAACAAGAAAGTGTTAAAATTAATTGATAGGAAATATCACCTTGGAATAGGATTCACACACAAGCATATGTGGCTGCTTTTGTTTCAGTCGTGAATCTTTGTATATTATTTAGCTTGTGAAAAATTATGTACACAGATTATTTTCATTAAAAAAGAGACAAACTTAACAGCATAGAATCCTCTTTTGTGTGGGTCTCATAGAAAGATCTGTAATGTAACTTTTCTTCTTGATAATTTTTATGCTGAAACATAATTTCTCAATTTGAATATTAGTGAGATTTTAATCCTTTTATTTTATTTTAATTTAATTTTATTTTTTAACTTTACAATATTGTATTGGTTTTGCCATATATCAAAATGAATCCACCACAGGTATACATGTGTTCCCCATCCTGAACCCTCCTCCCTCCTCCCTCCCCATACCATCCCTCTGGGTCGGGAGAGGGTGGGATGATTTGGGAGAATGGCATTGAAACATGTATAATATCGTATATGAAACGAGTCGCCAGTCCAGGTCTGATGCACGATAATCCTTTTATTTTTAAGTAAGGAGAGGAAAACCATTTGTAGGGAAAAAAATCACATGAATAGGTTGAACTGTGCTTTATTTTGTAATACCAACTCTTAAGGTTAGATCATCATGACAACATTCTAAATAAATGGCCCCCTCTTTCTAATATCTTGTACAGGTAAAAACACCATTATGGCAACAACTAGAAAGGAAAAGAGGTCACAATGATAGCTGAACAGGCATACTTATAAGCAGGAACTTCAATCCTTTTTACAAGACTTCATGAGGAAAGAAATTTAAATGGGTTGGAAATAATGAGAAAAGAAAAGAGAAGGTTAGTATATGATCTAGTTAGAAACTTTTCAGTATCTTCTGGTACTGTCACTTCAGTCGTGTCCGACTCTGTGCGACCCCGTAGACAGCAGCCCACCAGGCTCCCCCATCCCTGGGATTCTCCAGGCAAGAACACCGGAGTGGATTGCCATTTCCTTTTCCAATGCAGGAAAGTGAAAAGTGAAAGTGAGATTGCTCAGTCGTGTCTGACTCTTAGCGACCCCAAGGACTACAGCCTAACGGGCTCCTCCATCCATGGGATTTTCCAGGCAAGAGTACTGGAGTGGGGTGCCACTGCCTGCTACAAAGCACCATCCCTCACCTCAGAGTTTAAGACCAAAGAAACACCATATTTTGTTACCTTTTGTTGTGTAGTCACTAAGTCGTGTCCAACTCTTTGCAACCCCATGGACTGTAGCCTGCCAGGCCCTTTTGTCCATGATTTTCTCAGGCAAGAATACTGGAGTGGGTTGCCATTTCCTTCCCCAGGGGACCTTCCCAACCCAGGGATTGACCCCAAGTCTCCTGCAATGCAGGCAGATTCTTTACCACTCAGCCACTAAGGAAGCCCTTATCCTCCTAGTTCAGTTCAGTTCAGTTCAGTCGCTCAGTCGTGTCCAACTCTTTGCGACCTCATGAATCGCAGCACACCAGGCCTCCCTGTCCATCACCATCTCCCGGAGTTCACTCAAACTCATGTCCATTGAGTCAATGATGCCATCCAGCCATCTCATCCTCTGTCATCCCCTTTACCTCCTGCCCTTAATCCCTCCCAGCATCAAGGTCTTTTCCAATGAGTCAACTCTTCGCATGAGGTGGCCAAAGTACTGGAGTTTCAGCTTTAGCATCATTCCTTCCAAAGGAATCCCAGGGCTGATCTCCTTTAGAATAGACTGGTTGGATCTCCTTGAAGTCCAAGGGACTCTCAAGAGTCTTCTCCAACACCACAGTTCAAAAACATCAACTCTTTGGTGCTCAGCTTTCTTTACAGTCCAACTCTCGCATCCATACATGACCACTGGAAAAACCATAGCCTTGACTAGACGGACTTTGGTTGGCATAACAAATCTTTAAAAATATTTCCACTTTTATTTGATCACAGAGAAAAGTATTTGAGAGACAAGAGCTTTATGAGCCATCTCTTTGAACTAGACGGTCTCAAGAAGAAAAGACAGATATGCAATGAAATTTCCCCTTTTCTCTCACCTCCTTCCACTTGATGGTGTGATCACTCACTTAGAGCCAGACATCCTGGAATGTGAAGTCAAGTGGGCCGTAGAAGCATCACTACGGACAAAGCTAGTGGAAGTGATGGAATTTCAGTTGAGCTATTTCAAATCCTGAAAGATGATGCTGTGAAAGTGCTGCACTCAATATGTCAACAGATTTGGAAAACTCAGCAGTGGCCACAGGACTGGAAAATATCAGTTTTCATTCCAGTCCCAAGGAAAGGCCATGCCAAAGAATGCTCAAACTACCACACAATTGCACTTATCTCACACGCTAGTAAAGTAGTGCTCAAAATTCTCTAAGCCGGGCTTCAGCAATACGTGAACCATGAACTTCCTGATGTTCAAGCTGGTTTTAGAAAAGGCAGAGGAACCAGAGATCAAATTGCCAACATCTGCTGGATCATCAAAAAAGCAAGAGAGTTCCAGAAAAACATCTATTTCTACTTTATTGACTATGCCAAAGCCTTTGACTGTGTGGATCACAACAAACTGTAGGAAATTCTGAAAGAGATGGGAATGCCAGACCACCTGACCTGCCTCTTGAGAACCCTGTATGCAAGTCAGGAAGCAAGCGTTAGAACTGGACATGGAACAACAGACTGGTTCCAAATAGGAAAAGGAGTACGTCAAGGCTGTATACTGTCACCCTGCTTATTTAACTTATCTGCAGAGTACATCATGAGAATGCTGGGCTGGAGGAAGCACAAGCTGGAATCAAGACTGCTTGGAGAAATATAAATAACCTCAGATATGCAGATGACACCACCCTATGGCAGAAAGTGAAGAGGAACTAAAAAGCCTCTTGATGAAAGCGAAAGAGGAGAGTGAAAATGTTGGCTTAAAGCTCAACATTTAGAACACTAAGATCATGGCATCTGGTCCCATCACTTCATGGCAAATAGATGGGGAAACAGTGGTTGACTTTATTTTTCTGGGCTCCAAAATCACTGCAGATGGTGACTGCAGCCATGAAATTAAAAGATGCTTACTCCTTGGAAGGAAAGTTGTGACCAACCTATACAACATATTGAAAAGCAGAGACATTACTTTGCCAACAAAGGTCCATCTAGTCAAGGCTATGGTTTGTCCAGTGGTCATGGATGGATGTGAGAGTTGGACTGTGAAGAAAGCTGAGCGCCGAAGAATTGATGCTTTTGATGTTGGAGAAGACTCTTGAGAGTCCCTTGCACTGCAAGGAAATCCAACCAGTCCATCCTAAAGGAGATTAGTTCTGAATGTTCATTGGAGGGACTGATGTTGAAGCTGAAACTCCAATACTTTAGCCACCTGATGCAAAGAGTTGACTCATTTGAAAAGACCCTGATGCTGGGAGGGATTGGGGGCAAGAGGAGAAGGGGACGACAGAGGATGAGATGGCTGGATGGCATCACTGACTTGATGGATGTGAGTCTGAGTGAACTCCAGGAGTTGGTGATGGATAGGGAGGCCTGTCGTGCTGCTGTTCATGGGGTTGCAAAGAGTCGGACATGACTAAGCGACTGACCTGAACTGAACTGAACCACCTGATGTGTCAAGAATTGCTGAGCAATTAGATCCTTTTGTTTGTTTTTCAGGATTTCAAAAGCAAATTAAATAGAATTCTCCTACTTATTGATGCCAACATTTCTTTCTTTGAGTAGTCTACAATTTTTTTTTTTAGTCTTAAGCACCTCTTGGAGTTGATGCAATGCACGTGGCCTTGACTGAGGATAATTTTCTTGGAGTCTTTTTCTAAAAGGAGTGAGTACTTTTTTAACTTGAATATTCTTCCCTAGGGTAAAGAAGTGACATCTGTGAGCTCTTATCTTACATTTTCTTTAAAATAATTTGGCATTATTAAAGGAGGGAGTCCCATAAACTTTATTCTCTTCCCATTTAAAATACACCAAAAAAATGAAAATGAACTCTAATTTATGGAAATAGAGAAAGTATACTCTTAGGTACCTAAATGGTTTGGTTCAGTTGAGATGAATGTTGACTATCTGATTATTATATAAGTTCTGCTGGCTCTTCTTAGAGGAAAACTCTTTTAGAGTTATTGTGTTGCTTCTGTTGGTGCAGACCCAAATCTCAGTGACACCAACATCAACGAGCTCACAAGAGGATGACAGTTTAAAGTTTTACAAGGAGACTTGTATCTGCCATGGGACCAGACACATGCATCTTCAGGCCAGCATCTTCTCTTTCTTTAGGCAAGATAGTAGGAAGCCAGCTTTTATTCAAAGATTTGCTCCTGGAGCAGCAAGTCAGAGCAAAGGGAGCAAATAAAATTTAGTGAAGTTTGGGATCTGAGAAGCTGGTACATGTGTTACAGAAAAAGGAATATACTCATCTCTGGCAGTGAATAATTCAAACCTCAATCAAGGAAGACTTTATGTAGGGAGCAAACACATGAGCCTCTCCAACATCTATTTGCTTCTGGATTCTTCTTTATCTTTTCTCCATTTATGACCAAAGACAGTAAAGCATCTGTCTACAATGTGAGAGACCTGGGTTTGATCCCTGGGTTGGGAAGATTCCTTGGAGAAGGAAATGGCAACCCACTCCAGTACTCTTGCCTTGAAAATCCCATGGATGGAGGAGCTTGGTGCAGGCTACTATTCATGGGGTGGCAAAGAGTCGGCTCGACTGAGAGACTTCACTTTCACTTTCTTTCTTATCATGAGCACACTCCTTTCTCAGTTATAGTAGCTCTATCCATTCAGTTATATTCTATTCATTGCTTTTTTGTTTTGTTTTGTTTAAGCCTTTGAAAAATTCTGAATTCATCATTCTCTGCAGTGTAATACTTTTCCCTTATATTTTCTTCCAAATCTAAAATTTAAAGTCCTTTTTCCACATACCAATTTGTTCATTTCACTAATACTAGCAGAATGTTCTTGGTCTGCTCAAGTAACAAGAATAACAGATAGATGAAGAATAAAGAAAAGAGAGAGTCAAGAGACGGTTGTAAGTATATATGTGGAAGAATAATCATTTAATAAAAAGAAAATGGTAAATTCGAGAAGGGATAATTAGCAGATACTCCATCCATCTCACTTTGAATTATTTTAAAATTGTCTCAAAAACTAGAATATAAACAGAAACCTACCTGTAGTAAAGTTACCTTACTTGAATTAGGGCTGAGGAAATCCTTTCCAAGCAAGACACAATGACTTGAACCATGTATAAAATATTTGGTCTGTTTGACCACAACTATATTGACATAAAAAAAATGTCCTATCAAAAACATGACAAATGTGCTTGATAATATGCTCAATATGCTCTGAGTTCTTTTCATGCTCACAGCCCTTTTGAAGGAAGTAGGCATAGATTTTTAAATTTCAGTACTCACCCACTCTCTACCCTAGGTTTCACTAATGAGAGAGGATGCACAAAAGAAATGATAAAAAAAAAAGTAAAGTTGTTGGTCTAATTAATATTTTCCAGTGATATATACCAACATGCCTTCATCCCCATCACATAAACACTGACGCACTGGAACAAGCTGACATCATGGCTTAGACAGGAGTATTAGGGATGACTTTTTGTTTCTTAACCTCTAATCTTTGAACCAGAAACCTGAAACCAAGACAAAGAATTGTGGTTTCAGCTAACCATCCTACTCAATCAGAACAAGGAGAGTGAGAGCATGGCTGATTCAAAAAACATCTAGACATACAGTCAGGCCTAGACTTAAATGCAAGGTGCTGGAAGAATGAGACAAGCCAGAATTTTTAATTTATAGATCCAAGCTACTAGTGGAAAGAGCCTTCTGATCAATTAGCCATTCTTCCTCTTAAGAGATGGTGGAGAATGAAGTGGAGAAAGGTCAGTTGTATTTCCTCCAACACATTCCCCTAAATGAAGAAGCTGGGGCATACTCAGTCTTTCTTATGGGAATGGGCAGAACTGGGAAAAGAGGACGGTCCCATTCAACAATACTGCCTCTTTCAGTTCAGTTCAGTTCAGTTGCTCAGTCGTGTCGGACTCTGCAACCCCATGAACTGCAGCATGCCAGGCCTCCCTGTCCATCAGCAACTCCCGGAGTCCATCCAAACCCATGTCCATCGAGTCAGTGATGCCATCCAACCATCTCATCCTCTGTTGTCCTCTTCTCCTCCTGCCCTCAATCTTTCACAGCATCAGGGTCTTTTCAAATGAGTCAGTTCTTCTCATGAGGTGGCCAAAGTATTGGAGTTTCAGCTTCAACATCAGTCCTTCCAATGAATACCCAGGACTGATCTCCTTAGGATGGACTGGTTGGATCTCCTTGCAGTCCAAGGGACTCTCAAGAGTCTTCTCCAACACCACAGTTCAAAAGCATCAATTCTTTGGTGCTCAGCTTTTTCATCGTCCAACTCTCACATCCATACATGACCACAGGAAAAACCATAGCCTTGACTAGACAGACCTTTGTTGGCAAAGTGATGTCTTTGCTTTTGAATATGCTGTCTAGGTTGGTCATAACTTTCTTTTCAAGGAGTAAGCATCTTTTAATTTCACTGCCTCTTTAAACTCATGTATTTTTATTTTAAAAAATCTTAAAAGAATGATTAAATGTATACACTAAGATATGTCTCAAGGATACTCATTGAAGAGAATTTGTAGCAATGAAAGAATATAACGTTACCAATATCCAACAGTAAAACTTTTTAAAAACAGTAGAATATTTTTAAAAGGGCTTTAAGCAAGAAAATATGTTACATTAATACAATAGATTGCTTTATGGCCATTAAAATAAATTTACAACAAATTAGGTAGCAATAATTCATAAAATATTATAGATAGTATAATTTTATTTTTATATCTAAGAAGTATACATACACAAGAATGGAATCTTCTAAAAATAGTTGTTCATAGTGATCATCTCTAAGTGGTAGTACTACATGTGATTTTAATTTTTCTTCATTAAAATCTAAATTATCTAATCTTCCCATAACAAACATATAGAACTTACACAATATAAGAAAAAAATTAATGAAAAAACAGGTGATTGGGTCAATTACAACGGAAGGTGCAATTGTGTTCCTCAACTGGGGAACAAGGTAAACATTTGACTTACGCAGGAGCCTTATGCAGGAGCCACTTCCAATCAATTCAATAATCGATTCAAAAAGCTTGGTTTGGACTATCTATTAGGAACTGCTATGGACAACTCACTTTTGTGTGTCTTTTTTCAGGTAAATATTGTCTGGTTTTACCTTTTCCTTTCAAATGAACTCTATTGGAGATCTGCACATTCATTCATCTATCCAACTAGTCACACACATTTGCAAGTGGAATGAATGCATAATTTACTAGTGCCCTGGGGATGCAAAAAAGAGAAAGACTTCTCCTGAGAGAAACTTGCTGCAAACTTGATGCTTATTTTGGGAAACAAATCATACTTGCTTAGAATAACTTGATTACACTCCCAAGATAATATGATAATGTGGCACGAAGCATAGGTTTTTCCTGAGCACCTTGAAGAGTGGGATAGATTTGGATGTCCTAGAGTATTATAGTAAAATATTCTTGGAGGAGAAATGGCTTACCCTGAGCATGCAGAGTACATAGAATTTGGATTTGCGGAAAGGAAAGACAGTTATTCCATGATGGTGCAACTGATGAAGTTAGGGGAAGGGAAAAGTTTAGGGAAATAGAGGGGAAAGTTTTTGGAAAATTAAAGTGGGTCCATTGGATCAAAAGTTGCAGAATTCAAATTGAGGAATTTCTATTTTACTGAAAAATTAAGAAAAAATTTTGAACTGGCCCCATCATTCAAGTTTCCATAGTTGTCCCACAACTGTTCTATGGAACCCATTTTTGGAGACTCTAAGGGGGCTCAAGGCTGCTGCTTTTCTATTTTACCACTTCTAGGTAATATCAATGTCAACCAATGAGACCACTATACAATATGAACCCTAAACAATCTCTAACCATACAGAAACACCCTATAAATCCAAGACATAGCAGGGCTGGACTCAAAGATGCTTGTTCTAGACCTCTGTGTTAAGGAGGATTTAAAGTTCTGAGTCATCAAGTATGCATTGTGTGTGTATGGCTGGGGCGTGGGAGGATGTCTTTTTGACTCTCCTTTTCTCTAGAGATTCTCCTCTCCTCATGAAGCTGGTAATGTAAGCCTCCTTAACACTTCTTGGCCTGGAGAGCCAAGCTAACTCTCCTCTAACTAAGGATTAAGGAAACGGTCCATCCTTTATTTGATTTTTCTGATAGTTTATTTCACTCTCTCAGCCTTGGTACTGAGCATTGAGATTGAGGGGATGGGCTTACAGTGTAGGGCTTACTATGTAAGTGAGATCATAGTTCCATCATCCAGCATAGCCCACAAAACTTCCATAGTGGGGCTTGAAGGTGGCAAACCCTAATCCAGTGATAGCTGCTAATATAAGTTACTGTCTGTCTTCTTTTTTTGTACTTTATTTTTCAGACACTTCTCTGAAAGGGTTGGCACTAGCAATCAGGATTTGTGCTCTGAGTTCAGGATTTCTATGATGACCCTTCAGTATAAAATATGTGTCCAATAAACAGCTCACACAACTCAACATCAAAAAACCAAACAACTTGATCAAAAAATGGGCAGAAAAATGTAATAGCTATTTTTCCAAAGAGGAAATGCAGACATGCAATGGGCATATGAAAAAATGCTCAATATTTCTAATTATCCAGAGAAATGCAAATCAAAACCACAATGAGATATCACTTCACATCTGTCAGAATGGCTGTCATCAAAAAGAATACAAATAACAAATGTTGGCAAGGATGTGGAGAAAAAGGAACCCTCATACAACTGTTGGCAGAAATGTAAACTGGTGTAGCCAGCATGGAAAACTGTATTGAGGTTTTTCAAAAAACTAAAAATAGAATTACCGTATGACCCAGCAATTTCACTCCTTGACATATATCCTAAAAAAAAACACAAAAACACTAAATTGAAAAAATATATGCACCCCAGTGTTCACAGCAGCACAATTTACAGTAGTTAGGGTGTGGAAGCCACCTAGGTGTCCATCAAGAGATGAATGAGTGAGAAGATGTGGTATGTATATACAATGGAATACTACTTAGCCATAAAAAAGAATGAAAAGTTGCCATTTGCGGCCACATACATGGACTTGGCAGGTAATATGTTAAGCAAAATAAGTCAGAGAAAGACAAGTGCTACATGAGCTCACTTACATGTGGAATCTAAAAAAGTACAATGAACTAGTGAATTACAGCAAAAAAAAAGAAAAAAGAATCAGACACAGATACAGAGAATAAACTACTGGTTACTACTGGGGAGAAGGAGGGGGAGGGGCAATGGGGGGAAAGGGGTTATTAAAAGATTATATGAAATCATGAGCATGAAACTTCTGAAAATTGTAAAACCTTATAGAATCAAAAGAATTTTCCATTTAATAAAAAAAATCAGTAAAATAAAAGTGTCATGACCTTTCAGCGGTTGTACAATCAAATGGCTGCATAGAGTAGGGAGTTATATAGATGTGAAAACCAGGAATGTGATGGGGTCTATGACTGCAGAGAGCCTATCCTATTGATGTTGGACTAAGTTGAGTGCTTTATAGAACCACAAGTGGCCTCAAAAAGTCAACAGCATTTTTCAGAAATGTCTGAAATGTCAAGGACACAAAAGAATTTAAGCTACTCTCAAAGACTACCAGAAAAGCCATGGGGCTTGCACTCTTGATCACTTTTCCCGGAATACAGCAGCTGGGTGCCGGAGAAACCATCTAAATTCCCAAGCAGATTGTTTAGGATCAGCCTCTCTCTGGACCCTGCCTTGCTTTTCAAACACCAATCATCATTTCGGTTTGATTAATTTTCTTGTATGTGATTGATGGTCCTTAAAACCAAATCATCTGGAGTAACAATTTTGTCCTAAAGTTATTTGGGGAACAGCTGTACAGAAAAGGGCAAATTATTAGTCCTTGGGGAAGACAATGGCGAGGAAAAAATGAAAAATAATTCTGTATTTGTTCTAACAGAGAACAATCTGTGCAGCTCTTTTAAGGTCAAAAGATCAGAAAAATTTTACTCCAGTATGAGCTTAGAATGACAGATGTATACACCAAAAAGGATGCTTGCCTTTTTCCACTCTTCTGTAAGAGTCAGGGAGCCTGAAACAATAATAGGAACAGAGGAAAAGTACTCAAGAGAAAATGATGAGGGCAGAGATGACAGATAAAAAAAAATCCTGAAGTCAGGGTAAAGGACATTTGAATGTCCTTCACCAAGCTTTTTGGTCAGTGTCTACTCACCCTTTACATTTTTGATGTTCCCTTCTTCAAGAGATGCTTTATCCTCCATCAGGGTCTTTTCAGGATGCTTGAGTTCCTGGGACTTCCCTGGTGGTCCAAGGTTTAAGACTCTATGCTTCCAGTGCAAGAGGTGTGGGTTTGATCCCTTACCAGGGAACTAAGATTCCACACTCCACAGGATGTGCCCAAAATTCTTTAAAAATGAAAAAAAAAAAAAAATCTTTTGAGTTCCTCTAACATTCCCAAGAATAAATCTTACAGTACACTTCCACTTAGGACTCTATTGAATTAGAGATAGGTGGAAGTATGTCTCTGCATCCTTTTTCCCCATCCTGTCCTCTTTGAAGTCTGGGGAGTTTTGAAAAGTGGAAAACTCAGAGTTATGACACTCAAAGTTCTGTAGTACACATGATAGAGACTAAGGGAAACTGCTGTTGTGATTTTGTATTTGCAAAGAATGTCTAATAGTAGGGTACCTATCAGATGGTAAATTTGCTGTCGGAATTTGTTGGCCATGAAATAAATTCTATTAGCCATTCTAGCAATGATTTCCATAAACTTCAATTATTTCTAGAATCAAAGAATATGCTGCTACTGCTACTGCTGCTGCTAAGTCGCTTCAGTCGTGTCCGACTCTGTGCGACCCCATAGACGGCAGCCCACCAGGCTCCCCCGTCTCTGGGATTCTCCAGGCAAGAACACTGGAGTGGGTTGCCATTTCCTCCTCCAATGCATGAAAGTGAAAAGTGAAAGTGAAGTCGCTCAGTCGTGTCTGACTCTTAGCGACCCCATGGACTGCAGCCTACCAGGCTCCTCGGTCCATGGGATTTTCCAGGCAAGAGTACTGGAGTGGGGTGCAATTGCCTTCTCCTCAAAGAATATACTGCTGCCCAATTTATGGCTGAGACCAATCTCTAGGTTCTTCCTGTTCTCAAAGGGCATAGTAGGCAATTTATATCAAGGTGATAATTGAATTAGTGAAAAAAATAATATGATACTTGTGTAAGCATTTTTATTTTTAGAGATTTGTTCCTCAAATTGTTTCTTTGAGGTCCTATCAACAAACTCTACTCTATTTTCTGTTCTCTAATTACCAATAGCCAACTATATGCATGGCCATGTATGTTCTAAGTCACTTCAGTTGTGTCTGACTCTGCAACCCTGTGAACTGCAGTCCACCAGGGTCCTCTATCCATGAGATTTCCCAGGCAAGAATACTGGAGTGGGTTGCCACGCTCTCCTCCAGGGGATCTTCCCAACCCAGGGATCCAACCCACATCTCTTAGGTCTCCTGCATTGGCAGGCAGGTTCTTTACCACTTACACCACCTGAGAAAGCCATACATGGCTCTATATATATATATATATATATATATATATATATATATATATATAAACCAATGAAGTATTAAAGAAGATAGTACAGATTTCTTTAATTATATCTGCGCAGTCAATTATTCTGAAAGTTCCTCTCATGGGGTCACACTACTCACTGAAGATAGCCAAAGTCCCTTGGGAACATCAAAACACCCCACCACAGAACTAACACCCAGGACCTGCATAATAAGTCATATCCTCTCTTTTTAGACAGAGACTCAAATTAAACAATAATGCTAGAAACCACAGTTTTTCCCCAGATGAATACTCAGAACCTCCTTCAGAAAGGAGGAAGAGAACGCGCTGACTCATGTCACAGACAAAGACATGACCTTTATGTGTGGGGTGGGATCCATTAAGTTAATGGCTCTGGCTTCTAGGGAGATCTCAGAGGCAACCTGCATTGTCATTCATGTACTTGCTAGCTGAGGGGTCCCTGTGGAAAGGGCATTCATTTTGTAGCTAATGTAAATTACAGTGCTTGTCTTTGTATTTCAGTGATTTGAAGTGACATTCTATTAAAGGTGTTCTTGACATAAACAGGATTAGGTGTTAATGGAAGAATTAAACAAGAATTATGCTTGGCTGGTAACCTTGAGCCTAATAGTCTTCAAGAATAACACAACAGTCTTTCTTTCTCTCCATTTTTTTAAGCTGTTTTTTTTTTTTTTTTCTTCACAAGTGGCAACTTAAAGAGTTGAAAAATTATGAATCAGGATATCTGTTTTCTGCCCCATTTGTTTACTACGACCCTCTCAGAGACTTTATCAATGGTGAGAATTTGATAGCAAATTTCATGTTAATCATGACTTTGTTACTTTGCTAATAAAAAAGTAGTGACCAAATTATCCTGCTTTTGTAGCTTAAAGATGAGAGCACAAAATCATTTATTAGCAAGGGCAGTAAACTAAACTACAAAAAAGAATAACCTTGACCAAAAGCATCTAAGGCCCCAGCTTCACCTGACTCATGGGAGCTGTGATGCAATGCAGCTTAGATGTATTTGATTACTGACAATCTGAGATGGACAAAAAAATCAGATGAGTAACCAAGGTTGTACATTAAATAAATAATTAATATAAATAGTATAAGCAATTACATTCAGTAGCAGTGAGACAAGTGAAATCTAACAAATAGAATAGCCTGAAAATGAGTCAGGAGAAAAGATAAGAATTTGAGAATGTTGCAGTATTTGTTGTAATAGGTGACAATTAACTAATGTAACTGGTGCAAATAGCGTCGAAGTAGAAATAGCAGTAAGAGAAGTGGTCACACTGGTTTAAAGGCAACATTCCCCAGGCAACCAGTTGCTAAGCCAAAACCACGCCAAATAAACAATTTGCTTTGGCATTTTACTGTTGAAATTTGATAGGCAGAAAAAAACTAGAATTCTAATTTTGCTTGAGACCAGGGGGTATTGAAATAGAATGCTTTCAAGGAAATTCTGGTCATATGTAATACTGTACTTAATTTTCAACCCGAGGTTATTCTCAGATTCGTTGATTGTATAACTCCTAAGTAATCGCCTCACTAGAGTAAAAGGAAATGACAAAGTACTCAAGGGAAGAGGGACGGAAGAAAGTTATTTCCTCTCTACTCTGTACCAAGAACTGGAGTCAGCATCTAATTTAATTAACAACCATCCTGGTAGTCGAATAATATTGTTATTGCTTTGCAGAAACAAGGAAAGAATCCCAAAGCAGCTAGGCAGCTTGCCAGGGCTCCAATGACTGAGGCCACAATTGGTTCCATGTCTCTCCAGGTGGTGTCTATTCAGTAATGGTGATGGCATTCTGGAAAAGCTTAGAGGCAAAAGCCCACTGATGTCAAACACTTGTTTCTCAAAGGACAACCCATGAACCAACAGAATTGGATCTCCTGGGAGCTAATGAGCCAGAATTTGCATTTTAAGAAGATCCTGATATGTACATTAAAGTATGAAGGCAAGTTTTACAAGATATAAAACTGCCTGACCCTTTGACTTGATAGGGAGAAAAAGGGATTCTTAGAGGGGCATCTTGAAAACTTTGATTCGTGGAACACTCTATGAACCTGATGAGCACTAAGGACCTGCTCTTGAAAATAATATATGCATATGGATACACACTTAGATGTGGGCTTTCTTGGCAGTTAAGTGGTAAAGAATCTGTCTGCAATGCAGGAGACTTGGGTTCAATCCCTGAGTTGGGAAAATCCCCTGGAGAAAGAAATGGCAACCCACTCCAGTATTCTTGCCTGGGAAATACCATGGACAGAAGAGCCTGGCGGGCTACAGTCCTTGTGGTCAAAAACAGTTGGACACGACTTAGCAACTAAACCACATTACCACACTTAGATTTATTTCCTGAGTGTTAGAGACCTCTGAAAACACACTCATGGGCAACCCATTTGTCTGTAGACTCCAAGTTCAAGACACCTTTGAGAGGCAATTAAGATAATGGAGAAATCAAAGCAATAATAAAGAATATGCAAAAAGCGAAAAACCAAGACCAAAGAAAAAGTCTACCCTTTCAATCATCAACACTGTATACAAACTGAACAACTTACATCTTCCTAGACACTGGCAGAACATTTGCTTTAACTCATTTTAATGTGGACACAATGGATTTTCCTAGATATTTTGTCTCCACTTATTTCTCTCGTTACTCACTTCTTCTCAATGAATCTTATCCATAGTTATTTGGAGTTTCAGTCCCAGAGTCAAGATCTTTCATATTGATAAACATTTTTTTTTCTATGATGATGTTCAGATACCACATTCTTAGACTTTTGGATATAATTTCAATTATGTTTTAAAAAATAAATTTCAGTTACCTTATAACTATCTAGCTAGTTATAAAGCTGGATATTTTGGCTATTGTCTAAACAACGGAAGTCTGCAGCAAAAATAAATACTTTTCTTACTTTGAATATGCTGTCCAAGTGCTCAACCCCTTTCACCATTTTAAAAATATTTCTAAAGCCATAAAGTCATCAGATGTTGGCTCCCTCCTTTGCCCTTTTGACTTTTCCCTGGACTTCAAATAAATGTTTGCTTTTATTCTGAAGAGATTCACTTCCCTCCTAACCAGAATAACTCTTAAGGCATTTGAAGCCAGTTCTGGATAGATAAAGATATAAAAGTAGATTTTATCCATCCTCTCTTCTTTAAAAAAGTTTTGATCTTGCCCAGGTCTTTCCTAGTGCCTTTGTCTAGTCTTATTTGTCCTTTACTGGTACCTTTCTCTTCCCTATAAAAAAATATTCTTGTTGGTTTTGAATTTTGCTAATGTTTCTTTTCTCTTCCTTACCATCAGTGCCCCTAGAAAAGGATTCACTGTCAATGTAATTTCATGTTGGTTATGGATCCCTCACATAAATTTCTTTACAAAATTCAGAATAACTATGAATCAGTTGCTACTTTCACAAAAAAATTACTATAAATAGTTATAAGTACCTCAAAATGTCAGGAGAAAAAAATCTAAAGCTATTAAGTTGATTTAAATCTACATAACTGTTTAGAATTTGATTCTTTATTAACAATTTCATAAAATCACATTTTATGCAAATATTTACCTTAAAATACAAAAGAGCCAGTTATTTTTCCAGCAAAATATGGGTTTATTTGGGAATGGTGGTGGTAGTGGTTTAGTCACTAAGTCATTTCTGACTCTTGAGACCTCATGGACTGTAGCCTAATAGACTCCTTTGTCCATGGCATTCTCCAGGCAAGAATACTGGAGTGGGTTGCCATTTCCATCTGCAGGTGATCTTCCCAACCCAGAAATTGAACCAGGGTCTCCTGCATTGCAGGTAGATTTTTTACCAACTGAACTGCCAGAGAAGCCCTTATTTGGGAATAGAGTAATTGTGATTTGGGCCCAGCCAAGTATTGTGAACCATAGGTAAGACTAGGGAGCAGAGGGAAAGTAGTTGCTTTTATAGTGGCAAAGGAGGAAGTTGGGAGAGGCTGTTTCAAACAGTTCAGTGATTATCATTTCTCATTGGCTGTGAACGGCGGTTTCTCATTAGCAGGCCTGTTGATGTGCAAGGAGAAATTCTTTCTTTATCCTGTAGACTCATAAGGTAAGCTTCCTCCTGTTTGGGATCTGAATGAGAGCCCCCTCATCAGGAATCCCTGACTCCATTTATTTTTTAATTTTTCAATTTTTTGGCTGTGTAGTGAGGCACGTGTGATCTTTGTTCCCCAACAAGGGATTGAACCCGTATCCCTGGATGTGGAAGTGCAGCATTAACCACTGGACTGCCAGGGAAGTCTCTCCCTGACTCCATTAAAATGATATTTCCTCTATTTATTTTCACATAATTAACTAATACTAATAATTAAATTTTAATTAAACAAATGTTTGCAAAAGATACAACTAATGAATCAAACCACAGATGGGACATTTTCTTTTCTTTGTTTTTTAAAAAAATGTTAAATGGAATAATTAACAACTCAAAAATAGGATATTTCAAAGTTAAAGATATTGGTCACATTTATAAACTACTTCATGAATGAATTTGGTGAACTATTATGCTGCATGGCTTGTTCTCTTTTTCAGTTTTAAGTGTTAAACACAAATCAAAATTGAGGTAAAATTTTTCTTCTTAATCTTTGCAATCACTGTGTTATCATTGTCTATTTCAAACTATTTAAAGAATATGCAAGACCAGAGTGGTGAAAACATCAACTGTATGAACAAGCCTGAACTCTGGAAGTCATGATCAACTGAATCCACTGGGGTTGATGGCCAGCCACGTAAATAAGGTCTCCAAACTGACTTCCATGTAAAATACAAGGCTTATTAAAAGCTAAGAGGTAAATTTAAGCTAATTTTCAGGTTTTGTTGTTGTTGTTTAGTTGAACAGTCATATCCAACTCTTTGAAAACTCATGGACTATAGCCCATCAGGCTCCTCTATCCATAGAATTCTCCAGGCAAGATTATTGGAGTTGGTAGCCATTTCCTTCTCTAGGGGATCTTCCTAACCCAGGGATCAAACCCAGGTCTCCTGCATTGCAGGTAAATTCTTTGCCATCTGAGCCACCAGGAAAGCCCAATTTGCAGGTTTCATGTGTATTATTACAATTATAACCTAAGCAATTCTTTGGGCTTCCCTGATGGCTCAGCTAACTAATACCCCCAAAAAGATGTCCTTTTCATTATAGCAGGCTGGAATGCAAAAGAAGGAAGTCAGGAAACACCTAGAGTAACAGGCAAATTTGGCCTTGGAATATGGAATGAAGCAGGGCAAAGACTGTTAGAATTTTGCCAAGAAAATGCACTGGTCATAACAAACACCCTCTTCCAACAACACAAGAGAAGACTCTACACATGGACATCACCAGATGGTCAACACCGAAATCAGATTGATTATATTCTTTGCAGCCAAAGATGGAGAAGCTCTATACAGTCAGCAAAAACAAGACCAGGAGCTGACTGTGGCTCAGACCATGAACTTCTTATTGCCAAATTCAGACTGAAATTGAAGAAAGTAGGGAAAACCACTAGACCATTCAGGTATGACCTAAATCAAATCCCTTATGATTATACAGTGGAAGTGAGAAATAGATTTAAGGGCCTAGATCTGATAGATAGAGTTCCTGATGAACTATGGAATGAGGTTCATGACATTGTACAGGAGACAGGGATCAAGACCATTCCCATAGAAAAGAAATGCAAAAAAGTGAAATGGCTGTCTGGGGAGGCCTTACAAATAGCTGTGAAAAGAAGAGAAGCGAAAAGCAAAGGAGAAAAGGAAAGATATAAACATCTGAATGCAGAGTTCCAAAGAATAGCAAGAAGAGATAAGAAAGCCTTCTTCAGCGATCAATGCAAAGAAATAGAAGAAAACAACAGAATGGGAAAGACTAGGGATCTCTTCAAGAAAATCAGAGATATCAAAGGAACATTTCATGCAAAGATGAGCTCGATAAAGGACAGAAATGGTATGGACCTAAGAGAAGCAGAAGATATTAAGAAGAGGTGGCAAGAATACACAGAAGAACTGTACAAAAAAGATCTTCACGACCCAGATAATCACGATGGTGTGATCACTGACCTAGAGCCAAACATCCTGGAATGTGAAGTCAAGTGAGCCTTAGAAGGAAATCACTATGAACAAAGCTAGTTGAGGTGATGGAATTCCAGTTGAGCTACTCCAAATCCTGAAAGATGATGCTGTGAAAGTGCTGCACTCAATATACCAGCACATTTGGAAAACTCAGCAGTGGCCACAGGACTGGAAAACATCAGTTTTCATTCCAATCCCAAAGAAAGGCAATGCCAAAGAATGCTCAAACTACCGCACAATTGCACTCATCTCACACGCTAGGAAAGTAATGCTCAAAATTCTTCAAGCCAAGCTTCAGCAATACATGAACTGTGAACTTCCAGATTGTCAACCTGGTTTTAGAAAAGGCAGAGGAACCAGAGATCAAATTGCCAACATCTGCTGGATCATAGAAAAAGCAAGAGAGTTCCAGAAAAACATCTATTTCTGCTTTATTGACTATGCCAAAGCCTTTGACTGTGTGGATCACAATAAACTGTGGAAAATTCTGAAAGAGATGGGAATACCAGAACACCTGATCTGCCTCTTGAGAAATTTGTATGCAGGTCATGAAGCAACAGTTAGAACTGGACATGGAACAACAGACTGGTTCCAAATAGGAAAAGGAGCTCATCAAGGCTGTATATTGTCACCCTGCTTATTTAACTTATATGCAGAGTACATCATGAGAAACGCTGGACTGGAAGAAACACAAGCTGGAATCAAGATTGCTGGGAAAAATATCAATAACCTCAGATATGCAGATAACACCACCCTTATGGCAGAAAGTGAAGAGGAATTCAAAAGCCTCTTGATGAAAGTGAAAGAAGAGAGTGAAAAAGTTGGCTTAAAGTTCAACATTCAGAAAACGAAGATCATGGCATCTGGTCCCACCACTTCATGGGAAATAGATGAGGAAACAGTGGAAACAGTGTCAGACTTTATTTTTCTGGGCTCCAAAATCACTACAGATGGTGACTGCAGCCATGAAATTAAAAGACGCTTACTCCTTGGAAGGAAAGTTATGACCAACCTAGATGGCATATTCAAAAGCAGAGACATTACTTTGCCAACAAAGGTCCATCTAGTCAAGGCTATGGTTTTTCTGTGGTCATGTATGGATGTGAGAGTTGGACTGTGAAGAAGGCTGAGCACCGAAGAATTGATGCTTTTGAACTGTGGTGTTGAAGAAGACTCTTGAGAGTCCCTCGGACTGCAAGAAGATCCAACCAGTCCATTCTGAAGGAGATCAGCCCTGGGATTTCTTTGGAAGGAATGATGCTAAAGCTGAAACTCCAGTACTTTGGCCACCTCATGTGAAGAGTTGACTCAATGGAAAAGACTCTGATGCTGGGAGGGATTGGGGCAAGAGGAGAAGGGGACGATAGAGGATGAGATGGCTGGATGGCATCACTGACTCGATGGATGTGAATCTGAGTGAACTCCAGGAGTTGGTGATGGACAGGGAGGCCTGGCATGCTACGATTCATGGGGTCGCAAAGAGTCGGATACGACTGAGCGACTGATCTGATACGATGGCTCAGCTGGTAAAGAATCCACCTGCAATTCAGGAGACCCCGGTTTGATTCCTGGGTAGGGAAGATCCCCTGGAGAAGGGAGGCTACCCTTTTCAGTATTCTTGGGCTTCCCTGGTGCCTCAGACAGTAAAGAATCAACCTGCAATGTGGGAGACGTGGTTTGATTCCTGGGTTGGGAAGATCCCCTGGATATTCTTGCCTGGAGAATCCCCATGGACTGAGGAGTCTGGCAGGCTACAATCCATGGAATCACAAAAAATTGGACAAGACTGAGCAACTAAGCACAGCACAGCACAAACAATTCTTTAAGACTTTAATTCAGTTCAGTCGCTCAGTCGTGTCTGACTCCTTGCAACCCCATGAACCACAGCACACCAGGCTTCCGTGTCCATGACCAACTCCCAGAGTCCACACAAACTCATGTCCATTGATTCGGTGATGCCATCCAACCATCTCATCCTCTGTCATCCGCTTCTCCTCCTGCCCTCAATCTTTCCCAGCATCAGGGTCTTTTCAAATGAGTCAGCTCTTTGCATCAGGTGGCCAAAGTGTTGGAGTTTCAGCTTCAACATCAGTCCCTCCAATGAACACCCAGGACTGATCTTCCTTAGGATGGACTGGTTGGATCTCCTTGCAGTCCAAGGGACTCTCAAGAGTCTTACCCAATACCACAGTTCAAAAGCATCAATTCTTCGGTGCTCAGCCTTCTTTATAGTCCAACTCTCATATCCATACATGACCACTTGAAAAACCATAGCCTTGACTACACGGACCTTTGTTGGCAAAGTAATGTCTCTGCTTTTGAATATGCTACCTAGGTTGGTCATAACTTTCCTTCCAAGGAGCAAGCATCTTTTAATTTCATGGCTGCAATCACCATCTGCAGTGATTTTGGAGGTCCCCAAAATAAAGTCTGCAACTGTGTCCCCTATTTCCGCATCTATTTCCCATGAAGTGATGGGACCAGATGCCATGACCTTAGTTTTCTGAATGTTGAGCTTTAAGCCAACTTTTTCACTCTCCTCTTTCACTTTCATCAAGAGGCTGTTTAGTTCTTCCTCACTTTCTGCCATAAGGGTGGTGTCATCTGCATATCTGAGGTATTGATATTTCTCCTGGCAATCTTGATTCCAGCTTGTGCTTCCTCCAGCCCAGCACTTCTCATGATGTACTCTGCAGATAAGTTAAATAAGCAGGGTGACAATATACAGCTTTGATGTAATCCTTTAAGTCTTAGATTTCTCCAATTATTTTTCAGGGAAGGGCATCACTGACTCCATGGACATGAATTTGAGCAAACTCTGAGAGATAGTGAAGGACAGGGAAGCCTGGAGTGCCGCAGTCCATGCAGTCACATGTAGTCAGACGCGACTGAACAACAATTCTTCCACTGGCATTCCTTAGAATCACCAGCACATCATGATCCTAAAGGCAGACAGACTTTCAGTCAGTTTTACTATTGTTTTTAGTTCTCTAAAGACAATGTACCCACTTGAATTCTTGGTATAACACTGCTAGCAAATATTCATTCCCTTGAACCATTTATGTTTGTTGTTGAAGATAAAATAAAGATGACTATGAAATGAAAGGAATCCTTAGACAAGTTGGCTTTATTGAGGGAGAAAAAAAAAAACTGGCTTTATGGCCTCCTGGAAAGGCAAACTCCTTCAAACAGGAAATTTCCAATCAGATGCCTTGGAGAATTATGATCTCATTGTGGTGACAAAGTGTTAAATACTTCATCTTATTTTTTCTAGCTGAGAGTTCAGAAGACCTTTCTGAGGGAGTAAAATTTTCTCTGCTTTGCAAAACTACACAGTCTTAACCAAAGGAAAAATCCCTTCTACTATGGTTATATCAAATGCCATTCAACTGAGAAATTAAGAAATAGCATCACTGTGGTCATTTAGACGAAGTGTGTGACTTCTGTTAGCTTTCTGTTTCCAGGGAGAGCAGCTTCAGCAATACTCTTAACCTGAGAAACCCTGAAAAATCAGGGCCCAGTGACCAGCAAAGACAATGACCATTTAAGAGCACTGCTTTATGCCTGCAATTTGAATTCAGTGCCTCTTCTATAGAAAGCATGCTATTTTTCTCATTATGCTGTAATGTGGATAAGAGGTCTGTGGTTTTTCATTCTTTAATAAACTCTGGGACACCAAGAGCTTACATTATGTTGAAGACTGGATTTCTTTTCAGATAAGATGTTTAAAGCAACGCTATTAATAATGCTGTGTATAACAGCTGCCTCTATTTATTCATAAATAGAGCATAAACATCTTACTTGTCAAAAGGAGAGGATTTTCTTTTACTATAAAAAGATAATTAATTCAGGCTGAATAAACTTAATGGCGCATTTGCCATCTGGGTAAAGCAAACAAAACACCAGAATAGAATTGTGTGAAGAAAAAATAATCAAAATATGGAATAAAAATACATGCTTAAACTCTGTTTTGATTTCCTTAACAACAAATAATTTTCCACCCCAAGTATTATGCTCATGCCTCTTTGAAAAGAAATATAAAAGACAATAAGGCATAGAAAAATACACAGCTGAATGTGGACAAGAGTTTCAGGTTGATTTCTTTCCTTCTTTTTGGTTTTTAATATATTACAAACATAAGCAAAACTTTCATAGGTTCTGCCTCTCTTCACCTATACCTATGAGGGTCAAAAACTCTTATCAAATAAGATAGTAAGATAAAAGTGCTTTGTGAATGTTTAAGCATCATGTATGGATGTGAGAGTTGGACTATAAAGAAAACTGAGCACCGAAGAACTGATGCTTTCAAACTGTCATGTTGGAGAAGACTCTTGAGAGTCCCTTGGACTGTAAGGAGATCCAACCAGTCCATCCTAAAGGAGATCAGTCCTGGGTGTTCATTGGGAGGACTGATGCTGAAGCTGAAACTCCAGTACTTTGGCCACCTGATGCAAAGAGCTGACTCATTTGAAAAGACCCTGATGCTGGGAAAGATTGAGGGCAGGAGGAAAAGGGGATGACAGAGGGTGAGATGGTTGGATGGCATCACTGACTCAATGGACACGTGCTTGAGTGAACTCCGGGAGTTGGTGATGGACAGGGAGGCCTGGCGTGCTACGGTCCATGGGGTCACAAAGAGTTGGACACGAGTGAGCAACTGAACTGAACTGAAAGCACCACGGAAGTGTAAGAAGATCATATTATTTCCAGCAGCATCTGTGTGTCCTTAAGAGAACAGAATCCATAGACCACTGGGGTGAGAGGTCTTTGACTTTATTAAATCAACTCAGAAAACTGAACCTGGCTGACGACCATGATCTTTAAAACCCTTGAAAAGATGATACTTGTCATGTGGAACGATCATTGTACTGACATTCTTGGCTTACCTTTAGGCTCTTAGCTGTCACTAAGATTCAGAAATGTTGGTTCTTTCATATCATCTCCTTTAAAAAAAACATCAGCTTTTGTCTCTTCCAAGACCCTGTACAGCCTGATCCCACGAGTCCCTTATTGCGTTGCTGAAATTGTGTGTTCAAAGATTCCTCTATCTCCACCTGGCCCTGCTGCTCTTGCTTCTTTCCACTTCTCATTTTAACTGTGCCCTAATGAGCACTCTCTTTATATCCTGGTGCCTTCCTCTACCGTATTTTTCTTAATGAGAATGAATGGCCTCCATTCCCTCAAATAGTTCTCATTAAAAAATTATGTAGAAAGTCCTTCTTTCGAGAAGCCTTCCCAGTGTTCATATTTGGACCACACATCAATACTGACTGTCCTGGGATCCCAGTGCTAGATAGACTTAGGTGCTAATTCTCATGACACTGGCCTCTCAGGTCAGAGGTACTGCAAACAGTTTTGTTATTTTGGGCAGTGAACAATTACTTGCTAAAGTTGATTTCTATTAGGTGTTGCAAAGAATTCGTTAAATGACTGCAATCCTGAGGCCCATGTAAGATGATGGTATTAGAAATAATTTTATTATGCTGGAATTTAGTGGTAAGGCAATTTTGACTCTGACTCTTCTTTCAAAGGCAGAAACAATGCGTCATATATTTTTCACATGTGTCAGAATAAGAATCCCCTTTTTTGGAGTATAATGAAAAACTTTATCAGAGCCTATGAGACCAGTTGATACTTATCTTACCAGCTTCTTTCAGTGCTTTCTCTGACCCTAAGCCATCTGGCCTTCCTTCTGCTCTTTGAACATGCCATCATCCTTCCTGAATGAAGGTCGGTCACACTGTTTCTCTGATTGATTCTTTACAATTCATAGCAGAGCTCAGATATCACTGTCTCAAAAGAAGCTCTCTGACATCTTGAATACAACTGCTTTTCTTTTCATATGCCCAACTGGTACCCTTCCTAGAACTCAAAATACCGGAATAAACACTTGAGTGATTAATTTGATAATATGGCTTTCCCGTTGGAATGTAGACTCCATGAAAACAGAGATAATGGCTGTCTTAGTCACAGATGTAACTGCAGAACCCAGCATAAAGTCCACACACAGGAGGTTTTCCATAAATGGAGTTACAACATGATTGGTGGAATGAACTCCTTAATGATAAGTGATGAGGACAAAGTGCCGAGAGACTGACACTGGGTTCTCTGATGATCACTTTTTGGGAGTGTTGATACAATTTGTAAAAATTAAAGGTACAATTTTCAAATCTGCTTCTGTGTAACAATTTTCTTTTTAATTTCTCCAACAGTTAACTTACTTTGAAATCCAGGATTAAAGTAAAATATAGGACAAAATTGTGACTCCTTATTAATGATTCATTAATTTTTCTTCTTTGTTGCATCAGAGAGATTATACAATTAGGGGAATATTCAATAAAGCTAAAGTTTACCTTGCATAATAAATTCCTCAGTGAAGATGAAATTTAGTCATCAGATATTCAGAAGCATTGAACCACATCTCTATGGAAATGGGATTTCTTCTGGGCAAAATATTTATACATGAAATGCATATGTTAATCGTGACTCACATATGAATACAGAGAGCTTATACTAAGCCTGATATAATGCAGATGAAGGGGAAAATGCATTTTCAGTATATTTGTGTATGTGGGAAGAGGAGAGGGATCAATCACATTCATTGATTTTTATATCATATGTCAGTTTGAACTTAGGAGCCATTGACTTTGATGGACAGAAACAGTAACACATCAAAACTTATAAGTCTTTCTCACAACATAACAATAACAACAGCAGCAAAATAAAACAATCTCACAGATCCTCTGTTCTAAGATAAAGAATGAGAGCCTATAAAACTAAACTTGTGATTGGGCTTTAAAATCTCTGGGCTCACAAATTATTATTGGTTCTGTTTGTATTCCTTGTCCTCTGCCTATTGCCAGGAAGAGTATACAAATAATATTCTCTCATGTATCTTTTTCTTTATCTGAAATTAAGAAAAGGCAAGAATGTCATTTATCAATACGACTTTGGGCTGCAAACCTGATTTTTATTAGACTTACCTTTACCATTTGAGATCCTAGGTCTATGAATTTGTGCTTTCTTTATTATATGTAACATAAGACAAATACCTTCAGCATTTAAGGCAGATGAGACATAAACATTGCATTCCAGTCTAGGCAAATAGCATCGGGCTGGTTAATTAAGGAGAACGGCTCAAGAAAGGAAATTTTTGAAACACAAATGAAAGACTAATTTGGTAAGAATATAAGCATGAGAAATAAAAATTAGATTGTTTTATGTGATTGCTTTCTTTCTTAAGTTAGCTAAGAATGTTTCAAGAAGTTGCATATATATGCTTTGAGTTTCTTAAGATTAACTAAACTGATCCATATTAAGTAACTAATGTGGGAGGAATTCTAATTTTGAGCACTGGAAAATGCCAAAATTTAAACCAACTCTGTGCTTATATAACCAGAATAGATGACTGGTCACTGTAGACTGCTATTGGTAATGTGACCACCATTATGGTTTTCCTTCCTCCATCCCAACAAGCAGTGAAGAGAGGCCAATCATTGTGTAAGGACTGGACTAGAAACTTGCAGTTAAAAATGGCACATTTTTCTATTTTCCATCAATAAAAAGGCTAGGAAATAAAATAAAACCTAAAAATTTTTCATCTTATTGAGAGTAGACTGGAGCAGACCCTCCCCTTTCATTCAGGCCAGGGAGCTGAGATATAGCTATATCTCAGCTCTCCACCCACCATGGAGACTGTCCTCTGATCCCACCTGATCAGAAGGGCTGAACACAACTGGTTGTGCAGACCAGTGGCACTTGAGCCAAGAGTCAGGCAGGCAGAGCTGACTTTGCCGAATAAAGCCAGTGTCCCTACTGTGTAGAGAAACTTGGGGGTGTGGGTTAGCTTGAGTTAAGACAAACAGAAAAGAGCTTTACTGACTTTAGTGCTGCTCCTCCCACTGCATCCTGGCAAGGATTCTAATTCATGGCTCTACTCATTGCTGAATACAGCCTTCAGCCTGTCCTACTGAGAAGCCCTAACCAGAGCACACAGGGAAGTGCAGAGCCCATTCAACAGCCTGTGTACAGTGGCACTTGAGCATAGAGCACAGCCCTTGGCTTCCCCAGCCTGCAGAGCAAAACGAGTGGCCTCACCTGATTAGGGAATTCAGTGCACACTTTGGCTTGATTTTGGTCCTCAAACAATGAGCTGTGCAGGCCCTGGGTCCCATTCTGCTGCCAGGGTAGGGAAACTAATTTGTAACCTCATGTACTCCTGACAGTGGTACCCATTCCGGACCATCTAGTAAGTCTGACCAGAGAATGTAGGCAACTGCAGAGCCCATTCTACAGCCTCAACTTGGTAGGAAACCAAGTGAGTAGTCCTGTCCAACCATTCTCAGCCAGTGGCACGTCCCGTCAAGCCCCATACTCAAAGTTGCCCTGCTCCAAAAAGCATAGACCATAAAAGCAGCTCCTACCTGCTTAAGGACACCAGCAGCAGACACATCCAGAAACCCAATCCAAGCTGATTGTTGAAGAACTATTTCTGCCAAAGCAACCTGTGCAATCTGGAAAAGGAGCCGGATTATTGAATGCACAGACACTAAATTAAAGAATCAAAGACCATGAAAAATCAGGTAAATATGACACTTCCAAAGGAAAATATTAAAGCTTCAATAAACCCTAAAGAAATGAAGATCTGTGATTATCAAACAATTTAGAATAATCCTCTTAAGGAAGTTTCAGTTCAGTTCAGTTCAACTGCTCAGTCATGTCCGATTCTTTGTGACCCGGTGAATCACAGCATGCCAGGCCTCCCTGTCCATCACCAACTCCCAGAGTTCACTCAAACTCATGTCCATCGAGTCGGTGATGCCATTCAGCCATCTCATCCTCTGTCATCCCCTTCTCCTCCTGCCCCCAATCCCTCCCAGCATCAGAGTCTTTTCCAATGAGTCAACTCTTCGCATGAGGTGGCCAAAGTATTGGAGTTTCAGCTTTAACATCAGTCCTTCCAATGAACACCCAGGACTGATTTCTTTTAGAATGGACTGGTTGGAGCTCCTTACAGTCCAAGGGACTCTCAAGAGTCTTCTCCGACACTACAGTTCAAAAGCATCAATTCTTCGGGCCTCAGCTTTCTTCACAGTCCAACTCTCACATCCATACATGACCACTGGAAAAACCATAGCTTTGACTAGATGGACCTTTGTTGGCAAAGTAATGTCTATGCTTTTCAACATGCTATCTAGGTTGGTCATAACTTTCCTTCCAAGGAGCAAGCGTCTTTTAATTTCATGGCTGCCATCACCATCTGCAGTGATTTTGGAGCCCAGAAAAATAAAGTCAGCCACTATTTCCACTGTTGCCCCATCTATTTGACATTAAGTGATGGGACCAGATGCCATGATCTTAGTTTTCTGAATGTTAAGCTTTAAGCCAACTTTTTCACTCTCCTCTTTCACTTCATCAAGAGGCTTTTTAGTTCCTCTTCCCTTTCTGCCATGAGCATGGTGTCATCTGCCTTGGAACACGGAATGAAGCAGGGCAAAGGCTAATAGAGTTTTGCCAAAAGAATGCACTGGTCATAGCAAACACCCTCTTTCAAAAACACAAGAGAAGACACATGGAAATCACCAGATGGTCAACACCGAAATCAGATTGATTATATTCTTTGCAGCCAAAGATGGAGAAGCTCTATACAGTCAGCAAAAACAAGACCGGGAGCTGACTGTGGCTCAGATCATGAGCTCCTTATTGCCAAATTCAGACTTAAATTGAAGAATGTAGGGAAAACCACTAGACCATTCAGGTATCAGATCAGATCAGATCAGTTGCTCAGTCGTGTCCGACTCTTTGCAACCCCATGAATCGCAGCACGCCAGGCCTCCCTGTCCATCACCAACTCCCGGAGTTCACTGAGACTCACGTCCATCGAGTCAATGATGCCATCCAGCCATCTCATCCTCTGTCGTCCCCTTCTCCTCCTGCCCCCAATCCCTCCCAGCATCAGAGTCTTTTCCAATGAGTCAGCTCTTCACATGAGGTGGCCAAAGTACTGGAGTTTCCTAAATCAAATCCCTTATGACTATACAGTGGAAGTGAGAAATAGATTTAAAGGACTAGATCTGATAGACAAAGTGCCTGATGAACTATGGACAGAATTTCGTGACATTGTACAGGAGTCAGGGATCAAGACCATCCCCATGGAAAAGAAATGCAAAATAGCAAAATGGCTGCCTGGGGAGGCCTTACAAATATCTGTGATTTAACATACACATACACATATCAATCAATGTGATATAGCACATTAATACAATGAAATAAAATAACCATATGGCAATTTTATTTTTTTTAATTTATTTTATTTTTTAACTTTACACTATTGTATTGGTTTTTGCCATATATCAACATGAACCCACCACAGGTATACACGTGTTGCCCTCCTGAACCCTCCTCCCTCCTCCCTCCCCGTACCATCCCTCTCCATCATCCCAGTGCACCAGTCCCAAGCATCCAGTATTGTGCATAGAACCTGGACTGGCTACTTATTTCATATATGATATTATACATGTTTCAATGCCATTCTCCCAAATCATCCCACTCTCTCTGTATCCCACAGAGTCCAAAAGACTGTTATATACATCATTGTCTCTTTTGCTGTCTCATATACAGGGTTATTGTTGCCATCTTTCTAAATTCTATATATATGCGTTAGTATACTGTATTGGTGTTTTTCTTTCTGGCTTACTTCACTCTGTATAATAGGCTCCAGTTTCATCCACCTCATTAGAACTGATTCAAATGTATTCTTTTTAATGGCTGACTAATACTCCATTGTGTATATGTACCACTGCTTTCGTATCCATTCATCTGCTGATGGACATCTAGGTTGCTTCCATGTCCTAGCTATTATAAACAGTGCTGCGATGAACATTGGGGTACATGTGTCTCTTTCAATTCTGGTTTCCTCAGTGTGTATGCCCAGCAGTGGGATTGCTGGATCATAAGGCAGTTCTATTTCCAGTTTTTTAAGGAATCTCCACACTGTTCTCCATAGTGGCCGTACTAGTTTGCATTCCCACCAACAGTATAAGAGGGTTCCCTTTTCTCCACACCCTCTCCAGCATTTATTGCTTGTAGACTTTTGGATCACAGCCATTCTGACTGGTGTGAAATGGTACCTCATAGTGGTTTTGATTTGCATTCCTCTGATAATGAGTGATGTTGAGCATCTTTTCATGTGTTTGTTAGCCATCTGTATGTCTTCTTTGGAGAAATGTCTATTTAGTTCTTTGGCCCATTTTTGACTGGGTCATTTATTTTTCTGGAATTGAGCTGTAGGAGTTGCTTGTATATTTTTGAGATTAGTTGTTTGTCAGTTGCTTCATTTGCTATTATTTTCTCCCATTCTGAAGGCTGTCTTTTCACCTTGCTTATAGTTTCCTTTGTTGTGCAGAAACTTGTAAGTTTAATTAGGTCCCATTTGTTTATTTTTGCTTTTATTTCCAATATTCTGGGAGGTGGGTCATAGAGGATCCTGCTGTGATGTATGTCGGAGAGTGTTTTGCCTATGTTCTCCTCTAGGAGTTGTATAGTTTCTGGTCTTATGCTTAGATCTTTAATCCATTTTGAGTTTATTTTTGTGTATGGTGTTAGAAAGTGTTCTAGTTTCATTCTTTTACAAATGGTTGACCAGTTTTCCCAGCACCACTTGCTAAAGAGATTATCTTTAATCCATTGTATATTCTTGCCTCCTTTGTCAAAGATAAGGTGTCCATAGGTGCATGGATTTATCTCTGGGCTTTCTATTTTGTTCCATTGATCTATATTTCTGTCTTTGTGCCAGTACCATACTGTCTTGATGACTGTGGCTTTGTAGTAGAGCCTGAAGTCAGGCAGGTTGATTTCTCCAGTTCCATTCTTCTTTCTCAAGATTGCTTTGGCTATTCGAGGTTTTTTGTATTCCCATACAAATTGTGAAATTATTTGTTCTAGCTCTGTGAAGAATACCATTGGTAGCTTGATAGGGATTGCGTTGAATCTATAAATTGGTTTGGGTAGTATACTCATTTTCACTATATTGATTCTTCCAATCCATGAACATGGTATATTTCTCCATCTATTAGTGTCTTCTTTGATTTCTTTCACCAGTGTTTTATAGTTTTCTATATATAGGTCTTTAGTTTCTTTAGGTGGATATATTCCTAAGTATTTTATTCTTTTCGTTGCAATGGTGAATGGAATTGTTTCCTTAATTTCTCTTTCTATTTTCTCATTATTAGTGTATAGGAATGCAAGGGATTTCTGTGTGTTGATTTTATATCCTGCAACTTTACTATATTCATTGATTAGTTCTAGTAATTTTCTGGTGGAGTCTTTAGGGTTTTCTATGTAGAAGATCATGTCATCTGCAAACAGTGAGAGTTTTACTTCTTCTTTTCCAGTTCAGATTCCTTTTATTTCTTTTTCTGCTCTGATTGCTGTGGCCAAAACTTCCAAAACTATGTTGAATAGTAGTGGTGAAAGTGGGCACCCTTGTCTTGTTCCTGACTTTAGGGGACATGCTTTCAATTTTTCACCATTGAGGATAATGTTTGCTGTGGGTTTGTAACATATAGCTTTTATTATGTTGAGGTATGTTCCTTCTATTCCTGCTTTCTGGAGAGTTTTTATCATAAATGGATGTTGAATTTTGTCAAAGGCTTTCTCTGCATCTATTGAGATAATCATATGGTTTTAATTTTTCATTTGTTAATGTCATGTATTACACTGATTGATTTGCAGATATTGAAGAATCCGTGCATCCCTGGGATAAAGCCCACTTGGTCATGGTGTACGATCTTTTTAATGTGTTGTTGGATTCTGATTGCTAGAATTTTGTTAAGGATTTTTGCATCTATATTCATTAGTGATATTGGCCTGTAGTTTTCTATTTTTGTGGGATCTTTGTCAGGTTTTGGTATTAGGGTGATGGTGGCCTCATAGAATGAGTTTGGAAGTGTACCTTCCTCTGCAATTTTCTGGAAGAGTTTGAGTAGAATAGGGGTTAGCTCTTCTCTAAATTTTTGGTAGAATTCAGCTGTGAAGCCGTCTGGATCTGGGCTTTTGTTTGCTGGAAGATTTCTGATTACAGTTTCAATTTCCATGCTTGGGATGGGGTCTGTTAAGATTTTCTATTTCTTCCTGGTTCAGTTTTGGAAAGTTGTACTTTTCTAAGAATTTGTCCATTTCTTCCACGTTGTCCATTTTATTGGCATATAATTGCTGATAGTCTCTTATGATCCTTTGTATTTCTGTGTTGTCTGTTGTGGTCTCTCCATTTTCATTTCTAATTTTATTGATTTGATTTTTCTCCCTTTGTTTCTTGATGAGTCTGGCTAATGGTTTGTCAATTTTATTTATCCTTTCAAAGAACCAGCTTTTGGCTTTGTTGATTTTTGCTATGGGCTCTTTTGTTTCTTTTGCATTTATTTCTGCCCTAATTTTTAAGGTTTCTTTCCTTCTACTGACCCTGGGGTTCTTCATTTCTTCCTTTTCTAGTTGCTTTAGGTGTAGAGTTAGGTTATTTATTTGACTTTTTTCTTGTTTCTTGAGGTGTGCCTGTATTGCTATGAACTTTCCCCTTAGGACTGCTTATACAGTGTCCCACAGGTTTTGGGTTGTTGTGTTTTCATTTTCATTCATTTCTATGCAAATTTTGATTTATTTTTTGATTTCTTCTGTGATTTGTTGGTTATTCAGCAGTGTGTTGTTCAGCCTCTATATGTTGGATTTTTTAATAGTTTTTCTCTGGTAATTGAGATCTAATCTTACTGCATTGTGGTCAGAAAAGATGCTTGGAATGATTTCAATTATTTTGAATTTACCAAGGCTAGATTTATGGCCCAGGATGTGATCTATCCTAGAGAAAGTTCCGTGTGCGCTTGAGAAAAAGGTGAAATTCATTGTTTTGTGGTGAAATGTCCTATAGATATCAATTAGGTATAACTTGTCTATCGTATCATTTAAAGTTTGTGTTTCCTCGTTAATTTTCTGTTTAGTTGATCTATCCATAGGTGTGAGTGGGGTACTAAAGTCTCCCATTATTATTGTGCTATTGTTATTTTCCCCTTTCATACTTGTTAGCATTTGTCTTACATATTGTGGTGCTCCTATGTTGGATGCATATATATTTATAATTGTTATATCTTCTTCTTGGATTGATCCTTTGATCATTATGTAGTGACTTTCTTTGTCTCTTTTCACAGCCTTTGTTTTAAAGTCTATTTTATCTGATATGAGTATTGCTACTCCTGCTTTCTTTTGGTCTCTATTTGCAGGGAAAATCTTTTTCCAGCCCTTCACTTTCAGTCTGTATGTGTCCCCTGTTTTGAGGTGGGTGTCTTGTAGACAACATATATAGGGGTCTTGCTTTTGTATCTATTCAGCCAGTCTTTGTCTTTTGGTTGGAGCATTCAACCCATTTACGTTTAAGGTAATTATTGATAAGTATGATCCCATTGCCATTTACTTTATTGTTTTGGGTTCGAGTTTATACACCCTTTTTGTGTTTCCTGTCTAGAGAATATCTTTTCGTATTTGTTGGAGAGCTGGTTTGGTGGTGCTGAATTCTCTCAGCTTTTGCTTGTCTGTAAAGCTTTTGATTTCTCCTTCATATTTGAATGAGATCCTTGCTGGGTACAGTAATCTGGGCTGTAGGTTATTTCCTTTCATCACTTTAAGTATGTCTTGCCATTCCCTCCTGGCTTGAAGAGTTTCTACTGAAAGATCAGCTGTTATCCTTATGGGAATTCCCTTGTGTGATATTTGTTGTTTTTCCCTTGCTGCTTTTAATAATTGGTCTTTGTGTTTTATCTTTGTTAGTTTGGTTAATATGTGTCTTGGGGTGTTTCGCCTTGGATTTATCCTGTTTGGGACTCTCTGGGTTTCTTGGACTTGGGTGATTATTTCCTTCCCCATTTTAGGGAAGTTTTCAACTATTATCTCCTCAAGTATTTTTCATGGTCTTTCTTGTTGTCTTCTTCTTCTGGGACTCCTATGATTTGAATGTTGTAGTGTTTAATATTGTCCTGGAGGTCTCTGAGATTGTCCTCATTTCTTTTAATTCGTTTTTATTTTTTTCTCTCTGATTCATTTATTTCTACCATTCTATCTTTTAATTCACTAATCCTATCTTCTGCCTCTGTTATTCTACTGTTTGTTGCCTCCAGAGTGTTTTTGATCTCATTTATTGCATTATTAATTATATATTGACTCTTTTTTATTTCTTCTAGGTCCTTGTTAAACCTTTCTTGCATCTTCTCAGTCCTTGTCTCCAGGCCATTTATCTGTTATTCCGTATTGATTTCAAGATTTTGGATCATTTTCACTATCATTATTCAGAATTCTTTATCAGGTAGATTCCCTATCTCTTTCTCTTTGTTTGGTTTTGTGGGCATTTATTCTGTTCCTTTACCTGTTGGGTATTCCTGTCTCTTCATCTTGTTTATATTGCTGAGTTTGGTGTGTCCTTTCTGTATTCTGGCAGTTTGTGGAGTTCTCTTTATTGTGGAGTTTCCTCGCTGTGGGTGGGTTTGTACAGGTGGTTTGTCAAGGTTTCTTGGTTAGGGAAGCTTATGTCGGTGTTCTGGTGGGTGGAGCTGGATGTCTTCTCTCTGGAGTGCAATGAAGTGCCCCATAATGAGTTATGAGATGTCTATGGTTTTGTAGTAACTTTGGGCAGCCTGTATATTGGAGCTCAGGGCTGTGTTCCTGTGTTGCTGGAGAATTTGTGTGGTGTGTCTTTCTTTGGAACTTCTTGGCCCTTGTGTGGTGTTTGGTTTCAGTGTAGGTATGGAGATGTTTGATGAGCTCCTGTCAATTAATGTTCCCTGGAGTCAGGGTTTGGACTTAAGCTTCCGTTCCAGTTTTCAGTCTTATTTTTACAGTAGTCTCAAAACTTCTCCTTCTGTACACCACCATTGATAAAACATCTAAGTTAAAGATGAAAAGTTTCTCAACAGTGAGGGACACCCAGAGAGGTTCACAGAGTTACATGGAGAAAAGAAGAGGAAGGAGGGAGTTAGAGGTGACCCGAATGAGATGAGGTGGAATCAATAGAGGAGAGAGCAGGCTAGCCAGTAATCACTTCTTTATGTGCACTCCACAACTGGGCCGCTCAGAGATGTTCACGGAATTATACAGAGAAGAGAAGAGAAGAGGGAGGAAGGAGACAGAGGTGGACAGGAGGATAAAAGGGGGGAATGAAAAGGAGAGAGACAGATCCAGCCGGTAATCAGTTCCCTAAGTGTTCTCCACCCTCTGGAACACACAGAAATTCACAGAGTTGGGTACAGCATAGAGGGGTTAGGGAGGAGACACAGGAGACTGGGTGGAGAAAAAGGAGAGTCCAAAGAGGGAGAGAGCAGTCAAGCCAGTAATCTTACTCCCAAGTAAAAATGGGTACTGAAGATTGGGTTCTTAAAGGTACAAAATTGACAACAAATACCAAAAAGCAAAAATTAAAGGTCTGGAGTAGAGTTTGGAATTTCAAAAATACAATGTTAAAGAAAAGAAGAAAAAAACAAAGTCACAAAAATTATAAAAAATATATATATGAAGTTTGATTTTAAAAAAAGGTCTTTTTTTTTTTTCAAAGTAATAGTAGGTTATAAAAGTGAAAATTAAAGCAGTAATAGAGGACTTAAATTTTTTTTAAAAATTAAAAAAAAAGAATGATCGTAAAAATAGTAAAAATATATCTAGGACTTTCTCTGCTGTTGTGGGTATTGTGGGGTCAGTTCATTTTCGGCTAGTTCCTTGGTCCGGCTTATATTTCTCAAGATCTGTAGGCCCCTTCCTATGTAGTCGGTACTAACACAGGGTTTTAATCTATTGCACCTGTTGCTTCCAAGGCGGTTCCCTCTGTTTTAGCTTCTTCTGTTTGCTGGTCTCTTCAGCGTCTGCTTTCCGCCCTGACACAAAGGGGTCAGTGGTGGACACTTTTTTTTTAGGCTCACTTGTTCAGTCGTGCTGTGGGGAGGGAGCGATGCTGCAAACAAATAACACTGGCGTGTGCTCACAATGCTTCAGCCACACTGGGCCTGCCCCTGCTCACGGCACATGTACCCTCCCTGCCCACACTGCTCAGGCTCTAGGTTGCTCCACTGGGAACCATCCGAGGCTGGCCCTGGGCTGCACGCACCTCCCAGGTCCAAGCCGTTCAGGTTCAGGCACTCGGGTAGTCCTCAGAGGTGCAGACTCGGTTGGGCCTGCGTTTTGGGCCCTTCCCAGGTCCGAGCAGCTTAGGTGATGAGGTGTTTGGCGAGCACGGTCGCTGCAACTTATCGCCTCCCTGGTCCCTGCTGCTCGGTTTTCTGGGTGTACAACCGATGCACCTTCTCAGGCGGATGTTGACCGTCCAGAACCCCAAAGGGTCTTGGTTAGTAAAGAAGCCTGCTTGCAGTTTGGTAGATAATGTCTCTCTGGGGCTGTGATTGCCCCCTTCTGGCTCTGGCTGCCTGTCACTGGAGGGGGATGGTCTGCAGCCAGCTATCTCTGTTCAGTCCTTTGTTCTGTGCGCAGGCCTGGCGGTGTCAGGTTAGGGCTGGCTTTTCGCGTGGTAGTTATCCCACAATCTGGTTTGCTAGCCCAAGTTAGTTCGCTCAGATAGCACTCAGGGTATTCAGGCCAGATCCTTACTCTAAGCGATGCAGCCCACGCCTCCCTGCCCAGCCCCCGCTTGCTAGTGGTGGGTGCAGACGTCTGTGCTGCTTCTCTGCTGGGGGAGTTACCATTGGGCTCGTAATCTGTGGGTTTTAATTATTTATTTATTTTTCCTCCCTGTTATGTTGCCCTCTGTGCTTCCAAGGCTCTCCACAGACTCGGCAGTGAGAGTGTTTCCTGGTGTTTGGAAACTTCTCTCTTTTTAAGACTCCCTTTCCGGGATGGAGCTCCATCCCTCCCTCTTTTGTCTCTTTTTTTGGCCTTTTATATTTTTTCCTACCTCCTTTCCAAGACAATGGGCTGCTTTTCTGGGTGCCATATGTCCTCTGTCGGCATTCAGAAGTTGTTTTGTGGAATTTACTCAGCGTTTAAATGTTCTTTTGATGAATTTGTGGGGGAGAAAGTGGTCTCCCCGTCCTATTCCTCCGCCATCTTAGCTCCTCCTCTCCCCATATGGCACTTTTAATAAATGTAGGAAATTGATTTAGAAATGTAACATCCATTCATTCATGATAAAAAAAAAAAAAAAAAAAAAAAACAAATTAGGCATGGAAGGAACATATCTCAACATAATAAAGGCTATATGTGACAAGTCTCCAGTTAACATCATACTACTACTACTAAGTCGCTTCAGTCGTGTCCGACTCTATGCGACCCCATAGACTGCAGCCTACCAGGCTTCTCCGTCCATGGGATTCTCCAGGCAAGAACACTGGGGTGGGTTGCCATTTCCTTCTCCAATGCATGAAAGTGGAAAGTGAAAGTGAAGTCGCTCAGTCGTGTCCGACTCTTAGCGACCCCATGGACTGCAGCCTACCAGGCTCCTCCATCCATGGGATTTTCTGGGCAACAGTACTGGAGTGGGGTGCCATTGCCTTCTCCAGTTAACATCATACTCAATGGTAAAAGGTTGAAAGCTTTTCCTCTAAAATCAGGAATAAGACAGGGTGCCCACATTGCCTCTCCTATTCGACAAAGTACTAGAAGCCCTAACTAGAGCAATCAGACAAGAAAGAAAAAGTTATCAGCATTGTAAAGGTGAAGTTGCTCAGTTGTGTCCAATCTTTGTGACCTATGGACTGTAGCCTGCCAGGCTCTTCTGTCCACAGATTTTTCCAGGCAAGAATACTGGAGTGGGTTGTCATTTCATTCTCCAGGGGATCTTCTTGACCAAGGGATTGAATTCGGGTCTCCCACATTGCTGGAAGACTTTACCATCTGAGCCATGGGGAAACCCCTCGGAATTGTAAAGGAAGAAGTAAAACTGTCTATGTTTGCAGATGACATGATTTTATATACAGAAAAATCCCAAAAACTCAACCAAAAAAGCTGTTAGATCTAATCAATGAATTCAGTAAAGTTCCAGGATACAAAATTAAAATACAAAAAAAAGGACTCTTGTGCCTTAAGAAGTTCTTCACTCTCAGAAGTAATTAATTAATGGCTGAGAGAAATAAAATTATAATCTTTAGTTTGCTGGAAACAGAAAAGCACATTTGGAAAACATTTACTGGAATACAAAGAGGATGGATAAAAATCAATTTTGCCTGTTGTCTGGATAGCTGTTTCATTCTTCAGTTGCCAGCTTGAGCATAAATTGATACTCAAATTAGAAGTCTGACTTATCATTAATCAGAGAAATAAATACGACTTCATCTTGATGAAGTCTGATATAAGAAACAAAAATTCAAATAAAAAATCATCCCATATGTTTCATTTTTTTGGTAGGACCTTAATATAAACTTAGTAAATCATATAATAAATTTCTACAAAGGACACAAGCTCACTCATCCTTATTTTTAATGGAAATTTTTTGAAAAGAAAACATTAGTTTAATGTCACAAAAATGTATTCCCATACCATTGGTAACACTTCTCATGATCCTGTGTTGTTGTTGATTTACTAAGTCATGTTCAACTCTTTTGAGACCCTGTGAACTGTAGCCTTGCCAGGCTCCTCTGTCTATGGGATTTTCCAGACAAGACTATTGGAGTGGGTAGCCATTTCCTTCTCCAGGGGATCTTTCCAACCCAGGGATCAAATGTGTGTCTCCTGCTTGGTAAGCAGATTATTTACCACTGAGCCCCCTAGGAAGCCCACTTCTCATAATATTCACATCTAAATTCAACTTAATTTTAATTTTAGCATAGCAGTTTACATCTGCATTGTAAAATTTTCCTTTTATGCATGTAGAAAATTTTTATTAAACTGTTTAGGGGACTAGAACAACTCCAGTTAAATAAGCTATACTACATCCACTGAAATTTTAATATGTCAATAAAGGATTTGTTTTCATAGTTCAGTGACTAAATCGTGTCTGACTCTTTGTGACCCCATGAACTGCAGCATGCCAGGCTTCCCTGTCCTTCACTGTCTCCTGGAGTTTGCTCAAACTCATGTCCACTGAGTTGGTGATGCCATCCAACTGTCTCATCCTCTGTTGCCCCCTTTTCCTCCTGCCCTCAATCTTTCCTGGCATTAGGGTCTTTGCAATGAGTTGGCTCTTTGCATGAGGTGGCCAAAGTATTGGAGCTTCAGCTTCAGCATCATTCCTTTCAGTGAACATTCCAGGTTCATTTCCTATAGAATTGACTGGTTTGATCTTGCTATCCAAGGGACTCTCAAGAGTCTTTTACAGAGCCAGAGTTTGAAAGCACCAATTCTTTGGCACTCAGCTTTCTTTATGGCCCAGCTCTCACATTTGTACACAACCACTGGAAAAATCATAGCTTTGACTATATGGATCTTTGTTGACAAAGTGATGTCTCTGTTTTTTAATACACTGTCTAGGTTTGTCATAGCTTTTCTTCCAAGGAGCAAGTGTCCTTTAATTTCATGGCTGCAGTCACTGTCTACAGTGATTTTGGAGCCCAAGGAAATAAAAATAAAAAAGTGTTTCCACTTTTTCCCCATCTATTTGCCATGAAGTGATTGGACTAGACGCCATGATCTTAGTTTTTTGAATGCTGAATTTTAAGCCAGCTTTTTCACTCTCCTCTTTCACCCTCACCAAGAGGGTCTTTAGTCCCTCTTCACTTTCTACAATTAGATTGTTATTATCTGCATATCTGTGGTTGTTGATATTTCTTACAATCTTTTTTTAATTTTAAATTAATTTTTTAATTGAGGGATAATTGCTTTACAGAATTGTTTTGTTTGCCAAATATCACCATGAATCAACCATATCAGTCTCCTAGCAATCTTTATTCCAACTTGTGACTCATCCAACCCAGAATTTTGCATTATGTACACTGCAAATAAGTTACATAAGCAGAGTGACAATACATAGCCTTGACATAGTCCCTTCCCAATTTTGAACCAGTCTGTCATTCCATGTCTAGTTCCAACAGTTGCTTCTTGACCAGCATACAGATTTCTCAGAATGCAGGTACGGTGGTCTTGTATTCCCATCTCTTTAGGAATCTTCCACAGTTGGCTGTGATCCACACAGTGAAAGGTTTTACCATGGTCAATAAAGCAGATTTTTTTTTTTTCTGGAATTCCCTTGTTTTTTCTATGATCAAACTGATGTTGGCAATTTCCTCTGCCTTTTCTAAATCCAAGTTGTACATCTAGAAGTTCTCAGTCCATGTACTGCTGAAGCCTAGCTTGAGGGATTTTGAGTATTACCTTGCAAGGATGTGAAATGAGTGTAATTGTAAGGTAGTTTGAACATTCTTTGGCAGTGCTCTTCTTTGAGATTGGAATGAAAACACCTTTTTCAGTCCTCAGGCCGTTGCTAAGATTTCCAAATTTGCTGGCATTTTAGAATTTTTAATAGTTCAACTGGAATTCCATCACCTTCACTATGTTGTAAAGAACAATATTGTGTAGGAACCTGGAATGTTAGGTCCATGAATCAAGGTAAATTGGACATGGTCAAGCAGGAAATGGCAAGAGTGAACATCGACATTTTAGGTATCAGTGAACTAAAATGGACGGGAATGGGCAAATTTAATTCAGATGACTGTATATCTATATATCTACTACTATGGGGAAGAATCCCTTAGAAGAAATGGAGTAGCCCTTCTAGTCAATAAAAGATTCTGAAATGCAGTTCTTGGGTGCAGTCTCAAAAATGACAGAATGATAGACTGTGAAAAAAAATCAGTAGTATTCTGCACACTAACAACAGATTTTCTGAAAAATAAAGAAATCAATCTCATTCACAATAGATGCAAAATACTTAGTAATGTTCAACTGAAGAGGTGAAAGTACTCTGTAAACTATATGACACTGCTGAAAGAAACTGAAGAAGAAACAAATTCATGGAAAGGTATCCTATATTCAGGAACTAGAAGAATATTTTTAAAATAGCAATACTACCAAAAGCTATCTATAGACTCAATACAATCCCTCTCAAGATTCCAATGGCCTTTGTTGTTAATACAAATAGAAAAAGCACTCCAAAAATTTATACGGAATCACAGAATTTCCCAAATAGTCAAAGAAATTCAGAGAAAGAAAAACAAAGCAAAAGGCATCACACTTCCTGATTTCAAGTTGTCCTATAAAACAATAGCCATCAAAATAAAAGAATACTGGTTTCCTTTGTTGTGCAGAAGCTTGTAAGTTTAATTAGGTCCCATTTGTTTATTTTTGCTTTTATTTCCAATATTCTGGGAGGTGGGTCATAGAGGATCCTGCTGTGATGTATGTCGGAGAGTGTTTTGCCTATGTTCTCCTCTAGGAGTTGTATAGTTTCTGGTCTTACGCTTAGATCTTTAATCCATTTTGAGTTTACTTTTGTGTATGGTGTTAGAAAGTGTTCTAATTTCATTCTTTTACAAGTGGTTGACCAGTTTTCCCAGCACCACTTGTTAAAGAGATTGCAAGGTGAAAAGACAGCCTTCAGAATGGGAGAAAATGATAGCAAATGAAGCAACTGACAAACAACTAATCTCAAAAATATACAAGAAACTCCTACATCTCAACTCCAGAAAAATAAATGACCCAATCAAAAAATGGGCCAAAGAACTAAATAGACATTTCTCCAAAGAAGACATACAGATGGCTAACAAACACATGAAAAGATGCTCAACATCACTCATTATCAGAGGAATGCAAATCAAAACCACTATGAGGTACCTTTTCACGCCAGTCAGAATGGCTGCGATCCAAAAGTCTACAAGCAATAAATGCTGGAGAGGGTGTGGAGAAAAGGGAACCCTCTTACACTGTTGGTGGGAATGCAAACTAGTACAGCCACTATGGAGAACAGTGTGGAGATTCCTTAAAAAACTGGAAATAGAACTGCCTTATGACCCAGCAATCCCAATGCTGGGCATACACACCGAGGAAACCAGAATTAAAAGAGACACGTGTACCCCAATGTTCATCGCAGCACTGTTTATAATAGCTAGGACATGGAAGCAACCTAGATGTCCATCAGCAGATGGATGGATAAGAAAGCAGTGGTACATATACACAATGGAGTATTACTCAGCCATTAAAAAGAATACATTTGAATCAGTTCTAATGAGGTGGATGAAACTGGAGCCTATTTTACAGAGTGAAGTAAGCCAGGAAGAAAACACCAATACAATATACTAATGCATATATATGGAATTTAGAAAGATGGTAACAATAACCCTTTATATGAGACAGCAAAAGAGACACTGATGTATAGAACAGTCTTTTGGACTCTGTGGGAGAGGGAGAGGGTGGGATGATTTGGGAGAATGGCATTGAAATATGTATAATACCATATATGAAACTAGTTGCCAGTCCAGGTTCGATGCACGATACTGGATGCTTGGGGCTGGTGCACTGGGACGACCCAGAGGGATGGTACGGGGAGGGAGGAGGGAGGAGTGTTCAGGATGGGGAACACATGTATACCTGTGGTGGATTCATGTTGATATATGGCAAAAAACAATACCATATTGTAAAGTTAAAAAATAAAATTAAAAAAAAAATTTTTTTAAAGAGAGAAAAAAATAAAAAATAAAAGAATACTGGGATAAAAACAATAGGCCAAAGAAACAGAATTGAGAACCCAGAAATAAAACCAGGCATATACAGTCAACTAATATTTGATAAGGGAGCCAAGAATACTCAATGGAGAAAAGAAGGTCTTTTCAGTAAATGGTGTTGGGATAGCTGGATATTCACATGTAAAAGAACAAAACTGGACCCCTATCTTAACACCACTCACAAAAATGAAATAGAATGAATTTAAAACTTCTATGTAAGATATGAAATAATAAAACTTTCAGAAGGAAACATATGAACATAAGCTACTTTACATGGGTTCTGGTAATGATTCTTTGGATATGATACCTAATGGGTGAGCAACAAAAAAATAAAAAAATAAAAAGTTGGGACTATGTCAAAGTAAAAAGCATCTGCACACCAAAAGAAACTATCAACAAACTGAAAAAGCGACCTATAGAATTGGGGAAAATATTTGCAAACTATATATTTGATAGAGGCTTCATATCCAAAATACATAAAGAACTCATCCAACTCAATAAAAAACAAACACAATTATAGATGGGAAAAGGACCTGAATAAACATTTCTCCAAAGAAAATGTACAAAACCAACAGAGATATTGTACAAAACCAACAAAGATGCTCAAATCACTAACCATTAGGGACACCAATTAAAACCATAAGAAATTATATCCACATCTATAGGAATGATTTCTATAAAAAGACAACAAATATCAAGTGCTGGCAAGGATGTAGAGAAAAGGGAAACCTATGCATTGTTAGTGGGATTCTAAGCTGGTGCAACCCCTATGGAGAAAAGTATGGAGGTTTCTCAAAACGTTAGAAATAGAAGAACTGCCATATGATCCAGCAATTCTACTTCTAGAAACACATCCAAAGGAAACAAAAAGACTAACTTGAAAATATATATGTGCCCCTATGTTCATACTAGCATTATTTACAATAACCGAGATACGGAAACGACGTAAGATGTGGATGAAGAGAGAGAAAGAGAGAGAGCGAGGAATATTATTTAGCCATAAAAATGAGGAAATTCCACCATTTGTGACAACATGAGAACCTGAAGACATTATGCTTAGTGAAATAAGTCACATAGGGAAAGACAAATACTGTGTAATCTCACTTATTTGTGAAATCTTAAAGCAAAACAAACAAACAAAAAGAGCGAGAGAGAGATCAGACTCATGGTTACCAGAGGCAGAGTGCAAGGACGGGAAATAGGAGGAAAGTGGTCAAAAGATACAAACGTCCGGTCACAAGATGAATAATTACTAGGGATGTAATGGACAATATAATTATAATAGCTGACATTGCTGTATGTTATACAGGAGAGTTGTTGAGAGTAAATCCTGTAAGTTTTCATCTCAAGGAGAAAAGTTTTTCCCTGTTTTTTCCTTTCTTTTCTCTTTATTGTATCTATAGGAGAAGGTTATGTCAGCTAAACCTATCATGTTAATCATTTTACAATATATGTAAATCAAAATTCATGATTGAACTTCTATAGTGATGTATGCCAATTTATTTCTCAAAAAAACTGTTAAAAAAAAAACACACACAAACACAAACAAAAACCTTCCAGGTGATTTTGATGTCACCGGGTACACTTCAAAAATACTTCCCTAGGTAATATATTTATATTAAAGTAGCTAACAATTGCAATTACCTTTTTGATAGTTATATCAAACTGTCAACTTACACCGAGTTATTAGTGCATAAAAACCCTAAAATCTTTTTTGCTGACTCCAGCTGCATCCTCCTTATTCTTTACTCCTGCCGTTCATTATTGTGGCCCAAGTACAGAACTCTTTGTATATCCTTATTCATTTTCATCTTGTTACACTGGCACTCCCTTTTAGCCTGAGGGAACTGTAAATCTTCATTGCATATTCCACAGATTTGATAAACACATACCTTCTATCTTTATCCAAGTCACAGACCAAAATGTACCACAAGACCAAAATAAAAATCTTAAAACCTGTATGGAGACACAAAAGACCCAAAATAAAAAGGTGGAGGCGTGATCACGGCTCTGTTTTACAAATGCCATCATTCCATCTAGAATAGTTTCATCGCAGAGAAATATACGATCATGTTTTAGACACTTCTACGGAGACTCAACTAAAAACAGAATTCCTATAATGTATTGGGTTTAATACCCAGCTTCCCTGGTGGCTCAGAGGTTAAAGCATCTGCCTCTAATGCAGGAGACCTGATTCAATCCCTGGGTGAGGAAGATCCTCTGGAGAAGGAAATGGTAACCCACTTCAGTACTCTTGCCTGGAGAATCCCATGGACGGAGGTGGCTGGTGGGCTATAGTCCACGGGGTCGCAAAGAGTGGGACACGACTGAGCGACTTCACTTTCAACTTTCTTTCTTTCAATTGAGTTTAATGAACATGGTAAAATTTTCTTAACATATTAAATAATTTGATCTTTAATGAATATCCAAACATCTGTATTTAAACTTTTAAAATGTCTGCTTAATACCTTTGATACAATAAATAAAACAATTTTCCTGTCCAAAAAAAATTCCTTTTCAGATGAAACTAAAAAAAAAAAAAAGCCACAAGCTCAATGGCTGCCAAATATTATTTGTCTGGATTGAGGTCAAGGGACAGACTAAGAGCCAATACATGACTCTTTGAAGGTCAAATGGAATACAGATTTCTCCAAAACTATCTTGAAAGAAAATATTAAGCATACATTGACTGAAAGAATGAGATACATGAGCAGGGATGGGGCATTGGACTACTAAAGAATGATTCAATAGAGAAATGGTTTGCACTATGACATGAAAAGAAATCAAATTCTTGAGATAAATTCCTACTCTTTGATCTCTCAGTAAAGTCTGCTAGAAGTGAACTAGGGGCAAGACATCCGTGATGCGATGAGCATATTTCATTTCAGTCAGTTCAGCTTCAAGAGAGTTTGAAAATTTTAGACAGTATACTAAAAATAATAGAAACAATTATTTCATGCCACATCATGTTAGCTCTCATCAGCAGCTTTTTATTATACAAACATGACAAAAACAATGTAGGAAAGTAAAATACTTGTACATGAGGGAAGAATGAAATATAAACATTGTTGCAACCATTAGCTTTGATACACAATTTCACCTATCAGTAAAGGTTTATTGTAGACACAGTAAAGGTTTATTATAGATGGACTGGTGCATATTCCATGCCAGGCACTTGCAAACTCTCTCTCATAATAAGAGCTTTACTGGTGGCTCAGTGGTAAAGCGGAGAAGGCAATGGCACCCCACTCCAGTACTCCTGCCTGGAAAATCCCATGGACAGAGGAGCCTGGTAGGCTGCAGTCTATGGGGTCGCTAAGAGTCGGACATGACTGAGTGAATTCACTTTCACTTTTCACTTTCATGCATTGGAGAAGGAAATGGCAACCCACTCCAGTGTTCTTGCCTGGAGAATCCCAGGGACGGGGGAGTCTGGTGGGCTGCCGTCTATGGGGTCCCACAGAGTCAGACACGACTGAAGCAACTTAGTAGCAGCAGCAGTGGTAAAGAATCCACCTGCAGTGCAGCAGATGCAGGTTCAACCCCTGGGTCAGGAAGATCCCCTAGAGAAGGAATTGGCAGCCCACTCCAGTATTCTTGCCAGGAAAATCCCCTGGACAGAGGAAACTGGCAGGCTACAGTCTGTTGTTGTTCAGTCGCTAAGTCATGTCTCTGACTCTTTGCAACCCCATGAATTGCAGCATGCTAGGCTTCCTTGTCCATCACCATCTCCTGAAGTTTGCTCAAATTCATGTCCATTTAGTTGGTGATGCTATCTGACCATCTCGTCCCCTGCTGCCCTCTTCTTCTCTTGCCTTCAATCCTTCCCAGCATCAAGGTCTTTTCCAATGAGTTAGCTCTTTGCATCAGGTGGCCAAAGTATTGGAGCTTCAGCTTCAGCATCAGTCCTTCCAATGAATATTCAGGGTTCATTTCCTGTAGGATTAACTGGTTTGATCTCCTTGCTGTTAAAAGCACTCTCAAGGGTTTTCTCTATCACAACAGTTTGAAAGCATCAATTCTTTGCCAATTAGACTTCTTTATGGTCCAACTCTCACATCCATACATGACTACTGGAAAAACCATAGCTTTGACTCTATGGACCTTTGTTGGCAAAGTAATGTCTCTGCTTTTTAATACACTGTCTAGGTTTGTCATAGTTTTTCTTCCAAGGAGCAAGCGTCTTCTAATTTCATGGCTGCAGTCACTGTCTGGAGTGATTTTGGAGTCCAAGAATATAAAATCTGTCACTACTTATACTTTTTCCCCTTCTATTTACCATGAAGTGATGGGACTGGATGCCATGTTCTAGGGCTAAAGACTATGGGGTCACAAAAAATGCTGGACATGACTTTGTGACTAAACAACAATAGCAAGAAGAAGGGCTTTATATATCAATAATGAAATGATTGGTTTCTACCTAGTTCCTCCTTTCTTGTTGGTAGTCAATTCTCCTTCCAAGTGCCACAGCTGAAGAAGAAGTAAATGAAGGTTGGTAGTCAATTTCCAATTGGTTGGGGCATCCTCTATGTCTATAGCCATAGTACCAAGTGGTACAGATTGTTTAATAATTTGACTCTCACCCTTGAACCAAACACCCTCTGTTTTCTTATAAGATGTAAAATATCAGTGCAATTTCAAAGGATAAAATATGTACATAATTTTATTCAACATTTTACATTATGCTACAGATATGTACAATTTCAATAATAAATTAAAAATAAATGAACAAAATAAGTCCGTCCTTGGCAGACAACGTGGTCTCGGTGACATGTTTTGACTTTTATCTTTATGAATCCATCCCAACCAAGATCCTGAGCATCGTCTTGCCAGGAGAATTTCTTTTGGCAGCACATTTGAAATGCTGAGTGCTTTGTTGCCTCTAAGCCGCGGAAAGATGTTTGTTAATAATAGAAATGCGGAAAAGGATCAGCTGCAATCAAGAAGTGTTGATGAACATTTGCACAATATGTACAAAACTCTTCAAAAATTCTTTGATACTTTTTTCCTCCAGTTCCTCACATTCTTTGCATCCCAATTCTGTTTTATTCTGCAAATAAAAAGAAAGGATTAGATTGGAAAATCTAAAATATACCTTTCCTGTGAATATCATATCCTTTGAACCACATGGTGAGGTGTCCAGACATAAAATACTTGGCAGATTAATTACCATATTAGGAAGAATTAAGGCAAAAGAGAACTGGAGAGATTTGATAAGGACTGATTTTTTCCTCGAGTGAATTAAGGACAGTGAAAAATATAATTGAAAAAGAAAAAAGATCTACTGAACCACAAACGTCTTGCTTAGAGGCCTTCAGTAGTTTCTGGTCATCTACCGCAGCATGAAGTCCCTGGCCCCCTGCGTGGCATGCCGGCTCTCCTTGAGCTGTTCCTTATCTATTTCTTTCCCTTTTTCCACGGCTCAAAGATTCAGCCCTAGGAACACTGGCCTCATGCCTTTTGGTCCCATACATACATGAACCTATTAGGTGTTTTGCTGTCTTTGCTTTTCTCTCTTCCTTCCACACTTCTATTTTAGCTACAACCACTCACACTTAAGATCACTCAGGTGCTGTCTCCACTGGGAAGGCTTTTCTGAACCCGGGAACTCCCGAGGCTGGACTAAACGTCCCATCTCTTCATTCTAAGAACTCCGTATTTAGGCTCGCTCTCATATCACATCATGTGTTAGGCTGATATTAAGGAGCTTTATGCTTCTCAGACCCCTGTTTGCTCTAGGCTCTTCCAGGAAGTCAAGGCTATGTATTGTTGCTTCGCAAATGGTCTGGCACATGATATTCGCCCAATTATTATTGGCTAATTTGAACTATTTTGATGAATACCATAAATTATTGTACTGTAAACACAGTTGCTACAAGTGTAGCAATCTACAAAACGAACTTTCCAGGGATCATCTGAACTGTGAAAGCTGTTTCAGGAAAAATCAAAATGAGATTTTTCCATCCATTAGGCATTTAAAATTCAAATTCACCAACGTTTATCAAGCACATACCCTCTGCCAGGTGCTGTCATATTCCATATAATGCTGTCCTATTTGATTCTGAAAGTAATCATGTCAGATAGGAAGGCAGAGATAGTAAATGACTCATTTAGTTGACATAATCAGTGAAATTCTCCACGTCCAGGTCTTCTGACTGTGCATTCAGGCCACACTCTGTCATGATGAGGGGGACTATAAAAATGCACATTAAAGAGTTCCCCATTGACATTTGCTATGAATTATCTGTTGCATGGCCCAGCATTTCCACCAATAACAGAGAGATAACATATCACAAGAGTATTTTAAACATTAATATATTCATTTCAGAAATAGATGAGAATTTTAGCACATGTCAAGCATTGTTCTAGGAGTTGGGATACAGCACTAAAAACAAACAGCAAAAAAATGGAAACAAACACCTGCCCCTCTGAAGCTGAAATTCTACGGAAAAATCAGACAATATCCAGCAAGCAAAATATATAGTATTTAAGATGGTGGGACATATAGAGAAGTGGGTAAGGCATGTTGAGGTAGGGACAGGATTGCAGTTGTGAAGAAGTGACATTGCTGTGAGATGGTGACATTGAAATAAAGACCTAAAGTAGCTTGGTACTTTAGGGAAAATCAACGGTGTCCAGCCACACTAGCTCAGGTCTCTGCTCTTTCAGTTGCCTCTGACTGAACATACTTCCCCATGGCATCCTTGAAGCTCATTCTCTCTCATGTTTTTGCCAATTGTCAGTTATATAAGCAAACCTTCTCTAGAGCCTCAGTCCCCTTCAGTTCAGTTCAGTCGCTCAGTCATGTCTGACTCTTTGCGACCCCATGAATCGCAGCATGCCAGGCCTCCCTGTCCATCACCAACTCCCGGAGTTCACCCAAACCCACATCCATCGAGTCGGTGATGCCATCCAGCCATCTCATCCTCTGTCATCCCCTTCTCCTCCTGCCCCCAATCCCTCCCAGCATCAGAGTCTTTTCCAATGAGTCAACTCTTCGCATGAGGTGGCCAAAGTACTGGAGTTTCAGCTTTAGCATCATTCCTTCCAAAGGAATCCCAGGGCTGATCTCCTTCAGAATGGACTGGTTGGATCTCCTTGCAGTCCAAGGGACTCTCAAGAGTCTTCTCCAACACTACAGTTGAAAAGCATCAATTCTTCGGTGCTCAGCCTTCTTCACAGTCCAACTCTCACATCCATACATGACCACAGGAAAAGCCACAGCCTTGACTAGATGAAACTTTGTTGGCAAAGTAATGTCTTTGCTTTTGAATATGCTACCTAGGTTGATCATAACTTTCCCCTGACCTGCCTCTTTTGTGGCCACTACAGTTATTAATAAACACTTGACCTACTATTTATTTGCTTATTGATTACTATGTGTTTCCTCCTTCTGTAAGAGCAGGAAGAGTATGTTTGTTTTAACTTCTGCTATCTTGAGGGCCTACAATGGGTCCCAAAGCGTATTTGTTAAGTGAACAAATTATAATGATGGCTTTGTTTGTTTATGAAACTTCTTCAGTCCACTTTCCTTTGGCCACTAGTGTTTTGCCATACAATCCATGATCGTCTGTACTTCAGGGCCTTGCAGAGCTGATGCTCCAGCCTAGCATAGGGGTCCCTGGCATTTGCTCTCCAGGAGCCCTATACTGCTCTTGCTACCTAGGAGTATACCTTATACTCCAAGTATTCAGATTTTTATTATTATCTTTCTGCAACATTTATCCTTTGAGTAGATAAGAAGGTAGACTCTGGAGAGAAATTGCTCGGGGATTCCTGGCTCCTCGTTTTATTAACTGCATGAATTGGAGAAAGAGATGCAAGTTCCCAGAGCCCCAATTTCTTAAACCTCAAATAGAAACAATGATAACCATATCTCACAGATTGACTGCAGGAATTCAACGAGTTACCATCTGACCCTGGAAGAACAGTATCTGGCACAGAGTAATAACCCAAATATTACTCTATGGGTGCTCAACAATTGGGCATCAGACATGAAGAATCTTCCCTGTTGGCTCAGACATAAAGAATCTGCCTGCATGCAGGACATCCAGGTTTGATCCCTGGGTTGGGAAGATCCCCTGGAGAAGGAAATGGCAATCCACTCCAGTATTCTTGCCTGCAGAACTCCATGGACAGAGGAGCCTGGTGGGTTATAGTCCACAGGGTCGCAAACAGTTGTACAGGACAGAGTGACTAACACACACACATGGACACACACACGGACACACACACACACACACAGCCCTGTGTGCACTGAGGCACACTGTGGAGCTGTAGGAAATGTGTGTTGAATGAATAAATCAATAAAATGCTTAGGATTGTGTGCACAGGAGTGATGGTGCAGCTTCTGGCAGCCATTCTGCTGGAATTAACTCCTTTTCCCAAGTGCTCCCTCCAAGGGTCTCCTTGTCCATTCCCATCCAGCTAATGATTTCCCCCAGTCAATCCAAGAGCATCTGATGCAACTCTGGACAACTACTGGATAACTCACCTCAATAGAAGATAAATTGCTGTTTGCTAGCATGGTAAGATTTTCTATTATTTCATAAATGGTGGCATTTTTGGACTCGTGTAAAATAACTCGTAACTCCAGGAGAAAGCACTGCATCGCTGTTACTTTGCAATTGGGCTAAAACAGAATTACAAAGAATCATTTTTGAAAACAATTATTTTCCCATTATTTCAGTTTCACACAGATGCAATTCTGATTTTGTAAAAAGTCAATCCAACTATTTTATAAAAAAACACAATACTCCTAAGACGTTTTACATAGGAAACAGCTTCACTTATTTTTCTCTTTTGGCTTTGAAATCAAAACCAAAACAAACTGAGAACAAAAAACAGTCAGGAAAGATGGGGATGCTGTGCAGAAGAAAGAACATAAAACTAGAAAATGTAGAAATAATACGCCACTTTTTCCCACTAAGCACATTTCCTCTGTCTAAAGGGGTGATAATGTTGACCTGGAACTCTCAAAACATGAATATAGATGGTGCATATGGAATAATTTTTTAGAATCAGACTGCATTGTTAACATTTTAAATATTGGTAGCTGCTAATCATCCTATTCTTGCAAGTTCCAGTGGCACACATGATTCCAAGAAATTTCTTAGAAAAATCAAAGCAGGAGTATGGCCTATGTACAGGCTGGCCAAATCAGAAAGGTACTTTTCAGGTCCCATAAAAATACATTTCCCAAGATGATTACTTTAACAAAAACCTAAACTTCAAACCGAAGTATTTAACCAGCGTGTGGGGGATTTGATAGAGACTGTCTGATTTCTTGTTCTCAATGCCATGCATAGTGCCTGGAGCTCTGCAGGCACTTGGCAAGTGCTTACTGAATGAATGAAGGAGGGAAGGAAGGAAGGAAGGAAAGGACACAGCCACCTAGCTGGCCCTGGAAATACTCCTTATCCTCCCACAGCCGCTGCTCTGGATTGAAAGGGTAAATACTGTCAGCATGTCAATAAAATAAATAACAACTAAAATATAAATAATAAAACTGAGGTTCAGAAGTATTTAGTGTCTTCCAAGGCAACAAAGCTAGAAAGTGGCTGAGTCAGGGTTTAAATCTAAATTTCGGTCTCAGCTTCTTGCGAGCTACAACCCCAGGAGCAGCAAGGTTATCTTCTTACAAAAACAGCAATCTCAGGATTCTGAGTGTTGGCGGTTAATTGACTGCTTTCTACTTTGAAGAAAATGCAAAGAAAAATGGAAAACATGTGAAGCCAAAAGAGGAGACAATTTCTAGTGCAGCAGTACTATATCCAAGTGATTGATAGATACCTGTTTCCCCTCCCCACCTAATTTCTGGCTGTGGCTTCTTTCCAATGCTTAAGAAGTCTCGGTAGGGTAAACCTTCTATTTCGGAGAAGTTCTAATTAAGGAATAATAGAAGACTCACTGTTGTGAATACACACAACACAGAGTTTGTTTTCCATGAAGAGAAGATGTCAGGGATTTGTGTCTTGGTTTTAGTAACCAATTAAGAGAGAATGGACCAGCAACTCAACAGAAGTTCTATATGCCTTAAGCAATGTCAGCATATTAATGAAGCGATTTAAGATCATTTTTGAATTCTGATAGATTTTATGGGTTGTGTTAGTTTCTTTTCTCACATAAAGAATAACCAATCAGAATCCTTTTCTGACAACTGTAGTGATTCAGGCAAAATGTAGAACAGGAATATACTTAAACAATTTGTAAAAAATATGATTAAAAGTGATAGCACTGGATAAAATTGATATGTTGGATATTGTTAAATTGACTAACTTGATTCTTGAATCAATTGCATTGTGTTTTACTTGCATCATAGAAATATGTACTATGTTTTGTTTGACATTGATAGAAAAAGGCTTTTTTATGTCTTGATTTGACAAGGATGCTACAATGTAAATAGTATCTATGTAGCTCTTTCTCCCTACCATGCTATAATTTCAACAATTGCATATAAAATTCATTGATCATATGAACATCCGAACATTAGATTTTAAAACTATACATGTTTCAGTAAATTTATAAAAATATATTTCCAAGCCTTTGAACATTGGAAAAGACAGCAATGTTGAAAACAAAATATACTCACATGAGCATCACTTTCAGTATATAAAGTAGCATCCATATGTATAGACTGAAAAGAAACAGAAGCAATATGAGAAACTATTCCCTGCTTTAGATATAATGGGAACAACCTACTGAAAACATTAAATTAAACTTTCTAAATTAAAGTCTTTATTTTGAGATAATTTTATTCATGTGAAGTTATAAGAAAAATACAGCAAGATCCTGTGTGCCCCTTCACCACTTCCCCCAGTGACAATGTCGTGCATCAGCAGTTCACTGCAGTCGCTCAGTCACGTCTGACTCTTTGCGACCCCATGGACTGCAGCACGCCAGGCCTCCCTGTCCATCACCAACTCCCAGAGCTTACTCAAACTCATGTCCATCAAGTCAGTGATGCCATCTAACCATCTCATCCTCTGTCGTCCCCTTCTCCTCCCACCTTCAATCTTTCCCAGCATCAGGTCTTTTTAAATGAGTCAGTTCTTCACATCAGGTGGCCAAAGTATTGGAGTTCCAGCTTCCACATCAGTCCTTACAATGAAAATTCAGGTCTAATTTCCTTTAGGATGGACTGGTTGGATCTCCTTGCAGTCCAAGGGACTCTCAAGAGTCTTGTCCAACACCACAGTTCAAAAGCATCAATTCTTTAGTGCTCAGTTTTCTTTATAGTCCAATTCTCACGTCCATACGTGACTATTGGAAAAACCATACTTTGACTAGATGGACTTTTGTTGGCAAAGTAATGTCTCTGCTTTTTAATATGCTGTCTAGGTTGGTCATAGTTTTTATTCCAAGGAGCAACCGTCTTTTGATTCATGACTGCAGTCACCATCTGCAGTGATTCTGGAGCCCCCCAAAATAGTGTCTGTCACTGTTTCCCTAATTTTCCCACCTATTTGCCATGAAGTGATGGGACCAGATGCCATGATCTTAGTTTTCTGAACTTCGATTTTGAAGCCAACTTTTTCCACTCTCCTCTTTTACTTTCATCAAGAGGCTCTTCAGTTCTTCGCTTTCTGCCATAAGGGTGGTGTCATCTGCATATCTGAGGTTATTGATATTTCTCCCGGCAATCTTGATTCCAGCCTGTGCTTCATCCAGCCCAGAATTTCACATGATGTACTCTAGATATAAATTAAATAAGCAGGGTGACAATATACAGCCTTGACATACTCCTTTCCCGATTTGGAACCAGTCTGTTGTTCCATGCCCAGTTCTAACTGGTGCTTTAAGCCTGCATACAGATTTCTCAGGAGGCAGGTCAGGTGGTCTGGTATTCCCATCTCTTTCAGAATTTCCCATAGTTTGTTGTGATCCACACAGTCAAAGGCTTTGGCGTAGTCAATAAAGCAGAAGTAGATGTTTTTCTGGAACTCTAGTGCTTCTTCAATCATCCAATAGATGTTGGCAATTTGATCGCTAGTTCCTCTGCCTTTTCTAAATCCAGCTTGAACTTCTGAAAGTTCACAGTACACATACTGCTGAAGCCTGGCTTGGAGAATTTTGAGCATTGTTTTGCTAGCATGTGAGATGAGTGCAATTGTGAAGTAGTTTGAGCATTCTTTGGCATTGCCATTCTTTGGGATTGGAATGAAAACTGACCTTTTTCAGTCCTGTGGCCACTGCTGAGTTTTCCAAATTTGCTGGCATATTGAGTGTAGCATTTTCACAGCATCATCTTTTAGGATTTGGAATAGCTCAACTGGAATTCCATCACCTCCACTAGCTTTGTTTCTAGTGATGCTTCCTAAGGCCCACTTGATTTCACATTCCCGGATGTCTGGCTCTAGGTGAGTGATCACACCATCGTGATTATCTGGGTCATGAAGATCTTTTTTGTATAGTTCTTCTGTATATTCTTGCCCCCTCTTCTTAATATCTTCTGCTTCTGCTAGGTCCAGATCATTTCTGTCCTTTATTGTGCTCATCTCTGCATGAAATGTTCCCTTGGTATCCTAATTTTCTTGAAGAGATCTCTAGTCTTTCCCATTCTATTGTTTTCCTCTATTTCTTTTCAATGACCACTGAGGAAGGCTTTCTTGTTTCTCCTTGTTATTCTTTGGAACTCTGCATTCAGATGCTTCTATCTTTCCTTTTCTCCTTTGCCTTTACCTTCTCTTCCTTTCTCAGCTATTTGTAAGACCTCTTCAGACAACCATTTTGCCTTTTTGCATTTCTTTTTCTTGGGGATGGTCTTGATCCCTGTCTCCTGTACAATGTCATGAACCTCATTCCATAGTTCATCAGGCACTCTATCTATCAGATCTAGGCCCTTAAATCTATTTCTCACTTCCACTGTAAAATTGTAAGGGATTTGATTTAGGTCATACCTGAATGGTCTAGTGGTTTCCCCTACTTTCTTCAATTTGAGTCTGAATTTGGCAATAAGGAGTTCATGATCTTAGCCACAGTCACCTCCTGGTCTTGCTTTTGCTGACTGTATAGAGCTTCTCCATCTTTGGCTGTAAAGAATATAATCAATCTGATTTTGATATTGACCATATGTAGATGTCCATGTGTAGTCTTGTGTTCTTGGAAGAGGGTGTTTGCTATGACCTGTGCATTCTCTTGGCAAACTCTGTTAGCCTCTGACCTGCTTCATTTTGTATTCCAAGGCCAAATTGCCTGTTACCCCAGGAATCTGTTGACTTCCTACTTTTGCATTTCAGTCCCCTATAAAGAAAAGGACATCTTTTTTGAGTGTTAGCTCTAGAAGGTCTTGTAGGTCTTCATAGAACTGTTCAACTTCAGCTTCTTCAGCATTACTGGTGGGGGTATGGACTTGGATTACTATGATACTGAATGGTTTGCCTTGGAAATGAACAGAGATCATTCTGTTGTTTTTGAGATTGCATCCAAGCACTGCATTTCAGACTCTTTTGTTGACTATGATGGCTACTCCATTTCTTCTAAGGGATTCTTGCCCATAGTAGTAGATATAATGGTCATCTGAGTTAAATTCACCCATTCCCATCCATTTTAGTCCATTGGTTCCTAAAATATAGATGTTCTCTCTTGCCATCTCCTTGTTTGACCACTTCCAATTTGCCTTGATTCATGGACCTAACATTTCAGGTTCCTGTGCAATACTGTTCTTTACTAAAGCATCAGACTTTACTTCCATCACCAGTCACATTCACAACTGGGTGCTGTTTTCTGTTTGGATCCATCTCTTCATTCTTTCTGGAGTTATTTCTCCACTGATCTCCAGTAGCTAATTGGGCACCTACTGACCTGGGGAGTTCATCTTTCAGTGTACTACCTTTTTGCCTTTTTGTACCATTCATGGGGTTCTCAAAGCAAGAATAGTGAAGTGGTTTGCCATTTCCTTTTCCTGTAGACCACATTTTGCCCTGCATAACATGGCACAATATCGTAATGAGGAGATTGGCATGGATACAGTCTGCCCACTTTGTTCAGATTTCACCAGTTTTTGTGTGTATGTGTATAGTTCTTTACAATTTTATCAGATGTGTAAATTCATGTAACCACTACCATATTTAAGATACAGAACAATCCATTACCATAGGAAAGATTCCGTTACTCTTTTATAGCTAAAATCACCTTTCTCCCAAAACATTCATATTCCGCCCACCATCCTTCTATATACCGTCAACCATTTCTCTGCTCTTCATTCCTATGATATCATTTCAAGAATATTATATAAATGGAATCATACAGTAAGTAACCTTTTGAAACTGGCTTACTGAAAAAGTTAATAGACTTTATTTTTTAAGCAGTTGTAGGTTTGCAGGACATGACCAGAAAAGTTCCCATATGGCCCCAGGCCCCTTCCCAAGTTCCCCCTATTATTAATACCTTATATTAGGATGGTACATCTATTACACCTGGTGATTCAATATTGATACATTTTCAGCTAAAGTCCAGAGATTACATAGGGTTCACTGTTGGTATTGTACACCTATAGTTATTGAAAATGTGTAATGACATGCATTGATCATTATTGTTACATACAAAATAGTTCCACTGCCCTAAAAATCACCTGTTCTCCAGTCTCTCATCTGTCCCTTTTTCCTAACCACTGGTAATCATTGATGATTTTATCGTATCCAACCTTTTCCAGAATGTCACATAGGTGGAATCATACACAGTATATGGCCTATTTTGATTGGCTTCTTACACTTAGCAAATGGGTTTTAGGGATCCTCTTTACCTTTTCATGGCTAAGTGGCTCATTTCTTTTTATCTACTGAGTAACGTTGCATGTATGGATGAACTACAGTTTGTTTACCCCATTCACTATTTTTACACAGTTGTGTGTGGATCTCCACTGAAACCAGCTGATCTGGAGATTCTATTTGGGGAGCTTGTATATGGTGAATTCAAAGTATTTTGTAGTTATAGGAGAGTTCACATTATCTATTTCATCTTGGCTACATTTCGATAGGTTGTGGTTTGTGAGAAAATTGTCCATTTCCTCTAAATTATCAAATTTATGAGAATCAAGTTGCTCATGGTTTTTCTTTGGTATCCTTTTAATGTTTGTAGGTTCTGTAGTAAGACCCCAGTTTCAGTCCTGATACTAATGGTATCTATCATCTCTTATCTTTGTCAGGATTTCTAAAGGTTTATCAATTTTATTGATTTTTTCCACAAGTAATGAGCTTTATATTTAGTTGATTTTTCTCTATTGCTTTCCTAACTTGAATTTCATTACTTTTTGTTTTTGTCTTTATTACTTCCTTCCTTCTGCATGGATTAGATTGATTTTGCTCTTCTTTCCCCAGTTTCTTGAGGCACTAATTTAGATTGGTGATCTGAGATCTTTCCTCTTTTCTAACGTAATCATTTAATTTTATCAGTTTTCCATTCAGTAATGCTTTAGCTAAATCCCACAGATCTTCTTATGGTGCATTTTTGTCTTCATTCAGTTCTATACTTTATATCCTTTGAGACTTGTTCTTTGACCCATGCAATATTTCTAAGTGTATAATTTAATTTCCAAGAGATTTTCCTGTTGTATTTATGTAATCAACTTCTACTTGAGTTCACTGTGGTTGGACAACATATACTGCATGATTTCAGTCCTGATAAATGTGTTCAGGTTTATTTTATGGCTCAGGATACGTCCAGTCTTGGTGAGTGGTGCCTGAGAAGAATGTTTATTAGCTGCTGTTCTGTGAAGTGTTCTATCCATGACATTGGATACTCTTGGTAGACTGTGCTATCCAGTTCTTCTATATCCTTTCTGATTTTCTGTCTAGTAGTTCTGTTTGTCACTGAAGAAGTGCTAAAATCAACTATATTTACGGACTCATCTGCTTCTCCTTTTGGATCTATTATTTGTTTTTGCTTCTTCCATTTTGAGGCTCTGCTGTTTGGTGGGTACACATTTAAGATCATTATGTTTTTCTGGTGATTAATCTTTTTTACCAAGGTATACTGTCTCTCCTGACTCTAGTAATTTTATCTGCTGTTGTTTGCATTCTCTGATATGAATATAGCCATTTCTGATTTTTAAAATTATTGTGTGTATGACTGTGTGTGTGTGCCTCAGTTTCCTAGAGCTGCTGTAGCAAGGTACCACAAAGTGAGGGCCTTCAACTAACAATTCATACTCCTACAGTTCAAAGCCAGGGATTCCACTGAGCCTGTTCCCTCTGCAGGTACTAGAGAACTGTCACTCCTGGCTCCCCAGCCCTTGCCACATCGTGCCAGTCATTCCAATCTTCTTTGGCTTGTGGCTGCCTGTTCTCACAGGGCCTTCTTCCCTGTGTCTATGTATCCTGTTCTCTTCTTATAAGGACAATAGTCAAGGATTTAGGGCCCACCTCGCCTCACTGTAATCTCACCCTAACTGAGTATACTTGCAAAGACTTGTGAGGTCTAGGTGAATGTGAATTTAGGGGTGGACACTATTCAGTCTACTACAGCATGACATATTCTTTTCCCTTTCTTAATTTCAACCTACCCATTTCCTTGTAGACAGCACAAAATAAGTTTGTATTTTGTCAACGATTTGGCTGATCTATGTCTTTTTGTTAGTATTCTTTTTCTCCTCTCCTTCTAGGATGATAATGCCAGGAAGACTGGCTCTTTTATTGTCCCCAAAATCCCTGAGGCTTTATTTACTTTTTTCTAATCTGTTTTCTCTCTATTCCACCCTAAAGTTGACTGTCTTTCCTCTGTCATATTCATTCTGCTAATGAGCCTCTTCAGTCTGTTTTATATCTCAGCTATTGTATTTTTTAGTTCTGTAATTTCCATTTGCTGTGTTTTTACATATTGTATTTCTTCGCTAAGACTTTCTGAGTTGTTTTCTGTTTTATTTTCAGTTGTTCCAAGGATATCCACAGTTGCTTGCTGGTATATCTTCCCGATGGCTGCTTTGAAATTCTTGTCAAATAATTCCAACATCTAATCCATCTCAGTTTCAGAGTCTGTTTCAGACGCTCTTCTCATTCAAGTTGTGATTTTCCTGCTTTTTGGTTTGAAAACTGAGTTTTCCATATATCCTGGTATTTAGGATATTATGTAAGGAGACCCTGGTCCTACGTAAGTCTTGGAGTTTAGCGTGCAGCCACTCTGTGTAGGCTCAGTACAGAGGTGCTGCCCTAAGTTTGTATGCTGTTATTCCAATGATGGTTTAGTTTTCAGAAGCTTTGTGGGGCAAATTTGGAAGGTTTGGTACACCTGTTGCCCCTGAGACGCTCACTGGTCCTCTTGTGTTGCCTGCACAACAATACAGCCCCTATTTCTCTCCTCTACAAGTTCTGCCAGAACAACCGGTGTCTCCAGAGGGGGTTTTCTAGCCCATGGCACAGAGAGTCCTTCCCTGGGTCAGCCTATTTCCCCTACAAGGGTCACCAAGCCACCTGGCTTTTCTGCTAACAAGTCTCTCCAGTCTGTTTTCTATCTGGAGGATATATCAGGTATATATCTGACAGGAAAAGGGAGTCTCTCTGGCCTGTGGTCACAAAGAACTCTTCATGCTAGGCCACTCATAAATTGAGGTTTAAAGGTAATTGCTATCTGAAAATTCTAAATAAAAGATTTCATTGGAGGTTCTATGAGGCATACAATTCTACCGAAACATTATTGTTTTATGTGAGATTTCATTAGGACTGACAGCAAAACACAGGCGTAACAGACTCCATAGCAATTATACAAAATAGTTTATGGAAAAATGAGTACTTACTTGAATAAGATGCTCAATTGTTTTCAAATCATTTATTACATACTGCCAGTTTGCTTCTGTTTTGGGAAGACTTGCACTGATACAGCTGAAAGCAAAACCAAAGAGCAAAGCATTTTGAATGAACATAATACTGTCTTGATGAATACTACTGGCAAAAGAGCAATCAAGACCTTTTTATTCCAACAAGTGAAAAAATGACTGCTATCTTTGCCTTTGTGCCTCGTAGATGAATATAAACACTGAACATATAGTACAATTTTGGTGCTTTACGCTAGCTTGATGACCAACCTGGATTACAGAAAAATCTAATTCAGAGGGATAATTTATATATACTACTACTACTACTAAGTCACTTCAGTCGTGTCCGACTCTGTGCGACCCCATAGACGGCAGCCCACCAGGCTCCCCTGTCCCTGGGATTCTCCAGGCAAGAACACTGGAGTGGGTTGCCATTTCCTTCTCCAATGCATGAAAGTGAAAAGTGAAAGTGAAGCCACTCGGTCGTGTCCGACTCTTCGAGACCCCATGGACTGCAGCCTACCAGACTCCTCCGTCCATGGGATTTTCCAGGCAAGAGTGCTGGAGTGGGTTGCCATCGCCTTCTCCAAATTTATAGATAAGCTGGTGCAATTTATCACATTGAAAGAAAAACATTGCTTGATATGTGGCAGTGCCCAGAATATGTTTTTGAATAAATTTTACTTTCCTTTAAGTAGAAGTCCCATCAGACTTTTAAGTCTAAGAGGGTAAAGTCATTAAATAAGCAATCACCTTTTTCATGTAAGGATTTTGACAGTAAATATATGCCCCTTACATGCACCTTATAGCAGCTTTCTCCATAAACATTATGGACTCGGCCCTAGTCACAAAACTAGATCATACAACTTACTTAGTTTTGTAAAATGGAAATTTAATATCAGGACAAAAGATACACACACTGACCAAGTAACTGAAGAATAATTCTTAGAGCTTCTGGAAAAATAGTTGCTCCCTGATGGATCCAGGACAGAAGCATGCAAGCCAAAACTATTCTGTTTTTGAAAGGAGGAGTTACCTGCACAAACCTATGGTTCCCCATAACATGAAGGCATTGGCAGAATAAAACTGAACTGCAAGTCAGATCGCAAAACTACAAGTTGGGTGAGTGCAGTATATTAGTTGCTTCTAACAGAGAAGGAAAAAATTAATAGGCATGGCAAAATATGAATGTTTATTAGGAGGAAAATCAAAAGGCCTAAATGAAGAAACAAGTGTTTCAAACTGAACTAAGATAGGGCTCAAAGGATAGGAAGAGTCAATGCCAGGGGTAGATAAAATAGAGAAGGTGATGGCACCCCACTCCAGTACTCTTGCCTGGAAAATCCCATGGATGGAGGAGCCTGGTAGGCTGCAGTCCATGGGGTCGCTGAGAGTCAGACAGGACTGAGTAACTTCACTTTCACTTTTCACTTTCATGCATTGGAGAAGGAAATGGCAACCCACTCCAGTGTTCTTGCCTGGAGAATCCCAGGGACGGGGGAGCCTGGTGGGCTGCCATCTATGGGGTCGCACAGAGTCGGACACGACTGAAGTGACTTAGCAGCAGCAGCAGATAAAACAAAAAAGTAACATGGGTAAGCCCTCAATATCTATTTTCTTACTGGTGTCAAAATCACATAGGATGTTAATAAAGAGTTTCCTTCCAAGTTTAGTCAGAAACCAAGAAGTCCAATTTATTTGCAGGATGTAATACTCATTTGGAATTTTATAAGAATATAGAAATTCTCTGTAGGATGTTTACCAAACCTCCTCTGAATCTCCATAATCTGCTATCACACCCCACATACTGAGAACCTAAAGATTTAAGCAATGAACACAAACCAATTTAATAGAGAAGATATTGAAGAACAATGATCCTGGTTATTAACATGATGATTCTATGCTGAAAAATAAAATTACCCCAAAATGAAGACATGAATGCCAGCCTCTGTTAAAAAATGACTGTTCAGAAGTAAACACAAGTAGCACTGGATGGAAGTACTTCTCAAATATGGTTTCTGAAAAATAAAATCATAGACAAAGTGGTTAAACTTCTCAGTGAAAAAATGAGATTCAAAATGATACCTTATCATATTTTTAGGTTCCAAAATGTAAATATATCAAACTTTCAGAATTCCTTATTGGAATTAATGAAATTAGAATGTATCTTTTTTGCTTTCTCCCCTACCTTCAACTTTGTCTCCTACATGCAAAGTTCTTTAATACATATTTCTCCAGATGCATTTCAATAATAATGATGCATAGAAAATATGGTTATTTACTAATTTACCTATATGGTAATATAATTTGTTTCTATTATCCTTAACTTCCTTCTCATCCTTATTTCTTTTTTTCTTCTTTTTTTCTTTCTTCCTTTTTAATTGTCCAACATATTTCATGTTAGTTATATGAATTACTAATATAGGTACGCTAGTTATATCATAATTTCACATAACAATATGAAAATTAATTACATATTAATATCATTTGGAGACAAACTGAATAGAAATGGAACCAACCAAAGATACTCTATGCTATCTTAAGACTTGATATATAATACATTTTCTGGGTGATTTAGGAAGATTACTTATCTCAGAACTTCCTGGAGTTTTGATATTTCTGCCTGCCTCTTTCATGTGGTCAAAATCTTTATAGTTTCAGAGAGCAATGCTTTTTCTATTTTTTGGCCATGGGATCTCAGCCCCCTAACCAAGGATCAAACCCACAGCCCCCTGCATTGAAAGGCAGAGTCTTAACCACTGAACCGCCAGGGAAGTCCCCAAAGAGCAGTGTTGACTTAACTTCTAAGAATCTGTGCTCCATGTTATTCACACTGAAAGAATGAATAACAGCTAGACCTTGTTTTCAAAGACTACACAGCTTATTGATTAGACATTTAAGGAACAAAATAGAGTGAGATAAGTGAAAAACAACATGAAGAGCACATCAAGGTGTTAATAGACCTTAAAAACCTAGTTTATTTATTTTCAAAATAAGAATAACCCATATGTCAACAGACATCTGTGACATCCCAAAATCTCCAGAGAAGAGCCATATAAATTATTATGAAGTATCTGAGACACAAATGACCTTTTAAGAAAAGTCCATATACTATCTTCATCTAGTTTTTCTTACCAAAATTCTCATTACTCAATGCCAGAGTAAATCTTTCAGTATCGAAGAAGAGCTGGCTATGGCAATGGGTTTCCAGCAGCCATCCATCCAGAATACTTCCTACAATACAACCCAGAGTAAAGAGGATCCATTAAAAACACAAGTGGACTAGTAGGGGGAAAGAAAGGGAAGAGAATTAACAGTTATTGAGCACCAACTTTTTCAGTCACTCTGTTAGTTACTTAGAAATGTGTATCTCATTTAATCATCAGAACAATCCTATGATGGAGGATTAGCAACTTTTGGGTGAGCCGCCCAGGCCCCACAGGAAGTACAAGACAGCCATGATTTGAGACCAGGTTTGTCTGATTACAAAGCCCAAGTCCTTTCCACTATATTAGGTTCTTGAATTGACTGAATTCCAAAGACATATTAATGAAAAGCTGACAGCCAAATACCTTAATGCATATAAACTACTGACTATTAATATAATTTACAACAGAAGTAGCTACTTCTATAGACATTGAATAGATGTCTTCAGTCTTTATATCACTGTTAACTGAAACATCATTTGAGAATTTCATAAGTAACAAAATCCTGTTTTCTTTAATTCAAAGTGATTAAGTATATGAAGATTACACATTCCCATATCCAATTCCATTTTATTAAAAAAAATTAAAACCAAAATATATAAAATTTAAACAACTATTTTGGCCATCATTCTAAAATAGTGTGTATTTGTTGACTTCCCCTTCAAAAACCAAAATCTGCCATGTCTCTCAACGTAAGTATTCACTGCAATTAAGTTTTGTAGACTGAAATAATTATTTTATTTTCAGATGTTTTTGAAATGTAAAAATGATTACCTTATAATATATGATGTATAACTCTTTAAAAGAAAAACCAGAATTTAACTAAGTATTAAAAAAGAGAGTGTAAGTGTATTTCCAATAAAAATGCCATCTATTCCACAACAAAATATTAAGTCTAATCTTCCTATTACACGTAATCTAAGCCACCCATTAATCAGTTTAATTAAAGCAACCTGTTACTCTCATCTTAATCATTCTCTTTGTCTATGTTATCTCACTGCTCCAAATTATTTGCAAAACTTTAAAATTATCTTTACCATTTCATTCAAACTCTTTTAAATTCCCTACTTCCTTTTTAGTTGTAGGATCCCCCCACTCCACATTGTTCAAGAAACAGGATTTCCTGAGCTGGGACCAAGCAGTACAAAGGGTGATACAATTGTTAATGAGGCCTCATGAAGCTGCTTGAGTAAGCAATGAGTATTTCAATCCTGGGCTTTTGCATCAGTGAGTCTCCACACACGCAGGATGTTAAAATCTTACCAGTCAGACTTTCACTGTCCTGCCCACCTACCAGCAGCTGGTGTAAGTCAAGGACAACTAACAGCTTTAGTCAGAATGCTCCACGCCAAGTATGGTAGAATAAGTAGGAAATGACCTCAAAGACTTCTAACAAATAATGATAATAAAAACCAGTGTTAACTGAGGATATTTTTACAGCTTTGTTAATTTGGTAAAAGAACTGACCTGGTTTTCTGGCTGACAGACAGATTTTCATAACAGCTTTGGAAGTTTTGACATTCCATACTTCTGTGGATCAATAACTTTACTAAGAATGTGAGTGTGTGTAATCCAGGAGAGTAAAGATCCAAAAAGGTAAAATACTCTGTAACTTTCTCTTTGAGTAAGACTCAGTGTTAACATTTAATATAATTATCACTCATGATGGCAATACTAATTAGAGTAGGAATTGTTTACCAAGTGCTTTTAAGTCTACAAAATTATTTCATATACATTATCATATTCAATCCTGGCAATATCTTTATATGAGAGATATAACTCTTATTTTATAGTGAAGAAGTTGAGGTCCTGAGAGGTTAAGTGACTTGCTTCAGATAAATGTCATACATGTGGCTATCAAAATTCTACCTCACAATCCAGGTTGCACAGGTAGAAGAGAGAGGCAAGAAATAATAAACTCTGGTTGAGAAGTGGAGGTCCTTACTATGGAAAGCAGCTGATCCATCCCATGTGAATCATAAAAAGTCACCGCTCTCTGATAGTGTACAAACAGGTCTTTCCTTTGTGGTTGCCAAGGGAGAGGGAGGTGAGCGAGGGATGGACTGGGAGTTTGGAATTAATAGATGCAAAGTAGTGTACACAGAATGGGTAAACATCAAGGTCCTCCTGTAGAGCACAGGGAAGTATATTCAATATCTTCAGGTAAACCATAATGCAAAAGAATATAAAAAAGAACACATGTGTTTATTTATATACATGTGTGTGTGTAACTGAATCACTTTGCTGTAAGCAGAAATTAACAAGATGTTGTAAATTAACTGTACTTCAATAAAAAAAAAAACATGTTTGAAACTGTTGTGACGTGAAACAGAACTCAAGTCCTTTCACAAACATCATCTCATTTGACCCCTACAAAGTACCTGTTAGATAAAAGTGGCTGAAACCAGTTAATTACTTTCTGAGACTAGAAGTGTAGTGATGAAATAAACTGTCCACTTCCTTATAAAGTTATATTTGTGGAGAACTATGGAAGCAGTGTTTAATCCTGGCACACAGTTTGCATATGGTCATGAAAGGCCCTAACAATCAGCATCTTTGACGTGTCCATTCACCTGCATACCTAGATTCAAGAATAAAAAAGACTAAATCCAAGCCCTACTCTCAAAGAGCTATCAGAGTTTAAGCTGATTTTTTTTGGACTCCTGAGACAGGGTCTTACTGCGGGGCACTCCCTGAACTTATGGCAGCAATACTGTCTATGTCACTGCCTAAGAGTTAGACATCGTGAAAAGTGGACAATCCGCACAACGGGGTGGCTCCAGTAGCTTTAATTCTGGAGTGACTTGTGAAAACAATTGTAAATATTCTGCGTGCTAAGTTGCTTCAGTTGTGTCCGACTCTTAGTGACCCTACGGGCTATAGCCTGCCAGGCTCCTCTGTTCGTGGGATTCTCTAGGCAAGAATACTAGAGTGGGTTGCCATCCCTCCAGGGGGTCTTCCCAACCCAGGGACTGAACCCATGTTTCTTAAGTCTCCTGCATTGGCAAGTGGTTTCTCTACCACTAGCACCAGCTAGATTGGAGAAGGAAATAGCAACCCACTCCAGTGTTCTTGCCTGGAGAATCCCAGGGACGGTGGAGCCTGGTGGGCTGCGGTCTATGGGGTCCCACAGAGTTGGACACGACTGAAGCGACTTAGCAGCAGCAGCAGCACCACCACCACCTGGGAAGCCCCTATTCTATACCAATAGTAGTTTTTCCCAGTGAGGAAAAACAATCTAGCGTACTGCTGTTTTCTTTTGCTTTATTCTGTTTAATTATTTACCTGCCTAGTCACACATTTAAAATAAACTTAAATAGACTCTGCAAGAAAAGAAGGGCTATAAGTATTGGTTTATTTGGTACACATATTCAGCTAATCACTCAAAAAAAACTAAAACCGAGGGCAGACCAAGGTTGAATGCTTACGTGGAATATAAAAAATGTAAGATTACATGGCTGTCCTTAACCATTTAGTATGCATTTATTGAGTACTTACTACTTGCTGGACGTTTCGGTATGACCAAGGCATTCCTGTTCACAAAGCAAATCAGTGAACACAGAAGCACCTTGGTTTCAGGAAGAAAGATGGACTATATATAGTACATATAAGTAAATGGATTATATATTTCATTAAAGAGTGGCTAAATGATACAGGAAAAAGAAAACAGGTAAGAAGGACAAGGTTGCAACTTTAAGAAGGGTGATGTTCCAGAAGTCAAGTGAGAAAAGTACATTCAGGAAAAGGAAATGAAGAGCCTGTCAGATGTGCTGACAGGTCAAGGAAAACACAGACTGAGTGCTTACCAGTGTGTTTAGCAACATGAAGGTCATGGGTGACACTGAAAAGAGCACTTAAAGGGAGTAATAGAGGCAGAAGCCTACATGAAATGGGCATCAGGGAAAGGGAAAGGATTCTAAATTGCTGGTGCAGACAATGTTTTGAAGAATATTGCTCCAAAAGGTGATAATAGATAGTAGAAAGTGAGGGAAATAACAGCACATTTGTATGCTGCCGTAGAAACTGATTATGGAAGAGAGGGGGACAATTGTCAGAGGGACACTCTTAAATAGGGCTTCCCTGGTGGCTCAGATGGTAAAGAATTTCCCTGCAAGGCAGGAGACCCACGTTCAATCCCTGGGTCAGGAAGATCCCCTGAGGAGGGAATGGCTATCCACTCCAGTATTCTTGCCTGGAGAAGTCCATGGACAGAGGAGCCTGGCAGGCTATAGTACATAGAGTCCCAAAGACTTGGATACAGCTGAGCAATTAACACACACAAGAGAGGGAAATGATTGTCAGAGTGATATTCTTGAATAGGCAAGTGAGGATGATATCTGGGATATTGTAATTTGTAATATATATTTGGTCTTCATTCTCATTTCTGGCCCACAGCTCCTAAAACCTTAGGAATTTCTAGTGATGAGGGCGATAAGGAGTCTTTGAGAGTGATGAGATCTTTTATTATGATAATGAGGTGACTTTTGGACCCCACCCAAGAATGTGGGCTGGTTTCAGGGAGAACCAACTATGTGATCAGAGAAGGCCATGGCACCCCACTCCAGCACTCTTGCCTGGCAAATCCCATGGACGGAGGAGCCTGGTGGGCCGCAGTCCATGGCGTCGCTAAGAGTCGGACATGACTGAGCAACTTCACTTTCACTTTTCACTTTCATGCATTGGAGAAGGAAATGGCAACCCACTCCAGTGTTCTTGCCTGGAGAATCCCAGGGACGGGGGAGCCTGGTGGGCTGCCGTTTATGGGGTCGCACAGAGTCGGACACGACTGAAGTGACTTAGCAGCAGCAGCAGCAGTACGGGAGTATAAGAGACATGTATCTAGGTAATATTGCTTTTTTTTTTTTTGGTAATTGTGGAGCTTCATAAAGGAAGGGTTAATGGAATCATGGGGCTTTCCTGATGGCTCAGTGGTAAAGAATCTGCTTGCCAAGCAGGAGATGTGGGTTTGATCCCTGGGTGGGGAATATCCCCTGGAGAAGAAAATGGCAACCCACTCCAATATTCTTGCCTGGGAAATCCCATGGACAGAGGAGCCTAGTGGGTTACAGTCCATAGGGTCGCAAAGAGTTGGACAAGACTTTGGAACTAAATACTTCAATTGAATCATATCTTGAAGAGAAGATAGATTTTAGATATGAGCAAAAGGAAAAACAACACTTTAGGTGGAGAAAAGAGCCTGACAATGACTTGTGTACTCAGAGAAAAGTGAGTCATTTGATAATGGTGTGAAAGTAATGGGAGGAAATTGTAAACAAAACTGTCCCTATTGTATATAGCAGGAGTCAGTAAACATTCTCTGTAAGGGGTCAGATAGTAAACGTCATGCTTTATAAATCTTGTAGTCTCTGTTCAACTATCTAATAAGGCTGACACAATGTGAAAACAGCCATATACAATGCATGAATGAATGCGTGTATCCAGTACAACTTTACTTATCAAAATAGACTGTTGATGGATTTGACCCACAGGCCAGCCTCTGACACGTATGGATTCCATAAGCAGTCCCAATTTCAGTAGAGTTGAGGAAGTGATATCTGTAACATCTTAAATTGTCCTGTCATTAAGTGTACTGGCATTTTTTCAGTAACTTCTTTCAAGCTGATTTCAACTGACACCAATATTATGAAACTTTCAAATAAGAAATTTCTTAAACACACAATCTGTGTTCAATATTAAGGCTAAAATAATCCAATGTGAACTATCTTACCACGAGTTACTACGGTGACTTTTAAAAATTACTTCCATTTAAAAACAAGATTTGGTGCCCTGGGATGACCCTGAGGGGTGGGATGGGGAGCGAGGTGGGTGGGAGGGTCAGGATGGGGAACACATGTACACCCACAGCTGATTCATGTGAATATATGGCAAAAACCACCACAATATTGTAAAGTAATTAGCCTCCAATTAAAATAAAATAAATAAATAAAAATTAAAACAAGATTTGAAGTTGGCATTTAATTTTCATGACTCCACACAATATGTTTTTAAGGCCTATGAATCACAACAGTTTATCAAAACAACAAAAATAAATGATTAAGTAAGATGTTTTTAGTATTTAAAAAATGCTATTTCATATAAGACCTGTAAAATAATATACATATATATTTTAAATAAAACAACATGAAGTTCTTGGAGTACTTAAATTGCTTAACTGTCCTGAAATGCTTCCAAACACATCACAGCCATTTAAATATCACACTGTCAAGGACAATGGTAGTTATAAATTTTGGACCCCTTAGTTGCCATGACAACTCAAAAGGCCTTAACTAGACAGACGCTATTACAGAAAATGAATATAGAAACACCTAAGGTAGTTTATCATCAAAGACAACAATGATGCATGTGTGTGTGTATACATGGTAGTTGTTCAGTCGTGTCTGACTCTCTGCGACCCCATGGGCTGTAGCCCGCCAGGCTCCACTGCCCATGGAAGTCTCCAGGCAAGAATACTGGAATGGATAGCCATCTCCTTCTCCAGACAATGAAGCATATATGTAGCTAAAGGACATATACAAACGATGCTCTTACCACTCTTTGATAACAGTTCTACACAGCAGTATGTTCATGCGCGTTTTTTATCATTTGGTGTAAGTGCTGTTGAAAAATGTTTTGGGTAAATGTTTTTGAGAAAAGCTAACTCTAGGGCAGGTATAAGTAGACAGCTTCTGCAGAGCAGCACAACTTTAATACTTAACCTACTGTCCAGAAATGGTCAATAAGATCTATTCCTCTAGCTTAGTTTCCAAAAGCACTTTGTTCCAAAAAGTGGTGAGGATGAAACCATAGTACAGAAGGACATTAGTATTTGAGAAAGAGGATAAAGAACATTCTTCCTACCAGACCTCAGAAAATTTAAAATCCACTGAATGTCTGTGAAATAATAATGTGAAAATACATTCTAGGAAAAAAAAAAAAGTTATCCAAGAAAAAGAAAAATATGGGATATAAGAAATCATGGAGCCCAACACATGTCATATTCACACTTGGGTATAAATAACCACCACGTTTTTTTTTTAAGTTTTTTTAATAAATCTCATTCATTCATTTAATTTTGCAAAAATGTGAGATTCTTGTGGTAGAAAGCTTATTTATCTTGTTCATTACCGAAATCCAAAACAAAAAAGCATACTAGGTCATAACGAGCACATACCACATGTTTGTTGGATTTTATTTTTCACTTCTTTACAATTACACTGCCCCCATAACACACATACACACACTTAGAACTATCAGACTCTTAGCCGCACTTGCTTCCCTATCCAGCAGGTGTCCCAGTCGGCCACCGTAATACTATCCTAAAGAGAATCGAAATCTTCCTCCACTGAGTTTTCTCCACAGTTCACCTTTCTGATACTTTTATTTTACCAGTGTCCAATTCCAAGCTACATAGTATTGTTGGAAAAAATGTTCCCTTATAATTTTTTGAGATGCAATTTTTAATTGGGCCTTCTCTACATCTTGCTAATGATTTCTGGTTCTTTCTGACATTCCCCCACTATACTTTTAAAATCAATTTTATTGATATAATTTCAAAGTGATAAAACATACCCATTTTAGGTATATGATATGCAGAGTCTTGATAACTGTATACACCCATGAAATTGCTCCAACAACAACAGAAAACAGCTATAATCATCAAAATTTCTCCCATGCCCCTTTACAGTCATACCAGTCCCAACCTTAACACCAGGCAACTCCTGACCTAATATGTACTTTTCCAGATAGCAGTGTGGAAGGAAAATCACAGATAAATTCCATGTGGTAAATATTGTGAGAAAAGAAGAGGAAAACTCATGCTAAGATTATTACTTTATTTGGTGAACAGGCAGCACATTCATGATGATTAATTGCAGAAATCAAAAGTTCAATACAGAAAAAAAAAATCCTGGATATATCGTAATTTTCAAGCTTAAAAATAAAATAAAGTAAAATGAGGCAAAGAAAACTTAAGCAAACTAACAGAAGGTAATGGTAAGCATAAAAGGAGAAAATTAAACAAAGAAATCACAATAAGTTCACACATAAAAAGTAACGTAGCAGTAGTAAATCTAAATATACAACCACAATTACCCATACATGAAAAGATGTGATTAAAAACTACATTTGATTACTAAAAGACACTTGGATTGAGTTTTAAAAATAGAGAGGCAGAAAGATAACAGATAATGTTTTTTTAATATGGTATTTGTAAAAAGTGAAACAAAAATAAAATGTTACCAAAAGCTTGAAAATGAAAGTACAAGAAAAGATATGCTAAGCAAATATGAGTATAGTAATAATAATACCATAAAATTAGAATTCAAGACAAAAATACAATTAGAATTCTAAGCAATACAAAGATAATGGATATGGATGAAAGTTACAATCTATAAGAGGATATGAAGCTTTATGCTTCTAAGAATATAGTTTCAAATATATAACAATATAGCTTCAAATTATATAAAGGAAAATCTAATAGAAAAACAAGGAGTCATTTAAAAATCTTGAACTGTGCTCAGAAATTTAACCATAAAAATGAGTAGGGCTGTGGTTTGGGTATGTGAGTTAGCTAGTTCTCAAAACACCACCACCACCACCACCATCATCCTGTAGCATCTGCCAATTTCTGTGTTGTAAGTTCCTCACCATACTGATTTCAAGTCACAGTGTCTTAACATCTGGCTCACAAAATTTCTGCATATTTAACCATTGGCTCTCACAAGCCAATTAGAGCTGGCTCTAGCACACCACTGCCTGTGGTAAATTTTAAAACACAGTGAACAATGTTTTAGGTAGTGTGTATGTATATTAGATTAACTATAGATAGATGAAACATTCTACCTCATAGACATAGCACATAGAAAATAAATACATAGGACATTCCTAAGAGGTGGCTTATGACATACACCTAAAGCATCAATGTGCTAAACCTAATGTCTCAAAAAAAACTACACAAAAATCTGAAACCAGATTCTATATGCCACATGCTATAACTACAAATCAATAATATCAATAATATTGGATGATTGAATCAGATAATATTGAATTAAAATAATATCAATGCTGTTGAATTAAAAAGCAATAAAAAATAGAATATAAAAAGAATTATACACTTGAAAATGTAAATTACCCTTTTAAATAGAGCTGGTATAAAAGAAAATCAATTTGAAAATTACATGTCATTAAAAAAAATTATAGCAAAAGCATAACATATAGAATTCTATAGACTCTCAGAAAATAATTAGATTGAAATACTTTACTATTTATTAATCTCAAGAATCTACAAAATCATTTTAAAAGGAGAATTAAGTATTACTAAAGATAAAAAGAGTAATAAAGTAGAAAAAGGTAATTAGTATAACTAAGAGATATAGCTTTGAAAAATAAATCTGATCAAAACTAAAAAGCAAAATGTCAGATTACATACATATGTATTAAAATACAAAAAGGTCATTAGAGTATAATTTCTGTAAATTATATGTTCATGCAAATCTATTTGAACACTGATTTTCTAAGAAAATTATCAAAATGGACTCATGAAAATAAGGAAAACTTAATTAAAGATTAATCAAAATATATGTAATAAAAGGGGCTTCCTGGTGGCTCAGATTACTAAGGAATCTACCTGCAATGCAGGAAACCTGGGTTCAATCTCCGGGTTGGGAAGATCCCCTTGAGAAGGAAATGGCAACCCACTCCAGTGTTCTTGCCTGCAGAATCCAATTGACAGAGGAGCCTGGCGGGCCACAGTCAATGGGATTGCAGAGTTGGACACTACTGAGCGACTAACACAGACATGCATTAAAAGACTCTGAATTCTTTATGAAGGTTTTTACCAAAAATTCAGGAAATTTACAAATCCTTATGGTAATTACAGTATTATTCTAATTCATGGGCACCAAAATCTAACATCAAAACTATGTAATGATAACCTAGGAAAGAAAATCATGTAGCAATCTCTTATAGGAACATAAATACTAATTTCCAAAATATTAAATTTTACTAAGTAGAGTGTTAACAGAATAAAATCAGTTCTAATGAGGTGGATGAAACTGGAGCCTATTATACAGAGTGAAGTAAGCCAGAAGGAAAAACACCAATACAGTATACTAACGCATATATATGGAATTTAGAAAGATGGTAACAATAACTCTGTGTACGAAACAGCAAAAGAGACACTGATGTATAGAACAGTCTTATGGACTCTGTGGGAGAGGGAGAGGGTGGGAAGATTTGGGAGAATGACATTGAAACATGTAAAATATCATGTAAGAAACGAGTTGCCAGTCCAGGTTCGATGCACGATACTGGATGCTTGGGGCTGGTGCACTGGGACGACCCAGAGAGATGGTATGGGGAGGGAGGAGGGAGGAGGGTTCAGGATGGGGAATACATGTATACCTGTGGCAGATTCATTTTGATATTTGGCAAAACTAATACAATTATGTAAAGTTTAAAAATAAAATAAAAATTAAAAAAAAAAGAAACAGATAAAAAACAAAAAAAGAAAAAAAAAGAAAAGATGGTCAGCATCAGGAAGTTTACTTGTGTGCATGCACGCATGCTAAGTTGCTTCAGTCATGTCTGACTTTTTGCAACCCTGTGGACTGTTGCCAGCCTGGCTCCTCTCTGTGGGATTCTCCAGGAAACAATACTTGAATGGGTTGCCATGCCCTTCTCCAGTGTACCTGCGTCTCTTATGTCTCCTGCGTTGGCAGATGGGTTCTTGACCACGGGTTCTTTCCCAGGGCGCCACCTGGGAAGCCCTTAGTTGTATATTCACTACATTAACAGATAAAAAGAGAAAAGTCATACGGTAGCCTTTGTAGATGGAAAAAATAATTTGAGAAAATTCAGCACAAGATTTTTAAAATATCAAAATAAGATCCAACTGAAAAACAATGTCTAATACAAACCTGTAAGATTCCTATCTAGGGTCATTTTCACAAAGTACAGGCCCTGAATGAGGAGACACATACTCAGGGCTGCCGGTCAACACTGACGTGGTCACAACTATACAGGTTTGAATCCTCTCATTTACTCTCTAGGTGACTTCAAGACATGCATATGCCTTAGTTCTTCTTTTTTTTTCCCCTCCAAATCATCAAAATGGAAATGATCATAGAACATACCTCTTATGATCATTGTGAAGATTACTGTGAAGATTACAATTTATATTGTGCACAAGGCATAGTAAGGACTCACAACATCATCTATGAATATTACACTGGCATCTCATCAACAACCTTTGAGAAAAATATGGCAGGCACCATTATTATCAGCCTCTGTTCACAAAGAAAGGGAGTAAAACTCAGAGAAGTGAAATCATCTGCCCAACATTACACATGGTAAGCAGAAACATAACTGGAGTTTATTCCTAGTTCCTTCATTCACTCACACATTCATCAAAAATATATTAAGCCCCTACTAAGTGTCAGTCATTATTCTAAGGACACAGCATGGAAAAAAGGGAAAAAAAGAAACAACCCAGGAAGTCGGGACATAACTAAAGGAGCGAGAAAAAAAATGTATGACTGACAAAACAAACTACCATGGAAAACAATGAAGACAGTACTTGCGAAGTTAACCTCTATTTTACAAGAGATGGGCAAGAAAGACCTCACTAATAAGGTGACATTTGTCAGTCTAGTCAAGGCTATGGTTTTTCCAGTGGTCATTATGGATGTGAGAGTTGGACTGTGAAGAAGGCTGAGTGCCGAAGAATTGATGCTTTTGAACTGTGGTGTTGGAGAAGACTCTTGAGAGTCCCTTGGACTGCAAGGAGATCCAACCAGTCCATTCTGAAGGAGATCAGCCTTGGGATTTCTTTGGAAGGAATGATGCTAAAGCTGAAACTCCAGCACTTTGGCCACCTCATGCAAAGAGCTGACTCATTGGAAAAGACTCTGATGCTGGGAGGGATTGGGGGCAGGAGGAAAAGGGGACGACAGAGGATGAGATGGCTGGATGGCATCACTGACTCGATGGACATGAGTCTCAGTGAACTCCGGGAGTTGATGATGGACAGGGAGGCCTGGCATGCTGCGATTCATGGGTCACAAAGTGTCAGACATGACTGAACGACTGAACTGAACTGAACTGAAATTGAAGCAAAGTCCTAAAGGAAGAGAGTGAGACAGTGTTTGAGGAAACAGTTTTCCAAGCAGAGGCAACAAGGAATACAAAGACCCTTGTATGGGAAAAGCTTGCTGGGAAAGGCAAGGAGGCTCTATTTTTAATCCTTTTGACCTTGCTGCATGGCATGTGGGATTTTAATTCCCAGACCAGGGATCGAACCTGTCCCCCTATCCCCCTGCAGTGGGAGCACAGAGTCTTAACCATTGGACCCAAAGAGACTCTAATTCAGCCAGAAATTCAGGAAGTGAGGGGACATGAGAGTAGGGGACAGTGGCAAGAGGTACGGACTTGAGCAAGTACTTGAGCTTTCATCGGAAAATCTATTTGAAACATATCGAGCACAAGAAGCAGGTAAACTGGTTTAGATTTTTATTTTATTTATTTTTTTTACAATTAAAATGTATTTTATTTTGAAATAATGTTAGAGTCACAGAATGGTTGTAATAATAACAAAAGATTCTTGTGTACATTTAAGCCAGTCCTTCCAAACAGAGAAAGGAATCTTTTACATTTCTCTACTCAAACACAATCTCCTCCCTTCTGCTAAATGTAAACACGATTCCATTTTTAATGGGAATAAGTTCTTTCCTTTTTCACTCTCATATTTCTTTGTCTTTTAAGTCTTCTTTAATATCCACCTCATTTCTTTTTGTTCCTAACTGCTGAGGTTGCAGTACTGTCCATTCTGTTCTGGTTTAGATTGTTAAAGCTACACTCTGGCTACCATACTGAGAAAGACTTTGCTTGGGTAAGCACGGGCTTGGGGAAACGATTGGAATATTGCTACAGTAATCCAAGATGACAGTAATGGAGAGAGAGGGGATGCATATTTTGAAGATACAGGATTTTCTGCTGAATTGGATGTTAGTTATAAAAGAAAGAGAAGTGTCAAGGATGACGTCAAAGATTTGGGCCTGAAATCGCAAGAGCCAGTTTACTGTTTATTCAACTGAGGGAGACAGGGAGAGATGATGTAAGAGAAAAGTCAGGAGTTCAGTTTTGAAAAGATTAAATTCCACAACTGTTAAGTATCCGATTTTCTCAAGATGTTAGGAAGAGAGCAAGAACTGGATTCCAGACAAAGACCACAAAAAGAATACTGGGAATGTTGATAATATACTAAATAAGCAATAAAATGTGTGTTAGTCACTCAGTCGTGTCTGACTCTTTGTGACTCCAAGGACTGTAGCCTGCCTGGATTCTCTGCCCGTGGGATCTCCCAGGCAAGAATACTGGAGTGGGTTGCCATTCCCCTCTTCAGGGGATCTTCCCGACCCAGGGATAGAACCCAGACCTCCTGTATTGCAAGCAGACTCTTTAAATAAGTAAATATAAAGGGAACCAGAGAGCTGCTGTCTTCACTCTCCACTTCTGTTCACCAGACATTTACTGAGCATTCCCTGTGTGCTTGGCATTAGGATTACAAAGGTGAATAACCAGAGTCCCTGTCTGTGAAGAAATTACAGAAAGCAAACATACTTTCCTTGCTGTTGTTTAGTCACTAAGTCATGTCCGACTCTTTGGCAACTCCATGAACCGTAGCCCGCCAGGCTCCTCTGTCCATGGGATTCTCCAGACCAAGAATACTGAAGTGGGTTGCCATTTCCTTCTCCAGGGGATCTTCCCCACCCAGGGGTCAAAATCATGTCTTTTGCATTGGCAAGCAGATTCTTTAACACTGAGCCACTAGGGAAGCCCAATACTGTAAATGCTAAACCAGTTTGGATATCCAGGTCTGTAGGTAGAGAAAGCATTCTAGAGGAGATGACAAAAATTGATTACCTTAAAGGGTGATTAAAGTTAGCCAATCTTAGAAAGGGGAAAAGGGCCTTTCAAGCAGAGGGAAATAGTGGGGGAAGGCATGGAGGCAAGAAATACTATGAAGCATTCAGGTAAACTCCAAGCACTTCAATTTTACCAGCACATCAAGTTGGAGAAAGGGGGTAAAAGTGGTATAATTGAAAGTCGCTCAGGCGACTCTTTGAGACCCCATGGACTATACAGCCCATGGAATTCTCCAGGTCAGAATACTGGAGTGGGCAGCCTTTCCCTTCTCCAGGGGATCTTCCCAACCCAGGGATCAAACCCAGGTCTCCCTATTGCAGGCGGATTCTTAACCAGCTGAGCCACCAGGGAAGCCCAATGGTGTTATGAAAATGGTATGATCAATGATCAATGAGTTGTCACGGAAAACCTTGCTTGATAGAACTTACTGCTCACTGGCTCAGAAGTGCAAGGCATGATCAAAACTTGCATTTGATTTAGATATCTTGACCACCCTGAAGAGAATATATTTAAAGGAAGCAAGACTGAAGGTAGCAAAACAAATCAAACATTATTATAATAGATAGTTCATGTGCTACAGTACATAGTTCACGTTTGAAGAAGTAGTAATAGAAATCCCAAAGTAGTAACAGTGTTACTTATTGGAGTAACATTTCCCAGAAAAAATTGGCAGGTCGCATTGACTGTCTGATATGTAGAGGGAAAAAGCAGGAAGAGGCTTGAATGACTCACAGGTTTTGGGTTTGGAATGTCAGAGTAGTGGAGCTACTAATTGAGACTGGACATAAGACAGGGTTGGCTGGAAGGGAAGATGATTCACTCAGTGTTGAAGTTTGGGAGGGCGGTGGGATAGCAAAGATAATGGTTTGGCAGACAGATGAATATGCAAATTAGAATCTTAAGACATGGCAGGGCTGACGATATAAGGCATGGGCTTAAGACCATGAGTTCAGAGCAAGCTAGGAGAGCATATAAAGAGAAAACTGCAGTGAAAAATGGGAGGAATAATCTTTAAACTTTCTTCAGATGATAGCTTTGGTGAAAGGCTTCTAATTGCTTGGGGTTAGTCACAGCTAACATGATCATGGGACAATGGAAACAGTGACAGACTTTATTTATTTGGGTTCCAAAATCACTGCAGATGGTGACTGCAGCTGTGAAATTAAAAGACACTTTCTCCTTGGAAGAAAAGCTATGACCAACCTAGACAGAATATTAAAAAAAAAAAAAAGCAGAGACATTACTTTGCAAACAAAGATCCATATAGTCAAAGCTATGGTTTTTCCAGTAGTCATGTATGAATGTGAGAGTTGGACCATAAATAAGGTTGAGTGCCAAAGAACTGATGACTCTTGAGAGTCCCTTGGACTGGAAGGACATTCAACAACTCAATCTTACAGGAAATCAATCTTGAATATTCATTGGAAGGACTAATGCTGAAGCTGAAGCTCTAATACTTTGGCCACCTCATGTGTAGAGCTGACTCATTAGAAAAGACCCTGATGCTGGGAAAGATTTAAGGCAGGAGGAGAAGGGGATGACAGAGGATAAAATGGTTGGATAGCATCACCGGCTCAGTGGACATGAGTTTGAGCGAGCTCCGGGAGACGGTGATGGACAGGGAAGCCTGGCGTGCTGCAGTCCATGGGGTCACAAAGACCCCATGTCACAAATCGGACATGACTGAGCGACTGAAGAACAACCACAACATGATCCTGGGCTTCCCTGGTGGCTCAGTGGTAAAGAACTCACCTGCTAATGCAGGAGATGCAGGTCCAGTCTCTGGGTAGAGAAGATTCCCTGGAGGAGGAAATGGCAACCCACTCCAGTGTTCTTACTTGAGAAATTCCATGGACAGAGGAGGCTTGCAGGCTAGTCCATGGGGTCACAATAGAGTTGGATGCAACTTAGCAAATGAGCATCAAAAACATGATCACGCAGCCAGCAATTATAGCTCTCCTGTGGACTCAGCACAATTTGTTTGAATGTACAAAGCACATTTTTTCAATTCAAACATTTCTGAAGTAGGGTCCCATCTAATAAATGATCTCTAATCTCATCTCTAGAAAAGCTGATAGTAAAAAGATAGGTGCTTCTTAAAGACAATGACGGCATCTCAAGGCAAGTTCTCTGGGAAGGAGACTCTGAAACAGATTTCTGTGCAGGATGTATATTGAGAAGGGTCTTTGGGATCACTCTCTATGGGATAGGGAAGGAGAAAGCCCAGTAAGGCCCAGTCTCTCTCGGCTCTGTGGAGCACTGAAGCTGGGATGGCCCTTGACATTGTCGATCTTGGAGAAAACAGGGCTTTTGTAACACTCCCCTCTCTGCAAAGAACACTGTGTGTATGATGCCCCAGGATTGGCCATGACCTGGGCAACGAGAGGTTCTCCCAGAGAGGAATTTCCAGCAAGTGGCACTCCCAACCATCAGGAGAGCAAAATCATCATTCCTTAAGGAAAATACAGCCATAGCATGGCATCCACTGCAGATGATTCTCAAGACTGAAGGAAATCCAGCACTTCTATCTCCATGTGATTTGATCTTAATATGATCATGAAGTTTCAAACATAAATATTTCTTGGAACAAGCCATTTAAAAATCTGTTTTAGTAAAAGGTTAGGTCATCTGGAATCCCACCCTGTTTGGCACAAAGTGGAGAAAGAGAATTACTCTGGAACATTTAAAGTAATATATAAGATTTTTAAAAGACACTCATTGCAAAATTCCCAGAGACTGACAGAAACATTATTTGGGACAAAAGACTAAATAATAATGGTTAAGTTCTAACTCTCTGAGCACTTAGAATGAGGTAGGTTTATCATGTAATTAGTAGCTCTGAAGTTCCAATGCTCCTATCTTACATGGCAAGGAAGGAACAGCCCCAGGCCTGTAGTGGAGGCATGGAGGGTGACCCCAGCCTTGTGTCACATTCTACCTCCTAGTTGGCATCTCAGGTTAACAGCAGGTCCTATCAGCAGGCAGGCTGCCAGCATGCCCCTCAATCTACATTGACTCCAATGACAACCTAACCCCAGCAGACCTCATGGGGAATCCAAACCTTATCCATGACTCTCAAGGACCTGAATACCAAGCCTGGTGCCTTGATTCCTCAGGGCTTTCAGCTACTTTATATAGATATTCTATTTTTGTATATTGCATGCTAAGTTCCTTCAGTCATGTCTGACTCTTTGCCTCCCTAAAGACCGTAGTCCGCCAGGCTCCTCTGTTCTTGGGATTCTCCAGGTAAGAATATTGAAGTGCATTGCTATGCCCTCCTCCAGGGGATCTTCCAGACCCAGGGATCAAACCCATGTCTCTTATGTCTTCTGCACTGGTAGATGAGTTCTTTACCACTAGTACCACCTAGGAAACCCAGATGCTCTATTTAGATATGTGCTAATGAAGCAACAGTCAGAACTGGACATGGAACAACAGACTGGTTCCAAACCAGGAAAGGAGTACATCAAGGCTGTATTGTCACCCTGCTTATTTAATCATATACAGGGTACGTCATGAGAAACACTGGGCTGGATGAAGCATAAGCTGGAATCAAGATTGCTGGGAGAAATATCTATAACCTCAGATATGCAGATGACACCACCCTTATGGCAGAAAGTGAAGAGGAACTAAAGAGTCTCTTGATGAAAGTGAAATCGGAAAGTGAAAAGGCTGGCTTAAAACTCAACATTCAGAAAACTAAGATTATGGCATCTGGTCCCATCACTTCATGGCAAATAGATGGGGAAACAGTGGAAGTAGTGACAGACTCTATTATTTTGGGGGGCTCCAAAATCACTGCAGATGGTGACTGAAGCCATGAAATTCAAAGAAACTTACTCCTTGGAAGAAAAGTTGTGAACAACCTAGACAGCATATTAAAAAGCAGAGACATTACTTTACCAACAAAAGTCCATCTAGTCAAAGCGATGGTTTTTCCAGAGTCATGTGTGGATGTGAGAGTTGGACTATAAAGAAAGCTGAGCGCTGAAGAATTGATGCTTTTGAACTGTGGTGTTGGAGATGACTCTTGAGAATCCCTTGGACAGCAAGGAGATCCAACCAGTCCATCCTAAAGAAATCGGTCCTGAATATTCATTGGAAGGACTGATGCTGAAACTGAAACTCCAATACTTTGGCCACCTGATGGGAAGAACTGACTCATTGGAAAAGACCCTGATGCTGGGAAAGATTGAAGGCAGGAGGAGAAGGAGACGACAGAGGATGAGATGGTTGGATGGCATCACCAACTCAATAGACAAACTCTGGGAGTTGGTGATGGACAGGGAGGCCTGGTGTGCTGTAGTCCATGGGGTAGCAAAGAGTCAGACAAGACTGAGCGACTGAACTGAACTAATGAGTTTTCCCCCTCTTCTCACAGTTGAACCTGCCCACAAGGGTGGGGATGATGAGTCAAGAGGAGCAGTGAGGACGTAGCCAGGCTGGACCCACTGGAGAGGCACTGGCTGTCTGAGATCAGGCCAAGTGAAACCCAAAAACTGAACTTCACTGAGCCTTAGCTCCAAACAAGAGGGACTGCCTGAGTAAGAAGCCCCGGAGAAGGTTAAAAATGCACTGCTTCTGGTAATGCATTCTGATGGTAAAGAATACTTCCTAAACCATCGACCAAAAAAAATTTTTTTTTTCAATCTACTCTGCCACAGGAAATAATAACTTTTCCTTCTATTCTCCCTATAGAAAATATTAAGAATCATTATCACACGAAAGAGGAAATCTGAGTGTATGCAGACAAAACCCAGCTTAGAGTATTGTTGTTTTTCCAAGGCTTCTCTTCTTTAGTTGGGTGCTTGTTTTATACAAATTGAAAACATGAGCTCTTTAATCTTTTTTTTTTTAAATGATCAATGACACCTTTAACATCTAAAAGCTATGCACTCTCTCCTCAGAAAAATGCATATAAACACATATCCAAAAATTTGGATGAAATCATATGAGGCTAAAACATTAAATCCTCTAGAGGTTTCAGAATACCTTTTTTCTAGATTGTTGGCCCTGCAAAGTGATTTTTTTTAATGCATATACATAACACATACATAAAATACATTCGTTTATCTCCTACAGTGCCTAACATTGCAGTTAACATGATGGAAGTTTAATAAATGTCCACTGATTTCAATTACCCAAGAACTAAGTAGCCAACAGAAGACACAGAACCATCCTTGTAATTCTTTGCCTGGTTGTATCTTACACTATTTCATGATTTCCTTTTTTAAAAAAAGACATAATTATTGTTACTGTGGGTTCAGGTTTAGAGCAGAAGTAAAATAAACATTAAACTACAAACTCAGTATAACTACTTGGATATAACTACACATGCAATAAAAATTCACGTTTAGGTGAGGAGAGTACCTGTAACATAGGCAGTACTCAAGTATTTGTGGATTGTGAATACATGAATAAATGAATAATAAATAAGACAGGATAAAGGCTGCCGCAAATGGAGGTTTTTGGATAGCGGGGCGGGGGGCGGCAATTGAGGTTATTATTGAAGAGTGAATATGATTTGAATAGGAAGAAGGAGGCTATTCCAGCTAATATAGACCCAGCGTAAATTATACCATCCAAGGATGAGAAAGCCTAAGAGGAGTCACCAACTGGAAAGTAATGTAGGAAGTCAAAGGAAATACATTTGAATAGGTGAATTGGAGTGAGACTCCATATGACCTTCCAAGTCAAGGTGAAGAATCAGATATTTGTTCTGGACAACAGAATACAACTTCAGATTCTTAGACAGTGAAGTTACCTAACAATTATACTTTACAAGACTTAGTCAGTAATTAAACCCATAACTGAAGAGAAAAAAATCATTCATCATTTTTTAACATCAACTAGTATGATACTCAACCAAGTGTTTACTTATTAAACAAACTATAACCTTAATCTGAGTGATAGCTCTTCTACTTTAAAAAATTAGCTTTTGTTTCCTGGTCATCAACAATCATCCTTTTGTTCCAGGAAAATAGAGACTGTTGATTATTTAAGAGTGAAATTTGTAGTTGATGGCATGCTGAACCCACATGTTAATTATTAGATGGGTAAATAGAGGACTGGGTCATAACTAGCATAAAATCCTCCCAGCATAAAATTCTCCAGCCTCTCCAGCACATATGCCCAATAGGAACTTCCATCTGGGTTGAGACTGTTGTCTCTTGTAATGTACATAATGTATTACATATACATCATTCAATTTATCAAGTATTCATGGTGTTTCTGCATTTTGACTGGCCTACTAAAGCCAGCCTTCATTCACTCTCTTTATAAATCCCTTCAGAGTACATTTGGTTATAGCCCTCTTTAGAACTCTAACTATTGACAAAAGTGAAAAGTAAACAATGTTTTTTCTTTCCCAGAAAATTTGTACCACCTGCTCTCCAGCCAAAAACTTTATTCTTCCCCTTAAGCACCATCTTTTCCACTGGCAAACAAATATTATTTCAATGACTGAAAGTGGAAGTAAACTTGAGAAAGTGAAGTCGCTTAGTCATGTCCGACTCTTTGCGACCTTGTAGGCTGTAGCCCACCAGGCTCCTCCGTCCATGGGATTCTCCAGGCAAGAATACTGGAGTGGGTTGCCATTTCCTTCTCCAGGGGATCTTCCCGACCTAGGGATCGAACCCAGGTCTCCCACATTGCAGGCAGACGCTTTAACCTCTGAGCCACCAGGGAAGCCCCAAACTTGAGAATGCTGTCCTAATATATAGATAGGATAAAAGTGAGCCATAAGTTGTTAAGTAATTTATACCAGGTTCCTACCTTTTATCTATGACATCATGGTGTCTCTCACTATTTCTTAACTGTCCGGGGAACGTCCCAGTGTTGGCTTGCCATCGTATGTCTATCCATGTACTGTCCGGGAAACTTCCCAGTGTGGGCTTGCCATTGTATGTCTATCCATGTGCGTGTGTGTGTGTGTGTGTGTGCACAGCATGTGCACATACACACAAATTTCCCATTTCATAGAATCTGATAAAAGTCTCCGCTTCTATAAACCTTATATATTTTTGGATGTGACTATTTATTCTGTAAGGGTGCTGTAGCTATGGGGAGCTATATAACACTGACCTTCTGATGGAAAATCCTAGCGAGTACCTTATACCTTAAATGGTTTGGATCAAAAGTTTGATGGGGAAAAGCTTGTAATTAGATAAAATCAAAATTTTTGTGGAATTCAATTATCAATATTTTCCAAGGTTAGACTTGACAGAAAACTCATATTTCACTAAGTCAAGTTCACCTAGTTGTTAACATTTCTTATGGATCTGAATTTAAGAAGAAAGTATAGAGAAGGAGAACAAAGCTGGATATTATGGTTGTAGTCACCTACATAGAAAGATAATAGTTGAACCTGTCTTTATTGTTAACATTAATAAGTGTTCAGAAAAAAAGTCACAATGGACTTCCCTGGTAGCCCAGTGGATAAGAACCCCCCTGCCAATGCAGGGTACATGGGTTCAATCCCTGGTTCCAGAGGATTCTATATGCCACGGGGCAAATAAGCCCCTGTGCCACAACCACTGACCCTGTGTCCTAGAACCTGCATGCCACAACTACCGAGCCCAAGTGCCCAGAGACGGTTCCACAGCAAGAAAAGCTACGGTGATGAAAAGCCCACACACATAAACGAGAGTAGCCTCTGATCACCACCACTAGAGAGAGCCCACAGAGAGCAACGAAGACCCCGTACAGCCCAAAAATAAAACTAAAGAAATAAATATAGAAAAAAGAAAACACTCACAGTATGTCACAAACTATCCCTGAAGGAAAAAATACATTAAAAGAACAACATATTAACATTAATCATCTCTGTAGCAGAACATACCATTCAAATATATCTAACATATCTAATGTTGGCTTCCCTGGTGGCTCAGAGGTTAAAGCATTTGCCCGCAGTGTGGGAGACCCAGGTTTGATCCCTGGGTCAGGAAGATCCCCTGGAGAAGGAAATGGCAACCCACTCCAGTATTCTTGCCTGGAGAAGCCCATGGATGAAGGAGCCTGGTGGGTACAGTCCACAGGGTCGCAAAGAGTCGGACATGACTGAGTGACTTCTCTTTCATTCTTTCTTTCTTAATAAAAAAAAATTGGGGACTTTCCTGGTGGTCTGGTGGTTCAGATTCTGTGTTTCAACCGCAGGGTGCATGGGTTCTATCTCCATTGGGGGAACAAAGATTCTGCATTCTGGATGCATGTCCAAAAAAAATTAAGAAGAGTTAAGAACAAAAATTCAGAAAGCAGCAGTGGAAAAAATTGTTTTAAAAAAACTGAACAACTGTATAGAGAAATTAGTCTTCAGCATAAATTACTTCAATATGAGCTATAAATTTGTGAATTCTATTGAAATACACAATCTGCATGATGCCAAGAGAAAATAGTAATTCTTGGCCTCAGAAGCAACAAAATGGATCACTTGATGTCAGGGAGTTTTGTACAACCAATGGAAATTAAGCTCTGAACTAATGATCGCTTATCAAGCAACTAATGACTTAACTTGAGCTCCTGAAGAGTCTGTGGATTATTATCTGAAAGGAAAGAAAGCCCCATAATCGAGTAAAAGGCCATGCAGAGTAATTGCCTTCAGAAAAAAAAAAAAAAAAGCTTTCTCAGTTTCCAACAGAAACACATAAAACATAAATTATACGGAAATGAAAAATATGTTAAAGATCTTGTTTTTTCACTTCGATTCCTTCGGGCACCCATTATCATGCTTGAACTGAATATTTACATCAAATAAACACCATTAGCAGAAAAGATGATGAAAGAAAATTCTTTCCCCACTTAGAGCATTTCAACATCTGGGCTACCATGGGTCATTAAGGTACAAGGAAATAGACCCTCTAGACTGCCACCTACCCTTTGATTTTTTTTAAAGGAGAATTTAAAGAAATATCTGTATTGTTAGATTCCATTGGGATGCTGGACAACCTGTTTCCAGGCAAATAAAAGATTACTATGACTTCTAGTAACCCTTTAAAAAAATGTCTTCTTTTAACTCGGGTTAATTAGACATGGCAACTCTTAAGAAAACAGAAGAAGGAAAGGCACCTTGTTTCACAGTGCATCTCATGTAAGAGTTCTGAGCAAGAATCAAGCAGTGTTCTGGGGAAAGAAGGAAAATGTACAGTGAGAGAAACAGGCATTCTCTCAGGCTTGGCTTAATTAAGGTAAAACAAGACCACTTAGAGTCACAGAATTATTGGGAGGGTGTTAAGGCTGAGCTGAGTACCAGAAATGTCAGCCAGTAAGGATACATAGCCAGGTGATGTAACCACAAAGGGTAAGCGGAGAATCAGAAATTTTCATAAGGAAAAACTGGCATTAAAGTATGCTCATTTCAATGGGAAAAAAAAAAACCTCTCCAAGATGTTTAATTAATGCTCAGCTAGGATTCCCTGGTCTGAGGCACTTCTCAGGAGTTATGCCTAGAGTAATAAAAGAGGTGAATTACTGAACATAAATGATGTTAGATCCTTGACAGTGCAAATAGCCAAGGAAAGCACTCCAAAAGCTTGATTCTAATGTACAGCAAGGGTGAGTTGAACAAGACTAGAAGCGAGCTGGCAACGACGGACCACGCAGAAGCATGGCCGAGAGGAGCCACCCCTCACACAAGGTCGGGGGCGGCGGCCGAGAGGAGCCACCCCTCACACAAGGTCGGGGGCGGCGGCCGAGAGGAGCCACCCCTCACACAAGGTCGGGGGCGGCGGCCGAGAGGAGCCACCCCTCACACAAGGTCGGGGCAGCGGCCAAGAGGAGCCACCCCATGCCCGAGGTCAGGGGCGACGGCTCAGAGGGGCAACCCCACATCCAAGGAGCGGCGGCTGCGCGGGCGCAGGAGGGCCAAGAGGAGCTACTCCACCATCAAGGTCAGGAGGGGCAGCTGTGAGGAGATACTCCTCAACCAAGGTAAGGAACAGTGGCTGTGCTTTGCTGGAGCAGCCCTGACGAGATACCCCATGTTCAAGGTAAGAGAAACCCAAGTAAGACGGTAGGTTTTGCGAGAGGGCATCAGAGGGCAGACACACTGAAACCATAATCACAGAAAACTAGCCAATCTGATCACACGTACCACAGCCTTATATAACTCCATGAAACTAAGCCATGCCCTGTGGGGCCACCCAAGACAGGCGGGTCACGGTGGAGAGGTCTGACAGAATGTGATCCACTGGAGAAGGGAATGGCAAACCACTTCAGTATTCTTGCCTCAAGAACTCCATGAACAGTATGAAAAGGCAAAATAATAGGATACTGAAAGAGGAACTCCCCAGGTCGGTAGGTGCTCAATATGCTACTGGAGATCAGTGGAGAAATAACTCCAGAAAGAATGAAGGGATGGAGCCAAAGCAAAAACAATACCCAGTTGTGGATGTGGCTGGTGATAGAAGCAAAGTCCGATGCTGTAATGAGTAATATTGCATAGGAACCTGGTCCATGAATCAAGGCAAATTGGAACTGGTCAAACAGGAGATGGCAAGAGTGAATGTCGACATTCTAGGAATCAACGAACTAAAATGGACTGGAATGGGTGAATTTAACTCACATGACCATTATATCTATTACTGTGGGCAGGAATCCCTTAGAAGAAATGGAGTAGCCATCATGGTCAACAAAAGAGTCCGAAATGCAGTACTCGGATGCAATCTCAAAAACAACAGGATGATCTCTGTTCGTTTCCAAGGTAAACAATTCAATATCACAGTAATCCAAGCCTCTGTCCTGACCAGTAATGCTGAAGCAGCTGAAGTTGAATGGTTCTATGCAGACCTACAAGACCTTTTAGAATTAACACCGAAAACAGATGTCCTTTTCATTATAGGGGACTGGAATGCAAAAGTAGGAAGTCAAGAAACACCTGTGGTAACAGGCATTTTGGCCTTGGAATACGGAATGAAGCAGGGCAAAGGCTAATAGAGTTTTGCCAAGAGAATGCACTGGTCATAGCAAACACCCTCTTCCAAATACACAGGAGAAGACTCTACACATGGACATCAGTGGATGGTCAACACCGAAATCAGATTGATTACATTTTTTGCAGCCAAAGATGGAGAACCTCTATTCAGTCAGCAAAAACAAGACTGGGAGCTGACTGTGGCTCAGACCATGAATTCCTTATTGCCAAATTCAGACTTAAATTGAAGAAAGTAGGGAAAACCACTAGACCATTCAGGTATGACCTAAATCAAATCCCTTATGATTATACAGTGGAAGTGAGAAATAGATTTAACGGACTAGATCTGATAGATAGAGTGCCTGATGAACTATGGACAGAGATTCGTGACATTGAACAGGAGACAGGGATCAGGACCATCTCCATGGAAAAGAAATGCAAAAAAGCAAAATGGCTGTCTGAGGAGGCCTTACAAATAGCTGTGAAAAGAAGAGAGGCAAAAAGCAAAGGAGAAAAGGAAAGATATAAGCATCTGAATGCAGAGTTCCAAAGAATAGCAAGGAGAGATAAGAAAGACTTCTTCAGCGATCAATGCAAAGAAATAGAGGAAAACAACGGGATGGGAAAGACTAGAGATCTCTTCAAGGAAATTAGAGATACCAAGGGAACATTTCATGCAAAGATGGGCTCGATAAAGGACAGAAATGGTATGGACCTAAGAGAAGCAGAAGATATTAAGAAGAGGTGGCAAGAATACACAGAAGAACTGTACAAAAAAGATCTTCACGACCCAGATAATCACGATGGTGTGATCACTGACCTAGAGCCAGACATCCTGGAATGTGAAGTAGGCCTTAGAAAGCATCACATGAACAAAGCTAGTGGAGGTGATGGAATTCCAGTGGAGCTATTTCAAATCCTGAAAGATGATGCTGTGAAAGCGCTGCACTCAATATGCCAGCAAACTTGGAAAACTCAGAAGCGGCCACAGGACTGGAAAAGGTCAGTTTTCATTCCAATCCCAAAGAAAGGAAATGCCAAAGAATGTTCAAATTACCATACAATTGCACTCATCTCACACGCTAGGAAAGTAATGCTCAAAATTCTCCAAGCCAGGCTTCAGCAATATGTGAACCGTGAACTTCCAGATGTTAAAGCTGGTTTTAGAAAAGGCAGAGGAACCAGAGATCAAATTGCCAACATCCGCTGGATCATGGAAAAAGCAAGAGAGTTCCAAAAAAACATCTATTTCTGCTTTATTGACTATGCCAAAGCCTTTGACTGTGTGGATCACAATAAACTGTGGAAAATTCTGAAAGAGATGGGAATACCAGACCACCTGACCTGCCTCTTGAGAAATCTGTAGGCAGGTCAGGAAGCAACAGTTAGAACTAGACGTGGAACAACAGACTGGTTCCAAATAGGAAAAGGAGTACGTCAAGGCTGTATATTGTCAGCCTGCTTATTTAACTTCTATGCAGAGTACATCATGAGAAACGCTGGGCTGGAAGAAGCACAAGCTGGAATCAAGATTGCCAGGAGAAATATCAATAACCTCAGATATGCAGATGACACCACCCTTATGGCAGAAAGTGAAGAGGAACTAAAAAGCCTCTTGATGAAAGTGAAAGAGGAGAGTGAAAAAGTTGGGTTAAAGCTCAACATTCAGAAAACGATCATGGCATCTGGTCCCATCACTTCATGGGAAACAGTAGAAACAGTGGCAGACTTTATTATTTTGGGCTCCAAAATCACTGCAGATGGTGACTGCAGCCATGAAATTAAAAGACACTTACTCCTTGGAAGGAAAGTTATGACCAACCTAGATAGTATATTGAAAAGCAGAGACATTACTTTACCAACAAAGGTCCGTCTAGTCAAGGCTGTGGCTTTTCCTGTGGTCATGTATGGATGTGAGAGTTGGACTGTGAAGAAGGCTGAGTGCCGAAGAATTGATGCTTTTGAACTGTGGTGTTGGAGAAGACTCTTGAGAGTCCCTTGGACTGCAAGGAGATCCAACCAGTCCATTCTAAAGGAGATCAGTGCTGGGTGTTCATTGGAAGGAATGATGCTAAAGCTCAAACTCCAATACTTTGGCCACCTCATGCAAAGAGTTGACTCATTGGAAAAGACTCTGATGCTGGGAGGGATTGGGGATAGGAGGAGAAGGGGACGACAGAGGATGAGATGGCTGGATGGCATCACCGACTCGATGGACATGAGTTTGAGTAAACTCCGGGAGTTGGTGATGGACAGGGAGGCCTGGCGTGCTGCGATTCATGGGGTCGCAAAGAGTCGGACACGACTGAGCAACTGAACTGAAATGAACTGAACTGAACTGATTGAGCCCTCAAAGAAAGGCTGGTGGGACAGATGTTCTGTCAGAAGAAGGTGGTCAGACGAAAGATGTGTCCAAATACACTGGGCAAACACAATGCTGTGCTATGAACTTTTTAATAACACAGAGGGAAGAATTCATAAAGACAATTGCCAATCAACTTTTATGAGATTTCCTTTATAGCCAAGTTGTAAAGCCATCTCCATGCAGGAAGCTTTACTTTCCATCAAGTATTTGACAGAAACAGAACCATCTGACAAGTCTCTGATACTCAAAGAACAAAAAGAACAAAAGCAGTGCTACAATATTCATTCAGTAGAGAGACGCACATAAAACACGGGAGACAGCTCACTCTGGACATGATATGGGTGGCGTTAGGCTTCCTGCCTCTAGCGATTGTAGTCACGCGCTCCCTCTAGCTATAATAAAATATTGTTATCCAGCTAGAAAATCAACACATTGGCTTCCAAAGCACATGGACTCACTAGTTTTCTATCAGAATCCTACAGCTTTATGAAGACACGCGCTGACAGAATGGCAGAGTAAAAAGAAAATAAAACCAAAAGAAAAACAGATAAACAGCTGTTTCCCCTTGCACGAAGGCATCACTGCAAACATATCATAGTAAAGGTTCTTGCATTGCGAGAAGTCTTTTTGTTCCCTACATACTGAACGGCAGCATGAATGGTTTTGCTCTGTTTGGGTTGCTATTTTCCAAACTTTATTACCAGAAAAATCATTCCCTAGATGCATGTTGCTCATAATATTCTCCCCTCTAGGGAGGGAAGTTATAGCTCAGACCCCATTTCTAATTTAACCGTTCACTTAATTTTCTTTAACAGTTTAAAATGTCCTGTGGATGCTATGACTTGGGCCATCAATTTGGGAGAGAGCCTGTCAGAATGACATCAGTATTTCATACAACATATTTCACAAAGAAAGGCAAAAACAATTTTGCTAAGACAATATGTGATAACTATTCTGGCTCAGGTCTGCTATTATGATGCCTGTGTCTCAATATTTTGGTAATTTATCCTAGATAGCAGGAATATGAATGTCTCTTTAAAGTGAGAATAATTATGCATAGCTTGTAACCAAATAATCAAATAATCAGTATAAAAGATATGTCTGGTGAAATGCAGAAAAGGCAAAAAAAAATAAATAAAAGAAAGAGAAAATGAAACACTTGAGAAGAGCAGAGCATGCACAACTGGAAGCTAAGAAAGAGTTTCATTGTGTGAAGAAAGAAAAACAATCCTATAACTTGATTAAGTATGTCGGGCGCCATGCACTTTCCAATCAATTTTACTATTATAGTAGTCACACACCCAACTCCTACAGAAATGGAAATAAAAATAAACAAATGGGACCAAATAAATTTTACAAAATAGTCACAAACATTCATCTGTAAATTTTCTTCGTATGTTTTGCTGAGATCCAACAAAGTCTAGGTAGTCAAACCAAAATAAATTAAAAATCTCTAGCAATTTGGAAACTAGCCAAAGTAGGTTATTCATTTTATAGTTGGGACAATGAGGTCCAGACATGTCTACTGACTTGTCCCAAATTACTTAATTACTGAGTAAATAATAATTATTAAAATAATTATTATTATGGAAATCCAGAATGCACACTGTTTCACATATAAACTATACTGCTCCTAATACAACTGAGCTGGTTCCCACAACTGTGAAGCTGGATCCAACCTCTAAATCATGGGGGGGAAAATAGATTCTCTCATTGTCTTAATGGGGAGAAAAAACAAGATTCAAAAGCAGTCAACAAAGAAATCAGTAGTACTCTCAGAAAAAGTTATACTCAATAGCCTAAGTAGTATATATCACATATTCAATATAACACTATGTGCTGTATATGTGTGTGTGTGTGCACCAGATCAAACATTCTACTCCGTGTGGTCTCTAGTTAATGGTAGCTTGGTATCCTCAAGAGTGGGAATTTTCTTCATTGACTTTATATTTTTTGCAGTTCCCTTAGCATACTCTTAAAGGAATTATAGTCATTCAATTCAATTACCTCTGAAAAGAATATGAATAAAAAAGAAAAACTACAATTGCACTCTGATTTCCAAAAGAAACTGAAATGAGTTTGACTCAGTTAATCAAGTCTTTAAAGTGCATTTATAAGATAAGCAGAGAGGAGACAGGGTGCAAGCAGAAACCACAGCTTGAAATACAATAGGGTGGATTAAACCGATGCTCAGTGCAAATCACAGAAATATCCAGAGCATAACAAAACCCAATTTATGTTACTCCTGACCATCTGGATATCCTACTCTATAGGACCAGCGCTCATGCAATGCTTGTGCTGCCACCCTCTAATGCAGTACTTTTCACAGCAGTATGTGGAACCAACACAGTCTGGCTGTGTAGCAATAATGTTGGTTCCCATAATCCCCGTGTATAAAATCGGGCCCTCTGATGAACGTGCTATGGGGACCAAGTTCTGTAGTTCAACCAAATCCAGGCTTGCCCAACTCAGTCAATTACTATTTTGAGGAACAGGGCATGACAAGCAAAATTATATACCTCACCCTGGCTCCCTACCAAATCCTACCTTAAAATGTGCATATGATGAGGTATTACCCCTGTTAAATGGAGATGTTATATAGCACAGTTGTCCTTAATAGGGAGATTATATGAGGGGAAGTGGGCAAGGAGGACAACTAATTTAATCACATGAGCTCAGAACTTTTTCTGGATGGTGGCACAGAGGGATGCCAGAGAGATTCAAATCATGAGAAGGACTACACAGTGCCTTTGCTGGTCTCATGATGAAGGGAGTCATGTAAGAAGGAATACGGGTGGTTTTTAGGACTAGTATGTAGACCCTGCTGACAGCCAGCAAGGAGACAAGGACCTCACTCGTACAACCACAGGAATTGAATTATGCTCACAACGAATTATGCTGAATAATTAAATTTAACTTACATGCTTGGCAATGGATGTTTTTGGAGTTTCAAAGCCTCCACATAAAAGCCCAGCCTGGAAAACACCTTGATTTCTATCTTGTGAGACCCTGAGTAAAATACCCAGTCAAGCTTGTATGGACTTCTGTTCGACATAACTGTGATATAATTAATGGATGTTATTTTAAGCCCATAAGTTTGTAATGATTTGTTACACAGCATAGAAAACTACCAAAGATGACAATATAAATCATAAGAAGTTGTAATGAGGAGTAAAGAGATGATGCACACAATAAACCTAGCAAAGTAATTAGCATGCAATAAGAAATTAAGAAGCAATTAATGTACTTTTAAATATTTTATTTTATGACATTTCAAAGATAACTGTCACATTTTTGAAGTCAACCATTCTGAAATCCCCTGCAAAATTCTTTGGCTATTATTTCTGCCAAGACCATCAATACCTTAAACAGACTTAACAGGTGTAATTAAAATGAAATGTCATGTGAGATAACACATTAAATTAATCAGATGATTCACAAAGTACATTTGAAAATCATTTTGGCTCATTTGTATTTTCATCCTATACATGCTCCAATTCATTAGAGCATAGAAAATAACAATAATTTTTTTTAAAAAGATATCTTTAAACAAGATTAGAATGCTGATAAATAAAGTCACAAGTGCTTTAGGTTCTGGTTCACTATTACAATAAAGAACAACTGAAGAATTACCTGAAACCTGTGCAAGGCTAATGTCAACTTTAGCAAAACTCTCTCAATTTTAGGACCCAAACAGGAAAGATTAAGTGCCTTGTGAATGCTCAATTTGCTTACATGGTTTGACTAGTCAAAATAACGCATAGTTATGAAAGTAGAAATGTGGCTTGAGAGAAAAGAGCAGAAAATTAATTATGTTGGAATATTAGGAATAGGATAAGAAATGAGAGTACTCTGAAGGAAGATAAACCATGTAATAAAGTTAGAAAGAAACTAGAATACTTTGAAAGACGATAAACCATATAGTAAGATTAAAAATAAAGTGAATCTATGAGACTACTGTCAGGATGACAGCAAAATATTACATATATATGACACAAATGGCCATGAGTTAAGGAAAAGACATTACACAGTGACAAAGGGTCAATTCGACAAGACGATAAAACATTTGTAAATATTTATCCACCAACATAGGAGCACCTAAATGTATAAAGCAAATATTAATATACCCAAGGGGAGAAAAGGAAAAAAAAATACAATAATAGCAAAGGACTTAACATCCCAATGATATCAATGGGTAGATCATCCAGACAAAAAATCAATAAGAAAACCCTTGATTTAAACTACATGTTAGGTCAGTCATCCGACCTAACAGACATATACAAAACATTCTATCCAAAAGTAGCAGAATATTTAAAAGTCAAAAGATAAGAAATTGTGTTCATCTTTAAGAAAAATAAAAGACATTCCCTATTATGAGAGACTATAATCAATAAATATAATTTGTTTTCCCTGCCAATATGAACATATATATCAATAATTACTTTAAGTGTAAATGGATTAAATGCTCTAACCAAAAGACACACACTACCCGAATGGATACAAAAATAAGACTTATATATATGCTGTCTGCAAGAGACCCACTTCAGACCTAGAGACACATACAAACTGAAAGTGAGATGATGAAAAGAGACATTCCATGCAAATGAAAATCAAAAGAAAGCCGAAGTAGCAATTCTCATATTAGACAAAATATACCTTAAAATAAAGAATATTATAAGAGATAAGGAAGGATATTACATAATGATCAAGGGATCAGTACAAGAAGAAGACATAACAATTGTAAACATTTATGAACCAAACATACAAGCACCTCAGTACACAAGGCAAACTCTAACAGACACAAAAGGGGGAATAGACAGTAACACAATAATAGTAGGGAACTTTAACACCCACTTACACCAATGGACAGATCATCAAAACAGAAAATAAAGAAACACAAGCCTTAAATGACATATTACACCTAATTAGATCTAACTGATATCTTCAGGACATTCCATCCAAACGCAGAACACATTTTCTTTTCAGGTGCACACAGAACATTCTCTAGGATAGATCACATCTTGGGTCACAAATCAAGCCTTGGTAAATTTAAGAAAAACTGAAGTCAAATCAAGCATCTTTTCTGACCACAACACTATGAGACTAGATATCAATTATAGGGAAATATATATATATATATGTATATATGTAAAATACAAACACATTGAGATTAACCAATGCATTTCTAAATAGCCAACAGGTTACTGAAAAAATAAAATGGGAAATAAAACAAATTTCTAGAAACAAATGATAATGAAAACACAATGATTCAAAACCTATGGGATGCAGCAAAATCAGTTCTATGAAGGAAGTTTATAAAAATACAATCCAACCTCAAGAAACAAGAAAAACATCAGATAGATAACCTAACCTTACACCTAAAGCAACTGGAAAAAAGAAGAACAAAAGAACTCCAGAAGGAAAGAAATCATAAAGTTAAGAGCAGAAATAACTGAAAAAGAAATGAAAGAAACAATAGCAAAGATCAATAAAACTAAAAGTTGGTTCCTTAAGAAGATAACAAAATTGACAAACTCAAAAACAACAACAACAACAACAACAACAAAGGGAGAAGACTCTAATCAACAAAATTAGGAATGAAAAAGGAAAGATTACAAAAGACAATGCAAAAATACACAGGATCATAAGAGGGGTAGGATGGGATGGGAGGTGGGAGGGAGGTTCAACAGAGAGGGAAATATGCATACCTACAGCTGATGCATGTTGATATATGGCAGAAACCAACACAGCATTGCAAAGCAATTATCCCTCAATTAAAAATTTTAAAAAGCAAGGAGACTAAACAGCTGGAAATGACATTAAAACAGAAATGACATGAAAACTACTCAGCTCTGCTCAGTTGCTCAGTCATGTCTGACTCTTTGCGACCCTTCAGGCTATAGCCCACTAGATTCCTCTATCCAGCGGGATTTTTCAGGCAAGAATACAGGAGTGGGTTACCATTCCCATCTCCAGGTGACCTTCCCAACCCAGGGATCAAACCCAGTGTCATCCATTGCAGGAAGATTCTTTTACCCACTGAGTCATTGGGGAAGCCATTAAAACTATTAGATTAAAAAATAAAACAAAATTGCTCCCCATCTCCACTCTATTATCTCTAAGCCTTGACTATACACTGAAATAAAAGGAAAATTGAATTAAAATATATTTCTCTTTTTGTTATGAAGGAATAAAAATGACAGCTAGTAAAAGGTAGGACTTATTTCTATTGTTAAACCACTGAAGATCAACTAATGGGATGTAAAATTCAAATTAGTAGATTTTACTCATATACAGATAGAACCTTTACTCATTAATGAATGCATAAGTCAGAAGAAGCTGCAATATTTCCTTTATCTTATTTCATATAATTATTTACTAGTAATGATTACCAAAATAAAAAAATACAACTGTCAGTCTCTGTATATAGAAAGATTTTATCAAAGGTGAAATGAAAACTCATCATATTGCAAAGATGGCCACAACAATCCCTTCATCCCTGTGCCTTTGTGCAATGTAATGTCACTTCTCCTTCCATGGAGGGATGGAATCTCTTTTCTGTCCCATTAACCTGGGCTGGACCTATCTCTATAACTTGCTGAGCTTGAGAAGACTGGCAAAAATAAAAAGGAATTTCCAGGGCTAGGTTGTAGGAAACCATGCCTCTCTGTTTTCTCTATCTTTGAATGCTTCCACTGTCATGAAAAGAAAATCCAGCTAGACTGCTAAATGAAATGAACATATATACAGAAAAACTCAGATCACAGCCAGCCCATGGACCCAGACATGTGAGTGAGGAATCTTGAGTAAGTCCAGACAAGACCAACAGAGAAACTGACCAGTCAACAAGCAGAATTGTAAGAAATAATAAAGTACTGTGGCTTTAAGTCCACTAATTTTGGATAATTTGTTACCTAGCAATAGATAACTGATTCACCATATACATATTTATAAATTGTAAGATTTAGAAAATATGAGTTAGTAATCTCTAGTCAATAAATCTCAGCCTATAATGTTAAACCATCTAACTTTCTACAGCACTTTGCAGTACTTTTCACAACCTAATTTTTCCCCTAACCATAACCGTATGAGCTAGTTATTATTAATATCCAGACGTAAAGAAGAGAAAACAAAGGCTGACTAGTTTACTTAGCTAAAACTGTGCCCACAAAACTAAATATCCTCACTAATCTGTGATCTTCTTTAGGTAGGGGATGTCTTACTCATCTCTGAATCTCAAGCACATGCAAGATGACAAACATAAAGAAGGAAATTTTTAAAAGGTTGGATGGATGGATGGTTGGGTGGATGGATGGATAAATGGATGAATAAATCAACCCGTTACTTCCTCTGCTCTTATAAATATTTTTAAATGCACATCCATCCAAAGTCTTTCTTTGTTAGGTGTTTTGGCTATTTTTCACTTGAGTTAGTAATAGATAGCTTCTATTCCTGATTGTCTCCTTGTAAGTAAAATCTAATATATCAATGTTTTTCTCAAAACTTAGTACCTAAAACTAAACACAATATTGAATTTATCTAAAACTCCTTTCTATAATCCGAATTCTGCATCTATAAGAAAGCAATGCTTTGTAAATTTCAAAAGTTTATCTGAAATAAGGTATCACGCTAAAGAAAACAAATAAAATAATGTCTTGGTTCTAATGGGATGAGATTGAATCTCTCTAGAAATCTGTTGTAAGAAGCAAAATTCCTTAGTTAAACTTAAGATCAATAAAACTCAGTCAGGAAAATATAATTATTCTCTTGTGATCTACTTGAATTGAGGGAATAAATGGACTCATTAATTTTAGCTAGTTTAAGAGGCTTCTTTAAGCTGTGCCATTGATTTTGGTTAATTTAGATAGAATTGAAGAACTCAAGTTGTTTTATTAAATGCTTTTTATAATGCATTTATTTTGGTCAGTTTTAAAAGATTATAACACTCTTTAATCCCATGGTTAAAACATAAATAATCCCCAATCCTTGATGCCAAGTGCAGCTAGCTACAATTATGTGCTGTTTTGTTCTATCATTTACCATCATGGTCTCATAAACCAAATGTAAGCCAAACTTTACATTAATTTCTTTAGAATTATGAACTTAAGAATTTTCAGAAACTATTATGTTAATTCTAAAAATTTTTTTTAAAGTCTATATTAATTTTGGGCTTCCCGGGTGGCACTAAGGGTAAAGAACCAGCCTGCCAATGCAGGAGATGTAAGAGATGTGGGTTTGATCTCTGGGTTGGGAAGATCTCCTGGAGGAGGGCATGGCAACCCACTTCAGTAATGACTTTTCAAAATATATATATGCTAAAGATTAGGAAAACTAGATTTCTAGCCCAAACATGTCTGCCATCATTCTGTTCTCTGACAATAAATTATAGCAGGGGTTTTGGGAAATATGGCTTGATGAGGAAAATCAGGTTGAAGCTTCTGTTCTACATTTTAAAATTAGTAAAAAAAAAAAAAAGAAATTTAAAAAAGAAGACTATGTAACAGAGACAATAGTTGTCCCACAACAATTAAAATATTTGACCCTTTACACAAAAAAGTTTGATCGCCATCAATGGTATTTCCACCCAAATAGGGTATCACTTTCTCAAACTTCTGCTGAGACAACACCTTCTGCTAACTTTTCATTCAACTTGCTTCAACCATGACCCCTGGCTCAGAAGCACCTATTGCCAGAGCCTCCCTCTGAGCCCCAATAACCATTTCTATGCTTTTGAGCTTCACCACTGCTATTTTCAACAACTTAGTCGAAACTTGCATCACCTTAAGGCTGAATTCCCACAACTATAATCTGTTTCACTCTTTAATTCTGCTGTCTGTGCCTCTAATGGGTTAATTTAAAACAACAACTTTATTATCATCATAGATCACTTAAACTGTATCAAGTTTTCCATTGCTTACTATTGTCTGTATAAATTATAGGGCATTGTTCGAGTTTATGGTTGCTGAGGGGCAGAGATAGGTAGGGAGCTTGGGATGGTCATGTACACACTGCTATATTTAAAATAGATAACCAACAAAGGACCTATTATATAGCACATGGATCTCTGCTGAATGTTCCGTGGCAGCCTGGATGGGAGAGGGGTTTGTGGGGAGAGTGGATACATGTATATGTATGGCCGAGTCCCTTTTACTGTTCACTTGAACTATCACGACATTGTTAACTGGCTATCCACCAATAAAAAACAAAAAGCTGAAAAAAGAAAAAGGAAAATAAACCCCAGGTAAAAGTACCTATTCAGGAGTTGAGATCTTATAGGACAGAGGTACAGCCATAAGAGGAGTTTACAAAGAAGTCTGAATGACTTAAAGAGTTTCTTTAATAAAAGGAAAAGTTTCTTTAAAGATAATAAATAAATTATATAGCACTTTCAAAGTCCTACATAACCAGACACCTGCATTTTTAACTTTATTTTCCAATTAAATGGTGGCCAATAAAAAGTTGCAGGGGGTGTAGCTCAGTGGTATATTGCATGCTTTGCATGTACGAGGCCCCAGGTTCAACCCCCACCTCCTCCATCTGTGTACTTTGGGCTTCTCTGATGGTTCAGTGGTAAAGAATATGCCTGTAATGCAGGAGACACAGGAGATGAGGTTCAGTCACTGGTTGGGAAGATCCCCTGGAGGAGGAAATGGCAACCCACTCCAGTATTCTTGTCTGAAAAATCCCATGGACAGAGGAGCCTGGTGGGCTGCAGTACAATGGGTCACAAAGAGACGGACAAGACTGAGCAACTTAGCACACACAAATAAGAAGTCACTTACCTACCTTCAGTTAGACTCCTCACTTTATTGTATTCTACTTATGCTCTCCATCTTCGAATATATAAAAGAAGGATTTTTAAACTATTATTTAAAATCATAATAAAAGAATAATTACTAACAAATATCAAGTACTGACTACTTAGTTACTGTTCTAAGCTATTACAGTTACATAGTATGAACCAATTTTTTTGTTACAACAACTTTGTAAGGAAAGGATTGTTACAATCATCATTCTAAAGTTAAGAAATCTGAGGAACAGGGATTCCTGGTCCAAAGTTACACAGCTTGTAAGTGTCAGCACCAGGGCAGGAAAGCAGGAAGGCTGGCTTGCTTCCTTGCACCTGCTCCTCTCAGAATTAAACTAATGTCACCTCCTGTTTGGAAAATTCCTACCACTTGGCTCTCCTGAGGCTCCTTGAAAATGAAAGTGGGTATAAATGGAGTTTCTTTTACAGTAGAAGTAGAAAGAGACGGGTAGAAAATTCTCAAGATCAGAAAGATGTGATCCAAGTGAATGCTTCAGCCAGGACGGAGAGAAAGCAAAAACAGGTAGGAGACGACAGATGCGAGATAAACTCTCCACTGAGGGATCAGTACCCTTGGTGGAGTGGGTTGACAGTACATTTGGTGACAAGGCTTAGTCCTGGCTCATGCTTTGGAATTCCTGATGGATATCAACAAAAAGGGTACCCCCACTAAACAGGCAGCCAAATGTGATAGAAAAGTAAAGGTGGGGGTTAACTAGGCAGAGAGGACTGAATTTAACACACCCAAGCCTCCTCACTGGAAGAGATCCAGAAGTTTCTGCCAAAACCCACAAAAGAATGGTGAGGATAGCTAAGGAGACAGCCATACTTGTATGGGAGAGGCAGTGGTGAGGTGACATAAAGGAAGATAAGCCAATTAAAGCAGAGACAGTTTAAAAGCATTGCCTGAATAGGTAGACCGAGGCTCAGAGGATCTGCAGGAGCTATCTTGCAAAAGGTCCTCCATTGGACTTCCCTGGTGTCGAGTGGTAAAGAATCCACTGGTCAATGCAGGGGACATGGGTTCAACTGCTGGACCGGGAACCCACATGCTATGGAGCAACTAAGCCCCTGAGCCACAAGTACTGAGCCAGCACTCTAGAGCTGGTGCCCCGCAGCAAGAGAGGCCACCACGACTAGAGAGCAGCCCCTGCTCGCTGCAGCTAGAGACAGCCTGTGGGCAGTAACCGAGACCCAGGGTAGCCAAAAGTAAATGAACAAACAAACAAAAATTTTTAAATGGTTTAAATTTAAAAAAAGGATCCTTCATTCCGAAGAAAATATTTCCTAACAAGGATGTGCCTACATTTCCTGGCATATGTAGTACTAAGTATTACCTCTATCACAAAATCAATAATTTAACAAGTTTTAATAAAACCACAAAGTGTTTTAACCACAATTATACAATATGTATTAATAAAAGGAATACCTCCTTTCTGCACATTTTAATGCACAAATTATAGTTCTGTAACATAAGTTTACTACTACTCACAGTAGACAAATCTCCACTGCCTCATAAAAAATGTTAAGATTTCAGGTGAGGTTTCCACAGAATATTAAAATAATCACCTGTATAAGAAAATTAGAATTAAGATAAGGTAAAGATAAAATGGGGCTTCCCAGGTGGCAATAGTTAGTGGTAAAGAACCCAACTGCCAATGCAGGAGACATAAGAGACGCAAGTTCCATCCCTGGGTCAGGAAGATCCCCTGAGGAGGGGATTGCAACCCACTCCAGTATTCTTGTCTGAAGAAACCCATGGATAGAAGAGCCTGGCGGGCTACAGTCCATAGGGTAGTAAAGAGTCTGGCAGGACTGAAGCACACATGCAGAAGATGAATAAGTAAGCTTACTAATAGTAAAATAGATAGCAATAGACTGGCAGTGAGGTTCATGCTTATATACATTGTGACTAGCCCTCCATACATATGGGCAGATGACTAACTAGTCAGAGTATTTTGACAACTTCTTGAATATTATGCACATTAGGACACCAAGACAAAAATAAACATGTTCCACCTTATGAGAACTTAAACATCTCAAGAATTAGTATCTAACTCAACTCCACCCTTCCTTCCTGAATAAACAGAGCCTTGAAAAGCAGAAGACAAACTTATTTCTTAATCTTGCTGACTAGAAGAAGCAAATACATTTTTTTTTTAAGGTGAGTGACTTAGTAAGAGTGGTGTTCTGAGAAAATAGGGTATGAATTAAACCATACAACAACTGCTGTGTCCATTTTACAAACGATAAAGCTGTGAGTAGCATTAGCTAGCCTGCGTTTGATACAGTGCTCCTAAGTGCTAGAGCTGGGCTTCAAATTCTAATAGTGTCCCACAATGCAGTTCACAAAATTCAGCATCCATTCTCCTAAAAAAAAGTAATTCTTAATAAAAGGAATAGAATAGTTACTTCTTAACCTAATCAAGTCTTCTTTAAACTAATACCAACTTCTAACCTACAAACAAATCACTGTGTCCCCACTGTATTCAGGACTAAGAATAAGATACCCTGGTGGCTATTCTTTGGAACTTTTTTTGGAATTTCTGATTAATAAAGTATAAAAAATAAGAAATTCTAGTTACAACTACTCAAAAAAATAAGACCATCACTTTTATAAATTCAACAAGTATTTAATACAACAAAGCTAAATACAGTACTTGAGGTATCACAGACTGAAACGGCAAGTTCTTTAAGATGGTTTGGAGCAAAACAAATGATAAATAAAAACTGAATAACCATAATTTTCATATTCATCATTCTATATGTTAGCAATATGTAGAGGAAATTATATAACTCACATTATTGACAGAAGTGTACAATTAGGATAAATATGATAAAAACTATATTAGAACTACATAAAAATCAATAAAGCTAAACCAAAAAGCAAAAAAGACAAATAATTTGAGAAGTATACTTTATTCCTGGATAGAAACACTATGTGTTACAGAGATATTTTTCCAAATTATTTCGTAGGAAATGAAATTGACATTACAATCTTTACATTCATCTCAGAAAAACCTACTAGTGAAAGCAGTGAGAATAATTTTGAAGTAGAAAAGTAATAAAGAGGAACCAGACCTAATAGGTGTGAAACAAATATATAAAAGCCTAATTTGGGGATAGGATTTAAAGCAATTTTTAAAAAATTCAACAAAATAAAATTGATAGAGTTGACAAAATAAAAATAATATTTCTATAAGTTAATGTGCAATAAACCAAATGAAAGGGTAAACAGTTAAGAAAAGTGAAAAAAAAATACTAAAATGTACTTGTTCCTTATATTTTTAAAGGATTATAAAATTTGGTAAGAAAAACAAAAATATCTCTAAATATAAATAACAAAGATCATTGCAGTAAAAATACAAACAACAAATGAACACTTTATGGAATCCAGTATCTACAGTAATCAAGAAAGCAAATTAGACTCAAATGCATTTCTTACTTTTCAAATCCGGGAAAAAAGTTACATTTTATTGACATTAGGAAATGATCACTATGTATGCATATGTCAAATTATAACGTTGTACAGCTGAAACTTATGTAATTAAAAAATTACAGTTTGTTATATTTTTTATAAAAGTAATGTACATAGTTGAAAAACAAAACAAAAAGAAAATATATTCATTTTAGAAACTGTACCTTGATTCCTGTCCCTGGTCACCTGTTTTCCCTCCACCTTCCTGCCTTGATTTAGGCAAACATTTTTAGTTCTTGCAAATACATAAAAGTTTCCTTATGAAATGCAAGCAAATTTAGTAATATATACTTATATTTCCACATTCCTCAAATAAAATTAAATAACAAGCAGCACTTCACATGAGGTTGAACATATTTTTTATGAATCAAAACACTATTTGTATTATTTATTTGACTGTAATGGGTCTTTGTTGTTGAACAGGCTTTTCTCTAGTTGCAGAGAGTGGGGTCTACTCTAGTTGGTTAATGGGGCTCTCATTGCAGCAGCTTCTCTTGTTGCAGAGCACAGTCTCTAGAGTGTTCGGGCTTCAGTAGCTGCAGCACGTAGGTTTTAGAGCACAGGCTCAATATTTGTGGCACATGGGCTTAGCTGTCCTGTGGTATGTGGGATCTTCTTGAACCAGGAATTGAACCTGTGTCTCTTGTACTGGCAGGCAGATTCTTTACCATGGAGCCACCAGGGAAGCCCACTATTTGTATTTTTTAATGTTCATTTATCTTTGCTTACTTGGCTCAGTTGGTAAAGAATCTGCCTGCAGTGTGGGAGACCTGGGTTTGATCCCTAGGTCAGGAAGATCCCCTGGAGGAGGGCATGGCAACCCACTCCAGTATTCTTGCCTGGAGAATCCCATGGACAGAGGAGCCTTGCGGGCTACAGTCCATGGGATCACAAAGAGTTGGACACAAGTTAGGGACTAACATGCTGTTCTGTGCTTTGTATTTAATTTAAGAGAGAAAACTCCTGGTCATTTGAGAGGCAAGTATTTTTTCCATGCTTACCATTCTCCTTTAGAATTTCTCCAGAGTTTTTCTTTTGTTTTGGCTTGTATTTTGGCGAACCAAAGGATTTCTTTTAATGAGTCAGAGTTACCTTTTTTCTCTCTCTCTTTTAGATGCTGGAATTGAGCAATAGAAAATGTTCAGCTAGATTCCATTTTTCTTTTTAAGTATTTACCTTTTTTCTCTCTCTCTTTTAGATGCTGGAATTGAGCAATAGAAAATGTTCAGCTAGATTCCATTTTTCTTTTTAAGTATTAAGTCATTTACAAATAACAGCTTTACTTACACTTTTTAAAATTTCATACCTCAAATTCCTTTGCCTTTTTTGGTTGTGTTAACTAATATCTCTGGTACAACATCACTAGCAAGGGTGAGAGGTAAACACAATTATCTTGTTTGTTCTTTGAGCATAAATAACAGAAGTACCTCTAGCATTTAGCCATTATGTTTGTGTATACGTATGTGTGAACATACAGTTTGTTGTTTTGTCATGGTAATAAAATGTTTGACTCTTTCTTTATTGAGATAGCTCTCTTTTTTAAAACATCCAGAATGGTTGCTAAATTTTATCAAATGAGTTGAAATTAACATATGATTTTTCCCTTAGATCAACTATTACGATGAAATATTTTAATCGACTTCATAATCTTTCATCCTGGAATGAACTTTACTTCATCATGAATACATAATTCCTTTAATGAGCTGCAAATAATTTTCTGAAAAGTTTTTCATTGATATTCATAAATAAAATTGAAAATAGTTTTCTTCTTGTGAAATTTTTAGCATATTTAGGTGTCAATGATAATCTCCCTTCACTAAAACAAGCTGAGTTTATATTCCTCTGGAAGGGTTTAAATCACACTGAAGTACTCTCTTCTTTTAAAAAATCATTAGATAGGGTGTAATATACAAATGATGCATACTGTAATATCTAGGTAACAATTAATATGTTGAGGTACAATTTTTAAAGATACATTTAATATTTAAGGGAAAAATAAAGAGTGAAATAATATTAATTAATAAATTAGTAGAGGAAATAAGGATAGCAAAAAATTCATTAATCTATATAAAGTCAAGAAAGGAAGGATAAAACTACATAAAGAGATGAGTCAAGTGGAAACAAATAGTAGGCTGGTAGATATGAATCCAACTATATCAGTAATTATATTAAATGAAAATGGACTAAATATGTAAAAGACTAGGATTGCCAGATTAAGTTAAAAACAAAAATGTAAAACAGCTACCTCTTGTTACAGGACACACACCTGTAATATAAGGACAATGTCAGGGTGAAATGGAGGGGAAAATATGTATCATGCAAAGACTGAAAAAAATAAGCTGGGGCAGCTCTACTAATGTTGGATAAAGCAGACTTGAAGGCTAGTCACTTACTAGAAAGATAGGCGGGCATTTCATACCCTGTAAAAGGTCCATCCACCAGGGGGATATCATGATAAAAAATGCAGCCTCCTAAAAATTATAGCTTTAAAGTTTATAAAGCAAAGCTAAGTAGAACTAGAGAAAAGAGAAAAAGGCAAATTCACCATCATCTGGGTGACTTTAAAATATCTCTCTCAAAAGCTAACAGAACAACAGAGAAACAAAATTCAAGGATAGAGTAGGCTTGAAAAAAAAAAAAGCTTGATCTACCTGACATGTATGATGCATTATACCTCAAAATGGAAAAATTCACTCTTCTACTTCTGGAATATTTGCCAAAGGTGACCATGTGCTGGACCACAAAGCAAGTCATTATATTTAAAGAACTAAAATTATTCAGTGTTTATTATGGGATATAATTCTGGCTGTGAAATCAATAATAAACTCTTAGTTTGTTTCCTCAATTCTCAACTGTGTGAAAAATAAACAATAGACTTCTTAAAGAACTCACGAATTCAAGCAAATAAAAAAGATATGACGTCATCATTAGGCACAGAAAAAGGATTCTAGTAAATGGTGCACTTCCAAGAAAGCAAGAGAAGGTAAAAATGGGCAGCCGCAGGGCAGGGGCGAGCCCCTAGAAGGAAGTGCCCAGGCAGGCTGGCCATTCTTAAGTGCACGGAGCTACACAAAGGGCACCTTTGCAGTCACCCCCAGGCAGAGGAAGGGGCAAGATTTGCAAGAATGTGTTACTAACTCCTACAACCCACCGGCAAAGATTAGCCAGACAGCCTGTTAACTTGCCGACATTTCCATCAGGAGGAAACCCCATGCAGGAAATCCAGGATGTGAGCTGGTAACCCACCCCGTCTGTCACTGAAGGACACAGCCACTTCGTACCAATGCATTTCCTTCCTTTTTGAAAAATGTGCTTTCTGAGATCTGTCCGCTCACGGAGACAAAGAACCTTTCCCCGTTTCCCCTGGCAACGACTCCTTGCTCAGGCTCAGTACCCACACAGAACTGGGCTCTTTCTTTCCCCTTGGTGATTGCTGACAAATGTCATCACAGGACCCCCTCCGTACTTCCATTTCTCTCAGTCCCTCGAGGAAACTTCCTGGCAAATGCTACCAGCCTCAGGTGCTTTAGTCTACAGCCCACAGGTTTGGATTTTACAGCTTTTCATTTTAGATTTTACAGCTTTTTCACTATCTGAGTTTTGTTTACACTTAGTTTGTGAGTCTTTCCCCAGTCCCATTCTATTAATACATGATTTCCAAGATGAGAATTACATTTGGTCCAATCCACTGCTCATCATGGAAGCGGGAAAGATTGCTTTAAAATTGTTAAATGTCAGCACTGAAGAGAATGTAGTGTCACCAAAACTCACAATGGGATGATGAAGACATAAATCTGTACATATTTTCTGGAATATGTCTGAAGTACCATTTATAACTTTAAACATTTGAATTTTCCTAGAAAATTTTCCTAATAAAAATTTCAAAAATCTGGTCACAGATTTATTAAAAAATATACTTACTGAAGTTTTCTTTTAATAACCACAAGTTAATGACATTATAATAGGTTACGATATATTTAAATTGAAGTATTACATACACATGAAAAATAATATCAACTTATGTAATATCACAAGGAAATGTCACAGTTTGCTGTTAAACAAACAAGGTAAATTTTCAATATTTTTTATATCAACCATGTAGAAAAAAATAGCCCTGGAAAGAATCATGTAATAATCTGCCTCTTAGTTACTGCATTACTGGCAATGTTTCTCTCACTTTATACTTTTCTGTACTCTTCACTCTTATGATAGTGAGCACATGTTACTTTGATAATCAGAAAGATAACAAAACAAAAATCTTGAGACACTCTTCCACAGATAAGAACAGCTATTGCAGGCCTCCACAAACCATCAAAAGGGTTGTTTTTAAGGACCCCAAAGGACGCTGCTCTGCATTTTTATTAAGAATCCCTAAACTCAAGAAACCACCTGCTCAAAAACTAGGAATAAAAAATTCCAATAAACAGAAAGTACTTTTGTTATGACTTCAAAACAACTGAGGGGAATATCCTGCTTAATTTCTTGCATATTTCAAGTATGATTTCACTTAATGAAATTCCCCTGGTTTTTGCCCCAGAATTGATCATAATGGAATTTTTAAAATAACATGTTTATTCATTTTCATAATCAGTGACAATTTAGAGCTATGTTGCTGTGACAACAATGTCCCAAGTTCTATTCCTCAACATCCAAAGGACTCTCCAACTTCTTCTTTGAGCCTTCAGTGATAGCAACACATAAAATAAACACATAAAATGTGTTTATCTCTAAGATTGTCAGTAAGTTGTTTCTCAAGTTTAGGGAATTCTTAATAAAGATTCTAGGAAACAGAGCAGTTTCAAAGAAACACATGAAGTTAGAAGATATGTCTTACTTTTTAGGTAATTACAAACGACATTTTCTTCATTCTTTTTCTTTCAATTTATATTTACTTTATTATTTTATTATGCCAGAAATGATTGCATAAGAAAGGAATTACTTTTTTCCCTCTTAGGATTCTTGTAAAGGGTTTCACTTTTCATAAACCCCTGTATTTACTCTACTGCATATTCTGATCTAAACACATGATACAGAAATTTTTCTAACAGAGTTATAACTGAAAGTAAAATTAAATCATGTGTTCACTTTATCAAAAAGAAGCTAGTTCCTTGGATTTCCATTTCTGTGACTTTATTTTGTTTAGTTCTTGAGACTACTTGATTTTACATCGCTCTCACTTTTCAAAAGTTTCAAATAGTCATTCTAGAACTCTAATCTATATTATTCTCTGATCTCCTTACCTTTGTAAAATCATTCAGAGATTGGATCGCTGTATTACCTTTATTATCTAATTCTAAGAACACTAGTTTCTTTAAAATTGACTTAATAATAGCAAAACGTGAGAGGCAGAATTTCTTCAACTAATATGCCAAGGGTTGGCAAACTGACCCACAGGCCAAATCTCACTTGCCATTTGTTAAGTTTTGTTAGGATAAAGCCATGCCCATCTATGTCTATACTTTCCCAATACTTTCAGTATATAGGGGAAGAGTTGAGTAGTTGCAAGAGACATCATTTGGCTTGAAAAGCCTAAAATATTTACTGTCTGGCTTTTTTCGGAAGAAAATTTGCCCACCTGTTATGTGCAATGTTCTCTGTCCTCAGAAAATGCTTTCAACCTTCTATGACAAATGGCATTTTAGTTTTTACTAAGATGCTCACTTCTTAAAAATCTCAGGTACATATATAATATCCACTAGTTTGCCACATCTTCATTATTGTTAATTACATTATTACATAAATGGGTCTATACTGCATGATGTAATTCTTGAAACCTTACTTACATGACCTCCTATATGCTGGCTATCTGCTAACATTGACTTCTTGACTTCCTGTGACATCACCAACATGGCACATGATGAGACATTATTTTGAAAAGCCACGTGACCATATGTAGGAATGGATTCTGTAGGAGTCAAAGGCAGGATAAAGAGATTAAAAATTATGTACTGAATAATCTTCCCTTCCTTGAATTTATAATTACTTCTGCATCTCATGATGCTGGAAAAGACAGGAAGACTCATATGGAGAAAGCTTCAGAAGTCAATAGGAAGTTTTTAAAATTAATTGTCCCTGAAATCTTCAGTCTTCCTCATAATTTAACTCACATCCATGTTGAATATAGCTGCTTCATTTGGGAAAAGAAATAATCAGACATTATTTAAAAGGAAGATTTTTTTACTCTTGCCCTGGAACTGGTGATGAGAACCAAATATTGGGGATAAAGAAGCATTAAGCTGCCCTACATTCTAAAGAGAGTTTTGTAGCTATGTCTAGACACCTACTTCAGGGAGAATTCAGAGGCAGGCAAACCCTTACTCTACTTCTACTTCAACACCATCAACTCCAAGATCCCACGACTGGTCCATATACAGAAGACTAAAATCCTAGCATGGGAAGTGAGAGGCAATGATTGGAATCACCAGTCAGCAACATGACAGGAAGTTCTATGGGACTATACACAAGAGACACTGCATTATAAACTGAGCTGTGTCTCACCAAAATTCTTGTGTTGAGGCCCTAGCCCCCATTGTAACGGCATTTGAAGATGGGGTTTGGAAGGTGACTAGGGTTAAATGAGGTTATAAGGGTGGGACCCTCATGATGGGATTATATGGAGTTATGAGAAGTGGTATTAGAGCACTTGTTTCCTTCTCTCTCTACACCTCATGAGGACACAGCAAGAAGGCAGCCATCTGCAAGCCAGGAAGGGAGGCCTCCCCCAAGGAACTCAATCAGCTGGCATCTTGATCTTGTGCTGTACCCCCAGGGGAGGGATCTGAAAGGGCAGAAAAAGCCCAATTCTGGAACCTTCCATAGAGAATGTAACAATAACCTGTTCCTGTTAGCTCAGAAGGGAAGCGACAGCTAACAGAGTATAGCCTAGTTAAGTCAGGAGCCATCTGGTATGTCTGTCCGTCACCACCCTTTTGGCCCTCAACTTCCAGTGGTTAAAACCAGAAGGAGGTTTGAAGGCATGAAAATGTTGACCACACCCTCTTCCCTCAACTGGTTCCACAGGCCTAACTTGAGCTGAGTGAACATCATCTGGAGATTAGACTGGAATTTTAAATGGATTAGACAATTCAATAATTGGAAGTGATCAAGATGCCACCTGATCTGACAATTTTGTGAATGGATACTTACAAATGGATTATGAGAGAAGCTGTACCTGAAACACTGAAGAGTCAGCATACCTAGGTCTTTGATACCACGTGTTATGAAGGAAAAAGGAAGAGGCAATGACTGTTCAACAAAGAGTAACTCATTTTGGATCACTTTAAGGCAAATTCCTATTCTATCATTTCTCCCACTTTCTAGAATTCACTTTTCAAGTTTATTCCCTTTCAAATTCCCTTTTTAACAATCTTTCACCTAATCCATTACTATTATATAACAATAAGAATAACAAGAATTCTTATGAAGCTTTTTGTTGAAAGAAAAAAAGGTTTTTGAGAAAAATGTTTATTCAACTCAAAAGTTGATCTTAAGACACAGCCATTAACAAACCTTTCTCTCTCTTTCTCTGTCTCTCTCTCTTTTTTTTTTTTTGCTTTCTCCTCTACATCATGTTCATACAACAGCCAACTCCTTAGTTCTGGTTTTACTTCCTACTTGTATTATCTGTATGCAGGTCAGTAAGCAACAGTTAGAACTGGACATGGAACAACAGACTGGTTCCAAATAGGAAAAGGAGTACGTCAAGGCTGTATATTGTCACCCTGCTTATTTAACTTCTATGCAGACTACATCATGAGATGGATGAAGCACAAGCTGGAATCAAAATTGCCAGGAGAAATATCAATAACCTCAGATATGCAGATGACACCACCCTTATGGCAGAAAATGAAGAAGAACTAAAGAGCCTCTTGATGAAAGTAAAAGAGGAGAGTGAAAAAGGTGGCTTAAAGCTCAACATTCAGAAAACTAAGGTCATGGCATCTGGTCCCATCACTTGATGGCAAACAGATGGGGAAACAGTGGCTGACTTTATTTTGGGGGGCTCCAAAATCACTGCAGATGGTGATTGCAGCCATGAAATTAAAGGACGCTTACTACTTGGAAGGAAAGTTATGACCAACCTAGATAGCATATTCAAAAGCAGAGACATTACTTTGCCAACAGAGGTCCATCTAGTCAAGGCTATGGTTTTGCCAGTGGGCATGTATGGATGTGAGAATTGGACTATAAAAAAGGCTGAGTTGATGCTTTTGAACTGTGGTGCTGGAGAAGACTCTTGAGAGTCCCTTGGACTGCAAGGAGATCCAACCAGTCCATCCTAAAGGAGATCAGTCCTGGGTATTTATTAGAAGGACTGATGCTGAAGCTGAAACTCCAATACTTTGTCCACCTGATGCAAAGAACTGACTCATTTGAAAAGACCCTGATGCTGGGAAAGATTGAGGGCAGGCAGAGAAGGGGATGACAGAGGATGAGAGGGGATGGCATCACCAATTCAGTGGACATGAGTTTGGGTAGACTCCAGGAGTTGGCGATGGGCAGGGAGGCCTGGTGTGCTGCAGTCCATGGGGTCGCAGAGAGTCAGAAACGACTGAGTGACTAAACTGAACTGAACTGAACTCTATTATCTCAGAATTTATTCTTTGAGATTTTTCTTGGATATTTTCCCATCCACTCTATAAACATGCATCAACTTGATCAGGAACACCTAAGAGAGATCACTTCCTTGGGCATTTTCCCTCTGCAACCAAGAAATAAGCTTCCTGGATAGGCACCACAACTGAGAATTCCACAGAATGTGTGAGAATGAAATCAGCAAATATGCTGAAAGGCACAGGATGAGCACGCAGACCCATCTGATCCTCAAAAGGAAGGACCCTGAGAGCTGCTATGACTTTTGGCTACCTCCTGGGCTTCCCAGGTAACTCTAGTTGATAAAGGACCCACCTACTAATGCAGGAGACATAAGAGATGTGGGTTCGGTCCCTGGGTTGGGAAGATTCCCCTAAAGAAGTAAATGGCAATCCACTCTAGTATTGTTGCCTGGAGAATCCCATGGACAGAGGAGCCTGGCAGGCTACAGTTCACAGGGTTGCAAAGAATTGGACACGACTGAAGCAACTTCACACGCATGCATGTTTACCCTTTTAAGCTTCAAAATAGAGGATGAATAAAAACACCTACATCTCTGATTTAAAGCTAGATAGATCCCTGCCTTTCATGTCCTCTGTTGGCTAATGTTCCAATTATTAGCAACAAGGGATAATGTTTCTAGAAAAGAGGAGGCAAGCTTCTTCAGGAAATACCTAAGAAGAGGTAATCAAAATATTTAAAAACCAAATTCAACTCAGTTCTGCTGCCATTTGCCCCAATAACCTGCCTCAACTAATGCAACACACTCTTGAAAATGCCCTAACAGTGCATGTCCTCCATCTCCACACTGCAGTTAAGGCTGACTGATCCAGATCACTGGCCTCTCTGTGGCCAAATGCATGTTTGGGAAACATTTTTGTCTCTTACTTTGGACTTCAATTTGTACACACTGAAATGGAATAGAATCAAAGAGTGTTTGATACTCCAAACAACTTCCATCCAGGCATCCGTGTTTCAAAGAGGATAAATGGTTCCCAAAGGAAATGCCTTCCTCTGACCAGCAAAGCCATCTAAGGATTGTTATGCCCTTCCATAAAAGATGTAAAGAAGCTCGGCAGAACTGTCGTGAACATGGAGGCAGTCGTCACACTAGCTGAGAGCTCAGAACTGAGTCTCTGCAGAGATGCCCTCCATGGACCCCTCTCTGGGGACCTGGCCTCCTTCCCTGGAGTTGGAGCACTCCTAAAGGGTCGTCAAGCTTCAGAGAACTCCTTATGGGATTGACTGGCTGTCTTTGCTCCAACTGCACCCCAGTTCAACTTGTCCTTCTACCCACTTACTTCCATCCCCCTCATTTCCATCAGGTGTTCCTGAAGACACACCCCATGAGACTCCTGCATGTACATTCCTGTCTCAGAGTCTGCTTCCCAGGGAAGCCAATCTACAAAAACATTATACTCTCTTAGCTGAGAAAATGTATGGTTGAGAAACACTTGGATCAACCCTGCTTAGATTGAGGAGAATCTCCTTTAATTTGACAATGTGCACTGTGAATCTTCAATGAATATCCAGAAGTTATTTAACCACAGAACGCTCTTCTTACATCGAACATCTTCTGAGATCCATACTCTATGGAATATGCTCTGGGAAACATGAACGCAGTTCACTCTAGCTCACATGAGAATATAATTGGTTAAGTTCCTCATGTCAATCCCTCCTGTAATGGCAAAAGAAGGGAAATAACAATGGGGGAACAATAAAGAAAACAATAGAGGAATGTTTATATAAATTATGATATTTGATGAAATATTATGAATCTATAGAAAGAAATAAGAAATTCTTTAAGTTCTAGAATGAAAAAGTATCTGAAGTATATATTTTTAGTCCAAACAGCAAGGTTAGCTGACTGTGTGTACTTGTTCTTAAAAAAGGGAAGGATTAAATATATGTGTACATTTTCTTCTGCATGCATTAAATATTTGGAAAGGCATACATTAGAAAATGATAGCACTAGTTGTTTCTGTAGAAGAAAATTAAAAGCACTTTGACTTTTTCATTTTAAACCATGGAAATAGATGACCTCTTCAAACAATTAAACTATTACAAATTAAAAGCAAAACACTGCAAAATATTAGATAGCAGATATTTAAATACTTTGTCTAATCATATATGAAGAAACTCTGGAAAATGTATAACATCCTCTACAAAGTTACTTATACTGGGAGCTCCTTGAAGACATGAATCATATTTAATTCATTTATTCATAATTTCCAAAGCCCAATGGAGTGCCTGAACCAGAGAAGATGGTAGATCATTTGTTTGTTTTTTAATTGAATCCTACTGCATCTATATAGCAATAGATTTAAAGCAGTCCTTCCTTCCTGAAAAAAATTTTTTTTTTAATTTGAGATCTAGGGAAATTCTAAAAATGGAGAAAGACTAGCACATTCTCTTAATGTATTTTCCTGGTTTGGTTTTCCCCTTATAAGCCTACAGTCAGCAACACTTAAAAGTATCTGAAGCAGCGCTGTCCAATACAATGACCACTAGCCACATGTGGCTATTTACATATAAATGTAAATTAATTAAAATGAAATGCAACTAGAAATTCACGTCCATAGTTGAGCCAGCCACATTTCAAGTGCTCAAAAAGTCACACATGGTTAGTGGGTACCATATTGGACACAGCAGACAGAGAACATTTTCATCACTGCAGAAACTTCTGGATAGCACTGTTTGAGGTATAGTACAGAAATTGATTTTGGACATTAATGGATTGAATTCCAACTTAGGCACTTACTAGAAGTACAGTTTAGGGAAAGTTGATCTCTCAAAGCCTCAGTTTCCTCATCTGGAGAATAGGGAAAATGAGAAAACTTATGTCATTGGGTCATTGTGAGGCTCAAACGAGCTCTTTCATGCAGATTTCACAGGACACAGTGAACACGTAAAGTGTTACCTCTCAGTGACTAGCACTACTGTGAATATTACACCTCACCATGAGCCAGTCATCTTGTCCCTCCCAAACAGGCTCTTCCACCCCTCCCACAGAGTAGCCTTTAACATTCTCACAGTCTAGCTCAGTGCTATTCAAATAGCAGTTTTACCAGACCACCTGACCTGCCTCTTGAGAAACCTATATGCAGGTGAGGAAGCAACAGTTAGAACTGGACATGGAACAACAGACTGGTTCCAAATAGGAAAAGGAGTACGTCAAGGCTGTATATTGTCAGCCTGCTTATTTAACTTCTATGCAGAGTACATCATGAGAAACGCTGGGCTGGAAGAAGCACAAGATGGAATCAAGATTGCCGGGAGAAATATCAATAACCTCAGATATGCAGATGATACCACCCTATGGGAGAAAGTGAAGAGGAACTAAAAAGCCTCTTGATGAAAGTGAAAGAAGAGAGTGAAAAAGTTGGCTTAAAGCTCAACATTCAGAAAACAAAGATCATGGCATCTGGTCCCATCACTTCATGGGAAATAGATGGGCAAACAGTGGAAACAGTGTCAGACTTTATTTTTGAGAGGCTCCAAATTCACTGCAGATGGTGACTGCAGTCATAAAATTAAAAGATGCTTACTCCTTGGAAGAAAAGTTGTGACCAACCTAGATAGTATATTGAAAAACAGAGATATTACTTTGCCAACAAAGGTCCATCTAATCAAGGCTATGGTTTTTCCAGTGGTCATGTATGGATGTGAGAGTTGGACTATGAAGAAAGCTGAGCACCGAAGACTTGATGCTTTTGAATTGTGGTGTTGGAGAAGACGCTTGAGAGTCCCTTGGACTGCAAGGAGATCCAACCAGTCCATCCTAAAGGAGATCAGTCCTGAGTGTTCATTGGAAGGACTGATGCTAAAGCTGAAACTCCAATACTTTGGCCACCTCATGCGAAGAGTTGACTCATTGGAAAAGACTCTGATGCTGGGAGGGATTGGGGGCAGGAGAAGAAGGGGACGACAGAGGATGAGATGGCTGGATGGCATCACCGACTCGATGGATCTGAGTCTATGTGAACTCCGGGAGTCGGTGATGGACAGGGAGGCTTGGAGTGCTGTGATTCATAGGGTCACAAAGAGTCAGACACGACTGAGCTACTGAACTGAACTGAACTGAACTGAAGCATGCACTAAATCTTTCTTCAAAAAAGTCTTGCTAAAAAAAAAAAAAATTCAGTTGAACTAAATACGTGTTAGTGGTGTGGTGCATTTACATTCTGGCGCAAGCTCTTCATGGGGCCAAATTCTGGGAACAAACATTTTGATACTTTGGCCTGCAATGGTCTAGTTAGAAACACATAAACCCCTTGATATGATTTTAAAATTCTCACAAAGAAACGGATCGCCAGTCCAAGTTCGATGCATGAGACAGGGTGCTCGGGGCTGGTGCACTGGGATGACCCAGAGCGATGGGATAGGGAGGGAGCTAGGAGAGGGGTTCAGGATGGGGAACACATGTAGATCTGTGGCTGATTCATGTCGATGTATGGCAAAGCCACTACAACATTGTAATTAGCCTCCAATCAAAATGAATAAATTTATTTAAAAAATAATAATACTTCTTGAAAAAAAAAATTCTCACAAAGAAGTCTATTAAACTTTTCCATGAGGAGAGCAAAGTCTAAGACAATAGAATTAAAGGACAAAAGAAAGCTGGGTCAGTCCAAATGAAGTTTTTATAGTGGGTAGCCCTGAGCTCAATTTTGAAGAACATAAGAGTTGTGATGAGGGAAGAGAGATAAGTAAGAAAAATAACAAAGGAATAATATCAAGAAAAAGGAAACAGAAAGATGGGAGAGAAGACTTTAGCGTTAGCCCTTCAAGAACAAAGCAGTATTTTCCTCTTATCCCTTAAGCCCAGACATTCCCTTGTTAACTCATGGCTTTCCAAAGAGAAAATCAGATAGACTTGATTTTGGGCATCCTTAGTCCTATTATGCAGTATCTATCTACCTAGAATAAAAATATGAAATACATAATAATTTTAAACTCTCTAAAGTTATATATAGAAAGCTATTTTGGCGACTTTCTGATCCTTCAAATATTTGCAGTTAAAGATAAATGAGCTCCAAAGCAAAAAGCTCTCAAGTACGTGTTTCAAATGAGTGTTCTTTTTCCTTCTTCAGGTATTTATAGAAAAAGATCCATATCAAAATTATTCTTCATCATAAAAGTCAGCCAATCATTACTAAACAATTTTCCAGTACTGCCACTACAGATAATTGTTTAACTATTAAAGTGTATGTTGTGATTTATAACTGCCATAATGGCACCAATCTCTACATGATTGCTTGGTGCTGCCGCGGAAGACATACCTCATCTGTTGTGGCATGAAATGCCGTGTGACAATTTATACTGATGCGCATTTCTTATTACCTGCTGATAATAACCTATCAGTGAAAACGACAGCTTAATTATACAGCACGTCTCCCGCTGGCAAATAACTGGATTCAAACATTTCTCTTGCTTCTCACCAATCCCTAACAGAAGCAGAAAGGAGAATCACCGCAATCCTCATAAACAACACTTAAAATTAAGAAAATAAAAATCTAAGTCAAACTTGATCTTTTATTAACCACATATGTACTTTAGCCCAATAATTCCTCGGCAACCGTTTCCAGTTCACAAGAGCTGGTTACCATTCTCCAATGGTTTTATATTTCTTGCTGATTAGGCCTCTTATATTTCCCATTCCAAATACTGGGCTTTTTATGAAATGGGTCAAATGATTTATCCTAAGCATTGACTCTCTGAATCAACATCATGGCCACAGATTTGGTGTAGTGATCCCAAAGGTCTTATTTCTAAGGTATTGCTTGTAGGTTCCTTCCTGACAAGTAGATTCAACTTCTCAAGTCAGTAGTGCTTACAAAACTAGGTGGCTGGATGTTTCTATCAGTTACGTTTATTTAACTGGCAGCATGCTTACATTCCTAAGTTCCATGTGGTCCATGGGGCTGCTGGCCTTCTCTTCCCTGGACTGGATGGTGGAACTTCCCGACCTTTTCAGCACTGGTGGGTTCCTTCTTCTCCACTAGAGCTGTGTGTCCTTATCTGGGAACAGCCAACAGAATGGCTGCCCCTCAGTTAGGAGACTTAAAGCAGTTTTAACTCTCTACCTCTTCTTTCATTGGCCTCATTAAATGTTCTTTTTTGGAATGAATTTTTATTGGAGTACAGTTCCTTTACAATGCTGTATTAGTTTCTACTGTAAACAGAGCGAATCAGCCATACATATACATGTATATTCTCTTTTTTGGATTTCCTGCCCATGTAGGTCACCACAAAGGATTGAGTAGAGTCTCCTGAGCTATACAGTAGGTTCTTATTAGTTATCTATCTTATACATGGTATAAGTAGTGTATATACATCATTCTCAACCTCCCAATTCATCCTACCCTCCCCTTTCCCCCTTGATACATATATACAATGGAATATTACTCGGCCATGAAAAAGAACAAAACTGGATCATTTGCAGGGATGTGGACAGACCTAGAGACTATCATACAGAGTGAAGTAAGTCAGAAAGAGAAAAATAAATATTTTATTTATTAAGTACAATAAATAAGTATTATTTATTAATAAGTATTATTAATACTTATATATGAACTCTAGAAAATGTTACAGATGATTTTATTAGAGACACAGACATGAGATCATTAAATATTCTTATTTAATAGCTACTAAAACTACTACTATGAATAGACTGCTATTCCTTTACTCTTTCTAAACTTTGCTTTCCATTTTTCTCTGCTTTTTACTTCTTCCAAGCTCCTCAGCTTTTCTTCCAAGAAAATAGGCTATCAGTTCAGTTGTGTCCAACTCTTTGTGACCCCATGGACTGCAGCATGCCAGGCTTCCCTGTCCATCATCAACTCCTGGAGCTATAGACATCATCAAATATTCAGTGTGCCTCCATGGGACTGAAATACTCAGGTCCTTCTATGGGATTACATATTTGTTAGAGTCTTTAAGAGTTTGACCCTTTCTACTGGGTGTACTTGTACAAGATGCCCAAGATGGCTGCATTTTTGTAGTTTAAAATGTTAGATTTTTTTTTTAGAGCTTTTTTGTTTGTTATCACAGAGGATTATAAAAAGGTAAATGTAGGAGGCTGCTTCTTGCACCACAGCTATCCCTAAGTAACAGAGGCTGCACTATTAACTTCAGTGAGCAAAGGAAACTAAAAAGTTTTATAGAATATAGTTTTATAGAATATAGCTACGGGATGGAAAATTATCTTCATTCAGCTATAGGACATAGCCTTCTAAGCAAACAGCATTAAAAGTATCACAACCATGTGCTTGGATCACAAACATCCATCTTTGTAGAAATAAAACCTCTCTCTTTGGACTTATGTAAATAATGGTGATGGTCACTATCTTTTCTCTTACTGGACTCCATGCAGATTAGCATCCTTCTATTCTTTTCATCATTAGAACATTATGAACGTTGCTCTTATCATTAGAACACGGATCTTTCCATCATAACTGCCAGAGAGCAGGGCACCAACAGCAAAAGACTGCGAAGGATACTTGGGAAACAAGGTATCGGAAGAGCACAGAGCCATGGAATTGTTAAATCCAGTAAAAAGTCTTCAGAAGAATTGATGCTTCTGAACTGTGGTGCTGGAGATAACTCTTGAGAGTTCCTTGGGCAGCAAGGAGATCCAACCAGTTCATCCAAAAGGAAATCAACCCTGAATATTCATTGGAAGGACTGATACTGAAGCTGAAGCTCCAATACCTTTGCCACCTGATGCAAAGAGACAACTCATTGGAAAAGACCCTGATGCTAGGAAAGATTGAAGGCAAAAGGAGAAAGGGGCAGCAGAGGATGAGATGGTTAGATAGCATCACTGATTCAATGGGCATGAAACTGAGTAAACTCCAGGAGACAGTGAAGGACAGGGAAGCCTGGCATGCTGCAGTCCAGGGTGTCGCAAAGAGTTGGACATAACTTAGCAACTGAGCAACAACGGCAACAGAGTATCTTCAACCTGAAGGGTGCCCCACCCAACGCATTTGGAGAACCATATCAAGAGCCAAGGGCTTTGTCTTTCAGCTGATAATACTAAGCTAACAAAGATATCAATTTAAGAAATATAATCTTGCATGGAACAATATTAGTAGGAATTCCATAAAAGAGTGACAAAAACTGGAAAAATGTATGCCAAAAAAAAAAGAAAAGAAAAATGTATGCCAGATGGGGAAAGCCTAGTGGAAGAACTAAGAATTTAAACAAGAATTTTAAAAAATAATAAGCACCATGCAGCGTGTACCTGTCAATCTCAATCTCCCAATTTATCCCTCACCTGCCCCCAGAATGCATCTTTTTTTTTTAATTGGGGTATAGTTGCTTTGTACACACTACTATAGATAAAATAAATAACTATTAGAACCTACTGTTTTGTACAAGGAACTCTAGGTAATACTCTATAATGACCCAAATGGGAAAATAATATAAAAAGATTGAATATATGTATATATGTATAACTGATTCATTTGGCTGTACAGCTGAAACTAACACAACATTATAAATCAACTATACTGCAACAATTTTTTAAAATAATAAATACTGGAGCAGTAAGAAGGATTTTGGAAACATGAGTCAAGAGGAAGAAATTGTGAAGAAATAAATGGGTATAATAAATATTTTTAAAGTAAGTGATAAAGTAAGGAATTAGCCAAATAGCTTGAATGCAGGATGAAAACCACGGTAGACTGGAAGAATGAGCTACACAGTTACATCAGGCATTGTCCTCAGAGGCATTTGGGGCTAACAATTACACAAGGAAAAGGAAGGAAGAGTCAAATGACATGGAAGATGAAAGCAGAAATTTCAACTTCTGTCCACTTGTGGTCTGCAAACCAAAAAAAAGGACAGAAATGAGAATACAATAATCAAGATGTTGCTAAAATTGCAAATATAAGACCTCAAAATAAAGACGATAATAGAGTAGCAAAGAAGTTAAATTAAAAACTCAGAGTCAGGAATATTTTAGTGCATTCAAGAATATTCAGGCCAAGGTTCTCCTTGGAAATATTCATTACAGCGAAAGCAGACAGAAGTCAGACAGACATCAGGCTTCTTGAAAGAAACACCAGATGCAAGAAGATAATAGAGTCCCCACACTGTTGAAGAAAAATAGCCTTGCACCTAAAATCAAATATCCAGGGAAACCGTTATTTAAATGTGCAGACAAAATGACTATATCCACAGGCATATGAGACCTCTGAAAAATTCACCCTTCATTTATCATTTGTGAAATAATTTTGGGAGGAAGCAAGAAGATAGAGGAAACAAAGATAAGTAAAGAAGAGTCTGTGTGTGTGTGCATCCAAAGTGTCTCAGCTGTGTCCGACTCAGACGGTATAGCCCTCCAGGCTCCTCTGTCCTTGGGACTCCCCAGGAGAGAAGACTCAAGTTGGTTGCCATGTCCTTTTCCAGGGGATCTTCCCGACCCAGGGATCAAGCCTGTATCTTTTATGTCTCCTGCATTGGCAGGTGGGTTCTTTACCACGAGCACCACCTGGGAAGCCCCTTAAGAGTCTATTAATATTTAAATAAGCAAAACATAGAAAGCACTTAAAATACTACTTAGCACATAGTGAGTACTCCATGAAAATGCGTTGTTACTATTATTTTGGTCTTCAGTTGCTGATTAAAATAGTTGCATTGAAATCTCTAAAAAGTAAAGAAAATGCTTTTTAAAGTTCTATATGTGTGATGTTTACTAGAGATTTTTTAGTGGATATCATTAATCCATTCATGTATTTATTTGGATGACCCCATCGAATATTATCAAGCTCTATTTAAGATAAAATAGATAACTAATGAGAACCTACTGTATAGCTTATTTCAGTTCAGTTCAGTTCAGTCACTCAATCATGTCCAACTCTTTGTGAGTTGGAGACAGGCCTCCCTGTCTGTCACCAACTCCCGGAGTTTACTCAAACTCTAGTCCATTGAGTCAGTGATGCCATCCAACCATCTCATCCTGTCCCCCTTCTCCTCCCGCCTTCAATGTTTCCCCGTATCAGGGTCTTTACCAATGAGTCAGTTCTTTGCATCAGGTGGCCAAAGTATTGGAGTTTCAGCTTCAGCATCAGTCCTTCCAATGAATATTCAGGACCGATTACCTTTAGGATGGACTGGTTGGATCTCCTTGCAAGAGTTCAACATCACAGTTCAAAAGCGTCAATGCTTCAGCACTCAGCTTTCTTTATAGTCCAACTCTCATATACATATATGACCACTGGAAAAACAATAGCTTTGACTAGATGGACCTTTGTGGGCAAAGTAATGTCTCTGCTTTTAATATGCTGGCTAGGTTGGTCATAGTTTTTCTTCCGAGGAGCAAGAGTCTTTTAATTTCATGGCTGCAGTCACCTTCTGTGGTGATTCTGGAGCCCAAAATAAGTCTGTCATTGTTTCCACTGTTTCCCCATCTAGCTGCCAGGAAGGGATGGGACCAGATGACATGACCTTAGTTTTCTGAATGTTGAGCCTTAAGCCAGCTTTTTCACTCTCCTCTTTCACTTTCGAGACTCTTTTAATTCTTCACTTTCTGCCATAAGAGTGGTGTCATCTGCATATCTGAGGTTATTGATATTTCTCCCGGCAATCTTGATTCCAGCTTGTGCTTCACCCAGCCCAGCATTTCTCATGATGTACTCTGGAGATAAGTTAAATAAGCAGGGTGACAATATATAGCCTTAACATACTCTTTCAAGATTTGGAACCAATCTGTTGTTCCATGTCCAATTCTAACTGGTGCTTCCTGACCTGCATACAGATTTCTCAGGAGGCAGGTAAGGTGGGCAGGTATTTCTATCTCCTTCAGAATTTTTCACAGTTTGTTGTGATCCACACAGTCAAAGGCTTTTGGATAGTCAATAAAGCAGAAGTAGATGTTTTTCTAGAACTCTCTTGCTTTTTCCATGATCCAACAGATGTTGGCAATTTCATCTCTGGTTCCTCTGCTTTTTCTAAATACAGCTTGAACATCTGGAAGTTCACAGTTTACATACTGTTGAAGTCTGGCTTGGAGAATTTTGAGCATTACTTTGCTAGGGTGTGAGACGAGTGCAATTGTGTGGTAGTTTGAGCATTCTTTGGCATTGCCTTTCTTTGGGATTGGAATGAAAACTGACCTTTTCCAGTCCTGTGGCCACTGCTGAGTTTTCCAAATTTGCTGGCATATTAAGTGCAGCACTTTCACAGCATCATCTTTCAGGATTTGGAAGAGCTCAACTGGAATTCCATCACCTCCACTAGCTTTGTTCATAGAGATGCTTTCTAAGGCCCACTTGACTTCACACTCCAGGATGTCTGGTTCTAGGTTCGTGATTACACCATCGTGATTATCTGGGTCATGAAGATCTTTTTTGTACAGTTCTGTGTATTCTTGCCACCTCATCTTAGTATCTTCTGCTTCTGTTAGGTCCCTACCATTTCTATCCTTTATGGTGGCCACCTTTGCATGAAATGTTCCCTTGGTATCTCTAATTTTCTTGAAGAGATCTCTAGACTTTCCCATTCCATTGTTTTCCTCTATTTCTTTGCATTGAATTGATCACTGAGGAAGGCTTTCTTATTTCTCCTTGCTATTCTTTGGAACTGAACTCTGCATTCAAATGGGTATATCTTTCCTTTTCTCCTTTGCCTTTTGCTTCTCTTCTTTTCATAGCTATTTGTAAAGCCTCCTCAGACAACCATTTCGCCTTTTTGCATTTCTTTTTCTTGGGGATGGTCTTGATCCCTGCCTCCTGTACAATGTCATGAACCTCCCCCCATAGTTGTTCAGGCACTCCGTCTCTCATATCTAATCCCTTGAATCTATTTCTCACTTCCACTTATAATCGTAAGGGACTTATTTAGGTCATATCTGTATGGTCAAGTGGTTTTACCTACTTTCTTCAATTTAAGTCTGAATTTAGCAATAAGGAGTTCATGATCTGAGCCACAGTCAGCTCCCAATCTTGTTTTTGCTGACTGTATAGAGCTTCTCCATCTTTGGCTGCAAAGAATATAATCAATCCAATTTTGGTATTGACCATCTGGTGATGCCCATGTGTTGAGTCTTCTCTTGTTTTGTTGGAAAAGTGTGTTTGCTATGACTAGTGCATTCTCTTGGCAAAACTCTATTAGCCTTTGTCCTGCTTCATTCTGTACTCCAAGGCCAAATTTGCCTGTTATGCCAGGTATTTCTTGATTTCCTCCTTTTGCATTCCAGTCCCCTAAAATGAAAAGGACACCTTTTTTTGGTGTTAGTTCTAGAATATCTTGTAGGTCTTCATAGAGCCATTCAACTTCAGCTTCTTCAGCATTACTGGTTGGGGCATAGACTTGGATTACTGTGATATTGAATGGTTTGCCTTGGAAATGAACAGAGATCAATCTGTCATTTTTGAGATTGCATCAAGTACTGCATTTCAGACTTTTGTTGACTATGATGGCTACTCCATTTCTTCTAAGGGATTCTTGCCCACAGTAGTAGATATAATGGTCATCTGAGTTAAATTCACCCATTCCAGTCCATTTTAGTTCGCTGATTTCCTAAAATGTTGATGTTCACTCTTGCCATCTCCTGTTTGACCACTTCCAATGTGCCTTGCTTCATGAACCTAACATTCCAGGTTCCTATGCAATGTTGTTCTTTACAGCATTGGACTTTACTTCCATCACCAGTCACATCCACAACTGAGTGTTGTTTTTGCTTTGGATCCATCTCTTTATTCTTTCTGGAGTTATTTCTCCACTGATCTGCAGTAGCATATTGGGCACCTACAGACCTGGCGAGTTCATCTTTCAATGTCCTATCTTTTTTGCCTTTTCATATGGTTCATGGGGTTCTCAAGGCAAGAATACTGAGGTGGTTTGCCATTCCCTTTTCCAGTGGACCACGTTTTGTCAGAACTCTCCACAATGACCAGTCTATCTTGGGTGGCCCTACACATCATGGCTCATGGTTTCACTGAGTTAGACAGGCTGTGGTCCATGTGATCAGATTGATTCGTTTCCTGTGCCTGTGGTTTTCAGTCCGTCTGCTCTGTGATTATTGTTTGTTATGTTAGCTAACATTCTATTTAGTGTTGAAAAATGCTATTGATTTTCCATTGTTCTTCTGCCTGGCAATCTTACTGAACTTGCCAACTACTTGTAGTAGTTTGTTAATATTCAGAACTTTCATTTATAAACAATGATAATTTTATCTCCTCCCATTTAATCTTTATATCTCATATTAGTTTTTACACTGAGGCAGCACCAACTAGGTGAACAGTGCATGCTCTGGAGAGAGATCTGGGTTAAAAGTCTAATTCCATCTCACTGTGGAGCCTGGCCCAGTCACCTACATTCTTGCGGCTTCAGTTGCATCACCGGAAAAGTGGTGAAGATGTAAACACCTTAAGGAGCTTGGGAGGGTTACACAAGTGGAAGTGCTTCGCATGTGGCTGACAATAAACGCTAACCACAGCCCTGTTTCTGCATACACCAGGGACTAGTCCAAGGAACCCCATGGATACTAGTCTTATATAAAGTGATGGCATATTGGCCTATAACCTATACACATCTTCTTGTATACTTCGAAGTGTGTTAGTTGCTCAGGTGTGCCTGACTCTTGGCAAGCCCATGGCCTGCAGCCCACCAGGCTCCTCTGTCCATGGGATTCTCCAGGCCAGGACACCAGAGTGGGTTGCCATTTCCTTCTCCTTTGAACCATCTATAAATTACTTGTAATACCTAACTAAATATGAATGTTATGTAAATAGTTGCCAATGAGCCAAAAATTCAAGTTGCTTTATGGAACCTTCTAGAATTTTTTTTTTTTTAGTATTTTCGATCTGCAGTTGGTTGATCCTGAGGTTATGGCACCCAACAAATAGAGCAGGCCAACTGTTCTGAAATATTTATTACATGAAATTAAGAATGGGAGATACCTAACCCAATCTTGGAGTCTTAGGGGAAATAGTCCCAGAGAAAACAATATCAAAATGAGACACCTGGACCAGGTAAGTGAGTCAGGACAAAGAGGTGAGGAAGAGATGTTGGTTGAAGTATTCTCAATGAGGGATGTGCATGTCTGTGCATTTAGCAATGAAAGAAAATATGGATTGTTCAGAGAATGGACAGTGTGTCCTGGGTAACTTGGCTCTTCATATACAAATATTCATTGCTCCACTAGATAACAAGTTCCTAAAAGTCATCATGTTTGGTTCATGTGTTTATCTCTCACAGCACTTGATAGACACCCAAGCACAGAGAAGGTATTCAATAAATCATAAATATCTGCTATTGTTTGGGAGAGTTTCTGGTCTGTTGTTATCCTACCTGATTCAAAACCATCCCTACAAGCCAATGCTTTATGAACTACAGAGGCTGAGGAATGTGTCTTAAATTGAGAGGTCAAAGTATAGAAGAGAACTATATCAATATTAAATCTAATATGCCAACATAAAACCACATGTCTGAAGTTTTAGAGGTCCTTCACAAAACAAAACGAGAATCTTTATTTCTAGAAGTAAAGTTTAAAATATGAAATATAGATTTAAAAAAAGTCACATTTAGAATTACTGCAAATTTTAAAGTGACAAATAGTATTGCTATGACTGCACATTTGTTCTCTTGGCCTCCCAGGGAAAGAAGCATCAAATAAATTAAGTATTAATGCTACTACTATTTTTACAAAAGCTTTCTCATCTTTTTTGTACTATTGAATATTTTTTTTCCAAAATACTTAGCCAATATTGTTGAATTAAGAAAACCAAAGAATTTCTATTTGAAGGAATTTAGAAAATAGGGTGTGGCTTGCTTCTACTTCCTTTCACTTAGTGAAGCATTTACTTTGTAATTGATTAAAATTATCCTCTCAGATAATAAAACTGGAAAAAGAAATATTAAACAACCCTATTTTTTTCAGTCAATTCTAAAAACCATCACACTAATCTAAGAAGCTCACCTGTATTATCTAAAAATGAACGTAAAGATTCTATCTGTAGTTTGGCCCAAATTAGACTCTCAGAAAATTCTATCTCCCTTCTTGATCCTGACAATAAAAGCATGTGCTGGGACATTCTAAGAGCTATGTGATCACTCATGATTTATTTCCAGTCAAACTCCTTTTCTCAGAACCTAGTATTATTACCTGACCCCTCAGCAATATGTGAAAGATTACTGACAACAATAATAACATTATTCAAGTTTTACCATGTACCAGGCAAGTGCCTGGCACATGAGGACACAGTGTTTTCCAAACTTTAGCCCTTCCAACTCCATCATGATTCTTGTCATCCTTTGCACCACCGGTATCATTTATCTGAGGAGATGGGTAATAAGAACATGAGTCAATATAGAAAATACTGCAGATACTTAGAGAAGCATCCATCAGTGGAGAGAGCACAAAACAGGATGTGATCAATGTTTCCAGTTGGCTAGAGAGGAGGTAAGCCAATGTAGGAGACATAAAAGACTCAGGCTTAATCCCTGCATCCAGAAGATCCCCTGAAGCAACCCATTCTTGCCTGGAGAATTTTACAGACAGAGGAGCCTGACGAGCTGCAGTTCACAGAGTCACATAGAGTTGGACATGACTGAGGCGACTTAGAATCCATGTACAGAGAGCAGGTAAACTTGAGGTTTTGTCAAGAGAACTACATTAGAAGAAGTAACTCATAGAACACATGGGTGGTTTCCAGAGGTAGAGACAAAATGTGTGCAGGGTGTCAAAAGGCATAAATTTTTAGTTAGAATATAAGTCACGGGGTTGTAATGTGCAGAATGGTGACTAAGACAATTGTGCCCTGCTCGTCTGTTTCAATCGTGTCCAACTTTTTGCAACTCTATGAGACTGTAGCCCGCCAGGCTCCTCTGTCCATGGCATTCTCCAGGCAGGAATACTGGAGTGGGTTTGCCATGTCCGTCTCCAAGAGATCTTCCTTACCCAGGGATAGAACTCATGTCTCCTGTGTCTCCTGCACTGCAGGCAGATTCTTTATCACTGAGCCACTGGGGAAATCCCTGGGTAACAATATTATAGTGCATAACTGAAAGTTGATAAGAAAATAAATCTTAAAAGTTCTCATGATAAGAAGAAAAAATGATAACTCTCTGTGGTGACAGACATTAACTGAACTTATGGTGGTGGTGATCATTTTGCCATATAAACAAAAGTCAAATCATTATGTCAGACACCTGAAACTCATAGAATTTACATGTCAATTATACTTCAATTAGAAAAAGAAAAGATTTGTGTGTAAGAATAGGCCTATGGGGGTATGGAATCCATCACAACAGAAGCAGACAGTGTGGATATGATATGCAAGCAAGGGTTAGAAGATGTGAAAAGCCTAACATTCTTTTTTGAAGACCTGGAAATTGGCCAACCCTTTCTTGAAAATCCTTTCTGAGCATTTCCTTTTCTGGAGTGGCCAGCTCAGTAATGGGCCTCTGGTCTTCTCTACTTACATTTGCCTCCTGGAGAAATACTCACACAATTGGCTTCAGTCAGTAATTCCTGACAGTGAACTCATAAATCAACATCTCTTGGACTAATAGCCCACCCAGTCTTTAGTGCAGTACTTCTAATGAGTCACCGGACGTTTTTGGCTTTCTTTTCCACTTTTTCCTCAATCTTGAGGTTTCCAAAATGAAACTCATCCATTTCCCTGACTTCCCCTCACATTTTAGCCACAATCCATATCGGTTCCTACAGGGTTTACTTTTCCTGACTCCCAAGATTAAAATCTGAAAGTCGTCAGGATCCTCCCTGCACTTTGAACCTCCAACTGAATCAAAGCCAGTCAAGGGCTTCGAAGAGTGTCTGGCCCATAGTAGGCACTCAAAATTATTACAAATAAATTCTATGAACAAATAAAACATATGAATAAATTAGACCTTCCTTGACAGAGCTCTTGTTTTATTCCCCATTACTTTGAACATATCGTATTCTTTGGCATTCATTCAGCAAATATTTATGAGGCACAACCATTTGCCAGGCACTAACAGATGATGGGGATATGCCAATGAACAAAATAATAAAAATGCTCTCCTGTAGCTCATGTACAAATGGGGAAAGGTGGGAATTAACAAACATGACTGAATAAAACATCATCCCTTATCTGAAAATCTTACATTGAAAAGACTCTAAGAACTGAAGGTTTTGCTTAATTTGTTGGTTAACAAAACATGGGCTGGCATAAAACTACTTAGATCTGTATCTGTTTCACTTTTGAGTAGCTTTCCTGAATAAGCTTACTATATACCATAGTTGTCACATGATATATAGCAAAGGCATTATGTCACTATATTAGTCTGTTCTTCTAGGATTGCCATTGCAGAATACCATAGATGGGGTGGGTCACACAACAGAAATTTATTTTCTCATAGTTCTGGAGGCTGGAAGTACAAGATCAAGGTGCCGGAATGGTTGGTTTCTGGTGAGGTCTTGCTTCCTGGCTTGTAGGCAGCCCCCTTCTCACTAGGTCTGAACACACCCTTTCCTCTGTACATGTGGACTCCTAGGGTCTCTTCCTCATCTTATAAAGACAGCAGTTCTAGTCCATTAGGGCCCCGCCCTTTTGACCTCACTTACCCTGAATTACTCCTGAAAGCACTGTCTCCAAATGTCGTCACACTGGAGGCTGAACTTCTATATGTGGATTTGGTGGGGAGAGGGAGAGACACAACTCAGTCTATCACAATTACCTTTCCAAAAGCTGAAAAAAATCTGAATTCCAAAGACATCTGACCCTAAGTGTTTTGGATAAGGTAGCAGAAACCTGGTGGTATGTCGGGTAGTTATGGGTGTCTGGAGAAATGTTTGAGCTGAGAGAGAGTGTACGTGGAAATGCAACAGGAAGTACACCAGTCAGGGAAAGCCTCCCAGCAAGGCGGGTATTTGAGCCAAGCCCCGCATGAGGTAAGGGAGTGGGCCACACCTGAAAGGAAGCATTCTAGGCAGAAGAATAGCAAGTTCAAAGACCCGGAGACAAGAACAGTGCAGTACACACAATGAATGGAAACAAATACCATATATCAATGCATATATATGGAATCTAGAAAGATGGGACCGATGAACCTATTTGCAAGGCAGCAATGGAGACACAATAGAAAACGGACTTGTGGACACAGGAGGGGAAGGAGAGGGTGGGATGAATGGAGAGCGTAGCGTGGAAACATACACATTACCATACTTGCTGTAAGACTCAGGAAGCTCAAACTGGGGCTCTGTGACAAACTAGAGGGGTGGGATGGGGTGAGAGATGGGAATGAGGTTCAAGAGGGAGGGGACATATGCATACTTATGGCTGATTCATGTTGATAGATGGCAGAAACCAAGACAATGTTGTAAAGCAATTATCCTTCCATTGAAAATACATGATTTTTAAAAAGAAAGGTTGTCAGAGTTACCAAAGCCTTGAGCTAAAAGAGGAGGAGGAGATGAGGTAACAGAGGGACAAATCACTGAGGGCCTTACTGACTACTACAATAGAATTTGGCTTTTACTGAAGTCAAATGAGAAGGCAACGGAGAGTTCTGAATAGAGGAGTGACATGACCGGATCAAGGCTTTAACAGGATCACAACGTGTGGCAGATGATCTCCAAGACAGTGGCCACTAAGCAACATCTTCCTTCTAGGAACAAGCATAACATACAGCCCAGCAGGAGGCTGAGTCTATGTCCTCTCTTCTTGAATCAAGATGGCCTCCAGACTTGCTTTTCCTGATAAAATGAGACAAACTGGACAGTCTGGGAATTTTAGACCTAGGCTTTCTGAGCCTTGGCAGTTTCCACTTCCTCTTTTATAGAAGCTGGGTACTGTGTGAGGAGTCTGACAACCCTGAGACCACTATGTTGCGAATGAGTCCAATCTAGTCACGTAGAAAAAGTGAAGTGGAGAAGAACAAAGGAAACCAGGCAACAGGCAGAACCGAGGCCCCACACATGACCCAATTTCTTGTACAATCTCAGACAATCCTGGACCTTTGGAGTCATAACAACTGAGATCACAGACATTCTGACATAGAGACAAGCCATTGCCGTGGGGTCCTGTCCAAATTTCTACACTTGGAGCTTCAAACATATAAAATAATTCTTATCTTACCCTACTAAATTTGGGGGTAGTTAAATACATAGTAATTAATAACTGACTGAAATTGATATGAGCTCAGGTGAGGAGTAGACACCTGAGGAGTATGTAGCAAGGATACTCACTGTTAGAGCCTAAAAGGGTATGATGAAATCATTATTAGAGGCTGGAGAGAAGGTGATTCCATGCTGCATAACCGCCTGCAATAGTATGAACAAAAGAAAATGTGTCTAGTAAAAACTTGTGGACATGGCTAAGAAAATTTCTGAATGTGATAATTGGCTTTACTCTGTGACCTAGGATTAATTACAGGAAGAGAAAGAGGAACTAAAATGTTCAACTTGTATTTAGAGGAAATCATTCAAACTAGGACTTGTTAGGTTGGAAAACAAAAATTACTGTCCTTCTTGCCTCTCGAGGCAACACAAGATTCTCAAAGAAGCAGTCTTAGGACAAAGATCAAATCCAGGGTCTATTAGTACAGTGTCCCCTGAGGTTAAATATTAAATCAAGCATGTGGCTGGAAGATGTCTCATTAAGACCTAGAAGAGATTTAAGGTGGCACCTCATAGACCCTGTCCAGGAGGAAAAGCAGTTTCCTAAGACCTTGAAGGTTTGCCCTACAGCATTCTGACTCACAGTCAAGGTCAGCTGCAGCCTGTCTCAAGAGTTTTCTGGGTATGTCTTTTCCAATGGACCGATCCTTAATAGACAAATGGGAAGCCTCCAAGGTTTATAAGAAAAATGTACCCCCCATAAAAGCACCACCGGCTAAACAAAAAGAAGGACAGAGAAAGTCTCTAGATCCCTAAAATCTCTAAAGAAATGGCACGCTCAACCGCTAATAAGAACTATTTCTTATGGAAAAGGAAGAAAGAAAGGAGGTGCCTTTAATTTCATAGCCAGTCCAGTGCTAGACTGTAGACACCAGGTGCTAGATCCACCTGGGTGTGTGGCAGGAAGATGAGGAAATCTTCCTGGGTGCGTCACTCCCGGCAGCCTTAGAGGAGCTGCATGTAGCCCAAATCTCGGAATCATGACAAATAACATGATATTGCTTTTTTAAGCCACGACATACTGCAGTGGTTTTCATCTGTTTGTAGATAAGAAAAACGTAAGTAAAAACAGATAACTGAAACTTTGGCGGGGCCGAAGGGAGGGACAAGCGTTGCAAAAGAGGGACCCATTCTTGCCACTGTATCTCGAGACAGGATAATAGTGACCTGGACTCGGCAGACGTGGGATCTGTTTTGAAGGCACAGCTAAGTGATTCAGCAGAATAAATGGCAGGGTGTGAAGGGGAAGAAAGGAATACTCCATGGTTAATAGGTTGATTGGTGATCTGTGCAATTACAAGAATGGACTTGTCATGGGTGTAGCAATTTTGGGGGTAAAGTCAGGAATCCAGGTCTTTACCATCTGGTGGCTCAAACAGCAAAGAACCCGCCTGCAATGCAGGAGATTCGGGTTCAATCCCTGGGTGGGGAAGATCCCCTGGAGAAGGGCACAGCAGCCTATTCCAGTATTCTTGCCTGGGAAATCCCATGGACAGAGGAGCCTGGCGGGCTACAGTCCATGGGGTCCCAAATAGTTGGACACAACTGGGTGACTTTCACTTCACAAGAATCCAATGAGCACTAGATATCTGATTGGGGGTGGTGAAGGGACTTTTATGTATAACTGGAATTCAGAGAGGGGTCATGACTAACACATACACTGATGAGTCATCATTTAGGAAGGTATTGAAAGCCAAGAGACTAAGATCACCAAGGGAGTGAGCATAGACAGAGAAAAGGCCATGAACTGAGCCCTCAGATGCCTATATTCAGAGGTTAAGAAAGTGAGGTGGCAAAGGAGACTAAATTTGATGCTGGTGAGGAAAAAGGACAATGAGGAGGGGGGATTCCCTGGAAGCCATACAAAGAACCTTCCGGTTCTGCTAATGTGGCACCTAGGAAGCAGACCAAGCTCTGGTTACTGGATTTCTCGTGGGTTCCTGGTACCTTTGACAAGTGCATTTTTCACAGGATGGTGGGGATGACCATCTCACTGGGTCAAGAGAGGATGAGAAAGATACACTGGATACGGACCAGAGTTGTTCTATCAAGGTTTTCCTATAAAACGGGGACAGAAAAACCAGGTGGTAGCTGGAGAGAAACATGAGATCAAGAGAGTCTTTCTGGTTTCCCTTTTTAATGGGAAAAATTATAGCAAAGCTGCATGGTGAAGGAAAGACTCACTAGAGACAGAAGAAAAACTGATGACAAATTTTAAAAAAAGAAGAATTGCTAGCATTAGCTCAGCTTCCCAGGTGGTACTAGTAACAATGAACCTGCCTGCCAATGCAGGAGATGCAGGAGATCTGGGTTGGGAAGACCCCATGGAGAGAACATGGCAACTCACTCCAGCATTCTTGTCTGGAGAATCCCACAGACAGAGGAACCTGGCGAGCTACAGTCTAAAGGATCCCAAAGAGTCGGACGTGACTGAAGCGACTTAGCAGGCAGAATGACACAGGCAGGTCCTTGAGAAGATGATAGGAACAAGAGCATATCCCTGAATGGACTTCTGGCTGGTTTCCTTAGCTCCAATTCTTTCTTTTCTTCAGTAAAGCCTATCCTACACTAATTTTCCTAAAATACTGCCTATATGATAATGTTCCAGCAAAGTGTTTTGCTGAGTTGCTTGTTTCCTACCTGTTTTGCATATGCCTCTGCCCAGCTGTTAAACTGTTCAGTGATCACTGAGGTCAATAGAAGTCACCTACGTGTCCAACCCCTGGCTGGGGACATGGGACACACTGTCCTGTCTTTACTCAGAATATAAGTGTAGAGACACATAATAAGATGAATTCACAGAAAGAAACGCTATTACAGGGGAATGTTCGTGTGCCTGCTAAGTTGCTTCAATTATGTTAAACTCTTTGCGACCCTATAGCCTGTAGCCTGCCAGGCTCTGCTTTCCATGGAATTCTCCAGGCAAGAACACTGGAGTAGGTTGCCATGCCCTCCTTTAGGGGATCTTCCTGACCCATGGAGTAAATCTGCATCTCTCATGTCTGTTGCACTGGCAGGCAGGTTCTTTATACCAGTGCCACCTGGGAAGCCCATAGAGGAATGTAGACAGCACCAAATACATTCATAGGAGGAAAAGAATAATTTTTCCTGGGCAGTAGAAAGGGGCAGCCAAAGTTAGAGAGGGTGGGCTTTGTGAGCAGGACACTTGGCTGACAAGGAGTGATGAGGCATATGTATGGCAAGTGTGTCTGGAGCACAGAAGAGGTGACTGGAAATGAAGCTACAAAGGCTGTCTAAGCCTGACTAGAACTTACTCTTCAGTCCTATCATTGGGAAGACTCTATTGCAGCCAGATTCCCTCTTTTATTGTCTGCCCCACAAGGCGCACTCACGCATGTGTGTGGACACACACACACACTTGCTTTGAAGCACAGTGAGCCCTGGCAGTCCGGAAACCATGGGAAGGGGCTGTTGGGGAAAAGGCTGAACTAGATCAGAGCTCGTCAGGGAACCTCCATGACTTTCCAAGGTCTGAACGACCACAGAGAGTTCTAAAGAAATGAATTTCCAGATCCACTACTTCCATAGGAGCCCCTTTTTATGAATGGTATGCCTGAAATGACCCTGAAGCAAGCAGATTTCTAGCAAGTTCTCTTTTCCCTCTTCCTCTTTCATAACGATGCTTTTCCCATTTTACAAAAGAAAGGTGGACCTCGCCCCCACTCAGAATCCTACTTCGTGCCTTGCCTGTCCAGGGTGTCAAACATAGGGGAAAGGGGGAAAACTGCTATTAGAGACACTTTTTTAAGTCAAAGCAGTGGAGCCTGGAGGGCTGCAGTCCATGGGGTCGCTAAGAGTTGGACACGACTAAGCGCCTTCACTTTCATTTTTCACTTTCATGCGTTGGAGAAGGACATGGCAACCCACTCCAGTGTTCTTGACTGGAGAATCCCAGGGACGGCGGAGCCTGGTGGGCTGCCGTCTATGGGTTGCAGGGGGTAGGACACGACTGAAGCGACTTAGCGGCAGCAGCAGCAGCAATAATTACTTATCAAAAGTGAATGGGTTATTTTGGTTAGTTGTGTACTAATAACTATGCTTAAAATAACATAAATAATAATTTTCACAATATAAATATTAATATTTATTTTAAAATGAAATCTCGAAGTATATGCTTCTTTTTGGTGCTGAGGTGTATTTCTGTGTGTGCTTAATTGCATCTGACTCTGCAGCTCCATGAATTGTAGGGTGCAAGGCTCCTCTGTCCATGCAGTTTTCCATGGAAACTATGTCTCCTGCATTGGCAGGCGAATTCTTTACCACTGTGCCATCTGGGAAGCTCGCGGAGGGGTAAGGAGAGCAAACAAGTTGGAAAAATATATGGCTAAATATCTAACTAAAATGTTCAATTAGAAAATAATTTGAAAATGTTAGCAGTCAGTGCTAAAAGTGTGCAAATGATACAGATGACGCTTGAATAATGCAGGGTTGGGGCTCCAACACTCCGCTCTATGGAGAGTCTGCTGTAACCTACAGCAAGCCCTGGGTACCGCGGTTCCTTGGTGTCCATAGTTCTGCTTCACAGAGTCAACCAGCCATGGATACCCTAGCACTGTGGTATTTACTGTCCAAAAAAGTCTCATATAAGTAGATCTCACAGTTTAAACTGCTGTCATTCAAGGGCCAATGTACTTCCTCTCCCAAAGTTGTGTCAGAAGGCATATGAGCAGAAGAGCCGGTAAGGAGACTTCAGTGGTGCAGGTTTCATTGCCTATGTCACTGGGCTGGTATGTCACAAAGATCATTAGAATCCCCACCCCCAACCTTACAGTCATCATATTTTCCTCTTCTGGGATCATTTTCAGTTTCAGTTCCTTTACTTAACCAAACACTTTCTGTCACTCTCCTTCAGCATTTGGAAAAGACACGACTTAGAACATGGCCACCTAATCGGCATTCTGACTTTTTTTAATTCATTTTCATGTGGTCCATATACAGTTCTCTGCTCTTCCAAAAAATGACCTGCCGTGCACCATTAGATTTTCAGTGGGGTAAAACACTGGAAAATATATGTGTATACATACTCTACCTCCAGATACAGAATATGTACAAATACTACCATTGGATTGAGCTGAGGTCAGAGCATTTTATTTCCTATTTCTGATTCTAATACTGAATAACTTAAAAAAAGGGTAACATTCCCCAACATGCAGCAAGTTAGTAAATAGTAACACATACAAAGTTGACTGCAGTTATTTTAATAAAATTCACCATTAACTAGGAGTAAATACTACTAGCAAAACTCACAAATGTTCTCTCAACTTTCCTATGGGATGTTTCTACCCAATCCATAAAATAGGATACCAGCCAGCATATAAACAATGTTCAACTCAATAGTCTCACACAATAATCTGTAATCACTGGATCAAGAAATATAAGAGCTAATATTGAGCTAAAGAAAGAAGCTGGCTTCTTGCCAACCCTCAGACCATAAATATCTTCTGAAAAGGAGACTTCCCATACAGTTGACCACACCCACCTCCCCTGTGTTATGTGTCTTCTGAAGACTCCCTCAATCCCAGCCTTTCACTTGGATGAATGCAAGATACAGACATACATCAATCCACATTTGCCTACCATTTGTCAAGCTCTATCAGCAAAAACTAGGTGAAATGGACAAATGTTTTCATTCAGGAACCATAAAAAGATTTTCTTCAAGGAACAAACTCATATAGACATCCATGTGATGTGACTACTATTTGCTCCTAAATGTAATCTTTAAATATATAATTAATAATGTTAGAATGAAAGTACCATATAAGTGTTACTATAAAACCAGTGTTCCATCATTATCTCACACTACCTTGCAATGAAATTATGGCTGTCACTATCAAATTGTGAGAAATATTTCTATGGAAATAATAGCCTTCATAAATACTGGTGTTCTTAAATCTCGACCACTTTCTCACTCTGTGACTTTGGGAAAGTTATTTAATTACTCTATGGTTCAATTTCTCCAGTTATAAAATACAGTCCCTACTACCACAAAAGTTTATTATGATATTTAAAAAAAAAACTACACACATATTTAGAACAATGTCTGGGACATAATAAGAAGTCATCAAGTGTTAGCTATGATTCATATTATTTCCGATAGTTCAAGTTGTGGACCTGAAATAGGACTCTCTGCATTATCACTCTCTTCACTATCACTAACTAACCTGCAAAGGAACTGTTACATAATGAATAGAACTTAGTATACTCAATGGGAGACAGGAAGAAAGGGCAGTTTTGTAAGTTTTTAATGTTTTTCAAACTGTTTTGTGTTCAAGATCCATTTAAAAAGATCATTAGAGTTATGGCTATTTTCCTCAGAAAAAGTCCCTTTATTCACAGCCTTCCCGAAGTCCAGGTTTGATAAAACCTGAGATGGAGACCCTTCTAGGATTTAAATTTTTCAATTATCAAACTTTAGACCACTGCTTTCCCCCTTCCTCCAAAGAAATTTATAAACATGTATTTCACTGACAAACATTATGTCCTGAGATACAGCTGTTGACATTTACATATTAATTTCATGGATTAAAACAAAAAGCATCAAATTGTTTTTCTTAAACCCACCTAGTAAGCTGTAGGAAAATTCCTAATTCCAGAAACTGTAGCTTTAAATCAGGTTCTGGAGTTTCCATTCCAAATCAGCAGAGAACGGTGAACATTCTGCCTACCAGAAGTCCAGGCCAGCACCCAACCTAACCCCTCTGTCACCCTGTCCTAGAGCAGACAATCCTGCTGGAAAGGCCATTCTGAGTATGATCAAAACTCTGAGAGGAGAAAACCGAGGAAGAAATACAAGGATGTGCCTTTTCTGCCTACCAGAACAAACCTTCACAGTCTTCTAGACTTCTTAACTTTATTAAGCAAAATTTTAATTTTTTTCACACTTTTTTAACTCTAAAATGGCTACTGCTTTGTCATCAGTCCTTTCCTTTCTATATCTTTATGTTTCTCTCTTTGTACCTGCTCCCTCTTTAGCTATCATGCCCTCTGCACTGCTTTCCAATAAAATGACAGGAGTTTAATGTATCTTGTACCTTGATGCATTATCATAGAACATCCACCTCTGCAGAGTAGGATGCTGTAACCACCTAGATCTCATCTGTTTATTCAGTCAAGTCAACTAAGCCCCTTTAAACACACTGACAAAATGAGAATGCCTATCAGTTACAAGGAGATGCCATCACCAGTGTCATAACATCAGACGGTAGTTTTTAAAAACATAATGGGAATCGCTAGTGACAACCACTTTACTTCCAGTTTTGAAACTTCTGATTCACCCTATTTAAGAACCTATTTTAAGCATCATTTAAAAATTAACCCTGCTTTACGTATACTTCGACGTTAAGAAACTTTTAAACGCATAGAAAATCAAGTTAAATTCAATACATTATAAGCTACATTCAAATACATTGTATATGCTTGCAACATCTCAACAACACTTGGAAAAATTAACTGCATTTTCATTTAAAGCCCCTTTGAATAAGCAGTTCACAGCAGTACAAGTCTCCTGCATTTCTTTGAAGTTTCTAGCACGGATTTTCCGGAAATAATATAAAGCCAGGCCTGACTGTCAAAAGGTAGCCATTCTATAAATTCCTCTTCCAAGGCAGATAAGTGTCCTGATCAAAAAAGAGGAGGGCAATTTGACTGACAAACACAGAGTCAGACGTGCAAGTTCACACAGGAGTTGGCACCGGTTGGCGAGTTGGCAACGGTCGGTGGGAGGTTTGGGAGGAGGGAGGGAAGAAGCGGGGAACTGCAGTACCTTACTTGAACTTTCTGAGCTGGATGAGGTGCAGAACTCAGTGCTCTGTGCGGTAGGACTTCCCTTTCTCCGAACCCCGCAGCTCGGCCGGGCGCGCTTCCCTTGCTCTCCGCCTCCCGGCGCGGAGTATGTGGAGCGCACAGCACCCCGCGACGCAGAAAGAGCGGAGCGCACCGCGGGGCCACGGGGGACCCGCGCGGGAGCCGCAAGTGGACTAGCAGTCTGTGCTCGGCTGGAAGCGGAGGATGGCGTGGAGAGCCCGCGACAGGAATAAAGGGTCAGAAGGGGAAAAACCTCTGCGCCTAGCGCCACCGAAAACCGAAGTCGCGGTCAAGTGTTTCCCCCGTAAGAGGGCGGGGCGGCCCGGCTGGCAGCTAGTCGGCGGGGAGACGGGTGGGTCCGGCCAGTGCTGGGAGGGGACCGAGACGAAGGCTTTCGGGGAAAATTCCCTTGCCCTTTCCAGCCACCAGCACCTCCCCTCCCGAGGCGGAGAAGCCAAGCTCTGTACCTCCATCGACTCCGGGCTGCAGGGTCAGGGGCGGCAGGCAGTGCAGCGGGGCGGGCGCGGTCACCCGGCTCCCCTCCCGGGCGTCGGGCCTCTGCGGCCACAAACAAATCAGCTGGGGTTTCCCTGGGCGCCTGGAACCCAAGGAGTCCCAACCCCCAACGAAAAGAAAAGTGAAAGAGAAGAGAGCGATGAGGAACGGCCAAGATAAACACCCCCAGCGCAGGCTGGGGGAGGGGTGGGTGGCAGCAGCTCTTTGCCGGGTGCCCCAGGTGTCTTGGCTCCACGCCCCCTGGGAGGTGTCCTCCAGTGCCAAGCCCAGGGGCGCAGAACCTGGAGGGCAGGGGGGAGGAAGGCAGGCTAGGCGCTCCTGCCCCGCCTCCTGGGACGCTGGCCGTGGCCTTGGCCTATCCCTCCCTCTTGGGACACATGCAGGGAAGGAGCGAGAAGGTGACCCGAAGTCCATCTGCCGCATCCACGGGCCCATGGGACGCGAGGCTGTCTGAGCTGCGACTGAGACCTGGGTGCGGCGCAGGTCCAAGGCGTCTGCAGGAGAGGGAAAACGTGTTGGGTCGGGATGGGCGGCCGCCTCAGACCTTGACCCTCCCCGTAGGTAGACTGGAAGCTGAAGTTCTACTAAAGAAACCATGGAAGGAAGACATCTGGGCGACTACTTTGTCCAAGGCAGTTGGCACGGAGGGTGAATGAACTTGAAGGGAGCCTGTCTGCCGGCCACTTTCCCAGTCTAGTGCATAGTCCAGTGTGACATATTACAATAGGACCTTGTGAAATGTTGTTATTGTAGGGTGTTACTGCTGAAAGAACCAAGTTCCTTGAGGCTAAGGTATTCTAATGCCTTAAAGCCTGCAGAAGAGGTTTCAGTTTTTTGGAGGCACTTTGGAGAATCTTGCACACGTTGTGAATCACTGAAAATCCCTAAGGGAAGGGTGCTTCCCCAAATTTTTCAGAGTTATGTCATAGGAAAAATAAGGCTCCCCAGAGCTTGGTAAAGCATTTAACTAACTTTCTTTTGCATCACATAAACATGTTAAAAATAAAATAGAAACATATTAGAAGTGATTTAAATATTAAATGTACCTAAAGTTCCATATAAAATCACTTCACTTTTTATGAAAAGTTTGAGCTCTAGGTAGTCACTGTCAACAAAATGAGATGAAAATGTAAATACTCTTTTACAACCATTCAAAATTTTACCATAGTTGGAAATTATATTTAAAGAAATAAAGCAGTTATTCTTTTCTGTTTTAAGACAATGTAATACTGATTTTTCCTATGATAATGCCAGTGATTTAAAATCCAATCAGACTTGTCCATGGCAAAGCTAAGTCCCCTACATACAAACTTTCAAGTTGTAAACTTTCAAAGATGCAAATGTGCATTCACACATCCAATCATATGAGTTAGTTCATTTGTCTGGCATACATTGTCATGTATGTGCATTGTCTACAAGTGACTGTGCTTTTGTGCACTTTACTGTACAGCACTGTATAGAGTATAGTAGCTCAGTATATTTCAAGCTCAGAATCTCCGGAAGCAAGGTAAAAGTAACAGTGATGTAGTTGGTACTGATACATGGTACTGTACTTTTCAAGGTTCTGTACTATAAGATTTAAAATGTTTATTTTTTGCATGTGTTATGTACTATTTGAGTGAAAAGTGTTATAAACCTATTATGGTACAGTACTATATAACTGACTGTGTTAGTTGGGCACCTAGGCTAACTTTGTTGGACTTAAGGAATGTGCTCTCGGAATTCAACTCCGAGATTTTTGTATGCAGGGGACTAACGATACACTGAAACTCTGATTTGCAGAACAAACATGCATCCTGAGATCAGGTGTGTACAGGATTGGTTTCTGTTACAATAGACATAGCAGCCCTAAAGGCAAAGCATGTGTATATGTGAATATGGAAATTAATGACAGAGAAGTGGATCTGTGTCTGCTCATCGACTTGAACTGCTTCAGTCTTTCTTGGCTCCTGCAAGATGAACCCCCATACCTCCTTCAGCGCCCCTACAGATGTTGTGTGATCTGCAGCTGATGGCTGAAGCAGTTGTCCAGATAGTAAGGCCCCTCTTTGGCTTCACTCAGCAACAACTAGCAGAAGTAAATATCACCGCCACCAGAGGTCAGGTCATTACATGCTGCACTTGGCTGCCTAAGAGCACTTTAAAAAAGTTACTCTTAGCTGGAGCTCACTAGCCTGGTGGCTCTGGCTGACCCCAGGGCTGAGAGACATCAGTGTCTGACAACACACTTTTAATACGTGGCCGTCATGAATTTTCTGAGCTACTGGAGAAGTTTTCATGGTGCTGTGAAACTGATGGGAATTTTCTTCATGTAGCCAAACTGTAAAATACAATCAGTATAAATGGTCTCTGGATGTTGATTGAGCTTCTAATACATGTATAAACTCTAGAACAAGATGGACTGAATGAAATATGAAGCATTTAGTCAGGAGATAAAATACACAAATGACAAGAAAGTTGAGGAACGGAATATTTCCTGCCCTATGGCTCAGTGGTAAAGAATCTGCCTGCCAATGCAGGAGACACATGGTAAGCAGGTTGATCCCTGGGTCAGGAAGGACCCCTGGAGTAGGAAATGGCAACCTACTCCAGTATTCTTGCCTGGAAAATTCCAGAGACTGAGAAACCTGGCATCTACAGTCAATGGGGTTGTAAAGAGTCGGACACAACTGAGCACACACACATGTGACGTCATCAGTGAACAAAGATGTCACAATCATCAGCGATTGCAACCCTCCAGTGCGAGCTGGTGAACCCTAAGGGCACTCAGGAAGGAGAAGAATACCTTCGAGCTAGCAGCCATGGGACTACAGCCACTCCCTATGGTGAGCCCTGAGGAAAGGAAGCTCAGGATATGAAAAACACTGGAAACTGGCCCCAGATAGCTGAGATGCAAAAGAAAGGAATGATTTCCGTGAGCTTAGACTCTTGCATCTTCCCATACATAGAAAGCTCTAAGTTCCTTAACTTGGGATATCTGGTTTTCTTTAATTAACAGCAATCATATGACGTTCAGACTACCTGCCCTTTGTTGCAAAACTTGTATATAATCTGGCTTCTCCCCTTGCCTCCTCAGCACAGTTCTCTCAGGGTCACTTGAGATGCTGTCTCCCAGGCTCAAAGGTTTAAAAATTCCCATTGAAAAAAAAAACATAACTCTCAGCTGTTAGGTTGTGAATATTTTTTAAATTGACAAATTGAAATTGAAACTGATGATGGCCATGGGAGAGACTGCTCAACTACATACTTGCCTCCTGAGCATGTAGGTCAAATTTGTTTTCTCAATTACACACAAAAATGTATATTTGAACTGGTTATATAAATGCATGCAATTCAATGAGGTTGGGTTTTCAGCATGTTTTTGTTGCAGTGCCTCAAAAAGAGAAATCTAAAGTATGCAACTTGTATTTTCAGTTGCCACAGGCTGTTTGGCAGGGTATTAAAAATTGCTCACACCAATGAACAAGTAAATCCCACTGTATAAATTAAAAGCAAAGGCCAAGACTGATGAAATTGCCTAAAGGTAACTAATAAAAGTACCATGTAGAAAGAAGTAAAAATTAACTAAATCTCACAGAAGTGACGATAATAATCTTCCTTTGAATTAAAAAAATAATAAAATAATAATGGAATAAATTTTAACATCTGATTTTTCATTCAAAATACAATATTACCTAATTGGCTAGTCTTCTTTAAAAGAAATGGCTAACGAATGTTTTCTGTAGCTTTGGTGACTACATCGAAGCAGTTGAAAGTTAGCTCATCTGACTTCGTGTTCAAAGTCCACGACTGTGACCTTATTTATGGTTCTCCTAAGGAGCAGATCACAGAACAAGAAAAAGCTGACCTTCTGGTCTATGTAAAACATAGACTGGGACCCCTCAAGGTGCCATTTTGATTAAAACCTTACCTCGAGATTGCTTCCAGTCTTTTTGGTGGTCCTGACAACAAAGAGCAACATTCTTCCTCTTAAAGAAAGTTTTTAAGAGTTTCTTAAATTACTGCTTTGTCAGAGGTAGAGCAATACTAGCTTCTATTTCTGTAGTTCCTAGAAGTGTGCCTACTAAGACAAATATTAGCTCATTAAATCCTCATGATAATGCTATGAAATATGAACAACTATTATCTCCATTTTACTAATGGAGAAACCAAGGCCACAAGAAATTTCACAATTTGCCTGCAATTCACATGCAGTTGGGTAGTCCCCCACAAGGATCTGATCTTGGGTGGTCTAGCTTGGGTCTACCCCTAACCCCTGCCACCTCTAAACTGACCCACCCTCCACAGCTTCTGAGAAAAGAAGCCTTTGCTCTCAGGCAGTATCTGACGGTTATATTTTATTTGCTCTAGAGTAATTTTAGCTGCCACCAGGGAGGAAACTCATCAGTTCCCTTCTGCTTCCTGATCTCCTTGTGTTTCTGTAATGAAACTGCCATGAAATTTGCAACTACTTTATGAAAAAGATTATTTGAATAAAATCACTGACAACAGGCTGGCAGAGCTCTGCTGCACGTCATAAACAGAAGAACCAGTGGCTGATACCTTCTGGCAGATGCCCATTAAAGATAGTGATTTTGTTTGGACTGCAGAGTCAAAGCATGCCTGTGGCATAGAAGGAGAAAGGGCCCCTAGTGTCAAGCTGTAAATGAATTTAAAATAATTAAATAATGACATAATACTTAATATGATTAAAAGTATATAGTATCTTAAATGTTTGTTATTTAGTAAGAAGGGGTTTAAATAGAACCAAGAGAAATTTAATGTGCTAATAATACTACTCTGAACAGTCTTTGAAGATTGATCTTATCAATCACAATCTAGTTCAAAATACATTAATTACCTTACTTAGATTTATGAGAGTGTACTATAAATGTACACAATATAACTGGGTTTTTTGGCATTTATTTCAATGACTAATTATAAAAAGGGATTTCATTTTCATCACATATACTTGCTGAGGATGGAAAAGACACATTACTTGAGTTAGTCCTCTAATTTAAATAAGCACTTTTTACAATATGTCACAATTTTAATGAAAGGATGTGAACCAAAGTCAACACCAGTAATATCTACATCAGCAAGTTAAACTGACATTGATTTTGATTTTGATCATATGGCTAGCAAATAGGCCCTACATAAATATTTGAGTTTATTTTTGTTAAAAAATAGTTTCATCTGTCATTTATTGGTTTTAAATTCTTGCTAAAATCAAAACTTTGAGAACATATAGATATGTGTGTACGAATGTATATAAATACTGCTGCTGCTGCTAAGTCACTTCAGTCGTGTCTGACTCTGTGCAACCCGTAGATGGCAGCCCACCATGCTTTGCCATCCTGGGATTCTCCAAGCAAGAACACTGGAGGAGTTGCCATTTCCTTCTCCAATGCATGAAAGTGAAAAGTGAAAGTGAAGTTGCTCAGTCGTGTCCGACTCTGAGCAACCCCATGGACTGCAGCCTACCAGGCTCCTCTGTCCATAGGATTTTCCAGGCAAGAGTACTGGAGTGGATTCCCATTGCCTTCTCCATATATAAATACATATGTACACATATACATATGTATTGTACATATACATGTGTATGTATGCATTTAATACATACACAAAGAAGAGAAGTTAAAAGCAAGAGGGAAAAAATAAATATACCCAACTGAATGCAGAGTTCCAGAGAATAGCAAGGAGAGATAAGAAGATCTTCTTAAATGAACAATGTAAAGAAATAGAGGAAAACAATAGAATGCGAAAAACTAGAGATCTCTCCAAGAAAATTGGAGATCAAGGGAACATTTCATGCAAGGATGGGCACAATAAAGGTCATAAACAGTAAAGACCTAACAGAAGCAGAAGAGATTAATAAGAGGTGGCAAGAATACCCAGAAGAACTATTAAAAACAAAAGGCAGGGGGGTCTTAATGACCTAGAAAACTATGATGGTGTGGTCACGCACTGAGAGCCCAATATCCTGGAGTTTGAAGTCAAGTGGACCTTAGGGAGCATCACTATGAACAAAGCTAGTGCAGCTGATGGAATTCCAGCTGAGCTATTTCAAATCCTAAAATATGATGCTGTTAAAATGCTGCACTCAATATGCCAACAAATGTGGGAAACTCAGCAGTGGCCACAGAAATGGAAAAGGTCAGTTTTCATCCCAATACCAAAGAAGTACAATGCCAAAGAATGTTCAAACTACTGTATGATTACACTCACTTCACATGCTAGCAAAGTAATGCTCAAAATCCTTCAAGCTAGGCTTCAGCAGTACATGCACCAAAAACTTCCAGATGTACAACCTGGATTTAGAAAAGGCAGAGGAACCAGAGATCAAATTGCCAACATTCATTGGATGATAGAGAAAGCAAGAGAATTCCAGAAAAAACATCTGCTTCATTGACTACGCTAAAGACTTTTACTGTGTGGATCACAACAAACTGTGGAAAATTCTTAATGAGATGGGAATACCAGACCAGCTTACATGCCTCCTGAGAAACTTGTATGCAGGTCAAGATGCAACGGTTAGATCCAGAAATGGAACAATGGACTGGTTTCAAATTGGGAAAGGATTACGTCAAGGCTGTGTATTGTCACCTTGGTTATTTAACTTATATGCAGAGAATATCATAGGAAATGCCAGGCTGGATGAATCACAAGCTGAAGTCAAGATTACTGGGCGAAGTATCAACAACCTCAGAAATAGCAGAAAGTGAAGAGGAACTAAACAGCCTCTCGATGAAGGTGAAAAAGGAGAGTGAAAAAGTTGGCTTAAAACTCAACATTCAAAAAACTAAGATCATGGCATCCAGTCACATCACTTCATAGCAAATAGAAGGGGAAAAAATGGAAACAGTGACAGACTTTATTTTCTTGGCTCCAAAATCACTGCAGACAGTACTGGAGTCATGAAATTAAAAGATGTTTGCTCCTTGGAAGAAAAGTTATGGTAAACCTAGACAGCATATTAAAAGCAGAGACATCACTTTGCTGACAAAGGTCCATCTAGTCAAAGCCAGGGTTTTTCCAGTTGTCACGTACAGATATGAGAGTTAGACTATAAAGAAAGCTGAGTGCCGAAGAATTGATGCTTTCGAACTATGGTGCTGGAGAAAACTCTTGAGAGTCCCTTGGACAGCAAGGAGATCAATCCAGTCATTCCTACAGGAAATGAACCCTGAATATTCATTGGAAGGACTGTTGCTAAAGCTGAAGCTCCAATACTTTGGCCACCCGATTCAAAGAGCCAACTCACTGGAAAAGACCCTGATGCTAAGAAAGATTGAGGGCAGGAAAAGGGGGTGAAAGAGGATGAGATGCTTGAATGGCATCATCGACTTAATGGACATGAGTTTGAACAAACTCCAGGAGACAGTGAAAGGCAGGGAAGTCTGGCGTGCTGCAGTCCATGGAGTTGCAAATATCAGACACAACTGGGTGACTGAACAACAGCAATAACAACATCATTTGTGAAAATTAACACAAATGGTTCATAGCCCAAAATGGAAAAGATAAAAATATATAAACTTTCCAGAAGAAAGCATAAAAGAAAATGCTTTACAATCTAGATGTAGGTAAAGATTTCTTAGCAGACAAAAAGTACTATGAATGAAACAAAGTGAAATAATTGGATGTCATCAAATTATAAACTGTTTTTCTCCTTTTAAGGTCCACAATGACTACCAGTATACTAAAGCTTCTGGGGACTCTTGCAATAGTCTGAAATAGCTTATTTCTCAAATTTATTAGTTAAAAACACCATTTTGCAGTAGAACCCCAGTTAATGAGCAGAACTTGCTTTCCAGAAAACGCATTTGAAAAGTGCTATTGAAGAGACATCACTTTCTCCTAGAATAAACTCCATTATCAATGCTAATTGAGAGAGAGGAGCCATAACAGCCAAATAACTATTTTCACCACCAGATATGCTCTGCATTTGATTCACTTATACTTTAGTGTGATGCTCTAAATGTTTAGGAGCTATATACATGCCTCTATGGCAATAAACATCCAGTATTTGTAATAATTGTATAACTTAATTGACTATTCACCTGCTAATAGCCATTTACAACTTGATTTATTTTTGTTAAAATTTAAAAGTCCTCATATACAATTTGACTGGAGAATCTAAAATTTAAACTGAAGTCTAACTCACTCTGGTTAAAGAAGTCTAAGAAAAGTTATTGCCAGGAATGGCTTTAGCTGTACAAAATCTTAAAAAGGGAATTCCCTGGAAGTCCAGTGGTTAGGACTCAGCGTTTTAGCTAAGGGGGCCTGGATTTGACCTTCAAACCAGGAACTAAGATCCCAGATGCTGCCACTGCCCCCCAAAAGAAAAAAGCAGAAAGAAACCAGAAAGATGATTCACACTTTGTGAAATATGCAAGTAATGGCGGAGCTCAGAACAGATCCCTGAAGGTCATGAGAATTTGTCACCCCCAAATATGCCTCAGGCATAGGGATTATCTTGAGCTGGTTATTTATAAGAAACAGCATACATAGGGAAAGCTCTGAAAACCAAGTAGTTATCCTTTTCTAAGAGAACTGTACATTTATAAGAGAAAGCTTGATTTTTAAGGATGTCTTCATCTCTGTACCAAGAAGCGGATGAGAAAGAATTCTCTGGAAACACTTATGACTGGAGAAGGCAGGGACTTAAATCTGTATAAGCATCATACCCTTGTTTACTGTGCTTTTCCTGATAACCTCCCATAACTGCACCCCCCCATACCACACCACACCATCATTCTTTTGTCTTTAACTGGAGATGATATTTAAGGTGGTGGCTGGGCAATTTCAGAGAGTTACTGGTTTTCTTGGTTATCTCCCATGTATACAGGAGGTGTACATTTTATTAAACTGCTGCTTATGGGTCTCAGCCAAGAACCCGGAGGGTTGAGGGAAAATTATCTTTCCTCCCCTACATGCCTTAAGAAGCAACAAGGCTATCACTAAAATTCCTCACCTATAGATCTTCAATTAAAAGAGACAATCATGATGATTACATTCCATAATGTCCCTAAGAAGAACTCATCAAAAACCAGCCCTGGTTCAGTGTAAGAAAGTGTTGTCGATAAACACTGTGTTAATTAAATCATGGAAGTAACCCCTCTTATGTAGTTGAAACAGCAAAGTAAAATTTAGGTAGGTGTAATATAATACCTGGGCTTCCCAGGTGTCTCAGTGGTAAAGAATCTGCCTACCAATGCAGGAGACACAAAGAGACGCAGGTTTGATCACCGGGTCTGGAAGATCCTCTGGAGAATGAAATGGAAACCCACTCCAGTATCCTTACCTGGAAAATCCCATGGACAGAGGAGCCTGGAGGGTTACTGTCCACGGGATCGCAGAGTCAGACATGACTTAGCGTCTAAGCAGCAGCAGCAATATAATACCTATTTGAATTCTTGTCTGATACAGCACACAGAAAATAAGATGTATTCCAAGAAACCATGTCATAGCTTACTATTTGATTGCAGAAACTTACAAAAACATTGAATGAGCATTTCTTTGAAAAATGGCTTTCAAAAAGGAAGGTTTGGTATTTTTTGTTCTTTTTGAAACATGAATAAGAAATGAGGTTCTAGTGCAGGCAAAGTAAAATCTTATGTTTGTAAAATCAACTTTTATGCTCAAACATAGTGAACACAGAAGTGTTGGGAATAATTAGGCATAGTATTTGAAGGTACTTTCATCTCTACATGAATAAATAATGATGGTATGTAAATTGTGTTAGAAGTCTTGCTGCTACATTTGCTGGTCTTACCCCTCAGATACAAATCTTCCCTTTAAAATCCACATTGGTTTGCATTTATACCTAAGTGCTTCCCTGGTGGCTCAGTGGTAAAGAATCTGCCTACAGTGTAGGAAACCTGGGTTCTATCCCTGGGTGGGGAAGATCCTCTGGAGAAGGAAATGGGAACCCACTCCAGTATTCTTGCCTGGAGAATCCCATAGACAAAAGAGCCTAGCAGGCTACAGTCCATGGGGTCGCAGAAAGTCGGACATAGCTGAGAGACTAACATACCTAAGTTTACTGTGCGAAATCTAAGATCTGAATATTCAAAATCAGCTTTGATAGACCTAACACTAATGTTATCAAACCAGTCTTTCATGAGCATTTATTTATTGCTAACTCTGCACTCAGAATCTACTACATGCCACAGATTATATAGAAGTTATATAAGGTATAGTTCTTCCTTTCCAAAAGGAAAATACATGACCTAATTGCTACCATTGAGAATTTTACAATATGTTGTGGTTGATTTTTGTATGTTGGCATAACCACAATTGAAGTAATATCACAATGTCATTTCAATTGACTAGCTTTTATCCCCCCATGATAGTTTACTGAGAATTTTGACATCAGGTGTATGCTAATTCTCATGCACTCAAAAGGGGAGAGAAAAGCAAACCTGTAATTGAAGGCTTAAAGTCTGATCTATTTAAGCAACTGTCATTAGTCACACAAATTTATCTCCCAGATGTCCATTCACTGAGATTAGATGTTGTGATGTCAGCATGATATCATATAGAGAATATTGAATTTTAAGCTCTATAATGTGAGTTTTAAATCTGTTTAATCTAGTTTTAAATCTGTCTGGCCAAAGTAGACACTATTCATTTAGAAACTGAAAATCTACGATAAAGTTGTCTAGGATCTCACAGAATTTAAGTGGTAAATCCAATATTTGAACCAATCTCTATTAGCAAATCTTCACCTTCTCTGATAGAAGAAGCACCTTCTGGGACTTCCCTGATAGCTTAGTTGGTAAAGAATCCACCTGCAATGCAGGAGACCTGAGTTTGATTCCTGAGTCAGGAAGATTCTCTGGAGAAGGGATAGGCTACCCACTCCAGTATTCGTGGGCTTCCTTTGTGGCTTAGGTGGTAAAGAATCTGCCTGCAATGTGGGAGACCTGGGTTTGATCCCTGGGTTGGGAAGATCCCCTGGAGAAGGGAAAGGCTACCCACTCCAGTATTCTGGCCTGGAGAAGTCCAGCAACTGCATAGTCCGTGGGGTCTCAAAGAGTTGGAAATGACTGAGCAACTTCCACTTCCACCTCTAACATACTGCAAGCTAGTTGAGTATTGGCCCATAAATGATTAACAATTGCTGTGTTACTCACTACCTACCCTATGTTAGCTACACCCTTGCAGCTTAATATGCATCATTAAAAAAAATATTTGTTTATGCATTTGGCTATGCTACATCTTAGTTGAAGCACTCAGAATCTTTAGTTGTGGCATGTAGGCTCTAGTCCTCTGACCAGGGGTTGAATCCCAGCCTCCTGCTGTGGGAGCTCAGGGTCTTAGGTACTGTAATCCTAAAACTAAAGTCAACAAGGTAGAGATTATTAGCTCCAGTTTACATATGGTAAAACTGGGTTTCAAAGAGATTAATGTGCCAAAGGTCGTATAGCTGGAGAAATATATAAAGTTCCATTTCCTTAATTCCAACTATGTTTCAATAAAACACACACAGATTTACATACACTTGAAGATTGAATCCAAAACCACCATAGGCAAAAGAAAACTAGCCAATTAAAATAAATAAATAAATAAAATGATCTTGTGATATTACTTCAAATTAATTGTGAAAACAGCATTATTTTCCGGGAACCTATGGAGCTTTCAGCTTTGTCACTGAGCCATCTGATCTTGTTGTATAGTCTGAATTCAATAGTCTTCTATATGTGGAGGAAAAAAATCACATCTACAACAGAGTTGCAACAAAATGTCTCAAAATAAGCAATAAGATATTCATTTTTATTGGGTATCTTTTTGAGTTAACAGAGAGAGAAGTAGATGATAAAGTGTTATTTTGATGTGCAAAGTTAAAAAAAAAAAAGGTCAAACACCATTTTTATAATACAGGACAGCGATCAGAGCTGAACCTTAAGGTAATTGCCTATAAAAAGCAGATACTAACTTCTCAGGTGAGTATTTTTAAAAGTCTCCCATTAACTGATCTACTGAGTTCCATCTCTCTTTATAGTTTTGTACAATTACAAAACTAAAGAACACACCGGTTTTGTTGCCTCCTACTCCTATCCCTTCAAGTGTGTGCTTCTATAGCTCTTTTTCTGGTTAATACTTGACACAGTAAGCCAAACCTTTTCTCACAGGCTGCCTCAAGAGCGCTCCCCGTCAAGGAGCTTTCCATATTAACTTCAATTCACATTAAATATTCCTTTGCACTTGAGCAAACTTGTTTGTGGATTTCACGTTTGCTCTCATAATGACTGGTGGTCAGCTTCATAATGATTAGCCTCTCAAAAATCAGATAAATAAATGTCTTAGAATTGGGACAGATTGAAGAGAACACAGGTGTTGTTTGTTTAATAATCCCTGCCTTGTGCTGCTAGTTTGTGGATTAGAGATGAGTGTCTTCCACATGCCAGAGTGTAAGTTTACACTAGGGAGCATGGGCAGAGGGAGGGGGAGAGAGAGAGACCTACCTGGGTTCAAATACCAGATTCACCATGTCATTTCTGTATGATCCTGGACAAGTCCATTTTTATCTACAGTTTCATTTACAAAACAAGCATATCATACTTTCCAAGCTGTATGAAAATTAACTCCAGATAATTTACATGATAAAGTTTTCATTTGCATCAACAAGTTGAGGTCAGGCTGTCCCAAGGAGAGGCCAGCTGTTGGGTTGTCAGGAGCCCCATCATAATAAATTCAGCAAATTTAATATGGTCCAGACTTTTGTTGTGGCTTGCTGCTGCTTCTGCTGCTGCTGCTAAGTCGCTTCAATCGTGTCCAACTCTGTGCAACCCCATAGACGGCAGCCCACCAGGGTTCCCCGTCCCTGGGATTCTCCAGGCAAGAACCCTGGAGTGGGTTGCCATTTTCTTCTCCAATGCATGAAACTGAAAAGTGAAAGTGAAGTCGCTCAGTCGTGTCCGACTCTAGCGACCCCATGGACTGCAGCCTACCAGGCTCCTCCGTCCATGGGATTTTCCAGGCAAAAGTACTGGAGTGGGTTGCCATTGCCTTCTCCTTGTTGTGGCTTAGTTGGTAAGAATTCGCTTGCAATGAGGGAGACCTGGGTTCAATCCTTGGGTTGGGAAGATCCTCAGGAGGAGGGCATAGCAACTCACTCCAGTGTTCTTGCCTGGAGAATCCCCATGGGCAGAGGAGCCTGCTGGGCTATAGTCAGTCCATGGGGTCACAAAGAGTCAGACACGACCAAGTGACTAGGCACAGACTTCCGTTCCATAATTTGATGCTTAATAGCCTTCGGATCTTAGGATTTTATAATATCACGCACCCCAATTCTCAATAGCCCAGTGAAATAACCATGCTATCTTATCAAGACACTTCTCCCTAGAGAGGGCCTGAACCGACAGCACCAACAGGTCCTCCCTTTTCTCTGTTTCTACCACCCAGAGACCTTCCCTCATTAACACTTTATTCCTTTCTGATGGTATGATGGAATCAAATATAGCCAGGTCTGGAAGTGATTCATTTTTCTCTCCTCTTCTCCCTTCTCCTCCCATCCCCACTCTCTCCTCCCTTCTCCTCTCTCCACCCACAGCCTACCTCCTATTTGACTTGAATATAGAAACACATAATACATACATAATACCTAAAGAAGGACATAAAATCACCTGTAATCTTACCATTAAAAGCTAAGAAATGTTAAGCAAAGCACCAGTCTTTTCCTTTAACGTGATCATACTGTATATAGAGGGTCTTTTAAAATTTTATTTTCGAATTATATTCTTCAGAGTATAAAAATAATGTATACCTTTTGCACCTAACGTGTTTACATTCCATGTCATTTGACATCTTTCAAAACCCAAGTTTAATGAAGTAGTACAATGCTTTAATCATTCTTTAGTTGGACATAGAAACATCGCAATTTTGCAATGTTAATAATTAACATTATAATGCACTTGTGTGTGCTAAATCGCTTCAGTCGTGTCCGACTCTTTGGAACCCTAGAGACTGTAGCCTGTCAGGCTCCTCTGTCCTAGGGATTCTCCAGTTAAGAACACTGGAATGGGTTGTCATGCAGTCCTCCAGGGGATCTTCCCAACCCAGGGACTGAACCTACATCTTTTATGTCTCCTGCATTGGCAGGCAGGTTTTTTACCACTAGTGCCACCTGGGAAGCCCTAACATTTTAGTAATCAGCTTTAAACACACATATTTTGCATGCTTCTGGTTATGTTTAGCACAGAATCCTAGCTCTAACTCTAAAGTTAAAGCCTTTAACTTTAAAACACTGATTTTTTTTTTTTCAGAAATTTATCTATCATGAGCACAGAGGTACCCGTTTCTCTGCACAGATATTCAGATATGCAAAAATACAAAATATTTTTGTATATTCAGAAATACAAAACATTCTAATTAGTTGAATCAGAAAGTTTTTTTACAATTAATAATCTTCATATAATCATAAATCTGTACCCTTTCCAAAACTATATTTCTTAACACTTATATCAATACTTATTGAATTGGTGACAATTCCAGAATCATTTTAAATAAATACAGGTGACTTGCTTCATTATTTTATGGGAGTAATTTTAGTATCTTAACATTATGTATAATTTTCCTGATATTTTAAAAAAGTCTTTGTTATACAAATGAAGTAAGTATATTCTTATTTAATAAGTAATTTTATTATAGATGAAAGTGAAGTGAAAGTCGCTGTTGTGTCTGACTCTTTGTGACCCCATGGACTTTACAGTCTATGGAATTCTCCAGGCCAGAATCGTGGAGTGGGTTGCCATGCCCTCCTCCATAGGATCTTCACAACCCAGGGCTCGAACCCAGGTCTCCCACATTGCTGGTGGATTCTTTACCATCTGAGCCACCAGGGAAAACTTTTACTATAGATAGAGGCATTTTAAAGTTATTAAATATTTTTAGGGTACAACTGATATTATCTTGTGGTGGAGAAGGCAATGGCACCCTACTCCAGTACTCTTGCCTGGAAAATCCCATGGATGGAGGAGCCTGGAAGGCTGCAGTCCATGGGGTCGCTGAGGGTCCGACACAACTGAGCGACTTCACTTTCACTTTTCACTTTCATGCATTGGAGAAGGAAATGGCAACCGACTCCAGGGTTCTTGCCTGGAGATTCCCAGGGACGGGGAACCATGGTGGGCTGCCGTGTATGGGGTCACACAGAGTCGGACACGACTGAAGTGACTTAGCAGCAGCAGCAGATATTACCTCGTAATTGAACTTTGGTTTATGTGAATGATAAGTTACATTTACTCCTTTGACATATTTAAATGATATGTAAAATGTATCAAGATTAAACTATACTTGCAACTTTTATTTCTTTGCAATTCTGCTGAGTTCAATAGTTATTCAATTGATTTTAGAGATATGCATTCACACTCATAGATTATACTGGTGTTCTTGCTCATTTTCTCTTTTAATCTATAGGATATATTTATGTATGTGTATATTTAATTTTTCTGTACTATATTATTTGGAATATTAATTTTTAATATTGTTTTAGCCTCATTGATTTAAAAAATTTTTTCATTGAAGTATATTAATTTTTGCTGTATAGCAAAGTGATTGACATACATATATATATATATATATTCATTTTTATATGCTTTTCCATTAGAGGTTATTAGAAGATATTTAGTATAGTTCCCTGTGCTATACAGTAGGACTTTGTTGTTTATCCATTCTATTTTAAATAGTTTGTTTAAATAGTTTAAATAGTTTAAATCCCAAACTGCTGCTCCATCCCACCCACATCCCCTCTCTCCCTTGGCAACCACAAGTCTGTTTTCTGTGTCTTAGCCTCACTGATGTTTTATCTGTCATGAGTAAAAAAATAACTCTTCTCAAAGCAAGTTAACTTAAATTTTAAGTGTTTTGATAATATTGAAAAAAAAATTAAGGTTCAAACATGTGAATGAGAAAAACCCAGGTTCAAATTCCAAGTCTGTGATTTTTAGCACAGAGCTTCTTTGAAGCCCAATCTCCTCTTCTGTGGGCTTCTCTGGTGGCTCAGATAGTCAAGAATCCGCCTGCATTGTGGGAGACCTGGGTTCGGAAGATTCCCCTGGAGGAGGGCATGGCAACCCACTCTAGTATTCTTGCCTAGAGAATCCCCATGGTCAGAGGAGCCTGGAGGGCTAGTCCATTGGGTTGCAAAAAGTCAGACATGACTGAGCGACTAAGCACAAACTCCTCTTGTGTGAAGAGGGAGATCACGCTAAGCTCAGATGTTAGCATTCAGGAAAGGTTCTGACATGCCTGTGATCCCACGGCCTAGTATAGGAGGTGCCCAGCAAGCCTGGTGCCAATGTTCCTACCATCTGCTTTCCTCCTTATCACTATACTTTCTTTAGTGGTCTACTTCTATTCATCATCTCCTTCGCCTTTTTTATTCCTTATTCTAAGACAACTTTGAAATTTGCCTTCAGTGCACTGATGAAAATTTTCTGCATCAGTGTTTTAACAGGGCCATTCTCTATTGCCTTTGTATTATCAGTCATCTTTCCATCCACCTCCCTTTTATTCCCAGCTTATTTTTGCACAGCATCCACTTGTCTCCTCAGCGTGTTCTTTATATATGGCAGGTATTCATATTTCTTAGGAATGACAACTTCTTGAATCCTGTTTAGACAAGCTGAACAGTTGTCTAAAAGTTTCTTTTGCTTCCTCTCATAAATCACTTTTCCCAGAAATTTAATTTTCCTGAATTTTCAGGATAATATATTCCTCTTCTTTTATGCTACTGTTTTTTTTTTTCCCCTAGAGGGACCATATGATGCTTTTCATCAATTTTTAACACTATCAAACACTTGGTACATAAAATAACATGTGCAGCATAATAATAGAGTTAGCAACATAACACAATAATAAAGTAACAATATAACAAAACAGTAATATTGCCAGGACTGGTGAAGTGTCCTGGAAACCCTCTCCAGTTACCTCCCTTTGGGCCCCAGTTTTTAATACATCTCAGACCTTTTACCTAGCATCTTTTTCCTTCTTGAAGTATATCCTTCAGATGTTCTTTCAGTGAGAATTTGTTGTGGTTGAGTGGTTAGTACATTAAATTGTCTAATTTGGCTTTCTTTGAAAGGTGTCTTTTGTTGCATATAATCCCAGGTTGAAAGAAACTTCCAGCATCTTGAAAATTTTATTCCAATGCCTTCTGGCTCCTGTTGAGAAGTCAAATATTAATCTAGTCACCATTCCTTTGTTCATAATCCATCTCTTCTCTCTGTTTTTCTAAAAAATTGCTATATTATTTGTTGCTCTGCAGTTTTTCTGCTTTTGTACCTACAAGTGATAATATATTCTATTTGGGATTTGTTGGTATTCCTCAAATGAATTCATTAGGACTCATGAAATTCTTATTATTCATTACCTATTTAAATATCCCTTCTGTTTAATGTAGTATTTTTTCAGAGCTTTGATTAGATACATTGTTCGACTCATTCATTCTCTCTTCCATGTCTCTTAATTTCTCTTTTGTACTTTTCCATCATTTTGTGGGTACCAATTATATGATTTCTTAATTAATATCTTCTGGCTTCATTAATTCTCTCTTAAGGTATTATTCTGTAAACTTAGCTTTCATTTCACTGGCTGTATTTTTTCATTTCCAAAATTTCCAAAAAATTCAATTTTGCTTTTTCTCAGCTATGCTTGCTGGTTTTGATAGATGCAGAGTTGTACCATTATTTTTGCTTCTGTGTTGTCCCATGGTAGATGTGGGGAGAGGGGGAGGGAAAAATCTCCCTTTAGAGGACCAATGAGAAAGCAGAGGTAGAGGAAAATGCACATAAAATACATAGATAAATTCTTTAAGATCTTAGAGTGTCTTAGATTTCTCTCGGGATACTGTTGTTTTTCCTTTGGGTGCCTAGTTGCTCTCTTTTTCCGGGCTCTCATGCCAGTGACTTCACGCCAAGAACACGTGTTTATCCTGGTCCATTGCTATTGTTTTCCAGGTTTCTGTGCTTATGTGCTTTCACACGGTCCTACAAGTGTCTCCTGTCTTCTGTTTGGGGTGATCCCGTCACTATAATTTCACAGTTCCTGCCCTCCAGGATCAACAGAAGCTGCTACTGAGCTGCTGACCGGCTCTGGGCCAGCACTTTGTGGTCACCTTCTAGAGTCCGTGAAGTCAGAGTTCATAGGAACAGTTCTTTTGGTAAATGTATGTCCCACAGCTGCCAAGACTGTCAAACATGATTAATAACCTTCTCTTGCAGTCAGATCTGAAACTTACCTAGTAATTATGATTTGACTGAAACTCTTAAACTCTCAACTGTTCAGCCAGAGCACAACTATCACAAATGATTTGCAAACTGATAAAAATGCGAAAAGCCAGTATAACCAGTTTTCTCTCTGACTCCTGAATGTGTATCTAGTATTGGTGTAGGTTGATTTTCTCTCTCTCATGCCCTCCCTCTCCACATTCTGCTCTACTTTTCTGAAAGCAGAAAATTTTGTTATAAAATGCCTTAGTTTTCAAGACTTTTTCAGAATTTCCTTGATCTTGTAGAGTTGCTGGAAACCACTGACTTCATAAGAAGATCTTAACATGGTCAGTGTGTTCGCCATTGCTCAGGCTGAAAGAGAAATGCCAAGTTGGTTCTGCTTAGTTAGTTCCACCTCAGTCAGGAGGAGAGATTTCTTTTCATACCTTCATCGCTACATAGACATTTCTACACCTCGGTGGGCATACAAGAGTCTAGGATTGCTGCAAAGCAAGTGGGACACAGTCAGTTTTTCTAATGATTTTTATTTTTTTTAAATGGATATTAAGTTGTGAGATTATAGCTATTTATTTATTTTTTTGGACCTAGTGACTTACAAAAGGATCTGTAAGTTACTTCTTTCAGTCCAGGGGTGACACAGAAAAATTACTGAAACACTAAGACCACCATGACTGAAAAAAATTGGGGAACCTCTGATCTAGCCCAATATTCCATCTAATACATGCGGCAGATTCTCAGCATATTCACAGACTTACAGATGAGATATACCTATAACAAAGACAGAAATAAACTATAACATATAAAAAAGAAAATGATGTAGTGACTAAACTACTCCCAAATATGCTTTAGTTTAAAAACTACCAAGCACAGCATGTATCAAAGACTTCATGGCGTCTTAAATTTACCCTGCCGATATCTGCTCAATTCAGAACTAGGCCATTTTACTTTTCTGCTCACATCAAGAAATATCTCCCATTTGTTTTGATCTCCTATTTTGTTCCAAAGTCCATAACAAACAAGTTTTGGGAAGTCCATGGAGATGAGAAACATATATAAAAACTATTGTAGATTTCCTTTTATGTGCAAGTTAATAACAGCATACATTATTGTCATTCTTGTTGTGCATGCAGTCTCTAAGGGCTTATTCATTCATTCAACAAGTTTTTCTTGAGTGCACACCAGATAATCATTATATTAAGCTATTGTCAAATGTTCCATAATGACAGACATTTTATTTAGTGTAGATGTTAATCATATTGAATCTTGTTCTTTAAAAAAAGCATATTTAAGTGAATTAAAAAATAAAATTTTATTTTTCTTCATTTAACTCATGGGTCAAGCTGTCTTTATTTTTTTTTAATTTTATTTAACTTTACAATATTGTATTGGTTTTGCCATATATCAAAATGAAATGACTGGAATTTAGAAAGATGGTAACAATAACCCTGTGTACGAGACAGCAAAAGAGACACTGATGTATAGATCAGTCTTATGGACTCTGTGGGAGAGGGAGAGGGTGGGGAGATTTGGGAGAATGGCATTGTAACATGTATAATATCATGTATGAAACGAGTTGCCAGTTCAGGTTCAATGCACGATACTGGATGCTGGGGGCTGGTGCACTGGGACAACCCAGAGGGAGGGTATGGGGAGGGAGGAGGGAGGAGGGTTCAGGATGGGGAACACAGGTATACCTGTGGCGGATTCATTTCGATATTTGGCAAAACTAATACAATATTGTAAAGTTTAAAAATAAAATAAAATTTAAAAAAAGAATTATATTTTGTTGAATATTTAATAAATGAATATTTGGCTGTAAAAATACTCAAGGTGAAAGTGAAGTCGCTCAGTTGTGTTCAACTCTTTGAGACCCCATGGACTATAGCCTACCAGGTTCTCTGTCCAAGGGATTTTCCAGGCAAGAATACTGGAGTGGGTTGCAATTTCCTTCTCCAGGAGATCTTCCCAACCCAGGGATTGAACCCTGGTCTCCCGCATTGTAGGCAGAGGCTTTACCATCTAAGCCACCAGGGATGGTGGTAAATACAGAAGAAAATGTGTAAGTCCCATTTAGTAAACTTCCTCACCTTTTAACATCCAAATCCCATTTTCTGCCTCAGAAGTCACCCTTGCCTACACTGTGGGGTGTATCTTTCCATTATTCTAGGCATTTAAAGACACACAGAGTGGGATCATATTATAATACATATATATACATATATATAGGGCTTCTCTGGTGGCTCAGCAGTAAAGAATCTGCCTGCAATGTAGGAGATGAGGGTTTGATTCCTAGGTTGGAAGATCCTCTGCAGGAGGGCATGGCAACCCACTCCAGTATTCTTGCCTGGAAAATTCCATAGACAGAGGAGCCTGGCAGGCTACTGTCCCTAAGTTCGCAAAGAGTCCGACACGAGAAGCGACTGAGCACACACATTTGCATATATACATATATATAATTCTACTCTACATGGTCATTTGCTTATTTCTGCTCATTACTTCTGAATATATACATACATATATATAACTTATTTATTTTCCCAAGTTTTATTGAGTTATATTGACATAAACATTGTAGTAATTGAAGATGCACAATATAATTATTTGATATATTATGACATGTATTGTTAAATGATCACTGTAATAAATTAATATTCATCACCTCACAGTTATAAATACATATATATATATATATGTATGTATGTATATACACACACACATCTTTTTAATGAATTCAGTTTTCCGTGGTTGGATTTACCATAATTTAGCCAATTTCCTAACTGTGATTTTTATTGATATTACAATGATGTCTTGTAGAGTATCTTCATTTATATATCTTTGTGCACATATATGAGTGATTTTGTTGAATATATTCCTAAAAGCAAAGTTCTTTGAGACAAAATATATGCATGTTTTAAATCTTGATCGATTCAGCCAAATTGCCTTACAAAGTGGCTATAACCACTTGTATTAATATTATCAATGGTACAGCAGAATGCTACTTTCCCTGTAAAGATTTATGGAGAAATGTTTACAATTTTATTTGTGGTCCAAACATTGTGACTGTTCAATCAATAATAGAAAACAATTTTTTAGATTTAATGTCCAATATTATTAACAGAATTAGCCAGATTACACATATTAATACATTTTTTTCTCAGTCAACAGCCAATTTTTCAGAGTGATGTGTTAAAGGATCCAACTAGGATTATGCCTTTGTCAGGTACTTAAATTTCTAATAGTTTTTTCTTTATTTTAAAGTTATGAGGTTAGGTGCATAAAAGATTCATGAGATGTACTGGTAGGTTGTACCTTTATAACAATATATAAGGCTGTCATGTTAAATTTCTTTCGTCTGACTGGGAATATTTGCTTCCTGATAGTATCATAAAAAATTTATTTCAGTTAGTTGTGTGTATCCATTCTTTAGCCTTGAGACTATTGGTTTCATATTGTTTTATGGGTGCCTTTTTGCAAAGTCCTAACAACTAGAATTTGAATTCTTGTTTTTAAAATTTATTTTATGTCACTTATCTGGAAACTTCTATCTTTTGAAAGGAATTAGACGCAATTATTGATATATTTTGATTTATCTATTTTTTGCTTTCTACTTTTATTTGCTCCTTTTTGTTATGTTGTTGACTTGATAAATTAGTTTTCTTTGGTTTTGGAATTCCATATCACATTTTTATTCATCGAGTGTCTATATTTTTGTTATATATTAAAGTATAATTTACATATAAATGAGGTACAAAGACCTTGCATGTACAGGTTGACCAGTTTTGAAAATGCACTTTTTTGCAAATGACAATTTGTCCCTTTTAAAATATTACATTAGAAAAGGCAAATTCAGGACAAGGAAATCTATGAATGACATAAACCTTGATTGTTGAAGATACATTCCTGTCAAGATGGCCATCCCCTAAGAAATCTCCCTCTTGTATTATCCCAATCAATCTCAGTCTTTCAGAAACAGGCATGGTTCTCATTTCTTTAACCATTAGTTAGTTATGCTAATCCAGAATGTCATGTAAATGGAAGCATACAGACTGTGCTGTTTCATGTCTGCCTTATTTTCGTCAGCATATGCCAAAAATTTTTGTCCATGTTATTGTGAGCATCAGCAATTCATTTTTTTATCTTGCTAAGTAGTATTCCATTGTATGGTGCTCCCCTGATAGCTCAGTTGGTAAAGAATCTGCCTGCAATGCAGGTGACCTCGGTTCAATACCTGGGTCAGGAAGAACTGCTGGAGAAGGGATAGGCTACCCACTCCAATATGGAATACCAGAAATTGTTTATTCATTGATCTATTGTTGGATGTTTTGTTCATTTCCAAATGTCTGTTATTATGAACTAAACGACAATAAACATTCTCGTATAAGTTTTTCTTTGTGGATGTAACAAAAGAACTATAAAGAGTCTGGGATTTTACCCTTTTGAAACCTAAAAATTTTGCTTGGCATGAACTCTGGCATACATCAAGAGACTACTGAGTCAAAGATAAATGACCCTGTATCTTGGGGCACAATAAGCAGCTTGAGTATCTGTATATTTGCATCAGTTCCCCTTGCCTCCAAGTCTTGTGAGAAGATATGGTGGGACTGAAGTGGGTATTATGCATGCAGTAGGTTTGTGACAGGACCAAATGCTGACAACACCAAATGCTGGTAAAGACATGGAGTAACATGAGCTCTGACTCATTACTGGTGGGGCTGCTGAATGGTCCAACCACTTTGCAAGACAGCTTGACTGTTTCTTACAAAACTAAACATATGATCCAGAAATTGCACTCCTAGGTATTTATCCAAATGAACTGAAAATTTGTTGTTGTTCTTTTTCAGTAGCTGAGTCATGTTCGACTCTACAACCCCATGGACTGCATCACAAGTCTTCTTTGTTCTTCCCTATGTCCCGGAGTTTGCTCAAACTCATGTCCATTGAGTCAGCGATGCTCTCTAACCATCCCACCCTCTGCCGCCCTCTTCTCCTTTTGCCTTCAGTTTTTCCCAGCATCAGTCTTTTCCAATGAGTTGGCTCTTCGCATCAGGTGGCCAAAGCTTTATGTCCACACAAAAACCAACACATGAACATTTATGTCAGTTGTATTCAAAATTGCCAATATTTGGAAGCAACCAAGTGAAAAGGAACTAAAAAGCCTCCTGATGAAAGTGAAAGTGGGGAGTGAAAAAGTTGGCTTAAAGCTCAACATTCAGAAAACGAAGATCGTGACATCCGGTCCCATCACTTCATGGAAAATAGATGGGGAAACAGTGGAAACAGTGTCAGACTTTATTTTTTGGGGCTCCAAAATCACTGCAGATGGTGACTGCAGCCATGAAATTAAAAGACACTTACTCCTTGGAAGGAAAGTTATGACCAACCTAGATAGCATATTCAAAAGCAGAGACATTACTTTGCCAACAAAGGTCCGTCTAGTCAAGGCTATGGTTTTTCCTGTGGTCATGTATGGATGTGAGAGTTGGACTGTGAAGAAGGCTGAGCACCGAAGAATTGATGCTTTTGAACTGTGGTGTTGGAGAAGACTCTTGAGAGTCCCTTGGACTGCAAGGAGATGCAACCAGTCCATTCTGAAGGAGATCAGCCCTGGGATTTCTTTGGAAGGAATGATGCTAAAGCTGAAACTTCAGTACTTTTGCCACCTCATGCGAAGAGTTGACTCATTGGAAAAGACTCTGATGCTGGGAGGGATTGGGGGCAGGAGGAGAAGGGGACGCCAGAGGATGAGATGGCTGGATGGCATCACTGACTCGATGGACATGAGTCTGAGTGAACTCCGGGAGTTGTTGATGGACAGGGAGGCCTGGCGTGCTGCGATTCATGGGGTCACAAAGAGTCGGACATGACTGAGTGACTGAACTGAACTGAACTGAACTGAAGATGTCCTGCAATAGGTGAATGATTAAATAAGTCACAGGACATTCATACAATGGAATATTATTTAATGATGAAAAGAAATGTGCTACTGAGATTTGTAAGACATAGTGGAACATCAAATGTGTACTGCTAAAGAAATCAATCTGAAAAGGTTATATGCTGTATGAATCCAGATATATGACCTTCTGGAAAAGGCAAAAGGACACAGAAAGCAAAAGGAAGAGAGGTTGCCAGAGGTTTAGTGGACAGGGGAGAGGAACAAAAAGGTGGAGCACAGGACATTTTTAAGGCAGTGAAGTCATTCTCTATGATACTGGAATGATGGATATGTGGCGTTAGACATTTGTCTAAACCCACAGAATTGTATAATATAGCAAACTCAGGGACTTCCCTGGCAGTCCAGTGGTTAAGACTGTGCTTTACAATGCTGAGCGTGCAGGTTCAATCCCTGGCCAGCGAGCTAAGATCCCACATGCCCCAGGGCCAAAAAAACCGAAAACACATAAAACAGAAGCAATACCGTAACAAATTCAATAAACACTTAAAAAAAAAGTCCCAATAAAAGAATCTTAAAAAAAAAAAAAGTGAACTGTAATGTAGACTAAGGGCTTTAATTAGTTAATAGTAACTCATCAATATTGGTTCATCACTTGTAACAAATGTAACCACACTAATGTAAATGTCGATAAAGGGGAAGCTATGTATGGTAGGATAGTAATGGGGGATGGTAGGCAATATATGGAACTTTCTGTACTTGCTGTGTAATTTTTCCATACCCCTAAACCTCTTCAAAATATAAAGTGTGCTTAAAACAAAATACACACACCTACTATGCCAAAGGAGGCAAGAATATAAAATGGAGAAAAGACAATCTCTTCAGCAAGTGTGCTAGGAAGGGTGGGTAGCCACATGTAAATCAATGATGTTGGAACACACCCTCAAAGCACACACAAAATTAAACTCAAAATGGCTTAAAGACCTAAATATAAGACGTGACTCCATAAAACTCCTAGAAGAGGACATAGACAAAACATTTCTCTGGCACAAATTGTACCAATATTTTCCTAGATCAGTCTCCCCAGACAAGGGAAATAAAAGCAAAAATAAACAAGTGGGACCTAATCAAGCTTAGAACTTTTGCAAAGCAAAGGAAACCATGAACAAAAGACAGCCTACAAACTGGGAGAAAATATTTGCGAATGGTGTGACTGACAAGAGCTTAATTTCCAAAATATATCAAGAGCTCATATAACTCAATAACAAAAACCCAGACGACCCAAACAAAAAATGGGCAGAAGACCCTAATAGACATTTCTCCAAGAAGACATACAGATAGCCAACAGGCACATGAAAAAGATACTCATCATCACTAGTTATGAGAGAAATGCAAATTAAAGCTACAACGAGGTACCACCTGACAGCCATCAGGATGGCCGGCATTAAAATGTCTACAAGTAACAGATGCTGAAGAGGATGTGGAGAAAAGGGAACCTGCCTACACTGTTGGTGGGAATGGAAATTGGTGCAGCCACTATGGAGAAGCCACAGCATGGAGGGTCTGCAAAAAATTAAAATTAAATGGAAAAGAATATGAAAAAGAATGTCTGTGTGTGTGTATATATATATATATATACATATATATACCCACACATATATATGCATATATGTGTGTGTGTGTGTGTGTGTGTGAGAATCACTTTGCTGTATAGTAGAAACAAGCAACATTGTAAATCAATTATTCTTCAATAAAATAAATTTTAAAAAAATAGAAGAGAACAAATAAACACATCCCTTGAAAAGATGATTTGGAAAAGATTGTTAGTGTCTCTGGTCACACAGCGCACAGGAACACTCAACCTATAGGGAATTATCCACAACCATATGACCCCCTGATTTTTATGCCATATTGATTTCTGGTAAATTTTCCTATGAGCATGACACCCTGTTTGTTACTCTGATTAATCTGACTAGAAGAAGGTTAGAACAAAATATATTTATTTGTCTTGTACAACATTTAATAAGGTTACTGTCAATAGAACTCCAAACCCCAGGATAAGGTCAGCCTACAGTACTGAACTCCACCATGCTCTCCCTCCCATGGTTTGAGCCAACTGAACAAATACCATAAACCATCAGAGCATACCTTGAAAATCCAGTGTTTTTTTACATTTCCGTATTGACATTTCTACTTGGCACATATATGGCTTGATGTATAAGCAACTACATAGCTTCTGTCTTAGCCTGCAAGGAAGAGGTGTAAAGTAATTCTACCCATCCATCATAACCCTGGCCAGTGAGTTGAGGCAAACTTGAATCCCTTCCAGATCCAAAGTGGTGCCATTGATTACTTCAGTTAAAATCAAGGACAAATATCACATAAGTTGGAATTGAATGACTCTCAGCATAGGGATAAATAACTAGACAGCTTTCCCTTAGAGAAACTCTCCCAAATAACCAAAGATAGGCTCATTTTGGAGAGGTCTCTACAGCCATCTGAGACATGTGATCTACTTGTAGTGCTTCCTTAATTACATGCATCCTGAGGTACAAATTTTCAAGTTTTTAAGAGGGAGGCAAGTTAACGTCTGGCTTCCACACACAAAATATCGTCTCAGGGGCACATATATTACCTAGAAAGACAAGGTTGTTTTCAAGTTTGAGGGCCATCCAAATGGGACCCATACAAGTCAAGAAGGTTGACAGTGCCGCCAATGTGGTCTTCTGGTTGACTGGTGGGTCCCAGGGTTCCCACTTCAGCTTAAATAGTTGACTCACTTCCTAATTTTTTTTTTTTTGAAAGGACTCAAGACAGCTCAATCTGTGCCGTTTGTCCACACCACCTTCTGGGAAACATCTGTCTGCTCCACAGAAGTGACTGAGAAAGTTAGTGGAAAGAGATCTAGATGTGATGACAAGTGTTTTTCTTGGAAAGTAGAGGGTTTGGGATCATTCCCTGCTATTTCTAATATACTTTATAATACAGTTAAGGGAAATAGCAATCAAATTATGGCCAGAACTATCTGGTAACGGTTGGCAGACTCTGCAGTTGGTTCAATTCAAGGCATTTGCAGTAGTTTGGTAGAGCTGGAGCAGGGCATTTTCCTTCATAAAGAAAGTTCCAAGAGTAGTTCTAAAACAGAAGCATTATTAATATCCTGCCTTCCTCCATACCACCCTGCATCTATCTAATATTCCTTCTCCAGGTGCTGAGACTGTTACTCTCCCCCAGTCATTACAAAATTGGTATGTCCCATTCTGGTAGCTATAATTTCACTTTTTTTCCCCCTCCCCAATCATCTCTTACTCTCACCCGTAGTTTCCATAGAGAAGGTTGGGTGCTAGAGGAACAAGGGTATTTTAATAAACCTTAAAGAAACCCATTATGTGCCCCATGAGTTCTGCATGGGCCATGGTAGGGGGCTTAACGAGCGGTACTCTCAACCAAGTGGTCATTATCTTTAGGATAGAAAACACTGTCAATTCAGTAAATGAATCCAGGTGTCTAAAGCAGAATCGAGTTGAATCTCTTAGATTCCCTTTTCATTGGTTTAACATCACAATGATATACTCTGTGTGTGTGTGTGTGTGTGTGTGTGTGTGTGTGTCACTTGATTTACTATAAGGAAGAAAAAGAAGTATCATATTTGGGGATGTTCAGAACAGAATCCCAAATATTCAAAATCAGTTTCCATGAACTCCCACCTCTTTTGTGGGACCTATACAAGTCAAGAAGGTTGACAGTGCCTCCTGGGTGGTCTTCTAGTTGGCTGGGTAGGGCTTAGGGTTCCCACTTCACCTCAAAAGGTGACTGAGAGAGAACTACCTCTTTCTGGGGACCAAACTAGCCACACTAAGGTTTGTGAACAAGGAAGAGATGATAAAGGTAGAGTTAGAAATATGTTGGAGACTATTTTTGAGGCGCCATTCCAATACTCGAATGTACTAGATGTCTCTGGACGGTGGGAAGTATGGAAAGTCCATTGACTATCTTGGTCATTACCCTTATTGAGTGGCCCTTGTGATAAAAGATATGTTATCTCCCAACTGCAAATGATCCAGAAATAAAAAAACATGACATAGATTAGATTGAAAGGACAAAATAATGTGGCTAGAATTGACTGATCCAACTGGAAGAACAAAACTAGCATCTGAAAAGTGTCAAGAGCAGTGAGGCACTACCAATAGCCCTAAAAGGGTTCAAAGATCTCATATCATCTTCTGGGAAAAGCAGAGGCAATGCCCTGTGTGATGCAGTCTTCTCCACTGCAAGACAAACAGATCAACTTATGGTAGGAGATACAGGTCTGGTAGTGGGGCCCTCTGAATCAAAACCCAAGAGTCCTTTGCTTTGTGCCAAGTCTCTGATGGCACATACGTTGTTCTGTCTGGTACAATGGTGAATTCAGCAGCAATGGTGGCATCTAAGTAAAGTCCCAACTGGTACCTTAATTTCATGTAGTCTCATCAGGAAACAGGCCCTTACTATGGGCATCTACATGTGTGACTCAGTATCATTATTAACCATGATTTTATTCCTATAGTTTATGGCTCTGAAGAGATCTGTCTTTAATCGGCTGCCTGAGGTTTTCTAAATGGCAGATCAAACAGCTAATCACTAACAAAAGTCAAAGAGTCAATAAAATACAATAAGGTTTATTGAGCGGCATACTGGACAAAGATATGTGAAATGCCTTGAGTCCTCAGCTGAGCAAACTGTCTACTTTTGTCATGTATAGCTGGGATGAGGCTGGACTGTGGCTGTAATCCAGTAGACGATCATATTTCAGCTTGGACAAGTCATAAGTGAACAAGGCCCAGGCATTTAAGTGAATCTCCTTGAATCAAGACACTTCAGTGGCTTTGCTTCAGACAATATAGTAGGGGTAGGTAGAATGTTTCTCCCAATGAGACAGCTGCCACTTTTTCTTGTAGAAATGTTATTGCTTTTAATTCCTAATTTAATATTATATCAGTGAACATATTGTGTATCATTTTAATACTTTAAAATTTATTGATATATGCTTTATGATTCAGCATATAATCTGTTGTTTGTCTGCCAATAAGCTCATCCAAAGATATCTTCATCTTTTTATTCTAGTTTTTCAGCATTTCCACTTGACTTTTGTAATCTCTCTCTCTGATAAAATTCTCTATCTATAGTCGGGAGAATAATGTCTCCCCAAAGATGTCTGAGTCCTAATTCCTAATACCTGTGAATGCTATGTGATATGACAAAGGGGAATTAACATTTCATTTAGGATTAAGACTGCCAAACATCTGACTTTGAGATGATGAGATTATCCTGGGTTATCCAGGTAGTCTCACTGTAATCACAAAGTTCTAAGAAGTGAAAGAGGGAGGCAGGGGAATTCGTGTTGGAATTAAAGAGAGCCTTTTAAAATGCTGTCATTCTGGTTTGATGATGTGGGAAGGGGCCATAAGCCAAGGGATGCAGGCAGCCTTTAGCAGCTGGAAAAAGTAAGGAAACCTATTCTCCCCTAGATCAAAGGCAGCCCTGCTGATATCCAATTTTAACCCATAAACCCCATTTCAATGTTCTGACCTTCAGAACTTGAAGATAATGAATTTCTGTTTTTTAAGCCATTAAATTTGTGGTAATTTGTTACAGCAAAAATAGGAAATGAATACACCATCAGTCCACCACAGGTTAGCCATCTCTCTCTACTACTATTTTTCACTTACATTTTAACATCCCTGTCTGATAACCTCCATATTTGGATCATCTCTGGTCCTGGTTCCAGTGACTATTCAGTTCAGTTCAATTCAGTCACTCAGTCATGTCCAACTCTTTGCGACCCCATGAATCGCAGCACACCAAGCCTCCCTGTCCATCACCAACTCCCGGAGTTCACTCAGACTCACATCCATTGAGTCAGTGATGCCATCCAGCCATCTCATCCTCTGTTGTCCCCTTCTCCTCCTGCCCCCAATCCCTCCCAGCATCAGAGTCTTTTCCAATGAGTCAACTCTTCACATGAGGTGGCAAAAGTACTGGAGTTTCAGCTTTAGCATCATTCCTTCCAAAGAAATCCCAGGGCTGATCTCCTTCAGAATGGACTGGTTGGATCTCCTTGCAGTCCAAGGGACTGTCAAGAGTCTTCTCCAACACCACAGTTCAAAAGCATCAATTCTTCGGTGCTCAGCTTTCTTCACAGTCCAACTCTCACATCCATACATGACCACTGGAAAAACCATAGCCTTGACTAGATGGACCTTTGTTGGCAAAGTAATGTCTCTGCTTTTGAATATGCTATCTAGGTTGGTCATAACTTTCCTTCCAAGGAGTAAGCGTCTTTTAATTTCATGGCTGCAGTCACCATTGCAGTGATTTTGGAGCCCCAAAAAAATACTTTTTGATAATTGGTCATTAATTCTTGCTTTTTTGCATGTCTCAATTCTTTTTCTTCAGTAGAACACTGGACATCGTGAGTAAATAAATAGTAGAGACTGAGTAAACAATATTTATTCCTAGAAAAGGGGACCTCATCTCTTTCAGGCTGCTAAGCTTTGCTGTTGTTTTCATTAGACTCTATTTGCAACAGGTTTCAAATTATTTGTGCTGGATCAGAGCCCTCTTTTTAGCAGAGATGGGGGATCTGAGTCCCTGGAAGGTTTATCTCAGTTCTCTCGTGCCCATTCTCTACCTTTGAAACTACATAAAACTACATCCCACTCTCTACCTTTGAAACTACATAAAACTACATAAGACAACCCATGTCTCTATCCAGCTGATAGAGACATGGGTCTCCATCAGCTTTCCAGAGCTCCTTAGACTCATAGAAGCCACTACCTTGAATTTAGCATGGGACTTCCCTGGTGTCTTAGACAGTAAAGGATCTGCATGCAGTGCAAGAGACCTGGGTTTGAACCCTGGGATGGGAAGAACTCCTGGAGAAGGGAATGGCAACCCACTTCAGTATTCTTGCCTGAAAAATTCCATGGACAGAGGAGCCTGGAAGGCTATTATCCATGCGGTTGCAAAGAGTCAGACAAGACTGAGCAATAGAGTGACTATAGGGTTTCTTTCTGTACCCATGTCTTGCACCTGACTTCAGCAGGCTCCACATATTTGGTCCTCAAGAAGAGGTAAGGGATGTCCCTTTGTTTTGCTGTAAGTTTATTTTTGTTTTAAGTTTAAACGATTCAACAACAAAAGAAATCACTAGTTATACACACTTAAACAATTTCAACTTTTATAGAATATTATTTGACAATTTCAGTACACAGTCATTAAAAAGAAAAGGAATAGAAACAATAGAGTACAGTAACGGCACATACATCACCAAATTGGGCTGATCAACATCCAGACTTAAGCAGCACGAGGAACTCCCTCATTAATAGCAATCTGGAGTCCCACCTGGGATAGGGTCACTGATGGTGAGTCTTCCCAACAGGTGCGACTTCAAATTGTGGTTTGGGGGCTCCTGTTTATCATCCCAGGCCACAAACTGAAATCATCATCAGTAGTTCGTATGCAAAAATGCAGCTCTGGTTTTCCTTTAACCTTTCTACAATGCTGTTTGCTTCGCCTGAGTCATAGGATTTTGTTAAACCTAGGGGTGGGGGGGTGGGGTGGGGTGGGGTGGGAGGGTTGGCCAGATCTCCGGGGCTCAAAAATTCCAAGACTTACTCCCTTTCTGACTTGCTGTGCTTGCCAGCAGGCATGGAATTCAGGCAGTATCCAGGCAGGTCAGAGGCCTGCTCTCCTGTTTCTGAAGTCTGAACAAGACTTCCTCTATTTTAAGTTCCCTAACACCATCCCAGCTCTCTGGGAAGACAACTTCTGTCTCCTACTATGTCTAATGATCAGGATACCTGTAAAGGACCTACCTCAGCCCTCTTGCTGTCTTTAATCCACTGGTCCCCTTCTTTTTAGCACCAGGGACTGATCTTGTGGAAGACAACTTTTCCACAGACTGGTACAGCTGGAGGGTGGTTTCAGGATGATTCAAGCATCTTATATTCATTGTACACTTTATTTCTATTATTATTACATTGTGATATATAATGAAATAATTATACAACTCACCATAATGCAGAATCAGTGAGCTCCCTGAGCTTGTTTTCCTGCAACTAGATGATTACATCTCGGGGTGATGGGAAAGCAATGGAGAACAGCTGTAAATATAGATGAAGCTTTGCTCATTAGCTCACCACTCACCTCTTCCTATGTGACCTGGTTGTTAACAGGCCACAAACCTGTACTGGCTCATGGCCTGGATGTTGGGGGCGCTTGCTTTAATCTTTTCACAAACATTCAGCGAAGGCCCATGGAAAAGAGCTGACACAGACTCCCTTTGTGACTGGGTTCCAGTCATTGAGATTGCCACGCAGCCCACATTGAGACTTTTAAATATTCAGTAAAAGTTTCTTTTCTTCTTACCTATGTTTATGGGAGCTCCTTCCTCCTCTCTCTCCCCTGCAAAAGATGGAGTTAATCATTGTTGTTGCTGTTGTTTAGTCACCAAGTTGTGAGTTAACCATATACGTCTTCTTTCCTAGGAGGAAGGTGGGTTTCTTTCACATCATTAGATTGCCTTGTGATCTTAGCTCTCAGATGGGCTCAAACAGCAAAGCTACGACTTTTGTTGGTTATCCAGCTTCTTCTCATCTTCGTGGTGGGAATGATGGTCCCTTATAGCTTTCTACATCCTATATAAAAGCAGAAAAACTACACTTAAAATTTAACTCATGCATTTTAATCATCACATTTTCTATCAGTCACTATCAATGGTCCACCATAATACACACAAGATTTTGAGAATATTTAACTTCTTCCCTCCCTCTTCATCATTGCCAAGTCCCAAGGTTTGCTGAAAATTGGAAAACTCTGCATCTCTCCTTTGTTCTTCTGGGCATCACTACTTAACAATTTCCTGAAACTTGGTAACTATGCTGTCAGCTATTATTTAGGTTTAACTATAAATTTCACTGACTTCTTTATTCTGCTTTCTTATATACTTTACTGCCCTTTGGCCTAGATCCAACTTTACTTAAGCCCTACTTTCAAAACTATTTTTTTAAGATAGTAAAATTTCTTTATATAATCCCCCTTTTTCAATATCATTTTGACTCTGTAATTTAAGATTTATAATTATTTTCCCTAGAAGATCATAAAATAGAATTAAAGACAAAAAAAGCATAAAATGTTAAATTATATCCAAAGAATGTGCTTATGCTAGAGTATGTTTCTAAGAAAGTACAAATAAATATTGAATTCTCATGCCATTTCTGATATCTCTATACCACTTAACAAAACATTTTGTCAATAAAGATCTATTGAAATCTTTCTGTATGCCAGAGATATTGCATAGTACTAGAGAGCCCAAGATGAACAGACAATTCCTGCCCTCAAATTGTTTGAAAGTAAATGAATGATTACAATATAAAGTGTTTTTGTTAGAGATAAATTCAGGATGCAGAACTTACAAGTAGAAGCTATGACAAAATCAAACTGGTTGAACTTTCTAGGTGGGTGGTTCCTTAGCTAAATCTTGGTATAAATAATACTTGGTTTAGAAAAAGAAAAGATGGGAATGTTTGTCCCAAGAAATGGGAGCTGTAAGTTCAAAGACCCAGGAGCTAAACACAACTTAATGGGATCTAAACACTTCAAGTACTGCATTTCATGTAGTATATGGTGCATATACAATGTGTGTTTTATACATATATATATAAAAATATTATATAATACATATCCATATATGTTTAAAGAAGGCATGCCCTTGCCAAAAGTAATTCCAAGAAATTATTTTGAAATACTGATATTGCTAAAAATAATAACATGAAGACATACTGTGAGCCAAATTTAGCAACAGGCTGTGGATTTGCAGTCCCTGGTTTTGAGGTTTAGCAGTAAACATTATGAAACATTGTGTCAGAATCTTGTGGCTGAACCATGTGACCAGAGACAAAGAACTAGACTTTGAGAGAGTTACTTCCAGCTGTAAAACCCTAACAATGAAGTTACAACAATACGAAACACCTCAACCTGATTTCACTGTCCTGTTTTGGAGGTTAAAAGCACACCCAAAACCAGTCAATAGGAAGATCAAGACTCAAGGCACACTCCCCTCATTTTCCATAACATTTTGGTGGCATTTATTTTACCAGGTATTGTATTATTTTTGTACCATAGTCTCTTCTACCAGAATATAAGCCTCAAGAGACCAGAAATGAATTTTTTCCATCTTAATAGATCCCATAGCATGTTATCAATGTCTCACAACAAGTAGGTAATCACAATTAAAATGTCGAAGAAAACTTTAAAATTTAAAAGGAGAAGCATTTAACTTTTGCAGACAAAATTGCATGCATTTTTAATCTTGAAAAGATGGAAAAGGGAGCTTTAGGAAGCAACCTTTCATTATCAAAACCAAAACATAACCAAGAAAAGGAACAAACAAACAAGCAAACAAGAAACAAGAAAGGCCAAAAATGGTTTGGTTTTCCTCCCGTGGCCCTAAGTCAAATGTCTTGAATCGGCAAGAAATGATTTTCCTTTCTTATGAAGAATGTTGACAGTTTCTGTCCCTGGGTTACAATATACATGAATCACAGTACTTTCTCTCAATCACATTATCTTTCACCAATGAAACAGCCCTATTTTAGCAGGAGTACAATCATGTTGCCTAAGATATAACTATTACTCAGTATTTACAGTTGAGCTTTCTTCATAATGCCATAATGCTTGCTCATACCATTATTATAGAACTAATTATGTAAAATCCTGGTTAGGTCTTTATACAGCTCTCTGCCTTGAGGCTAGGAACTCCTCTAGGGCAGAAATATTATCTCATTAATCTTCATAGCTAAGATTGTAACAAGTACATGGCATATATTTCATGTAATGGTAGTAATAAAAAGTAGATGTGAAATTTTCATATCAGGTTAAATTATAGATTGCAATGCTCTGTGGATTCCAACCTACTGAAACAACAGTGGGCATTTTTTCCAAGGGAGAGGCAGTAGAAACCAGAACAATAAAGTCATTTCTCAACTTTGACATCAAATAGGATTTCTGACCAGCCTTTAAAGACTGGTCAGATTTAAAAAAAAATTAAATTCTTTTAATTCCTCATGACAAAGTTAAAGTTCACCCCCTTGAACTATAAGGCAAAGGAAAAGACTGCAGTCTTAGCCAACATCAAATTGCAATCAAAGGAAGCCGAGGGCGTGAGTTGCTTTACTTAGTCCTCCCCAAATTTCTTATCCTCAAAGTCCAAAGAAAAATATGAGTTTGGTTTTTTTTTTTAACTAGTTATTTTGGAGGTGATTTATTATGCCTTAAAAAATAACTGTAGTTGATCATGACTTGAAAAAATATATATATAGGCAAGATGAACCAGCTATGTATTTTATTTAAGAGCTTTTTACCTATGTTTGTTAGTGAAATAAAACTATACTTTAATGTTTTAATTTGTCCTAATCTTGAAGTATTTCCTGGATTTTTCTTATTTGAAAACTCTAGTTGTTTTGAATCTAGTAATTATATGGCATGACTCCCTTGTTAGTTTTTTTGTTTTTGTTTTTCGGCCACACCTCAGGGCATGTAGGACCAAGGATTGAACTTGTGCCCCCTGTAATGGAAGCATGAAGTCTTAACCACTGGACCAGCAGGCAAGTCCCCTGAATTAGTTTTTATTGCTGTATAACAAGGTACTATAAAGTTAGAAGCTAAAAACAACCCCAATTCGTTATCTCATCATTTCAATGGGTTAGATATTTGCAACAGCATCTGGGTCCATCTGGCTGAAAGCAAGATATTGGCTGGGCTGAGTTCTTGTCTGGAGTTCTCTGGGGAAAAACCCACTTCAAGTTCATTCAGGTTGTTGGCTAGTTCTAGAATCTGGAATCAAGAATCTAGTTCTTGCTGATGTTGACCAAAGGGCCATTCTCAGCTTCTAGAGGCAGCCTACCAATTCCTGCCATGTCATTCTCTCCCAAACTTGGCAGTTACTTCTTCAAGAGCAGTGGGAGAGTACCTCTGCTATTTCAAATCTCTGACTCTCCTGGTCTCTGACTGCTAGCTCTAGACTTAAAGTGCTCCTGCGTTTAGAAAAGGCCCACAAAGACAAGTTCTTTCTCCATGTCAACTCTGTCATCTAATGTAGCTTCATCACAGGAGTAAAATTCATCATATTTATAGTCCAGGGGATTATGTGGGTGTGTATACACAGGGCAGGGATTCTAGGGGGGGCATATAGAATTTTGCTTACCACAACTGCTAAGGCTAATTCGTCTTTACATTTATTTGGATCATTTCCTTTCTATTTGTATAATTTCAAAGGAAGTTAGGAAAGCAATTATCTAGAATATTCACTGTTATATTCCAGGCTCTTCTAGCCAAGCATTTGAGGGCAGAGGATCTGGGTGGTCTAATAGTGTTTGCTAAGCAAACTACTAGCAAGACAATACAGACATTGAGGAATTATTATCTTCATTTTAGAGGTGGGAAATTTAGAGTTACTATGTGTTATGCTGAATAGTATAACCATTAAAAAACAAAATTTCATGCAGCCTCTGAGCAAGAAATCAGTCTGGAAAGATCTCAAAAGACCCACTGGGCTTTGGTGAAATTTTGTAGAGATTTAGAGCTCTCTTTCTCTCAGTGTCAGGCTCCTATGAATGAACACTCAAGACTGACATAGCAACAGGAGAGCTACTTATTCAATTATTAAGTGAAATTTAATTTTCACATGCACTGAAACAGTTGTACTTATAGAACCAGTGTACTCTTTTTTCTAGAGGTAGTCCTAAAGTGGAAAAACAAATCTGAATCAGAAGGGGGCTTTTGGAGTACAGAATCGAGAAAGGGGATCAAACCTACAAATCAAATGGCTGGGACCAAGGAACTTACAGGCTGCTGAGGGGTTTTTTGTGGATAGTGCTTCAGCAGGCACTAACAATGTTCCTCTAGCCCCCAATTCCAGGCTTTCAGGTCTCCAGACACCATTTGGAGGCATCTCATTGGGAAACACTCAAGCCCTCCCATCTGGAAAGTTCTGTTATTTTAGGTAATGTCCAGACCTTTGAGTTTATCCTACAGTCGAATCACAAGGAGAGGATCATGTTTTTCATTTCCATGTTCCTGGTGGTGAGTTGGCTGCTTGGTGTTCTCCAAGTTCTGAAAACTGATATAGATATTTTTTAATCACTTGTTTTTCTTCTACTGAAATTCCTGTAAGTAATGTATTTTAATTTTTTTTTTTTTTTTGCATTGAACCTGGACTGGCATCTCGTTTCATACATGACATTTCACATGTTTCAATGCCATTCTCCCAAATCTTCCCACCCTCTCCCTCTCCCACAGAGTCCATAAGCTTGTTCTATACATCAGTGTCTCTTTTGCTGTCTCGTATACAGGGTTATCGTTACCATCTTTCTAAATTCCATATATATGTGTTAGTATACTGTATTGGTGTTTTTCCTTCTGGCTTACTTCACTCTGTATAATAGGCTCCAGTTTCATCCACCTCATTAGAACTGATTCAAATGTATTCTTTTTAATGGCTGAGTAATACTCCATTGTGTATATGTACCACTGCTTTCGTATCCATTCATCTGCTGATGGACATCTAGGTTGCTTCCATGTCCTGGCTATTATAAACAGTGCTGCGATGAACATTGGGGTACACGTGTCTCTTTCCCTTCTGGTTTCCTCAGTGTGTATGCCCAGCAGTGGGATTGCTGGATCATAAGGCAGTTCTATTTCCAGTTTTTTAGGAATCTCCACACTGTTCTCCATAGTGGCTGTACTAGTTTGCATTCCCACCAACAGTGTAAGAGGGTTCCCCTTTCTCCACACCCTCTCCAGCATTTATTATTTGTAGACTTTTGGATCGCAGCCATTCTGACTGGTGTGAAATGGTATCTCATAGTGGTTTTGATTTGCATTTCTCTGATAATGAGTGATGTTGAGCATCTTTTCATGTGTTTGTTAGCCATCTGTATGTCTTCTTTGGAGAAATGTCTATTTAGTTCTTTGGCCCATTTTTTGATTGGGTCATTTATTTTTCTGGAGTTGAGCTGTAGGAGTTGCTTGTATATTTTTGAGATTAGTTGTTTGTCGGTTGCTTCATTTGCTATTATTTTCTCCCATTCTGAAGGCTGTCTTTTCACCTTGCTAATAGTTTCCTTTGATGTGCAGAAGCTTTTAAGTTTAATTAGGTCCCATTTGTTTATTTTTTGCTTTTATTTCCAATATTCTGGGAGGTGGGTCATAGAGGATCCTGCTGTGATGTATGTCAGAGAGTGTTTTGCCTATGTTCTCCTCTAGGAGTTTTATAGTTTCTGGTCTTACGTTGAGATCTTTCATCCATTTTGAGTTTATTTTTGTATATGGTGTTAGAAAGTGTTCTAGTTTCATTCTTTTACAAGTGGTTGACCAGATTTCCCAGCACCACTTGTTAAAGAGATTGTCTTTAATCCATTGTATATTCTTGCCTCCTTTGTCAAAGATAAGGTGTCCATATGTGCGTGGATTTATCTCTGGGCTTTCTATTTTGTTCCATTGATCTATATTTCTGTCTTTGTGCCAGTACCATACTGTCTTGATAACTGTGGCTTTGTAGTAGAGCCTGAAGTCAGGTAGGTTGATTCCTCCAGTTCCATTTTTCTTTCTCAAGGTCGCTTTGGCTATTCGAGGTTTTTTGTATTTCCATACAAATTGTGAAATTATTTGTTCTAGCTCTGTGAAGAATACTGTTGGTAGCTTGATAGGGATTGCATTGAATCTATAAATTGCTTTGGGTAGTATACTCATTTTCACTATATTGATTCTTCCAATCCATGAACATGGTATATTTCTCCATCTATTAGTGTCCTCTTTGATTTCTTTCACCAGTGTTTTATAGTTTTCTATATATAGGTCTTTAGTTTCTTTAGGTAGATATATTCCAAGTATTTTATTCTTTTTCGTTGCAATGGTGAATGGAATTGTTTCCTTAATTTCTCTTTCTGTTTTCTCATTATTAGTGTATAGGAATGCAAGGGATTTCTGTGCGTTGATTTTATATCCTGCAACTTTACTATAATCATTGATTAGTTCTAGTAATTTTCTGGTGGAGTCTTTAGGGTTTTCTATGTAGAGGATCATGTCATCTGCAAATAGTGAGAGTTTTACTTCTTCTTTTCCAATTTGGATTCCTTTTATTTCTTTTTCTGCTCTGATTGCTGTGGCCAAAACTTCCAAAACTATGTTGAATAGTAATGGTGAAAGTGGGCATCCTTGTCTTGTTCCTGACTTTAGAGGAAATGCTTTCAATTTTTCACCATTGAGGATAATGTTTGCTGTGGGTTTGTCATATATAGCTTTTATTATGTTGAGGTATTTTCCTTCTATTCCTGCTTTCTGGAGAGTTTTATCATAAATGGGTGTTGAATTTTGTCAAAGGCTTTTTCTGCATCTATTGAGATAATCATATGGTTTTTGTTTTCAATTTGTTAATGTGGTGTATTACATTGATTGATTTATGGATATTGAAGAATCCTTGCATCCCTGGGATAAAGCCCACTTGGTCATGGTGTATGATCTTCTTAATGTGTTGTTGGACTCTGATTGCTAGAATTTTGTTTAGGATTTTTGCATCTATATTCATCAGTGATATTGGCCTGTAGTTTTCTTTTTTTTTGTGGGATCTTTGTCAGGTTTTGGTATTAGGGTGATGGTGGCCTCATAGAATGAGTTTGGAAGTTTACCTTCCTCTGCAATTTTCTGGAAGAGTTTGAGCAGGATAGGTGTTAGCTCTTCTCTAAATTTTTGGTAGAATTCAGCTGTGAAGCCGTCTGGACCTGGGCTTTTGTTTGCTGGAAGATTTTTGATTACAGTTTCAATTTCTGTGCTTGTGATGGGTCTGTTAAGGTTTTCTATTTCTTCCTGGTCGAGTTTTGGAAAGTTGTACTTTTCTAAGAATTTGTCCATTTCTTCCTCGTTGTCCATTTTATTGGCATATAATTGTTGATAATAGTCTCTTGTGATCCTTTGTATTTCTGTGTTGTCTGTTGTGATCTCTCCATTTTCGTTTCTAATTTTATTGATTTGATTTTTCTCCCTTTGTTTCTTGATGAGTCTGGCTAATGGTTTATCAATTTTATTTATCCTTTCAAAGAACCAGCTTTTGGCTTTGTTGATTTTTGCTATGGTCTCTTTTGTTTCTTTTGCATTTATTTCTGCTCTAATTTTTAAGATTTCTTTCCTTCTACTAACCCTGGGGTTCTTCATTTCTTCCTTTTCTAGTTGCTTTAGGTGTAGAGTTAGGTTATTTATTTGACTTTTTCTTGTTTCTTGAGGTGTGCTTGTATTGCTATGAACTTTCCCTTAGGACTGCTTTTACTGTGTCCCACAGGTTTTGGGTTGTTGTGTTTTCATTTTCATTCATTTCTATGCAAATTTTGATTTCTTTTTGATTTCTTCTGTGATTTGTTGGTTATTCAGCAGGGTGTTGTTCATCCTCCATATGTTGGAATTTTTAATAGTTTTTCTCCTGTAACTGAGATCTAATCTTACTGCATTGTGGTCAGAAAAGATGCTTGGAATGATTTCTATTTTTTTGAATTTACCAAGGCTAGCTTTATGGCCCAGGATGTGATCTATCCTGGAGAAGGTTCCATGTGCGCTTGAGAAAAAGGTGAAATTCATTGTTTTGGGATGAAATGTCCTATAGATATCAATTAGGTCTAACTGGTCTATTGTATCGTTTAAAGTTTGTGTTTCCTTGTTAATTTTCTGTTTAGTTGATCTATCCATAGGTGTGAGTGGGGTATTAAAATCTCCCACTATTATTGTGTTATTGTTAATTTCTCCTTTCATACTTGTTAGCATTTGTCTTACATACTGCGGTGCTCCGTGTTGGGTGCATATATATTTATAATTGTTATATCTTCTTCTTGGATTGATCCTTTGATCATTATGTAGTGACCTTCTTTGTCTCTTTTCACAGCCTTTGTTTTAAAGTCTATTTTATCTGATATGAGTATTGCTACTCCTGCTTTCTTTTGGTCCCTATTTGCATGGAAAATCTTTTTCCAGCCCTTCACTTTCAGTCTGTATGTGTCCCCTGTTTTGAGGTGGGTCTCCTGTAGACAACATATGTAGGGGTCTTGTTTTTGTATCCATTCAGCCAGTCTTTGTCTTTTTTTGTTGGGGCATTCAACCCATTTACGTTTAAGGTAATTACTGATAAGTATGATCCGTTGCCATTTACTTTATTGTTTGGGGTTTGAATTTATACACCATTTTTGTGTTTCCTGTCTAGAGAATATCTTTTAGTATTTGTTGGAGAGCTGGTTTGGTGGTGCAGAATTCTCTCAGCTTTTGCTTGTCTGAGAAGCTTTTGATTTCTCCTTCATACTTGAATGAAATCCTTGCTGGGTACAATAATCTGGGCTGTAGGTTATTTTCTTTCATCATTTTAAGTATGTCTTGCCATTCCCTCCTGGCTTGAAGAATTTCTATTGAAAGATCAGCTGTTATCCTTATGGGAATTCCCTTGTGTTTATTTGTTGTTTTTCCCTTGCTGCTTTTAATATTTGTTCTTTGTGTTTGATCTTTGTTAATTTGATTACTATGTGTCTTGGGGTGTTTCACTTTTGGGTTTATCCTGTTTGGGATTCTCTGGGTTTCTTGGACTTGGGTGATTATTTCCTTCCCCAGTTTAGGAAGTTTTCAACTATTATCTCCTCAAGTATTTTCTCATGGTCTTTCTTTTTGTCTTCTTCTTCTGGAACCCCTATGATTCGAATGTTGTAGCATTTAATATTGTCCTGGAGGTCTCTGAGATTGTTCTCATTTCTTTTAATTCGTTTTCTTTTATTCTCTCTGATTCATTTATTTCTACCATTCTATCTTCTAATTCACTAATCCTATCTTCTGCCTCTGTTATTCTACTATTTGTTGCCTCCAGAGTGTTTTTAATTTCATTTATTGCATTATTCATTATATATTGACTCTTTTTATTTCTTCTAGGTCCTTGTTAAACCTTTCTTGCATCTTCTCAATCCTTGTCTCAAGCTATTTATCTGTGATTCCATTTTAATTTCAAGATTTTGGATCAATTTCACTATCATTATTCGGAATTCTTTATCAGGTAGATTCCCTATCTCTTCCTCTTTTGTTTGGTTTGGTGGGCATTTATCCTGTTCCTTTATCTGCTGGCTATTCCTCTGTCTCTTCATCTTGTTTAAATTGCTGAGTTTGGGGTGTCCTTTCTATATTCTGGCAGTTTGTGGAGTTCTCTTTATTGTGGCTTTTCCTCGCTGTGTGTGGGTTTGTACAGGTGGCTTGTCAAGGTTTCCTGGTTAGGGAAGCTTGTGTCGGTGTTCTGATGGGTGGAGCTGTATTTCTTCTCTTTGTTCAGTCGCACTGTGGGGAGGCAGGGAGGGATGCTGCAAACAAATAACACTGGCGTGCGCTCGCAGTGCCTCAACCACACTGGGTCTGCCCCCGCTCACGGCGCGTGTAGACTCCCTGCCCACACTGCTCGGGCTCTAGGTTGTTCCGCCGGGAACAATCCAAGGCTGGCCCTGGGTTGCATGTACCTCCCAGGTCCAAGCCGCTCAGGTTCAGGCACTCGGGTAGTCCTCAGAGGCGCAGACTCAGTTGGGCCTGAGTTTTGTGCTCTTCCCAGGTCCGAGCAGCTCAAGTGATGAGGTGTTTGGCGAGCGCCAATGCTGCGACTTATCACCTCCCCGCCACTCGGTTATCAGGGTGTAAAACCGGCGCACCTTCTCAGGCAGATGTTAACCGTCCAGACCCCCAAAAAGTTTTAGTTAGCAAAGAAGCCTGCTTACAGTTTTATAGATAATGTCTCTCTGGGGCTGCGATTGCCCCCTTCCGGCTCTGGCTGCCTGTCACCGGAGGGGGAAGGTCTGCAGCCGGCTCTCTCTGTTCAATTCTTTGTTCCATGCGCGGGCCTGGAGGTCTTAGGTTAGGGCTGGCTTTTTGCGTGGTAGATATCCCACAGTCTGGTTTGCTAGCCCAAATTATTTCGCTCAGATAGTGCTCAGGGTATTCAGGCCAGATTCTTACTCTAAGCGATGCAGCCCGCGCTGCGCCTCCCTGCCCAGCCCCCGCTTGCTAATGGCGTGTGCAGGCGTCTGCACTGCTTCTCCGCTGGGGGAGTTACCATAGGACTCGCAATCTTCGAGTTTTAATTGTTTATTTATTTTTTCTTCCTGTTATGTTGCCCTCTGTGCTTCCAAAGCTCGGCACAGATTCGGCAGTGAGAAGGTTTCCTGGTGTTTGGAAACTTCTCTCTTTTTAAGACTCCCTTCCCGGGACGGAACTCCGTCCCTCCCTCTTTTGTCTCTTTTTTTGTCTTTTATATTTTTTCCTACCTCCTTTCGAAGAGTTGGATTGCTTTTCTGGGTGCCTGATGTCCTCTGCCGGCATTCAGAAGTTGTTTTGTGGAATTTACTCGACGTTTAAATGCTCTTTTGATGAATTTGTGGGGGAGAAAGTGTTCTCCCCATCCTACTCCTCCACCATCTTGGCTCCTCCAGTAATGTATTTTAAAATTGTGCCTTTCCTCTCTAATTTTTGTTGCTCACTTCATTATGAGCACACAGTAAGCTTAGCAAAATTAAAATAACTATTAAACCACAATCATTTTTTTCTAGTAAAAAGAGTAAAATTAAAACTTTACAACAATACCTTATCTTTTCTAGCAGCTCCCTCCACCCCAAAAAAAGCCCTCTTTATTTCAAATACATTGTCTCATTTTAGAAAAAGATTATTAGATAAGAAAAGCTTATAGTATTATATTTATTGTTGCATTCAACCAGATAGTCTCAGGTGTTTCTTCAGGAAGATGAAAAAAGACTATTGTTTGTAACATACTTTACTACTTCAATACTACTTTAGACTTGTAACTATAATTCTTCAAAAAGATAAGGTGTCATGGCAAACACACTCTCAAAGTCTTTATTTAAAGAAATTGACATTTGTATGAAACATAAACATATTCATTTTTAAAAAGAACAGTTTTGCATTTTTCCCCTTAGGAAACGTTTAAGTGATAGTTTTGCATAAAAAGCAAAGATAACCTGGAGAAAATATGCTTAGTTGGTATGATTCGTAGAAATGAACACTTTACTGGAATTATCAAAAATTGTTTCAATGCACCATTCAACTTCACATGTTTTGCTGTTCCAAAATTTCATCAATTAATATCATGACAGTTTAATGAGAAAATGCTATACCCAGCATACACTGGCAACAGAGATGCAGCGATGTGTCTCCTACCTGTAGACCTACAGTTCCTTCGTTCATCAGTTTTGAAGAATACATCCTATGACTTAATGGGGGGAAAAAGACTTAATGACATTTACAACATTGTTATATTAACAATTTCTGACATTTGTATATGAAATGATCTTAAGAATTCTTTTACTTGTCAATGAGCCTATGTAACAATGAAAAAAAAAATCACAGCGACTCTTATGGTAAGATTGGGAATTCCTTCACACTTGTATGTGAAGAGGAATTGGGATTTATTTTTCTTTCAACTGATCTGTTGTTTTTCACTAGGCTCCATGAAAATGGGTGGAAAGTTGCTGTGTGGGTACAGATACAAAATTCAGTGCCACCTCATAGATTTTATCCAGTGGCAACATATAAATAGTCAAGTTGAGTTATGGCTCACCTGTTATGCCACCCCCAGGGCTTTGACTGGGCTTCCCTTGTGGCTCAGCTGGTAAACAATCCGCCTGCAACGTGGGAGACCTGGGTTGGATCCCTGGGTTGGGAAGATCCCCTGGAGAAGGGAAAGGCTACCCACTCCAGTATGCTAGTCTGGAGAATTCCATGAACTGTATAGTCCCTGGGGTCACAAAGAGTCAGACACGACTGAGTCACTTTCACTTTCAGTCCTATGAGTACATGTGGGAGTTGGCCATGCCCACAAGAGATTATCCCCTAGATTGGATGGGGGAAATGAGAATGCTTTCCTCCTTTACTCCTATCTCTTTATCTTCCCATTTTCTTTGAGTACAGAGAGATTACTTTCTCTTTTGTTACCTGATTTTTTCAAATTGCTGATCATTACCCCATACTCACCAGGACAAGATATTAATTTGATAGGTAGTTGTTATTTTTTTTAATGAAAAAGAATGAAAAATATCAAAATATATTGTAAAGTAGAAAAGTGCATGTGTATTATTTGGGGTACTTCATGTGTGTGTGTGTGTTAGTCACTCAGTCTTTTTCCAACTTTTTTACACACTGTCACTGACACCTTTTTAAGGACAGAATATAGGGTGCACCCAGGTAGCACTCACCCCACTCCAGTACTCTTGCCTGGAGAATCCCAGGGACGGAGGAGCCTGGTAGGAGCGTGTCTATGGGGTCGCACAGAGTCGGACACGACTGAAGCGACTTAGCAGCAGCAGCAGCAGCAGATAGCACTAGTGCTCTCAGACGAGGCCAAAATAGCTAACTCTTTCTCAACACGGCTGCCAATGTGAGAGGTTGGGGAAAGAGTGTGCATACCACGTTGCTGCCCCAAACAGCCACTTGGTGTCCCACCTAGCTGTGTTGGCTATGTATAGAAGCCTGCAGGATTCATAAAACCTTCAACTACCATGCCCCCAGTACATGTGTGCTCTTGGATAGATGCTTGTCATAGTTTTGGAAGCTGGGATAATTATCTTGCAGAGTATTTATGAAAATCCATGGAGAAATGAAGCCAGAGTACTAAACCACTGAAGTATTGGGTTGGCCAAAACACTCATTTGGGTTTTTCCAGAAAATGGTACGGAAAATCCAGAATGAATTTTTTGGTCAACCCAATAGAATAAATGACAGCAATTCTTGATAACTAAATTTTGTATTTGCTGCCTTCATTGCTATTTTATATGCTCTCAGTTGACCTTCTCCTCTACCTAAATGGACCCTCAGTTTTCTTTTAATCACTTAGTGCATTAGATGCAAATAGCTTAGGTATCCTTGACTTGCTTCCTCAGAAAGTCAATATTCTTCCAGTATCTTTCCTTTTATACAGGCAATACTCCAGCCTCCAGCAGAACTGACCTTAGAAGTTGTATTACGGTCCCACTGTTTGATTTGAACTGAACTAGATAGAGTTCTTTGTCTCCAAATAGCTCTCTTCCCATTTGTATAATATTAAAACTATTCCACTGTTACAATTGGAATCTTGAGTTTAGGTCTTAAGGGTATTTAGAATTTTAACAGTAATATTGGGTTGTGCAGGCTTTCCAACAGACTATTAAACAGATGAGGAAACAAAAACCCAAAAAAGTTAGGTAACTTTCCCAAGCTTATACATATCAATTCCTATACCATTACTTTTATAGATCAGGAAGTGGAAATGAGGAGAGGTGAAATCGCTCAGGTCTTATATCAAAATGTAAATATACTCAGAACAAACTATGAATCAAGCAATAAAATCCACAGCCTGACGTAAAATCTGTACCTGAAGTTGGAAGTAAAACCTAATGGGAGTGTATTTTGTAAATATTAAACTGATGCATTTTTATTCCTCCATTAAATCATGTTTACTGGCAGCCTTAAATTTCCAAAGCGAGGCTCAAAGCTTATTTCTCAAGGGAAGAAGAGCAAGGATACGGGCCAAAGCAAAAAGTCCAGTAGTCGCCTTTGCAATTCAAACCTGAACTTCTCAGTCTCTCCAACAATACCTTAGTCGTGCAAGCCAGATGTCAGAAAAGAAAAGAATTTTCTAAGTTATTTTATTTCACTCTTTCATAACTAAAGAGGCTTGTTTGATGGACTTGATTATACACTACTGTAAGGGAGAACATATCCAGATCAAAAGAGAAAGTGGAGGAAGCTGGATCCTTAGGGTCCTGGTGAAAAATGTAAAATTGAGGAATTGGAAGCAAAGCAGGAAAGTCAAGCACCAAGGCCCTGGTTTGCCCTCACTTAACTCCAAATATGTCTGGTACCAAGAAGGGGGAAATTGCATCATTTGACTCATCTCTTCCTGAATGTGTACCTTTCGCTGTGTAACACTGCAGTGCCTGCCCCTGTGGACAGTATGCTTCTTTTTTAAAAAATTAATTTTTATTGGAGTATAGTTGCTTTATAATGTTATGTTAGTTTCTACTAACATAGAAACATTTATGTATAACATTTAACATTTCTGTATAACAAAATGAATCAGTCATACATATAAACATAACCGCCCCTACCTTTTTGGATTTCCTTCCCATTCAGGTCAGTACAGTGCACTAAGCAGAGTTCCTTGTTATACAATATGTTCTCATCAGTAATCTATTTTATATATTGTATAAATAGTGTATATGCGTCAATCCCAATCCAAGCTCAACCAATGACTTGCTTTGGCCAGTAAACTGAGGCAAACACAGCAGCAAGCCAGTTCAGAGCCTAAACTTTAAGGAGACTTCCTGCCCCTGCTTGTTCTCTTTTGCCTTTCTGATTGCCATGAGCACATGCTCAGGCCAGGCTACTGAGGATGAGAAACACGTGGAACAAAGCTGAGTTGCCTTGCACCAGTCAAAACAGCTTAGAGCGGTGACCACCAGGTATCCGCCACCCAGGCAAGTGAGGTCAGCCAAGGTCAGTACAGCTGCCTTGCCGATCTCCAGCTGACTCTAGACAAGTAAACAGTACATATCTAACTCATGTGCCTGTAAAAGTGAAAGTGTTAGTCTCTCAGTCATATCCAAGGACTGCAGCCCACCAGGTTCCTCTGCCCATAGGATCTCCAGGCAAGAATACTGGAATGCCATTCTCTTCTCCAGGGCATCTTCTCAATCCAGGGATCCAACCTGGGTCTCCTGCATCTCAGGCAGATTCTTTACTGTCTGAGTCACCAGGGGAGCCCATGTGCCTCTAAGCCTCTTTGATTATTTGTTACAGAGCTTTATTTTAGTAAAAGCTAACTGGTATATGGTTTTAAAACATGAAAATAGGTACAATAGAAGCGGTATGCTTTCTCAGGAGTAATAGATGGAGGTCGTTAACCTAGAGAAGTTATCCAATACGGTTTGAGGCAATGGGAGCAGCTGGACAAGGGATGTAGACAAGTCTGATTCAGATCTCGTGGTTCCTTATTGCTTGCATGTGACATGCAAAGACTGGGGTGTGCCCAAATGACATGGTGAGGGGAAGCAGAAGTGACGAGAGGGCCAATGGATAAGAGGAATTTCAGGGGCAACACGGGGAAACCAACATATTGTTTAGCAAGTCAGACTCATCCAGGTGCATGTAGCATCATGGCACCAGTCTAGGGAGGACTTTGGAGATCCATGGGGAGTTTTTCAAACTAGTTTGAACTTTCCAGGATCTTTACCTCAAAGCAGCATAAAGTGATTATCAGATTGTTAATGAAAAGAGCTGTTTACTATCTCATCTAAAATTTCAGTTGGCAAAAGCACTCTTAACCCAATATGCTGTCTGAACTCTTTCCAGGTCCCCCCATGGGATAATGATGGTACTGCTGAGGGCATCTCTACACTCCCCATTTCAATTATCCCTTCCTTTAAGATGCATCGGGACTTCCCTTGTGGCTCAGACGGTAAAGCATCTGCCTACAATGCCGGAGACCTGGGTTCAATCCCTGGGTCAGGAAGATCTCCTGGAGAAGGAAATGGCAACCCACTCCAGTATTCTTGCCTGGAAAATCCCGAGAGAGGAGCCTGGTAGGCTACAGTCCATGGGGTCGCTAAAAGTCGGACATGACTGAGTGACTTCACTTTCACTTTAAGATTCATCACTAGAGAAAGACTTGCATTCTATAATTTGAAATCAGAAGACAAAAAAACTTCTGAAACTGGGGTTACACAAAGGTGTGATATCACATAGCCAGAAAAAGGAAATGGAGGTACAGCAAACAAAATTTTAACTTACTCAAAAATTTGTCTCTTACCCTTAGATTGTGTTTATGCTAAGATATCTCAGTCACGTCCAGCTCTTTGCGACCCTATAGACTATAGCCCACCAGGCTCCTCTGTCCATGGGATTTTTCAGACAAGAATACTGGAGTGAGCTGCTATTTCCTTCTTCAGGGGATCTTCCTGAGCCCTGGGGAAGGGATCAAACTCATGTCTCTTGGGTCTCCTGCATTGGCAAGTAGGTTCTTTACCTGTACCACCTGGGAAGCCCACCCTAAGATGATCTTTTCTAAATTATGTTCTAGAAGGAGACTGCATCATGAATATAAAACAAGTAAAAAGTAAACCAAAATCCTTACAGCCAAACAATATGGAACTCCACCATGATAAGATAAATAAAACAAGTAAAAAGTAAACCAAAATCCTTACAGCCAAACAATATGGAACTCCACCATGATAAGATAAGGTGTGCAGTGTGTCTCTTGAAATTTACATCTTAAAGACTATCAGATGCTTTGCTATTTTTTTAAATTTATTTAATTTTAAATGGCTTATTTCAACACAGAATTGTCTTTTCATAAAATAAAAACACTCATTAAAAGTCCATACAGCCTGTCTTAGGAACTTTGCCTTGATGGATCTACATTGTCCTAAGAGTCCGGCCTATTCGCTATATACTTTACTAATAAATGTATACTATGTCCATCTCTATGGAAGAAGCAGAGTTGTTTGAAATAATGGATTCTCTTTCACTCAAGATAAGATCAGAGTATTAACTATAATTCTCTTTTGGTCCATGATTAATGAAAACAGGATTATAAAAGGTGCTAAAATTTCAGTTCAGTTCAGTCCGGTCTCTCAGCTGTGTCCGACTCTTTGCAACCCCATGGACTGCAGCTTGCCAGGCCTCCCTGTCCATCGCCAACTCCCAGAGTTTACTCAAACTCATGTCCATTGAGTCAGTGATGCCATTCAACCATCTCATCCTCTGTCGTCCCCTTCTCCTCCTGCTTTCAATCTTTCCCAGCATTAGGGTCTTTTCCAGTGAGTCAGTTCTTCGCATCAAGTGGCCGAAGTATTAGAGTTTCAGCTTCAGCATCAGTCCTTCCAGTGAATATCCAGGACTTACTTCCTTTAGGATGGACTTGCAGTCCAAGGAACTCTCAAGAGTCTTCTTCAACACCACAGATCAAAAGCATCAATTATTTGGTGCTCAGCTTTCTTTATAGTCCAACTCTCACATCCATACACGACTATTGGAAAAACCACAGCTTTGACTAGATGGAGCTTTGTTGGGAAAGTAATGTCTCTGCTTTTTAATATGCTGTCTAGGTTGGTCATAACTTTTCTTCCAAAGAGCAACTGTGTTTTAATGTCATGGCTGCAGACACTGTCTGCAGTGATTCTGGAGCCCAAGAAAAGAAAGTCTATCACTGTTTCCACTGTTTCCCCATCTATTTCCCATGAAGTGATGGGACCAGATGCCATGCTCTTAGTTTTATGAATGTTGTGTTTTAAGTGAACTTTTTCACTCTCGTCTTTCACCTTCATCAAGAGGCTCTTTAGTTCTTCTTCACTTTCCGCCATAAGGGTGGTGTCATCTGCATATCTGAGGTTATTGATATTTCTACTGGCAATCTTGATTCCAGCTTGTGCTTCATCTAGCCCAGCATTTCTCATGATGTACTCTGCACATAAGTTAAATAAGCAGGTTGACAATATACAGCCTTGACATACTCCTTTCCCTATTTGGAACCAGGCTGTTGTTCCATGTCCAGTTCTAACTGTTGCTTCCTGACCTACATACAGATTTCTCAAGAGGCAGGTCAGGTGGTCTGGTATTCCCATCTCTTTCAGAATTTTCCAGAGTTTGTTGTGATCCAAACATATTGGCATAGTCAATAAAGCAGAAGTAGATGTTTTCCTGAAACTCTCTTGCTTTTTCCATGATCCAACAGTTGTTGGCAATTTGATCTAAATGCTAAAGTTTAAATAATTGTTTAGAATTGTTTTAATGACACTTTTTTTAAATTCTTTAAGCCTTCTTGGCATTATTTCCACCTTTTAAATTGCTTCTGACTTTTAAAGGAGAAATCAAGCTAACAAGCAAAATAATTAAATTGATACTTTAGAATTCTGATACCAGAATGGTCCTTTCTTATACTTAAACAATGAAATCTGCAAGCTCTGCTTTCTGGAGTTGCCATATGCAAAGTTGGATGAGAAAACATTTCATGAGTGCTGTAAATCTTTTATAGTAAGGAAATGATTTTTGTGGGGGAAAAGTAGAAGGAAGAGAAGGCAGAGAAGACCCTGTATTTTTCTGGCCTGTAGTAGTATTAGTCCTCAGTTGTATCCCAACTGTAGAGACCTCATGGACTGCAACCCACCAGGTTGTTCCATCCATGGGATTTTCCAGGCAAGAATACTAGAGTGAGTTCCCATGCCCTCCTCCAGGACACCTTTCTGATTCAGGGATCGAACTCCTGCATTGCAGGCAGGTTCTTTACCATCTTGAGCCACTAGGGAAGTGAAAATGCTGATTTATTCTGGATGGAGCTCCTACAGCAAATGTGTCTAACTCCCTTCCTTAATAATGGCCCTTTCTATGAAGGAGAGATGAGGAATAGATAGTTGTCGGAAGTTTTGATAGTAAAAGAGCTTCCCTGAGAGCTCAGTTGGTAAAGAATCCGCCTGCAATGCAGGAGACCCGGGTTCAATTCCTGGTCAGGAAGATCCACTGGAGAAGGGATAGGGCACCCACTCCAGTATTCATGGGTTTCCCTGATGGCTCAGCTGGTAAAGAATCCAGCTGCAATGCGGGAGATCTGGATTTGATCCCTGGGCTGGGAGATCCCCTGGAAAAAGGAAAGGCTACCCACTCCAGTATTCTGGCCTGGAGAATTCCATGGAGTGTATAATTCACGGGGTTGCAAAGAGTCAGACATGACTAAGCAACTTTCACTTCACTTCACTTGATAGTAGAGGGTAACTACACCTTTGGGGAAAATTCTTTTCTTGGCTTTATTATGCAAACAAATCATTTACTATGATAAAGTTTACATTACTTTTTAATATTTTGAAATAGCCATAGCTCTGACCAATAATCATCTTAAGATGAAATCATAGTTTTATTTTTGGAATCACTTTTCTTTTTTAAAGTTTGACTTCTGTGTTCTGGCTTTTAAAATAATGTTTTTTTAAAAGTGTGCTAGAGAATTTGCCTTTCTTAGTGAGGTGAACAAAACTATTTGTTTTAATTAAAAACTTTTGCTGCTGCTAAGTCACTTCAGTCGTGTCTGACTCTGTGTGACCCCATAAACGGCAGCCCACCAGGCTCCACTGCCCCTGGGATTCTCCAGGCAAGAACACTGGAGTGGGGTGCCATTTCCTTCTCCAAGTTAAAAGCTTTTAGTAATGATCAAATGACTAAAGGCGATTACTCAAGGAAAAAAAAAATGGTTCTGCACGGAATAAGGAAATACTGTTTAGCCACAAATCACTGCAACCTCCCAAAAAAACTAGATCACTGAGTCAAGAAACTTTCTGAATATCTTCAGTGAGACCCTCCACATTTTGAGAACAGCAACTGAGGAGAATCCTGGTCTTTCTATTCTACTGGTAAAAAGTTGACTAAATGGCTCGCTGAGGAGGATTAATTTAAACATGTGGGTGAGTCTGCACTTAATAGGGCTGCAGAGCCCCTTTCTGAAGTGGGAAAAAAATTCACAGCATGTGGATTATCCCTATGAGAACAGAAATCACTCCATATACCATCCTCAAGTATATGGCCTAAATCTGGGCACAGGAAATTTGAAAAATCTCAGGCGAGCAGAGCTAGGGTGTCAGGGTATGACATGTCCATTATCCTTTGAGCTGAGCTTTTTTCACCCTTATTCTCTCAAGCTTTAGGAAAGTAGCTAGAAGATGAAATAAGTAGATTTTAAACAACAATTTGGAAGGGCCCCAAAAAGCCTGGTCTCAGTTACGGAGGGAAGAGAACCTAGGCAGGGCCAGCCTAAGGCATACTTAACACCAGTTAGGTAACAGGGCTCCCATGAAGAGATGCAGCACCATCAATTGCGGTGATCATCCAATCATAAACCTGATCCCAACCAATCATGAACACATAATATTATTAATAATAGTAATGAAAATCAACCTCAGTTGCCTCTTGGACCGGATGCCCTATGTAATAACCAAGCTGTACAAAGATATCTGGTAACTCTGGAGTCAAAAGGGAAGTTACATTATATTGGAGTTAATATGATGACTTAGTGCAGAAAAGCCATCTAACTATGAGCTGGATAAATAGAAAATTTTTGGCACCTATGTATGCATAATGTGACAAAGATGAAAGACGAGAACAGTTTGCAAGATTCAGACTGATAATTCAACCTAGAAGAAAACCACAGGTAGAAGAACATTTCACAAAATTGCTTTACATTATGGGGCTTCCCTGGTGGCTTAGATGGTAAAGAACTGCCTGCGATGCAGAAGACCCAGGTTCAATCCCTGGGCTGAGAAGAAAACCAAAAATAGAAGAAAATTTCACAAAGTTGCTTTACACTATAGAAATATGTAACAAAACCATGAATTCAATAAAATAAGAATTCAAACACAAAATTATAATACAACAGAATAAAATGATAAGAGAAATTGAATACTGAAGGAAACGAAGACAAAAAGACATCATTATGGAACTAATATATAAATTAGGATCAGAAAGGGAAGGAGCAGATTGACAAAAATCATAGGGATGGCCTATAAAACCTGGAGAATCACTGACAGAGGAAAGAACAGGACCAAGGACTGCTTACCTGTAGCCCTCCAAACATAGAGGTGAGAAAGAGACAAAACTAAGAAAAGAGGCTGAGAAGAAGGGATGTGTGATTTAGCAAAAAATCTAAAGGTGTGTTGAGCTAGTGAGCAGCAGGGAGGGATCCACTGTGTTAGTTCCTACTGAAAGGCCGCAAAAGAAGAAACCTGAGAATTGATCATTCAGTTCAGTGATGTTGAGGTCACCAGTGGTGGCGTTGGTTTTGGTTTCCTTGGCAGCAGATTTTAAACAAGAACTGGAGAGGACAGAGTTCATTTGAGAAGTGCAGGAATGCCAACAGTGGAGCAGGGACATGGCGTGAAGAAGAGAAGAGAAAGCAGCCAATCAGTGTGCATTATTGAGCAATATGTGACAACTGGAGCTCCATTCCACAAGAAAACTCGGGGGAGGAGTATAAAACACAGCTCAGAATTATTCCATCCAAGAGGCAGGAGGTTATGGTATTTTACACCCACCATGGGCTTCCCTGGTGGCTCAGCGGTGAAGAACTTGCCTGCAGTGCTGGAGATGTGGGTTCGATCCTTGGGTCGGGAAGATTCCCTGGAGGAGGAAATGGCAATCCACTCCAGCACTCTTGCCTGGGAAATCCCATGGAAAAATGAGCCTGGTGGGCTACAGTCCATGGTGTTCCAGAGTCTGACTGGATTTGGCGACTAAACCACCAAACCATCACCAAGAATTAGTTAATACTGTGGAGGATGAGGAGGGGGAGTATGGAGGATGTTAATTTCCTGATGTTTCTCACCTCCTTCTCACATACATGTGACTTTCTGAGTATCTGGAAAGACTCTCAGGCAGAGATGCTGATCCTGGGAGTTTTGGGGCTGACCTTCAGCACAGAGAAATGATAAAGATCTGAAGGGTGTAAGTGGGGCACTACAGTGGCTGTGATAAGAGCACTCTTGGTAGCGTGGTGATGATCGTAAAAGCCTGACAGGAGTGGTTTGAGAGACAGCGGCAAGAGGAGAAACTGATGACATGAGTATAGGCAACTCTTTCAAGAGTAATTCTGCTGAAAAGGCAGCAAAAAAAAATGGTGGGGCTGAGAGAAGCTTTAACAAAATAATACCAATTTTAACACTTCAACAGACAGTATTGATCTAGTAGAAAGCAAGAAACTGATGCTGTATAAGAGAGTGGGGAGATTTACAGGAGTGATGACGAGTAAAACAGAGGATGGACTCTGACCCACAAAGGCAGGCATTGGTTTTAGACAGGAGCAGACAGGAAGGTGGAGGAAGAGAATTCAGATGCTTGGAGGTGGGTCTCGGGATGGAGGAAGTCTGTAGCGCTTCTTATCTGATTGCTTTACTTTTCATTTTTTAATGAACAGAGGAAGGCCATCAGCTGAGAGTGAAAATGGGAAATGTATAGTTTGGGGTTTTGGAGAAAGGAAAAGGTACAGAATAGTTATTGAGAGCAATGGGAGTGTGAACTGAGTAAGAATGTACAGTATGTCTGCCTGGCAAGTTAGGGACCCATTTGTGATTCATGGTCATGAAGTAACATAAATTAAAAATTATATATATATATATATATACATTTTCCAGCATGATCAGTTATCAGAATGAAAAAGCAGGAATAGAAGAGCTAAAGGTACTAATGTGCTGGAACTGACTTATGCTTGAGCTAATGTTGAAAGCTTGAAATTGACCATGGTGAGATTATTTACAACAGAGACATTGGCAAATGTTCCATATCAGTGTTTTTTGTTTTATTTTGCTTTGCTTTTGTTTTTCCTTGGATACCTGGCTATTAAATATTTATAACCTCTATTTGCTTAGAGGTTATATATAAGACCCATTCTGTGCTTTCTTTTTGTTTACCCTTAAGATAACTTTTCTTAAGAATTAATACCCAGAGGTACAGTTTGTACTTAGTAAACTCCTATTTAGTGATACACAACCAGAATCAAGAAAAATTTGTTAAAAATGTCAATGCCCTAAAATTCCATATATTAGGTCTTACTCTTTCAATAATTTGTGGCAGAGACAGAACCACAGGAATATTCCTGCAAGTGTGTCTAGCAAGAAATGGTGTTCTGTACTAGAAATCAAAAAGAAGGGGACATTCTAAGGAACCCTTTGTCTTAATTGTTGTTGCTGTTTAGTTGCTAAGTCGTGTCCAACTCTCTTGTAACCCCCTGGACTGTAGCCTGCCAGGCACCTCTGTCTATGGGATTTCCCAAGGCAAGAATACTGGAGTGGGTTGCATTTCCTTCTCCAGGAGATCTTCCCAAACCAGGGATTGAACCCACATCTCTTATGTCTCCTGCATTGGCAGACAGATTCTTTGCCACTGAGCCATTGTCTTATGTTACTTTTTCTTAATCTTCTCAGTCTCCTAGCCATTCTACAGTCCTTGGGGTGGCAGGGAATCTTTGTTGATGATAGTTAGATACCCCAGTTCAGTTCAGTTCAGCCGCTCAGTCGTGTCCCACACTTTGTGACCCAATGGACTGCAGCACGCCAGGCCTCACTGTCCATCCCCAACCCGGACTTTACCCAAACTCATATCCATTGCGTCAGCAATGCCTTCCAACCATCTCATCCTCTGTCATCCCCTTCTCCTCCTGTCCTCAATCTATCCCAAAATCAGGGTCTTTTCAAATGAGTCAGTTCTTCAGATCAGGTGATCAAAGTATTGGAGTTTCAGCTTTAGCATTAGTCCATCCAATGAATATTCAGGACTGATTTCCTTTAGAATGGACTGGTTGTATCTCCTTGCAGTTCAAGGGACTCTCAAGAGTCTTCACCAACACCACAGTTCAAAAGCATTGATTCTTCGGTGCTCAGCTTTCTTTATAGTCCACCTCTAACATCCATACATGACCACTGGCAAAACCATAGCCTTGACTAGACGGACCTTTGTTGGCAAAGTAATGTCTCTGCTTTTCAATATGCTGTCTAGGTTGGTCATAACTTTCCTTCCAAGGAGCAAGTATCTTTTAATTTCATGGCTGCAATCATATTCTGCTGTGATTTTGGACCCCCCCAAAAATAAAGTCTGACATTGTTTCCACTGTTTTCCCATCTATTTGCCATGAAGTGATAGGACTAGATGCCATGATCTTCGTTTTCTGAATGTTGAGCTTTAAGCCAACTTTTTCACTCTCCACTTTCACTTTCATCAAGAGGCTTTTTAGTTCCTCTTCACTTTCTGCCATAAGGGTGGTGTCATCTGCATATCTGAGGTAACTGATATTTCTCCCGGCAATCCTGATTCCAGTTTATGCTTCATCCAGCCCAGAGTTTCTCATGATGTATTCTACATATAAGTTAAGTAAGCAGGGTGACAATATACAGCCTTGATGTACTCCTTTTCCTATTTGGAACAAGTCTGATGTTCCATGTCCAGTTCTAACTGTTGCTTCCTGACCTGCATACAGATTTCTCAAGAGGCAGGTCAGGTGGTCTGGTATTCCCATCTCTTTCAGAATTTTCCAGAGTTTGTTGTGGTCCACAGTCAAAGGATTTGGCATGGTCAATAAAGCAGAAATAGTTGTTTTTCTGGAACTCTCTTGCTTTTTCAATGATCCAGCAGATGTTGGCTATTTGTTCTCTGGTTCCTCTGCCTTTTCTAAAACCAGCTTAACATCTGGAAGTTCACGGTTCACGTATTGCTGAAGCCTGGCTTGGAGAATTTTGAGCATTACTTTACTAGCGTGTGAGATGAGTGCAATTGTGCGGTAGTTTGAGCATTCTTTGGCATTGCCTTTCTTTGGGATTGGAATGAAAACTGACCTTTTCCCGTCCTGTGGCCACTGCTGAGTTTTCCAAATTTGCTGACATATTGAGTGCAGCATTTTCACAGCATCATCTTTCAGGATTTGAAATAGCTCAACTGGCATTCCATCACCTCCACTAGCTTTGTTCATAGTGATGCTTACTAAGGCCCACTTGACTTCACATTCCAGGATGTGAAGTCCTGGCTCAACAGGCTCTAGGTGAGTGATCACACCATCATGATTATCTGGGTCATGAAGATCTTTTTTGTACAGTTCTTCTATGTATTCTTGCCACCTCTTCTTAATATCTTCTGCTTCTGTTAGGTCCATACCACTTCTGTCCTTTATCGAGCCTATCTTTGCATGAAATGTTCCCTTGGTATCTCTAATTTTCTTGAAGAGATCTCTAGTCTTTCCCATTCTATTGTTTTCCTCTATTTCTTTGCACTGATCAATGAGGAAGGCTTTCTTATCTCTCCTTGCTATTCTTTGGCACTCTGCATTCAAATGGGTATATATTTCCTTTTCTCCTTTGCTTTTCACTTCTCTTCTTTTCACAGCTATTTGTAAGGCCTCCCCAGACAGCCATTTTGCTTTTTTGCATTTATTTTCTATGGGAATGGTCTTGATCCCTGTCTCTGTACAATGTCACGAACCTCATTCCATAGCTCATCAGGCACTCTATCTATCAGATCTAGGCCCTTAAATCTATTTCTCACTTCCACTGTATAATCATAAGGGATTTGATTTAGGTCATACCTGAATGGTCTAGTGGTTTTCCCTACTTTCTTCAATTTAAGTCTGAATTTGGCAGTAAGGAGTTCATGGTCTGAGCCACAGTCAGCTCCTGGTCTTGTTTTTGCTGACTGAATAGAACATCTCCATCTTTGGCTGTAAAGAATATAATCAATCTGATTTTGGAGTTGGCCATCTGGTGATGTCTTTGTCCAAGACAAAGAGTCTTCTCCTGTGTTGTTGGAAAGAGGGTGTTTGCTATGACCAGTGTGTTCTCTTGGCAAAACTCTGTTAGCCTTTGCCCTGATTCATTCTGTACTCCAAGCCAAATTTCCCTTTTACTCCAGGTGTTTCTTGACATCCTACTTTTGTATTCCAGTCCCCTATAATGAAAAGGACATCTTTTTTGGGTGTTAGTTCTAAAAGATCTTGGAGGTCTTCATAGTACCATTCAACTTCAGCTTCTTCAGCATTACTGGTCAGGGCATAGACTTGGGTTACCATGTTATTGAATGGTGTGCTTTGGAAACGAACAGAGATCATTCTGTCGTTTTTGAGATTGCATCCAAGCACTGCATTTCGGACTCTTTTGTTGACTATGATGGCTACCTCATTTCTTCTAAGAGATTCCTGCCCACAATAGTAGATATAATGGTCATCTGAGTTAAATCCACCCATTCCCGTCCATTTTAGTTCGCTGATTCCTAGAATGTTGACGTTCACTCTTGCCATCTCCTGTTTGACCACTTCCAATTTGCTTGATTCATGGACCTAATATTCCAGGTTCCTGTGAAATATTGCTCTTTACAGCATCAGACTTTACTTCCATCACCAGTCACATCCACAACTGGGTGTTGTTTTTGCTTAGACTCTGCCCCTTCATTCTTTCTGGAGTTATTTTTCCACTGAGCTCCAGTAGCATATTGGGCACCTACTGACCTAGGGAGTTCATCTTTCAGTGTCCTATCTTTTTGCTTTTTCATACTGTTCATGGGGTTCTCAAGGCAAGAATACTGGAGTGGTTTGCCATTCCCTTCTCCATTGGACCACATTTTGTCAGAACTCTACCCCATGACCCTCCCATCTTGGGTGGCCCTACACAGCATGGCTTAGTTTCATTGAGTTAGACAAGGCTGTGGTCCGTGTGATTAGATTGACTAGTTTTCTGTTATTGTGGTTTCAGTCTGCCTGCCCTCTGATGCCCTCTCTTAGCGCCTACCATCTTAGTGGGTTTTCTCTTGCTTTGGAGGTGGGGTATCTCTTCACAGCTGTTCCAGCAAAGCGCAATGCACTGTAATTCACAAATATTCCCACTGAAGAGAGTATGCAGTAAAATAAGGAAGCAGGTAGGTGTTATTACAGGGATAACCAATAATCCGCTCTCCTCTGTAATGCAAGTGATTTGAGTAACTTTGTTATTGACAATTTAGTTGACCCCAAACCAAAAATGTATCCATTGGAGCTGAGAATCATTGCTTTAGTATCATTTTCATGTCAAGATCATCAGTGTGAATTCATTTTTTGTAAATTTATTTTAGTGAAGTATAGTTGATTTACTGGTCTGAGTTTTTAAATGTCTTGAAGGGTCATTTGTGCATAGTGAAAACTATGTTCAATTACTTAGCTTTCTAATTAATTGAACTTTTATTAAAATTGTAATTAAAAAAGAAACTAGCTTCTTTTAGGCTTTTAACTACCAAATCTTATTCTACTAGTTATAAAACTAATAAGTAAAGAGCAATTATTTTCTTTTTCTTTGATGAATGTTCAATTAATTCAAATTGAATAGACTAAATTACTTTAAATAATTAATTCCATAGAAAATTTTAATAAATTAGATTTTCTAGAATATTTTAGACTGTGTTTAGAAATTTAATATATTTATTTTTAAGTATTTTATATACTTCCTAATAGCTCAGTATCAAAACTGTCACAAAGAAAATTTTCCTATACATTTAAGACAGTCTTGTGAATATAATAAGATAGGATTGAAAATAAAGTGCATCTCCAGTTTTGAATTTTTTACAAAATTAGTCAACTTATCAGATACAGTTTTAGCTTAAAAGCACAATTTCAAAATTGTACATTTTAATTTCTACTAAAATCCTTTCACTAACCAGATTCAATTAAACATTATAAATCATTTAGACATCAAATCTGAGCTTTAAAGCTAACACCATAACAAAAAAAAAATTATTCCAGACCTTGAACTCAAGATATGGATGATGTTGGGTTAATATATTTCCTTATCTCTTTATTTAATGTAAAACTTCCTGTGGTTGATAAACTTCATAATTATCAAAAGAAGCATACTTACCATTTCAGAGGAGTGAGGGTGACAATTCATGATAATAATATGATTAGTCAAGGGTTAGAAAGTGGGAATAAAAGGCAAGGACATCACACAGGGTGACCATGTGCACCTCAAATCCACATGTTTAGTTCCTTTTCAGAGTCACTACATAATCAGGGGCTTTAAATCCACACTCCCATCTAATTCTTTCACCAGAACATGGTCTAAAATACATAACCTCCATCTCATTACTGCTAGATCAAATTTCATTTTCAAATGTGGGGGATGCATGAGGCTTGAGATATGAAGTTGTATTGCTGTGTTTATCTCATCTCTCTCTGTCCAGACAGTTTCTTCTTATTCCATAGAGCTCTCAGGATTTCCCACAACATAATCTAACATTTTGAATACGTTATTTTCACGAGCTCAATATCCACCAGAGAGATGGCTTCATAAACACTAATTTGCAAAATTTTTAACAATTATGTTTTAATTGTGGTAAAATATATAATATTTGGATGTGAGAGCTGGACTATAAAGAAAGCTGAGCACCGAAGAATTGATGCTTTTGAACTATGGTGTTGGAGAAGACTTTTGAGAATCCCTTGGACTGCAAGGAGATCTAACCAGTCCATTCTAAAGGAAATCAGCCCTGGGTGTTCTTTGGAAGGACTGATGTTGAAGCTGAAACTCCAATATTTCGGCCACTTGACACGAAGAGCTGACTCATTTGAAAAGACCCTGATGCTGGGAAAGACTGAAGGCGAGAGGAGAAGGGGATGACAGAGGATGAGATGGTTGGATGGCATCACCAACTCAATGGACATGAGTTTGAGTAAACTCCAGGAGTTGGTGATAGTGAGGCCTGGCGTGCTGCAGTCCATGGGGTCGCAAAGAATCAGACATGTCTGAGCAACTGAACTGAACTGATATAATATTTTAACCATTTTAAAATATACAATTCTGTTGCATTGACTATGTTCACAATACTGTGCAACCAGTCACCACTATTTATTTCCAGAATATTTTCATTTTCCCAAAGGGAAACTCTCTACTCCTTAAACAAGTAATCATTGTTTTCTTCACCACCATCCCCAGCATACAGTAACTCTATTCTACTGTCTATTCCTATCCTAAATATTTATTTATGTGGAATCACATGATATTTATAATTTTCTGTCTGCTTTATTTCACTTAGTTTAATGTCTCCAATATTCACCCATATTGTAGCAGGTATCATAACTTCTATAATTTTTAAGGTTGAATAATTTTCCATTGTATGCATATAGCACATTTTGTTTAAGCTTTTATCTATTGATGGATGTGGGATTGTTTTTACCTTTGCCTATAGTGCTTCTATGGACATTAGTATAAAGTCCCTGCTTTCAACTGAGTCCTTGCTTTCATCTCTTCATAGGGTATATCCAGAAGTGGAATTATTGGATCTTACAATAATTCTGGGATTTGACTTTTTGAGTAACTGCTATTCTGTTTTTCCACAATGGCTGTATCATTTTACATTTCCACGAGCAACGCATAAGAGTTCTAACTTTTCACATTTTTGTCAACACTTGTTATTTTCTGTTTTGTGTTTGTTTGTTTTTATAATAGCCATTCTAATGCGTGTGAAGTGGTGTATCACTGTGGTTTTAATTTGCATTCCCATAATGACTAGTGATGAACATATTTTCATGTGCTTCAACAATTATATTTGACATAAAAGTGAGTATGATGACAGGGAAAGATAACAATGTATGGAATCTGTATGTCAAAAGACTCAGGTTATAAATACCACTATGGGGCCTTCCTGGGGTGGCTCAGTGGTAGAGAATTCTGCCAATGCAGGAGATGCAGGAGACATAGGTTGGATCCCTGGATTGGGAAGATCCCCTGCAGAAGGAAATGGCAACCGACTCCAGTATTTTTGCCTGGAAAATCCCATGGACAGAGTAGCTTGGTGGGCTACAGTCCATAGAGTCATAAAGAGTCAGACACAACTTAGTTACTGAACACAAGCACAGAGCAATTACCAGTATACAACTTGGAATAATGTATTTAAACTCTTTGAGCCAGAGTGTCTTCACTTAGAACATGAGGGAAATCATACTTATTTTTCAGATCTTAAGGCATGCACTCAAATAATGTCATTATGGTTAGGATTATATAAGAAAATAAATTTAATGTTTCATATCAGGATGCTAGACAGACTGAAAAATTCCATGTGAAATTTTGATTTTTCTGATAGTGAAGAAAATCTATTTCCCAAGTCATTTACCATCACATTAAGGTAGAAATAAAAAGAAGATAGTACTTAAAATAATAAGACTAATGATTATAAAGTTGAATTTTAATGTATAAAAGCTAAAGTGAAATAAAATATTTAATGTCATTTTTCTTAAATAAAACACATCCTACATTTTTTTCTCCCCTTCACTACTCCCAAGAACTTTTGCTTGGTTAAAGTTCTGAGTTAAACAACAAAAGAAATTCTAGGCTTCCTGCAATGGAGGCTTGAACAAAGTCATAAATCTCTAGTTACTGGCATTTTTTTAGTAGCAGACACAAGGGAGAGGTTTATTTGTTTAATAGAGGGGGAGATTAGGTCTGGTTGTGCTGTCTGGACATAGTGATAGATCTAACTCCCAGGGTTATCTAAATGAGGACCATTATTTTGAATAAATTCTTCTCCCATGTCAGAGAAAATGGAGCCCAATCCCCTGTAATATAGACAAAGGAGAGGAAGGACATGGGACTGTCCACTCCTTTTTGGACAGAGATCTGTCACAGGTGAATGGAAGATTGATTAAAACATCCATTTTCTGACTTTCTGCCAAGTTATATCACTTATAGATAAAGAGAACTGGCCAGAAGAGTAATCCAGCTGCAGCCATTAATCACTCATTGCTGCCTCCCCCTTGGTGTTTAAGAACTCCCCTTTAGTGGAAGAGACTGACGGCTATGTAGATTCATGGTACATCTCTTAAAGCAATCAAGTATCAGAAACATAAAAATTCTGTACTCATAACACACTGAGCATATAAGACAGTCACTGAACTAGTCCTTGAAGGAATTAAAAAATACTCTGCAGCCTTTCTGGTTGAGGACAGTCCCTAGGTCGTTCAAGAGAAAAATGAGTGAGCATTCATGGATTCCACTGAAATGCAGAGGTTAATGATGATGGTCATCTGTTCTTGTGTCTTCCTAAAGCAAGAGCACACAAGGCAGAAACGATCTATTTTTACAAAAATGACTCAAGCCTGGAGTTGAATCTTTGAACTACCACTTCATATCTGTGGATGACCTGGGAAAATATACTTAATTTCAGTGACTTTCGATCTCCTCTTGGCTAAAATGGAGATAATACTACCAGCCTCACAGGACTCTTGGTACCCAGAAATGTGATAAAGTTAGGGAATGCACACAGCACAGTGCCAGACTAGCAGGTATTCAAAATGAGTTTGTTTCCCATTTTTTCTAATCTTTGTATTCATTATTATTGTTTATAAACTTCCCTATGCATGCGTGCTCAGTCGCGCAGTAGTGTCTGACTCCACAACCTATGGACGAGAGCCCACCTCTCTCCGTGGGATTTCCCAGGCTAGAATACAGGAGTGGGTTACCATTTTTTCCTCCAGGGGATCTTCCTAACCCAGAGATCCAACCCACTTCTTCCGCAATGGCAGGCGGATTAGTTACCACTGAGCCACCTGGGAAGCCCAACTACCTATAAATGTAACTTATTTCTCTAACTTAAGCTCATTTCTCTAACTTAAGCTATTCAAGGATAGAAAAATCATGTCTCCTTTTCTTCTATACTAATATAGGGCATTGCATGTAGTAAACCAATATAGCATGTCTTTTTTTCTAATTATAAAAATAAACAAATGGGACCTAATTAAACTCAAAAGCTTCTGCACAACAAAGGAAACTATTAGCAAGGTGAAAAGGCAGCCTTCAGAATGGGAGAAAATAATAGCAAATGAAGCAACCGACAAACAACTAATCTCAAAAATATACAAGCAACTCCTACAGCTCAACTCCAGAAAAATAAATGACCCAATCAAAAAATGGGCCAAAGAACTAAATAGACATTTCTCCAAAGAAGACATACAGATGGCTAACAAACACATGAAAAGATGCTCAACATCACTCATTATCAGAGAAATGCAAATCAAAACCACTATGAAGTATCATTTCACACCAGTCAGAATGGCTGCAATCCAAAAGTCTACAAGCAATAAATGCTGGAGAGGGTGTGGAGAAAAGGGAACCCTCTTACACTGTTGGTGGGAATGCAAACTAGTACAGCCACTATGGAGAACAGTGTGGAGATTCCTTAAAAAACTGGAAATAGAACTGCCTTATGATCCAGCAATCCCACTGCTGGGCATACACACTGAGGAAACCAAAAGGGAAAGAGACACATGTACCCCAATGTTCATCGCAGCACTGTTTATAATAGCCAGGACATGGAAGCAACCTAGATGCTCATCAGCAGATGAATGGATACGAAAGCAGTGGTACATATACACAATGGAGTATTACTCAGCCATTAAAAAGAATACATTTGAATCAGTTCTAATGAGATGGATAAAACTGGAACCTATTATACAGAGTGAAGTAAGCCAGAAAGAAAAACACCAATACAGTATACTAACACATATATATGGAATTTAGAAAGATGGTAACAATAACCCTGTGTACGAGACAGCAAAAGAGACACTGATGTATAGATCAGTCTTATGGACTCTGTGGGAGAGGGAGAGGGTGGGGAGATTTGGGAGAATAGCATTGAAACATGTATAATATCATGTATGAAACGAGTCGCCAGTCCAGGTTCGATGCACGGTACTGGATGCTTGGGGCTGGTGCACTGGGACGACCCAGAGGGAGGGTAGGGGAGGGAGGAGGGAGGAGGGCTCAGGATGGGGAACGCGGGTATACCTGTGGCAGATTCATTTCGGTATTTGGCAAAACTAATACAATGTTGTAAAGTTTAAAAATAAAATAAATTTTTTTTAAAAAAGGAAAAAAAAATAATACATGTTCATTTTAAATAACTTAGACAGAGTGAAGTAAGCCAGAAAGAAAAACAGCAGTAAATATACTAATGCTTATATATGGAATTTAGAAAGATGGTAATGATAACCCTGTATGCAAGACAGCAAAAGAGACACTGATGTATAGAACAGTCTTTTGGACTCTGTGGGAGAGGGAGAGGGTGGGATGATTTGGGAGAATGGCATTGAAACATATATAATATCATATAAAAAACAAATCGCCAGTCCAGGTTCGATGCAGGATATAAGATGCTTGGGGCTGGTGCACTGGGATGACCCAGAGGGATGGTATGGAGAGGGAGGTGGGAGGGGGGTTCAGGATGGGGAGCATGTGTACACCCATGGCGGACTCATGTTGATGTATGGCAAAACCAATATAATATTGTACAGTAAAATAAATAAATAACTTAGAAAGTACTGAGACTGTAAAGAAAAAAAATAAAATGTCTCATAATGCAACAGCACAGAGAGAGCCATTCATAGCTAATTTTGGCATATTTCCTGCTTATCTTTTCCTTTATGTATGCTTTTAAAAATTAGGATCATTTCCTAAAGGTCTGTCATCTGCTTTTCATTTAACTTTATACAATGAACATTTTTCATATCAGTATTTTTCAAAAATGTGAATTCTTAAAACTTCATAGTTGTCCACCAACTGAATGGTCACACTTTACTTTACTTTACTTTTGCACATTTGTTTCCAAATTTCCACTATTATAAATAACAATTCACTAAAACATGCATGCAAATCCTTGTGTGAATTTCTTATTATTCCCTTAAAAAATTTTATGAGTGAAATCAAAGCATATTTTTAAAAATAAATAAAAATAAAGCATATTTTTAAGACTCACCTTTCTCCTCTCTAGGCTTGCCTAATAGCTCAGTTGGTAAAGAATCCGCCTGCAATGCAGGAGACCCCAGTTTGAATCCTGGTTCAGGAAGATTCACTGGAGAAGGGATAGGCCACCCACTCCTGTATTCTGGCCTGGAGAATTCCATGGAATGTATAGTCGATGGGGTTACAAAGAGTCGGGTACAACTGAGCAACTTTCACTCTTCTCTCTTTAATTAATAGTACTAAATGATTTTTCTAATTTATAGAGGACTTATTATATAAGATTCAGGTATTATAAATATCATTATTTCTTTCCCTAGGTTAGTGAAGCTTTCCAGCTATTATGTTTTCGAACAAGATTTCTGCCCCTTTCTCTCTCTCTTCTCCTCTAGGACCTCTATAATAGATAGATGTTAGTCTATTTGATGTTGTTCCATAAGCTGGCGTGCTGTGATTCATGGGGTCGCAAAGAGTCAAACACGACTGAGCGACTGAACTGACTGACTGACATAAGCTCCTTTATACTCTTCATTTTTTTCATTCTTTTTTCCTCTTGCTACTCTGATTGCGTTCAGGGCAAAACACTGATTACAACAGTCCCATGGGACCCAGACGGCAGTCACCCCTAGCCTCTGGAGTTAGGCTGTCAACAAATCTCCCTAGGCTGCAATCACAAAGATGCCTAGAAAGGACAGAGTTCATCTGCCTTCTGGGAGATACTGGTGCCGTGGTGCAGGGAAAAGGGAAAGGCCCGATGGTGGTGCCCACCAGTCTTTATTCTGACAGAGTGTTCCAGCAGGTTCCTAGATGTGTGTGTTAAGTTAAATTGACTGCCCATCAGAAAGTGAAAGTGAAAGTCGCTCAGTCGTGTGCAACTCTTTGCGACCCCATGGACTATAGTTCATGGAATTCTCCAGGCCAGAATACTGGAATGAGCAGCCTTTTCTTTCTCCAGGGGGTCTTCCCAACCCAGGGATCGAACCCACATCTCCCATATGGCAGGTGGATTCTTCACCAGCTGAGCCACAAGGGAAGACCAAGTATACTGGAGTGGGTAGCCTATCCCTTCTGCCAGGGATCTTCCCGACCCAGGAATCGAACTGGAGTCTCCTGCATTGCAGGCAGATTCTTTACCAATTGAGCTATCAGGGAAGCCCCATCAGGCCAATATCTTAATATAAGCAGGTAAGCCTTCTTCACTTTAAGACTGAGCAAAAAATTTCCTTGTAGGTCTCAATGACCCATTCAGTCAGCAAACTGTATGCTGACTCCATTTTATGCCCTGAACTAAGGGATGGAATGCCAAGATGAACTGGACATGAATACATTTTCTCAAGGAATTCATGCTTTAACAGACCTAGAAAAATTACAATTATAGTATGGTATCAATAATAATAATGCTGACAAAAGCCTGAGAGGAACTCTAATGTCAAAAACAGTGAAAGAAGTGAAGTATGTTTTCCAAATGTAAAGAGAAATTTTTTAAATTATTGTTTAAAAAATATTTATTTACCTTTTACATTGTGGCTGAACAGGTGATATAGTGGGGAAAAAAAATTCCCTACATGAGTCTTATCACACATATTAATACATGATTACAAGTAGTGCTAAGGAGGATACCATGGAGACTGGAGAACCAGGAGAAAAACAGTTAAGTCAAGACATTAAGGATAAGTAGAGTAGGCAGGAAAAGAGTATAGCTGGGGCATTCCCAGCAGAAAGAACAGTTTAAATAACAACACAATGTGGAAAAGAAGTTGACATATTTATGTGGCTACCAAGGAGATGTCTGATGAGATAGTATACACTAAAGCACTTTGGAAGCTATAAATCCCTAAATTATTCAAAATGTTAATCACAATTGACAAAACAACTCACATGGATAGTTATATATTTATATGGTGCTCTGCAACTTATATATTGATCTCATAAATAACATGTTACTTGATCCCCAGCATGACTGAAGAAGCCCTAAGATATGAATATGGTGTCCAGTTATTTTTTCCTCTGAAATTTCTACAAGAGAAAATTTTATCTTCTCTTTCATGTATCATTTCTTGTTCATCCCAGAAAAGTGGAAGCAATAGTGACTTCTCTTTCTCATTAAACATGTACCATCACTCACCAAGTTCTACTGATTATAGCACAAAACCAATATTCGAATCTGTTCACGCTTCTCTATTTTCACCTATATTAATACAAATTTTGAGCTGATAATCTCATCCCTGGGCTTCAGGAGCCCCTTCTCATACCCTTTCAATCCTCGCCAATATCCTTAGTCTATGTGGTCATGTAAGATATAGTTGTGAAGCAAATTATAGTACTTTCTCATTTAAAAATCTACAGATTAAGGAGCACAACTGAATTTGTCAATGCTCTTTATCCATAGGACATCAGAGAAGCAAGTAAGATGAGGGGAAAGGAGCTGAGGCTCTAGATTAGAGATGGATGAAGACCCGTATATATAGTGAATTAGCCAGAGGCTAAGTTATTCAGCAGGTTTGCCTTTGGATGTTCGAATCTGATCTATTTTCAAAAAAATCAAACTGAATATTTATTTTTCACATTTTCTCTCTTTAAACGATGAAACAACATCTTCTGTAAAACATCTGTGTAATGATAATCAAGAGATATTTTCCTCATAGTATCATCAAATTTGTACATGTAACCTTTGTTTATAAAACACGTTTTCTTTCCCTGTGCTCATCTCAGGAACACAGAAGATAATTTTCCAAACACTTTCCTAGGCTTTTTTAAACACCTCAATCCCATTCAGGGTCCATGTGACTAAATGTAACATCCATTAGCTTTTACAAAGATCTTCCAAGCATTTTAAACCAAACTTTATACCAATAGCTATCTGCCTTCATGTTGAAATTGTTTCCAGAATATGACATGGATTTGGCTATGGCTGGGGACAGACACCTGCCTACTCCATGTCAGTACATTTATTTGACTTCCTAGAAAGAAGCACAGGGACAAAAGGACCTAATTCCATATATTTTATTCTTCATTGTTCATGGAAACATGCGCCAATAGCCATTGATGCCAAAGAGATATCGAACACCATCACCGATTTTCTTTTGAAAAGGTTTAGTAAGGAGGGAAAGAAGACTGAAATAGAAAGAGTAGAACTCACCAGGACTAGAGATTTTTTTTTTTTCTATCTTTACCAATGAGCATTAGGAAATGCTGCTCCTAGTGTGAGACGAAGCAGAGATCTAAGTTTTCAAAGGCATTGTCACTGCTTAAATCCAAGAAATAGATGATGATAGTAGAAGCTTTCCTAACTTAAAGCTCTTTTGAAATCCTCATTTAATTTGCACACAGACCAGATAAACTTCTTCCATATTTGGGGCGTGCAAAGTAAGACTCCTGCCAATAATGGAAATAGTCATGCCATAAAATCCACATTATCTAACAGCTTGACCTTTAGGTAGTTATATTTCTTGTCAATGGACTGAAAGAAAGACTGTTATTCTTTGTTTTTAAAGCTTTGTCAAGTAATAATGGATCCAGCAACGTCTTTCGAAACTCTTGATAGCCCAAGATGGACAGTTAAAAGTGTCTTACTCTCATGTATTCCCTATCAATATCTTTCATATCATTTTACCTCTCCTTACAAATATGACTATGATTTGCCATAAACTGAACTGTAACCCGGGAATCCAGCTGTATTCTGTAGACTCATAAATCATCAACTATCTCAAATAACAGCATGTCTGAATTCAGGGGGCAGTTTTGTAGATATATGAGACAGAATGGAACACAGCTTATTCTTTCGCTGTTATATTGAGTTTGCTGTATGACAGTAGCAAGAACACAATTTTTTTTTTTTTCTTAAACAGCCAGGTCTTGGAAAGTACAAAGAGAGGGAAAATGTGATTTTCATGACTATACTGACACTTTAATATGCCACGAGGAAGAGAGTATAATTATGGAAACAGTTCTATTATTGGACTTGTAAAGATTATATTTTAAATAATCATTCATTTACTGCACTGTTACAAAATTTTTAAGTTGAGAGTGATGATTATAAGAAAGCAGCCACTAGAGATTGAAGAAAATTAGTATAATGTAGCAATCTTACTAATTTTCTGATTACTGAATTATGACTCCAAAAATGATTCTAGGACAATCCATCACTCAAGAAAGATCAGAACAGCCATGCGCCTGCTGGAGATTTACCCACAGTTAGGGGAAGTTTGCTGCTACTTAATAAAGTTTGAACAATGATGAAAGATAAAAATAATGTCTTGATTATAAAAAAAGAATTAGTATGTAAAGCTTCATAAGGAGTCTGAGGTTGAGGGACAGACACATTGAACATGGAGTATATTGTAAATGTTTGATATGAATCGCTTCATTCAATTTTGCCAGTAACTCTATGAAATAAAGTCTGTTGCTGTCCCTCTCATATTCCCTTCTACTTACTGCTTCAGTGTACACTTCCCAGCTTCTGATCTCCAGCAACTGTATTTCTTCAACCAGTACCCAAGGGCTTTCTCTGACTTCGGAAACCCACAGTGCTAGCTTGTGAGACAGGCTAGTAGGCTGGCAGGGAATTAACTCCCAGTGGAGCAGCCTTCTTCCAAACTGACAAGTGTTGGTATCTTGCCTCTCACAACCACAACCCCCAACCTTGTAGGGGAAGTGCACTGATTCCCAAAATTTCCCCTTGTGAGCTTCAGCTCCAAGTCCCACAAGTTAACCGCCCCCAAACACACATTTTGTTGGTTACCTTCTCCTCCCTGTCTCACTTTTACTCATTCCTCCCTCTACATTTTTTCCTTTCTCTACGTTTCAAATAAGTTTCAAAGTCAGCTTCTAGGAAAACTCAAGGTAAGACATTTCCATCTTACAGAAGGGGAAACGGAGGTTTATAACAGTTACTTTCTACATTCACACAGTTCCCCAGAATGTAGGCCTGGGAGATTGTCTTCAAGTTCCAGCACTTACTCATTAGATATAGAGTGTGCATTTGGTAAAGTAAAAAGTTTTCAACTTCACCTTCAACAATGCACTCCTAAGCACTCACTTTTTAATTATTAGAGTTTTATTAAACTCTGTCCACTCAAGCACCTCAGTTTTGAGTAAAGCTGAGAAACATCTTTAGAAAAACAAAATATAGTCAAAATAATCCAAGATCCAAATTTATTTCAAAAATAAAGTTTAAAAAGACCAAGCGTGTTGGGGTGGGGGTAGGGGGAATTGGCTGAAGGCAGTTGAAAGAACAGACTTACAGCTATAAGAAATATCAGTACTAGGGATGCAATGTACAACGTGATAAATATAATTAACACTGTTGCATGGTCAGGAAGATCCTCTGAGAAGGAAATGGCAGCCTGGGAAATATCATAGACAGAGGAGCCTGGCAGGGATCCATGGGGGTCACAAAACAGTTCAATACCACTTGACTAAATAACAATAACAAAAGCCATAGTTCCCATATAGAAAGTTGTTTAGAAAGTAAATCTTAAGAGTGCTTATCACAAGAAAAATTTTCTTTTCTTTTTCTTTCCTTATGTACCTATGAGATAATTAAGGTTCACAAAACTTACTGTGATAATCATTTTTTGATGTAAGTCAATCATTATGCTGTATACTTTAAACTTATACAATGATATGTGTCAACTAAATATCAATAAAACTAAAAGACCTTAAATTCTTACTGCTCAAACATAAAAAGACTGGACAAAACAAGCTACTTGAACTTGAAATGTAGGTGATTTATTTTAAGAATTAAAACATAAGTCTTAATGCCTATTCTATCATAGCCAACTTCTATTTTAGAAATAGAAATGCCCAGTATAGTTAAGTACCCAGCTCATAGCAAGCTGTCAACAAATTTGTTTAGGATTCCTTATCCTTCTTCTCCTCCAGCTTTGGTGCCTCCATTGTAAAGGGAGTGGTTCTCTCCTATGCATCAGAATCACCAGGAGCTTTTGAACTCTTTATGAAATTTGAACTCCTCTCCATGAAATCTGGACTCAATATATTTAGAAAGGTGTATTTTTAAAAGCTCCAGATGAGTTTCTGGAATTAAGATACAGGGTCATCACCAGTACATGTGTCATAGCCAGGGTGGAAAGAAACTTTGTGCTCCACCTGCCTGATCAGTTCTGGTTTCAAGGACAAAGGAGTTAAAGAAAACAGATACTGTTGAAAGCCAACCCACTCATCTCAGATTTTTCTTAAGAAATCAGCCCTTGAAAATACTCAGACATTTTAATATGCTTATCAGGAATCTCTGGGCATTCTTGAATTTTCCCATAAAATTTAAATATCCCAGCTATAATTTTGAGATGTCATCTTTTCTCTGTATGTAAGCAAATTTTAAGTGTGACTTTATTACTAGGATTTTATTCAACACTATGGATTTGGGTTAGCAGGATTTGGGTTAATAGATTTTATGCTAAGAATGGTTTATTTCCCAAAAGCTGCTCTATCATCAAAATAATTGTGTTTCTTAAGTTCCAGACTAACTTGTAGTATGATTAAATTATGTGACATTTAGAGAAAAGCAAAAATATTGCAGAATTAAATAAAATTCAAGAATTTTAAAACTATGATTTATAAAGCAAAAGAGCAAATTTGAGTACTGTATCATGACTAACTCAAGAATGATTTATTAAAAGCTCATATTTAGCTATAGCTCAGCTAGAGATATATGATCCGGTCTTTGAAATATTTGTTTTTCCTGGTCAGGAGGTACCCTGAAGAGATGACCCTGTACTGGTTGAGCTTTAGAATTCAGAAACACTTAGAATCTAGGAACCTGACTGCTTCTGATTTCCATCTATTATTCTATTTCTACCATCTTAAATTGACTATTTTTGAAACAAGTTCATAATACCAAGGATATAGCATGCTAAAAAAATCATAGTGATTCTGCTGCTGCTAAGTCACTTCAGTAGTGTCCGACTCTGTGCGACCCCATGGACTACAGCCCACCAGGTTCCCCCATCCATGGGATCCTCCAGGCAAGAGTACTGGAGTGGGGTGCCACTGCCTTCTCTGATAGTGATTCTAGGCTATCAAAATTTCAGTGTAGAGCCTCCCTGGTGGCTCAGTGGTAAAGAATCCACCTACCAATGCAGGAGACACAGGTCTGATCCCTGGATTGGGAAGATCCCACATGCCTCAGAGCAACAAAGCTCATGGGCGGCAACTATTAAGCCTGTGCTCTAGAGCCCCCCTGCTGCAACTACTGAAGCCCAAGCACCTAGGGTCCACGCTCTTTAACAAGAGAAGCCACCACAGTGAAGCCCATACACCGCAACTAGAGAGTAGCTCTGCTCACCTCAACTAAGAAAAGCCTGTGCAGCAACAAAGACCCAGCGCAGCAAAAAATCAATAAATGGATTATTTTAAAAAATTTCAGTGTAGATTTAGATAGAGGCAAATTAAATTCATTTTTAAAGGGAAAATCCTGCTGTAATATTAATGAAAGAGCACTAAGGTTCCAAGTATAGAGATGCCAATCTGACAAAGTTTCTGTAATGAGCTTTGAGGAAGCTTACAGTCAGTGAGAAAGGCATTAGTTGGATTCCCTAACCTTTGAAAAGGGCTACCCCAGGAATTCACACTGCACACCTGAATGGCTATAAAAACAAGAACTGACTAGACTGCTTAGATGCTCAGTGTGTCTGTCTCTTTGTGACCCTATGGACGGTAGCCTGCCAGGTTCCACTGTCCATGAGATTTCTCAGGCAAGAACACTGGAGTGGGTTGCCATGTCCTTCTCTAAAGAATATTCTAAGTTAAATTCTATAGCAGAAAAAAAGGTAGGTTGTTATGGTTTATGTTGCTGCTGCTGCTGCTAAGTTGCTTCAGTCATGTCCGAATCTGTGTGACCCCATAGATGGCAGCTCACCAGGCTCCCCCATCTTTGGGATTCTCCAGGCAAGAACACTGGAGTGGGTTGCCATTTCCTTCTCCAATGCATGAAAGTGAAAGTGAAGTCACTCAGTCGTGTCCTACTCTTTGGGACCCCATGGACTGCAGCCTACCAGGCTCCTCTGTCCATGGGATTTTCCAGGCAAGAGTACTATAGCCAGGTATAATAATGAAAATAGCAACCAGTCTAACACAAAAACCAATTAGAACTGAAACCAGAAGTTAGACTGTACTGGTACACAGGAGGTAAAACTTATAATTTCATATTAACTGGCTAAAAAATCAAAATGATAGAAAATATAGGCTGAAAGGCATTGCAAGGCAAAGAAGATTTTAGAGTATAGTTAATAAATTTCAGCATGTGAAATATAAAGGGAGATATTTCTGATTAAACATGGAAGGCTAAATGCAATACCTTCCTAAACCTACTGTAATGATAACATTAGGTAGTTAGAATAGGAAAAGCAGTCCAAAATGGTGGCTAAGGACAAAGAAAGGGAAAAGCCTGAAAAAATGGAACAAAAGAAAATCCATGGACTGGAATGAGAACTTCAGGTGAAACAAACATGCCCCCTTCTTTGCTAGCCCAGGCTCAGTGGGGAGCAGACAAAAACATATAAAAAGAGGAAGCCAAGACAGACTGAGGCCTCTCCTTTTTGGGTCAGCTCACCTCACGCCTCAAGGGTGTATTATCCTTTGCTTGCCAAAATAAAACTGAGTTGTAACTAATCTGTAACACTGGTCCACTATTTCAGATCTTTGCTGCAGCGAGACAGAACTGAGGGTATTATACACTCCCATGAAAATAATGCATTAGTTTCCATTGCTGTTGGAGTAAATGACCATAAATTTAGCGGCTTAAGAAGCACAAATTTCTTCCTTTCTGAAGGCTTTAGGGGATAATCTATTTCCTTATCTCTTTCAGCTTCTAGAGGATCTAGAGCAGGGGTCCCCAACTCCCAGGGCTACAGACCAGTACCAGTCCATGGCCTGTGAGGAACTGGGCCGCACAGCAGGAGGTGAGTGGCAAGTGGGCAAGCGAAGCTTCCCCTGTATTTACAGGCTCTCCCATCTCTCTCATTAGCACCGGAGTTCCACCTCCTGTCAGATCAGTGGCAGCAGTATATTCTTATAGGAGTAGGAACTCTACTGAGAACTGTGCATGAGAAGGATCTAGGTTGCAGGCTCCTCATGAGAATTATCCCAAAACCATCCCCCCAACTCACCTTGGTCCATGGAAAATTTGTCTTTCACAAAACCGGTACCTGGTGCCAAAAAGGATGGGGGCTGCTGATCTAGAGGTTACTCACCTTCCTTGACTCATGGCCCCCTGCTTGTGCCTTGCAAGCCAGCATCATTGCATCTCTCTGATCATTCTTGCATAGTTGCCTCTGACTCTTTTCTGCTGATTCCCTCTTCCACTTTAAGGGTCCTTTGATAACATTTGTCCCATCACATAATCCAGAATACCTCCCTACCTTAAATTCAGCTGGTTTACAACCTTGATTCTTTTTGCCATATAATATAGCGTATTCACATACTCCAAGGATTAGATTATAGAATTCTTAATGGTAGACCATTATTCTATCTGCCCCAGACAATCAAAGGATGAAAGAAGGGAGAGGGTGTGAATCAATTAACAAATCCAAAGTGAAAGAGGACTTCCCTGTAGTCAAGTGGTAAAGAATCTGCCTGCAATGCAGGAGACCAGGGTTCAATCCCTGGGTTGGGAAGATCCTCTGGAGAAGGGAATGCAGTCCACTCCAGTATTCTTGCCTGGAGAATTCCATGGACAGAGAAGCCTGGCAGGCTACAGTTTATGGTGTCGCAAAAAGTCAGCCACGACTGAGTAACTAACACACCAAGTGAAAGGGTGGAGAGATGATAGCAGCACAAAGAAGTAACCTGAGAATTGTGGTTACTGACTCAGCAGACCAGAGAATGCTACCATCTTCATCAACAAGTGGGAAAGTACAGAAACAGGCTAATTCCCATCCTGTAACTATAACATGTAGGAGAGTAATTGGGGGGCAGGGGGTATGTATATATGACATAAGACTTGCTAAAGCTCCAGCTCCTCTCCTCAACTTTTAGCTTCCTTGAAACTGTCTCTTCAGAATGCCTTCAGAAACTAAATTCATCTCTTGAGAGGATGAATCAGAAAGACGTACAACTCAGGGACTCTGAGCACAACTGGACAATGAAATATCACACTGAGGCTCGTGGATGAAATACAAGTCTAAGTGTTGAATACTGAAAACCCCAGACTCCTTTCCTTTCCCTAGTAGTCCTGAGAATGAATACTGGTAGATTATAAATCCATTTCTGGGGAAATAAACTAAGCCCCAAATAAAGAACCACAGCATTTGTTGGAAGCCAAACTATTAATAAAATTGACTGTTTTCTTCATTTCATCATCCTACAGTGAAGCCCAATAGTTACCACTAGTCAAAGTTTAGCACATACTCAGAGAACTTCCAATTAACTGCTTTTACTGCAATATGATTCATCCTTTACAATGTACAGTTCAGTAGTTTTTTGTATAGTCACAGCGCTTTGCAACCATCACTATCTAATTTCAAGTATTTTCATCACCCCTAAAAGAAGCCCCTCACTCAGCAGTTATTCCCCATTCTTCCCTAACCCCAACCCCTGGCAAATGTGAGTCTATTTTCTGTCTCTATGCATTTGACTATTCTGATCATTTCATGTACAAGGCTGTGTCTGGCTTCTTTCATCTATCATAATGTTTTCTAAGTTTATTCCTTATGTAGTGTGTATCAGTACTTCATTCCTTTTTGGGGTTGGCCAATTTTCTACTTTTATGGATACACCACATTTTGTTTATCTGTTTATCATTTGATGGACATTTGTGTTGTTTCCATTTCTTGGTTGAATACCACTATTAACAGTCATATACAGGTTTTTATGTAAAATAATACAAATGGTTCATCATTTTTACATTCCCATCAGGCATAAATGAAAATTTCATTTCTCCACAACCTGACATTTTTTTATTCGGACTCCTAATACATAAGTGGTTTCTCACTGTACTTTTTTCCTCATCATTTTTGTAATAGCTAAAGATGTAGAGCATTTTTTCAGGTGCTTACCTCCAAATCTTCATTCATTCCTTTCTTCATTTAAAAATATTTATTAAGAACTTACAGAATTATTATTTAGTCTGGCTGTTCTGTTCTTAGAGGGTACAGTCTATGCCTAACTCATTTTTTAGTCGCATAATTCCGTAGCACCATATAAACTATAAAAGAATTAGTGCATCTAAATCTGGAAGAGTTGACTCATTGGAAAAGACTCTGATGCTGGGAGGGATTAGGGGCAGGATGAGAAGGGGACAACAGAGGATGGGATGGCCGGATGGCATCACCGACTCGATGGACATGAGTTTGAGTGAACTCCAGGAGCTGGTGATGGACAGGGAGGCCTGGCATGCTGCGATTCATGGGGTCACAAAGAGTCAGACACGACTGAGCGACTGAACTGAACTGAACTGAACTGAACTGAAGTCTATTGAATTTTTGTAACTAAGTAAAGTGGATACAACTATAATCATCCCAACGATTCACTCACTGATCAAACATTTGTCCATTTGTCAAACAATTACTATTTGCCAGTCACTGCTAAGTGTTAAGTGATATGGAAATGGTCCTTGGTGGAGGTCTCAATTTACTGGAATATGGAAACTGTAGATAATTTTTTAAAAAAGAACTTATGGAATGCCAGGAACTCTTTCTATGCAGAAGGTAAGAGCATGTGCTAAGTATCTGAGATGGGAATAAGCCTGGCATGCTTGAGAAATGATGGCTAATGTAGTTTGAATGCAGAAGGTAGGGGAGAGGGCCATATAGGGAGGTGGTTTGTAAACAGATCAGTTCTAATGTTTTAAGCCATTGTTAGGAGATTGGATTTTATGCCAAGTAGCAAAATGAGTCATACAAAGCTTTCACAGAAGGGAATAACTAAAATAAAGTTTGTTTTTTAAAAAAAAAGTCAAAAAGTTTGATTGTGAGGGATAAAACAGAAATAGAATGGAACCTGGAGGGAAATGAAGGATTAAGTAAGGTACTTTTATGATGATGTTAAAAATGCAATAGTGAGGAATACATTGAAGGTCCAGAAGATAGAGGTGGTGACTAATGGGACAAAGTCCTTGAGTTGGTGACAGAGAAGGTTACCAAGATCTTGAGCATCTATGGAGGACTGAGTCTTCAAAAGGAGGCAAAACAAGTTCTCAGATGTATCAGAAGTGGGAAAGAAGATGGACAAGGTATTGGATTGAATATCTACCTGGTTGGTTCAGTTACCAGTAGTGATGGCAGGAATTGGGCTAAAGGAAAGACTGGGAGTTAGAAAATACTAATTTCAGCAAGTAGAGTTCCAGGAATGACAGAAATTAAAAGAATAGGGAGACACATCTGGAAGTGTGCTCGTTAAGAGAGAAGGGGTTTGGTAAGGGTGAAGACAGTAAAGCTCTAGAAGTAGAAATAGTGCATAATATCTTGCCTCCAAACCCATGTTCACAAGGCATGGGAAAAACCGTGCTTCCTTCTGAAAGGCCATCAAGGTAAACCTTCAGAGTATAGTCAGGTTATAGGTAAATCCAGGATAACAGATGAAGATAGGTAAAAGTTGTATCCAAGAGCTTTTTTGGTTTAAAAAATATTTTTTTAAGAAACTTCATTTTCTCAGAGCTTTGGGTTCACAGCAAAACTGAGTGGAAAGTGTAGAGAGTTCAAAAACACTTCCAGTCCTGACAAGTGCACACTCTTGCTCACTATCAACAGCTCCCCACAGAGGTACATTCATTGCCATCTGTAAACTACCTTGACAGATCATGATTACCCAAAGTTCCAGTGTATATTAGGATTCACTCTCAGTGTCATGCATTCTATGAGTTTTGGATAAATGTATAATGATATATTCACCATTATAGTAACTTATAGAATAATATCACTATCCCCAAAATCCTCTGTGCTCTACCTATTTATCCATAGTAAACCCTAACCCCCAACAAATACTGATCTTTTAATTATCTCCACAATTTGGGGGCTGACTTCAATGCTGTGGGGGAACTACAATAGTCCCCTAGGAGGAGAAGTGACTATTTTTGAGCAATCTAATACAGATGTTAGCCTAAAAACACATGGATACATGCATTTCCAAAATTATTTCAGCTTCTATGAGAGCAAAATATTTGAAGACTGTTCAGCAAATAACACTGTCCCTTCAGGACATACACTTAATAAATGCAAGTTCCGTCTGCCTTGGTGGCTGGTACATGTTTGACAAAGACATCTTTAAAAATATCCTTGATTTGCAGCATATGCTGATTTTATGACTGTCACTGCCATCATGGATGATGTATATCAGGAAAGTCACTGAATTTCAAGTTGGGAAGCAACATACACCATTGGTTCTTGGGACCAGCTGGTAGGTGGCTCCAGCTCACCACTGGCCCTGTGTCTATTTCCCAGTTCTACTTTACAGACTGAGGAGATGATCAAAGAACTTATAGAAGGAATGATTATTATTAACCATGTATTTTGCCCCATTGATTTACTTTATTTTTTAATTAATTTTTAAATTAGAAGATAATTGCTCTATAATGTTCTGGTTTCTAACATACAACACTATGAATGAGTCATAAGGAAATGGCAATCCACTCCAGTGTTCTTGCCTGGAGAATCCCAGGGACGCGGGAGCCTGGTGGTCTGCCGTCTATGGGGTCACACAGAGTCAGACACGACTGAAGCGAATTATATATATAAACCATGTATTTTTGAACGAGGATTTTGGCAACAGTTTAAAAGATGGAGTGCAGAGGATTTGTATGTGGGGAAATATGACAGTAATTTGGGTACTAGATAAAAGATGATGACCTGATCCAGGACTGAAAGAGTGGAAGCACCATAGATGTAAACACCTAAGGAATATTGTAAAAATAAATCCTGGAGACTCTGTAACAGATTAGACTGGCTGGGCGGGGGAAGGCAGAAAAAGTAGGAATAAAACTCAACCTGAGGTCTTTCAGTTGAGGAGTAGATGGAGGCTCTTACTGGTCATATCATTTGCAAATATTTTCTGCCAATCCATAGGTTGTCTTTATGTTTTGTCAGTAGTTTCCTTTGTTATACGAAAGTTTTTAAGTTTAATTAGGTCCCATTTGTTTATTTTTGCTTTTATTTCCTTTGCTTTAGGAGACAGGTCCAAAGTAATATTGCTATGATGTATGTCAAAGAGTGTTCTGCCTCTCTTTTCTCTAGGAATTGTATGGTTTCTGGTCCTATATTTAGGTCTTAAATCCAATTTTAGCTTATTTTTGTCCATGGTGTTAGAGAAAGTTGTCCTTTCATTCTTTTACATGGAGCTGTAGTTTCCTGGCACAGCTTGTTGAAGAGACTGTGTTTTCTCCATTCTCTATTCTTATCTCTTCTGTCATAGACTAGTTAACCATTAACGTGTGGGTTTATTTCTGGACTCTATTCTGTTCCATTGAACTATGTATCTGTATTTGTGCCAGTACCATACTGTTTTGATGACTGTAACTTTGCACTACAGTCTGAAGTTAGTAGGTATGATTTCTCCAGCTATGTTCTTCCTCATGATTGCTTTGATTATTCAGAGTCTTTTGTGTTTCCACACAAATTTTAAAATTCTCTGTTCTAGTTAAGTGAAAAAAGTCCATTGCTATTTTGATAGAGATTGCATTGAGCCTATAGATTGTCTTGGAAAGTATGGTCATTTTAACAATATCCAACATATATAAACAGATCATACAACTCAATATCCAAAAAAACAACCTGATTAAAAAATGGACAGAAGAACTGCATAGACTTTTTTCTGAAAGGGAAATGCAGATGTGCTGAGGGGCACAGGAAAATTAGGGAAATACAAATGAAAATAACAATGAGATATCACCTCACACTTGTTGTAATAACTATCAGCAAAAGGAACACAAATAACAAATGTTGACAAGAATGTGAAGAAAAGGGAACCCTCACACACTGTTGGTGGGAATGTAAATGTTGGTGGTTGGTGCAGCCACTGGGGAAAACAGAATGGAGGTTCCTCAAAAACTAAAAAGAGAAATACCATATGACTCAGCAATTTCACTCCTGGGTATATATTCAATAAAAACAAAAAACTGAAAAGATAACTAAACTGAAAAGATACATTCACCCCAATGTTCATAGCAGCATTATTTACAATTGCCAAGATATGGAAACAACTTCAGTGTCCATCAACAGATGAATGGATAGGGAATATGTGGTGTATATGTCCAATGGAATACTACTCAGGAATGATATTTCACCATTTGCTGCAACAAGGATGGATTTGGAGGGCATCATGCTAAATGAAGTAAGTCAGGCAGAGAAAGACAAATACTGTATGATAACACTCTTTTGTGGAATTGAAAAATACAAAAAAACTAATGAAAATAACAAAAGAGAGGCAGGCTCACAGATACAGAAAACAAATTAGTGGTTACCAGTGGAGAAGAAAGGGGGAGGGACAATATAGGGGTAAGGGATTTAGTAGTACCAACTATTACGTGTAAACCAAGCTACATGATATATTGTACAACATGGAAAATATAGCCAATATTTCATAATAACTATAAATGGAGTATAACCTTTAAAAATTGTGAATCACTATATTGTACAACTTATAATATTGTTCAACAACTGTACTTCAATTTTTAAAATGTGTAAAAATAATTGGTGGAGGCCATGAATAAAACTGGTAATATCTAATGAGGAAAAACAAGATTGTAAGAGAAGAGGCTATACTTTGGAGCATGTTAATCTTGAGAGATCTACAGAACATTTAAGTGGACACTTTCAGGATTCTTTAGAAACAAGAATCTGTATTTTGGTACAACCCTGAGATATTGCCTTCATCTCTGAGGGCTATCACTGATAAAGATGATCCTTCTGCAGGTGAAGATGGAGAAGCTCTAAACAGTCAGCAAAAACAAGAGCTGGAGCTGACTGTGGCTCAGATCATGAGTTTCTTATTGCAAAATTCAGACTTAAGTTGAAGAAAGTAGGGAAAACCAGTAAGTCATTCAGGTATGACCTAAATCAAATCCCTTATGATTATATCACTGAGGTGATGAATAGATTCAAGAGATTAGATCTGGTAGACAGAGTGCCTGAAGAACTATGGACAGAGGTTCATAACATTGTACAGGAGGCAGTGACCAAAAACACCCCAAACAAAAGAAATGCAAGAAGGCAAAGTGGTTGTCTGAGGAGGCTTTACAAATAGCTGAGGAAAGAAGAGAAGCAAAAAGCAAGGTAAAGGGAAATATATAACCAACTGAATGCAGAGCTCCAGAGAACAGCAAAGAGAGATAACAAAACATTTTTCATTGAACAATGCAAAGAAATAGAGGGAAATCAACAGAATGGGAAAGACTAGACACTTCTTCAAGAAAATTGGAGATATCAGGGGAACATTTCATGCAAGGATGGGCACGATAAAGAATAGAAATGGTAAGGACTTAACAGAAGCAAAAGAGATTAAGAAGAGGTGGCAAGAATATACAGAAGAACTGTACCAAAAAAGTCTTAATGACCCAGAAAACCACAATAGTGTGGTCACTCACCTAGAGCCAGAAATGCTAGAATGTGAAGTCAAGTGGGCCTTAGGAAACATTACAAAGAACAAAAGCTAGTGGAGGTAATATAATTCTAGCTGAGCTATTTAAAATCCTAAAAGATGATTCTGCTTAAGTGTTGCACTCAACATGTCAGCAAATTTGGAAAACTCAGCAGTGTTCACAGGACTGGAAAAGGTCAGTTTTCATACCAATCCCAAAGAAAGGCAATGCCAAAGAATGTTCAAACTACCATACAATCATGCTTATTTCATGTGCTAGCACGGTAATGCTCAAAATCCTTCAAGCTAGGCTTCAGCAGTACATGAACCAAGAATTTCCAAATGTACAAGCTGGGTTTAGAAAAGGCAGAGGAGCCAGAGATCAAATTGCCAAAATTTATTGGATCATAGAAAAAGTAAGGGAATTCCAGAAAAACATCTACTTCTGCTTCGTTGACTACACTAAATCCTTTGTGCTGTTCACAACAAACTGTGGAAAATTCTTAAAGAGATGGGAATACCAGACTACCCTTCCTGTCTTCTGAGAAACCTGTATGCAGGTCAAGAAGCAATAGTTAGACTGGACATGAAACAACAGACTCGTTCAAATTTGGGAAAGGGGTATGACAAGTATATTGTCACCCTGCTTATTTAACTTATATGCAGCAAACATCATGAGAAATGCCTAGCTGGATGAATCACAGGCTGGAATCAAGATTGCTGGGAGAAATATCAACAACCTCAGATATGCAGATGATACCACTCTAATGGCAGAAAGTTAAGAGGAACTAGAGCCTTTTGATGAGGGTGAAAGAGGAGAATGAAAATGCTGGCTTAAAACTCAGCATTCAAAAAGCTAAGATGACAGCATCTGATCCCTTCATTTCATAGCAAATAGAGGTAGAAAAAGTGGAAACAATTACAGATTTTATTTTCTTGGGCTCAAAAATCACTGCGGACAGTGACTGCATCCATGAAATTAAAAGACACTTGCTCCTTGGAAGGTAAGCTATGACAAATCTAGACAGCATATTAAAAAGCAGAGATGTCACTTAGCTGACAAAGGTCCAGATATTCAAAGCTATGGTTTTTCCAGTAGTCATATATTGATGTGAGAGTTAGACCATAAAGAAAGCTGAGTGCTGAATAATTGATGCTTTCAAACTGTGGTGCTGGTGAAGAATCTTCAGTCACTTGAACTGCAAGGAGATCAAACCAGTCCATCCTAAAGGTAATCGACCCTGAATATTCATTAGAAGTACTGATGCTGAACCTGAAACTCCAATACTTTGGCCACCTGATGCTAAGAGCTGACTCAATGGAAAAGACCCTGATGCTAGGAAAGGTTGAAGGTAGAAGGAAAAGGGGCAGCAGAAGATGAGAGGGTTAGATACCAACTCAATGGACATGAATTTGAGCAAACTCTGAAAGATACTGAAAAACAGGGAGGCCTGGAACACTGCAGTCCATGAGGTCGCAAGGAGTCAGATACTACTTGGTGACTGAACAATAACAATAGCTGGTTCATTTTACTGTATAGCTGAAACCAACACAAAGTTCTAAAGGAATTATATTTATGCTGCTGCTGCTGCTGCTAAGTCGCTTCAGTTGTGTCCGACTCTGTGCGACCCCACAGACGGCAGCCCACCAGGCTCCCCCGTCCCTGGGATTCTCCAGGCAAGAACACTGGAGTGGGTTGCCATTTCCTTCTCCAATGCATGAAAGTGAAAAGTGAAAGTGACGTCACTCAGTCATGTCTGACACTTCGTGATCCCATGGAATGCAGCCCACCAGGCTTCTCCGTCCATGGGACTTTTCAGGCAAGAGTACTGGAATGGGTTGCCCAATTAAAAAGAAAAGGGCTTTCCTGGTGGCTCAGAGGGTAAAGCGTTTGCCTGCAACACGGGAGACCCAAGTTCAATCCCTGGGTTGGGAAGATCCCCTGGAGAAGGAATGGCAACCCACTCCAGTATTCTTATCTGGAAAATCCCATGGACAGAGAAGCCTGGTAGGCTACAGCCCATGGGGTCTCAAAGAGTCAGACACGACTGAGAGACTTCACTCCTTCCCTTAAAAAGGAAAAAAAAATTTAAAGATTGAAAATTGTAGTAATGTGAAATTATAAAGAATGATCAGATATAGGAGGAGAACCATGGAAGAAACATAGGAGTAATCAGTTTCATAAAAGAAGAGAGAGTTTCAAGAACTAGAAAGTGGCTAACAGTTCCAGGTGATGCAGAAAGGTCAAGGAGAATGGCTAAGAAGAGTGTTTGGGACTTAGGACCTCATCTGTGACCCTTGAGGGGAGAATTTTGTTTGAACCAAGTTAAAGTGGGATCAGAGGCAGAGATTACGTAGAAAATGGATAGATAAATGGAAATATTAACAGAAGAACACAAGCTATGTGTGGTAAGACGGCAACACATAGTCAAAGGTGACACTTGGTTGAATTGATACTAATCATGTCCTGCAGCCTTAAGCATAAAACAAAGAAAAAATATGAATACCCCAAATTCAGAACATACACTATTACCAATTTAATGAATGTAATTTACTAGGAAGTCCTCCCCGAGATATTATATATTACACAGGGCATGGGTTTAGGAGTTTAGGTCAAGTGAGAGTTACTATTAAAATAAGAATCAGACAGATATACTTGGGCATTTAATGTGCCAGAGAGGATCCACATTTCATAGTCATTCAATTCTAAGACAGATGCCTTAAATTTTCTAGGCTTTCACACATTAATTTAATAGTACTCTGGGGAGAGGTGGATAGTAAAACTTTGGGGATTTTATTATTCTGCTGGTTTAAAAAAATTGATAATGTTCTCCTAAAAGATTGAAAGGGAAGGAAAACTCACTAGAACAAATTCTGCTTTTATCAATGTCAAGGTACTTAAAGCCTCCCCCCCACCCCCAGTATCTGCTGCTGGAGAGGTGAGTACTTGAAAACAAGATACGGTCTATCTGGTTACTTTCACTTTGCTTTCAATCGAAATGGAATTTTTCTGTTGTAATTCGTTGAAGCTGCTGTATGAAGCAGGTTGACAAATGGTTTTGGAAGTTAGAAAAAGAATGTCTACTTAGGGAGTCTGGGATTTTCTTTCATTCTGAACTCTAAAATGTGACCTCCCTTCAAAATGTGGACCTATAGAATTACTGTTGCCAGTTTTATTTTGGCATGAATTTTTACTAACTGTCTGATCTAAATATCAGGTCCTCTTTAATTTTATACATTTGTAATACAAATGTGTCTGTATTTTTTCACCATTGAGGGAGAAAAGGTTTTTTAATGGGAACTGTGAGAATTTGTTCAACTTTGCAGGCTTTATGTTTTAACTATATGTTCACATATTGGGAATATAAATGAATATGCTTCATTTCCATTTTATATTTCCCTTTCACTTAAAGGAATATTTTTCTATTGTTTCTGAGAATCATTTGACATATTGCTTTGCTTTGACTCATTTGTTTCTGGAGTTTAAGTGACTAACACAAAATTTGAAATGCGGGTAAGTAATCAACTAGTCAGATACTTGTTAGGTCAAAGGCAGAAAGCTGGGCCATTATTTTTTTCTAAAAACGAAACCAGAGGGAACTGACTGCTTTTGAGAATTTCCTTCTTTGTCCCTCACTTATCTCTTAAGAGCCTCAGATGCAATTAAGCATAAGAGGAAAGAATCTCATAAATGAGAATCAACCTCTTTTAATCCCAAAGATACATAGCATAATATCAGTCAGCAGCTACTCCATCAAATACATTCTAAGGCATTTTAAAATTAATGTCTTCTGGATCCTGCTGTCATGGAGCTTCTGATTTTGTAAAGAAGTGAAGGCAGATATGAATATAATTATAATTTAGGATAGAAAGTATTTACATGGGCAGAGGTTTGGAAGCAGCATTTTGTATGGAAAGAAGATTCATAACAAACTTAGCATTTGATTGAGCCCTAAAATTTATCTAGGGTTTTAACATGCAAAAGACTTGGTGGGAAAAAGTTATCTAGAATGTGAACATGTAAAGAGGGGAAAGAAATTGTTAGCAGAGAGAACATTGTAGACAAAGGCACAGAAGGGGATGTTAAGGGAATAATGAAGTCAGTTTGGAGCATAAGGTGACAGAACAACTATACATCAAAACTTCTTTAGGCAAATGGAAAATCATTAAGATTTCTTAGCAAAGGAATGGTGTGATCCAAGCCAGCTTTTGGAGAAAGGATAATTTTGCAGCACTGTGTAGGACTGCCTGGCATGCATTTACACCACATTATCTTCCTTTAACCATCCTCACTCTAGAATCAAGGCAGAATATTTCTGCAGAACTGAAATGTACCATCATCAATTAATGCTGCAAATCTTTAAAGGGGAGTAAAAATAACGTTGATGGGCTCTATTTCACATGAAGCACTTAGCGTTAATTAAAGTCTTTAATGACATTTTACATTTTATCCACAAATTGTGGTTTCTTTTTTGTATTCTTTTCTATGAGTATTTATGTTTACTTTCAAGGCAAAATATGTGATTTATGTTTACCACCTCTTTGGTTTATGGGGCCCTGTCAGTAGAATGATCTATGACGTTATATCTTGATGGCATATGTTACAGTATGTTGATGAAATGATTTATCGTGCTTGATTAAAGATTTGAAGGAACACATCTTTCACATAAAGAATAAAATATTTTAAAAATTCTTCTCATGGAGAATTTGTGATTAGATGAATTAACTCGGTAAACATGCTTCTTATTCAGTTTAACTCAATATCAAAGGATGACATTATTCCACCCACACACTATTTTTTCCCGCTGTGAAAAAAAAAGTATCACTTTTAGTGCATTGTTTGAGAGTCTATGTGTTTCCTCGTCCCTGAATACCTTGACTTTGTATGACTTTCTATGACCTCATTTTTGTCTGTGGGAATAATTTTACTTATTCTTAATTGTCCTCTGATGTGTTCTTCATGCTTGTTGATAAAAACAGTGACAATCTCAGCATGTTATGGAATGATTCAGAATTTTAAAATTTATGATAGGTTATAAACTATATTTCAATTTCCCCAAAGGGAGAAAAGCTCAAAACTTTAAGAATACAGGGCATCCTTTGATATCTCTCTTTGGAGAAGAAGATGCTCCTCCTGCAAATGGCAATTTAACTCTAGAGAAGCACACTATTAGTGACCATAAAATAGTGAAACACTTAATACTCTGAGTGTTGCAGGCTGGAGCATGTGTATAATATAGTCACATTAAGTGCATCTTGGCACCCACACTTGTATCCAAACGGGGCCTGCAGTTTGCTTCAGCTTAACTCTCAGTTGGGAAGCCCCTTTCCAGCAAAGGACTGGGCCATTGTCTTCCTGATCAGCCCAGCATACATCAAGCCCACTGCCTTCAGGTTGGTGAGAAGCGCCGTAGCCTGGAGCAGCCCTGGGAACTCAATTTATTACACAAACTACATCCAGATGCTTAGTTGACAACAACTTCATACATAATGAGCTTTTTGGACAAATATACACAAATAACCTAAGAATTTTCCACAACTGGAAATAAGAACCTTGATATGAGGAATTAGTGTTTCAGAACATGCCACTACAGGACACGGCAGATGGAGGACCAACATAAGAAAAGGAGAAAGCTTGTCACCATATATTCCATAATGAGGGCCCTGTCAGTGGCAATCAGTGTTTCCTGTTTGAGTAAAGATCCTCTCCTAGGGTTCTTTGGAGAGATATATGGGTCGAGTCATCTGTCCCTAACAATTGTAGTCATTGTATAACATACATGTACAGTCTGTAGGAATTAAGAAACTTCATCTCCTTTTTCAGAATATTGCTTTACCAATACTTACTTTGGCTTGATCAATTAAACATTACAATAGATTATAAGAATTTAACTATAAACTTCTACTATTTTTTTTTGATAGAGGCAGGAGGAAAGTGATTCTAAAAAGTACAGGTAATCATCAAGTAATTTCATTAAAGTTCTTTATACTGATAAACTTCAAATACATACCTTTGTATAAATGTATACATTGTATCTACAAACCCACGTAATCTATACATGTAATTTCAATTAAACTGTGGTCTTCACATCCATAGTCATGACCCTAGATGTCATGTTATAATAACTGCAAATACATACAGTGCTTTTTAAGTGCTAGCCACTTAATTGTAAGCACCTATAAGCACTCTTCACAATGATATAACACGATGATGCAGACGTTGATATTAAGATCATTTTATAGACTCATAGGAAAGTAAGTAACTTGCCCAAGGGAACTTGTATAAGTGTCAGGCCTGGACTTTCAAGTGAGATAACCTGGCTTCAGAGTCCATGCTCTGAACAGCGATCTACACTGCATCTACTTAGAAGGTGGATTTGCCAGAGAGAGCTTATGAAAGTCAAAGCAGGCTAGCAGGCCCTCTTTTATCTGCCAGGCACTTTTTAGGCACAAAGGATAGCAAGGAAAATCAACCCTGGCTTTTGACCACAAAGAATACTCACTCAGTTCTCCAAAATGCAAATTGTTTTTAGCACTCTGAAACTAACGTTCAATGTGTATTTCAGTTACTTCTATAAGAGTGAATCATCAACTCTGCGTCTCAGAATGAAGCTGCGTGGGGTTTGTATTTCAACTCCCCTGCACTTTTATAGATAATTCAAGAGCTCAAGGGGCAAAATTTCTAATAGTTGGAAAGCCCCAAGGAAACTCTTAATCCTGAGGTGATTTCCATTCTTCAGTCTCAAATTTCATGTTTAGTGAAATCTATGTGAAGTGACAGAGAGTAAGGTATTTTAGTCTGGAAGCATCTTGCTGAGGGTGGAAGGGCCCAGGGCTTGACATCTGAAAGCTGGTCCTTCACCTCACTAACTTCTAGACCTTGGTTAACTCCTCTTGATAAGCCACAGTTTCCTCTTCTGTAAGATGAACACATAGGGGCAAAAAGTATCTTAAAAGACTGTATCACTAAGTAGGGTGTATAGATGTATGCTTGTGGCAATTTTGGTTACATGAGGGAATTCTTATTTTAAAAATAATAAAGTGTTTCTGGAGGAAACTCCTGTAGTGGTATCTTTCCATAGGGAACATCTGAAGGTTTTTCAGGGACAGTTAAACTCAATAAACAGGGATATTCAGTCTTGCTTTCATCAGTCCTGGTTGAATGACATTCTGGCTGCTACCACCAAGCCTTCAGAGAATCTCTTGCTGTAGCTATCAATCACAGATGTCAAGAGGGAAAAAAAGTGATGTATTTCTTTGGGAGGGGGTTGTGGTGGGTGGAATATGGATGGGAAGGTGATATATAGATATAATATTGCAGAAGTCCTTTTCAAAGTTAGCCAGAAGGCATCTCTAAGCCTTATAAGCACTTCCGCATTCAGAGAAGCGAATCGCTTTAAGAAAGTACTACATCTTTAAAAAAATAAAAGATTATTGGCAGCCAGTGGAAACTTTTTCTTTATATAGCAACAGATTCAGCTGTAAACCATGTAGATACTTCTAAGTAAAAGTGAAGTCGCTCAGTCGTGTCCGACTCCTAGCAACCCCATGGACTGCAGCCCAGCAGGCTCCTCCATCCATGGGATTTGCCAGGCAAGAGTACTGGAGTGGGTTGCCATTGCCTTCTCCAAAATGAATACAAGGTGTATTAAATCAATACTTATTAGGCTACCATTTTGTCAGGCACCGGAGAGACAGCTGTTATTAATATATGTCAATTTTCTGGTATCAAAGCTTACAGTGTGCTAGGTACATAAACAAGAAAGGGAATAATGGAGCAGGATGAGTGATTAGAAGGGGAGAAAGGGAATTATAAGGGAAATAGGAAGGACAACTAAACCAGGGAAGGCTTCCTAGTGGAAGTAATGTTTAAACTGCAAGGGGGAAGACGACTATAAAATTCTCTAAGTATAAATATTAGTGTCCTCTTTTTAGAGGCAAAGTAGTGAAGGCACCAAAAGGTTAGATGGTTAGGAGGTAGTAAGAGTGATACCTTGGAATCAAAGCAGCTGTTTGTATGTGTGTGTCTGTCTGTGCGTGTGTGTGTGTATGTGTACATGTAGCAGAGAGAGGTAACAATTGGGGTCGGGGTTATCTTTTATTTTAAAGAAAGTGTTAGTTGCTCAGTCGTGTCTGACTTATGGACTGTAGCCTGCCAGCCTCCTCTGTCTATGGAATTATCCAGGCAAGAATACTGAAGTGGGTTTCTATTCCCTTCTCCAGGAGATCTTCCCAACCCAGGGATTGAACCCAGGTCTCCTGCATCGCAGGCAGATTCTTTACCATCTAAGCCACCAGGGAAGCTCTATTTTAAAGAAGGGATAGATTTAAATACATGAAAAACTAGAGAATCAACTCCTGTTTGGCTGGAAGGGAAGGGTACCATTTCTCCTGGGAGGGACTGGCCTGGGTGTTACCCTGTCAGAACAATGTGTTGAATGCATGTTTATACAAGCGAATTCTAACCTATACTCTTGGGCTGGTTGAGTAGCTTTCAAAGTGTCCTAATCATAAATCCACACTCCAGATGCTGTTGCTTTCAATATATTGTTCTCAAAATCTACAGCAGAGGGTTTTAAAATTAGCCTAAAATATGTGATGTGATTTAACCTAAAATAATTTTTATCAGCATAATGAGTAGTGTTTAAGACACGTAAGTGGCTGGAGAGCCTGTCCAGGCTCCACCATACACGTCTGATTTCATTGTAAGATTTTAGCAAGCCCAATGACATTGTATCTTTGTAACACTGCTTCTGTTTTCTTGCACTTTTTGAAGGATTCTGTCACCTAATTTGACCTGTCTTTTAGTTGATCCAGTCATACAATATTTTTTAATGCTTAACTAAAACTTTCATTGCAGAACTTCTTAACATAATATGCAAAATCCAATACAAAATTAAAATGCAGGGCTACCTGATAAAAAATAGAAATAAAATGCCATTGTAGATACTAAAAATAGAAAGGTTTTTTTTTTCTTTTCTTCTGAGGTCTTACTCTTGATGTTATAATTGGGCTTTTGGCCAATTTTAAAAAATTGTGGTTCAGTTCAGTCACTCAGTCATGTCCAATTCTTTGTGACCCCATGGACTACAGTGCACCAGGCTTCCCTGTCCATCACCAACTCCTGGAGCTTGCTCAAACTCATGTTCATTGAGTCAGTGATGCTATTCAACAATCTCATCTTCTTTCAACCCCTTATCCTCCTGCCTTCAATCTTTCCCAGCATCAGGGTCTTCTCCATTGAGTTAGTTCTTTGCATCAGGTGGCCAGAGTATTAGAGTTTCAGCTTCAGCATTAGTCCTTCCAATGAATATTCAGGGTCGCTTTCCTTTAGGATTGACTGGTTTGATCTCCTTGCATTCCAAGGGACTCTCAAGAGTCTTCTCTATTGGAGAAGATCTAAAGCTTCACCACAGATCTAAAGCATCAGTGCTCAGCTTTCTTTATGGTCCACCTCTCACATCCATACCTGACAACTGAAAAAAGCACAGCTTTGACTAGATGAACCTTTGTCGGCAAAGTGATGCCTTTGCTTTTTAATATGCTGTCTATGTTGGTCAAGAATTGGACATGAGCGACTGATAATGGCGTCCGGTCCCATCACTTCATGGCAAATAGGTGGGGAAACAATGGAAACAGTGAGAGACTTTCTTTTCTTGGGCTCCAAAATCACTATAGATGGTGACTTCAGCTGACTCGATGGACATGAGTTTGAGTGAACTCCGGGAGTTGGTGATGGACAGGGAGGCCTGGCGTGCTGTGATTCATGGGGTCACAAAGAGTTGGACACGACTGAGCGACTGAATTGAACTGAGTGACTGAACTGAACTGAACTGAACTGATGATGTTGCTCAAAGCTTTTCTTCCAAGGAGCAACCATCTTAATTTCATGGCTGCAGTCACCATCTACAGTGATTTTGGAGCCCCAAAAAAGAAAGTCTCTCACTGTTTCCATTGTTTCTCCACCTATTTGCCATGAAGTGATGGGACCGGATGCCATTATCTTCATTTTTTGAATGTTGAGTTTTAAGCCAGCTTTTTCACTCTCCTCTTTCACTTTCATCAAGAAGCTCTTTAGTTCCTCTTTGCTTTCTGCCGTAAAGGTGGAGTCATCTGTATATCTGAAGCTATTGATATTTCTCCCTACAATCTTGATTCCAGCTTGTGCTTCATCCAGCCTGGCATTTCGCAAGATGTACTCTGCATAAAAGTTAAAGAAGCAGGGTGACACTATACAGCCTTGACCTACTCCTTTCCCAATTTGGAACCAGTCTGTTGTTCCATGTCCAGTTCTAACTGTTGCTTCCTGACCAATTTCTCAGGAGGCAGGTCAGGTGGTCTGGTATTCCCATCTCTTTCAGAATTTTCCACAGTTTGCTGTGATGCACACAGTCAATGGCTTTAGCATAGTCAGTGAAGCAGAAGTAGATGTTTTTCTGGAATTCTCTTGCTTTTTCTATGTTCCAACAGATGTTGGCAATTTGATCTCTGGTTCCTTTACCTTTTCTAAATCCAGCTTGGTCATCTGGAAGTTCTTGGTTCACATACTGTTGAAGCCTAGTTTCAAGAATATTGAGCATTACTTTGCTAGCATGTGAGATGAGTGCAATTGTGCGGTAGTTTGAACATTCTTTGCATTGCCTTTCTTTGAGATTGGAATGAAAACTGACCTTTTCCAGTCCTGCAGCCACTGCTGAGTTTTCCAAATTTGCTAACATATTGAGTGCAGCACTTGAGCAGAATCATCTTTTAGGATTGAAAAGAGCTCAACTGGAATTCCATCACCTCCACTAGCTTTGTTCATAGTGACGCTTCCTAAGGCCCACTTGACTTCGCAATACAGGATGTCTGGTTCTAGGTGAGTTATCACAGCATTGTGGTTATTTGGGTCATTAAGATCTTTTTTGTATAGTTCTTCTGTGTATTCTTGCCACCTCTTCTAATATTGATATTAAGAATCAATATTCTTTTAGGTCCATACCATTTGTGTCTTTTATTGTGCATGAAATGTTCCCTTGGTATCTCTAATTTTCTTGAGAACTCTAGTCTTTCCCATTCTATTGTTTTCCTCTATTTCTTTGCATTGATGACATAGGAAGTCTTTCTTATCTCTCTTTGCTATTCTTTGGAACTCTGCATTCAGATGGATATATCTTTCCTTTTCTCCTTTGCCTTTCTCTTTTCTTCTTTTCTCAGCTATTTGTAAGGCCTCCTCAGACAACTATTTTGCATTTATTTTACTTGGGGATGGTTTTGATCACCACCTCCTGTACAACGTTACAAACCTCTGTTCATAGTTCTTCAGGCACTCTATCAGATCTAACCCCTAGAATCTATGTTTCATTTCCACTGTATAATTGTAAGAGATTTGATTTAGGTCATGCCTGAATGGTCTAGTGGTTTCCCCAACTTTCTTCAATTTAAGTCTGAATTTTGCAGTAAGGAGTTCATGATCTGAGCCACAGTCGGCTCCTGGTCTTGTGGTAAAATATACAAAACCTGCATCTGCCATTAGGTTTGGTGTCATGCAGAAAATGAAGAGGAACTAAAGAGCTTCTTGATGAAAGTGAAGGAGGAGAGTGAAAAAGCTAGCCTAAAACTCAACATTCAAAACATGAACATCATGGCATCCAATACCATCACTTCATGCCAAATAAATGGGGATACAATGGAAACAGTGAGAGACTTTCTTTTCTTGGGCTCCAAAATCACTGTAGATGGTGACTGCAGCCATGAAATTAAAAGACACTTGCTCCTTGGAAGAAAAACTATGAGAAACCTAGGCAGCATATTAACAAGCAGAGATATCACTTTACTGGCAAAGGTCCATATAGTCAAAGCTATGGTTTTTCCAGTAGTCATGTATGGATGAGAGAATTGGACCCTCCAGAAGGCTGAGGGCTGAAGAATTGATGCTTCAAACTGTAATGCTGGAGAAGACTCTTGAGATTCCCTTGAACTGCAAGATCAAACCAGTCAGTCCTAAAGGAAATCAACCCCGAATATCCATTGGAAGGACTGATGCTGAAGTTGAAGCTCCAATACTTTGGCCAAATGGTGCGAAGAACCAACTCACTGGAAAAGACCCTGATGCTGGGAAAGATCGAAGGTAGGAGGATAAGGGGACAACAGAGGATGAGATGGTTGGATGGCATCACTGACTCAATAGACGTGAGTTTGAGCAAGCTCTGGGAGAAAGGACAGGGAAGCCTGGCATGCCACAGTCCATGGGGGCGCAAAGAGTTGGACATGAATGAGCAACTGAACAACAAGTATGTCATACTAATAGGGTCATGTAGTATTTGTCTTTTTTAACTTGTTGATTTCACTTGGAATAATATCCTCAAGGTCCACCCATTTTATAGTATCTGTCAGAATCTCCTTCCTCTTTAAGGCTGAATAATATTTTACTGTATGTATATACCACATTCTGCTTATCCATTCATCTGTGGATGGACACTTGGGTTAATTCCAGGTTTTAGTCATTGTGACTAATTCTTTCATGAATGTGGGTGTACACAGTCACATTTTTTAAAACCCTGCTTTCAATTATTTGGGGTATGTACCCAGAAGTGGAATTGCTAGATTGTATGGCAATGCTCTATTTTTAATTTTTTGAGGAACTGCTATAGCATTTTCCATTGTGGTTATACCACTTAACATTCTCACTAACAGTACACAAGGCTTCCAATTTCTTCACATCTTTGCCAACACCTGTTATTTTCTGTTTTGTTTTGGTTTTTCTTTTGAGTAGCTATCCTAACAGGGATGTGAAGTGGTATCTCATTGTGGTTTTGACTTGCATTTCTCTAGTGATTAGTGATACTAAGCATTTTATCATGTGCTTACTGGCCATTTAAATATTTTCTTTGAAGAAATATCTACTCAAGACCTTTGTTCATTTTTGAATCAGGTTGTTTCTTTTTGTTGTTGCTGAGTTTTAAGAGTTCTCTATACATTCTGGATATTAATCTATCAGATATATGACCTGGATATTTTTTCCCATTCTGTGGTTTGCCTTTTATTCTATTTATATTTTTTTGATAAACAATTTTTAAAATAGTTTCATGAAGTCCAATTGATCTATTTTTTCTTTTCTTGCCTGAGTCAAATCCAAGAAATTATTGCCAAATCCGATGTCATGATGTTTTCTTCTAAGAGTCTTATATTTTATATTTAGAGCTTTGACCCATTTAGAATTAACTTTTTGATGTATATGATGTTCAGTAAGGGTCCAACTTCATTCTTGTGCATGTGGATATTCAATTTTCCTAGCATCATTTGTTGAAAAGACTGTCCTCTCTCCATTGAATTGTCTTGACATCCTTGTCAAAAGTCATTTTCAATAAATGTGAGTGTTTATTTCTGGAATTTCTATTCTATCACATTGGTCTATATATATTTTTATGCCAGTACTACACTGTTCTGATTACTGTAGCTTCATAGTAAGCTTTGAAATCAGGTAGCATGAGTGTTTCAGCTTTGTTATCCCTTTTCTGATCAATTTGGTTATTTAGGGTCCCTTGAAAGTCCATGTGAATTTAAGGTTTTTCTGTTGCTCTCTCTTCTTCTGGGACTCTCATGATCCATATGTTGGTTGTCTTGATGGTGTCCCACAGGTCTGTGTTACCTACTTCAATCTTTTTTCTTTCTCTTCATCAGATTCAATAATCTCTATTTTCCTGTCCTCAAGTCCACTGATTCCTTCTTTTTGCCTGCTCAAACCTGCCTTTGTATCCTTCTAATAATTTTTTCATTTCAGTTATTGTATTTTTCAGATCCAGAAATTCTTTTCAACTTTTTAAAATGTTGTATCCCTTTGTTGATATATCTATTTTGTTCATCCATCATTTTCTTGACATCTTTCTTAACATGTTCTCTGAGCATCTTTAAGACATATGTTTTAAAGTCTTTGTCTAGTAGGTTTGCCATTAAGTCATTTTCAAAGACAGTTTCTGTTAATGCAGTTCTCCCTTTGAATCATACTTTATTGTTCTTTGTATGATTTGTGGTTTTATTTTCTTGAAAGCAAGACATTTGAATATAATAATGTGATGACTTCAGAAGTCAAATTCTCCCCCTTCCCCAGTGTTTGTTATACTTTATAATTTTGTTTATTTATTTATTTATTTTCTGTTACAGACTGCGCCCATGTAGAGGACAAGCCTGAGGTATAAACTTAAGCCTTCTTAGGTATTTTCTCAGCCTTTCTCTATGCATACCCAGTCACTTACTAATTTTCCCCATTCATCCGGTTTTTTTGAATGTTCTAGTCTTTAACATATGGCTCTCAAAAAAGAAAAAAAAATAGGAAAATGGAAAACAGGAAAAAGGCACTGACCCTTTAAATCTCCTGGAATTGATTTCAACCAGAGGGAGAAGACTTGCAACAATGGGAGGAGGTGTAACCAACAATGACCCCCAGCTTCTTTGTACCTCTGGAGTCAGAAGCAGAAGTCAGTGATCAGATCCTCAGTATTTGGAGAACAAGGTCCTTTTTGCCCACCCTGGCACTGGCAGGCTCTATGGAACATGTACACAGATGCTCCAGGAACATGTACACAGATGCTCGCCATGTGGCTGAGGGGTGAGGGATGGGTAGCTAAGAGTTGAAATTGTTGGAAGAGTTGAAACTGACTTAAATTAATCACAATTCACTGTCCATGGTTCCCCTGAAATTTACAAATGTTCAATGGACTCCAGAGATCCAAAATATTTAAATCAGACAGATTATGGTGGTGCAATTGTTATCTAGATAGGAAAACAGATTTCTGGTGGTTTCCACTCTGCCATCTTCCCAGAATCCTCCATAAAGAATTTTTAATTTGTTTTCAACTGCCTTTTTAGGAATATAAAAATCATTTAAATAACTAGCCTCTATATGGTACAATGCTAGTTTTAAATAAAAATATAAAAGTATATAACTTATATGCAGAATCATTAAAATTGCCCAATTTGTATTTTGCAGCAAATTATTGTATATGTATTTCATTATTAACAGAGCAATGGAAATACTGCACAAAAGTAACACATATGTTTTTATTTTACTTCTTGACATATACCCACTCTATTAGTACTATCTTCAACTTACTGATGAGTAAGACAGAACTAAAGAGCAAAGAAATATGAATTGCTCTATCTTGCCTTTCCTTTCTATGTCATCCTTTTCAGCATGAGAGGTTGGCTAATACAGGGGAGTAACATTAAGAGAGGAAATGACAGGGTTCCTTTGCTGTTTATGTTTCTTAGAATGCTACCACTGTCTTTCAAGCAAGTTTTGGCTCTAAGAGAAAGTGTGGTTTCTTAAGGCTGTCAGAGTACTGCTCACCCAGCCATAAATGGAATATGCTTGCCTTGTACTCACTAAATCTCACTGAACTCCAAAGCATAGTGGTTCCATGAGAATTCTGTGCTCACTGGGCATCACAAACACTATTTGTGAATAGGGGCACAAGGCACAATGGTAGACACACACACTGCATGTGTCTCTTCTACTCAACATGGGCTTCATTATCCAATTAGCTTTTATTTTCTTTCCAACACCTTGTACCTTAGCCAGTCTCTCTCTTCTCTCCTTATTATAGGCTGGTTTATATAAAAAAAATCCCAAGATTCTCATAAGGAGAAGTCCTAAATCTAAATCTTCTCCTCAAACTTATGGTGGATTAGTATGGATCAAGTCACACTGTTTGAGTTTGCCTCCAAATTTCTTGAACCATTCACCAGGTCAGAGATGGAAATACTGGTAAGGAAGATCTCAAAAGAGAGATTGTATATTTATTGCTAATAAAGTTTGGTGGATATTAAAGCAATTAATTGGAAAAATTGAAAGAGTTCAGTTATACTGTTGGCCTCAAATAATACCAGTTTTATAATTCAAAACCCACTCTGTTCAACCACCAGCAGGTGTCTCAGGTTTGAATAATAAATATCATGAAAAACAATAGATTTTCCATAGTACCAAGTACACTTAACCAGAAGAAAGAATATGGGATAGAAAAACTAGAGTCTGATTGGCCACAGCAAGTGGTGGTGGGGGGCGGGGTTGGGGGGCATCTCACTGTTCCAACTAGATACAATTTCCAAATATCCCCAAACTCTCCTCATTTGGGAGAGCTGGGAATGTGGTCACAAGACCACAGACTGATTGAACATGGACCACTTCAGCCTGGAAAAGCCATCAGCTCTGGGATCTCTTGAGTTTTTATATTGAGCTCCAAAGCAATTGATTCCATTAGTAGCAGCTATAATTACTGGACACACAATCTCAGCATTAACAACTTCAACCAATTCTGATTTTTGTTGGATATAGTGCAGATAGTCTCAATATAATAAAGATATATAGATATATATATAGATAGATAGATAGATATAGATATATATATATAAAGATTAACCTTGCCTTTTTCCCCAGCTCCTAGGAGGTAACCTCTGAGCCCCTGGAAACTTGGAATGTCCTGCCTGTTTAACTGGAGGTCTTAGGCCATCGCTGGTGATCTATGCCAACAATATGGTTTATTGCAGGGGTCTTGAGCCACATGGTATCAGCCTGAACTATGAGGGGGCAGAGTCATGTCTATGTGGTCAATTTTATATGAGTATAAAACCTTCTGAACGCCTTACCAAATATCAATTATACAATACAATGTTATCAGTGACAGTCACTACATTATACATTAGATCCTCAGACATTATTTATCTTATAAGTTCATATCCTCTTATCAACCTCTGCCTATAACAGTGTGTATAATTGAAATTTTTTGAGAGTAGAACTTAAATGTTCTCACCAAAATAAACAAACATGAAACAAAAACGGAAGGGCTTCCCGGTGGCTCAGTGGTACAGAATCCACCTGCCAATGCAGGAGTCATGGGTTAGATCCCTGATCCAGGAAGATCCCACTTGCTGAGCAGCTACTCAGCACACAGTGCTCAGTGTTCACTGTGGCACCCATGTGCCACAATTATTGAGCCTGTGCTGAGGAGCCTAGGAGCTGCAACTACTGAACCCACGTGCCACAACTGCTGAAATCCACAGTAAGAGAAGCCACTGCAAGGAGAAGCCCACTCACCACAAGTACAGAGTAGCCCCGCTCGTCCCAAGCAGAGAAAAGCCAGCACAGCAACAAAGACCCAGCACAGCCATAAAAAACAAATAAAATTATATTAAAAATTTGAGGCATTGGATGTGTTAATTAACTAGATGGGAAGAATTCTTTCAATAATCACAATGTATGCTTTAAATTCCTTATAGTTTTGTCAACTGTATCTCAGTAAAGCTGAAAAAGCAGCAAACAAACCCAAGACTTGGGAAGCTCCCCTGCCTGGCAGCCTTCTGTATGTACTGTCACACATCATTGCTGGGAGAAGCAGCCACTGTCCACAGACTCCACCAGGGGAGGAGACCTGGAAGCTCATGCTTGGAACTGTTCATCCTGGAACCTGCTCTCTGTGCCCCTTGCTTTGGCTGATTCTACTAAAATAAACTGTAGCCTTGAGTATAACAGCCATTCTGAGTTCTGTGAGTCCTTCTAGCAGATCCTTGCGTGGAGTTTCCTTAAGGAAACTCCAGAATTCACAATATACTCTTGTGAATCTCTTAAGTTAATGTTTCTAGGAATTCCAGAGGTTAGAGGAAAGATCACAGATGGGCTGTTAGCCATTTCCTTCCTTTCACGTGTTAGCAGCAATCATCAGAGGAGTGTAGCGCTGAGACAGTGCACACTGAGTACCTATACCCAAGGCTGTGTTGGTCTATGCTGGATAAGACATAGAACTCTAGGCATAATTAATTTAAACTCTGGGCTGGAGGAAGCACAAGCTGGAATCAAGATTGCTGGGAGAAATATCAATAACCTCAGATATGCAGATGACACCACCCTTATGGCAGAAAGGGAAGAAGAACTAAAGAGCCTCTTGATGAAAGTGAAAGAGGGAATGAAAAAGTTGGCTTAAAGCTCAACATTCAGGAAACTAAGATCATGGCATCTGGTCCCATCACTGTACGGCAAATAGATGGGGAAACAGTGGACACAGTGGCTGACTTTATTTTTCTGGGCTCCAAAATCACTGCATGGTGATTGCAACCATGAAATTAAAAGACGCTTATTCCTTGGAAGGAAAGTTATGACCAACCTAGACAGCATATTAAAAAGCAGAGACATTACCTTGCCAACAAAGGTCTGTCTAGTCAAGGCTATGGTTTTTCCAGTGGTCATGTATGGATGTGAGAGTTGGACTATAAAGAAAGCTGAGTGCCGAAGAATTGATGCTTTTGAACTGTGGTGTTGGAGAAGACTCTTGAGAGTCCCTTGGACTGCAAAGAGATCCAACCAGTCCATCCTAAAGGAGATCAGTTCTGGGTGTCCTTTGGAAGGACTGATATTGAAGCTGAAACTCCATTACTTTGGCCACCTGATGCGAAGAGCTGACTCATTTGAAAACACCCTGATGCTGGGAAAGATTGAGGGCAGGAGGAAAAGGGGATTACAGAGGATGAGATGGCTGGATGGCATCACCAACTCGATGGACATGGGTTTGGGTGAACTCCAGGAGTTGGTGATGGACAGGGAGGCCTGGTGTGCTGTGGTTCATGGGGTTGCAAAGAGTCAGACATGATTGAGCAACTGAACTGAACTGAAGAAGAAAAGACATGAAAGATGAACACAAAGTGTCAAAATATAAGGACATTGATATTCAGTTTCTCTTTAGCTTAGTTTTCCTATTTGCAAAGTAAAAGGGAAAGTGGTATTACATAGAGAATGAAGACAGGTTTACAGACTTAAAGAGGTTTTGTCATATTCCAACACAGGACCTTGCTTTTTTCAAAATGTCTAGGTCTTTTGTTCTGCCATGAAGGCTGGCCATTTCATACACTTGCAACTAAGACTAAAAGCCTAGTTTTTTATTATGCTCTCCTCTTAGGGGAGTGCATTACATACCGATTTAAAAAGAAAATATGTAATTGATGTGTGCTTTATTTCTATGTGCCTAGAACTGCCATATTCCAAACTAGTTTCCTCTTATATGTTTGCTAATTTTCATGTTAATAACAAGACTTCCATGGCATTTATGAACCTGTAAATTACAACTCTGTTTAGAAAGCCTTGCCTTCAATTAGCCTTAAAGACAATTAAAGACCCATCGCTCATTGCTTCCTTTCCTAAACAATACTTTCTGATGTTAATTGTCTACATTTTTGTTCTAATTTAATAACAGTAAAAGTTCATCTGTGATGCTGGTCTCATTTGGTCTACCCTTATGCAGCTAAGAGGTAGTATATTTACAGTCTGAAAATTCACATAATCTTATGTATAGGCTTCCCTCATAGCTCAGTTGGTAAAGAATCCGCCTGCAATGCAGGAGACTGTGGTTCAATTCCTGGGGCAGGTAGATCCTCTGGAGAAGGAATAGGCTACCCACTCCAGTGTTCTTGGGCTTCCCTTGTGGCTCAGATGATAAAGAATCCACCTGCAATGTGAGAGACCTGGGTTCGATCCTTGGATTGGGAAGATCCCCTGGAGAAGGAAAAATCTACCCACTCCAGTATTCTGGCCTGGAGAATTCCATGGGGTCACAAAGAGTTGGACACAACTGAGTGACTTCCACTTTCACTTATGGATAATAAGGAAGAAAATATGAAGAAATCTATTTATGGAACCCTAGGAAGTGGTAGGCAAAATTCATGTAAATTTAACAACTTGGCAAAAAGCAATCCATTTTTTCTGTTTGTTTCTTTAATGGCAAAGGCTAGAGTATTCACAATTAGCATTTATTTTTTCATGTCTTAAACCTATATTCAGTAATGGCTAAGACTCATAAATTAATATTAATGAATCCCTTCTATGACCTGTTAGCTCAATTAGCTAAGCTGCTCCAAGGTGCCACTGATGGGGCCAAGGTTATGGAAGTGATAACAATAATCAGGTCTAGAGAGATGATGGCTACAAAGAGCTTTTACAAGTGGTAACCCATGTGGTCCTCGCAATACCCTGTGAGATCCTTAGGACAAGCATTATTTATATTGCTCCTTTATGAAAAAAGTAAACAGATTCAAAAAGGTTAAGTGACTTATTTAAGGTCACACAATTAATAAGTGGTGGTAAAAACACGACTCTCAAGTTTCTGACACTGATGTTCTTACCATCCATGAACACTGCTTCACCTCAGTTTTGTTAATTGTTTCCCTGTAAGTAAGAAAATGGCCGTGACATTCATTAGCCTGTTAATCACACCTGCATTCAGAACACCCTGACTTCTGGACTGAGATCATGACAGGTTATCTCCTAACTTGAAAATAAATTACAGGCAGAATTATAATGAAAGGCAAGAATTAACAATAGCTTAAAAAACAAGGACAGGACTCAAATGCGTATGACAGACGTGGATAGGTATTTTCAACAACTTTAAAATCTTGCAGCAATTGGAGGAAGAAGCTTTCTCAGTGGCCTGCATGCAATCAATTATCTGAACTAGAATGACAGCTAGAAATGAAACGGGGAGAAAGAGGTTTTGATTCATTTTTTAACAGCTTATTTTTAAAAGCAACAGATATTGCATCAATTAGAAAGCTGAACAACCATCCTCTACTGTCTTTTGAGACAGCAGAGATTGCTCTCATCCAGCACAGTGCCTCCTATGTGACCAGGCCAGAGGTAGGAAGCAATGCAGAGCGATATCTGTATCCTACGGAGATGACATTTCAGGTACATGCGTGCAAGTTCAGTCACTTCGGTCATGTCCAACTCTTTCTGACCCCATGGACTGTAGTCTGCCCGGCTCGTCTGCCCATGGGATTCTCCAGGTAAGAATACTAGAGTGGGTTGCTGTTCCCTCCTCCAGGGCATCTTCCCCCACCAAGGATTGAACCAGGGGATTCCTTAAAGTCTGAGCCCCCCGGGAAGTCCTGACCTTTCAGGTAGAGTTATATAAATTGAAGCAGGGAGGGTTGGAGGAGTGGTGCTTGCAGGGAAAATACAATTTTTCATGGAGGGCTGCCTTAGGAAGTATGTTACCTCTCTTATAGTAAAGACACTGAGAAGTAACAGCAGAATGCCCCATTTCAGTGTCAGATGAATGTTTCTGAGGTATCAGAAATTGAGCTGGGGTTGTGCTCCGTGGAGGGGATGGTTTTTCCCAGCACACAAGCGAGAACAAGGTTGGCCATGGACAATCTATGCTGGCAATCTGTCTGCAAACCCTAGGCCGAGCTAGAGCTCACTTCACATTAGAATGAAAACACTGAAAAGAGTGAGATAAGAACAGGATGAGATAAAAACAAACACATGAACAGAACAACACTTTGAAAAAGTTTTAAAACGGAATAACAGGGTTAAAATTCTCACTGAAGTCATGAGAACAGAATTGAACCAAACAAATTGTATCAGCGAAGTAAGCAAAAAAATCTCAAAATTTCTCTCGGAGAAGGAAGAGAACTAATTAAAATGATAAGTGTAATAATATACAAAGAAGAGAGAGAAAAGACCCCCTATGTTGATAAAAAGATGTTCTATAAAGAGAAACAAAGCAAATATATGAGACACTATAATCAAAGAAGAAACTTTTCTATGCAGGAAAGACTAGAATCTCTGTATCCCAGGAAAAATGAATAAAATGCTTTGTGTGTTTATCATTCAGTCACTCAGCTGTGTCCGACTCTTTTGTGACCCCATGGGCTGTAACCTGCCAGGCTCCTCTGTCCATGGGGTTCTCCAGGCAAGAATACTGGAGTGGGTTGCCATTTCCTCCTCCAGGGGATCTTCCTCACCCAGGGATTGAACCCAGGTCTCCTGTGTTTCCTGCATTGGCAGGCAGGTTCTTTATCACTGGCCCCACCTGGGACTATAAAGTGTAGGATGCTTTCAAATATTAAATCCCAGTAGAGAATAGAATGGTATCTATTGAGATCTGAGATGAAAAGATTGGGAACACAGAATTCCAAACCAAGCCATGATATCATCCATGAGTCACAGTAACAGGAAACATTTTTGTATGTGCCAAAACACCAAAAAATATAGCATGCATGCTTTTCTCATGAATGAAAGAAACAAAACCAAACCTCAGTGATGTACATGATTTTAATCATGGTCAAAGTCTCTAAAATGGTGAAGTACTTGCAAATGAGTTAGTACTGAGCAATGAAACTAGTTACAAATATGGAAAGAACATTTTAAAGTGTCTTCAGAAAATTCCCAAATTTAAAGTGAAAACTCAAAAATATCCCTGTAGTTAAAACTTGATGTTGTTGAAAATTCATAATCAAGGTGTACAATCTTGGACATAAGTAACAAAAGAATAGAAAATAGAAATAGGAGATGGGTGTGTAATAAGGGAAATGAATGCACATTAAACTCCTGATTTTAAAACAATGACACAAAGTGTATTGCTTTACTCAAGTCTCATAGTTAAAAATAGGGCCAAATGGGTTCTTTCCTGTTTGAAATATTTAAAATAATTATTTGTCTAATGAAAAGTAGGCTAGCTGCCTTCTGAATCTTTAGAGAAAATGAAAGCAAATTAAACTTGAAATGCCAAAGTTTTCCTAGACTGTTGAGTATGAAAAAATAATTTTTCTTCTTAAAAATCCATGTGTTTCATGGAACCCTCAGTGCTCCCAGGACTATGGGTAGTATTGGAGGGAGCTGAAGAGGATCCGCAGCTTGATCTCCTGCCATTGTCTGATTAAGCAGCTAAGGCTTATGTGGTTTATACATGGGGATTCTGAGTTAGATATCCATCATTCTAGGGGTGAAAATGCTTGAGAAACATGCTCAACAGGACAGTTAGACTGAGTTCCCACTGGCCAGATGAACAGACAACGCATTCATTTATAGACAAGGTGGGCTTCCTGCAGGTTAGACCTGTGTGGTGACATAGGGCCTCAGGATCAGCAGGGCCTTGTGTTTGGGGTTTAAAGCTCTCTGGTCACCTTCTGAAAATTCTTAATCATTTTATCTTTGTATGCCATAGCTGAAGTCAATAGAACAATGAAGCACGTATTGGGGGCTGTCAGGAGAATTCAGAAAACTATGGCTTGTGCCTTTTCTGTGTCTTTAGTAGTACACTGGGTAAAGATGTTATTGAGGCAGAGAAGTGTGTCACTGTGGACAAGGCAGTGAAGATTAGGATACTTGTGATCTAATTAACACAAGAGAAAGAATTATTGAAGAAATGTTGATTGTCCAGCTGAGAATAGAACCCATATAGTTACTACCATGAATCCATAACAAATTATTTGGGGAGAAATACACTGCTCCTTTGGTTTGATGGAGAGTAAAATTTTAGAAAGACGTTAATAGCTGCTTGGGGATAGCATTTTTTAACTCCATCTTTTAAGAGATCGTTTAAAATGATCATCCATCATGGCAAGCAAGATTTTCAACCGGTATATGCGTCAGAATGAAGGAGATAAGGAAAAGGGCAAAAGGGAGTTGTCCGACATATTCATTTTCTTGCCATTCTGTAAAGGGTGTTTCTTCTCAAAATATTTGAATATATTCTGAGTAGAAGAATTTTAAAGAGATATCTTTTAATATATAGAAATGTGAGATTTTGTTGTGTAAGAGGACAGTTGTTTTAGGGACAGCAGTGAGCACAAATTTTAAAACAAAATGTTTGCTATCTAACATGAAAAGTTTTTAACATAAAACCAGGATTTTAACATATAAATGCTGAATGTGCATTTTTCAAAGTCTACACTTGTGGCCTTCTCTATCTCTTGACAGGACCATACTCATACTCTTTCTTATAGCAACTGACATTTCTTTTTTTTTAAATTAATTTTATTGGAGTATTTGTTGTTATTGTTCAGTTGCTCAGTTGCATCCAACTCTTTGCACCCCCATGAACTGCAGCATGAAAACCTCCCTGTCCTTCATCACCTCCTGGAGTTTGCTCAAACTCCTGTCCATTGAGTTGGTGATGCCATCCAATCACCTCATTCTCTGTTGTCCCTGTCTCCTCTTGCCTTCAATCTTTCCCAGCATCAGAGCCTCTTCTAATTAGTCAACTCTTCACATCAGGTGGCCAAAGTATTGGAGCTTCAGCTTCAGCATCAGTCCTTCCAATGAATATTCAGGACTGATTTCCTTTATGACTGATTTGATCTCCTTGCAGTCCAAGGGACTCTCAAGAGTCTTCTCCAAAAGCATAGTTCGAAAGCATCAATTCTTCAGTGCTCAGCTTCTTTGTGGTCCAACTCTCACAACCATACATGACTACTGGAAAAACCATAGCTTTGACTAGATGGACCTTGGTCAGCAAAGTAATGTCTCTGCTTCTTAATATGCTGTCTAGGTTGGTCATAGCTTTTCTTCCTAGGAGCAAGCATCTTTTAATTCATGGCTGTAGTCAGCATCTGCAGTGATTTTGGAGCCCAAGAAAATGAAGTCTGTCACTTACAATTATACAGTGGAAGTGATAAATTCAATTGGATCTGATAGAGTGCCTGAAGAACTATGGATGGAGGTTTGTATCATTGTACAGGAGGAGGTGATCAAAACTATCCTCAAGAAAAAGAAATGCAAAAAAGCAAAATAGTTGTCTGAGGAGGCCTTACAAATAGTTGAGAAAAGAAGAGATGCAAAAGGCCAAGGAGAAAAGAAAAGATATACCCACCTGAACGTAGAGTTCCAAAGAATAGCAAGGAGAGATAAGAAAGCCTTCCTAAGTGATCAATGCAAAGTAATAGAGAAAAACACTAGAATTGGAAAAACTAGAGCTCTCTTCAAGAAATTAGAGACAGCAAGGGAACATTTCATACAAAGATGGGCACAATAAAGGACAGAAATGGTATGGACCTAACAGAAGCAGAAGATATTTAAAAGAAGGAGCAAGAGTACACAGAAGACCTATACAAAAAAGATCTTAATGGCCCATATAACCACAATGGTGTGACCACTCACCTAGAGTCAGACATCCTGGAGTCCAAAGTCAAGTGGGCTTTAGGAAGGATCACTACAAACAAAGCTAGTGGAGGTGATGGAATTCCAGCTTAGCTATTTCAAATCCTAAAAGATGATGCTGTGAAAGTGCTGCACTCAGTATGCCAGCAAATTTGGAAAACTCAGCAGTGGCCACAGGACTGGAAAAGGTCAGTTATTGGAATATAGTTGCTTTAAAATATTGTGTTAGTTTCTGTTGTATAGCAAAGTGAATCAGCTATATATATATATACACACATACACACACACATATACACACACACATGTATACACACACACTCTTTTTGTATTTCCTTACCATTTAGGTCACCTTAGAGTAACAAGTGGAGTTCCTTGTGTTATATTCTAGGTTTTCATTAGTTATCTATTTTATACATACATTAATCTCAATCTCTCCATTGCAACTGGCAATTTTGACACCAAGACATACAAACTAGTTAAAGGATCTCACCAGCTTCCAGGGTCCTTAATCTGAACCGCTCTTCCTAATATGGGAAGCTTTGGGTGTCTGACTCTTGCAGGGCCTCTGAGCTGACTTTGCCCCTTAGAGAGAAAGGGGTGGCCCTCACCCTCACTGTATAGTTAAGATTCTGCAGGATAAGCTGGTTTCAGCAAATGTAAGAATGTGCTCTTCTGCTTTTTAACTCTCTCAAACAGAGGTTGTGGGTCCACAGCAAAATCCAACTGTCATTTCATTTTGTTTTATTTGGGATGCGAAAGTAAAAATTTCTTCCTCACTTCTTTTCAGAGGAAGCATATGGGTTTCCTAAACAAGAGAGTGGTCAGCCAAGGAATTAGATCTGTTCATTTTACCTCAATGTAAGCAGTCTATCTTTAGAAAACTGTTCACTGGGTTTAGTCTATACAATTATGTAAAGTTTAAAAATAAAATAAAATTAAAAAAAATAAAGATACTAACTATATAACACAGGAAACTCTACTCAATACTCTCTAATGACCTACAAGGGTTAAGAATCTAAAAAAGATGGATATAGGTATATGTATACCTGGTTTCACTGCAGATGGTGATTTCAGCCATGAAATTAAAAGACACTTATTCCTTGGAAGAAAAGTTATGACCAACCTAGATAGCATATTGAAAAGCAGAGACATTACTTTGCCAACAAAGGTTCGTCTAGTCAAGGCTATGGTTTTTCCAGTGGTCATGTATGGATGTGAGAGTCGGACTGTGAAGAAAGCTGAGTGCCGAAGAATTGATGCTTTTGAACTGTGGTGTTGGAGAAGACTCCTGAGAGTCCCTTGGACTGCAAGGAGATAAACCAGTCCATTCTAAAGGAGATCAGCCCTGGATGTTCTTTGAAAGGAATGATGCTAAAGCTGAAACTCCAGTACTTTGGCCACCTCATGAGAAGAGTTGACTCATTGGAAAAGACTCTGATGCTGGGAGGGATTGGGGGCAGGAGGAGAAGGGGACAACAGAGGATGAGATGGCTGGATGGCATCACTGACTCGATGGACGTGAGTCTGAGTGAACTCCGGGAGTTGGTGATGGACAGGGAGGCCTGGCATGCTGTGATTCATGGGGTTGCAAAGAGTCAGACACTTTGAGTGACTGAACTGAACTGAACTGAATGATCCCTTAAAAAGTAAAAGTATCATAGTCATGCACATGAGCAATGTCCCACTCCAGGGCTATTTCCCCAGGGTTCTCCACAAAGGGTAAAAGGAAACCACACGGAGGAGTGAAACAGCAGCTAACATGGGCCTTTAGTGACTTCTGAAAGTGACCAAGTATTTGCTTATCTGAGCAATATATAACATATTAAGAGGTGTGATTTCTTTTCAGAAGTTTGGAGAGGGAAGTGGTTGCAAAGTTAAGACATATACAAGACAAAAAACTTGGTGGGATTTAAGAATCAATTGATCTGAACTCTTAGATTTTATTAGTTTGTAAAGAAACCACAGATCTTATACTACTCATGTTTTATTTGGAAATACCTGTCATTCATTTGAAGGCTTGTTCTGTGTTGCCTGGCCATATTGGTTACACACAGAGGTGTTGAGAAATAAGAAATGGAACTGGGTAGAGAGCTACAGTCAAAAACAGGGATATCATTTAGGAACAAGGCAGGGATATCTATTCCACAAACGAGATCCAGAAGCATGAAACATGGTATAAATTGGAATAAAAACTCAAATTGAAATGTAAATCCCAGCAAAGACTAAGTCAAAAAGGTAAGTCAGGACAATACAATGGTTGCTATATAGTAAGGTCATTTTGAAGGAGGAGTAACGAGTTAAGTGAGTTGCTCAAGTAGCAAGAGTCAGAATTCAAAATCTCAAGTCTATCTGACACCAGTGGGCTTTCTGGTCTCCTTCCCTGCCTCCACGTGCTGGACATCACAAAGCCAGACATAGATGGAGGTACCCAGTCAATGGTCTGAGGAGGGAGAGACCCCTGGGAGCCAAGTGCTGGATGAGAGCTTATTTTGTCCTTCTCCAGACAGCATTAGGCTGTCTGGAACATTCTGGGAGAGAAAATCACAATGATACATCTACACCACCATGCCAATGTAAATTTAGCTTCTTTAATCAACCCAGCACCTACACAGCTGGAACTCAGCTCTTTATTCTCACAGAAAGTCAAATATTACAACTCAGAATCATCCATAAGTGTTTGCATTGACCCCTGGACCTCTCTTGCATTACTCATAGTATTCAATTAAATTCTGTTGAGCTATTAATAGGTTTTATTCTTGTGTCTCTGAATGTACTAAGTCAATTTTGATTTAATAGTTGTTTTCATTCCACAGCCACTGTAAATTTCCAGCAAGTACATTTTATTGTCAGAGAAGGCCCTCTGCCACTAATTTAAGACTTTCTGCTCTTTTGCTTCGATTTTTAGTAACTTTAATTCAAAAAACAGATTAGGCAATCTGTTTTTGCAGAAAATACCATACTACTCCACAAACATTTGTTCTCTTTATGATTACTATAGCTGAGATTTGTCTATATCTGAGAATTAGAAAGGAATTTAGAAACCATCCATCCCTGTCTGCACTTTACAAGAAAAGAAATGGAGTATTAAAACAGGTAAAGAATGTAGCCAAGGTCACACTATAGTGGCCAGAACAAACATCTAGGGCTTGTGCCTACAGACTAGTGCCCCAACCTGCCATGCCCCTTATGCTGCCAAAGATCAAACTGATTACATCAGAGAAGCTGCCAAAACTGGATTAAGGCACTTAGATTTTTCAGCCACACTCAAAACACACTCAAAAACATTTTTTAAAAAACATTAGGGGAAAGACATGACAAATATGACAATTCATTACCACATAGTGCAGAATAAACTCAATTCTAGTCTGATCAATCAGATCCATTAGCAAAAACTGTTCATGACATGAAAATGTAAGAAATTCTGAAAGGCCTTCTCTGACCCAGGCTCTCTGTTTTAGAGGCAGTGAACATGGCTGATCCCTTCTACAGGATGAGAAATGAATATATGGAATATGTGAGGCAGTATACTGCTCAGTGGACATTCAAAGCTATTTTCTATTTATGACAGTGCTGTGAAATATCTGCCATTTCTACTTCACAGATGAGGAAGATGAGTCTTTGGCTCTGTGACAGGTGGAGTCACCAAGAAGTTGAGAGAAGAGAAGCTCCCTGTAGAGTTGGGAGCACTGGAGGGAGGCTAGGAGAGCTTCCTCTGAGATTACCCAGTTGGCTGCTCTTGGATAAGTCACTCTTCTCTCATGTCTTCCTTTCACATGCTGTAAAACGAGGGTGTTGGCTGAAATGAATTTTATGTTTCATTCCAAAGGTAACACACCAGAATCTAAGTCTCTTGATGCCTAATTTCTGTAACAACGCTGAGTATAATCAATATAAAAGGAGAGGTGCTATATTCAAAATAGGGCTTCCCTGGTGGCTCAGCAGTAAAGAATCCGTCTGCCAATGCAGGAAATGTGGGTTCAATCCCTGGGTTTGAAAGATCTCCCGGAGAAAGAAATGGCAACTCACTCTAGTATTCTTGCCTGAAGAATCCCATAAACAGAGGAGCCTGGAGGGCTACAGTCCATGGGCTCGCAAAAGCTGGACATGACCTAGCAACTAAGAAACGAAACAACAAGCAATATTTAAAATATACAACCAACAAAGACTTACTGTAAAGAAAAATTTTAATTAAAAAAATGAGAAGCCTCTTTTTCAATAAATCTAAAGGCTTTGAATGCGGAACAAACAGTGAAGAAAAGAAGGAAACCAACACTTTTCTAAATTTGAAGGCTCTGCAGGATGCCAACTCTTGCCCTGGAGAATTAAGACAATGTTATCTGGATTTTTTTTTTTTTTTTAGATATTTTTAGATATTTTTGTCTAAATGTTTTTAGATATTATTAGCAGTCACAACTAGAATGAGAGCAGTGACAGGCACAATATAACAATATATGTTAGATCATTACTGTGCTACTCTTGAAATTTTTTCCCCAATCCTTGCTAAAGGTACTATCTTCCTTAAACTAGTTATGCTAATTCAGGTTTCTTAAAATGGAATCACTGCACGTCTATCTTAACTACCAAATAAGCGGTGAACATTAGCCATGTTCACTGCTTATTTGGTAAGTAGGTGCAACTGCATCTGGATATGGTTCTCAGAGCTTTCACTGGGGGTCCATGGGGGTAAGAAGGCAACCAGCAATTAATATGAAGAGGTACTCTGCGCCTATCATTTTTAATTGGACCCATTTCCAAGGCTTGCACTTGCCTCCTCCTTCTCACTGCCAAGCTCCTGTCAAGGGGTGTTGGCTGGTTTTGGTGTGGGAAATAAAGAGAGACGGTCCAAGCCCGAAACAATTCTTTTCTCATTTTTTCCCATTGTCAATATCAACAAGCCATGAAGAGGCACAGATTTTTATTTATATCCTTTTACGGTCAACATGCTTTCATTTATTTATGTTCTATTTAAAAAAAAAACAGAACACAGAGAGAGTGTGAGCATGTGTGTGTGTATATTCTGCATTTCTTATCAAAATCTTGTTTCCTAATAGCAGAATTTAAAAATCCAAATAGGAAAATCAAAGGAGTTTAAATTCAGTATGTATTCTAATGTCCTATACAAAGAAGACTTCCAACAAATACTTACTGTTTGAGGAAATATTGTACAATATTATGCCCTGAAAAGTTGACCTCATTAACTTTTAAGGAAGTTGATAAAAATGGGAGGAAAAATGGATACCTTTTCATTTGAAAAATATCTTTTATTTTTTTTTGTTCTGGTCTCATTTGTTGATATAAACAGACAAAGAGTAACTGGGTTAGGGGTCAGGAGTCAAGGTCACGTGTGAGAAACAGGAAGGCAACAGAAGTTGACTTGCTCACATGGGGAATGAGGATGACAGTTCATGAAGGAAGCCCACTCAGAAGACATCTATCCCAGGAGCACAGAGCAATAAAGTAGGTTGCCAGTGAGCCTGGGCAGACAGTGGGGGGTGCATGGGGGCACAGCTGCCAGATCTCTAAACTTGGCTTCATTTCAACAACATTTGAGTAATTCCATGTTAGATAAGTTTGGTCAGTGTTTGTTTCTTATTTTTAAATATTAGAGAAATTTGGTCTGAATATAATTTCACTCAATTGACATACCAGTCTCCCCTCTTTGATTATTATTTGAAATTCCTGTTCCAAGAAATTGAACTCAGCAAAATTTGTCACGGATGTGAATGGTCTTTGAAAAAATTAATTAAAAAAAAATTTCTATTTTTATTTCTTTGGTTGCACTGAGTCTTGGTTGCACCATGTGGGATCTAGTTCTTTGACCAGGAATCAAACCCAGGCCCCCTGCACTGGGCGCATGGAGTTCTTAGCCACTGGACCACCAAGGAACTCCCAAAAAACTTCATTTCCAATATCCATGAGGTAGATAAGCAGCTTTCTTTTTCTTTCCATTCATGACACTTTATTTTTTATATAATTTTTAAAGGTTACAGTGCATTTACAGTTATTACAAAACATTAGTTCTATTCCCTGTGTGTACAATGCATCCTTACGGTCTGTCTTATACCCAGTAGCTTGTACCTCTTAATCCTTTACCCCTATGTTGTTCCTCCTTCCTTCTTCCCACTGATAACCACTAGTTTGTTCTCTACATCTGTGAGACTGCTCCTTTTTTTGTTATATTCCCTAGCTTGCTGTATTTCTTACATTCCATGTATAAGTGATACCATACAATATTTGTATGATTTATTTCACAACTTCCACTCCATCCAACTTGCTGCAAATAGCAAAATTTTGTTCTTTTTTATGGTTGAGTAGTATTACATTGTATGTACAACCACACTTTTTTTTATCCATTCATCTGCTAATGGATACTTAGGTTGCTTCCACATCCTGGCAATTTTAAATAAAGCTGCTCTAACATAAGCAGCTTGAAAACAAATTTTCAAAGAGGATTTATGAACAACAGACTGGTTCCAAATAAGAAAAGGAGTACATCAAGGCTGTATATTGTCATCCTGCTTATTTAACTTATATGTGGAGTACATCATGAGAAATGCAAGCACAAGCTGGAATCAAGATTCCTGGGAGAAGTATCAATAACCTCATATATGCAGATGACACCACCCTTATGGCAGAGAGCGAAGAAGAACTAAAGAGCCTCTTGATGAAAGTGAAAGAGGAGAGTGAAAAAGTTGGCTTAAAACACAACATTCAGAAAACTAAGACCATGGCATCTGCCCCCATCACTTCATGGCAAATAGATGGGGAAACAATGGAAACAGTGACAGACTTTATTTGGGGGGAGCTCCAAAATCACTGCAGATGGTGATTACAGCCATGAAATTAAAAGGTGCTTGCTCCTTGGGAGAAAAGCTATGACCAACCTAGACAGCATATTAAAAAGCAGAGACATTACTTTACCAACAAAGGTCTGTCTAGTCAAAGCTATGGTTTTTCCAGGAGTAATGTATGGATGTGAGAGTGGACTATAAAGAAAGCTAAGTGCTGAAGAATTGATGCTTTTGAACTGTGGTGTTGGACAAGACTCTTGAGAGTCCCTTGGACTGCAAGGAGATCCAACCAGTCCATCATAAAGGAAATCAGTCCTGAATATTCATTGGAAGGACTGATGCTGAAGCTGAAACTCCGATACTTTGGCCACCTGATGCAAAGAGTTGACTAACTAGAAAAGGGCTCTGATGCTGAGAAAGATTGAAGGCAGGAGGAGAAGGGGACAACAGAGGATGAGATGGTTGGATGGCATCACCAATGCTATGGACCTGAATTTCAGTAGTCTCTGAGAGTTGGTGATGGACAGGGAAGCCTGGCGTGCTATAGTCTGTGGGGTTGCAAAGAGTCTGACACGACTGAGCAGCTGAACTGAACTGAAATGAATACAGACTGTCTTTATTATTCTGATCAGCATGAGTTAGAAATTCAGATCTCATCTCTGCAATGTAAAACACAGCCTTTAAAGTTTTCAGACTGAGGATTCTCAACACCTTTCCAGCCATATGAGATTAACAAAAGGACTGATCAGTAAAGAATTCATCAGCAATGTGGGAGCCACAGGAGACATGGGTTCTATCCCTGGGTTTGGAAGATCACCTGGGGGAAGGCATGGAGACCCAAGAATTCTTGCTTGGAGAATCGCCATAGACAGAGGAGCCTGGTGGGCTACAGGCTACCGAGTTGGACATGAAGAAGTGGCTTAGCATGCACACTGGCAAAGAACCAATCTTACTGATGGTAAACAAGTAAGTCTTTCAGAGACAAAGAGGAGAATAGTATAGTATAAAAGGGTATAGTATCTGTTGGCCCTTTTTGCTGCACAACCTACCGGCACAGCAACCCTTGAGACTGATTTTAAAGTTTAATGTAATAGTCATTTACCACTGTCCTCTCTGGAATCCCCTACTGCATAGGAGAGATTACAAAGACAGCAAAGGGAGAGAGGAAAAAATTAACAGCCAATATCATTTTTCTAGATTTTGTATATATATGTTAGAATATGGTACTGAAGAATTTATTTACAGGGCAACAATGGAGAAACAGACTTAGAGAATAGACTTATGGACATGGGGGGAGGGGAGGAGAGGGTGAGATGTATGGAAAGAGTAACAAGGAAACTTACATTACCATATGTAAAATAGATAGCCAAAGGGAATTTGCTGAATGGCTCTGGAAACTCAAACAGGGGCTCTGTATCAACCTAGAGGATAGGATAGGGAGGAAGATGGGAGGGAGTTTCAAAAGGGAAGGGATATATGCATATCTATGGCTGATTCATGTTGAGGTTTGACCAAAAAAAAAAAAAAAACCAGCAAAATTCTGTAAAGCAATTATCCTTTAATAAAAACTGAATTAATTAAAAAAAAATAACAGCCAAGAATATACTGCATGCCAGGAGCTGTAATAACCTGAAGAAAATCCAAATGTTTGTACTCTCTTAGTAGTTCCAGCACGAATTTTATATGAAAGTTTGAGTGTCAAATTATGTGATAGATATCCATACATGCAAATAGTTTATGTTTGGGTTTACAGTCAGTGGGGCTACTGAAGGTCTGTATAGATACATGCTGCCTTTCAGTAACACATTTGTGCTCCCATGGAGTTCTCCAGGCAAGAATTCTGAAGTGGGTTGCCATTCCCTTCTCCAGGGGATCTTCCCAACACAGGGATAGAACCCCAGTCTTCTGCGTTGCAGGCAGATTCTTTACCGTCTGAGCCACAAGGGAAACTCTCTTGTATTTCCAAGTTCCATTCAATTAAAAGTATGTTGCTCATCTCAAGGAACATCTCAAGGAACAACACAGATGTTTCAGTGCTTTTCTGCTTCCATTTTTCACTCTATTCCAAGAACATCTTTTTAAGAAGGATCCCCTACATTTTAATGAGGTAGACAAACTTCCTACGTTATTCTACTGCACATTTCTACGCTAAGGCTTTGGGGATGTATAGTTCACACCAATCTTTTTTCTTTCTTTTTACTGATAACATCCTCTTTTCTAAGAACTGAAAGGAGACTGAGGATTTTAGTGATTCACTATATCCGGCAGGGAACATTCTGTGGATGGGTTCCAATGTGGCTCTGAGCCAGTTTGACTGCTCAGTGTCCCGGGACAGAGCATAGATTTTGGAGTTTGTTGTCCTTGTTAGTTTGTTTTAGGGAGGGGGGATATTTACCTTGCTTTTTTGTTTTAACCTCTATTTGAAATACAGAGGATAGCAAAACTTACAGTCCTTGTTGTTGCTGTTCAGTGTCTCAGTCGCGTCCAATTCTGCGGCCCTGTGGACTGCTGCATGCCAGGCTTCCCTGTCCTTCACCGTTTCCCCGGGGCGTGCTCAAACCCACGTCCACTGAGTCGACGATGCCGTCCATCCATCTCGTCCTCTGTTGTCCCCTTCTTCTCCTGCCTTCTGTCTTTCCCAGCAGCAGGGTCTTCTCCAATGAATCTTGTTACAGGTTATTAATAAAAACTCCCTCTGATTTTAACTCCAATCCAACGCTACTCATCCCTTTGAGATCATACACCATGTAAACAATAATAATCATAACCAGGAACTCTGGTAAACACTTTATATTTAATTCTTATGTCATCTTTACAAATAACCTGATAAGGCAGGTATGTTTTCCCGTCTGATGCACTTTCTTTGGTTCACTGCTGTGTCCCCAGTACCTGGTACAGTACCTGCCTGGTATTGTTTTATGACTGAACGAATGGTGAAACTAAGGTATGGAGAGTATAGTTTTCCCAAAGGTTGTACACCTAGTAAGTCCAGATAGGAATTCAAGCCCAGCTTTGTCTGAGTCTAGAGCCTGAGGCAGAGCAGCCTCAAGTGAATGGGATCAAGTAACAAGATGCTTCGATATACCTCTGCTAGCCATTCTGGAATATCCAGAATACTCCAAGGCGGTATTTTCTTTCTTTTTTTTTTAATTAAACTTTCTCATGCTGCAATTGAGGCACTATTCTTTTGTTTCATTTGTAGTAGAAATGTAGAAAGTCCATCTTCCTGTAGTCTCTTCCCATGGCAGATCTGGGCACCAGAATAACTGTACTTCAGTTTTACAAATTCTGTCATTGCTCTACAGGAATTTGCTTCCTAAAGTAATTTTATAGTGAATGATCCCTGCACCTTAGAATCACATGAAGAGTTTTTTCATAAACTTGATGCCTAAGTCATATCCCAGACCAATTACGTCAGAAGCTCTGAGGATGGGACCTGATGATTGTAATACAGAGCCAAGTTGGAGAGCAAGCAAGCTGACTTGCTTGTGTTAGAAGCTCTGTGTTAGAACAAGCAAGCCACGGCTGTCTCTTCTCAGATGAGTGCTGTCTTTTCTTCAATCACCTCTCCCCTCAAAGAATTCTTTGTTTCCTTAATGTTTTCCCCTGACTGGTAATTTTTCACTTCAATTATTTTACTACCTTTTTGTAGTTCTCTGCTAAATTCTTATTATGTATAAATGAATTAAGAGCAGAACTATGAGGGTCAGACATGTTCCACATGTTACCAATAGCACTCTACACATATTTCATATATGTGTGTGTGTGTATATGTATATCTGAGAGGAGAACATGGCAACCCACTCTCGTATTCTTGCCTGGAGAATCCCATGGACAGAGGAGCCCGGCAGGCTATGGTCCATAGGACTGCGCAGACATGACTGAAGTGACTCAGCACACACACTTGTGTGTGTGTGTGTGTGTGGTTGTGTGTGTATACACGTGAATATGCGTAAATGAAATTATGTTTTTAACTGAATTATTCACCTCCCAGAAAAAGGACTGAATAAGACAGATTTCCATGTAAAAGTCATTTAAGGTAGACTTTCCTACTCTGAGTTCATGGAAAATAGTCCTTCCATCACAGGGGCAGAGCTCACTAGCCACTTAGATTTCAAACCTATATATTCAGAGTTCCCTGGTGGTCTATTGGTTAGGATCCCAGGCTTTTACTGACAGGACCTGGATTCCTGGATTAAATCCCTGGTCCGGGAGATCCCACAAGATGTACCACATCGCCAAAAAGAAAAAAAAAAAGTTACTCAAACCTATACGTTCAGTATTAGAAAAAGTGGACAGTGACTTCTGGTTCTAAAGAGCTATTTATACTCTTTACTAATTCAGTGCCATACTAGAGTGTATTTTAAATGGTTGATCTTATTTTACTTCTAGACTTATTTTGGATTTTTCAGACTTGCTTCCTTTTCACTGTGGTTATAATTAAAAATGTTCCCCCAAAAAGCCATTTTAAGGGAACATAGCCAGAAATGCATCACAAGTTTATAATATAGAATAACAGCTTAGGAGCATGTGATTGTCAACCCTCTCTGCTGCATGAAAAATTTCATCTTTTCCTGAATCCAATTTAGCATGCTAAAAAGATGACTAGTTTTCCACTGTTTAGTCATGGCAGTCTAGACTATTTTCATAAACACACACACAAACACCTCTCCCACTAAAAATAAGGAAAAACACTGGAGAAAACAGTTTCTTAATATTACTTTGTCAACAAAGCTCCGTCTAGTCAAGGCTATGGTTTTCCCAGTGGTCATGTATGGATGTGAGAGTTGGACTGTGAAGAAAGCTGAGTGCCGAAGAATTGATGCTTTTGAACTGTGGTGTTGGAGAAGACTCTTGAGAGTCTCTTGGACTGCAAGGAGAGCCAATCAGTCCATCCTAAAGGAGATCAGTCCTGGGTGTTCATTGGTAGGTCTGATGTGGAAGCTGAAACCCCAATACTTTGGCCACCTGATGTGAAGAGCTGACTCATTTGAAAAGACCCTGATCCTGGGAAAGATTGAAGGCAGGAGGAGAAGGGGATGACAGAGGATGAGATGGTTGGATGGCATCACTGACTCAATGGACATGGGTTTGGGTGGACTTGGGAGTTGGTGATGGACAGGGAGGCCTGGCGTGCTGTGATTCATGGGGTCACAAAGAGTCGGACACGATTGAGTGACTGAACTGAACTGAACTGAATATTGAAGAGCTTACAATATAGTAAAGAATTATCAGCTCAAACATGTGAGAAAATAAGAATCCACAGAACGCATTAAGCAGGGCACTCAAAGCCTGTTTTGGCCCAGAAGCCCTTTATCCATCCAGGATAAAATAAACTATACAACTAAGCTATCATCTTGATGAACTTGTAGAGCAAGAATACAGGAACTTAGCTAAGGAACTGCTAAATTTAGAGGATCTAATAGGAGGTTGCCCACCTCAAAGTCCATACCCCAAGGACTATACATATTCTTAGAGCAAGGTGGAACCTTCAAGTGTCTATACCTTCAAGGCGGATCCCCTAGTGGCTTTATCTAGCTTCTCCCACAAACCCTGGGACATCTACAATGCTGGAGATGTGGGTTCGATCACTGGGTTGGGAAGATCCCCTGGAGAAAGAAATTACAACCCACTCCAGTATTCTTGCCTGGAAAGTTCCATGTACAGGGGAGCCTAGCAGGCCACAGTCCATGGGGTTGCAAAGAGTCAAATGTGACTGAGTGACTAATACACTTTTTTTCATGTTAAGAAAACTATCTTAAGGAAAAGGCAAGAGAGAGGAAAGATACTATGAGGTATAAATTATAAGGTATAAAATAAATAAGATACAAGGATGTAATATACAGCTCAAAGAATATAACCAATATTTTATAAAAACTTTAAATAGAGCATAAGCTATAAAAATACTGAATCACTATGTTGTACATTTGAAACTAATATGACATTGAAAATCAAATATACTTCAATTTAAAAAGAGAAAACTACCCTGAAATATTATAATCATGGCTGGTGTATCTCCAACCTACTTTTTTTAAATCATCAATGTGTTCCAAGAAATTGTGAGCTATAAATTTAAGCAGTATTGAACTAACAGTACTCCTAAAAATTGAAAGGAACAAATGCAAATCATTTCTAGAGGAAAGCGTATATATCCTAAGCCTCAGGAAATCCTCATAAATATAATAATTTTTTTTCAATGAGCAGCATACAATTAAAGATAACTAAGCAACTTAGCATGCATGCGCAAGCATACAAGGAAATAAATTAGCATGAGTAATAAATAACAAGAATAACAAGCAATAAATAACAGAAATAATAGAAGAAAAGAAAGATTGCAAGTATTTCCATCAGATAACTTATAAAAAATGATGTTCACTATTCAAAAGAGAAACTTGAAGCTACATGCATGAAATGTGTGCTCAGTCACTTCAGTTGTGTCCGACTCTATGTGACCCTATAGACTGTCGCCTGCCAGGCTCCTCTGTCCATGGGGATTTTCCAGGCAAGAATACTGGAGTGGGTAGCCATTCCCTTCTCCACAGGATCTTCCCAACCAAGGGATAGAACTCGGGTCTCCTGTACTGCCATCAGTTTCTTTACCGTCTGAGAAAGAAGCTGATTGGTATTCAAAGGTCATCCTGACCCACTTGGTTACAAAATTCCTCCTCTGCTGAGTTCATGCTTTGGTGAACACTCACACTGGATGTAAATATTCTCATGTGTCTCAGCCATTCTGACGGATCTATCCATACACCTTTCCCCCAGATCTCTTTGTTACCAACTTTTCAATCATTTTCCTTCCAACTATTTTCCTTTCCGACTATCCAGACAAACTATTGGCCACAGCCCATGAATTACTATACATGCACACTGCTGACCGTTTCACCTTTCAAACAAAATGACTAACCAGATGTATTGCTTGATGTTCTACTCACTTGGGAGGATTTCCCTTCACTGTCCTTCATAAATGTCTTAAGAAAGGGTATAATACTGCAGCTATCAGCTTCTGAGTGGTGCCTGGTCCAAGTTTTCTCTTCCTTAGTCAACTGATTATAGGCGGCATCCTATGAGGCTATCGATGAGACTGGATTAGGGAAGGTAATGTGGCAGAAGTTGGTACCATAAGCATTTGGACCACTTCCTTAGGTAACTTGCTTGTGCCTTCAGGGCCTGCTTGAGAATAACCTCATAGATACTACTTCCACTTGAAGGAGGAGTGTTGGTGTGCATGCCCAGCTTTATGGCTTAATGGGTCCCACATCATTCAGTTCATCACGGCCAGTTTGGGTTACATAGTAACTCGGTGGCCAATGGTACAACATTCAACTGCCAAGTCCAGTACGAAACCAAAAGGTTTTTTTTTTTTTTTTTTCTCAAAAGAAGAGCATGTACCTAAAGAGGATGACAAGGCTTTGCTCCAAAATTATACTATGGCCCACCTATAGGATTCTGCCAAAGGCTCCAAACAGCATCTCTATCTGCCAATAACACTTTGGGTACCATTAAATCTGTTGGATCAAGTGGCCCAGGAGATAAAGCAACTTGATCAACAGCTTCTTATTCTTCTCTTCATTTGGTCAATGAGTAGATGCCACACCCAAATGAGGAATATATTGCATCCAAAATCCAAAGAGACACCTAAGCATTATACCTCTCTCATTTTGATTGTAAGAGCAGCCTGATGCAACAACTTGTACTTCATCTTATCTTCAACAAGAAGGGATACCTTGATACGGCCCAAAATACTGGGCACATATCTTCCAGATTTACACATATATAAATTGGAAAAATCAAATAGTCCTTTTGAAGTATAATTCTGGGTCACACAGTGTGTTAACTCTTTTGAGAGCTGCTGGGACTTGAGTTTACTTTTAGGTCTAGATACAAAGACAGTGGTGGGAGATGGGTCTGGAGGTGGATCAACAGTATCTTACAGGGCAACTGCTTCAGGAGAGGTTCCTCAGGCAAAGCATAGTTAGCCTTCTCAGATGGGGATAAAACGGCTGCTTCCAGTAGCAAAGAAGATCCATCAGAATTTAAGTGTTCAGTACTCCTCAGTTTCATCAGAATCTGCCCATGTGGTCTCATTCCAGTTTTCATAATCCCATTTCTCCATTTCTTCATAATCAATACTCTCAGTTTAACAGCAAACATCTTTTAAGCTTTGGAATTCAATGTATCCTGTAGTTCAGCTTACTCACAGGATGAGACTGTGGGTCATTTATTAGGCTTAGGCTTAGTCGCTAAGTTGTGCCTGACTCTTGCAACCCCGTGAACTGTAGCCTGCCAGGCTCCTCTGTCCATGGGATTTTCTAGGCAAGAATACTGGAGTGGGTTGCCATTTCCTTCTCCAGGGGATCTTCCTGACCCAGAGACCAAATTTGGGTCTCCTGCACTGCAGGCAGATTCTTTACCAACTGAGCTACCTGGGAATTTATGAAGCACTCCATTTGGGAATTTATGAGTCCTTGAATTCATCTTGTTCCTGTCCCCATTTTGTTGAGTACACTTAGGAACAAACAGGTAATTCCACAGTGATATTTTATGTTTCTTTACTGCCACATCATGCATAAACTACCAGTGTCCTCTATACTGGTGACAATTTAGTCATTAGTGCCTTGAAATCCAATCATAGTAGAGAACCAACCCCAGAAACTCCAGGGCCAGCTCTAGAACTGCTGTGCACAGCAAAATCTGTATCAGTCATGGTTCTCCAGGTAAACAGAACCAATGGAAATATGTCTATAGGAGAATACTTATTTTAAGAAATAGGCTCATGTGATCGTGGAGTCTGAAAAATCTGTATGGCAGGCTGGAAACCTGGAAACTCGAGTTGATGCTACAGTCTTGAGTCTGAAATCTATAGGATATGCTAGAGACTGGAAACACAGGGAAGATTTTTATGTTACAGGCTTGAGGTAGAATTCCTTCTTCTCTGGGAAACTTCAATTTTTTCTTTAAAGGCTTTCAATGGATTGAATGAGACCTATCCACATTATTGAGAGTAATTCCCTTTATTTAAAGCCAACTGACTGTAAAGGTTAATTACATTTGCAAAATATTTTCACAGAAGTATCTAGACTAGTGTTACCAAATAGCTGGGCACCATAGCCTAGCCAAACTGACTCATAAAGTTAATTATTAACAATACCATATACAAATATGAATTTGTGATATATTAAACTTCTCAGCAAAAAATTAAATGCATGGAGAATGGTATGGGCAATAATATAGGATAGTCTATAGAAGCACCATTTGATAGGTACAGTTTATAATATAGAACACAAGAAGCAAAACCATAGAAGAATTGATTTATACATTTAATTACATAAAAATTGAAGACTTACATTCATTAAGAATACCAATTAAGAGAGTGAAAATGCAAATCTCCAAGTAGGAAAACATTTAATTTACATATATATCAGAGAATGCGATGGCACCCCACTCCAGTACTCTTGCCTGGAAAATCCCATGGATGGAGGAGCCTGGTAGGCTGCAGTCCATAGAGTCACGAAGAGTTGGACACGACTGAGCGACTTCACTTTTGCTTTTGACTTTCATGCATTGGAGAAGGAAATGGCACCCCACTCCGGTGTTCTTGCCTGGAGAATCTCAGGGACGGGGGAGCCTGGTGGGCTGCCGTCTATGGGGTCACATAAAGTCAGACACGACTGAAGTGACTTAACAACAATATATATATATATGTATATATATATATACATATATATATATATATATGTACGCATACACACACACACACATACATACATGCCTATATCCAGGATACATTAAGAAAAAGTAAAGTATCCAATAGAAACTTGGGCATAAGAGACCTAAACCTAGAATCCTCAAAAGAGAATATCCAAATGCTCAGCAAAGATTCCAAAAGCTGCTCAATCTCATTTACACTGAGGATAATGCAAATTAAAATCACCATTAAAAATTCCATTACAGACCCACTAGGTTGGCAAATATTTAAACATATGAAAATAATAACATGAGAGGAGAAAGAGGCATCACAGCAGAAAGATTAAGAATCTAATCTCTTGTGACTTCCCTGGTGGTCCAGTGGCTAAGACCCCATGCTCCTAATGCAGGGGCCCAGGTTCTATCCCTGGCCAGGGAACTAGATACCACACGCCACAACTAAGAAGTCCGCATGCCACAAGGAATATCCCGTGAATCGCAACTAAGACCCAGCACAGACTAAATAAAAAAATATATACATGTTTTTTAAAAAGAATCCAATCTCTTGGCTGAACTCTGCCATTTTCACAAATAGGGCAAGTCACTTCACCTCTCTATGCCTCAGTGTCATTATCTGAAAAGGGGAAGAGCAATACTACTTAATCCTCATTGAATTATACAGTTTAAATCAATGTGTTTAGAATGCTGCCTGGCACATAGTAAATATTATCAAGTGTTTATTATTTAATACAATAAAAGGTGGCAAAACAGAAAACCTAATACTCTGTTGATGGGAGTGAAGATCGAAAGAGCCACTTTGTAAAACATTTGGCATGATCTATTATCATTAAAGATGCATAGACCCTGTAATACATCAATTCCACTTCTAGATATATAACCTAGAGTACATAGAGTAAAATGCATTTATAAAAATGTTTATAGCAACACATTGTTTATTATTATAGAAATAGAAACAGTCGCCTACAAAAGACTAGGTAAATAAATTGTAGAAGACACATACAATAAAATACTATAAAGAATGAAAAGGAATAACCTACAGCAATAAACTTCAGTTATACCCAAGCATATTGATAAATCTCACAAGCATTATGATGAGTGAAAGAAGCAGACACAATACAAATTAGATTCTATTTTCAAAAAAATTGAAAAACCAGGAAACACTAAGGAATATTAGTAAAATCCAGACAATAGTAACAAGATTATTATCTTGTAAGCAAGGATAATGGATATTTATAGGGCATGGAGTGAGTTTTTCTGGGTAGGATTATAACAGAGTATAATGGGCTTACCCATTCTGAAGATGGCTATTTAACTTCTCTAAGATTAACTAATGTTGCTATAAACTTTTCTGTACATGTGTCTTAGTTTATGAACTCTAGGTTACATATCTAGGACCAGAGTTATTGGTTCACAGAGATATCAATGTTGTTCTGTCTCTAAACTTGTGTGAAAGTTACACGAGAACTCATTGAATTGTACATGCATGATTTGTGCATTTCTTCAGCATTTATATTGTATTTCAAAATAAAAAAATAATAGATGGTATGTGAGTAAATGGAGAAGCAAGCATCAGTTCAGTTCAGTTCACTGCAGATGGTGACTGCAGCCAAGAAATTAAAAGATGCTTACTCCTTGGAAGAAAAGTTATGACCAACCAAATAGCATATTGAAAAGCAGAGACATTACTTTGCCAACAAAGGTCCGTCTAGTCAAGGCTATGGTTTTTCCAGTGGTCATGTATGGATGTGAGAGTTGGACTGTGAAGAAGCTGAGTGCCGAAGAATTGATGCTTTTGAACTGTGGTGTTGGAGAAGACTCTTGAGAGTCCCTTGGACTGCAAGGGGATCCAACCAGTCCATTCTAAAGGAGATCAGTTCTGGGTGTTCTTTGGAAGGAATGATGCTAAAGCTGAAACTCCAGTACTTTGGCCACCTCATGCGAAGAGTGGACTCATTGGAAAAGACTCTGCTGCTGGGAGGGAGTGGGGGCAGGAGGAAGAGGGGACGCCAGAGGATGAGATGGCTGGATGGCATCACCGACTTGATGGACGTGAGTATGAGTGAACTCTGGCAGTTGGTGATGAACAGGGAGGCCTGGCGTGCTGTGATTCATGGGGTCGCAAAAAGTCGGACACAACTGAGAGACTAAACTGAACTGAACTGAACTGAGTGAATGGAGAAGCAAGCATAAAACCTATTAATAAATCAGGAGTATACAATGGTGACTAGAGGAAGATGAGAAGTAGGGTAAGGTGGGTTAGTTTGCTTTTTTCCTTTTTTATTCACCTTTATTGAGAAACGATACCCATGTAGGATAAATTTTTATAAAATTTAAATAAAGATTTACAAGATGATTATTTGATATATTTATGTACTGTGCAATGATTTCCACAATAATGCATCAATTAACACATCTGTCACCTCACAGAATTACCATTTTTGTTTTGTTTTTCTGGTAAGAACATTTAAGATTTACTTTCTTACCAATTCTCAAGCATACAATACAGTATTGTTAACCATAATTACCATGCTATAGTTACATCCCCAGAACTTACTAGTTTTATAACTAGAAGTTTGTACCCTTTGGCCAACATCTCCCTGTTTCCTCCACCCTCTAGTCTCTGGTAATCAACAATCTACTCTCAGTTTCTATGAGTTTGGCTTTTTCAGATTTCACATATAACTGAGGTCATACAGTATTTGTCTTTCTTTATCTGATTTATTTCACTTAGCATAATGCCCTCAAGGTTCATTCACATCTTACAAATGGCAGGACTACCTTTCTTTTTGTGACAATAATGTTTCATTATATATATGTATATATCTGTGTGTATTAATATATGTATGTGTGTTGGGGTGCGGGGCATCCCAGATGGTGCTAATAATAAAGAATCTGCCTGCCAATGCAGGAGTACAAGAGATGTGGTTCAGTCCCTGGGTAGGGAAGATCCCTTGTAGGAGGGCATAGCAACCCACTCCAGTATTCCTGCCTGGAGAATCCCATAGACAGAGGAGCCTGGTGGGCTACAGTCCATGGGGTCACACAGAGTCAGACATGACTGAAGTGACTGAGCATGCACGCCCATGTATGTGTGTCTATCTACATACATATAAACATGATAGAACACATTCATTGAATGAAAGATAAAAATTGTACAATCATCTCAATAATATGCAAAAAAAATTGACAAAATTCAACATCCTTTTATGACAAAAACTCTAAAAAAAATGGGTATAGAAAGAATGTATCTAAGCATAATAAAGGCCATATATGACAAGTTCACAGCTGACATGGTAAAATATTGAAAGTGTTTCTTCTAAGACCAGGAAGAAGAAAAGAGTGCCCACTCTCACCACTTCTATTCAACAAGTACCAGAAGTCTTAGCCAGAGCAAATAAAGAAACAAAAGGCATCCAAATCAGAGAGGAAGAAGTAAAATTCCCTTTGCTTGCAGATGATATAATCTTACATATAGAACAACATAATGACTTCACAAAAAAACTTTCAGAACTAATAAATTCAGTACAATTTCTGGATATAAAGCCAATATACAAAAATCAATTTCATGTCTATACACTAACAACAAATTATCTGAAAAAGGATTTAAGAAACCAATTTCACTTATAGTTGCATCAAAAGGAATAAAATGCCTAGAAACAGATTACCTGAGGAGGTGAAAGACCTATACTCTGAAAACTGTAAGTCACTGATGAAAGAAAATGAAGAAGATACAGATTAATGTAAGGATACTCTGTGCTGATGGATTGGAAGAGTTAATATTGTTAAAATGTCCATACTACCCAAAACAATCTAAGAATTCAATGCAACCCTTATCAAAGTTTCAATGGCATTTTTCTTAGACATAGGACAAACCTAAAATTTGTGTGGAATCACAAAAAAGACCTGAATAGCCACAGCAATCTTGAGAAACAACAAAACTAGAAGTATCACATGTCCTAATTTCAAGCTATATGACAAAGCTATAGTAATCAAAATAGTATACTGACATAAAAACCGATTCATAGATGAGTTGCTGCTGCTGCTAAGTCACTTCAGTCATGTCCAACTCTGTGTGACCCTGTGGACTGCAGCCTACCAGGCTCCTCCATCCATGGGATTCTCCAGGCAAGAGTACCGGAGTGGGTTGCCATTGCCTTCTCCATCATAGATCAGTGAGAGCCCAGAAATAAACCTGTGCATATACAGTCAACTAACAGTTGACCAAGAATACTCACTGGGGGAAAGGATAGTCTCGCCAATAAACAGTGCTTAGAAAATTGGATATCAGCGGTGGGGATGAGCAACTGCACGACCGAGGCCAGGGGCGGTGGCCGGGAGGACCAACCCCACGTCCAAGGAGCCGTGTCTGCGTGAGCGCAGGAGGGCCTAGAGGAGCTATCCCACATTGAAGGTCAGGAAGGGCGGCAGTGAGGAGATACCCCTCGTCCAAGGTAAGGAGCAATGGCTGTGCTTTGCTGGAGCAGCCGTGAAGAGATATCCCATGCCCAAGGTAAGAGAAACCCAAGTAAGACGGTAGGTGTTGCAAGAGGGCATCAGAGGGCAAACACACTGAAATCATACTCACAGAAAACTAGTCAATCTAATCACACGAGGACCACAGCCTTGTCTAACTCAATGAAACTAAGCCATGCCCGTGGGGCAACCCAAGACGGGCGGGTCATGGTGGAGAGATTTGACAGAATGTGGTCCACTGGAGAAGGGAATGGCAAACCACTTAACTATTCTTGCCTTGAGAACCCCCTGAACAGTATGAAAAGGCAAAATGATAGGATACTGAAAGAGAAACTTCCCAGGTAAGTAGGTGCCCAATATGCTACTGGAGATCAGTGGAGAAATAACTCCAGAAAGAATGAAGGGATGGAGCCAAAGCAAAAACAATACCCAGCTGTGGATATGACTGGTGATAGAAGCAAGGTCCAATGCTGTAAAGAGCAATATTGCATAGGAACCTGGAATGTCAGGTCCATGAATCAAGGCAAATTGGAAGTGGTCAAACAAGAAATGGCAAGAGTGAATGTTGACATTCTAGGAATCAGCGAACTGAAATGGACTGGAATGGGTGAATTTAACTCAGATGACCATTATACCTACTACTGCGGGCAGGAATCCCTCAGAAGAAATGGAGTGGCCATCATGGTCAACAAAAGAGTCCTAAATGCAGTACTTGGATGCAAGCTCAAAAACGACAGAATGATCTCTGTTCGTTTCCAAAGCAAACCATTCAATACCACAGTAATCCAAGTCTATGCCCCAACCAGTAATGCTGAAGAAGCTGAAGTTGAATGGTTCTATGAAGAACTACAAGACCTTTTAGAACTAACACCCAAAAAAGATGTCCTTTTCATTCTAGGGGACTGGAATGCAAAAGTAGGAAGTCAAGAAACACCTGGAGTAACAGGTAAATTTGGTCTTGGAATACGGAATGAAGCAGGGCAAAGACTAATAGAGTTTAGCCAAGAAAATGCACTGGTCATAACAAACACTCTCTTCCAACAACACAAGAGAAGACTCTATACATGGACATCACCAGATGGTCAACACCAAAATCAGATTGATTATATTCTTTGCAGCCAAAGATGGAGAAGCTCTATACAGTCAGCAAAAACAAGACCAGGAGCTGACTGTGGCTCAGACCATGAACTCCTTACTGCCAAATTCAGACTTAAATTGAAGAAAGTAGGGAAAACCACTAGACCATTCAGGTATGACCTAAATCAAATCCCTTATGATTATACAGTGGAAGTGAGAAATAGATTTAAGGGCCTAGATCTGATAGATAGAGTGCCTGATGAGCTATGGAATGAGGTTCGTGACATTGTACAGGAGACAGGGATCAAGACTATTCCCATAGAAAAGAAATGCAAAAAAGCAAAACGGCTGTCTGGGGAGGCCTTACAAATAGCTATGAAAAGAAGAGAAACGAAAAGCAAAGGAGAAAAAGAAAGATATAAACATCTGAATGCAGAGTTCCAAAGAATAGCAAGAAGAGATAAGAAAGCCTTCTTCAGCAATCAATGCAAAGAAATAGAGGAAAACAACAGAATGGGAAAGACTAGGGATCTCTTCAAGAAAATCAGAGATACCAAAGGAACATTTCATGCAAAGATGAGCTCGATAAAGGACAGAAATGGTATGGACTTAACAGAAGCAGAAGATATTAAGAAGAGATGGCAAGAATACACAGAACTGTACAAAAAAGATCTTCACAACCCAGATAATCACGATGGTGTGATCACTGACCTAGAGCCAGACATCCTGGAATGTGAAGTCAAGTGGGCCTTAGAAAGCATCACTACGAACAAAGCTAATGGAGGTGATGGAATTCCAGTTGAGCTATTCCAAATCCTGAAAGATGATGCTGTGAAAGTGCTGCACTCAATATGCCAGCCAATTTGGAAAACTCAGCAGTGGCCACAGGACTGGAAAAGGTCAGTGTTCATTCCAATCCCAAAGAAAGGCAATGCCAAAGAATGCTCAAACTACCACACAGTTGCACTCATCTCACACGCTAGTAATGTAATGCTCAAAATTCTCCAAGCCAGGCTTCAGCAATATGTGAACCGTGAACTTCCTGATGTTCAAGCTGGTTTTAGAAAAGGCAGAGGAACCAGAGATCAAATTGCCAACATCCGCTGAATTCTGAAAGAGATGGGAATACCAGACCACCTGATCTGCCTCTTGAGAAATTTGTATGCAGTTCAGGAAGCAACAGTTAGAACTGGACATGGAACAACAGACTGGTTCCAAATAGGAAAAGGAGTTCGTCAAGGCTGTATATTGTCACCCTGCTTATTTAACTTATATGCAGAGTACATCATGAGAAACACTGGACTGGAAGAAACACAAACTGGAATCAAGATTGCCGGGAGAAATCTCAATAACCTCAGATATGCAGATGACACCACCCTTATGGCAGAAAGTGAAGAGGAACTCAAAAGCCTCTTGATGAAAGTGAAAGTGGAGAGTGAAAAAGTTGGCTTAAAGCTCAACATTCAGAAAACAAAGATCATGGCATCCGGTCCCACCACTTCATGGGAACTAGATGGGGAAACAGTGGAAACAGTGTCAGACTTTATTTTTCTGGGCTCCAAAATCACTGCAGATGGTGTCTGCAGCCATGAAATTAAAAGATGCTTACTCCTTGGAAGAAAAGTTATGACCAACCTAGACAGCATATTCAACAGCAGAGACATTACTTTGCCAACAAAGGTTCATCTAGTCAAGGCTATGGTTTTTCCTGTGGTCATGTATGGATGTGAGAGTTGGACTGTGAAGAAGGCTGAGTGCCGAAGAATTGATGCTTTTGAACTGTGGTGTTGGAGAAGACTCTTGAGAGTCCCTTGGACTGCAAGGAGATCCAACCAGTCCATTCTGAAGGAGATCAGCCCTGGGATTTCATTGGAAAGAATGATGCTAAAGCTGAGACTCCAGTACTTTGGCGACCTCATGAGAAGAGTTGACTCATTGGAAAAGACTCTGATGCTGGGAGGGATTGAGGGCAGGAGGAGAAGGGGATGACAGAGGATGAGATGGCTGGATGGCATCACTGACTCGATGGATGTGAGTCTCAGTGAACTCCGGGAGTTGGTGATGGACAGGGAGGCCTGGTGTGCTGCGATTCATGGGGTCGCAAAGAGTCGGACACTACTGAGCGACTGATCTGATCTGATTTCCTTTTTAGAAAGGTAGATATTTAAGAATTTCTAACTGTTTATAGGAAATACCTAGTTAAGAGAAGAATTCAAAAGTACAGAAGAAGACCATCCAACTGATCACAGTTTCTGAAAATAGGGTGTGTTACTCTATGTAATACTATAATGGTAGACATGTCATTATACATTTGTCCAAACCCACAGAATGTATAAAACCAAGAGTGAACTCTAAGGTAAAATATGGGCTTCAGATGATTAAGATGTGTCACTGTAGGTTCATTAACTGTAATGGATGTATTACTCTAGGAATATTACTAATATACTAGAGTATACTAGAATAGTAGAGTAGAGTATATTCTAGAATTATTATTCTAGTAGGGGATGCTGATAATCTGGAGGCTATTCATGTATCAAAGTAGGGGATATATAAGAAATCTCTAAACCTTACTCTCAATTTTGCTGTGAATCCAAACCTCCTGTAAAGAAAGCCTTAGAAGAAATTCAAAAAATTGTTCAAAGTAGAGAATCTTGGCAGAGAAGGCAGTGGCACCCCACTCCAGTACTCTTGCCTGGAAAATCCCATGGGTGGAGAAGCCTGGTAGGCTGCAGTCCCTGGGGTCACTAAGAGTCGGACACGACTGAGCGCCTTCACTTTCACTTTTCACTTTCATGCATTGGAGAAGGAAATGGCAACCCACTCCAGTGTTCTTGCCTGGAGAATCCCAGGGACAGAGGAGCCTGGTGGGCTGCCGTCTCTGGGGTCACACAGAGTCGAACACGACTAAAGTAACGCAGCAGCAGCAGCAGCAGAGAGTCTTGGAAGACCACTCTCCATGGACCTCTCGTGTACCTCCTCTAGGGACAGAGGCACTGACTGCCTTTTGCTCTGGACTAGCTTTCTGAAATGTTTGTATGGGAAACAACCCTGAAAGGTAGAGACAGAGTCACCCTCTAGCAAAGGACAAGTGTGTTTGCTGCCTAATGGAATAAAGAGAATATCTCCCTCCAGAGCAAACGTCAGGCAGGCTGATTGCCCATTAGAAAAGATTCTAATTCCCTAAAGTCAGTGTTCCTCTCTTGAATGCAGCCCACTGTGTTTTTCAAGAGTCTCCTGGCTCTTATAGCACCACTCTGTGGGAGCTGGGGCTCAAGAACAGGCACAAATGTCCCGTGGTTACTGCTTTTGCCATGACTAATTAACTGTCTTATGTGTCTGACTCAAGAGTCTCAGGTCTTCTGCCAGAAGCTACGAAAGGGCAACAAATTGATTTGTAAGCTTGGAAGGAGAGTCAACTCTCAGCCTCAGGTTTTGATGGGAGGACACAGAATCCACAGCATGGGCACCTGAGTCCTCTAACACTATTTTGGCATGTCACCATAAAAAGGGGTGTTGGCTTGGAGTCACTTGTAAGGCACTGACACTTTTTATATGGGTTATATAACTTAATCTTCACAAATCCCTTTAAAATACCCATTCTCTAGCCAAGCACCATGAAAACAATTCGGCCAAGATTGGGCATCAATACATACCTAAGACTAGGTTCTGATTTGGGACTCTTGGCTGATGACGGTTCTTACCTTTTCTGCCAGTGTGTTCCAAATCATGCCAGTGCTTAAGCAGTGTTTATAGTGAAATAAAATCGGTGTTCATGAAGAGAACTAAGAAAAAAAGAAAACAAAGTAATTTTTTTATTGCACTGAATATATCCAATTTAAATGGCTAACTCTGCTCTGAAAACTAGTTTTTCCTTTTTTTTTTATAGAGGAGGGGTTATATTCTTTTGTGAAACAAATAAAAGTGACAGTAAACTGTATTTTAATTTGGAGATATATTTAACATCCTTCCTTGACAACATAAATGGCTAGTGACCCTATATTGGTTCTTTTATTTTTTCTTTCCTTCCTCATCTTAAAATCTTAAATTCTTAGAACCACAAGTTATGGTTTATTTTCTAGGCAAGTGCCACTGTGGAGCACTTTACTGCTTCCTAAGTGGGCTCATCATCTAGTCCCATTTCTGGTGTGATTAAGTTGTGTCAGTGTGCTGGTCTGTAAATGTGCTTATGTTTGTGGAGTGCAGGCATATTTGTATTGAACTGAGTGCAGGCCTATTTGTATTGAACTGCCCTTGAAGGCAATGGCACCCCACTCCAGTACTCTTGCCTGGAAAATCCCATGGACGGAGAAGCCTAGTGGGCTGCAGTCCATGGGGTCTCGAAGAGTCAGACACGACTGAGTGACTTCACTTTGACTTTTCACTTTCATGCATTGGAGAAGGAAATGACAACCCACTCCGGTGCTCTTGCCTGGAGAATCCCAGGGACGGGGGAGTCTGGTGGGCTGCCGTCGATGGGGTCGCACAGAGTCGGACACGACTGAAGCGACTTAGCAGCAGCAGCAGCAGCCCTTGAAGTCTGAACAAAGAGCTTTCATTATAATCTCTCCTTGTTGAGATTATATTGAGTATTTGCAATCTCAACACCCAACTCAAGGCCTGAGTAAATATTTGTCAAGTGAATGAATACCTAAATAAATACATTAATGAATGCATCAGTGTACTGTGAGTTTCTTGAGGGTTTTGGAAATCCAATAGTACATGTTGCTGGACAGCCTTTAATAGCCTCAGGCTTGTTTGATCCAAGACATCATTTCACCCTTCAAAGAGAAAATAAGAAATAAGTGGCCTTCATTACCTGACATGGAGCTTGATCACACTGGATATTTTCAAACATGTGATAATCTGCTAGGAGTAGCAAAGAAAACTTTAATCATCTAAAAGATTTCCAAACAGAGAGAGATACCTGCCTTGTGAACCAATGATCTAGTACCTGAATTATGCTTACCCCATTCAAAGAAGCAGTGGCTGCATGTTAACCTTTAAGAAAGGACAGACTTCTGAGGGTGTTTCGTGGTTGTTGCTGTTGACAATTTACATTTTCTTCTTGTATGGCTTGTAACCTCTTTATGCTATTTTCCACTAAGTCACTTAACAATAGGGCTTCTCAGGTGGCAGGGCGGTAAAGAATTCGCCTGCCAAAGCAGGAGATGCAAGAGACGCAGGTTTGATCCTGGGTTGGGAAGATCCCCTGGAGGAGGGAATGGCAACCCACTCCAGTACTCTTGCCTGGAGAATCCCATGGACAGAGGAGCCTGGCAGGCTACAGTCCATGCGGTCACAAAGAGTCAGACACGACTGAGCACATGAGCACAAGCAGCTATGAGGTAAATATGAAAACGGACAGATGAGAAGATAGATGACCTGAATTTTAGTCTTGGCTCCACCATTTATAACTCCCAATTTCTTTATCTGTGAAAGGGATGTAAAAACAACTGCTTTGCCTATCTTACAGGGATTCAGTAAGAACCAACTGAGATGATCCCCCACGAAAAAACAAAACAAAACACAACCTTGGTAAACAAAACCCAATACAAAATGCTCTGGATCAACCTTAATAGAGAACAAAAATAATTAATCTATATTGTTCTACTTCATGTTGGTCCTTTTTTTGGCATGAAATTTCAGTTTGGGAAGATGCGAAAGTTCCAAAGTTCTAGAGATGGATAATGGCGATGGTTGTATAACCGTGTGCATGTACTTAAAGCCACCAAATGTATGCTTAAAAATGGTTGAAATGGTATGTTTGACGTACATTTTGCCACAGGAAGTTATGAACATTTATGAATATACCTTTGCTATTTTCTCATTGTAGATGCAAAGCCCTTGCACCAGGTTAGTTAAGTTTAATTTCTCAATTGGCTATTTCAAGTATTGTGCTAATATCTGAAAGCAGGAGGAGAAAGGAAAGAAAAATAAAGAGAGGAATCAGACCCTACTCTTGAAGATCTTACAGTTTACTCAAACTTACACTCTTTTATATCATCCATATGAACTGTGAGAGAGCAACATATTTAAACTCTGGCATGGAAGGGACCTGGGAAGAGATTTTTATTTCTTTACTTTTTTCTTAATACAATTTTTAAAGGTTACACTCCATTTACAATTATTACAAATATATTGGCTGTACTTTACATGTTGTATAAAACATCCTTAGCCTATCTTACACCCAACAGGTTTTACCTCCCACTCCCCTACCCATATATTGGTCCTTGATGAGCAGTAATGAACTCTCCTTTAACCATATAATCATTAAGTGCACTGACAGACCTAGTATTTCAGAGACTGTATGACCTTGATGCTTTAAAACAGGAAATATTCAAAGTCTTAAGCGGGGGTGGGCGGGGGGGGGGGGGTGGTGGTGGCGGTGCGGAAATGTGTTAAAATTAATTTGGCCTTAGCAGAAAGATATGCCAAACAAATGAATAGAGATTTTTCACCTCTAATTTCCAAGGCAGTAGAAACAACAGCAGCCCAGCGCCCAGCTAGCTCTTGTCCCAAAGGTCCTACTGAGCTCGTTCACCTCAGGAGTAGGCCCACTGTGACTTCTGCTATGGGTTCCTTGTATGAACAAAAGGCCAATTCTCTTTACTAGGAAATAAATGGTCCAAATTAAAAGCTCCTGTAGATTTGAAACTGCAGAAGCAATCTAATTTTAAAAAGACTCCAAAGACACATTTCTCTTCAGTGAGTGGACATAAGACATGAGTAATTATACATTCATAAACTAGCCCTAATTACAAAGATAGTTCGGTAGATTCGAGCTCTGTAGTCAGGCTCAGTCCAGATCTACTGTTAGAACCAAGAGAATGAGAGCCAGTCTACAAAAGCAAGCACTGGCTACTGTGGTCCTTCTCCTGCTCCCTCTTCCCTTGTCCTCACTGACCCCTTTCTCCTCCTACCCTCTTTATTTTTCTTGATACGTTTTTCCCTCTCCCTTACACACTCATCCTTTATCTGTTCTCTTTCTCTTCCTCGCTCTGCATGGCCCACATTAATCATCTAGACACCTGCAGTCCCAATTATGCAGACAAGCACGCTGTTTGTTTTATTCTAAATAATCAGTGTTTTCTTTTTAGTGTGGCCTAAATTCATCAGGCAGTTTAGCCTCACCATTTCACTTTCACTTTTTAGATTCTCATTATGGGTTGAATTATGTCCCATTAAAAAAAATATTCTGGAGGTTAAAGTCTTAACCTAATATTAGCCTTAACCTAATATTAGACTTAACCTAATATTCAATCAGTTAAATCGCTCAGTCGTGTCGGACTCTGCGACCCCATGAATCGCAGGACACCAGGCCTCCCTATCCATCAGCAACTCCCGGAGTCCACCCAAACCCATGTCCATTGAGTCGGTGATGCCATCCAACCATCTCATCTTCTCCTCCTGCCCTCAATCTTTCCCAGCATCAGGGTCTTTCCTTTTTTATTTATTTATTTATTTTAATTGGAGGCTAATTACTTTACAATATGAGTCAGTTCTTCGCATCAGGCGCTAAAGTATTGGAGTTTCAGCTTCAACATCGGTCCTTCCAATAAACACCCAGGACTGATCTCCTTTAGGATGGACTGGTTGATCTCCTTGCAGTCCAAGGGACTCTCAAGAGTCTTCTCAACACCACAGTTCAAAAGCATCAATTCTCTGGCACTCCGCTTTTTTCACAGTCCAACTCTCACATCCATACATGACCACTAGAAAAAACATAGCCTTGACTAAATGGACCTTTGATGGCAAAGTAATGTCTCTGCTTTTGAATATGCTATCTAGGTTGGTCATAACTTTCCTTCCAAGGAGTAAGCGTCTTTTAATTTCATGGCTGCAACCACCATCTGCAGTGATTTTGGAGCCCAGAAAAATAAAGTCTGTCACTGTTTCCATTGTTTCCCCATCTATTTGCCATGAAGTGATGGGACCAGATGCCATGATCTTAGTTTTCTGAATGTTGAGCTTTAAGCCAACATTTTCACTCTCCTCTTTCACCTTCATCAAGAGGCTTTTTAGTTCCTCTTCACTTTCTGTCATAAGGGTGGCATCATCTGCATATCTGAGGTTATTGATATTTCTCCCAGCAATCTTGATTCCAGCTTGTGCTTTCTCTAGCCCAGTGTTTCTCATTATGTACTCTGAATATAAGTTAAATAAGCAGGGTGACAATATACAGCCTTGACGTACTCCTTTTCCTATTTAGAACCAGTCTGTTGTTCCATGTCCAGTTCTAACTGTTGCTTCCTGACCTGCATATAGGTTTCTCAAGAAGCAGGTCAGGTGGTCTGGTATTCCATCTCTTTCAGAAATTTCCACAGTTTATTGTGATCCATACAGTCAAAGGCTTTGGCATAGTCAATAAAGCAGAAATAGATGTTTTTCTGGAACTCTCTTGCTTTTCCGATGATCCAGCGGATGTTGGCAATTTGATCTTTGGTTCCTCTGCCTTTTCTAAAACCAGCTTGAATATCTGGAAGTTCATGGTTCACGTATTGCTGAAACCTGGCTTGGAGAATTTTGAGCATTACTTTATTAATGTGTGCTAAGTGTGTTCGTCACCCAGTCTTGCCCGACTCTTTGCGACCCCATGGACTGCAGCCCACCCGGCTCTTCTGTCCATGAGATTTCCCAGGCAAGAATACTGGAGTGAGTTGCCATTTCCTTCTCCAATGCAATTTCCTTCACACTAATATGTGAGATGAGTGCAATTGTGTGGTAGTTTAAGCATTCTTTGGCATTACCTTTCTTTGGGATTGGAATGAAAACTAAACTTTTCCAGCCCTGTGGCCACTGCTGAGTTTTCCAAATTTGCTGGCATATTGAGTGCAGCACTTTCACAGCATCATCTTTCAGAATTTGAAATAGCTCAACTGGAATTCCATCACCTCCTCTAGTTTTGTTTGTAGTGGTACTTCCTAAGGCCCACCTGACTTCACATGCCAGGATGTCTGGTTCTAGGTGAGTGGGAGTGATCACACCTTTGTGATTATCTGGGTCATGAAGATTTTTTTGTACAGTTCTTCTGTGTATTCTTGCCACCTCTTCTTAATATCTTCTGCTTCTGTTAGGTCCATACCCTTTCTGTCCTTAATCGAGCCCATCTCTGCATTAAATGTTTGCTTGATATCTCTAATTTTCTTGAAGAGATCTCTAGTCTTTCCCATTCTATTGTTTTCCTCTATTTCTTTGCATTGATCACTGAGGAAGGCTTTCTTATCTGTCCTTGCTATTCTTTGGAACTCTGCATTCAAATGGGAATATCTTTCCTTTTCTCCTTTGCTTTTCGCTTCTCTTCTTTTCACAGCTATTTGTAATGCCTCCTCAGACAGCCATTTTGCCTTTTTGCATTTCTTTTTCTTGGGGATGATCTTGTTCCCTGTCTCCTGTACAATGTCACGAACCTCTGTCCATAGCTCATCAGGCACTCTATCAGATCTAGTCCCTTAAATCTATTTCTCACTTCCACTGTATAATCATAAGGGATTTGATTTAGGTCATACCTGAATGGCCTAGTGGTTTTCCCCACTTTCTTCAATTTAAGTCTGAATTTGGCAATAAGGAGTTCATGATCTGAGTCACAGTCTGCTCCCGGTCTTGTTTTTGCTGATTGTATAGAGCTTCTCCATCTTTGGCTGCAAAGGATTTAATCAATCTGATTCCAGTGTTGCCCATCTGGTGATGTCCATGTGTAGAGTTTTCTCCTGTGTTGTTGCAAGAGGATGTTTGCTATGACCAGTGTGTTCTCTTGGCAGAACTCTGTTAACCTTTGCCCTGCTTCATTCTCTACTCCAAGGCCAAATATGCCTGTTACTCCGGGTGTTTCCTGGCTTCCTACTTTTGCATTCCAGTCCTCTATAATGAAAAGGACATCTTTTTGGGGTGTTAGTTCTAGCAGGTCTTGTAGGTCTTCATAGAACCGTTCAACTTCAGCTTCTTCAGCGTTACTGGTTGGGGCATAGACTTGGATTACTGTGATATTGAATGGTTTGCCTTGGAAATGAACAGAGATCATTCTGTCGTTTTTGAGATTGCATCCAACATTTTGGACTCTTTCATTGACTATGAGGACTACTCCATTTTTTCTAAGGAATTCCTCCCCACAGTTATATTAGTCTTAATCTAATATTGAGGAGATTAGAATCTTAACCTCCAGTACCTCAGAATGTGACTAAATTTCAGACTAGGTTCATTGCAAAAGTAATTAGTTTTAAAAAGAACACCACGTGAAGAGGCATGAGCACACACCAGTGGAGGGCTATGTGGAGACACAAGGAGAAGCTGGAATTACATTGCCACAAACTAAGGAAAGAAAATATTGCCAGCAAATCACCAGAAGCTAGGGGAAAAAGGCACGGACCAAATTCTCTCTGATCTCAAAGGAACCACTCTATCAAAACCTCAGTTTTCTAGCTTCTAGCCTCCAGAGCTATGAGACAATAAATTCCTGTTGCTTGTGCCAACTTGTTACCACAGACCTAGTAAATACAGACCTGACCCAGAACTTAATTTATTTATTTTGTATTCATACCATCACATTTCCTCCTTTAGGACGTGAATGTTTATAGCTCAAACCATTAGTGATTGGAACTTCCTCAGCCCATTCTGACTAAGCCACATTCCAGCAGCTTTATTCTTCCAACTTTGGGGCAGTTAGCAACTCAAACAGACATATCTGAAAACCTAATTTTTCTTTAGAACAAGAGTAACGAATTTACACTTACACACTCATAAGCCAAGGGTAATGAAAAGCAATTAATATTGCCATTTTAATTCTAACTATTCCAGAACTTTTTCGTTCTGATTCTAGAGTATTTCAGATTGAATGATGAACTTGTATTTCACAAAGGGAGCCTCCAAAGGGGTGGATTTTGAAACTTAACTGGCAAAGAGAAATTAGCATTGGTTTGTGAGTCAGACATTAATGCTTTTTAAATCTTAGCTTAGCCTTATACCTGGTATAGGATTTTAGTCATATAATTTAATCCTCTGAAAGTCAATCTTCTTTAGCACTGTACCTGGCACACAGACAGTGTTCCTTAAAGCTGGCCTATTATTTAATTAGAAAGCTTCCTTTCTCCTGGATGCTCCAGCACCTTCATCTAGCAAGGCTTTGCTATATCCCCTGCCCATCCTGGTAGCTATTTAGAGGAAAAGCTTTTAACTTCTGACTGCTCTGAAAAAAAAATTTCTGTTTTCTTAATAACAAAAACCACAACCATGGCACTTTAGAAAACCTTCTTGGTTTATTTCATCTTGGTGATTCTAAGACTTTCACATAATTCACAGCCAAAGAGTAAATAATAGCACTCAGGACTTTTAAACTAGACTGTGAGGAGTATGTTATCACTTCAAATAATTTAAACTTCAGTTCCAGGTCTAAAATTAAGCTCTGGGAAGTCACCGTAAGGTTGTATTTTAGAGTTTGAAGTAGATAAATCCCACTCAACACAAGTGGTAAAAATATGATTTACATTGCTTGGGAAAAGATCAAATTCTCAAAGTTCTGGTGTTTAGAGAGACCAATAAATTTACAGCTAGAAATCCTATCTCATAAAAGATTAACCAGTGGGAAGTGAAAGAAGAGCTGAGGGGAAAAGTTGCTTCTCAGTGTTATTCTATGAAAACCCTTAGAAAGTAGGGAAGTCAGGCTTGCTGAGTATTCCACGTAAGGTTCAGTTCAGTTCAATTGTGCACTCATGTCAGACTCTGCGACCCCATGGACTGCAGCACCCCAGGCCTCCATGTCCATCACCAACTCCCGGAGTTTACTCAAACTCATATCCATTGAGTTGGTGATGCCATCCAACCATCTCATCCTTTGTCGTCCCCTTCTTCTGCCTCTTTCAGGTAAGGTACTGGCTGCTTACTGTATACCATCTCATCAGCTCAATCTAAAGTGAAGTGGCTCAGTCGTGTCCGACTCTTTGTGACCCCATGGACTGGTAGCCTACCAGATTCCTCCATCCATGGGATTTTCCAGGCAAGAATACTGGAGTGGGTTGCCATTTCCCTTCTCTAGGAGATCTTCCCGATGCAGGGATTGAACCCAGGTCTCCCGCATTATAGGCAGACACTTTACCATCTAAGCCACCAGGAAAGTCCTAGCTCAATCTAATGAGTGCCCTATATATCATTATCCCCATTTCTTCATGGATGAAAAAATGAAGTAATTCTAGGTCAGTTGTTAAAATTAGAAATCAAATCTGAGTTGGCTAACCCAATAGCTCATGAACCCTCTAACCAGAGTTAGAGGTTTGGTTCTGACTCTATGTCTGCCAAGCTGGTGATCCTGAATAATCTGCTAAATCTATCTGGATCTTAGTATCCCTCTGTGTAAAGCTGATGTTTTAAGAGCAGACAATTTCACAGACTCCTTCTGGCTAGAGAATTTCTATTTGGGAAAAAAAAAAATCTGTGCAAGTCAGAATAGTAAGGGCCATTACGATAGCTTATTATAATCCCATCATGATTGGTTGGATTTGTTTGGGTATTCAGTAGAACCTATCATACTCTTACACCTTTAAACAGAAGTTTTAGCTATATAATTCAAAATATTATATGTGCATGCTAAGTCACTTCAGTTGTGTCCAACTCTGTGACCCTATGAACTATAGCCTGTCAGGCTCCTCTGCCTATGGGATTCTCCAGGTAAGAATACTGGAGTGCGTTGCCATGCCCTCCTCCAGGGGATCTTCCCAACCCAGGGATCCAACACATGTCTCTTAAGTCTCCTGCAGTGTCAGGTAGGTTCTTTACCTCTAGTGCCACCTGGGAAGCCCTAAGCACACATTTGATGAAGGTGGTCTTAACCACTTAGTCAACTCATCCTCAACTCAAAATACTGTATGTATCACTTAAATTAATTTTCATTGATTAAAAATTATAAATGAATAAACCATATACTGTGTAAAGAATGTAGAAGTGCAGTAGCGAAGACCACCAATTTTTATTTTGCAACCATTTAATATCTTAAATATCTCATTTAAGATATTATTTCTTCAGCCAATCCAGGAACAGTCTGTACAAACTAGTCTCTAGAAATTTATATGCTTTTATTCTAGAAAGATCTGAAACATGCCTAAGATGAGCAAGTGATTTGTCCAAAAGTCGTCTACATACTACATAAAATATTGCTCTAAGACAACATAGGGAAAAAGAAGGCTTGTGCTGTTTTAAGTAAAGCAAGTTATTGCGACAACACTTATTTGATGTAACTATTAAAGGAAAACTTGCTCAATGAAACATTTATATAATATGCCTAGGAAAACAATTTGGATGTACAGAGCACCCCTTTGCTAGACTATAGTGTTAACCTCTTTGGCTATTGTTCATTTAACCAAAAGGCAAAAATATGTTGCTAAGGCTACAAACAAGCAATCTGCTGTCCAGTGTTGATTGATACAAGAATTACCACAGTACTGTGAGGGTGAATCTTGATGAAATGGGCCCTACCAAGATGTACTGAAGTTGTGCCATAATCACAGGCCAAGAAATCCTGGCATCTAGCATCTAAACACTGCAGATCCTGCCATCCCACTCAGTAAAAGAGCTGCAAAAATCTGCTCAAGACAAACAAACATGCATGGGGCCCCTGCAGAGGATCCAAAGCAAATGTGGAAATTGAGATTCATTCATGAGAGCCAACTGTCACAGAAACTGGGTGGGTTTCGCATGAACCAGTTGGACACATCGTGTAACTGGATACCTATCATGCTCTGCAATACGCAAGACTGAACAGAGTGGCATGCATTCATTTGCATCGATCTCTAATCGTTCTCTCCCTTACCCTGGGCCCTTATGGTACTGCTTGACCCACGTCTATAATCTCTTAGATGCTTTGTTTCGGGTAAGAGGCAGCAGCTCACCAAGCCACTTCATATTAAGTGCTTAATATTTGGGTTCTGCACTGAGAAAAGTTTCAACCTGCAGCTGTGTCTGTTTTGAACTGACTACCAGCCCAGCCGTGTTAATTATGACTAAATCTTTCATTTGGAGGTCATCAATAATACAAATAATAATGGTAATGGTTAAAATATATATGTAGTCAATATGCTACAATGAATAAATCTTTTTTGTTAACAACTGAACCAGAATATATGAGAATTCTTTTCTGACCTCCACTGGAAAGTTTTTTATTTATTCTGGTTAGATTTGAACTTCTTTGTAGTGTAATTTTATAATCACACTCAGAAAAAGATGCCATAAAACACTACACACTGAGCTTGTTTCCTTAATTGACTGTAAGAATCTCTTCCTTTTTTAAATAATGTAACTGGATGCCAAATAATGATAAATTGGTCTTAGAAAGGTATGATACCTACAACTGCATAATGGAAATAACTCATTTTAATTATCTTAATTATTATTGTGATAATTTCTTAAACATGTCATTTCTTCAGAGTCTTAATAACTATCATAAATGAAGAGGGTATAAAATCATCCATGTGAAAAGAACTGTACTCTAAAACATACCTATATGTTTTAGAGCCTACATAGACACTTTGTGTAGGTATTCTGAATTAAACTAAGGTTCTGAAATTAAGACTAGCTTCCCTCCACCACTCTCTGCCAAGTAATGAGGTTAATTTCTTTATCATGTGCACACCTTTCTTGGGAGATGGTGTGATGAAAACAATTTGAGGAATTTATAATCTAAGATATCTGATAAAATACCACCTCAAAGCCCAGGGAAAGTTTTACTTGATGAATTAGCCAAAGATGAAGTTTTCAATTAAAAATATGAACCCTTCAGAAAGTAATCAAAACAAGATTTTTTTTTTTTCCCTCGAGTAGTTCAGACTGACAAGTGAAAGAGCATTTGAGTTGTTCTAGTCTGAGTTCAGATTCTGGTGTTTATTTATTTGGTCAACACTGACCAAAGTTGCTTTGTTTGTTTTTTTTTTTAATTTAAAGTTATTTATTTTAATTGGAGGCTAATTACTTTACAATATTGTATTGGTTATGCCATACATCAACATGAATCTGCCACGGGTGTACACGTGTTCCCCATCAATTTATAGAAGAGAACTGTACAAACCATAGTTACAAAATAGACCATCAGCCTAGATGTGACTAGCTCTCTCAGTCTCTGTATTTCTGTCTGCCTCTTTACCTTTAGTTTTGTAAAGTAACAATATTTTTTATTGGCACTAGTAGAAATTACAGGATATAAATCCCTTTTATGAAAAAAAAAAAGAAAGAAAAAACTTTTTTCTCTTTGCTTTTTATTTTCCTCCTTCCTAGAATCTAGATAACAACTGGAAAAAAAAAACATGTGGGAATTCCCTGGTGGTTCACTGGTTAGGACTCACCACTTTAACTGCCCAGGTTCAATCCTTCAGTTCAGTTCAGCTCAGTCGCTCAGTCGTGTCTGACTCTTTGCAACCCCATGGACTACAGCACACCAGGCTTCCCTGTCCATCGCCAACTCCCAGAGCTTCTTAAACTCATGCCAAGTGAGTCGGTGATGCCATCCAACTATCTCATCCTCTGTCGTCCCCTTCTCTTTCTGCCCTCAATCTTTCCCAGCACCAGGGTCTTTTCTAATGAGTCAGTCCTTTGCATTAGGTGACCAAAGTATGGGAGTTTCAGCATCAACATCAGTCCTTCCAATGAATATTCAGGACTGATTTCCTTTAGGATGGACTGGTTGGGTCTCCTTGCAGTCCAAGGGACCCTCAAGAGTCTTCTCCAACACCACAGTTCAAAAGTATCAGTTCTTTGGCACTCAGCTTTCTTTATGGTCCAACTCTCACATCCATACATGACAACTGGAAAAACCATAGCCTTGACTAGATGGGCTTTTGTTGGCAGAGTAATGTCTCTGCTTTTTAATATGCTGTCTAGGTTGGACATAGCTTTTCTTTCAAGGAGCAAGTGTCTTTTAATTTCATGGCTGCAGTCATCAACTGCAGTGATTTTAGAGCACCCCCCCCCAAAAAAAGTCTCTCACTGTTTCCACTGTTTCCCCATCTATTCGCCATGAAGTGATGGGACTGGATGCTTAGTCAGGAAAATAAGATCTAGTGTCCCATAAGCTACAAAGTGCAGCCAAAACAAAAAAAAAAAATGGGCCATAGTTTACTCTTCATAGTAGATATTTAAGAATTAGGGAGAAATTTTAAGGAATAAACTTATTATATTTTTGTTTTGTAAAAAAAAAAAAACAAAAAAAACAGTCAAGGTTTAATTTTCCAAATTTCAATCATGTACTTGCCACCTTTAAAATATTGGGCATTTCCATGTATCACTTCTATGCATATAATAATACCAATTATTACCTACTTCCTAAATTTTACCCCTAAAATTCTTTCTCTTTTCTAATTGTGTTAACTATTATCTTAGAAACTGTGTGAAATAACAATGGCAATTATACATCATATAATTTCATTTACATAAAAGTATTTAAATGACAAAATTGTAGAAATGGAAAACAGATAGGTGGTGATCAGAGGCTAGGTGAAGAGGTGGGGGAAAGGAAGGCAGGTGTGGCTATTTAAAAGGTGACCTGATCCTAACAGCAGTGAAAATGGTACATATCTGAGCTGTATCATTGTCAGTATCCTGACTGAGACTGTGTACTATAGGTTTGCCATTGGGAAAAGGTACATGAAATCTCCATATTCTTCTTAAAATGGCATGTAAATGTAGCATTATCTCAAAATAAAAAGTTTTTTTTAAAATATTTTATCTTAGTTTTCTTGGTCATGCCATGCACGGATTGTGGGATTTTAGTTCCTGGACCAGGGATGGAACCTGAGCCTTTGGCAGTGAGACCACAGAGTCCTAGCCACTGGACTGCCAGGTGATTCCTTCTATTTCATTTTTTATGTGAAAATATATTTACATTCAGAAGCACATGTGTCAAAGATGGAAACAGGTCACTAGTTCACATGAAAAACCAGTATAACTTGTTAGAAATAACAGAACAGAATCACGAAAGGAAAAATATGATTCTTGAAAGTATCACACTTGGCGATAAAGTTGCTACAGTCTGGATCTGTATGATAGTTGCAATGGAAAGTTGAGTCTATTCCAAGAGAAAATCCACCTAGATAATGCACAGGTGTGTACAGATACACACACACACACACACACACACACACACCCCCATACCCCACTGAACTGGAACTACTGCCTACATCCGGAGACTGGGTAGCTGCAACCACATTTAACTGCTCCACCCCCCAGCCCTCTGCCACCACCTACTTATCCACTTTATTTACTCAATAAATCAGTACATCAGTTTCCTACCTACCAGAGAACAGATCTCTCTGCTGGGCATGAAAGCCTTTAAAGGCTTTCAGAAAACTGTCTGATTGTCTCCCCAGTGTCTTAGGCACCTGACTCCCTTCCTACCTCTCAACAAATATGAAATACGCACGATGTATTTGCCATATGCAAATCGCTGGACTCTGTGTTGGGAATTCAGTGGAAACATGAAACAGTTCCTCCTTTCAAGAAGTTTGTGGCTGGTGAGAAAATTTTTAAAAACATAAACAGAAAAGACAGACTAATACAAGGTACAAAAGGCCTTACATTGCAGTATGTCAGTGCCTTGATAAGAACATGCGCAGGTCAAGAGACAGCACATTGACGTGTGAGGGGAGGTGGGAGGGAGAGAGCTTCTTAGACTGGATGATGTACAAATTGTATGTGGATCCCAGGCTTCAGGCTTATACTTGCTGCTACACAGAAGAAAATAAAAAGTCAAAAAGGGAAACTCAAATATGACAAGAGGCAGGCAAAAGAGAACAAGCTAAGATGACTTTATGACAACATAGAGCTTAAAATAAGATCCGTATGTAGGATCATTTTTGTTTATCACGAAATCCCACCTCTATGTATCATTACAAACAATTACAGTTTACTAGTCATTATTAGCTAAGTTACACCTCACAACCATCTCCTCCTTTTCCTCAGATACAAACACAGACAAGCATGTTTCCACCCCACAGTCTTTGCACTTTTTCTTTTCTCTTCGTGCTCTGTTCAGATATTTAGATGGATCCTTGCAGACCTTGCAGAAGCTTTCACATCACCCAGTTGAAACCATCACTCCATGCCCCTCTTCATCCCTTGGCCCTTGCTTGTTTTTATACATAGAACCCGAATGCTATCCAAGTATTTGGCTTCCGTATGTATTTGTTTGTTGTTTATTGCCTAGATAACGTGAGAGCTCCGTCTCACAGGAGAGATATGTTTTTGTTGCTGTTGTTGATTTAGCTCTTGTGTCCCAGGACCTGGTCATTGTTTATCACATCACATCCAAGGTTCTCACTAAATATTACTGACTGAAAAAATACATATCATTTAATTCTTAAAACAACTCAAAGAAGTTGAGAAAACTGAGGATTAGAGAGGATAAACAATTGGTCATATGGTTCACAGATAGTATCAATAAATGGAAAAGTTAGAATTTGAATCTGAGAGAGCCTGGGGATTTAAACAGCTACACATATGTATTGCCTTTGAGCTGAGTGTGAGTAATTCCAAGAGAAATGTTCAGGTTGAAGAAAGCAAGAACATACAATGAATTCTAAAAAGTCCATGTGCACATGGACTATGACAAGAATGGGCTCACTTTCACTGAGAGAAAATAAATAGGAAAAATAAAGGATGATTGTGAGGCGAGAGGGTAAAATAAACATGAGTCACTAAAGGCATCAACATTAGTGGAAAACAATAAGCAACAACAAACACTAAAGCTATCAATCCTCTAACTTGTAAACCCCAGAATTCTATGAGCATCTTCCGGAAAACATGGGGAATGATGGAGAAGAAGTCATCGAGTCAGCTCATACATACCTTTCTGGAATGGCCACCTGCTCCCCTTGGGGTCACCATCATCCAATCAGAACGCAGACCTGCTTTGTCAACCTGAAGACAGCCTGCTCCTGGCACAGACCTGGTCAGCATCACCCTTAACTGTCTCTGCCATGATCACGTTATGTGTTTCCTCTTCACCATGATAAAATGAACCCCTTTCTCCTGATCTTTGAGCATATTTGAAGTTACTGGAAGCAAATTTTCCAAGGACATTTTCCAATCAAGTTTTAAATTCTACAAATTATCTGACTTTCATCCTTTAGTGGAAGAACTATTTTCACATTTTGGTCAGTCACCATGAGCATCTTGGAAAAAAGAGCATTTGCAATCTACCTCAAAGAAACAGAGAGTAAAATCTCTTTCCTATCAAACACACAGAGACATTCCTAGAGGCTTGAGGCCCCTGTCCCCTCATGCATGGGGGCAAGGAGGCACCTTGCCTTTCCTCAAATTCCTAATGACAGCCAGAGAGACTTAGGCCCTGGGGAGAAATGAAGGCCATTAGGTGTCTCCAAGAGCAGACCAGATACTTAATCATGTTAAATGAAGGCTGTTAAAACCAGGCAGTCAGAGAGGAATAGAGATTTTGCTCCTGTTCTCCACTAGCATGCTGCCAAGAACATTGTTATCCAAATAAATCACCGAGGTAACATTCTATTTAAAATTCTCTCTGTCTTGGCTTCCATCCCCTTTTTCAAAGCCTCATCGAATCCTGTTTTAATTTATATTTTTCAAAAGGACATCACCTCACCATACAATACAAATGAGATATTACTGGTGACTGCATCTCAAGCTGTATTGGAAGCAGGGTCCTAAAATGCAGGTGGGTGTATAGTAGAAGGATACACCATTTTTCCTGGAGATGGGTCTCACCCCCTTCAATTTCTCACTCTCTCCAGTTAAGAAAAAGTTTCATCCTAGACTCTTAAAGGTAGTGGTCCTAGACCTGAGTCCCAGACCTAAGGGAGCACTGTGAGAGATGAACTGCTGCCACAGTGTGAAGTGATGGTGGGGTTGTCCGATGGGCTGGACTACAAAGCAGCCTGGCCTCAGTAGATTTCATTTAATTTCACTTGAACCAACATTTATTGAGTCTGACTACATCAGACACACTGCTAGGCACTTCCTCATATGTTCTCATTTTTCAGTCCCAAAGTAGCACTGTGAAGGAGACACCGTTTAGCCCATTATTACGGAATAAAGCCAAGGTTCATAAGTGTTAAATCACATTCTCAAAGAGAAGAACTAAACTTTAAGCTCACAACTTCTGACGTCATATACGAAAATTTCCCCACAGAGTGGATTCCAATATCTTGGCACATGTGAAAGAAGACACAAACATTTTTCTTGGAATTTTTGAGTTTCATAATGACTCCAAAGGATTCTTTTGAATGTGAAACTTGACACATATCCCAACATATATCTACATCCCAAACTGGCCTTTCTTATCTATTATAAGTAGTTATTTCAGCTTTAACACATTTTTCTAGTCCTTCGGTGTAGACACCTTGAAGCAGTCTTTGATTTAGTCTCTGTTCTATCTTTATCAATCTACTATCAAACCTTGTTTCTTTCTTCAAAATGTTTTTCAGTTCACCCTGTTTCTCTTCATCTTACATTCCTCACCCTAGTCTAGTCTGTCCTGAATCACTGCCATCACCCTCAACCTACCCTCCTTTCCATTGTTTTTCATGCTTTCCAATAACCACAGCATCTATGGTCACTCCATAGTGTGCAGAATCCTGGGAAAAATACTTTCTGCAGGGTCCTTGTCTATATAAACCAGTTGATTTAAAAATGTATTCTAGAATTCATGGCCCCATGTGAGGTATGATGGTTTATCAGTAGTGACTTAGAGTAGGTATAGAGAATGGACTCATATATTTTTTTAGTTTTATGATCAGTGAAGATTCTTCACCATGTCCAGGAAACTTCTTTTCCTGTTCAAGTCCAGGAAACATCTTTTCAGGTTCTTTATTTTCCTGGTTAATTATATATCTCCCACCACAAGGAAAAGGTAGTAATGCTGTTCAGTTCAGTTCAGTCACTCAGTCATATCCAACTCTTTGTGACCCCATGAATCGCAGCACACCAGGCCTCCCTGTCCATCACCAACTCCCGGAGTTCACTCAGACTCATGTCCATCGAGTCAGTGATGCCATCCAGCCATCTCATCCTCTGTCGTCCCCTTCTCCTCCTGCCCCCAATCCCTCCCAGCATCAGAGTCTTTTCCAATGAGTCAACTCTTCGCATGAGGTGGCCAAAGTATTGGAGTTTCAGCTTCAACATCAGTCCTTCCAGTGAACACCCAGGACTGAACTCCTTTAGGATGGACTGGTTGGATCTCCTTGCAGTCCAAGGAACTCTCAAGAGTCTTCTCCAACACCACAGTTCAAAAGCATCAATTCTTCTGCACTCAGCTTTCCTCACAGTCCAACTCTCACATCCATACATGACCACTGGAAAAACTATAGCCTTGACTAGACAGACCTTTGTTGGCAAAGTAATGTCTCTGCTTTTGAATATGCTATCTAGGTTGGTCATAACTTTCCTTCCACGGAGCAAGCGTCTTTTAATTTCATGGCTGTAATCACCATCTGCAGTGATTTTGGAACCCCCCAAAATAAAAAAGTCTGACACTGTTCCCACTGTTTCCCCTTCTATTTGCCATGAAGTGATGGGACCAGATGCTATGATCTTAGTTTTCTGAATGTTGAGCTTTAAGCCAACTTTTTCACTCTCCTTTTTCACTTTAATCAAGAGGCTTTTTAGTTCCTCTTCACTTTCTGCCATAAGGGCGGTGTCATCTGCATATCTGAGGTTATTGATATTTCTCCCAGCATGACCCAGATAATCACGATGGTGGGATCACTCACCTAGAGCCAGACATCCTGGAATGTGAAGTCAAGTGGGCCTAAGAAAGCATCACTACGCACAAAGCTAGTGGAGGTGATGGAATTCCAGTTGAGCTATTTCAAATCCTGGATGATGATACTGTAAAAGTGCTGCACTCAATATGCCAGCAAATCTGGAAAACTCAGCAGTGGCCACAGGACTGGAAAAGGTCAGTTTTCATTCCGACCCCAAAGAAAGGCAATGCCAAAGAATGCTCAAACTACCGTACAATTGCATTCATCTCACACGCCAGTAAAGTAATGCTGTTACTATCCAAAATACCACTGTTCTTCAGAATTTGTTTATGTTGACCAATACAAACTTTATTTCCCCTGACTTTCCCTAATACCCTTTATTTAATGCTGATTACACTATTACTCAAGATGCCTGTAAACACCAGCTATCAGTGACTTTCATAGGTCATTACTGCGCATCACTGACAATGTTCACGAATGTAAGTCTTATCCAGAGCATGTAAGAAAATAGAAATGCTAATTATTTCCTGGTGATGTTGATTTACTATTTAGCATTTTATAGCATTAACATAAAATAACACCTCTTCCTACCATGTATTCTCTTGATTTGGGGAGATTATGATCAATATATTGCTAGAATATGATTACTTTCAATTGTTTTCAGTTTTCTGGAGGTACACTTAATATGCAAAAGCTGCATATATTTAATGCATACCCTTTGGTGAGTTTGGACATATGCATATACCAATGATACCATTACCACAAACAAGGAAATAAATATATCCATTACCACCAAAAGATTTCTGTGTTCTCTTGCTGTGCGTGTGTGTGTATTAAGAACACTTGGCATGAGAGCTACTCTCTTCATTTTTTAAGTACACAATACATATTATTAACTATAAGTACTATGTTGCATAGCAGATCTCTAGATTTATTCATTTTGTCTAACTGTAACTTCATGCCTCCTGAACCACAATCACCATTTTCCACTTCCCTTACCCTATGGCAACCACCATTCTATGTTTTACTGCTATGGGTTTGATTATTTTATACTTAGACTTCATAGAAGTACCAGACTTGTGGCATCTTGGTCTGGATTCAGTGAAACCTGCATGAGAGCACTGCTAACTCCAGCTGCTTCTGGTTATCTGATTAGGAAGTGAGAAAATTTTGTACAAGTCACTTCCAAGTATGGAGATTCTCTGAAACTCAGGCAGGGTGCCACTTGCCTGAGTCTAAACGTGGTAATACCTTCCTGCTGCTGCTAAGTCACTTCAGTCGTGTCCGACTCTGTGTGACCCCATAGACGGCAGCCCACCAGGCTCCCCTGTCCCTGGGACTCTCCAGGCAAGAACACTGGAGTGGGTTGCCATTTCCTTCTCCAATGCACGAAAGTGAAAAGTGAAAGGGAAGTCGCTACCCAACATCATTTCCAGACCTTTATAAAACACTGCTTGTCTGAGAACTCATAATGTCTTGCTATTGCCAACCATACCCATTATACCCTCTTATCTGTTTTTCCTGACCCAGCATAATCTGACTTCTATGGTCTCTGCAGCCCAATTTCTCTCTGTTCTCCAATTCTCATCCATCCCAGTTAAATAAGCTTTGACCATATCTTCCATGTTTATTTCAACTCAGGTGTCTTGGCTCACCTTTTTTCCCCTATTTTTCCCAGTTCAATCACATAAATCCTGTTCATTTAAAAAAATTCAGCTCAAGTCCTAAGTCTTCTCTGTGTACATAAATTCACACTGTTTTCTCCATTTTTGTCAGTATGCTGTGTATAAAAGTCACTAATAGTCACTTTAGGATAAAACTGGTTGCTTTTTCTTTTCTTTGTGCTTGTGAGCCTATTTAGTTACCTCTCTTCAATTAAACTATAAATTTCTTGATAGCTGGGAAGTATAAAATACACTATCCGGGATCCCTACAACACTTTGAACAATAGACCTTGGTTGAGAAATTCAATAAAGCAAAGCATCATCAATCCAAAGCTAAACTTGGTCACTTTGTTAGAATAAGGCATTTCTTCTATGGAAATCTTGGTAAAAACAAGTGATTAAGAAAATGCAAAGGACAGGGTGAAATTTAGAGAAGGATAAAGAGAACAGGAAAGGATGGCTTTTGTGCCCACCTTGTCAAAATATATTTCATCTAAGAAGTCAGATGGGTCTTTATTTTTCTCTGGGGAGAGCAGATGATATGTGCAGTGAAAACACTTAACCATGCTTTCCTGAAGACATGGAATGCCACAGAGAGCACTTTAAACTGAAGAAAATAAGATCAGGTCCTTATTGTGTTAAAAAAAAAAAAGTACAGTAGATCTGCAGGTTGTTGAAGGGAGAGCTGAAAGCAAACAGAAATCTCCACAATTTCTCTATTCATCTTCACTCTCCTAATTGCATTTTAAGGCAAAGGCCAAAAGATAAAATAGGACCTTTTATTTTAAAAATTGCTATTAGATTTCTTCTATATTTGTAACCTCTTGCTATGGAATATTTCAAACACATACAAAAAAATACAAAGTGTAATAGAACAAGTCACTCAGAACCCTCGCTCATGTTGCAGGTCACTCACGGATATTCTTACATCATCTCTACCTCCTACCTGTCCACCCAGACCATTTCTAGGCCAATTTCTAACATCATATAATTTAAAATTAATATTCAAGTATATATCTCTATTGTGTATTTGAGAGCTTCCCTAGTCACTCAGTTGGTAAAGAATCTGCCTGCACTGCAGGAGATCCGGGTTCGATCCCTGGGTTGGGAAGATCCCCTGGAGAAGGGAATGGCAACCCACTCCAGTACTCTTGCTGGAGAATTCCATGGACAGAGGAGCCTGGCAAGCTACAGTCCATGGGATCTCAAAGAGTCAGTCATGACTGTGCAACTAACTTTCTTTCCTTTCTTTCTTATATATCTCTAAATGATAAACACTTCCTTCACAAAAACTCATTTTCATCAAACATACACATACACAAAAAAATATTTCCTTAATACCATCAAATAGCCAATGTTCACATTTTCCAAATCATATTGTGATCTTTTAACATATTGTGTATTTGAATTAAAATCAAAACAAAGCCCATACAGCTTTCCAGGTGGCGCTAGTGGTAAAGAACCTGCCTGACAATGCAGGAGATGTAAGAAAGGAGGGTTCCATCCCTGGGATGGGAAGATGCCATTGCCTTCTCCGACAGAGGAGCCTAATGGGTTACAATCCACAGGGTCACAAAGAGTCAGACAGGGCTAAAGCGACTTAGCATGCATAGCACTGATTGTTTCCTGATGAAGTTCTCTGCCTAATTCAGATAAAGTATTAATGTCTTAAAAAAAAAAGAAGCCCATATAGTGGACTGGTTAATATGTGACACGTGTTAATAGTTTCTGATTCCATTTAGTATTGTTTCTTCTTTTCCCTTGTAATTTTTCCTTGCAATAACTAAACATATACCCTATGTTTCCCACAGTGTTTTACTGATTTCATTTCCCATTTAACATGTTCTCCTGGTTCTAGCTCTTCTGTTCTTCTAATTGGACAGATTTAGGCACTTGAACGGAGAAGGCAATGGCACCCCACTCCAGTACTCTTGCCTGGAAAATCCCATGGACAGAAGAGCCTGGTGGGCTACAGTCCCTGGGGTCACTAAGAGTCAGACACGACGGAGCGACTTCATTTTCACTTTTCACTTTCATGCATTGGAGAAGGAAATGGCAACCCACTCCAGTGTTCTTGCCTGGAGAATCCCAGGGACAGGAGAGCCTGGTGGGCTGCCATCTATGGGGTCACACAGAGTCGGATATGACTGAAGCAACTTAGCAGCAGGCACTTGAATGTTTCAGAGGCTGTTTTGCTTTTTTGTTTCTTATTTGGCAAAACTGCTTCATAGGTGGTGGTGTTATTTCCAGAAGTAGATACTTACTGATTTAATTTTAATACTTACATGGCATCTGGTCCCATCACTTCATGGGAAATATATGGGGAAAAGTGGAAACAGTGTCAGACTATTTTTTTGGGCTCCAAAATCACTGCAGATGGTGACTGCAGCCATGAAATTAAAAGACGCTTACTCCCTGGAAGAAAAGTTATGTCCAAACTAGACAGCATATTAAAAAGCATAGACATTACTTTGCCAACAAAGGTCTACCTAGTCAAGGCTATGGTTTTTCCAGTGGTCATGTACGGATGTGAGAGTTGGACTGTGAAGAAAGCTGAGCACCAAAGAATTGATGCTTTTGAACTGTGGTGTTGGAGAAGACTCTTGAGAGTCCCTTGGACTGCAAGGAGACCCAACCAGTCCATCCTAAAGGAGATCAGTCCTGGGTGTTCACTGGAAGGACTAATGTTGAAGCTGAAACTCCAATACTTTGGCCACCTCATGCGAAGACTTGACTCATTGGAAAAGACCCTGATTCTGGGAGGGATTGGGGACAGGAGGAGAATGGGACAACAGAGGATGAGATGGCTGTATGGCATCATTGACTCTATGGACATGAGTTTGAGTGAACTCTGGGAGTTGGTAATGGACAGGGAGGCCTGGCGTGCTGTGATTCTTGGAGTCGCAAAGAGTTGGACACGACTGAGTGATTGAACTGAACTGAACTGACCTAAGTTCTGAAAATTCTGAAAGAGTTGGGAATTCTGAAAGAGATGGGAATACCAGACCACCTGACCTGCCTCTTGAGAAATCTGTATACAGGTCAGGAAGCAACAGTTAGAACTGGACATGGAACAACAGACTGGCTCCAAATAGGAAAAGGAACATGTCAAGGCTGTATATTGTCATCCTGCTTATTAAACTTATATTCAGAGTACATCATGAGAAACGCTGGGCTGGAGGAAGCACAGGCTGGAATCAAGATTGTCGGGAGAAATATCAATAACCTCAGATACGCAGATGACACCACTCTTACGGCAGAAAGTGAAGAAGAACTAAAGAGCCTCTTGATGAAAGTGAAAGAGGAGAGTGAAAAAGTTGGCTTAAAGCTCAACATTCAGAAAACTAAGATCATGGCATCAGGGACCATCACTTCATGGGAAATAGATGGGGAAACAGTGGAAACAGTGGCAGACTTTATTTTTCTGGGCTCCAAAATCACTGCAGATGGTGACTGCAGCCATGAAATTAAAAGACGCTTGCTCCTTGGAAGAAAAGTTATGACCAACCTAGATAGCATATTAAAAAGCAGAGATATTACTTTGCCAAAAAAGGTCCATCTAGTCAAGGCGATGGTTTTTCCAGTAGTCATTTATGGATGTGAGAGTTGGACTATAAAGAAAGCTGAGCACCAAAGAATTGATGCTTTTGAACTGTGGTGTTGGAGAAGACTCTTGAGAGTCCCTTGGATTGCAAGGAGATCCAACCAGTCCATCCTAGAGGAAATCAGCCCTGAATATTCATTGGAAGGACTGATGCTGAAGCTGAAACTCCAAAACTTTGACCACCTGATGAGAAGAGCTGACTCATTTGAAAAGACCCTGATGCTGGGAAAGATTGAGGGCAAGAGGAGAAGGGGACGACAGAAGATGAGATGGTTGGATGGCATCACCGACTCAATGGACATGAGTTTGAGTAAACTCTGGGAGTTGGTGATGGACAGGGAGGCCTGGCATGTTGCAGTCCATGGGGTTGCAAAGAGTCGGACACGACTGAGCGACTGAACTGAACTGAACTGATCTAAGTTTAATTCTCTTTTTGTCATCTTAGCAGCCATTGAGGAATATTGCCTGAATCAGCTAAACCCTTAAGGGTTGGAAAATGATGATTTGCCAATTTAATTGTTCTGTACTTGTTAGTTGGAATATCTTTAGAAATAGAAATTTCCCTTCAGTAGCTATATCAAGGAATAGTTTCATTAGCAAAGGTTAGATACATTCTGGATACCTTCCATTTATTCCTCCATTTTCTAAATTAAAAAAAAAAATATTCCCCCCTATTTAATGATAGGACTTCCCTGGTAGCTCAGCTGGTAAAGAATCTGCCTGCAAAGCAGGATACCTGGGTTTGATCCCTGGGTTGAGAAGATACCCTGGAGGAGGGCATGGAAACCCACTCCAGTATTCTTGCCTGGAAAATCCCTATGGACAGAGGAGCCTGGCTGGCTACTGACCATGGGGTTGCAAAGAGTCAGACACGACTTAGTGACTAAGCAGCAGCTTCAAAGATAATCAGGTGGCGCTGCTGGTAAACAACTCGCCTCCTCATGCAGGAGACGTAAGAGACATGGGTTTGATCCCTGGTTTGGAAAGATCCCCTGGAAAAGGGCATGTCTACCCTCTCCAGTATTGTTGACTGTAGAATCCCATGGGCAGAAGAGCCTGGCAGGCTATAGTCCATAGTGTCTCAAAGAGTTGAAAATGATTGAATCAACATAGTATGCACCCAGTGATAATCCAAGGGATTTTTAAAATATCACTATAAACTGTATTTAATGTATTTCAATCTCTTCTATTTATTACCCTTAGTATCTCAATTTTGGTAAGTAGGAGCCTTCAAGTTGGCTTTTGCATCTTTTTTTGACAGAACTGTAGTGGTGTTTAGTAACATCCATTTTTGACAGCATAAGATATTCTAGACACATCTTGTATATTCCCACCCTAAACCCAGAAGCAGCCATTTCTCCAGGGAGGACATACACACATATATATGTATATATAATATACAGGTATAAAATATGTGTAACATATAATCACACATGTATATATTGTGTATTATATATTATAGTGTATAAGATATTGATAGTATATGTATAGTTATAATATATTGTTAATATATAACATTATAAATTTATATTATCATGTATTATATGTTATAATATAGATATGCATCTCTTCAAAGACAGAAAATATCATAAAATCATACTGATGTGTCTCATTTAAATTCCAGGAGACAGTTTTGGCTCATCCTCATCAGTTTTGTATGCATATCTTTTTTCTTTCATGTCAAACACCCTGCTGAGTCTGACTTTATCACATTTACCTATCAGACATCATAGACACACAGTTTGAGATGGACTGAGAGTGAAGACAAATGGCAGAAATGCCAGTGCTGACACCAAAACTGTGAATACTGAAAACACAGTTGCACAATCAAATTGCTGTGGCTCAGAGTAGTTTGGAATAGTTCCTATCTCTGTGGCTGTTGTATCACCTGGGACTACATCTATTTTGTCTTATACTGCATTCCTTTTTTAAGACTCACTTCCTAAATTTTAATTAGAATTATTTTAAACATTATATGTTTACCAAGTCCAGCTTATAAAACAAAGCATATCCAAAAAGTATTACGGCTATCCCTGACCCCCTTCCAACCTAGTTTCTCCCTCTTTTTAGAGGAAACTTTTTTTTTAATTAATGATTTTAGGCTGGCCTATTATTTTCTAATTACTTTACAATGTTGTATTGGTTTTGCCAAACATCAACATGAATCCGCCATGGGGGTACACACGCTCCCCATCCTGAACCCCCCTCCCACCTCCCTCCCCGTACCATCCCTCTGGGTCATCCCAGTGCACCAGTCCCGAGCATCCTGTATCCTGCATCGAACCTGGACTGGCGATTCGTTTCTTATATGATATTATACACGTTTCAATGCCATTCTCCCAAATCATCCCACCCTCTCCCTCTCCCACAGAGTCCAAAAGACTGTTCTATACATCTGTGTCTCTTTTGCTGTCTCACATACAGTGTTATTGTTACCATCTTTCTAAATTCCATATATATGTGTTAGTATACTGTATTGGTGTTTTTCTTTCTGGCTTACTTCATTCTGTATAATAGGCTCAGTTTCATCCACCTCATTAGAACTGATTCAAATGTATTCTTTTTAATGGCTGAGTAATACTCCATTGTGTATATGTACCACAGCTTTCTTATCCATTCATCTGCTGATGGACATCTAGGTTGCTTCCATGTCCTGGCTATTATAAACAGTGCTGCGATGAACACTGGGGTACACGTGTCTCTTTCAATTCTGGTTTCCTAGAGGAAACTTTTTATTTTAATATTAAGGTTTACAGTCCTAGTTAACGGCAGCATACCTATATCCATCTTGCTATTTCTGCCTATACAAAAGACTACCCCAGAGTATGACATAGGATTGTGCTGTCCAGTACAGTAGCCCTCACATATAACCTATTAAATTTAAATGGGTTAAATTTAAATAAAATTTAAAATTCAGTTTTTCAATCTACTTTCATCACATCTGATCAAACTACTGCTACTGCAGAATGCCCCACTTGCCAAAAAAGCTTAATGCTGAAGTCTTCTGGTATGGTATCATTCCTTGAAGAAATAAAGCAATTAATCCCAGCCACCTGATGGCAAGTCAGTTAGATTCAACTCCTTCCTTCCCAGAAATACAAAATTCATTCTGACCAAGACTGACAGGAGCTCTAGGTATGGTTTTGCCTTTCTTCCCCTTAGTTTCTCAGTCATTTGAAGACTCGGAGTGTTTGGGCTATTGACATGGTATCCAACTAAATAATTCCTTGGATCAGAACACTGTTTTCCATTTACAGATGGGCAGCTGTGGACAGCAACTGTGGGTCCTACCATGGCTTGCCATGTACTGCACTGTCCAGAAGCTACTTGCTGACAGACCAATGGAATGACTTTTTGAAGACATGGTTGAGGCACCAGCTTAGAGATAAATCCCTGTGAGAACAGAGTCCAGTCCTTCCAGATGAGTTTCAGCTTCAATTAATGGCCATTTGTTGGCACTATGCATGCTAGAGTTGGGATAGTTACGCGCAGGATCAAGGGGGTAGAAATAGGAATGACTGAGCTCATCATCATTCATGATGATATGCTTGAGCATTTTGAGCAATGCTTCACATCGCTACAGTTCTTGGTTCTGTGTGTCTAGCATTCCAACTGTTACCTGGCCACCTTGTGTTCCTCATGCCAGGGAATCAACTGTCAAAAGTGTTTCCAAAGTGGCAGGATTAAGTGACTGTAATCATGAGTATACTGGCTTACTGCTGAATAAAAGTGTGGGCAGGGGGGAACAGAGAGGAACGTGCTTGGCACTTAGGTATTGTACTAGGTATCACTTTGTACATGCAAGCCCAGCTTTCATTGGAAATTGGTAAGTACAATAACCACAGGCTGCTAAGAGCATGATAACCAGAGGCTCCGGTGTGAGAGCCTGAGTTATCTTATCAGGTGAGCCACTTACACCATCAGAAGGGCTAGATGAGGATAATGAGGGGGTAGCATATGTGGCAATGGCACCCCACTCCAGTACTCTTGCCTGGAAAATCCCATGGACGGAGGAGCCTGGTAGGCTGCAGTCCATGGGGTCGCTAAGAGTCGGACACGACTGAGTGAATTCACTTTCCCTTTTCACTTTCATGCATTGGAGAAGGAAATGGGAACCCACTCCAGTGTTCTTGCCTGAGAATCCTAGGGACGGCGGAGCCTGATGGGCTGCCGTCTATGGGGTCGCACAGAGTCGGACACGACTGAAGTGACTTAGCAGCAGCAGCAGCACATGTGGCAAAGGAATAGAGATGATCCATGTCAACAACGTCCTTGGAAACAACTGCAGCAGTGGTGTTAGAGGAGGTCACTGAGAGGGTGGGACTTCTAGTTGAGCGGTGAGCTGAACTCAGACACTTGGAGGCTCCTTCCTGCCTTCCCTGTTCTTGGAATGTGTGTTCCTCCCATTGTTCCCACACACAAGCTGCTTCAAGGACACAGCCTTGAGAGAGCAATTATTGTTGACACCATGTGAACTAACTACATGACTGTATGTAAACTCTTAAAACTTTGGCAGGCAGGTGCAGAGATCTACCCATCTTCCAGCTACCCAAGACAAGCCTTCTACGTAAGTTCCTTTGCTTACCAAAACTGCCACCTATCAACCCAGAGCCATCTGCCTCTTTGTTTGGGCTCTCCTTGCCCTCCATAAACAGGAGCCAGTTCCAAATTTCCTCTGGGAAACTCCCAAGGTTGTGAACCAACAAGTAAACACTGCATGTCATCCTAATTTTCCTCACGTAAAGTTTCCCAGAAATTGGTGTGAACCAAAATCACAGGGAAGTTTTCGGTGAACTTATTGGGAAAAGTGAGTAGATCTGAGTAGTGTAAGAGATGGACTCATCAGATGCTGTTGGTATGCCACAGAAATCCCTTTTTCTATGCACTGTAACCGTCTCCCAACTGCTTGAGTGTTGGTTTTTAATGACTCACACCTCTGGCTCTCTGCAGAGGATTCCCTTAGGCTGATGGGCACCAACTAACCCAGAAATGCCTGGGAATTTACACACCCACCCCCATTAGGATTGGTCTATAGCCAATGTCTCGGAGAAGGTAATGGCGCCCCACTCCAGTACTCTTGCCTGGAAAATCCCATGGACGGAGAAGCCTGGTAGGCTGCAGTCCATGGGGTCACGAAGAGTTGGACACAGCTGAGCGACTTCACTTTCACTTTTTGCTTTCATGCATTGGAGAAGGAAATGGCAACTCATTCCAGTGTTCTTGCCTGGAGAATCCCAGGGACGGGGGGGCCTGGTGGGCTGCCATCTATGGGGTTGCACAGAGTCAGACACAACTGAAGTGACTTAGCAGCAGCATAGCCAATGTCTATGGTGTAATAGTGTGCTTCCCCTGGCGGCCCAGCAGTAAAGAATACTCCTGCAAAGCAGGAGCCACAGAAGATGCGGGTTCAATCCCTGGGTTGGGAAGATCCTCTGAAGAAGGGCATGGCAACCCACTCCAGTATTCTTTTTTTTTTTCCCCAGTATTCTTGAGTGGAGAGCCCCATGGACAGAGGAGCTTAGCAATCTACAGTGCATAGGGTCACAAACACTCAAAAGTGACTGAAACGGATTAGCACTCACACGTGTTATAAGAACTTAACTCCCTGACCCTATCTGGAGAAGAAGAGTTCTATGGTGCAATTCATGCTCCAAAGTATTCCATAGACTCAGGCTAAAGCATGACTTCCCATAAAACAGTATATTTGGCTTGTCTTCCCTACTCTTCTGTTTTCCTTTGCCTTTTTCCTGGATAAATCCTGTCACTTGTAAAAAAAAAAATAAGTCCTCATCGGTTCAGTTCAGTTCAGCTGCTCAGTTGTGTCTGACTCTTTGCGATCCAATGGATTGAAGCACACCAGGCTTCCCTGTCCATCACCAACTCCCAGTGATGCCATCCAACCATCTCATCCTCTGTTGTCCCCTTCTCCTCCTGCCTTCAATCTTTCCCAGCATTGGGGTCTTTTCCAACAAGTCAGTTCTTCATATCAGGTAGCCAAAGTATTAGAATTTCAGCTTCAACATCAGTCCTTGCAATGAATATTCAGGACTGACTTCCTTTAGGATGGACTGGTTGGATCTCCTTGCAGTCCAAGGGACTCTCAAGAGTCTTCTCCAACACCACAGTTCAAAAGCATTGATTCTTCGGTGCTTCAGCATTCTTTACAATCCAACTCTCACACCCATACATGACTACTGGAAAAATCATAGCTTTGACTAGATGGACCTTTGTCGGCAGAGTAATGTCTCTCCTTTTTAATATGCATCTAGGTTGGTCACAGCTTTTCTTCCAAGGAGCAAGTGTCTTTTAATTTCATGGCTACAGTCACCATCTGCAGTGATTTTGAAGCCCTCAAAAATAGTCTCTCACTGTTTCCATTTTTTCCCCATCTATTTGTCATGAAGTGATGTTCTTGAAAGTGAAAAGAGGAGAGCGAAAAAGTTGGCTTAAAACTCAACATTCAAAAAGCTAAGATCATGGCACTCAGTCCCATCACTTCATGGCAAATAGAAGTCCTCATCTCAGAAATTCAACTTAAAACTGTATTTGCAGTGGTCTTGGTGTTACAACTCTGAGTCATTTGTGTCTCTATGTGTCCACATATGTGTGTGGTTGTGTAGGTAGAGGGTGAAGCCACTGAATAATTTTGTGATATTCAAATTCAACCATTCCCAGTGTCATTGGAAATGAGATTCTTTCTTTTAAAATGAATTAATTTATTTTACTTGGAGGGTAATTACTTTACAATCTCGTGATGGTTTTCACCATACATCAGCATGAATCAGCCACAGGTGCACATGTGTCCTCCCCACCCTGAACCCCTTTCCCACCTCCCTCCCCACCCTATCCCTCTGGGTTGTCCCAGAGCACCAGCTTTGGGTGCCCTGCTTCATGCATTAAACTTGCACTGGTCATCTATTTTACATATGGTAATATACATGTTTCAAAGCTATTCTCTCAAATCATCCCACCTTCGCCTTCACCCACTGAATCCAAACGTCTGTTCTTTACATCTGTGTCTCCTTTGCTGATCTACATGTAGGATCGACAGTACTGTCTTTCTAGATTCCATATATATGCGTTAATATACAGCATTTGCCTTTCTCTTTCTGACTTACTTCTTACTTCACTCTGTATAATAGGCTCCAGGTTCATCCACCTCATTAGAACTGACTCAAATGTGTTCCCTTTATAGCTGAGTAATATTCCATTGTGTATATGCACCACAACTTCCTTATCCATTCAACTGCCAAAAGGGGATCTAGGTTACTTCCACTTCCTAGCCACTGTAAATAGTGTTGCAATGAACATTGGGGTACATGTGTCTCTTTCAATTCTCGTTTTCTTGGGGTATATGCCCAGCAGTGGGATTGCTGGGTTGTATGGCAGTCCTATTCCAAGTTTTAAAATGATATTCTTGAGAAAGAAGAAAGTAAATACAGATGTAAGGTAGTAGAGATTTAAAAATAAAACTTTGTATTTAAATTTTGATTGGAAACTCATCTTCATGAGATATTTTTTCCTTAAAACATTTTTTAAAAAAGTATGTGGTAGTTCTATGTATTGAAAAGACCTAGAAATTTTGACTGGAGAAGGAAATGGCACCCCACTCCAGTACTCTTGCCTGGAAAACCCCATGGACAGATGAGCCTGGTAGGCTGCAGTCCGTGGGGTCGCTAAGAGTTGGACACGACTGAGCGACTTCACTTTCACTTTTCAGTTTCATGCATTGGAGGAGGAAATGGCAACCCATTCCAGTGTTCTTGCCTGGAGAATCCCAGGGACAGTGGGGCCTAGTGGGCTGCTGTCTATGGGGTGGCACAGAGTCGGACGTGACTGAAGCGACTTAGCAGCAGCAGCAGCAGTAATTGTGACAGTAGCAAAGTGCTCATACTGTCTTGAAAGTACTGTTTTCCAACTGAAGGTAACCAGGGTTCCTTAAGGTGGTGGCTGATTCTAAGTCCACAGCAGGAAATACACAAGCTGAGCCTGAAATATCCTGTCACAACAGACAGCAAGGTGATTAATAAACACCACTAAAAGCCAACTTAAAGAGGCCTTCACTAGCCAACAATGAGGTAATTTTGTAAGTATAACAAATGCAATTAAATTAAAATACACCAAATATGCTTAAATCCAAGCATCAATAATAATACTAAAAGAATAATAAAGAAAGCTAATTGTTTACTAGTAGATGATGCTAGAGAATCCAATTCAAAGAAACAGAAATTCTCTTGAATAGATCACAAATTTTGCAAAGCTAGAAATGGCCTATCACAAATTACTGCCTCATCTACTTGTCCAATTTCTTAGCGAGTTTTCAGGATCAGTTTTTTTTTAGTGTCTAAGATAACGTAATTTGACTAGGTAAAAGAAAACAAGATCAAATTGCAGCATATTGTTCATTTTTAATTACAAGACATCTAATAAAATGCATTCTGTTGATTCATCATATTTCTAATATTGAAGGCTATGAAATACAATTTTAAAATTGTATTATCTTTTCTCTATAATAGGCAGTTATAGAGAACTAATATAATAATAATATTATATAAACATTAAATATTAATATATAAATATTAAATATATAAATATATAATATTATATATATATATATAATATAAAATAATATAATAATAAATAATAATAAAATAATATAATATAATAGAGAAATAACTCTATAATTCCCTGTATTATTAAAAATTTTTAATAATAGAATATCACAGCAAACTTGGAGATCACAAGCAGTACCCCATTTCGCAGATCAAGTATTTGAGGACTTTCTCCCTATTTCTAAGACATCATCCACACAACCCTGGTAGGAAGATGTCTCAGTAGAGTTGAATGTTGATCTAAAGGGCATTGCACGTAGAAAGTCTGTTCCTTCTTTTTCCAACATGGCAGAAGGTCTCTTTTTATTATCACTGCTACATACCGAGTTCTTATCCTAGCCTTGGGGTATGCTGGAAAAACACTTTATTTTCCTTCTGTTGTATGAACTGACAGTCTTTTCTTCAGCGATTATTTGCATGGCTCATATTCCTTACAATGAGGAAGTTACCGTGATGAGATGCAACTGTATACATTCTTGCCCAAACCTGCTTGAGGCTGTGTGGAGGAAGAAAAGGACTCAGCTAAATAAGACAGAAGTAATGGGCAGGGGGGCTTGCTTAGGAAAGAAACCCTGCAGAGAGCTGTGGAATATTTTGGAGACTGTAGTGTCTAGGAGAGGCTGTGGGTAAGGGACTGATCCATGGTTAAAAGTTCACAGGTGATTCACATGAGCTTATAAACATATCTGTTGGATGAATGAATACAGGAACATTCCAGGCAGGACAGAACAGGGATGGGAAGGTGAAACATAAAAAATTTTCTCACCCAGAAAAGGCAGAAACCCTTATGGAATTTAGCTGATAAAAGGCTCTTAAGCTCATAAGTGAAATTAAGCAAGCTACTGATGACAAACCCTTCATAATCTCAAATACATTAGGCGAATCTTAGATTATTCACAATAAAAAAGAAATCAAGCCATTAGCTTTGCTTCCAAGAACACAGTATTTTGTTCGAGAAGGCTATTGTTGGCCAGACCCCAACAGTATTAGAGTGAGAGGTACAATTCTTAATCTCAAAATAAATGTGGAAGCATATTTACCAAAGAAAATAGTTAATTAAGTCAGATCCAACTTCAGTGAGCTCCATAGGAATGTTTAAATTTTGGGATTGCTCCGGCACTTTCTGTCACTCAGTGTCCTCGTATATAAAACAATATAGCATTATATAGACCTCCTAAGATTGCTGTCAGCATCAAAACAACACATGCAGAGCAGAATTCTCTGTTGTCCCGAAACATCCTCCTTCCAATAAAACGATAGAGTTAAATAGCTGCAACAGAGACTGAAGACCCTGAAGCCTAAAATATCTGACCCTTTATAAAATAAAAAAAGTTTGATAACCCTGAATCTAAGTCAATAATATTAAGTGCTCACACTTTAGAGCTTCCCCGGTGGCTCAGTCAGTGGGAGATGCAAGTTCAATCCCTGTGTGAGGAAGATCCCCTGGAGAAGGAAATGGCAACCCACTCCAGTTTTAAACAGAGGAGCCTGGAGGGCTACAGTCCTTTGAGTCACAAAGAGTAGGACATGACTGAGCACCCATGCACACACGGTCACACTTTAAGAACTTCCTGAGTATCGAAAATTCTGAATTGCCTCCTATTTAATCTTAGCTATAATATATGGCTAATCACTGAATAAAGTTTATTGAATTAATCTAGAGCTTGCATTCTTGTACAATTTGTATTTGAGAGAAGTAATCCCAAGGATGCCATAAGTCTGAGGTCGTCCAGGTTCTTGTACAGAAGAAGTTAGAGATCAGATAACTCTTTCCTTGGATTGCCTTATTTCTTCATGGCAATTCCTCACAGAACTATGATTTGAAAGGTTGACCTCAGTCCCAAAAGGAACAATTTTGCATCTTAAATAGAACCCAGGTTCCAGTACTTGTCCATTATGTTCTGAATTATTCTTTGCAGGATCTATGCTAAAAGGGCACTTTAATTGTCTCTCTACAAGTGACAATAAAGACTACATCAGAAATGTATGGATTGCATTTCTACTTGTAATAAAGTGGTCTTGAACTCAAGACTAGAGACAATTTCATTTTTCCTGGTAAATCCTATACTTTTTAGTGTGATGAGGGCTGTATAATTCTTCACACTTCTTTGTTTATTTCAGACCTACAGACAGACAGAAGGATAAATGAATGACTGGAAACAGTGAGCTAGCTGGAACTGAGGCTTCCCCTTCTCTTTGTTGCTGTTCAGTCGCTCAATTGTGTCCAACTCTTTGCAATCCCATGGACTGCAGCATGCCAGGCTTCCCTGTCCTTCACTGTCTCCCAGAGTTTGCTCCATTGAGTCAGTGATGCCATCCAACCACCTCATTTTCTGTCGCCCCCTTTTCCTTCTGCCCTCAGTCTTTCCTAGCATCAGGGTCTTTTCCAATCAGTCAGCTCTTCGAATCAGATGGCAAAAATATTGGAGCTTCGGCTTCAGCATCAGTTCTTCCAATGAATATTCAGGGTTGATTTCCTGCAGGAATGACTGGTTTGATCTCCTTGCAGTCCAAGGGACTATCAAGAGTCTTCTCTAGCACCACAGTTCAAGAGCATCAATTCTTCAGTGCTCAGCCTTCTTTATGGTCCAACTCTCACATCCACAAATGACTACTGGAAAAACCACAGCTTTGACTATACAGGTCTTTGTCAGCAAAGTGATGTCTCTGCTTTTTAATACACTGTCGAGGTTTGTCATAGCTTTTCTGCCAAGGAGCAAGCGTCTTTTAAAATGCCAGTAGCCTGTCAACCACTGGTTACTGGGAAACATTTTTCTCCACCTACAAAGCTCCTCTTACGTTCATCTCATAACAAGAGTGAACAGTAATGAGGCAAGTCCCTTGCCTGGAGCAAAGCTCCATGAGACATCCAGGCAGACCCAGCCCAAGGCTACCATTGCACAGGATTCAGAGACCACAGGAGATCTGCTGGCCCTTCTGCCTGTATTACAATCAGAACCTAGTGACACTGCCTGCTCCCTTGAGTCCTTTTACTAGGAGACTCATCACTAAATTCCCTGGCAAGATGCCCAAGGGCTTATGGGCTTATGATGTAAACATTTCAATACACATTATCATTCTTATTTTGCTTTTTTTAAAATTATGATTTTAATGGTCCTATTATGTCTATATGATAAGCTAGCTCAAATCCTTTTGGGAAGTGAACAGAGTATAAATAATAAATAAGTGAAATAAATAAATTCGTTTCCTTTGCCCAGCATGTGCTGTATGCTGCGGAAGACGTGAAAAACATAATCACAGCTCTCTAGGAGATTTCAATATCAACCGGGGGATGAGAAATACACCTGTTAAACAACTAGAAAATATCTTAAGACTACTTATTATTTTTACTGCCAGTTTTCTGATACAGACTGACTATTCTAGAGGTTCAGAAAAAAGTGGGGTCAATACTAACAGAACTAGTCAGAGAAAGCGTCATACACAGGATGAGATACGGTCCATGTAATGTCACGTCTCTAGCTCGGAGCTCCCCATCAGTGTGCCAAGTAGCTATTGATCCTCTCTGCCTCCAGGCTGGCTGAAAAGGCGTCAAGCAGCAAGAGTAGCATCTGGCTTGGAGCACCCTCTCTGAGCTTGGAACTGACCTCGATTTTACCCTCGTGGGTCACAACAACATCATCGTTTTTCTCATGTGAAAAGTAGACTCTTGAACGAGTCTAGGAAAAATGCAACTATTTTATGGTATTAATTTCAGCTTCTTACATCTGATTACATTCAGTAAAATTTTTCCTTAAACAAAATTCAGCTAATCTGAACCTTTCTGGCTGAACTGGCTGGCTTTGCAAACAGTTTCCAAAAATTTATAGTCTCACAAAATCAGTCACTGTGAGTATTCACCAAAAGCAATTTTGGCTGAATAAATAGTTCATTAGTTTGTTCCCTGTGGGTATTCGATAGTTACTTGTTATTTGACTGTTGCTTCTGTAAAAGTAATCTCTTTGCTTCCCACTACTATGCAGGCAAGCTTACTTTCCATGATGGTTAACATACATATATGTGTGTGTGTACATATATATAAAATATTCACAATATACACACAATACAATATTCTCAGAATGACACTTTATGTCACTAAAAGAGAGGGAAATACACTTTGACTTATTATCATCAGGCTTCCACCTTCACACTGGCCAGTTCAGCCAAAAGTTTAAGGTCTTTCAGTGAAGGGATTCTTAATCATTTCCCTTGCCCAAACAACACTTTTGTATCAGAACTAAGTCAGAGAGAACCAAAATAAACAGAAAGATTTCAAATGTTCTTGGTTAACCATGTTAAGAAACACAAACATGAGAAAATAATTTACAATTCAGAAAAAGAAACAGTTGAACTTCCCTGGTGGTACCATGGATAAGAATATGCCTGCCAATGCAGGGAACATGAGTTCGATCCCTGGTCTGGGAAGATTCCACAGGCCTCGGAGCAACTGAGACTGTGCACCATTAACTACTGAGCCCATGCTCTGGAACCCGGGGATCAAAATTACTGAAGCCCAGGTGCCTCGAGCCTGTGCTCTACAACAAGAGAAACCACTGCAGTGACTTCGTGCAGTGGGTGCACAGACAAAGAGCAACACCCGCTCACCGAGACTAGAGAAAGTCCAAGCACAGCAAGAAAGACCCAGACCAGTCCCCACCAAAATAATAAATTAATTACTTTTTACAAAGGAGCATTTATTTTAAAACTGTTAAAAAAAAAAGAAAAGAAAAAGAAACAATAGATAAATAAGGAAAAGAAAATGAAAATACATTGCAACAATGTTCTGAGTACCAAAGCCTTCAATGGTAAGGAAGAGACTCTAGACATAGGCTTTCTAAACTATTATGCAGCCCTTCAGGCATGTGCCAAAGACCCTTGAAAGGAGAACCCAGTAATAGCTTTCAGCTGAAGGTGCCTGTTAGGGCAGCCTGAATGAACCTCATATGAATACCCTACACAATGGTAGTGGAGAAAGAAATGGCAACCCACTCCAGTAGTCTTGCCTGGAAACTTCTATGGCTGGAGGAGCCTGGTAGGCTACAGTCCATGGGGTCTCAAAGAGTTGGACACGACTGAGCGACTTCACTTACTTTCTTTCTATAGTTTCTTTTGGAGAAGGAAATGGCAACCCACTCCAGGGTTCTTGCCTAGAGAATCCCATGGATGGAGGAGCCTGGTGGGCTGTGGTCTATGGCGTTGCAAAGAGTTGGACACTACCAACCTAGATAGCATATTCAAAAGCAGAGAATTACTTTGCCAACACAGGTCCGTCTATTCAAGGCTATGGTTTTTCCAGTGGTCATGTATGAATGTGAGAGTTGGACTGTGAAGAAGGCTGAGCGCTGAAGAATTGATGTTTTTGAACTGTGGTGTTGGTGAAGACTCTTGACAGTCCCCTGGACTGCAAGGAGATCCAACCAGTCCATTCTAAAGGAGATCAGCCCTAAGATTTCTTTGGAGGGAATGATGCTGAAGCTGAAGCTCCAGTACTTTGGCCACCTCATGCGAAGAGTTGACTCACTGGAAAAGACTGATGCTGGGAGGGATTGGGGGCAGGAGGAGAAGGGGACGACAGAGGATGAGATGGCTGGATGGCATCACCGACTCGATGGACAAGAGTTTGGGTGAACTCCGGGAGTTGGTGATGGATAGGGGGACCTGGCGTGCTGCAATTCATGGGGTTGCAAAGAGTCGGACATGACTGAGCAACTGAACTGAACTGAACTGAACTGAAGCAACTAACACACACACACACACACACACACACACACACACACAAAGATAGAAGTGCTTTTGTTTCTTTCCTTATTTCAATATGAATTTTCCATATGTTAAAAACAAAAAAAAAAATCCCCCACACAAAAAAGAGAGAAAATAGTAACAGAGTCCTGGAAAAGATTTTCTCAGGGAGGGAAGAAAAGGAATAAGATTATAAAGTGGGGATGTGGGGAGAGGCGGACAAGGCATGGTTCATTAACCAAACCTGCAATGTTTTATATCTTTCAAGACACAGTATCTGAAGAAAATAAAGTATTCATATGTATGGGCTTCCCGGTGGCACCAGCAGTAGAGAACCTGCCTGCCAATACAGGAGATAAAAGAGACAGGGGTTCCGTGCCTGGGTCAGGAAGATCTTCTGGAGTAGGAAACAGCAACCCGCTCCAGTATTCTTGCTTGGGAAATCCCAAGGACAGAAGAGCCTAGTGGGCTACAGTCCATGAGGCCACAAAGAGTTGGCAGAAAACACTCATTTTGCTTCCCAGGTGGCTCAATCAGTAAAGAATCTGCCTGCAATGCAGGAGACCTGGGTTCGATCCCTAGGTCAGGAGATTCCTCTGGAGAAGGAAATGGCAGCCCATTCCAGTATTCTTGCCTGGAGAATCCCATGGACAGAGGAGCCTGGCAGGGACAGTCCCTGGGGTCGCTAGGAGTCAGAAACAACTGAGCGACTAAACCACCACACACAAGTATTCAGATGCTATGGGTCTTTATGGCTACAATGAAGCCTAAATGAGAGGTTGGCAAACTTTTTCTCGAAGGACCAAATAGTACATATTTAGGCTTTGTGGAAAACACTTTCTGTATCGCAACTATTCAACTTTGCTTTTATAGGGGGAAAGCAGCCACAGACACCACATTAACAATGGCTGTGTTGCAATAAAACTTGATTTATGGACACTGACATTTGAATTTCACATAATTTTTACATGTCACAAAATTGTATCCTTCTTTTGATTTTTTTCAACTGTTTTAAAATATACAACTTTTTTTATCTGTAGGTTGCACAAAAACAAGCTACTTGGGGCTTGATAGCTGTGGTTTACTGACCCCTGGCTGGATCACTGGTTTGTAATTTGTGGCTCATAAATCATGTTAGTGAGAGAGGGGAATTTCGAGCACAGAATTATTACAAGGAATCCTCAAATGAACCGGCATCTCTAAAGAAATGACCTGTCTCATGCACATGCTATCCATTTTTCAAACGTGTATAGATACAGTTGAAATTAGTTAATAAAAGTTGCAGTGACTTCAAGCGGGTTAACGAGATGGTACAAGAGAGTCAAAAAGACTTTAACCCACCTGTTCCTAAGAGTTGCTTTGCTTTATGTTTGTTCACTGAGAACAAAGTAGCTCCAGTTTTTAAAACAAAATTAGGCACAAATGAAAGAATAAAGATGAATGGAAGGAGAAAGGAAGGAATGAAGAAATGGAATGAGGAAGGAAATGATGTAGGGGGAAAAGATCAAGCAAGACAAAGCAAGAAAAGAACAAAGCAAGACACGAAGAGCATAATTTTATTGGGAAAAGATACCAGACAAGTACATGAGAGAGAGAGAGCGATGGCCATTTTTTAAAAATAAAGAGCTCATGTTTCGAGTGATGATTCCTACTCTTTTCGAGACAGATAAAATCATAACCCTAAAGAAACTAGAGACAGTCACAAATACTATTAATTTCATAAATATACTTTTTAACCACAGATCATTCCTTCACTTACATGTAAAATCTCCAAAGCTGTCAGGAATGCCAGTCTTTATGTCAAATACAAACTTTTAAGTTTGGGAAGAAAAAAAGTAATGTATTAAAAGGACTTGAGGTGCTAAAAGATTATAATTATGTTATTAATATGATAATAAATCAATAACAGTCATGAGTAAGAACTACCATTAACAGAAATCCACTTTTGTATCTTATTGAAAAGATGCAGTTAATTTGGCAAGTTCAGAGACAAAAGAGCATATCTGGATACTTGAGAAAATAAAAACATGTTATTTACAGAGAAACCTAGTTACAGATGTGTTTGATTATGGCCACTGCAATTTATTATGTAACTAAATTGCTAGCCAAAAAATCTAAAATCCAGCTGTGAACAAATACGGTAAAATTTAAATATGTATCCAAAAACAACAGCATATGAATTCATGTGTGAGTGCTAAGTCACTTCAGTCATGACCAAATCTTTGTGACCCTATGAACTGTATCCCACCAGGCTCCTTTGTCCATGGGATTCCCCAGGCAAGAATACTGGAGTGGGCTGCCATTCCCTTCTCCAGGGGATCTTCTCAACCCAGGGATCAAACCTGTGTCTCTTATGTCTTGTGTATTGGCAGGCAGGTTCTTTACCACTAGCACCACCTGGGAAACCCCTATGAATTTACAACATCATATAGGTTAATACATACTACTACATAATCAGATTCTAACAATTTAATTCTTATCTTTAAGATATTTCTAAATATAATTTATACTAATTGTATGGTTTCTAAATATTGAAAGAATATCCATGTATATGTATATATATGACTTTATTTTTATCTATTGCACAAATATTATAAAAATGAAAAGCAATATTTTTAAGAGTAAAAATTCTAAGAGAACAAAAATATTAGAATGTAAAATAGAGAAAAGATAAACAGAGAGGTGAAGAAGGCAAAAGAAAAAAGACTAGGACCAGTAGGAGAAGAAAGGAAAAAAGAAGAGTCTGGATGTTCAGAGCCATGGGAGAAGTAATGCTATTTTACACTTTCAAATAAATATTTCTGCAGAAAAGGTGTGACAAGCATAATTATCTATGAAGAATTAAACAGAGTTTGAACATGAACTTTTTTTTGTTTTTTAGGGTTTTAAGACAGTTAGCTCCACAAACTTAGTTCTGAACTTTCTATTAAGATTCCTTTGAATATAAGGCTCTGGTATACACAGTGTAGAAGAAAAATTCATGATTGAAGAAATTTACCTTAAGACATGATGGAGGGACTCCCCCGGTGGTGCCGTGGACAAGAAATCTGCCTTCCAATGCAGAAGACACATGTTTGATCCCTGGTCGGGGAAGATTCCACATGCCGCAGAGCAGCTAAGCCCGTGCATCGTAACTACTGAGCCTCACGCTCTAGGGCCTCTACTACTGAAGCCGCGTGACTATAGCCTGTGCTCCAAAACAGGAGGAGCCACAGCAAGGAGGAGCCTTCACACCGCGAGGAAGAGTAGCCCCCTTGCTCGCTGCAACTAGAGAACGCCCTTGTACAGTAGGAAAGACACAGTACACCCCAAAGATACAATTAATTTTTTTTAGAAAGACATGATGGAGGGGTGGCAAGGATGTTGTGATATTATTTACAAACGATGTCCCCAGGCCTCTGGTGTGGAGCTAACAAGTAAACAATGTGGATTTTACTTCCCTCTTTAGAACACCCTGTTTAAAACATACAAATAAACCACTAAACATATTCTGAAGAACCAATCAGCTTAGTATACTGAGCCATCACCTGTTTAGATCCGTCTGTTTTCAATTTATGCAGCGACTCTGAAGGGGTAAAAATAAAACAGGACTGTGCAAATTCAGCAGTTCTAGAGAAAGGCTTATCCCTGCCTGCTCATTTCTCAGGGTATGACCAGGGCCTGTTTTTGTCCAGTATTACTTCCTCCTAATCTTCATGGAAATGGCTAATATCTATTGAGCATTCATTATATGCCTGGTATTGTCCTAAGACTTAACATAAATTAGCTCATTGGATTATCACAATAATTATGATTAATCCCATGTTAGATGTGGAAATTGCAGCCAGCAAGGTTAAGCATCATGGCCCTGGTCTCCCAACACGGTGGGCAGAGTGTAGCTGACAGCATGACTGCAGAGACCTCTGAGCCATCATGCCATGCTCCCTCCCACCTACGTGTACAAGATTATTCGCTGACACTTGCAAACTATAGCACACCATCATTTCTGGTCTCATAATGTCCATTTCAACTTCATCCTTCAACTTTCAGATTCTTTGATACGGTCCTTCCACCTTGACTCTAACAGGATGTCATTCAATTTCTCTCGTTTTCTTCAACCATAATAAATTCACTTCTAAGAGAACATATTAAAAATCAGCATGTTACTGACAAGGAGTTATAGACCTTGAAGGAGCTGTATCTTCCTGTTTGTGATTACATCTAATCTGAACTGGCAACAAAACTGATGGAGCACAACCAATCTCCTTTTTTTCTCGGTGGCCTATCCAATAAAGATGAAAATGTAAATCATTTGATATGTGTGAATATACACATAAATAGAATTCTTCAACTTGACATTTCCATTCCAGTCTCCTCCGTTTTGCCATAATGACAGCTGCTAAGCTTTTCCCATCATGTGTGATATTTATTTTCATCAGGACTATTTCTCTCTGAACTCGTCTTTCATGAATGAGGACCTAATTACCCTTAGATCCTGTTATTCTCTTGTCTTGTCTATGCCAGCTCCTCTAATGACCCCATGGAGACAGGAAGAAGATAATGAAGATCACTGGGGAGAAGGGCAAATAAATAGGAAGAGCAGAAAAAACTACCGTGGCACACAGGAAGCTGAAAGTCAGATGTTTTAAGGGAATTCATTTCTGGTTATCAGGCCCTGCTTTCTAGAGCACTCATAATTTTATTTCACCGTGTGCTTCTTTTCAGTCCTCACCTACATTGTTTGGCCTGGTGAAAGGGATATGGCCTAGTGAAACAGAAAGAATTTTTCTTTTTTTATTTATTTTATTGGGGTATAGTTGCTTTACAATGTTGTGTTAGTTTCTACTGCGCAATGAGGTGAATCAGTTATATGTATACATATATCCCCTTCCTCTTGGGCCTCCCTTCCACCCCCAGTTCCACTCATTTTTTAAAAAAGAGGTCCTTTCACAACTTAGATGTGTGATCAGAAGCAACTTATTTAACTTGTCTTAGCTTAGCTTCTACATCTATAGAATGGAGATAACTGTATATACACAAAAGATTTTTGCAAAGAGTTACTTGTATTACACAACACAGTACAGAGAATGGAACTCAGTGTGCATAAATGCAAACATACATATGCTTTGTAGGCATAGGTGATGGCTTCCATGTCTATGCCTATTCACCTAATATTTAATATGGTTTATAATTATTATAATATACATATATATAAATATGGACATGTTTTCTAGAGAAAAATAACATTTACTAGTAGTGAGTACATATCCAGAGATAGAAAGAAATTATTTGAAGGATTAGTTCACTTTTTGTTTAATAAAGAGAGATTAAAAAATAAAGCAAGACTGAAAATGCCATACTTCAAACTGAGAACTTCTAATATTAGTTCAGAAAATTTCATTAAGTTCTAATAATTAACAGATATAAATTCATACACATGGATGTCAAACCTAAGTCTAGGCAAGTTGAAGAGGTACTCTAAACTCTAATAAAGTTTTCACAATCTGAATTGATTTTCAGTAAAACTAATTTATAGCAAATCTAATAAATAGCAAAGCACATCTTTTATTTGGTTTCTCACTATTCATTCAGCAGTACTTCCCCTTGGTAGGAGATATTTCAAGAAAGATCGCCAGCAAGTGCTAACATGAAGTAAAAACTCTCCTTTGCTTCAGTTATAAGCCTTTTCATGCCAATACCTACTCTATTTCCTTATTAAAGTTCCTAGAGGCATGTGAATATTGAATAGGTGTACCACACAACAATGAGAGCTCTCCTGTTTATTTTGACCAAAGCTACCACTCTTTCCTTTCAGAAAAGAAATGCGTTCTTCGCTAAAGCATCTCATGGGACTAACCATGAGACGGTGTACAAGTTGTAAACAACCAACCGGTTATGTTCCTCCTCCACAAACCCAGATTAGAGTTTTCTCTGTGACCCTCCCAGCTCTTTTTCACACTTTTAAACAGATATTAGACAATTATTTACTCTGTACTGAGTGCTAAACTAGAGTCAAAACAGGGAGAGAGAGAAAAAGGTGACTATACATGGCCGCCGCCCAAAGGATTTCTAACTTGTGAGGTTCCTCATCAAGGACGCTAGGCTAACTCAATGGGCCCGTCCTCTTCCTGTAAAGGATGAAGTTGTGTCTTGGAGCCTCAGCGCTCGCACTGACCACGTGTGACCAACTCATAGATTGACAGCCGGTGACAGTGTGGGTGTGTTAGATATAATCAGGAAAGAAAAAGCAATGCTCTTCTTCACTAATCAACATCTTCGGTTTCTTTACGAAATGGAGATTACAATACTTTCGACATATAACTATTGTTTCAGATGACTTTTGATCACAGTTTGAATAACCACCTTCAGGTTGCTCGAGTCTCATATAGGACCGCCTTCCCCGAAGGATATCCTATTTCTATTTGGAACTCAGATTTCAGCAGTTTTGCGTAGAGGAACATTGACTTCCAGGTGGCAGTCTGCCTTCTCAGCTCTATTATTCCCTTGCAGGTTTTGCCTACAGTTTTCATGTTACCTTCCTTATGTCTGAAGTTTATGATAATTTTGCTTTTCTTTTTAATTCTCTAGAATTCACTTCTTTACACATTTTTAAATAATGAAAGGGGGGAAGCTGTCCTTTCATTTCCAAATCTTGAACTTCTCCAAGCTTCAAACTTGTGTTTTAAAATTAAAATGACTTATTTTTCTACCCCATAAGGCAGAGTGAGTGCTCTTTATTCACAGCTTTATAGAAGTTACCAATATTTTGATTTTCTTACTTCTGTCTTTCAAATCTTAAATGTCCTTGCCACTTCATACAGAGACAAGAATAAAGTAAAAATGAAAACATAAGCATCCTCTTTGCTGATCTTGAATATCCAGAGGGAGTTTCCATTCTGTGGCACAAAAATCTTAATTGAGATCAAATTTCTATTTCTGAGAAAATACCAATTCCAATAACAGAGCATGGATATATTTAATATTTAACATTGTAAATATTTTGGAGGGGAGATTATATTATGAACATTTCTCTAATACATTTTACTCTGTAGGTTGATTTATTATAAATTGGAATTAATGAAACTATAACAAAAATATGGAGCTTCAAAGCAGGAAAGTCTGGCTACCTACTAATGTCAAGAAACCTGATTGTAACCTCTTATGGAACCTAACACAAAAAGAAATTATTCTACAGATTTAAGGGTGTCTAATATCTTCACTGCATTTCTATAATTTCCTCTTTGAAAATGGCTGGCTTTATCATTCTCTTCTTTTCATTTATAAATGTTCTTTTTACATTCACTGCCTGCTTTTCCTCATCAGCGCCTAACCCCTCAGGTCTTGGTTCTCCATAAGATCCAATCAAGATCTTGGAGATAAATTGAGCTCTAAAATGATTTGTATCTTACAGAAAACAAACTCCTGGTTACCAAAGGGGAAGAAGGGGAGAGGATAAATTAGGAGTTTGGGATTAACTGACTGCTGCTACTGCTAAGTCGCTTCAGTAGTGTCCGACTCTGTGCGACCCCATGGACTGCAGCCTACCAGGCTTCTCCGTCCATGGGATTCTCCAGGCAAGAACACTGGAGTGGGTTGCCATTTCCTTCTCCAATGCATGAAAGTGGAAAGTGAAAGTGAAGTCGCTCAGTCGTGTCTGACTCTTAGCGACCCCATAGACTGCAGCCTTCCAGGCTCCTCCGTCCATGGGATTTTCCAGGCAAGGGTACTCGAGTGGGGTGCCATTGCCTTCTCCCGATTAACTGACACACACTACTATATATAAAACAGGTACACAACAAGGCCCTACTGTATAGCCCAGGGAAACTATACACAATCAAAATCTCATAACAAACCATAACGGAAAAGAACCTGAAAATGTATATACGTATACATACATGCTGTGCTTAGTTGCTTAGTCATGTCTGACTCTGTGATCCCATAGACTGTAGCCCGCCAGGCTCCTCTGTCCATGGGGATTCTCCAGGCAAATATACTGGAGTGGGCTGCCATGCCCTCCTCCATGGGATATTCCCAACCTAGGGATCAAACCCAGGTCTCCTGCACTGCAGGAGGATTCCTTACCATCTAAGCCACTAGGGAAGCCCAAGAATACTAGAGTGGGTAGCCTATCCCTTTTCCAGGGGACCTTCCCGACACACAAATGGAACTGGGGTCTCCTACATTGCAGGCAGATTCTTTACCAGCTAAGCTACCAGGGAAGCCCTATATTGTGTTAGTTTCAAGTATATAAAAATATATATACATATATATTATTTATATATGTATATATATGTATATATATATATAAGTCACTTTGCTGTACACTTGAAACTAACACAATATTTTAAATCAACTATATTTCAATTAAAAAAATTAAGTAAAAGGTGAAATGGCTTGCCTCTTGTCCAAGATAATCTGTGGGCAACATTCAGACATACTTGACATCAGTATTTAATATCATATGTTAACCAGGCTATGAAACGTATTATTGACCTATTTGTAAGAAAATACAACAACACACAGCTTTCATTATTCTGATAGTTCCACTGTCACCAAACATTCCAACACAGAAGACTGTAGGCCAGAGGTGGCATACCTCATAAGCCAGACCTCACCACCCATGGGGGCCTCAAACAGCCCTACATGGGAGCACAGCCGCCACTCTTCTGATTTCCTGCTCGTTCTGCTGAATCCATACCTCCCCCAAACTGCATGGTGGGGGGCTAATGGAGGTGCAGGCTGCAGAGATGGGGGTCTTCTCTAATGGTCAGCATAGACTCCAGGTCTTCCTTTCAGCTTTGAAGAAACTTTCTTATATTTAATACATCTTTTAAAGGTACCTTAAATGCTTTAAGGCAGGATGTAAATTAATATAGTAATTAATTCATCTTCTCACAGCCTTAATATAAACATCAGGATGATCTTCGTAATGAGATTTTCAGATTTTCAAGCAGGAGTGGTGCATCCTTGACTAGAGTTCCTTACTAGGTACATAGTTTGAATTCATGATAGACTTGTTTAAAAAATTCCAGTAAAAAGAGACAAGTTCCATGGAACCCTCAAAGTTTCCTTAGTCAACCCCGCAAAATACAAATCAGTATCTTCCTTCCTTCCACTTTCTTTTCTTTATTTCTTTGCTCTTTATTTCTACCGACTTATTCCAAAAACAATTAAGGAAGCTGTAACCTAGAACGAATGAAGACTGAGATGCTGTCTCTGGAAGTCCCCATCTGCTAATTTTCCCAGGTTCATAGAACTCTAATTTTAGGATTAATTGTACCTTGAAGACAAGGCCCCAGGAGCTCATGCTTCCTAATCCTCCTGTCTTGCTAGACATCTTGGGAAGGCTTCTACACAACAACGACACACCAGAGCTAGGTCTAGTTCTCTTTCCACGACTCAGGGTCTTGGATAGAGACCTTATGCTATGCTAAGTACAATGACAAGAACTGTAACACACGATACCTTCCACTCAAGTGGGTAAATCAAAACAAAAAATAACAACAAATGAATCCCAAGGTAAGATGATTTATAGTTGCATGACAAAATTTCTCAGACAGGAGGGAAATCAAGATGGCACGATTTGGGCGATCAATCCATGTGAAGGAAGCTGGGAATTCTGAAATGTGTATAATAGTGAATATAAAGACATGGGCATGGCTGGAGAAACAGTTTAACATTTGGGATTGTGAGAGAAAGTTGGACAGAACTGGTCAGATCAGATTTGAGTTTATTTTATAGGCAAAAGGTAGTTACTGGGAGTTTGTCACAATGGGATTACACATATTAGCTATTGGGATTACACACGTATTAGGTTTTACAGAAGGGATTGGAGATAGATGAAACATTGATTGTGGTCCCAGATAGAAGTTATGGGACTTCTCTGGTGGACTAGTGGTTAAGACTCTGTTTCCATTGCAGGGGGCACAGGTTCAATCCCTGGTCAGGGAACTAAGATCTCTGCAGGCCATGAGGGGCAGCAAAAAAAAATTTTTTTAATAAATAAATAAACCCAGATAGAAGCAGTAAGCAACTGATCTTGGATGAAAAACAATGATGTTGGAGATAAAGAGACAGATGGAAGGAAAATTGCAAAATATGAGTTGGCATAACTCTTCTCTCCGTTTTGTTTTGTTTTGTTTTGTTTACCACTTACTTCTTCTTTCTGATCTTTAACCCTGAAATTTTCAGGCCAACTGTCTTCCCCTATCAGTTTTCTGTCCTCCCTGCACAGGAAGAGATAAATTAGTTTCACATTCTTTTTCTTCTAAATTTGCCAGTTAAAATCAATTGAATCTGAACTGGAGTTCAGATTTCTTTTAAAATATAGAACAGAAATATTATTTGAAATTTGATTATAAAATAATACTGCAGATTGAAATTTTATTTAACTAAGTTTGAACTATACAATTGATTGTTTTCTCCAAATTATTTAAATTTTAGAAGTGATAAAAGTTAGCTCAAATTTTTTTAAAAATAGTGCATCTTTTATTTTATAAGGTTCAAATGTCAAATTTCTGCTAAAACATTCTATGAGACTAATATTTCTGCATAAATCACAAAGAGTAGTCATGCCTAGTAATGGTAATTAAACTGTTGTACGAATTTTCAACATCAATCAACTTACTGATGTGACATCAATGACATCAAAAAGATGTGACATTTTTATTCTCAGAATCTCCCAGAGGCAAAGTTATATTACACTCAAAACCATCAAGGGGCCAGAACACAGTGCACTATATCACTGATATGCCACAAAGGCAGATGGAACACATAACCCTCCTTCAAGTTTATCTCAAAATTATATGGCTTTCTTTGAGGCTCTAAACCTGGAGACCTCCCCTCACTCAACAAATTAATGCCCAGCCTAAATAACCAAAGAATGATTCTAAAGCACCTTACATAAGTAAGTTATTAGGTCAAGTAAAGAGAATAAAGGACATATACATGAGACGGGGCTTCTCTGGTGGCTCAGTCAATAAATAATACATCTACAGTGCAGGCGACTGCCAGCAATGCAAGAGACCCAGATTTGTTCCCTGGGTTGGGAAGATCACTGGAGAAGGAAATAGCAACCTACTCCAGTATGCTGGCCCAGGAAATTCCATCAACAGGGGAGCCTGGCAAGCTGCAGTCCATGAGGTCACAAGAGTCAGACCCAACTTAGTGTCTAAACCACCACCACCACCATACCGTAGAGAACCTGTTTCCTTCAGAGCATCAGAAAATCTTTATGAACAAAAAACATTATTTAAGTTCACCAATTTCTTTTGTCTTCTGTCACTCGGAGAAAGAGAGAGCAGAGTAGGGAAACTTGAAGAAATACACAAGAGATTTTCCTTACTAAGTCTTAAAAAAAAAGTAGTTGGTTTTGTGAAAACTGGGGTAAAGGTAAAAGGAAAACTGGGGTAAAGGAAGAAAGGGATGGCTGTTATCAACAAAAATAGTTAGAAATAGAGAAACTAACAGGAAAACTTCAGATGGGAGCATACCACTAAATATTAAAATAGCATGATAAATATGATGATCTTGCCCGTTTGGAGAGAATGCCTCTTCATCCTTTTCCACTTCTGATGTTTTCTTCCATGTGGAGAAAACCTCCATTAAATAACATCATTGGCCTTTGTCTTCCTCATCACTTACTATTCCAAAGGAAGATGGAATGATTTTTCTGATTATTGAGTTGGCAGCTAGAAATGGTAATGTGTAACTCTTTCCCTTTGTGCTTTTTTCCTACTTATGAGCTGCCCACAAGGATCGCATTTCTGATCTGTTTCTCCATGCTATAACTGTTACAGCATGTTTTTCATGGGAAAAAAAAATTGTCCATACTGACTTATTCTGATGGAGAAGAATGAAGAAGCATCGTCTCCAAACAGGCAGGATTTGTATAATTCTCAACCTTTCCCCAAAGCTACCACGATGCCTGGAATGCAAGTGCTTAATAAAGTTTAAATGAATGAATAGATAGATGTTCCATGGTGCATCTGTTCTTTAAATGTTGCTCTAAATGGAAAATTGTAAAATTTAATGATTGTAATAGCCAGAGTGGGCTTCCCTGCCAGCTCGGCGGTAAAGAATCTACCTGCAATGAAGGAGATGCAGGTTTGATCCCTAATCTGAGAAGATTTTCACTGGAGAAGGAAATGGCAACCCACTCCAGTGTTCTTGTCTGAGAAATTGCATGGACAGAGGAGCCTGGCAGGCTATAGTTCATGAAGTCACTAAAGTCAGACATGATTTAGCAACTAAACAACAACAATAGACAGAGTAGTAATTATTTGATCTCAATACTACACAGGAAATAATGATTGATGCAATCTATCCCTTACAACTGAACTATACACTTAGTTGAGCAAAACATACACTCAATGTCTTATTCATCTAGGGGCTGACTAGCCAGATTAAAAACATAGAACCCCAAAAGACACATAAAGCCATCGCTTGGGGGGAAACAGGTGAGATCAGACTTATCTTAGGAGATTTTGAGCAAGTTCTAATATCTTGTCAAACCAAGCAGATAGAAAGATAACTAACATAAATTGCTATGCATGTGGGGCTTCTACTCAGTTACCACTACCCACTTCCTGTGGGGCACACTACAGGGTTCCTGGGATACCACTGTGAACAGGGCAGAAGTGACCCTGCCCCCTGCCCTCCCTGATTCCGGCCACGGTGTATTCAGGGCTTGGTGGAATCCTTGCTTTTCACAAGCAGGCATGAAATGTATTTTATTCTGTGTAGGGAAGGTTGCCATCTGAAAAGCCATTGATGTCATATACCATATTCGTAGAATTAAAGGGGGGAAGAAAAACACACATGGTCATCTCAATGGATGCAGAAAAGACTTGGTAAATCTAATGCTGCTGCTGCTGCTAAGTCACTTCAGTCATGTCCAACTCTGTGTGACCCCATGGACAGCAGCCCACCAGGCTCCCCGATCCTTGGGATTCTCCAGGCAAGAACACTGGAGTGGGTTGCCATTTCCTCCTCCAATGCATGAAAGTGAAAAGGGAAAGTGAAGTCGCTCAGTCGTGTCTGACTCTTAGCAACCCCATGGACTGCAGCCTACCAGGCTCCTCCATCCATGGGATTTTCCAGGCAAGAGTACTGGAGTGAGGTGCCGTTGCCTTCTCTGGTAAATCTAATACTTATTCATAATAAAAACTCTCAATAATCTAGAAATCAAAGGGGAGCTTCCTCAAGCTAAAAAAGGACCTCTGTGAAAAAATCAGAGCTAACATCATACCTACAGGTGAAAAACTGAATGTTTTCCCCTATGATCAGGATTAAGACGAACTTTATTACTAACAGTCCCAAACTGGAAACAACCCTAATGTCCATCAAGACACAAAGGGCTAACAAACAGTAGTGTACTCACACAATGTAAAACTGCACAACAGTGAACAAAAGCAAGCACACTGCTACGTGCAACACCATGAAAGAATCTCAAAAACTACCTTCCATGTTAGCAATGGCGGAATGAGCCTATTAAGACCTCTCTCACCCGAAGAATACAGCTCAACATCTTAGAATACAAATAGCAACTATGCAGGACTCTTAAGACACAAAGAACAACAGACAGCTTGGAGACGGGAGTAAAAGTCTGAAGAAGGAAAACCACGGTAATAAGCGTTCTGATCATTTTCCTTTTACTTTCTCTCTTGCAATGAATGGTTCAAAAGTTCTAAAACTGTACAATAGACACAGACAACAAAGGCTCCTGAAAAACTCTGCTTTTGCTGGTCAGAAGACTGGGGAACGGGACACCTGTGGAGCCAGTGTGTAGGGAAAAGAAGACAGTGCCTATTTTTCTTTTTTCTTTTCTTATTCAAATCTGTTTTCTTTTCCGGTATTTCCTAGAGGCCAACCCCAGTCATGGAGTTGCAATGTAGCAGCAGCAACCACAGAAGAACCTAAAACTCCATGAGAAAACCTACGTACTTAGCCAGAAGGACCAAGAAAAAGGACCCATGTGAACTGGAGAATGTGGGGGGAAATTCTGAAATTGAAAGAATTTCGATGAATGAGTCAAAGGCAATCCAGGTCTCACTAGTCAATCTGTACATGTGCAGAACAGATTCAAAAGAGCAGAGCAAAAGACCCAAAAACTGAACTGCAATATAAGGCACCCTTGGAGTCCTAGACTAACGCCTGACAGATGCCTGTGCGGACCAGGCCGAGAACAGTGTAATAGGAACTTTGAGAGCTAAACTACTCTATGAAACACTTCCTGAGTTCCACACTAAGCTCTGAGTAGCTCGGCATGGGACAGACTCAAACAGTATAACAGAAGGTTTGAAAACTGAACACGCATTGGGACCATTGTCCACAAACAAAGAGAAAGAACTTGAGATCAGACCCTAAATGGTCTGGTTGCCTCCTAATGGAAGAGATCAACAGTCTCCAGACGACGTTAGCCAAGCAAAATCCCAACAACATAATATTCAAAATGCCCAGTGTATAATCTAAAATCACCTGTCATTCAAAGAACCATGAAACCATGACCAGCTCTCAAGGGAAGAGAAACTTAACAGATGCCAACACCGAGATAATTAATACAATGTGTTAGAATGACCAGACAAGCACTAAAACAGCTATGACAACCAAGCTCACTGTGCGAATGGTAAAGACTATTGAAATGAATGGGGAAATAAAGGCTTTCTTTGGAGAAATACAAATGAAAATAGCAAATAGAAATCTGAGAGAATAAAAACCACAATATCTCAAATAAAATTTTACTGGATGGGCTCAATAGTCAAAAGAATAACCAAAAGCAAAAAAAAAAAAAAAAGATTGATGATAAAAGAAACTAGGAGGATTAATGGCCAGCAGATCTGCTCTAAAAAAGGCTAAAGAATGGTCTTCAAGTTGAAGGAAAATGATTCCACAGAGAAACATGGAACTTTGGGAATGAAAGAAGAGCAACAAGGCATGGAAAATATCTGAGTAAATATACGTTTTTATCCTCTTAATATTTTAAATATGTATGAGTGTTTAAAACAAGATTTATAACACTGGTTGGGTTTTTTAATGCTCAAATGTTTCAGTGTATATAAATACAACATAAGTAGGAAGGGATAAAGAACCTAAATGATTTTTCAAAATTCTACATTTTACCATAAGTGGTAAAATGTTATTCTTACTAGACTGTGAAATGTTAGATGTGATTAAGATAAACCATAAAGCAACTCAATAAATAGGATATTTAGCCAGAAATCTAAAAAGTTAAAGAAGATAGAATACAGAAAATATTCAAATAAGCCAAAAGAATGCAAGAGAGGGAGAACAAATAAACATAAAACAATGTAGGAACACAGAACACAAATAATAAATGTTAACCCTAAATTTGAATTTAGCAATAATTACACAAGAAGTAAAAGGTAGAAACATACCATTTAAAAGACGGATATTGTCAGATTAGATAAAAAAAAAATATAAGATCCAATTATACTTTGAATACAAAAAATATAATTGTAATTATATTTAGAGGCTAAAATATAGAAAAAATAGATATCAAACTAATCCATGTATTAATATCAGACCACATTCACTTCAGAGCAAAGACATTTACCAAGAATAGAGGAATAAAGACAGATACTATAATGATAACATTGTCAACTCATCTTGAGAACATACAATTTTATACATGTATGCACAAAACAATAGAGCTCCCAAATACATGAAGTAAAAACTGACCAACATGGTAAAGGAAGAAAGAAAAATCCACAGTTACAGCTGGAATTGCTTTTTAGCCTCTTGGCTAAGATCGAGCGTAGTAGAATTAGAGAATTTCAGCTATGTCACTTCAGTTGTACCCAACTCTTTGAGACCCCATGGACTGTAGCCCACTGGGCTCCTGTGTCCATGGGATTCTCCAGGCAAGAATACTGGAGTAGGCTGACATGCCCTCCTCCAGGGGATCTTCCTGATGCAGGGATCAAACCCCAGTCCCTCAGGTCTTCTGCATGGGCAAGTAGGTTTTTTACCTCTAGTGCCACCTGGGAAGCCCAACTGGAGACATCAATGCTATATATAATTGTTAGAACAAGCAGACCCAAAGCCAGCAAGGATATAAAACACTTGAACAACTCTCTCAATCAACTTGACCTATTTGATATTTATAGAATTCCATCCAGTGACAGCATAATTCACCTTGGTTTCTATTGCAGTTGGATACTCAACAACTTTAATTACACGCTGGCACTACAGAAAAAGCAAACAACAAAAAATGAAACCTTAACAAATTTGGAAAAATTGAAATAATACAAAATATGTTTTCTGAATGAAAACAGTTAAACTAAATATCAAAAATGCTGCTGCTGCTGCTAAGTCACTTCAGTTGTATCCAACTCTGTGCGACCCCATAGACAGCAGCCCACCAGGCTCCCCCATCCCTGGGATTCTCCAGGCAAGAACACTGGAGTGGGTTGCTATTTCCTTCTCCAATGCATGAAAGTGAAAAGTGAAGTCTCTCAGCTGTGTCCAATTCTTCGCAACCCCATGGACTGCAGCCTACCAGGCTTCTCTGTCCATGGGATTTTCCAGGCAAGAGTACTGGAGTGGGTGGCCATTGCCTTGTTTATAAAATGTCCCACATAACTTGAACTTTTAAAACAAATTTTAAATAACCAATGTATAAAAGCAGAAGCCTCAAAAGAGTTAGAAATCTTTTGAAGTGAATAAAAGTGAAAATAAAATATATCACAATTTGTGGGATACAGCTAAAACAATGCTCTGAAAACATACAGTATTAAATACTCACATGAGAGATATCAGATCTCAAAAAACAATCTCACTTTACACCCGAACTAGCAAAATAAGAAAAAAATAAACACATCAAGCAGAATCCAATACTATAGCCACCTAATGCTGGGAAAGATTGAGGGCAGGAGGAGAAGGAGGCGACAGAGATTGAGATGGTTGGACGGCATCGCTGACTCAATGGACATGAGTTTGAGTGAACCCCAGAAGACAGTGAAGGACAGAGAAGCCTGGTGTGCTGAACTCCATAGAGTCGGACACGACTTAGCGACTGAGCAGCACTTATACTAACTCTCTCTGTTGAAACATGAGTCTTCCTGTATTATTATAAAGTATATTAATAGCTTTTACCTCATAGACTTATTGGTACTATCCTGTGGTCATTATTGACACATACACAGAAAACAGTGGAAGTGCCTTGTAAGGATAACAGTTTACTTTGGAACAGGAAAACTGACTGTGCCAGGGTGAGAAGTTTTCAAGATAATCAAGCATCCACAAAAGCGAGAGTTCCAGTATCTTAATAAGTCTTCAAGTATTCAGAACAAAACTGTAAGCCTAATAAAATATTTTAGCTGGTTTATACTTGTCATAATCCAAATTAAAAAAAATATATCTGAGTCTAAAACTTTATTTTATCCAGGCGCAAGAAGGTGGAAAAGAAATACAGATTTCATTATGAAATGCTGCTTTTGTGGTTTTTTCTACATTGATGATTTTCCAAAGCACAATCTCTCAGGATGACCTGCTTTAACCTTATGGCCATCAGAGGCATAAGAATCTATCAGATTTTTAAAACCTGCCTTCATTAAAATATACCCTATTTAAAACAAATCCCACTCTCCCTAAGGAATTACAACCCTGAGTTTTAATCTTCACAGTTGAGAATCCTATCTAACTATTCAGCAAAAACATTCTATAACCAGACTGTTTTAAAGAAATGATTAAAAATTGAACTTCATTATTAAATTTCAACTCAGTCTTCTATATTTCTTTTTGTTATATGTTCTTTCTACTTTCTTTTTTACTGAAATATGGTTGGCATACAATATTGTGATAGCTTCACGTGCGTTAGTGCTTTGACATTTGCATACATTATGCAATGATCACCACGAAAAATCTAATAATCATCTGTCTCCATACCGAGTTATTAAAATATTATTGACAGCATTCCTTATCTATATATTACATCCTTGGGGGGCTTCTCAGGTGGCTCAGTAGTAAAGAATTCTGCCACGAAGGAGACCTAATTCGATCCCTGGGTCGGGAGGATTCCCTGGAGAAGGAAATGGCAAACTACTCCAGTATTCTTGCCTGGGAAATCCTGTGGATAGGAGAACCTGGCGGGCTACAGTCCATGGGGTCACAAGAGTTGGACATGACTGAGCGACCCCATGGACTGCAGCCTTCCAGGCTCCTCCGTCCATGGGATTTTCCAGGCAAGAGTACAGGAGTGGGGTGCCATTGCCTTCTCCTGAGAGACTAAACGGCAAGTGAAGTTTACCCCTGGTGTAGTATATTACATCCTTGTGACATTTATTACATAACTAGAGATTGGTACCTTCTTAATTCCCTTCACCAGTTTCACCTGCTCACCTTCCTTCTGGCTATCATGCCTGTGTTCTCTGTAATCATGAGTCTATCTTTGTTTTGTTTGTTTTGTTTCGTTAGATTCCACATGTAAGTGAGATCACGCTTATCTGCCTTTGTCTGACTTCCTTCACTCAGCATAGTGCCCTCTAGATTCACCTTCTAGATTCATGTTTCACTTTGTCTGACTTATTTCACTTAGCATAATGCCCTCTAGATTCATTTTCTAGATTCGCATTTCATTTTATTTATTATTCATTCATGCGGTGAATCTGATTTTAACAACTGTAATAGACCAGGCATTGTTTCTGATATTAGTAACATAGTAAAGAAGATAACAGTTTAGTGAAGCAGATTGATACAGAAATACTAGAATGAAGTATGGTGAGTGCTCTGCCATGTATAGGCATGAGGGAACTTGGAAGCAGATGAAGATAAGTTTTATCCCAGAGTGGAGGAAGAATTCTTACTAGAGATATTTAAGTTGAGCTTTTAAGGATTTGGTCAGGTAAAGAAGCTCATGCAGGGCATTCTGGGATGACACAGAAGTATAAGCAAAAGGCACTGAACTTTAAGAAAATCTTTGGAGGAAGTACCTAGACATAGTTCAGCAAAGCTAGAACACTGTATGTATTAGGAAACAGTAAGAGATGGGGCAGCACAGACAAGCAAAGGCCAGATCAACGTAGGAAAAAGACTTGGATTTTATCCTGAAGGTCATGGGAGGCAATGGAATGATCTAATCAGATTTACATTATGGGAAGATCACTTAAGTGGTAATAGACAAAAGACTAATAAATTGAATTTTGCACTGTTTCGACTGAGAAATGATTTAATTCTAAAGCAAGACAAAGGCAGGGAAGAGGGAGATGAGGATCACTACTAGAATTATATAAGGTGTGTAACTAATGGGACTTAAGGGCCGGCTGCATGTGATTGCAGGTAAGGTGAGGAAAAAATGGTAGAGAAAAGGTTCAAGGATGATCCTAGGTTTCTGACCTGAGTTTCTGGTCGACGTCCATCCTATTAACAGTGTAAATACACTCTGAAGTGGATTTGATGAAAAGCCTAAGTTCAGTTTTGTCCAGATTTAGTTGTGTTGCCTGTGCAGCATCAAAGGGAGATGTCTAAGAGGCATTTGGGTATTTGGGTACATGGAAGCCTAAGAAAGAGATCTGCAATCAGCTAATTCACATTAGTTGTAGTATTCTGAGTTGCTGCGATATTGGATTTCTAATGAAAAATAACACATTTTGTCTCCATCCCCCTTTCTGCCACAGAGCTCCTAAAACCCTTAGAATTTTCTAAGTATTGAATGATAAATGTGTCTCTTGTTATGTTAATGAGGTGACTTAAGGAATGCTGCTAAGGCTGGGGGATGGTTGTTAGAAGGGACTGGAATTTGGATCAATCACCAATGACCAATGATTAAAACAATTATATCTATGTAAGTGTGCATGCTCAATTGGGTCCAACTTTATGAGACCCCATGGACTGTGTAGCCCACCAGGTTCCTCTGTCCATGAAATTCTCCAGGTAAGAACACCGGAGTAGGTAACCATTCCCTTCTCCAGAGCATCTTCCCAACCCAGGGATCAAACCCAGGTCTCCCAACATTGCAGGTAGGTTCTTTACCATCTGAAAGTGAAGTGAAAGTGAAAGTGAAGTCCCTCACTCGTGTCCAGCTCTTTTCGACCCCATGGACTGCAGCCTACCAGGCTCCTACCTCCATGGGATTGGGTTGCCATTTCCTTCTTCAGGGGATCTTCCCGACCCAGGGATCGAATCCTGGTCTCCCGCATTCCAGGCAGACACTTTAACCTCTGAGCCACCCGGGAGTGACTCCATAAAAAGCCAAGAGGATAGGGTTTGGAGAGCTTCCAGGTTGGTAAGCCCATGGAGACCAAGGGAGAATAACACCCTCAAAGAGAACCGAAAAGTCCCACGCCCTTTCCCCACGCCTTGCCAAATACATCTGTTCCATCTGGCTGTTCCCAAGACAGTCAGTCATCTACTAAGTAAAATGTTTCTCTGAGTTCTGTGAGCCACTCTAGCAATTAATAAAAAGAAGGTTCTCTGACAGCCATTTTGTCAGAAGTACGAAAACAAGCTGGACTTGCCTCTGGCATCTGAAGTCCAAAGAAGAAGTTGTAGAGATGGTCATACTGCACGGAGTAAGTCAAACAGAGAGAGACAAGTATCATGCGATATCGCTTACAGGCGGAATCTAAAAAAATGGTACAAATGAATTTATTTACAAAAGGAAATAGGATTACAGATGTAGAAAACAAACCTATGGTTACCAAGGAGGAATTGGGGGAAAGGATAAACGAGGAGGCTCAGAGGTTAAAGCGTCTGCCTGGAATGCGGGAGACCCGGGTTCGATCTCTGGGTCGGGAAGATTCCCTGGAGAAGGAAATGGCAACCCACTCCAGTACTCTTGCCTGGAGAATCCCATGGAGGGAGGAGCCTGGTAGGCTACAGTCCACAGGGTTGCAAAGAGTTGGACACGACTGAGCGACTTCATTTTCACTTTCACTTTCACATATAAAATAGATAACTACAAAAGACCTACTGTACAGCACAGGGAATTCTACTCAATACCCTGTAATGGTCTATTTGGGAAAAGAATGTAAAAAGGAGTGGATATGTGTATATATATAAGTGAATCGCTTTGCTGTACCCCTGAAACTAACACAACATTTCAACAGTACTCCAATAAAATTTTAAAAATAGACAAATACATTGTTTAAAGTTTAAAAAAAAATGGAAAAGCAAGTATAATGCATACAAGATTAATAAAAATTCCACTACTACTTTTTAAGCTTAAAAAATCCATTGTATTCTAATAAGGAAAATTAAAAATACAGCAATAAAACAAAAGGGATTATTGGAACTCCTAATTTGTAATTGGTTGGTAAGAAGTAGAAGTGATGACATGCATTTGCAACTGATGTTGGAAGTGGGAGTTGGGGACTGAGCTCTTCACATGTGGCATCTGATGCTAACTCCCAGTAGATAATGTCAGGGTTGCTTGATGGTGTAGGGGGAGGACACTGGGACTAGGTCCAGAACCCAAATGGTTGGTGAGATTCCCCAGGGAAAAAAGTACAGAATGAGAGAAGAATGTGGCCAAGGAAAACAGAACAACAGATAAAGAATGGATAGAGAAGAGCTGATGAAGTTTCCTAAAATAATGCCTGGAGAGGTGGGAGAAACGGAACTCTGGAAATGAGAGGGGACGGATTTTAAGGAGAAAGTCATCAACAGTATCAAGTACTGCAAAGTCCAGAAGGTAAAGATTGAGAAGGTGTCCGTTTTAGTTTAGCAACTAAGCAATCATTCCCAAGAGCAGATTTAATGGGATATTGAAAAAGGTAGACTTATAGAAACAAAGAAAGAAATTAAAGTAGGATCAAGAAACAGAGATCGAGTTAAAGTTACTCTTCCAAAAACTGGATTGAGAAAGTAGAGACACAGATACAGTTAGAGGATGATGAAGAGTTAGAAATATTTTTCAGATATTTATAGCAGCTTTATTAATAATTGCCAAAAACGGGAAGTGACCAAGATATCCCTCAAAAGATGAGTGAATAAACAAGCTGTGGAAAACCTACACAATGTAATTTTTAAAAGTATACTTGATTCACAAAATTATATTGGTTTCAGGTTTACAAAATGGTGATTCAATGTTTTTTATAAAATATACCCCATTTAAAGTTGCAAAACATTGAGCATATTCTCTGTGCTGTACAATATATCCTTGTACCCTATTTATTTTATACATAGTAGTTTGTACCTCTTAATTCCCACCCCTATTTTGCTCCTTTCCCCTTCCCTCTATCAGTTCATTTCAGTTCAGTCGCTCAGTCATGTCCAACTCTTTGCAACCCCGTGAACTGCAGCACGCCAGGCTTCCCTGTCCATCACCAACCCCTGGAGCTTGCTCAAACTCATGTCCATCGAGTCGGTGATGCCATCCAACCATCTCATCCTCTGTCATCCCCTTCTCCTCCTGCCTTCAATCTTTCTCAGCATCATGGTCTTTTCAAATGAGTCAGTTCTACTCATCAGATAGCCAAAGTACTGGAACTTCAGCTTTAGCATCAGTCCTTCCAATGTATATTCAGGACCGATTTCCTTCAGGATTCACTGGTTTGGTCTCCTCAAAGTCCAAGGGACTCTCAAGAGTGTTCTCCAACACCACAGTTCCCTCTATTACACAGACCTCTAGTTTGTTCTCTATATCTGTGAGTCTGTTTTTGTTTTCTCATATGCATGCATTTCTTAGATCCTACACATAAGTGATAACATAGAGTATTTGTCTTTCTCTGTCTGGCTCATGTCACCAAGCATAATACCTTCCAGGTCCATCCATGTTGTTGCAAATGGCATTACTTCATTCTTTTTATGGCTGAGTATTTTTCCATTGTGGAGAAGGCAATGGCACCCCACTCCAGCACTCTTGCCTGGAAAATCCCATGGAAGGAGGAGCCTGGTAGGCTGCAGTCCATGGGGTCGAGAAGAGTCCGACACGACTGAGCAACTTCACTTTCACTTTTCACTTTCATGCATTGGAGAAGGAAATGGCAACCCACTCCAGTGGTCTTGCTTGGAGAATCCCAGGGATGGGGGAGCCTGGTGGGCTGCTGTCTATGGGGTTGCACAGAGTTGGACACAACTGAAGCGACTTAGCAGCAGCAGCAGCAGTATTCCATTGTATATATGCATACCTCCTAATCTCTATCCATTCATCTATTGATGAACACTTTAGGTTGAATCCATATATTGGCTATTATAAATAGTGCTGCTATGAACATTGAGTGCATATATCTTTTCTACTTAAGTGTTTTCATTTTCCCCTGACATATACCCAGGAGTGGAATTGCTGGATGGCTGGATGGCATCACTGACTCGATGGATGTGAGTCTCAGTGAACTCCGGGAGTTGGTGATGGACAGGGAGCCTGGCGTGCTGCGATTCATGGGGTCACAAAGAGTCGGACATGACTGAGCGACTGATCTGATCTGATCTGATGGTAGTTTTATTTTTAAATATTTGAGGAACCTCCATATTGCCTTCCATAGTGGCTGTACCAGTTTACAAACCCGTCAACAGTGCACTTGGATTGCCCTTCCTCCACATCTCTTGTCTTTCTGATGATAAGCATTCTGACAGAGGACTTCCCTAGTGGCTCAGAGGGTAAAGAATCTGCCTGCAATGCAGGAGACCCAGGTTTGATCCCTTGGTTAGGAAGATCCCCTGGAGAAGGGAATGGCAACCCACTCTAGTATTCTTGCCTGGAGAATTCTATGGACAGAAGAGCCTGGAGAGCTACAGTCCATGAGGTCACGAAGAGTTGGACATGACTGAGCAACTAACACACACAGATACACACACATTCTGACAGATGTGAACTGGTATCTCATTGTGGGTTTTTTTAATTTATTTTTTAATTGAGTGATAATTGCTTTACAGAATTTTGATGTTTTCAGCAAAACATCAACATGAATCAGCCATAGGTATACACATGTAGTTTTGATTTCAAGTATTTGCCTGATGATTAGCAATGTTGAGCACCTTTTCATATGTCTACTGATCATCTGCAATGTCTTCTGGAAAGTCAGGAATTTTTAAATTATTTTTTAATGGAATATATTTATGAGTACAAAGAGGAAATCATTTGCTAGGGAACATTTTCCTGACAATTTCTGTCCATGTAACAGACTGCAATTCATGAACATTTATTCACTTTAACACCGAAAAGACACACAGAGCCTGTGGTGTGACACAACATGCAGATGCTGTGATGTGAACCCAGCATCTCACAGGAACCCACAGTGTCCACTCACTGGACAAATGTCACCAGCACCTCCCCTCCCCAGGAAGGGCAGGGCGGGGGGGGTCTTATACACGAAAACCTGAAGATAAACCCCAACACTCCTGGGGGGAAATGGGAATCTAAAGGAACAGCTGTCATCCAGAATCCTTTTGGAAATTTCATTAGATGAGCCATTTTGCAGCCACAAGGTGTATCTATCAGGGAGGAGTGTCTGTCCTGATTTAGAATGGCTTCTCACAGGTACCCCCAAAGCCCCTTCCTGAGCCATGGTACTACAAGCACACTGTTGGAGCAGCAGGTCGTCCAGATGACCCCACACAGCCCTGCGGGCTTCTTCCCATCATAGTTCAGTTTCTGTCTCTGACTTTCCATCTATCCAATGTCCAAATCCCAGTTTTTCCCAGGATTCTTGTACCATCAGCTGCCTTTTCATCCTGCACTTAAATAATCTTGTGATTCATTTCTGTGCAAAGCAGTCTCAAAATTGTTTTCCCAGAGACACTTCACAAATTTCTCTCTGAAGATTTTACATTCACCAAAGTGATCAGGCAGGAAGTGGCCCTTATCTGGGGGCCATGGCTGGAAGTTGCTGGATCCAAAGTTCATGGCCATTGACATGACAGCAGTGCCTGGAGCCCAAGAACTTATTTCTAAATAGGAGAGACTGAGTGTGTTGGCTAAAGACCATCAGGGATGTATTGAGAGACTGAAGAGATAAATGGTGGAATGTGATCTCTGAGAAAGTTAAAGGCAGGAGGTACAAGTGAGGACCAGAATAGTGGTACACTGTATAGGAATATTTGCCCACTGAGACGTTAGAATGGAGGAGGGAGAGGAGAGAAGACCAAAACAGTGATGATGAGTTCCCTGACTACCTCTAATTTTTCTGAGTAGGAGATGAAATTAGAATAGTTGAGAACAGAGCGTAGTCAGAGGCCTTAGTCTAAATGAGAGTTGACAAAGATAATATGGTGAATGGAAGTAGAAACACATGGAAAGATTGACTGACAACTTTGAAAATCAAGCTGTGATCAGAGACCAGGAATTTGTAGTTGTCTTAATTCACATTATTTCTTGTTGTTTGACTTTACTCTGGTGGTGCTCAGAAACCTAGAAGAAATTGCAAATAAGGTGAGGTATAAAAGCTTAGGGTGCAAAGCTTTTCTTGACAGGACAAGAGGGCAATAATGATTAAAGTATTAGTGAACTATCAGCATCAATGTATCTTTTTCCATAAATTCCCCATAAGTAACCTTTTCCTTGAATAGTAACACTGACATGTTCCCTACCCGCTTTTTCAGCATACCTGAAATGCCAGATAAGCTTTCTAACCAAGAACTACATTAGGAAATGTAATTGACACAAATGAAAGATTTAACATTAACTCTGAGCAGGCACACCCAGTGAACAGACCGCCTTCCCCATTCCATATAAAAATATACAGACAGTTCGTTCAGAGGGTTCAGCTGGTTTATGAGTCCTGATGATAGCCATCCATGGTCTTCAAAAAGGTTCCAAAAAGAGAAAGAATGTGTTTGATGCCTTTGCAGAAACGTTAAGTCTAGGATGATAGGGAGCTGGATCCTCAAGGCCACCCCTCATGACAGAAGAGCAGCATGTTGATGGATGGGATGTCCCAAGCCCTTATAAGGATGCCAGTCCTGGGCTTAATGACCCCAGGCTCACTATAAGCAATAGGACTAATTGGCTCCAAAACCTCTACCCTCATTTCTCTATGTATCCTCAATCAAAAGTGACAGATGATAACATCTGTTGACCTGAAACAAATAGATCGCCAGATATGTTTCTAGCAAAGATGGGTTTATTCAAGATCAGCAGAAAATTGCTGTTCGGTATCTATGACCAAGAAGACCCACATGAAAGTTAGTGAACAGCTAGGGAGAGCGAACTCTTATACAGAGGGAAAGGAAGTTGGGAGGGTTGTAGTAAGCAGAGAGTCCATGGCTTTTCACTGGCTGAGTCCTTGCCAGGAAAGAAGGGGAGTCTTTCTTCTGCCTATTGGGCTCTGCTATGGTTCCAGAGCATGACGGCTCCCTCTTCCAGGCTCCTGGACTGTATTTAATTGAGGTTTCTGTGTATGCATGTTTAACACATCCTGCTCTAAAAAGGATCTAAGCAGAGGAATAGAGATTAAATTATTTCTTTCAAGACCTCTCACTCTCTGAACTACCTATGACCCCAGTATTTAGTCTGTCCATTGTGGAGACAGAGCAGCTTCACTGGGTCTATTCTGCCACTTCTTTTCTATCTCACAAGTAGCAGTAGCCTTCCTTAGGGATCTCACTGTTTGGATAACTTATGACTGCCACGAAGTTCCACTTTCCATTCAGTTAGAATGTTGAGCCCATCTTCCAGGCATTTAGACACACCCAAGACAGTGTGATCTAAAGAATCTCTGTTGATGTATATCTGTGGCCAACTGTGTGTGGGTGAAGGCTTTTTGCTATAAGATTTAGAATTCAGAAGACTTTGATTGATACTCAAAGTACAGTTTCTTCTTTAATAAAAATAATAGGGGATGAATCACATTAATCTTAAGAGTCCTACATTCATTCCATTCATTTTACTTGTTATTACCCACTTTTTCTTTCTAAATAATCAGAACAGAAAAAAGATCTACTGAGCTTGAATGAATTTTTACTCTCTCCCAAATGCTGGATGATTTATTTTTGGCTTTTCCAACTTCTCTGTGCCAACAGACTTGAATCCTAGGCTATAAAAAAATTGCTAAGCTAAATAAAATGCCACAGGAGGCACCACTGATTCAAGACCTTATGCCTCAGAAAATTTGCTTATAATTCAGCATCACCTCAGTGATCCAGGTTGTTTAGAGAGGATGGACAATCAGAAAGAAGTAGTGAGAAATCAGACTGTGAGAATTTTGTTAAGAAATGCAATTGTTTGCTTTTGAGGGTATAGAATAATTTAGAAAACATACCAAGCATTTGCGTTCTGAATAAGCAACCCACGTTATTTTTACAGACATTAAAGTGTTTGAAAATCACTGATAGAAATCCTGAGACAAGATTATATCTGTCCCTAGCTACACATTTAAGGCAAAGACCTTTGAAAGCCCTTTGACTCATCTTCTGGGAGACTTTAAGGTATAACAGCTTAGGTATATTAGGGAGCAAGTAATAGTTCTTCTATCTTTTATCACATATTCGATAAAGAAAAGAGGACAGAATGATGGCCCCAGAGAAAGAGCAGGGACTTTCATATGCAAGTAGAAAGGAGCTGAGTCAAGTTATTTGTCTTTCGTGGTTTTCTTGAGAGCTTTGCTGATCCATATTCCTCTGGTATGGTGTTGAATAGGAACAGTGACAGCATATAACCTTGATTTGCTCTGCATCTTAGAAAGAGAAAACTGTAATGTCCTTTATTGGCAGAGGTCATTTCTTCCTGTTGCTAGGTTAATAAAGGGTTTTTTTTGTTTTTTGTTTTTTAATGTGGACTATTTTTTAAGTCTGTGTTGAATTTGTTACAATGTTACTTCTGTTTTCTGTTTTGGTTTTTGGCTCCAAGGCACGTGGGATCTTAGCTTCCCTACCAGGGATTGAACCTGTACCCCCTGGGTTAGAAGGTGAAGTCCTAAACACTGAACAGCCAGGGAAGTCCCTGAGGGTTTTTAAAATGCATGCATGTTGAATTATATCAAATGTTTATTTGACATTTGCTGAGATGATCATATGGGTTTTCTTCCTTAGTCTCTGTGGTGACTTTGTAATATGTCAACACGGCCAGGTTGAACTATGTTTCCCAGAGGTATATTCTCTAGGTTAGAGTGAGACACAAAGAAAATATTTTTGCATGACCTTAGGAAGGTGGAAGTGAAACAGCAGTCATTTTGTTTCTTTGCTTGGGAGGTTAGGATGGATGCTTTGTGCTCGTGTACTTTGCTTGTCTATAGGCTCACTTCATTGGCATGACGTAACAGCCAGGCCCTCCACTCTGCATTTTCACCTGACTCCTCCTTCGGCTTCTCTAACTCCTGAGCCAGATGTGTGTTTAACTCCATGACCAAAAAATGCCAGCTGCTGCTCCTGCAGGACACCCACATCCTAAGGCCAACATGGGTTCCAGGTCACCGTCTCAAGTTCTAGCTCCTGCTGTGGGGTTCCAGGTTCTCCTGGCTCCTCCCTGCTTTATAAACACCTCTCCTTACCGATATTTATCTGTGGCCTGCCCTGAAGATTTCAAATTCCAGCACCAGACAAAAGCAAAAATCTTATAGCTATGATTTAACTAGCTCCCACAACTATGTAAAGTCAAACTTATATATAACGTGTTTCTTTGCTGTAACTCTGATACAGAATCTGGTGCCAAGAGTGGTACAAAAGGAACAGAATCTTAAGGATGAGCTATATGGATTGGTTCACTTTTCCTAGGCTTTCTGGAATTGGTTACCTAATCTGGTCATATGTAAAAATATTGATGACCCTATTTCCAGTGCTGAAGAGGACACTGGTAGTCTATGGCATACTACAGCAAAACGTTTACTCAAATGATCATCTGTTGACACCTGTCAGTAAGAGCCTGTTAGAAGGCAAGACTCTGGATGACCAGTTATTTGCTGTCATTCATTTTAGCGAAAATAAGGAGTATATTTTACGAATGAAAATGAGGACCTCAGGGCTTTAAATTCCTAGTTTACCTTAGGGACCTAAAAACATCTATGTTTGCCCTAAAAGAAGCCCCTGTATCCTAAAGTCTAACCCCTGCAAAAATCTTAGTCTAGGGCCAAGTTTTATAAAAAGTGAAACCCAATGTGTAATTGGTACCCAGATAACATAACACAAGCTGAATTATTGATGTCACGTGGCCTCTTTTGTTAAAATTAGGGTATTAACTGGAGGGAATGGGACACTGAAAATTAGGATGGGAATTTATGGGCAGATTGTGATCAAGTTGCATGCCTTGAACCATGAAACCCTAAAATTTGAGGATCCTTCTTCGCCATTAGACTTTCCATTACTGCCTGAAAATCTCTTCTTGACTGAGGAGACTACTACCCTCTTCTGAGATAGCTGTCTTACACAGCACTGCAGATCCTCCTTATAACCTACTCTTGCTACTTTTCTTGGCTTCTAGATTCACACACCAGGAGGTCCCAAAGAAGAAGATTCAAAGTATGGGTCATGTAGAGATGAAACACATACCAAAAAAACTGCATGATTTTTCCAATCTTCTAATTGATAGAAGCCTGAGGAATATGCTTGATAATATATCTTAAGAGTGTGGATTGGGGTATACAGAATATCAAGATGGATGAGCTGAGTTGACTGATGTAAGCTCACTATGCAAAGATTCTATATGCCCTTAGTTGGACTGTGCAGAAGACAGATGCATCTTAGGCAATAACAGGAGATTATCATAAACATTATCAAGCAATCACAGCTGCTGTTACAAATGTGGTTTCATTGCTGGAGCAAATCAACACATTCCCTGGTACCCGCTATACAACTATTGATCTAGTAAATGTTCTATGTTTTTGGGTGTACCTGTTAGTAAAGACCATCCGAAGTAGTTTGTTTTCAGCTGGCATGGCCAGCAATATATTTTCACTGTTCTATCTCAGGGCTAAATGATCTCTTAGTACTGTCATAATTTAGTCTGCAGGAACCCTTGATTGCTTTTTCATTCCAACAGAATCATGCTGGTCCATTACACTGATGAAACTGTGCTGATTGCACCCGCTTAGCAGGAGGTAGTGACCACTCTACACACATTAGTAAAATATTTGCATGCCAGAGAGTAAGAAACAAAACCCCAAAGAATTCAGGAGTCAGCCACAGGAGTAAAATCCCTTTCAGGATGAAAAACAAGTGGTGGCATCTTTCCCTTTCTAACACTAAAAATGTCTAGTGGACCTTTGTGGATTTTGGAGGCCATGTATAATTCTTTTGGACCTATCTACTGAGGGACCTGAAAGCTGACACTTTTGTCAGCTAAATAAAAGAAGGCTAAATAAATAAAATAAAATAAAAGACCCTAAATAAAAGAAGGCTCTATTACAAGTCCCCACTTCCATAAAAGCTATTCCACCACATGAGTTATAGAACCCATCAGATCGGATGATGCTTCAAGTATTATTGAGCTTCCCTAGTGGCTCAAACAGTAAAGAATCTGCCTACAATGCAGGAGACCTGAGTTCAATCCCTGGGTAGGGAAGAGCCCCTGGACAAGGGAATGACAACCCACTAGAGTATTCTCACTTGGAGAATTCCATGGAGAGAGGAGCCTGGAGGGCTACAGTCCATGGGGTCACAGAGAGTTGGACATGACTGAGTGACTAACACACAAGTATTACTAGCTGATAAAGATGTTATACGGAGTTTTTGGCAGACTCTTAGAAGTAAATAAAGAGAGCCCTAGTGATTAAAGCAAAGCCAAACCTTTTTTTTTTTTTTTTTCGCATATACTATTCTCTTTTTGAGAGATAAATTCGGAGCTTTTAACTGGGGCTTCAGTAGAGACTGATCACATGACCATGGGCCACCAACTTACCATGTGATCTGAACTGCCAATCATGAACTGGATGTTGTATAACCCAGTGGTCCCCAACCTTTTGAGCACTAAGGACCAGTTTCATGCAAGAAAGTTTTGCCATAGAGGGATCATGGTGGAGGGATGGTTTCAGGATGATTCAAGCATATATCTATTGTGCACTTTATTTCTATTATTATTACACCAGCTCTACCTCAGATCATCAGCCATTAGATCCCAAAGACTGGGGACCCCTGGTCTAACCCACCAAAACAGAAAGTCAAGCATGCACTCCATCATAAAATGGAAGTGGTATAGATGAAATTGGGCCTCCCTGGTGGCTCAGACAGTAAAGAATCAGCCTGCCATGAAAGAGACCTGGGTTCAATCCCTGGGTTGGGAAGATCCCCTGGAGGAGAGCATGGCAACCCACTCCAGTATTCCTGCCTGGAGAATCCCCATGGACAGAGCAGCCTGGCGGGCTACAGTCCATGGGGTCACAAAGAGTCGGCCACAACTGAGCAACTAAGCACACAGCACATAGATGAAATTGAGCTAAAGCAGGCCTAGAGGCATAAATTGCATAGTCCCCATTAATATTATTTGCCTTCTTTATCTCAACCCACACCCATGGTTCGTATGAAGTTTCCTATGAAAAAAAAAACAACAAACTAGACTTGGTTTATAGATGGATGGTCCTGCACAATATACAGACAGTCACCTGAAAGAGGACAGCTGTGGCTACCCAACAGCCCCATTTCTGACAGCTCTGCAGGATTTGGTGAACAGAAAACCCAGCAGGCAGAGTTGTGAGTACTGAACCAGGTCACTCATTTTGCCTGAAAGCAAGCAAACCATGGGCTATCTGGCTAATGGTTTGGCTGGAAGAAATACAATTGGAAAATTGGCATCAAGAAGGTCTGGGTAAGAGAGATGTGGATAGATCTCTATGAATGAGCATAGAATGTGAAGATATTTGTGTCTCATATAATGCTCACCAAAGAAGGACCCCAACAAAGGGGGGTTTCAACAGCCAGGTGGACTGGAAGACCACTTTCCCTGGACATCACTAAGTTTCCTTGCCCAGCCGCTCTGCTATTATCCAATGGGCACATGCACAGAGTAGCCATGGCAGTGGGGATGGAGGTTATGGGTGGGCTTAGCAACATGGATTCCATTCCATCCAAAAATTGTCCACACTGCAAATGTACCACTTAAGAGAATATAATTTTGCAAATTAGCTTCTGGAAACTTGCTTTTGGCAAAATGATGTTTAGAAAATGTACCTGCAGCCAATAGTATGTGATTCACAAAAACCACAAAAGACTATCAAATGTTTCATTCATCATCATCTCAAGGTCAAAAAACTATTAATTTACTTGATGTAAGAGTTCTACACTTCAAAACCAAGGTTTGCTAAAACAACAATTTCCAAAGCTTAATCTACATTTCTTTGCCTATTATTTTGCCACAGGGGGGAAACATGTAATATTCAGTTGTTAAAACAACTGGAAAAGACAAGTTTTAAACTGTGATAACATGTGTATTTAGAATTTTGTCGGGGCACATTTCTGATTTGGAGGTCAAGAAAAGTTTGGGTTCACAGTGTATAATCCCTTTTTATGGTAAACCATAGACATATATGTAGAAATACATTCATACCTGAAATCATCTATTTATTCAGTATGGGATTTTATTTTTATTTCCTATCATAAAGTATCTCCTGTTGACAAGAATCAATTGCTAAAAAGCTCATTACCCTCAAGGGAATGACTTCTGGCCAAGAAAAAACAAAGCAGAGAGATAAGAGAGCTTGTGCTTCAAATTTTCTGGCCATTATGTGAATGGATCCTCAGTTCCCTAATCAAGATGAAACAATCCAGTGGACGGGAGTTTAAACAAACTCTGGGAGACAGTGAAGGACAGGAAAGCCTGACATGCTGCAGTCCATGGGGTTGCAAAGAGTCGGACACGACTTAGCAACTAAACAGCAAGAGGAGAGAAACAGCCCTAATCACAAACACGATGAAGGAAATGGAAAATTGCACTGAAAACATTTCTGCCATGTAACCAACCAACAAATGTCAGAGGTGCAAAATCTTGATGGAAGCCCCTTATTGTTCATTTTATGGACGATATCTCTCTTCTTGTCATAGTAATTTGTTTACCCTATGGATTTGATGGTAACTTTTCTTCCTAACTTATCTTCCCTGGTGGCTCAGACCGTAAAGCATCTCCCTACAATGCGGGAGACCCAGGTTCTCCAGGGATCGAACTTATCTTATCTCCCTAACTTATCTTCCCTGGGTTGGGAAGATCCTCTGGAGAAGGAAATGGCAACCTACTCTGATACTCTTGCCTGGAAAATCCCATGGACGGAGGAGCTTTGTAGGCTACAGTCCATGGGGTTGCAAAGAGTCGGACATGACTGAGCAACTTTACTTTTCTTCCTAAAGGGACAGTTCCTCATTATTTCCTTTAAAAAGTTGACTTCTTTAAGCTTTTCTAAATTATATAATCACCCACTTTTTAATCTTTGTGGGGAAAATCCAAAGCTCAAATAAGACTTACTTGGGTTTCAAAGTATGTTGAAACAAAGGCTATTTTTTTTTTCTGAGTACTTTCACAAGAGTCATTTGTGAAAATTCATACATGACTTATAAGCAACTTTTTTAATTGAGGTAGAGTTATTTCACAATGTTGTGTTAGTTTCTGTTGTCCAACAAAGTGAATTAGCTCTACGTATACATATATCCCCTCCCTCTTGGGCCCGCCTCCCACCCACACCCATCCCATCCATCTAGGTCATCAGAGAGCAGCAAGCTGAGCTCCCTGTGCCATAAAGGAGCTTCTCACAAGCTATCTATTTTACATAGTCAGTTCAGTCACTCAGTCATGTCCGACACTTTGTGACCCCATGGACTGCAGCAGGCCAGGCTTCCCTGTTCATCACCAACTCCTGCAGCTTGCTCAAACTCATATGCATGGAGTCGGTGACACCGTTTAACCATCTCATCCTCTGTCGTCCCCTTCTCCTCAGTGGATGAGAAGTGATAAGCAATTATAGTAGTGATAAGCAAAACACATAGCAGTGATGAGCAAAACCCAGTAGAAATAAGCAATTTTTAGAATCTCCCTTATAATTAAAAGAGGCAGTTTGTAAAGAAACATGAGAGGTGACTATGTCAATCCAGCTTGTTTTCATTTGCTTAAGTAAATAATGAGTAACTTTTCACTCCTTGACCAACCAGCCACAGGGCTTCATATTTATGAGTCTATATTCAATAATGATGAATGTATTCTATTGCTGCTGCTGCTGCTGTAAGTCGCTTCAGTCGTGTCCGACTCTGTGCGACCCCATAGACGGCAGCCCACCAGGCTCCCCCGTCCCTGGGATTCTCCAGGCAAGAACACTGGAGTGGGTTGCCATTTCCTTCTCCAGTGCAAGAACGTGAAAAGTGAAAGTGAAGTCGCTCAGTCGTGTCCGACTCTAGTGACCCCATGGACTGCAGCCCACCAGGCTCCTCCGTCCATGGGCTTCTCCAGGCAAGAGTACTGGAGTGGGGTGCCATTGCCTTCTCCGATGTATTCTATTACATAACCCCAATTTTTTGTCTGGTTTTCCTTCATAGGAAGTACCAAGAATTTCTAAAATAACTGGAAAGAATTAGGTAGCAATGAGATATTTTTTCAAAATAATCACAAATTCTTCCCATCTCTGCACTCATCACATCACAGTGTGATGACTTTACAAAAAGATGCTGCAGATTCTTCTAGATAGCAAACTCTATTTCCCCATTCTTTAAACTAAGGGTAGCTGTGTGACTAGCTTTGACCAATGGGACATTAGTGAAGGTGACACAAAAAGAGACTTAAAAAGCATTGGCACCTCCAGGCTTCTCTGCCCTGGTGCTCTTAACAGCCTTCTGCCACTGTGTGACAAGCTCAGGTGAACTTATAAAGAAATCACAAGCCTGTGGAATAGGTCATCCTTGTACTTGAAGCTGAGCTCCCGGAGAGTCCTGCCAAGAAGATCACACAGCCTTCCCTATCACAAAGACTGCCCCCAAAGCCCAAACAGATTGCCAACACACAGAATTATGAACTAAGTCATGTTTTTAAGCCACTAGTTTTGGAGGTGGTTTACTACATAGCAAAAGTTAACTGACGCAAGCAGTTGGTCTCCCCAGTTAGTTAGAATGTAGTGCTTATAAGGAGAGGGTCAGAGTCTAGAATTTTTAAAGAGACAAATTCCTCAATAACCATGATCTGTGACCTTAAAAAAGTGGAAGGGCCATAGTGAGAGGCAACACTGAGCTCTAAATCTTTGTAATAAAGTATGACCTTTGAAATCACATGGATCTGGGTCAAATCCTGGTTCTACTATGCTAATTTGAGCTTTAAACTTCATTTCACTTTCTAAGATCAGATTCTTCATGTATAAAATACAGATACGTGGGTGATAAAACCTATCTCATAGGAATGTTACATGGAATAAGTGAGAGAGTATCATCTGTTGGTATGGTGCCTGATAAAAAAAGCAATTATTTGAATTGTAGTTGCCGTTGCTGCTGCTGCTAAGTCGCTTCAGTTGTGTCCGACTCTGTGTGATCCCATAGACGGCAGCCCACCAGGCTCCCCCGTCCCTGGGATTCTCCAGGCAAGAACACTGGAGTGGGTTGCCATTTCCTTCTCCAAATTGTAGTTACACCATCACAAATATAACAAAACTGAGCAGCCACAAAGACTACAAATATTATAAGGTTCCTTTGCAAGTGACACAACAGCAAGGTGTATGCTGAGTTCCCTGGAAACTGCTCACATCCTTGGCTCTTCAAGAGAATATCAGACTTTATTTGATGGCCATGTTCAAGTGATCTCTCCACTAGGCTGTGAAGTCTTTAACCCTGTGCCAAATCGAATCCCTTCCCCTGCTTTCTCCACAGATGCTCAGTGACTTTATACTATGCAGACTTCCCCACTTAGGCACCTAGCAAATGTATCTTCATCTAAGCAGATCACCCACTCTATGGGACTGATTTCCTGTTCTATTCCTGTCTACTAACGCATTCACCCTGACCCCTCATTCACAAAATCCTAGTTCTATTGCAGAAATGAAGAAAATAAATCTGTCATAATACTGATAATAAAACATAAATTTGATATTACAATAGGGTTGGCCACAAAGTTCATTCAGGTTTTCATACAGCCCTTTTGGCCAGCCCAATACCATTCCAAATCCTGTTCCAGGGGACATATCTTTACAACTTTTAAGTGGTTTTTAGAAATCCATGTCTTTGGGCTGGAAAGCTGGAGGCCTCAGGTAGGCTTAGGAAGGCAAGGCTCAGGCCCTCCATCTTTAAATATCTCATATTTTGTTTTAGAATCCCTTTGCCATGGCCCCCTGTCATTCTGAATTCTGAGATTTCAGTCAGCAAGGAAATCCATGTGAAAAAGAGTTGTACTGTGAAAATATCCACAACAATCCTGCCAGATAAAATGTTTTTTTGGTGTGACCTCCACTTGACTATAATAAATACAATTTACTAAGGAAGTCGCCAATGAATTTAGAGATTGCTTATAGTGTTAAAAGCCCCCATGCCAAAAAGCTTTCATGTAGCTGTCCCTGATTTCTTAAAGCATATTGACATATATATATATATATATATATATATTTATATAAATAAAAACAAAGAGAATATACATATATATTATGAATGGCAGTAAATTCTTAACTAGAGTTTTTGACATCCCTCTCCCTGTCTAAGTGTTTCTACTATATTTAACACAATATATATTACAGCAAGCAACAAGGCTGAGGAAGAGGGCATTCTGGAGAAAAGCTGTATGGAAGAGAACCAAAGCAAAAAATGATATCCAACCTCTTCCCACCATCTCAAGGGTATTTCACGCTGGATTCCAAATGAATATCTAATTGGAAACAGCCGTGAGCAAAGCAGAAACTGGACTCGGATGCTTTTTAATCCCGCTGGCATGGTACCTGAGTTCCCAAGCCTGCCCTTTTGTTCTCGCTCAGTGGGGAAAGCCAAGGCCAGCCCCACACCCAGCCGGGCTGCTCAACCCCGCGGCACAGAGTGAGACCAGGAGAGCCCCGAGGCTCATGTACCTGCCAGCTGGCCACACAAATCCACTATCTAGAGCTCCAGCCAAAAATCACGGTTCCAACACACAGCCCCAGGAGAGGTCCTGTGAGGATAAAAACTGACCTGGAAAAGTAAGCATATTGCTAAAGCCTATCAAGGCATTCACTGGGTTCATGAGGACTTCTGTTCATATTAATTTGGAGGATAGAAGTGAGAACCCTGTGGGAATGAGATGGATTTCCAAGTCTGGGGTAAAAAGCTGCAAAGCAGGAAGTGAATTCCAGGGAAACAATAAAAGCTCTATTGTCCACAGTTCTGAACAGCTGAGGGGATTAGTCACTGGGTTCCAGACCTGGGACAGGGTAAGGGCCTGTATCTTAGGCCCTTCGAGTGGCCATAATGAAATGCCTTAGGTTGGGTGGCTTAAACATAGAAATTTGATTTCTCACAGTTCCAGAAGCTGGAAAGTCCCTTGACCTGAGTGCCAGGCAATTTAGCTTCAGGTCCTGGTCAGAGAACTTTCTGGCTTGCAGACAGTCATCTTTTTGCAATGTCTTCACATGGCAGAGAGAGGGAGAGCTCTCTGATCTCTTTTTATAAAGCCGCTAATGCTATCATGCCAACAAAGGTCCATCTAGTCAAAACTATGGTTTTTCCAGTAGTCATGTATGGATGTGAGAGTTGGACTACAAAGAAAGCTGAGCACTGAAGAATTGATGCTTTAGAACTGTGGTGTTGGACAAGACTCTTGAGAGTCCCATAGACTGCAAGGAAATCCAACCAGTCCATCCTAAAGGAAATCAGTCCTGAATATTCATTAGAAGGACTGATGCTGAAGCTGAAACTCCAATACTTTGGCCACCTGATGCGAAGAACTGACTCATTGGAAATGACCCTGATGTTGGCAAAGATTGAAGGCAGAAGGAGAAGGAGACGACAGAGGATGAGATGGCTGGATGGCATCACCAACTCGATGGACATGAGTTTGGGTAAACTCCGGGAGTTGGTGATGGACAGGGAGGCCTGGTGTGCTGCAGTCCATGGGGTCGCAAAGAATCGGACAAGACTGAACTGAACTAATCCTATCATGAGGACCCACCCTTATGATCTCATTTAAATTTAATTATCTTCCCAAGATCCCACCTTCGAATACCAACACAATGAGGACTAGAACTTTAACAAATGGATTCTGGGGGAACATAAGTCAGTCCAAAGAAGCCTGGAACATCTTATGCCAGAAAATAAGGAAAAGCTTAAAGAAGGATGTGTTAAAAGAATACAAAAGATAACATGACTGGGTTCTCACTGGCCAATCAGGGATGAGTAGAGAATAAAAATGAATAATGATAATAACAAATTATAACTTACTGAGTATAATAATATTCCATAAGCCCACATATAAATATATAAAGGAATAAACTGAAAGTTTGACAATGAGATGGGCTTCCCTGGTGGTTCAGATGGTAAAAAATCTGCCTGCAGAGACCCAGGTTCGATCTCTGGATTGGGAAGATCCCCTGGAGAAGTGAATAGATACCCACTCCAGTATTCCTGCCTGGAGAATTCCAGGGACAAAAGGGCTTGAAGGGCTGCAGCCCATGGGGTCGCAAAGAGTTGGACACAGCTGAGTGACAAACGCACAAATACTCTCAAAGTACTTTCCTACGAAATATTTATGTTGGGTGAAGGCATCACCTTTATCAAGTGATCAAAGCAAACATCACCAGAGGTGGGACAAATGAAAACCAGGCACCATCTGAAATGATGCCAGGAAAGTGAACACAGCATGACTCTAATCTCATCATAAAGAAACAACAAACAAACCCAGATCGAGAGACATTCTAAAAAATGAACCAACCGGTAATCTTCAGAAGTGCCAAGTTATAAGATCAAGATAAGACTGAGGAATGCCTGAGACTGAAGGAGACTAAAGAGACATGACAATGAAATGAAACAGGTGATTCTGACCCAGATCTTTTTGCTACAATTGGCAAAATTTGCATAGGGCCTCTGAATTACAGTTGTAATGTACTGATGTTAATTTCCTGATCTGCATCATTGCAGTGTGACTATGTAAGAGAAAGTCCTTGTTTTTAGGACCTATCAAAGTACTTGAGCTTGATGGGGCATTAGGCAGGCAACATACTCTCATATGGTTTCAACAGCATCTATGGACATTGTCAAATATGTCTGAGGATTGGGATCCAGGGGGAAAAACGGTCTCGAGCTGAGAACCATTAGATTAACCCAACTGGAATACCTGGGCTCCATTTAAATGTCTTCAGACTTCTGCTGTAAAACTACCAGGACACTATCGACTTTGCAGGAAGTTATATAATAAGAAATATAAAGACAGATAGAGCAGAAACTTCTCTTAATTACCCAACATGTTAACTGCTTCTCCTTAATATATATAATATCAGTTTTGGGGGAATGTATTGTCCAACTTCTTCATTCTACATAAGAAAAAGAATCAGTCTCTTTTCCTACTCTTTGATAGCATCTATGAGACCAAAATAGGCTCACAGCAGAGCACTGGGCTCAGTCAAATTTCCTCCAGGACATTACAAAGGCCTCCTTCTGGTGTATTGGCATAGGATAGCCTACTAGTTTTAGCTTTCAGTTCACTTCAGTTCAGTCGCTCAGTCATATCCAACTCTTTGTGACCCCATGGGCTGCAGCATGCCAGGCTTCCCTGTTCTTCACCAACTCCCGGAGTTTACTCACTCAAGTCCATTGAGTCGGTGATGCCATCCAACCATCTCATTCTCTGTCGTCCCCTTCTCCTCCTGCCTTCAGTCTTTCCCAGCATCAGGGTCTTTTCCAATGAGTCAGTTCTTCTCATCAGGTGGCCAAAGTATTGGAGTTTCAGCTTCAGCATCAGTCCTTCCAATGCATATTCAGGACTGATTTTTGTCTGAGCCACCAGAGATATTTACTCAGTAACATATCTGTTTGCTCAACATTACACTGTTACATACAGTGAAGATGTCTGAGTCAGAGTTTTCATATTTTAGTGAGTAAACCATACCTGAAAGGCTAAGCTAGATCACAAAAACCCCAATGCTGACAGCAAGTATCCAAGAATGTAAAGCAAAATAAATAAATAAAAATCTGGACATAATTTGGTTAAGAGAAAGAGATTATAAAAGAGTAAAGTCCTGGGATAAAAGCTTAAGTGTCATAAGAATAGACTCTCTGTCATGGACTGGATGTCTTTGTCACCCCAAAATTCATCCATTGAAGTCCTAACCTCCAATGTGATTGTATTTGGAGATAGGACCTTTGGGAGGGGCTTCCCTAGTGGCTCATTGGTAAAGAATCTTCCTGCAATGCAGGAGACACGGGTTTGATCCCTGAACCGGGAAGAACCCCTGGAGAAGGGAATGGCTACCCACTCCAGTATTCTTGCCTGGAGAATTCCATGGAAAGAAGAGCCTGGCAGGCCACAGTCCATGGGGTCTCAAAGAGTTAGACTGAGTGACTAACACTTTCACTTCACCTTTGGGAGATAATTAGGTTTAAATGAGGTCGTTAGGGTGGAGCACCATGATGGGATTCAATTCAGTTCAGTCCCTCAGTAGTCCAGCTCTTTTCGACCCCGTAGACTGCAGCACGCCAGGCCTCCCTGTCCATCACCAACTTCTGGAGTTTACTCAAATTCATGTCCATTGAGTCGGTGATGCCAGCCAGCCATCTCATCCTCTGTTGTCCCCTTCTCCTCATGCCTTCAATCTTTCCTAGCATCAGGCTTTTTTCAAATGAGTCTGTCTGCTCTTCGCATCAGGTGGCCAGAGTATTGGAGTTTCACCTTCAGCATCCCGACATGATGAGATTAGCGCCCTCCTAAGAAAGCCTTTGACTGTATGGATCACAATAAACTGTGGGAAATTCTGAAAGAGATGGGAATACCAGATCACCTGACCTGCCTCTTGAGAAATCTGTATGCAGGTCAAGAAGCAAAAGTTAGAACTGAACATGGAACAACAGACTGGTTCCAAACAGGAAAAGGAGTACATCAAGGCTGTATATTGTCACCCTGATTATTTAACTTATATGCAGAGTACATCATGAGAAATGTTGGACTGAAGAAGCACAAGCTGGAATCAAGATTGCTGGGAGAAATATCAATAACCTCAGATATGCAAATAACACCACCCTTATGGCACAAAGTGAAGAGGAACTAAAAAGCCTCTTGATGAAAGAGGAGAGTGAAAAATTGGCTTAAAGCTCAACATTCAGAAAACTAAGATCAGGGCTTCTGGTCCCATCACTTCATGGGAAATAGATGGGGAAACAGTGGAAACAGTGTCAGACTTTATTTTTCTGGGCTCCAAAATCACTGCAGATGGTGACTGCAGCCATGAAATTAAAAGACGTTTACTCCTTGGAAGGAAAGTTATGACCAACCTAGATAGTATATTAAAAAGCAGAGACATTACTCTGCCAACAAAGGTCTGTCTAGTCAAGGCTATGGTTTTTCCAGTAGTCATGTATGGATGTGAGAGTTGGACTGTGAAGAAAGCTGAGTGCCGAAGAATTGATGCTTTTAAACTGTGGTCTGTGGTGTTGGAGAAGACTCTTGAGAGTCCCTTGGACTGCAAGGAGGTCCAACCAGTCCATTCTAAAGGAGATCAGTCCTGGGTGTCCATTGGAAGGACTGATGCTAAAACTGAGACTCCAGTACTTTGGCCACCTCCTGTGAAGAGCTGACTCATTGGAAAAGACTCTGATGCTGGGAGGGATTGGGGGCAGGAGGAGAAGGGGACAACAAAGGATGAGATGGCTGGATGGCATCACCGACTTGATGGACCTGGGTTTGAGTGAACTCTGGGAGTTGGTGATGGACAGGGAGGCCTGGTGTGCTGCGATTCATGGGGTCACAAAGAGTCAAACACGGCTGAGCGACTGAACTGAGCAGAACTGAACTGGAGACGAGGAAGCTCTATCTCTCTTATCTCTATATCTGTCTATCTGAGTGTCTGTCTCTTTCTCTCCCAGGAAAGAACATTTGATCACACAGCCAGGATGCAGGAAAGACCATATGAGCACACAGCAAGAATGAAGCTGTCTGCATGCCAGGACATGGGTCTTCACCAAGAACCAAATGTACTGGTACTTTGATCTTGGACATCCTGGTCTCCACAGCTGTGAGAAATAAATGTTTAAATTACCCAGTCTATGGTATTCTGTTATAGCTGCCGGAGCTGGCAAAGACACTCTCCTTCCAGTCTCTAAACTTTGTGTACCTTCTGTCCTTATCACTGTGAGTCTGCAGCGCTGTGTACATCTCCTGCGCTCTTACAGAATGAGAAAGGCCATATGGCTACCTTTATTCTTATAACAACATTACTGGCTTTTATGTCAAGTGACCTTTTCTTGGATCACAATGTGGAATGCATATGGTACAAGCAGCTTATAACCCCCTGTTAACAAAGCTAATGAAGTGAACATTGGTCTCTTAATTTTATTTGACTTTTCATTTTCTCAACATCAAGGAAAAGAAAATTAGATCAAAATTAATGTTTAGGCTCAAGAGACACTGGACTTCATGCCTACTCTCTTTATTACTCCAAATGTAATTAAGCATGTTGACTTCAGTAAATGTACCTTCTGCTATGCATGCATCGATTTCAACGGTAATGAGTTTGCATTTATTATAATTTATTTTAGCCAGATAATTAATACCCCTCTTGTTTATTTCTTTGATCATGAAAAAGAATGAGTGTTTGCTTATTTGTTTGCACATGATGATGAGCCAATGATCTTTTATATGCTGTTAAATTGCAGTTAAAAAATAAGGTGCAGGCTAAATGGGAGCTTCAAATCTTTCATCATTGATCTACAGCTCAGGTCCTAGAACACAGAAACCATTCCTTACAAAGACCCTGGTACAGCCATTTTTATTCTAACCAAGGTAATGGGATTTTTCAAACACTAAGTCACTAGGCAGGCATCTTGAGAATCATCAATTATATTTTTAAATGCCTAAGATTCTCCTTAAATTATGATTTTAAGTTTCTTCATATATATATATATATATTTTTGCTGTTTGGGAATTTCCATTTTAGCAAACGTGTCATTTATTACATAGCTCTCATGTCTTCCTGCCCTTGTATATTTGCACAATGTTGTCACTTTGGGTATCTATGATCCTTTCACTTTTCCCTGCTTTACAGATAAACACCTGCCTCCCTAACTGGATTACTTCCCTGCTAGAGCTTCACCAGATAAGATGCAAAAGAAAGAAAATCCAAGGGGCAAGTATGACCTTTCTATGATTTACCAAGAATGTTTTCCCTTTCTTTCTTGGTGCATTAGTCAACATTCTCCAGAGAAAATTTATAAATACATATAAACATATAAATACACATGTGAAGCTGTATAACTCAGACTGGGACTTGAATCCATGGTCTATTAACTGAGATTACACACCTGGTCTCAGGACTTACAGAAGCTCAGGTTCTTGATGTCTCATCACAGAAAGAATTCAGTAAGAGACAAAGTGATAGGTTAGAAATGGATTTATATAGAGAGAAAAACATTCCACAGAGTATGGGTCATCTCTGAGAGTGGCAACAAGGTATGGGGTGTCAGTTTGTATAAGGGTGGATAATTTCATATTGCCTAATGAGTGGTAGGAACAGTCCAGCTATTTTGGTTGGGGAAGGGGATTCCTGGGGATTTATGATTAGCCTCAGAACTGTCATGAGTGTGGGTATGTCACTTAGCTTGTTGATGTGTTACCATGAACTATACTGATGCTCCGGAGAAGGCAGTGGCACCCCACTCCAGTACTCTTGCCTGGAAAATCCTATGGACGGAGGAGCCTGGTAGGCTGCAGTCCATGGGGTCGCTAAGAGTTGGACATGACTGAGCGACTTCACTTTCACTTTTCACTTTCATGCATTGGAGAAGGAAATGGCAACCCACTCCAGTGTTCTTGCCTGGAGAATCCCAGGGACGGGGGAGCCTGGTGGGCTGCCGTCTATGGGGTTGCACAGAGTTGGACACGACTGAAGCGACTTAGCAGCAGCAGCAACATACTGATGCTCAAGGTCTGGTGGGAGTCAATTCATCTACCATCTTGTACCTCTTTGGTTCTGTTAGGGGAAGCACACTGACTTAAACCTAGGGGCCAAGCTCCCTAGTAACCATTTGCATGAGTGTTTTATGACAGGAGGTCCTGGTAAGGAACATGGAACTAATAAGCCACCACCAACTGGAAGAGTTCGGGAACGGTCAAAAGGAGACACCACATGTCCTACCATCTCCCAGAATCCTTCTTGTGCCAATTGGCAGAGCTGTTCTCCTGGGTTCCCTTACCCTCCTGCTCTCCACCCGGGTGCCCTTTCCCAATGAAATCTCTTGCTTGGTCAGCACTTGTGTCTCCTTGGACAATTCATTTCCAAGTGTTAGACAAGAGCCCAGTTTTGGGCCCTGGAAGGGGTCCCTATTCCTGCAACAGTTCTAATCAGTTTATGTCATGGCTATGTTATTCTTTTAAAGGTTGTGCCCTGCCTGCTACCTTCCTATTTCACAACATATTTATATATGTGATAGATCCATGATATTACTCAGCGATAAACCTATTTGCCAGCATTGTGCTAGGTGCTACAATTTGCTCAGTGCTGACAGTTTCTGAATGTCTACATTTCTGTGACTTATGACAACAACTGCTTGTTCTAAATCAACACCGTCCAATAGAAATTTCTGCAATGAGAAAAATGTTCTATAATTACCCAGTCCCGTATATGAAATGAATTATTTCTTGGCACATAGGTAAACAAGGAAGTCACAGCCATCACATATTCCAGCCTTTCAAATATGAATTTCTGGGTCCAGGAAAACAATACTGGAGTGATCATCCACTTCTATTAGCATCCAGGAGCTGGGGTGGGGGGAGAGAGGCAGAATGCAGGAAAGCACAAGAGGCAGCCATCCGCTACATCCACCACTCCTTACAGTGAACAAGGAATTAAGAAGGTGAACAATCAAAAAGGAGGATTAGCGATGGAGAAATAGACATAGAGAACAGACTTATGGACATGGGGAGAGGGGAGGAGAGAGTGAGATGTATGGAAAGAGTAACATGTAAACTTACATTACCATATGTAAAATAGATAGCCAACGGGAATTTGCTGTATGGCTCAGGAAACTCAAACAGGGGCTCTGTATCAACCTAGAGGGGTGGGATGGGGAGGGAAATGGGAGGGAGGTTCAGAAAGGAGGGGATATATGTATATCTATAACTGATTCATGTTGAGGTTTGATAGAAAACAACAAAATTCTGTAAAGCTATTATCTTTCAATAAAAAAATTAATTAATTTTTTAAAAAAGCAGGATTTAGCCCCAGGTACATGAGATGCACATGAAAGAAATGATTTCAGTAAACCCAGATGCTTGCATCTTTCCATATACAGAAGAAAGCTAAATTCCTTAATGTGAGATATCTGGTTTTCCTTAATTAACAATAGTCTTTTGATATTCAGATTTCCTGCCCCTTGCTGCAAACTTCTATACAGCCTGGCTACCCTCCCCACTTAGTAACAATTCTCCTGGGGACACCGCAGAAGCTGTATCCTGGGCTTGAAGTCCTCATGATTCTCATCAAATAAAATAACTCTACTTTCAGGTTGTGACCATTTTTTAAGTTGACACATAGAACAGCCACTAGTCACATGAGACTAATAAGCCCTTGAAATATGGCTAGTGCAACTGAGAAAATGATGTTTCATTTTGCTTAATATAATTAATATAAATATAAATAGCCACTTTTGGTTAGGGACTACCATAGTGATATGGAACGATATGCAGATGACACCACCCTTATGGCCGAAAGCAAAGAGGAACTAAAGATCCTCTTGATGAAAGTGAAGGAGGAGAGTGAAAAAGGTGGCTTAAAACTCAACATTCAAAAAATGAAGATCATGGCATCCAGTCCCATCACTTCATGGTAAATGGATGGGGAAACAATGGAAACAGTGAGAGAATTTATTTGGGGGGGCTCAAGAATCACTGCAGATGGTGACTGCAGCCATGAAATTCAAAGATGCTTGCTTCTTGGAAGAAAAGCTATGACCAACCTAGACAGCATATTAAGAAGCAAAGACATCACTTTGCCAACAAAGGTTCTTGTAGTCAGAGCTATGGTTTTTCCAGTAGTCATGTATGGATGTGAGAGTTGGACAATACTGGAGTGATCATCCACTTCTATTAGCATCCAGGAGCTGGGGTGGGGGGAGAGAGGCAGAATGCAGGAAAGCACAAGAGGCAGCCATCCGCTACATCTACCACTCCTTACAGTGAACAAGGAATTAAGAAGGTGAACAATCAAAAAGGAGGATTTGTGATGGAGAAATAGACATAGAGAATAGACTTATGGACATGGGGAGAGGGGAGGAGAGGGTGAGATGAGTACTTGCCATTAATAAGGCTGAGTACTTGCCATTAATAAGGCTGAGAGCTAAAGGATTAATGCTTTTGAACTGTGGTGTTGGAAAAGACTCTTGAGAGTCCTTTGGACTGCAAGGAGATCCAACTAGTCAATCCTAAAGGAAATCAATCCTGAATATTCATTGGAAGGACTAAAGCTGAAGCTGAAGCTCCAAAACTTTGGCCACCTAATGAGAAGAGTTGACTCACTGGCAAAGACCCTGATGCACGGAAAGATTGAAGGTGGGAGGAGAAGGGGACGACAGAGAACAAAATGGTTGGATGGCATCACCGACCCAAGGGACATGAGTTTGAGCAAGCTCTGGGAGATGGTGAAGGACAGGGAAACCTGGAGTGCTTGTAGTCCATGGGTCGCAGAGTCAGACTGAAGGAGGAAACAGACAGAACAGGCTCCATCTTGAGAGCAGGACTCCATCTTGGGCCTGACTGTGGACTTTGAGCTATGTGCCCAGTATCTATGGAAACGACATACCAACTGGAAAACCAGGCCCCCGGAAGGAAGGGCCCCAGTGCTCGTACCTAGACTCTCCATTGTCTAAAAGAATACCCTAATTATCTGTGTAACTGAATAGAATCATACATTCTATTATGCTTATTGGGGTATGACCACAGGCCTATTGATAATTATCCAGTGTTAACTACCTAGGCCTAAGGCCCCACTCCAGTACTCTTCCTGGAAAATCCCATGGATGCAGGAGCCTGGTAGGCTGCAGTCCATGGGGTTGCTAGGAGTCAGACACGACTGAGCGACTTCCCTTTCACTTTTCACTTTCAGGCATTGGAGAAGGAAATGGCAACCCACTCCAGTGTTCTTGCCTGGAGAATCCCAGGGACAGAGAAGCCTTGTGGGCTGCCGTCTCTGGGGTCACACAGAGTCGGACATGACTGAAGCGACTTAGCAGCAGCAGCAAGCATATGAATCACAGGTTAACTTTGATGGTATCTCTCTTTTCCTTTGTTCAGACTGCTGCTGCGGCTGCTGCTAAGTCACTTTAGTCGTGTCCGTCTTTGTGCGACCCCATAGACGGCAGCCCACCAGGTTCCGCTGTCCCTGGGATTCTCCAGGCAAGAATACTGGAGTGGGTTGCCATTTCCTTCTCCAACTTTGTTCAGACTAGTTTCAGGGAATTTGGGGAGGTGGGTTTGGACACGTACACTTAGGGTATATAAGGTTTTCACAAAAACTGGTCGGGGTCCTTGGCTAAGAAGAGACTCTGCCTTGGGCCCGCTGGTGTAATAAACTGCACTCCACTATCTGCATTGTCCTTCTGAGTGAGTTTGTTTCCCGGAACACATGGCTACAACAAGACATGGCTGAGCAGCTGAACAACAACAACAACCATAGTGACAATTATATTATCAATCATATCATTATTCTAGATGATACAATATGATTTTATCAAGGGGGTTAGATTCTCAAATATCTGATATTCAGATGTGTAAACATTTCCTTCTGACCTAAATGCAAATGATGAATATCTTGATGATTTATATCTTGAGCTTAGGTGTGTGCTTCTGAGTACTGACTTTAAAGGACCACCAAAATGTTAATTAAAGATACTTACTTTCTTTCCTGCTTCACCTCTGTTGCTCTTAAATTGTTTGAATGGGCTAACTTGCTTTAAGTCAAAGATATTTGGTTGTAAATGCAAAAATGCACTTTCCTAAGCTTCAATGGATGAGACTAATATTTTCATCTTAATTGTAGTATGTTAAAAGGAACACCTATATAATGAGCCTTCTACAGGTGTGAAGGGGGTACTTAGAAAGAGAACCGATTGCTACCATTGTGCTAGGACACCTTTCATGGATCTTCACTATTCTTTCACAAGCTCAGGGATCTCCCTGCCATATTACAGATATGCCATCTTCCACACCCACTGCCTTCCATCAGAGAGGAGGGATGAGCTGCAACACGGCGCATAATCGTAGCATTATGATTTGCAAGTCAACAGGGAACACAAAGATCACAGGAAATTGGGTGATTACTGTGCCATAAAGTTACAATTCAGTAATCCATGGCAGCTAAGGTCAGTGAGTGCATTTGGAGAGTGAATTTCTAGAACATTTTTAAATATTCTGAATGCCACAGAAGCTATTTTTCATTCTAATGGCAGTGCATAAATGCTAAATTAAGTCAACATTGCTTCCTATCAAACACACTAATCATTTCTTGATTTGATTTCTCTCCTCTGGAATAAAACCTTTTCACACATAAGGTCTAAATCTCGAGTTTTTCTACAAAAATGCAGATAATTCTTGAAATGCTGATGAAAGCCTTAACAAATTTTCAATAGAAAAGAAACACACTGGCTGCAATGCACAAAGGTCAAAGAACAATTCTGCTGCCAACAGACCTTTAATTCAAATATTCTCATTTTAGTAACTCAAAGTAGACAATGGCAATTGTATTCTTTTCCCACTGCATGGAGAATATCAATGATCCTCACCACTGCTATAAAGTATTGTCATTATCAGCTAGAAATTTAGCCTCTCACATCCTAGTTTCAGGAAATACCAACTTCGTCCCAGGAATAAAATTCTCTTTTATATCATTTTGCATTTTTCCATAGAATTCATTGTACTATGTTTTCAAAAGTTTAAACAACTTTTCTTCTGAAAATTTTCCAAGTGATGCCAATAGTCCTCTGTCTATTTAAATCATTCTCTAAATACACTTTTATAATTTTTCACTGCAGACGTATCAAAATATAAAAGTTCTGCTATTTGTCCAAGCCAAAGTCAACTGTCAGATGTAGAGACTGAAATGCCCATATTAGTTGCATTCTGATGCATCACAAAAACAATAAGATACACATATAGAATAAAATATTTCTTTTCCTCCATCAAAAAACTGACCTTTTGCCTGAAAATCAGAAGTATGACTACGACTAAAGTTTTTGTAGGAGCACAATATATGCTAAGGAGTTATGATTTAAGTTATGGAGCCAACATGTGTGTCAGTTCAGTTCTGTTCAGTCGCTCAGTTGTGTCCGACTCTTTGCGACCCCGTGAATCGCAGCACGCCAGGCCTCCCTGTCCATCACCAACTCCCAGAGTTCACCCAGACTCACGGCCATCGAGTCAGTGATGTCCTCCAGCCATCTCATCCTCTGGCGTCCCCTTCTCCTCCTGCCCCCAATCCCTCCCAGCATCAGAGTCTTTTCCAATGAGTCAACTCTTTGCATGAGGTGGCCAAAGTACTGGAGTTTCAGCTTTAGCATCATTCCTTCCAAAGAAATCCCAGGACTGATCTTCAGAATGGACTGGTTGGATCTAGTTGCAGTCCAAGGGACTCTCAAGAGTCTTCTCTAACACCACAGTTCAAAAGCATCAATTCTTTGGCGCTCAGCCTTCTTCACAGTCCAACTCTCACATCCATACATGACCACTGGAAAAACCATAGCCTTGACTAGACGGACCTTTTTGGCAAGTAATGTCTCTGCTTTTCAATATGCTGTCTAGGTTGGTCATAACTTTCCTTCCAAGGAGTAAGCATCTTTTAATTTCATGGCTGCAGTCACCATCTGCAGTGATTTTGGAGCCCAGAAAAATAAAGTCTGACACTGTTTCCTCTGTTTCCTCATCTATTTCCCATGAAGTCATGGGACCAGATGCCATGATCGTTTTCTGAATGTTGAGCTTTAAGCCAACTTTTTCACTCTCCTCTTTCACTCTCATCAAGAGGCTTTTGAGTTCCTCTTCACTTTCTGCCATAAGGGTGGTGTCATCTGCATATCTGAGGTTATTGATATGTCTCCCAGCAATCTTGATTCCAGCTTGTGCTTCCTCCAGTCCAGTGTTTCTCATGATGTACTCTGCATATAAGTTAAATTAGCAGGGTGACAATATACAGCCTTGACATACTCCTTTTCCTATTTGGAACCAGTCTGTTGTTCCATGTCCAGTTCTATCTGTTTCTTCCTGACCTGCATACAGGTTTCTCAAGAGGCAGGTCAGGTGGTCTGGTATTCCCATCTCTTTCAGAATTTTCCACAGTTTATTGTGATCCACACAGTCAAAGGCTTTGGCATAGTCAATAAAGCAGAAATAGATGTTTTTCTGGAACTCTCTTGCTTTTTCCATGATCCAGCGGATGTTGGCAATTTGATCTCTGGTTCCTCTGCCTTTTCTAAAACCAGCATGAACACCTGGAAGCTCACAGTTCACGTATTGCTGAAGCCTGGCTTGGAGAATTTTGAGCATTTCTTTACTAGTGTGTGAGATGAGTACAACTGTGCGGTAGTTTGAGCATTCTTTGGCATTGCCTTTCTTTGGGATTGGAATGAAAACTGACCTTTTCCAGTCCTGTGGCCACTGCTGAGTTTTCCAAATTGGCTGGCATATTGAGTGCAGCACTTTCACAGCATCATCTTTCAGGATTTGAAATAGCTCAACTGGAATTCCATCACCTCCACTAGCTTTGTTCGTAGTGATGCGTTCTAAGGCCCACTTGACTTCACATTCTAGGATGTCTGGCTCTAGGTGAGTGATCATACCATCAGGATTATCTTGGTCATGAAGATCTTTTTTGTACAGTTCTTCTGTGTATTCTTGCCACCTCTTCTTAATATCTTCTGCTTCTGTTAGGTCCATACCATTTCTGTCCTTTATTGTGCACATCTTTGCATGAAATGTTCCTTTGGTATCTCTGATTTTCTTGAAGAGATCCCTAGTCTTTCCCATTCTGTTGTTTTCCTCTTTCTTTGCATTGATCACTGAGGAAGTCTTTCTTATCTCTTCTTGATATTCTTTGGAACTCTGCATTCAGATGCTTAGATCTTTCCTTTTCTTATGCAATATTGATAGGAACTGTCTTTTCTGTAGAGTTTACATCTTCATTATGGTGGTAGCTGTAGCCCATTCTTGAAAACCATCCTTTATTACTGTCCATTTTATACCTATTTCTCATTAGTTTCAGTATTAGGTTTGGGTCTGGGCCAAAGTTTCTCGATCTCTATGCTAGTCACTTTCTGGACTGGTTGTTCTTCATTCTAAAGGGCTTTCCTGGTACACTGCAGGGTATTTAGCACCATCCTTTCTTCTCCCTGATAGATATATTAATAACCAGCACTCTCCATCCTCAGGTAGACATCTAAAATGGTCCAGATTATTTTTACCAAGTGTCCCCTGGGGAGAAAGACCTCTCAGGTTGAGAATTCTGGTCTAGGCTTACTAGACAAACACCAGCCACTTATACCTCCCCAAGCAAACCTGGGTGGGACACCTCTTAGCAGAGAACCTAGCTTGAGTCAGCTGAGATCTCTGTTGTATACTTAAATGGATATACATTACAATAGGAAATTCAGAGAATAGGAACTTGAAGCATCATTTTAGGAAGAAGATCTATAATATTTAGGAAATGTTTTATCATTCTTCAAGCTCTTTTGGCCCACACAGTATTTTACACATTTCTGAGTGTCTTCAGTTTCATTCCAAATGCAAAAGCCTCTCTAGGGGGTCCTGCCATTTCCTTTCAAAAGGAGTTTTGGGCAATCATATTCTTTTTAATGACTTGAGCAAAATATCCTATCAATGTGGTCTGAAAAATCCTTTTATTATCCACATGAGAACAAAAATCTTCATTAATTGACTTTGACTTTCATTTGCTGTAAGTAATTTAGATGATCATGTCCATTCTTCACAAGTTTGAATCATTTTATGAGTCAAGTTTTTCAAAAGAATTTTTTGTGGTCTGAATGCACATTTTACCTGATCTGGATGGGATGCTGAAGGAAGCATGCTCAGTCGCTTCAGTCATGTCCAACTGTTTGGTGACCCTATGGACTGTAGCCCCGCCAGGCTCCTCTGTCCATGGGATTCTCCAGGTGAGACTACTGGAATGTGTTGCCATTTCCTACTCCAGAGGATCTTCCCAGCCAAGGGGTGAAATTCAAGTCTCGTTTCCTGTATTGCAAGTGGATTCTTTACCCACTGAGCCACCTGGGAAGTCATTGAAGGAAACCAATAATTAATTAATTGTCAATGTTTATGCATCTTGAAATTCTTGCTTATGACATCTGGAGATTATCACAGAATACAAACATCACCAAGGCAGACTTCCCTGGAAGTCCAATGGTTAAGACTCTACACTTCCACCACAAGGGGCAGAGGTTCTGTTCCTGGCTGAGGAACCAAGATCCCAAATGCCATATGGTGTAGTCAAGAAAATTTAAACAAATAAAATGCTACAGAGAGCTTGTTTAAAAAAATCAAATCACAAAGACTTTCGGAAAACTTGTCTCAAAAGTGCCTCAAAAGTACTGCAGTAACTACTGCAACCTCCCGAATAAAACAAGAAAAGCCATAAAACAGCTTCCTCCTGCCTTTCTGCCTTCTCTTCCTCCCTTCTCTAATGGCCACCGGGGCAGATGGGAGAGAGTCGGTGGTCAGCATTTGCCCACAGCATCTTCCCTACAGACCAATAATTAATTGCATTCCATGCTGAGAAAGCTTTCAGATGACTGCCCCTTTCTACTAGAGGTTATGACATTTAGAAGTTCACCCATGTTGGGAGAAATGCAATAAACCTAATCAAAAGCTAGATACACATCAAAACACTGAAATTTAAGCATCATTCTTGTTACTTTCTTTCAAGTACATAAATGGAAAATCCAAATTGGCATTTTTCTGGTGGTGTTTGTGCTTTGTTAGAGATTCCTTTGAAATTCCTTTGCTCTAACTGGAGTCTATTAACAGCCACTATTTCACAGTCCGTAGCCATAAAGCAATTGGTAGTTAGAAAAATAATTTCATTTAAAAAATAAACACCCTGTAATCCCCCATTGCAATTTGTAAAGCAACAGACAAATATTTAATCTTGATTATTTTAAATCAGCAATTGGCCTTCTCTTCTAAGCTGATTTCTTTCTCCTTTTTCCATTCAAATCATATTTGTCTAAATTTTAGCCTTTTATTAAAACTATTCAATATCTTATTTTGAATTACTTTATGGTACCTTGGAAAATGTTTTGTTTCATCCTTCCTCAGTATAAAGTGTGATGGGACAATCAGCTTTCTTTTTTTTTTTTTAAGTTAGTAGTTGACTTGGAGAAATGAACAGAATTTTTATAACATGATATGAGTCTTCTATCTGGATAATTCAGACAGCTTTTAAAACATGCATATAGGTTCAGTGTTTGCACTGATAAGTCTCCTTTCTAACGCTACTTATTCTCCTTTCAACTCTGCGTGTTCCTGCTGTTGACTATTTTATAACACTAAAGTAAATAAAAGTAAGTAAATATAAACTTCTATGATCAAATGTACAGAAAATTCTCCCTATAATAAAATGTGCTTGGGAATTGGTTCATATTCTATTAAAAAGAAAAATCCAAATTCTATAAATAAATTTTAGGTTCTCTTGCTTTTATTTAAACTTAACATTATTTCTCGCTAATTTTGAACTTGTGGCAAATGTTAAGTTTATTTATTTATGGCTATGCTGGATCTCTGTTGCTGTGAAGGCTTTTCTCTAGCTGTAGTGAACAGGAGTCTACTCTTTGTTGCATCGTGCAGACTTCTCATTGCGGTGGCTTCTCTTACTGCAGCTGCCAGTCTCTGGGCATAGGCTCAATAGTTGTGGCATACAAGCTTAGTTGCTCCGTGGCATGTGGGATCTTTCCACACCAGGGATCGAATGCTCCTGCCTGGGCAGGCCGATTCTTTACCACTAAGCCACCAGGGAAGCCCATGGCAAATGTTAATATGTGGCAATTTCTAGAAGTTCACATTAATCAAAATTATACAGAGAGATGTGTTGTCAAAAGAAATTGAGTGTTGGACCTATGAAAAAAATTTCCAAAAGTTGCACTGGCTACAGATCTAGAAAGCAATTCCCAACCTTTTTGGCATCAGGGACCAATTTTGTGGAAGACAATTTTTCCACACACTGGGGGTTGAGAGGGTGGTTTGGGGATGACTCAAGAGCATTACATTTATTGTGCACTTTATTTCTATTATTTTTACATCAGCTCCATCTCAGATCATCAGGCATTAGACACTTGAAGTTGAGGACCCCTGCCTTAGAACATGGGCAGCTGGATGGTACAGGCACAGCAGATTTTGATAACAGTGTAATAGACTCTAGCAGGAAAGCTAAAAGCCAGTCTTAAAAGCCTAGCAGGATTCAAGGACAAAGCATGGTCAGCAGTCAATCACAGTATACCTTAAGAATGAGAATGAGGATTAAAATAGAGCATCAGGATGTAAGTACACAAAAAAGATTCTGGAAGACCAAGTATCAGAAGGGAAAGCAACAATCCAGACATGATACTTGGGGAAGATCACCAATATTCATGTCAACAGACCTGGATTCAAATAGGTACCTCTGTTTAAAAGCTATAAGACCTCCGGCTGGACCTCAGTTTCCTCACCAGCATGCTAAAGAAATCAACATCACAGGACAAAGCAAGTAGAAGATCAGAATCGAGGTCACTAGCTTTGTGACTCAGACCCTGTCATTTTACATGGTTCCTGTGATGCAGAGGCCAACTAGCATCATTCACAATGTCTCACAGGCATGAAAAAGACATTGAGAACACTGGCACAAAGGCAGGAGGGCCTGGCTGATGGAATATCAATCCCCCAAAAGGAATGAACTCTGCCACTAAATAGCTTAAACCATTTGAGACCCTTTTTTTCTACCCTCTTAGGCTTTTACAAAGCCATGGACCCTTTAAGACTTCAATCATACTCCAGCAAAACAATGAACTTGTTAGAGGTTCTCATAGTATGAAGCCAGTGTCCACTGGCCCAGGACTTCTGCAGAGAGTAACTTCCCTGGAGTCATCTGTTAAGAATTACACTGGCTCTCTGCTCAGAGCACACAAACCACAGCACACCAAAAAAAAAAAAAACTTTATTTCTAAAAACCCAGTCATCACAGAGTACAATCTAGTATCATATAAACTTAATTTACCATAGGCCAAGCTCACAGTGTCCCACTAGAAAGATCTTTTCTGAAGTATTCCCACACTGACCTTGCAAACATATTTTATTATTAGCACTAAGGAGAAGGTACTGAAACATGTACATTAATTACATCATGTGTCCAAGGCCACATCAATCATAAACAGCAGAGACAGTCTTCCCACCCTGTTATGATTAGTTTATTCCCCCAAAAAAAAAAAAAAGGAGAGAGAAGAAGGAATAGAGGAGGGATTGCAGGAAGGAGATGGAATTTCTGTTGTACTTGTTCAATTCTCAAAGGTGCCACTACATTTTCCCAAGATGAGAGCTGCTACTAGCTGTGCCTTCTGCTAGAATAAACCCTTTCCTTGGATTCTGGGTCTGTCATCTTACATTGGCTAATCAGGGCATGAGAGAAATCTGCTTTCCTTATATCTAAGCTGTCTTATAGTGTCCACAGCTCTCCAAATGATGTTTCTTGGCACAGCAAAACAATTTAGGAGTCTCCTGATTCCAACCAGTGATCATTCTGGCAGTGGAGGTCCTTCCTCAGCACCAAGCTGCCAAAATAATTGGTCCATGTCTTGAATCATCCTCCCTGGCTATAACAAGCTCTAGGCATTCCAAAATTAAAGTGGAAGGACTTTTAGAGCATACGTGCTCTTGAGAAATAAGTCACTAATTTAATTTGATTGGATTTAAGCTTCATGACCACTAGAATGTATACTTTTGCAGATGAAGACCTATAAAAAAAAAAATCTATGCATCTAAATGCGTTTTATAGATCTTTACCTGGAAAAAACATACATTTTAGTGGTCATGAAGCTTAAACCCAATCAAATTAGTGACATTTTTCATGGGAATGAGAAATTCCCATCTCCAGAATGGGGTGGTATGACTCCTTATATATTACACCTTACTATACAAAGATTATCAGATACCCCCAATATTCTGTAATTTATTTGCAATAATCCCAGGACGTTCAAAAGTTAACATGGATTGCATGTCACACAAATTCTCTCCCTTGCCCATCACATGAGAAGAGAAGCAATATTTCAGGTTCATTGCTAGGCACATGTTTCCATTCAAGGGCCAATGCCGTTTGATCACCCTATGATGGGCACACTGGAACAGTCAGGACTCAAAGTCCTTATTCCTTCAGAGTACAGGACAACACATTACAGCCTAAGGTGGGTTAGGAACAGGGCATGAATTCTCTTCACATTTTCTTTGTACATCAGTTCCACCTGTACCAATAGTAGTACATACCATGATTTTCAACTCTCTACAGAGTCTAGCAGACCCAGGCAGCCCCTTAGAACCCACGCAGCTCTAAGAAACCAGACTCATGTGAATCAGTAAAGCACAACTTATTTCTTGGTTTACATCTTGACTTTTCCCAAGACCTTTTATTGGAAGACCAAGATTCTGTGCCTTGACTCTGTGGTTAAGCTGGGTTAACCAAAAGCTACCAATCTGTGTCAGGCAGTGCCCTCTGGAAAACCTGCATCATGACATGATTATAAGCGCAAGAAATATATTTATGGAAAAACCTGTGGAGGATAAAGGTGGTGAGATCAGGAGGAATCAGGGAAGATAATCAGATGTCAATGGAGGCAGGGGGTTGAGGGGGTGGGTTCACACCTGATAAAGGAAAGAGAGAAGGAAGGATTAGGTGGGAAGACCTTCTGGCTGCTGCACAGCTGTAAGAGGGCCTCAACCGGGCTAATGAGGAATCTCCAAGCCAGAGCTGACTGATGGAGGACTCTGCTATTGCAGGAATCTCTTGTTCTAGAACCTCCACTTTGCTTAATCATTAGCTGGGAGCAGCCTCAGGGAAACGTGACCTGGCATGAATGTGCAGACCCAAAGATGTGGCAGGCAGGACAATCCAGCGAGGCCCCATGAAGCAGATGCATTACAAGGATGATCCACCTCAGGTCCTCAGTAGCGGTCACACCTTCCTGAAACGTCTGATTACATAGTCTAAATATTTGAGAAGTGAAAAATAGGAAATGACTGCTAAAGGTGGATTTCCATATAACCTTAACATCTTCAAGGCTGTATGTTTCCTCATGCAGTAGGGCTATTTTTGTAACATGAACCAAAGTTTCTCACCACTCCCCATTCAAGTGATTCCAATGCTTTGGCGGAGAGCCAACACAGCTGAATACAAAGAAACAGAGGCAGCAAAAGAGACACTGACCTATAGAACAGTCTTTTGGACTCTGTGGGAGAAGGAGAGGGTGGGGTGATTTGGGAGAATGGCATTGAAACATGTATAATATCATATATGAAACAAGTCACCAGTCCAGGTTCGACGCACAATACTGGATGCTTGGGGCTGGTGCAATGGGACGACCCAGAGGGATGGTATGGGGAGGGAGGAGGGAGGAGGGTTCAGGATGGGGAACACATGTATACCTGCTTCAGATTCATTTTGATATATGGCAAAACCAATACAATATTGTAAAGTTAAATAAAATAAAATTAAAAAAAAATTAAAAAAAGAAATCGTCAGGTACAGAGTCAGAAAAACACTAATAAAGGGAATTTAAAAAAAAAGAAAAGAAACAGAAGGAAAGTCTTGGATTCAGAACACTTGAATTTACAGCAAGGAAAAGGCTGTTTCAAAGAGGAGGTCTACGGGGATAAAATAAAAGATGTTTTTGTATGTCTTTTAGTTTTGCAAAATTAAGTCTTAAAAAAGTAAAGGTATAAAATATATTCTATAAATTAAAGACTAAAAATAAAAGGGATGAAACATGAATTTATTCTTACCTCTACTCTCAAAATAGTAGATGGGGGTTGCCTAATCGAAGATAGGAAAGAATTTAAGAAAGGAGGAGATAAAGAAACATTAAGTGTTCGTAAGTCCCTGATAAGGGTCAGGTGTCCCCAGCCTTCCCAGAATTCAAACTAGGTGGGTATTAGCCTAAAGTTGGACCTCCAAGAGCAGAGGAGTTGGGGGGTGGTGACCCTATGTTTTCTTTTCTGATGAAACCTACAGCAGAGACAAGGCTCCAGGGGAGAATCTCCATACCCACCACCACGTGAATGGTGAGTGGTCATGCACAGAGCACTTGAGAAGGAACACCATGTCTCTTATAGGAATGATACAGGAGAGTATCCTAAAGGTGCCTATGCTCTCAAGAGGCACGCACAAGGTACCTGAGTGAGCTGATGGCTTGTAGTGTATCTTAAGGTCCCAACAATGGGACCCACAGAAAAGAACGATCTCCACCATTGCTACTTAAAGTGTGGTCCACAGATGGATTGTGATCCTGTCAACAAGATTAATCAATGATCTATCTATGAATGAAGTGGAAAATTTTACTTGAATCAAATTTGAGGATTATAATCCAGGAGGAGTATCTCAGAAAACTCCAAGAACTATTCTGCCCAGTAGAAGCTAAAACACGGTTATGTAAGTTTTTGAGACAGAAGGCTATACGTTAAGTGATGTTTTATGGACAGTTGACACAATTCAGATCAAAGCACCACCGTGATCCCTTGTGAGATCAAGAAGGAATGTTATCTTTAAGGGGTTGTCTTATCAATGCTAGGAGAATGTTGCTCCTCATGGTTGAGCAGGTATTTCTGCCCACATGGATGGTTTGGTGGATGCAGAATGTTGATGCACAATGCAAAGCAGAGAGAAGGCCAAAAGGGAGGGAAAATTTTGTGTGTTTAAATTTTTCTTATCTTGCCATAAAATATGAATTTTATTTCACAGTTCACGAACTGGTTATTAAGTGTCCGTGATGAAATATCAATACATACGAAAACTGAGAGTAAGCCCTTAGAAATTTCCATAGCAATCTGATGTTACTACAACATCCAAATGTGTGATCAATGGACTTCTTTTTGAAGACGGTATAGACTAATTTGTAGTTTTAAATCATGTACTGAGATACACATTATGAAACTGTATATTGGGATTCGTTAAGAAAAAATTACGGAGAAAAATTATCCTTCAGATGCTTTTGAACTGTGGTGTTGGAGAAGACTCTTGAGAGTCCCTTGGACTGCAAGGAGATCCAACCAGTCCATTCTGAAGGAGATCAGCCCTGGGATTTCTTTGGAAGGAATGATGCTAAAGCTGAAACTCCAATACTTTGGTGAAGAGTTGACTCATTGGAAAAGACTCTGATGCTGGGAGAGGTTGGGGGCAGGAGGAGAAGGGGACGACAGAGGATGAGATGGCTGGATGGCATCACTGACTCGATGGCCAAGAGTTTGGGTAAACTCCGGGAGTTGGTGATGGACAGGGAGGCCTGGCATGCTGTGATTCATGGGGTCGCAAAGAGTCGGACACGACTGAGCGACTGAACTGAACTGATAAGCAGTTTGAGAAGCACTCAGCTATCCGTAAGGAGACTAAAACAGGTGCAGGGACCTCTCGGTGGGTACGAGAATGAACATCAGTGGCAGAAGTCCGCACGAGACATGGTACATGGGAAAGAATACACACGGGAGCAGTAGCCCGGTGCCCCACAAGCCGTAGGTACCCACGAGCATGTGATACCGGAAATGACACAGAGAACACTGAAGTGAGTGAGTTTACACCATTGACCAGATTCCGTTTTCTGACATTAGGTATAGTGAGAGTTCAGAGTAAATTCGATGATAGAAAAATTTTGAAAATGAATTTTCATTTTTGAAAAAAATACCACACTCTATTTTATGGCCAAAAAAAATATGACAGGTGCTGTGCTGTAAAAGCCTCTGAAAACATGTTCCAACCTTAACTTCCTTCATAGTCTGAATCAACAAAGACATTCCTATTTTTAAAATATGGAAAAATTGGTGTCAAATAAGAGCATCACTGTTGTGGTCTTGCTCATGTATGCATAAAAGGAAGCACACATTTTGCAACTAAAGCTAAACCGGGGAGTCCGTGGGGAAATTTTAACAATAAACATGTGTTATTTCACTTTGTATTAAAAATACAATTTGGTGGTTTTGGATTCAGGGAACAGAGACCCACTCAACTAAGTTCAAAAAAATGAGGATTTATGGAAAGGAGACCACGGACAGGCATGAACATATTGCTAACATTCCATCAGTGACCTAGCTGACGCTAAGACCTGGCCACTCCTGCAGTATCCTCTCCCACCCCTCCCTCTTCTCATGGTGTCAAAAGCAGGCATCTTTTTCCTGCTTTTATTTGTGTATCTATTCCACCTCTATCAATACTTCTTTTGAGTATTCACAGCATCTGCCCACTATAGCTACACGTCCCAATTTCCAACCTCAAACACTGACAACTAAAACTTGGTTCAAATTCCTGAATAGAGAAATAGATTGCATTTTTCCCCCTTAAAATAGACCACACACATCGCAGTACTCTGGCTGGTCTTAGACAGACTGCCCTTGGGTCGGTTACTTTCCCTAAATCTAACCAGCTTTATCCCATTAGAATGGAGGTGAGAATGATTCGAGTCACACAGTTGTCCTTCCATCAGGGTTGATAAGAAGGAGAATTTTTCTCAAGGATACACAGTGGGCTTGCCAGGGATCCTGAGTCTTGGCATATCTATTACACCTGGCAGCAAGAGCTGCCCAGAGCTCCACTACTTTCTCTTTGGCGAGAATCTCTAGACGATGCTAGTGGGAAGACTTCACCAGACAGGGTCTGGATGGTAAACATGTGCTTTTTCACAGTCTGCAGAATGTCTGAACTTGCTTTCCAAGTACTTTCACATTTTATGCTCTCTATCTCCATTTTAAAAGTGGGGGAGGGCTTCCCTGGGGCTCAGTGGTAAAGAATTCACTTGCCAATGCAAGAGACACAGGTTCGATCCCTGATCCAGGGAGATCCCACATACCACAGAGCAACTCAGCCTGGGTGCCACAACCATTGAGCCTGTGCTCTAGAGCCCGTAAACCACAACTACTGACTCATGTGCCGCAACTACTGAAGCCCACGCCCCCAACGAGAGAAACCACTGCAGTGAGAGGCTCATGCACCGCAACTAGAGAGCAGCCCCCACTCTCTGCCCACGCAGCAACAAAAACTCAGCACAGTCAAAAAAAAAAAAAAAGACATGAGATTGATTCCCATATTTTTTTTTAAGTTTTTTTAAAAAGTAAGGGATAGTTATCAGTTCAGTTCAGTCGCTCAGTCGTGTCCGACTCTTTGTGACCTCATGAATCACAGCACGCCAGGCCTCCCTGTCCATCGCCAACTTCCCAAATTCACCCAAACTCACATCCATGGAGTCGGTGATGCCATCCAGCCATCTCATCCTCTGTCATCCCCTTCTCCTCCTGCCCTCAATCTTTCCCAGCATCAGGGTCTTTTTCAAATGAGTCAGCTAGGGATAGTTAGAGCAACACATTATTTACCTTTTCTAATACTGACCACTAAATCAAAACATGTTGTGACACTGATTTGATTCATTTGGTTCCTTTATACACACAATTCTGTTTTGATCCCAAAGCACCTTACATAATGACGCTGCAAGGGCAATATAATAAAAATAGGGGAAAAAAACTCAATGCCAATTGTATCCCTTCCTTCCAATGTACTTTATAGAGTGACAGGCACAGTCTGAGAGTGAATTTCTTCACCCCAAAAATATTTCAACATTTAGAGCAACAAAGTACATACAAGGATGTTGCAACATTTCCTCCTCCATCACCTCTAAACAACTAGCTTCATGTACTGGTGATTCCATGAGTTAGCCTATCAGACTCCATTGTTTCTACTCTGGCTTTCATCAATGCAAACTTACCACCTTCTCAGCAGGGTTCAAGTAGACTCTGCTCATAAAGTGACTTCCTACTATTCTCTAATGGCTTGACAGTCAGGATTACAAGCTCCTTTCCTTTAGGATGAAAGGAGCTGTAAGATGATTGTATCCAGGACACAGTTCTCCTGGTCTACAAAAACTGTGCATTTCCAGATACATCTTTGACGGAGAGTAAATGGGGGAGAAGTTTGAAAATGAGATTTGACTATACATTACTGCCATTGATTGTGTCACAGATGTTTGTTCTTATTGTTTTCAGTATTACCTTAAACCATACAAAATAGGTCAGAAAGAGATGTCTATTTCCTTTAAAAGATCCTACAGCATATAAGGACATTCTTAGTGAGATCAGGGTCTGTCACACAGAGTAAAGGAAGTCAGAAAGAAAGATAAATATCACATATTAATACATATATGGAATCTAGAAAAATGGTACGTATGAACCTATTTCCAGGGCAGGAATAGAGATACAGACATCGATAAAATGAACATGCGGACATGGGTTGGGGGGTAGGCAGGGGGCAGGGTGTGGGGGGAAGGGAAAGGTGGGACAGACTGGGATATTAAGATTGACATATATGCTCTCCCACATGTAAAAGAGATAGCTAGTGGGAACCTGCAGTATAACACAGAGAGCTCACCTCTGGGCTCTGTGATGACTCAGAGTCGGGGGGATAGGGGTGGGGCATGGAAGGGAGGTCCAAGAGGAAGGGGATATATGTATTCAGATCGCTGATTCACTTCCTTGTATAGCAGAAACTAACACAACACTGTAAAGCAATTATATTCCAATCAAAAAATTTATATAAAAAAAGAAACAGTTTTAAGTAGTTTGAGGAATAAAATAGCCATCTGAGGCTTATAAATAGAGGTTAACAGTGACAGGCAGAATTAAAGCAAGACTGAGCTCCTTAGGGAGTAGGGACTTTTACTATTAGCATCCTAGGTGGCTAAGATAATTAAGAGCACGTGATTCCTGGAGGAACTGGACCAAGGGGAAGAGCAGAGAAAAAGGGTAAAGGTATGCCCTTCCACATGCCACACTCACCATCAGATGAATCCTATGGGCTGGAGTGAAGGCAGGAGGAGAGCTGAAGGCTGGCACAGCAGTGGTTATCTCTCCACCTGGAGGGAACCATCAGGGACATGAATAAAGGTCCCCTCCTAACACTGACATTTCCAGGCTCTTTGATCTAAAGAACCAAATAACTGATAACTTCTCTTTCCTGCTGTTAGCATCCTGAAGTGTGATCATTACCTCAATCATTGACTCTAGTTGAGAATTAGCACAAACGTTCAAAAAAGTAAACAAACGACCTTTTTAAATGATGGCAAAGATTTCACATGAGGTTCAGAGGTTCATGGGATAATGAAAACTGTAATTGTCCTAGAGATGTTTTTCAATATTCTTAAAGCAAATGTTTCCATGTTAACATGAGGCTAAAACAGAGCTCTAAACAATACCAAGAATTCAGACTAACAGTTCCTTTTTCTGTGTAAAGTGCAGAATTTTAACAACACCAGACAGAAAGAAGGTATCATGAGGAGGAAATGATTCGATTTAGAGCTTACATGTTCTCAGACAAATGGTAGTTTGGAAAAAAAATAAATTATATATGAGGGGAGGAGGGGAACCAAAAGTTCAATGATTTGAGTCAGCTCCAATTATTATTAAAAACAGAAATGGCATTTGATTTTCTAATGGCCTAAATTAAAAATTGTTCTAGCTGTCAGCATAAAATTTCTACTTAGCTTTCATGCAAAAGAAACGCTAGTGTTAGGATCTAACTCTCAATAGATTGATTAAAGGTTAATCTTGGGTTTGCTGAAATTCGCAGGATTAAGGGGTCTAATCCTAATACGTGTGTTGCATTCCAGTGCCTCAGGATCATAAATTTAATAAAATCCAGTTAAACCTTGGTGGGTAATGAAAACAAAGATTCTGGATACAAATGGAATAAATCCAAGTCAAATGGACTTAAGCCAAATAGGAGAGTTACTGGTTCATAATGAGAATGTTCAAGATGAGGAGTGATTGGGTCCCGATGACTCTCCGCAATTGGTCAATCGTTGCTTTATGTTGCATCTTTCTCAGGCTGCTTTTCCCTATGAACAGACTTGCACACGTAGTATCTTTCATTTTGTCATTGTTGTTTAGTGGCTCAGTCACGTCTGACTTTTTTGCGACCCCATGGAAAAGCAAGAGAGTTCCAGAAAAACATCTATTTCTGCTTTATTGACTATGCCAAAGCTTTATTGACTATGCCAAAGCCTTTGACTGTGTGGATCACAATAAACTGTGGAAAATCCTTCAAGAGATAGGAATACCAGACCACCTGATCTGCCTCTTGAGAAACTTGTATGCAGGTCAGGAAGCAACAGTTAGAACTGGACATGGAACAACAGACTGGTTCCAAATAGGAAAAGGAGTTCGTCAAGGCTGTATATTGTCACCCTGTTTATTTAACTTATATGCAGAGTACATCATGAGAAACGCTGGACTGGAAGAAACACAAACTGGAATCAAGATTGCTGGGAGAAATCTCAATAACCTCAGATATGCAGATGACACCACCCTCATGGCAGAAAGTGAAGAGGAACTCAAAAGCCTCTTGATGAAAGTGAAAATGGAGAGTGAAAAAGTTGGCTTAAAGCTCAACATTCAGAAAACGAAGATCATGGCATCTGGTCCCATGACTTCATGGGAAATAGATGGGGAAACAGTGGAAACAGTGTCAGACTTTATTTTGGGGGGCTCCAAAATCACTGCAGATGGTGACTTTAGCCGTGAAATTAAAAGACGCTTACTCCTTGGAAGGAAAGTTATGACCAACCTAGATAGCATATTCAAAAGCAGAGACATTACTTTGCCAACAAAGGTTCGTCTAGTCAAGGCTATGGTTTTTCCTGTGGTCATGTATGGATGCGAGAGTTGGACTGTGAAGAAGGCTGAGCGCCAAAGAACTGATGCTTTTGAACTGTGGTGTTGGAGAAGACTCTTGAGAGTCCCTTGGACTGCAAGGAGATCCAACCAGTCCATTCTGAAGATCAGTCCTGGGATTTCTTTGGAAGGAATGATGCTAAAGCTGAAACTCCAGTACTTTGGCCACCTCATGCGAAGAGTTGACTCATTGGAAAAGACTCTGATGCTGGGAGGGATTGGGGGCAGGAGGAGAAGGGGACGCCAGAGGATGAGATGGCTGGATGGCATCACTGACTCGATGGACGTGAGCCTGAGTAAACTCCGGGAGTTGGTGATGGACAGGGAGGCCTGGCCTGCTGCGATTCATGGGGTCGCAAAGAGTCGGACACAACTGAGCGACTGATCTGATCTGATCTGATGGACTGTAATCTGCCAGGCTCCTCTGTCCAAGGAATTCTCCAGGCAAGGATACTGGAATGGGTTACCATTTCTTTCTCCAAGGGATGCTCCCGACCCAGGGATTGAACCCACGTCTCCTGCATTGCAGGCAGATTATTTACCACTGAGTCACCAGGGAAGCCCATGTTTCATTTTAGCAAGGGGAAGCGAGCAATGGAGGGTGAGATTGTTGGATGTCATCACTGTCTCAATGGACATGAGTTTGTGCAAACTCTGGGAGATGATGAAGGATAGGGAAGCCTGGCGTGTTTCAGTTCATGGGTTTGCAAAGAGTCAGGCTCAACTGAGTGACTGAACAACAACAGTTTTGTATTAAGCTTAAGTTTCCTAGTTGTTTTCTGTCTTGGAGCCATCCTCTAATGCCTTTTTCTAACATCCCCAGAAGCAAAAGTCCTTCAGATCATATGATGCTAAGAAAAAAGAATTTCTTCCATTGCCCTCAAAGGTAGAATTTTATAGTTTTCCTGAGAAGAATGAAATATCTAGTAAATCTTCATTCTTACATCTTAAAGAATGGATAATGGAAATCAGAGAGAGAAGCTTTTAGTATTTTTTTAATTATTTATTTCATGCCTGTTGACACAGTGAAAAACACTTTCTTATCTCATTTATTTTTCCCACTAACTCACTTTCAGATGTATTATTCCTTGTGTAACACTTGAGGAAGCTGAGGTTAGAGAGTTTGATGAAATAGCAGGACTGAGTTTTGACTGAGCTTTGTCCTTTGAATCCAAGTCCACTTCTACTAAGCCATGGTTGCCTAAGTTATATGATGTATACCTTTAAATAATTTTTATCAGAACTTCAGCAAAGATGTTTAACAAGAACATTAATTACAAATTTGAACCTTAAAAATGTTGTCACTGATAGCTTCAATTATTCAAGTATTTGATGAGGACCACATTTATTTCAGACACTTTGTGAATAATAAAGATGAATAACTGTTCCATGTCCTAGAAAGAATACACAATGTAATAAAAGATGCATATATAATCATCTCATATTTACTGTCATTAAATTCATACTCTCATAAGAAAGTTTGCTTCACAATAGAAAGAAGAACAAAATACATAGTAAATTGCTTATTTTACTAGTTATTCTAAAGTGAAAGGAACACATATTTGTTTTGTAAAACAGATTACAAATGTCCATCTGAACATTATTAGCACTGAGCTCATGATTTATCTTACCCAGGTTTTTCATGAAATGGTAAGATTATAAAATGTACATGGGGACCTCTCTAAAGACTCTGTGCTTCCAATGCAGGGGGCACAGGCTCAAACCCTGGTTGGAAACTAAGGTTCCATACACCATGAGGTACAACCAAACAAACAAAAAAAAATGTGTATGAAGAATCTCAACTACCAAAGACGCAACAGCAGAGAATGGTTTTCTAAATATATGGAAAAGAAGTAATGCAGAACATATCCTTTGTAGAAGATGGAATGTAAAGATCAGGCATGCCTAGAATCTATCATTTTCCCAAATCAACTAACTTGGCATTCTGAGGCAGCAAAAATGTCCACTAATGAATTCTTAAGAAGCTAGACAGAAAAAGAGGCTCTAAAATGACAGAGCTAGTAGACTGTAATGGGGAAGAGAGGCAGACAGGAGGGACTTAGAAACGAGTTTTCTTAAAATTCAAACTGTGTTTATTTAAAATGTCAGAACTGGGGCAAATTCTACTGAAAGGCACTGAGATAAGAACAAAGCAATCTAGGACATCTTGATCCAGAGTTCTTCAGGCTTTTAAATTATCTGTGAGAACAATAGCTTGAAGGAAAATTGGAAGGGAAAAAAACAAAACAATCAGTCAGAGACGAGACAACTTCAGCAAGGATGATGAAGAAAGGGTCAAGAAAAGAAAAAAAATCCCAAAGGAAAGGAAAAGCATCTCAATCAAAAGTCATAGGATGGATAAACCTAGGATTTACAACAGAAAGAATAAAGATTTTCCATAAACCAAAAGTAGACCGAAGGCAATGGCTCAACCTGAGGCCAGAACAGTGGAGAATGGGAAGCCTGTTCAAAGTACCACTGAGACCTTTGTGCTTTGAAGACATCACACAAAAGGTCTGGGGAGAAATGGCAAGAGCTAGAGTGGTGATGGAAGTATCTAGAAAGGATTGTTTCATGACTTAAATCTGTGTAAAAGAACCAAGCAATGTAGGGTTCAACTCCTTTTAGCTGGTCCCGAGTTCTCTGCAGTATTAAAGCAAAAATGTGCACTTGAACATTGAAACAGATGCTAGGAATGGATGGGAAAGAAATAGCAGATACAGAAGATGATTCAACAGGTATTTTTGAACGTTATTGATGGTGTGAACGTGATACGCACTCAGTAGGAAACCATACTTAAAATTATGAATGCTGTACGTTCCCTGGTCTAGCGTCACATGGTACAATACTATGATACCTTCTCAAGGTGCCGGCAGAGGCAGTCTCAGCTTCCAGTCAACCGCACGATCATAAGGGGAAACTACCGACATACTTACCACCATTCTGCACCCAGACAGCCATTTTGTTACTCACTCTCAGTACCGTATTCAATAAATTACATGAGGTATTCAACATGAAATTAAAAGACGCTTACTCCTTGGAAGGGAAGTTATGACCAACCTAGATAGCATATTCAAAAGCAGAGACATTACTTTGCCAACGAAGGTTCGTCTAGTCAAGGCTATGGTTTTTCCAGTGGTCATGTATGGATGTGAGAGTTGGACTGTGAAGAAGGCTGAGCGCCGAAGAATTGATGCTTTTGAACTGTGGTGTTGGAGAAGACTCTTGAGAGTCCCTTGGACTGCAAGAAGATCCAACCAGTCCATTCTAAAGGAGATCAGCCCTGGGTGTTCTTTGGAAGGAATGATGCTAAAGCTGAAACTCCAGTACTTTGGCCACCTCATGCGAAGAGTTGACTCATTGGAAAAGACTCTGATGCTGCGAGGGATTGGGGGCAGGAGGAGAAGGGGACGACAGAGGATGAGATGACTGGATGGCATCACTGACTCAATGGACTTGAATCTGAGTGAACTCCGGGAGTTGGTGATGGACAGGCAGGCCTGGCATGCTGCGATTCATGGGGTCACAAAGAGTCAGACACGACTGAGCGACTGATCTGATCTGATTCAACATTTTATAGTAAAACTGGGTTTGTGTTAGAGGATTTTGTCCCATTGTAGGCTAACTAACATAAGTGTTCTGAGCCCGTTTAAGGAGAGTAAGGCTAAGCTCCTATGCTAAATTAGGCACTGATAAATGCACTTGATGATATTTTTGACTTACGATGGGTTTATTGGGACATAACCCCACCTTAAGTCAAGGAAGATCTGTAGCTGGTATTAGAGACAAGAGAACGGAAGCTCAGTGATTAGGTGAAGACAGTCCTCTGTATCATCTCAGAATTAGTAAGAGAGAAATCCCACTCTTGAAATGCAGACAGCTGTGAGGTGAGCCAGCGTATGGCAGCCCAGACAACATGATGCTTTGTGGCCAATTTAAAAATCAATACAAAAACACTACTGTATATAAGATAGATAACCTATAAGGATGGACTGTATAGCTCAGGAAACTCTATATTCTGTGACAATCTATATGAGAAAGGAATGAATATATGTATATATATAACAGAATCACTTGGCTGTACCCCTGAAACTAACAACACTGTAAATCAACTATAATAAAATTAAAAAATTTTTTCAGTGTAAAAAAAAAAAAATAAAGGACAGGAGAGAAGATGGAGAAAGGAAAGACAGGAAAAGAGAGAGAAGAATATATTGGGGAGGGGAGGGGAGAGTGCCAGAGCATTTGCGTCAGACATGCAGCACCTCAATCTTTACTTCTGCCCACTTCCTCCTCTAAGTCCTAGGTTGGCTATGGTAAATTGTTCAATTTGGTGAAGTGGTCTATGTCTGAGGGAGGTAAGGACAGTCCAAACAAAATTCTTGAAAAAAGCAAGATGCAAAGACCTTGCCTTTAATTCATTCTTATCACCTTCCCTCCTCCCAATAGTAGTATTTTATTCTTAGAGTGAATTAGCAAGTGACCAGCAAGAAGAACATTAATTAGAAGTTAATTTTTCCTAAACACAAAACAAGTAGCTTTGGACAGGAGCATGCATTGAAATGGGCTTTCCTAGCGGCTCAGGGGTAAAGAATCCACCTGCCAATGAAGGAGATGCAGCTGTTAATTCCTGGATTGGGAAGATCCCCTGGGGAAAGAAATGGCAACCCACTCCAGTATTCTTGCCTGGGAAATCCAATGGACAGAGGAGCCTGGAGGGCTACAGTTCTATGAATTGCCAGAGTCGGATATGACTTAGAATTAAACAACAGTGCACTGAAACAAGAACCAGGCACTATTTCGCATGGAAGAACGTGAGTATATTTTTGCATTAAATCTGATTAAACAAATAAATCAAATGGCCCATATCCCATAACTGCTATTGTCTCAGAAGAGTCACCTTAGGAAAAATATAAACCAAGAAGTAGTAGATATATTCTGCTGCCTGCCCCACACATCTTGGTAAATTCTTCCCATAATAGACAGAGTAACTGTACTCAGGACCCTCCAGCCTTCACTAGCCATGCTTCACTAGCCAGGAATAACTGGTCGAGCCATTTGACTTTCTGCCATGAGGATTTTACCTCATTTCAGAGTACTTAAAATTCCAGCTAATTTCAGCTAATTTCAGATATTAGCAGAGTCTCTAGTCCAGGGTCCAAAAATACACAGGAGTTCTGTCACCACCTTCTTTTCCAACACCATTACAGACAAGACTAATTATGGCAGGATCCTTTTGCCCTCAACACTGCTTTAGCTTCCTGTTTTTCTTAAAAAGACTGAATCCTCTTGGCAGCTGGCATCAAGTCATGTGAGCCAGTTCTTGAGCCTTCATAGCCCTTCATCATGAGTGAAGTCTGTGGTAGATGTTGAAAGGGAAGAGGCTCATCCAACAGGACCAAGAAAACAGGACTGGACAGAGGAACCAAGTTGCTCAAGGTCATGGTCTATGGAGTTCACACCCAAGTCAAGTCTTTGGCTGGGTTCCACAGCCTCTTCTTCTTCTTTTTTTTTTTTTTAAGATTTTTTAATGTGGATCATTTTTAAAGTCTTCATTGAATTTGTCACAATATTGGTTCTGTTTTATGTTTTGGGGCCATGAGGTATGTGGGGTCTTAGCTTCCCAACCAGGGGTTGACCCCACACTGCCTGCATTGAAAGGCAAAGTCTTAACCACTGGGCATCCAGGGAAGTCCCATAGGTCCCACAGCCTCTGCTCCTTCCACTCCCCTCCTCTGCACTTCCCCTTTCCCATGGAAATACAGAAAATTACACAGTGCTCTGAAAATCCTTCCACAAAAAGTAGCATGGTGAGAACTCCTTGGCAGTTCAGTGGTTAGGACTCCAAGTCCTAACCAAGATCATAGTCTCCCTGCCAAGGACCTGGGTTCAATCCCTGGTCTGGTTAACTAAGATCGCATAAGCCCTGGGCCAAAAACACAAAAGTGACTTTATGCTTACCTCAACTCTATCTCTAGATACTGTAGTGGAATAGATAAGATAAAATAGATTTGTTGGAAAACAAGGCCAGAAGAGGAAAGGACAAATGCCAGGGGTCTGTTTGGAAACAGGACAAATCTTTTTTTTTTTTTTTTTTTTGAGTTAACAGAGTAAGTCAGGTGGATAACAATATTGAGTAATATTCTTACACACAAAAGTACCCAAAAGTTCCAACAAGGTGAACAAGCCAATTACTGAGCCACAATTCATCAGTTTCTACTACAAAGCATCCCCTAGCTTTAGAATTTCTCAAGTAAAGCACTGGTCCATGCCTGAACAGTCAGGAATCTGCCAGTTCCTAGGGGAATAAAAATCCCTAGGACACAGATATTTGTATATGCTTCAAACTTGAGTTTGAATAACCCTCCCCCCAAAATAAAACACATAAAACAGATTTCTGAGGATAAACTACTTCTCCTTATTTTTTAATATATGAATATATATATGTATATATGATGAGATGGCCGGATGGCATCACCGACTCAATGGACGTGAGTTTGAGTGAACTCCAGGAGTTGGTGATGGACAGGGAGGCCTGGCGTGCTGCAGTTCATGGGGTTGCAGAGTCAGACATGAGTGAGCGACTGGACTTAACTGAACTGATACTATGTATATATGCCTATTATACCCATATATATCTGATATATTAATAAAATTTGTGTTTTCTCACAAAGTATAGAAAGAATCCTCACAAAGTATAGAATTCTTTCTATACTTTGTACTGCTTGGTTAATATAGGCAGTCCTTATTTTACAGTAATGATTACACAAATTTTAAATTACCATGGTTTAGTTAAACAACAGTCTTCCAACCCCATAGTTCAAATTTTAGTTACCGTGATGCAGTAAATGTGAATAATTGAATAAAGTAAACTCTTCAGCCCTAGTTCTTTTAGTCATGTGTGTGTTCAGTCGCTCAGTTGTGTCCAACTCTTTGCAACTCCATGAACTGTAGCCCACCAGGCTCCTCTGTCCATAGGATTTTCCAGCATCACTAAATAGATGCATATCTTGGTCAGTGACCAGTCTCTATTCTTTTCCAGGCATGTTGGTGAGTGGTCCTCACATCTGTTACTCAGTCACGCCAAGTCAGGAACCTGTGAGGCTGTGCTGCCTCCTCGTCTCCCATTTTACACAAACGGACAATCAAAAGAGGAGAGTGACCAACAGATGAAAGCACAGAAAGTGCTAAGACTGAAAAGGGATTTGGCTGTGATTAGAAGATGGGGGTGTTGACATGGGAATGTTGACACCTCTGTTGTTTCAGAGACTCCAGCCATGCAACAAAGGAACTTAGTGGAGGTGACCTTAGAGATGCTAAAGGGGAAAGTGGCTGTGACAAAGAGCTGTGACACTGGCAGAAAAATTCCCATGAAGGGGATTCTAGGGGGTATTTTATGACACTGAAAGCACTGAAGAGAAAATCTTGGAAGCTGATCTATACTTAGAAAGGGCATGACAAGTTACCAAGTTGCTCTCTCCATACCGTAAGTTATAAGAAGTTGGAACTGGCATATGCTGCTGCTGCTAAGTCACTTCAGTCATGTCCGACTCTGTGTGACCCCATAGGCGGCAGCCCACCAGGCTCCCCCGGCCCTGGGATCCTCCAGGCAAGAACACTGGAGTGGGTTGCCATTTCCTTCTCCAATGCATGAAAGTGAAAAGTGAAAGTGAAGTCGCTCAGTCGTGTCCAACTCTATGAGACCCCATGGACTGCAGCCCACCAAGCTCCTCCATCCATGGGAGTTTCCAGGCAAGAGTACTGGAGTGGGGTGCCATTGCCTTCTCTGGAATTGGCATATACATACCGCTATAAACAAAATAGATAACCAAAAAGGGTCTACCATATACCACACGGAACTCTACTCAGTATTCTGTAATAACTTAAATGGGGAAAGAATCTGAAAAAGAATATATATGTATAACTGAATCCCCGTGCTGTACACCTGAAACTAACACAACATTGTAAATCAACTATACATCATTGTTAAAAAAATTTAAGTTCTAGGATGAGAAGGAAAAAGCAAGTACTATTCAAAATACTCTGGATAAGTCTTTGCAAAGAAATGTAACATTTAATTCTCAATGTCATAGTGTTTTAATTTTCAGTGTACTAATATTAGTACTACTGTTTTTTTTTTCCATTTCCTGATATATTTATATAAGCGACATAAGGGAGTCCTTCATTTTTGACAAAAATGGTCAAGGATCATGGAGCAATCATGATTTTTCCTTTTGATTATTAAGATCATTTTCACAATTTCCACATGCATCACCATTTAATAGTCCACACCTCTGGACAATGAAAACCAGTATATACAAATCTGATGGTTGTGCCACATTCACCATAAGTTGCACTAATTTCTCAGAAAGAAGTGGAAAATATTTACGTGTTTTTCTGGACTAAAGAAAAAGTTATAATAGTCTTCAATAAGTTTTCTTGATATGGAAACTCAATAAGCCATTTAAGTTCATTAATTCGCCCTTACTGTCTCTTCTACTGTCTGTAACATCTCTCTAAGCGCCCAGAAAAAATCTGCAAAAAAGTTGAGTGCACCTATATATGTCTAGAAATATGTGTTTTATTATGTTTTAGTTGATAATGTAAAACTTTCTGATGTCTACCATTTAGGGATGGACGGTTGGATTTGAAATGCTTTAAGATATATAATTTTATTACTTTCTTATATGGAAAGTAATCTGAAAATATTGGAAACAGTGGCTAAGTAGAGTTCCTTTGCAAAAATATTTTGATAACATTTTTATTAACATACAACTAGAATATCTGAAGTTATAGCTCCTTTAAGAGAGTTAAAACATCTGCTCCAATCAGATTTTAAAATGTTAATTAGCTTAATTATACTCTTGGTTTTCAGTAAAGTGACAAAATCAGAGTTCTATAAAAACAAACAAACAAAAAACTCCACAAATTTTTGAGTCTGAAATTTAGGTTTACCATTTCTACTTAATCATTAGCACTTGTCCTTGATTCATATCTGTTTTCAACAGAAACAAAAATTCTAATTTTCCAAACAAAATATAGGAAAGCAATGCTTATTTCAGGGTTGGCATTGTTACAGGTAAATTATACTGCAGCAGGCTTCATAAACCCCTACAGAACTTTGTGAGTCGTTATGTTTGCGTTCCTCCTTGAAGCAAAAATAAAGAACCTTTTTTTAGTTATTAAGGATTCTTTGAAGCATCAGAAACAGATTTAGACATGTCAACCTCAGAGCCATGTGCTGGCCACACCCAACCATGTCAATCCTGAAAAAAGAATGGGCAAACTGTCTCTATAAACTGTTAACTTTTCTCACTGCTGGGGAAAATCCAAACCTTCTCTAAGCAAATCCCCTTACTTTAATTGTAGTAGGTAGGGATTTCCAGAGCTGTGACTAGTGGGAAAAGACACAGGACTTGATGATGGAAATGGGACTTCAGACTCTGTTGCTTTCACTTCCTCCTCTGTGACCTTTTCTCAGGCACGAAGCTGACTTCCTACTCTCCCTTCCTTCTCCTGCTCCTGCACCTCACATATACACAAAACTATCTCACAAAACCTACACTCTGGTTTAGCTTCCTTATTTGTAAAATGGCAGAAAAGCGAAATGGGGACTATTCCCCTGATTATCCAAATTTTAATATGTATTTCATTGCATTTTGTATAATGTTTTTATATAATAAAAATTATATTAAAATTGGTTTTAAAAGTGCAGTTTGGAATTATATGTCCAAGAAGAAAAGAAAATTCAAAATAATGTAATGATGTTTATATGAAATGTTAAGTAGAAGGTGGATAGTATGTTTTAAGCTATTGGAAAAATCAAACTCTACATAGATTTAAAAAAAGGGGGGCACGGTTTGAAATGAACAATAAATGAAAACAAGTGGGTAAGACATTGGCTAGAAATAAGAGCATTCACAAGCATGTCATATCATGATTCCAAAAAGAAGTGTCAAAAGCATGCTATGGTTTTAGCATGCTAAAAACAATGGCATTCCTTTAGTGGGAAAAAAAGGGTATAGAATGGAAAAGAAGGAAAGGGTTTGTTGGTCTCAGCAGGAGATGTTGAAGTAACATCCTTAGAAGCAGAAGCTGAAGGGTAAAAAATAGAAGATAAGATTAAGATGGTATCAGCGAAAACAACTCCTAACCCAATAACTTAAAAGACTGAGGAAGGAACTTTATAAGAAACATAATGACATCAATTATTTCTCTAAGTTTCCATCTTTAATATGCATTTTAAGTATACTTCCTTAAATGAAACCTAATCCAACAGGAAACAAAGCACCAAAGCTTCTGATGAATTAGCGGCAATTTCTGGCATTCTTTGACTTGTCAAAACATCACCCCTGGCCTCTGCCTTGGTTTTCACATGATGTTCTCCCTGTGCATGTGTCTGTGGGAACATTCCCCATTTTTCTAAGGACACCAGTCATGTTGGACTAGAGCCCAACCTAATGACCTCGTCTGAACTAATTACATCTGCAATGACCCGATTTCCAAATAAGGTGACATTCTGAGGTGCTGGGGGGTTAGAACTTCAACATGTGAGTCTGGGGGATTCAATTCAAGACCAAACACAGTGAGAGAATCCATCCCTCCCTAGCCATTGCTAGAGGTTCTCAAAGCAGCTACTTAACTCAATTATTCTGAGGAGGAAAACAAAACGAGGTAACAAGCACAAGTCTTCTGTGACTGTGGTTGTATGTGTACCAACTACCTGTGGATCAGCTTGGAGGCAGAGAGCTGACACCTCATTCTAAAGCAGCACCACTGAGAGTTTGGGCAGGTGGTTCTTTCTGCAGGGCCTGTCCCGTGTACTGTAGGACTTAACAACACCCCTGTCTTGACCTCCTGGATACCAGTAGCACTGACTCTCTCCCAGTGGGACGGCCAAAAATGTCACCAGACATCTCCAGTATTCCCTGGGAGGCAAAATATCAAGCTTTTGAGAATCATGTCCAAAGGGAAGATGACATGGTTCTCAAAAGTATATACATTATCATGTGCAAAATAGTTAGTAGGAAGTTACTAAATAACACAGGGAGCCCAGCCAGGCTATCTGTGATGACCTAGAGGGGTTGGGAGGCGGGGACTGAGGTTCAAGGGGAAAGGGAGATACATATATATATATATATATATATATATACACACATAATTATCGCTGATTCATGTTTTTGTCTGACGTGACAGGAACCAACACAGAAATGTAAAACATTTTTCCACCAATTAAAAAACAAGAAAAACCAGTTGACTGTGGTTTTAAAGAGCTTTGGTTTGGGAACCAAATTAAACATAAGGCTAAAGCTAAATGTTAGAGGTACATGTCCAGTTAAGGTTTATAAAGAAAGAAGGATAAGGATTACACTACTTTGTAATGGAAAAACTTGAGAGAGTTTATGAAGCCAGATATTTTGCATGAACCTTTGCATGGTTAACTTTCATATAAGATGTATTTGTTGTCTAAAAATTGTGTCTCTTTACACTTGTGCATCAGTGAACATATTTTAATCATTGCAGAAAATAGTTTTCTTGGGCTGACATTTGTTTGGATTAGTTAATACCTATGTTGAAACTATTGAATATTAAGATATTATTAACTATCTTAATATTGTATATTTGTGTGTACACGTGTGTATTTTTAACATTATGTCTTAATCTAGAATTCAGTGAAGAAATCCCATTACTGAAACTAAGTGTCCTTTTGTAACACAACATTAGTAAATATATTTAGAAGGGGAAAGAGCAATCCAAATGAATTCCAGTAAAGAATAATTAAACAAACCCACACCCTCTCAAGGAGTAACAAACATTATAACTTTGTGTATATTCTATAGGACCACAATGTGTGTGATGGAATTCAAGTAGCAAAAGAGAATATATAACAGAATCCCTTTCAAAGTAGATCCACAGTGGGAGAAAATCTACAATAACATGAGAAAATCTACAAAACTTCTCGAGGGATGGAATAATGGCTGACTTGCCACTTTCACGTCCCAGATTTCACAGTGTTTTAGCAGTTAATTTTTAAGTCTATGTTGCTTTTGAAATCAAGGAAAAAAAGTTAACAAAAAAACCTCATGGTTGTACCGTCCTTACACAAACAGAAGTCATCACTAGCTTTGGGAAGGTCCCAGGAGATCCAGTGCTACGGAAGAAAGGTCAGGGGAAATGGGGAAAATTCTCACGTGATATGGCTTTAATTTAGTGGTCGAATGAAACAGTAGTAGCTCTGGAAAAGAGGAAAAAGATGTATTGATAAAGCTGTCAGTGTAGCATGCCTGAAAAGAACTGGAGAAAGAAAGTAGCTCAGATGCTTGGCTAGGAATGAAGTCAGGAAAACCTTGTCAGGCGGCAACCAAAACAAGTCAAATTAACTCTCCTCTGCACCAGCAACCTGGGTCACACAATAAATCAAGCTGAGTCTGGCCTGTCACGTTAAAGTCAACCGCCTGCCTTATCAACTGTCAACTGAAGTCACAGGAGTTAAATCTGAGTTTACAACCTGCAGATTTTGTTTCTGGGGCTAGGTAGAAATGAGGACAGATATTTCCCTGAATAATGTGCCGAAGTGTTCCTGTAACTCTACAACTAACAAATGGGATTGAATCTAGTTCTTTTTGCTCTAGAAAAGACAGACTTGTACTTAAAGACTCTTACCCAAGCCCTCTGAGACTCTTGGCAGATAGAATTCTATCACTTGCTAGAGAAATGCTTCCAAAACATATGTTTTAAAACTTTTATGCTTGAAACACGCAAAAATATTTTTAATTCCTTGAGGGTCATCACCATCCTGAACCTGCAAGGAGAAAGCAACAAAAGAAACTGTCAAGTTTACAGCATATTTAAGCTTTCTGTGAAATTCTAAGTAAGTTGGATTCTTAATAATTGAGTTTAAGGGCTATCCAACAATGCATGATGAGGCCAGTCTTAAGCTCTTTAATTCACTTGTTTATCTGATAATTTGCATGTGAAATAGAAGCCAACATGTTAATTTTTTCACTAATCAGCAAAAAAAAAAATAGTATGTAGATTTATTTCAGTTAGTACATGTATTAATTATTTCTAATAAAAATCTCCCTGTTTCAGGAAATCTACTAACTGTAATACAGCCAGAAAATATCACTACTTAAATTTTGTTTTAAAAAAAGTTTTAAATATTTTGTTGTTGCAAAGAAAAAGAAAACTTTAAATATTATTTTAACAGATAAATTTTCTTAAGATTCTACATATAAATGAGATCAGACGGTATTTGTCTTTCTCTGTCTGACTTATCATAATGCCTTCAAGATCTATCCATGGTGTCATTTTTTATGGCTGAAAAATATTCCATTATATATATGTGTATATATATATATATATACATATATACACACACACACACACACACACACACCCCAGGAGAAGGGAATGACAACCTGCTCTAGTATTCTTGCCTGGAGAATCCCATGGACAGAGGCTACAGCCCATGGGTTGCAGAGTCAGACACAACTGAGTGACTAACTCTTTCACTGCATATATATATATATATATATATGATTTTTTATCCATTCATCCACCAATGGATGCTTAAATTGTGTCCAAGTCTTGACCATTGTAAATAATAGCTCTTCAAATGGAGGATGCAGATGTCTTCTCAAGTTAGCATTTTCATTTCCCTTGGATATATCCCCAGAAGTGGAATTGTAGGATCATATGGGCTTCCCTGGTGGCTCAGATGGTAAAGAATCTGTCTGCAATGCAGGAGACCTGGCTTCAATCCCTGGGTCAGGAAGATCCCCTGGAGAAGGGAATGGCTACCCACACCAGTATTCTTGCCTATAAAATTCCAGGGACAGAGGAGCCCGGCGGGCTACATTCTATGGGGTTGTTAAGAGTCAGACATGACTGAGTATCTAACACTTTCACGTTTTCGTGGCAGTTCTATTTGATTTTGTAGGAATCTCCATACTGTTTTTTTATAGTAATGATACCAATTTATAAACCTGCCAACAATGCACAAGGATTCCTTTTTTTCTACATCCTTGTCAGCACTTATTATCTCTTGTCCTTTTTATGATAGCCATTCTAACAATTGTGAGGTGTATCTCATTGTGATTTTAATTTGATTCTACAAAAAGCCCTCTTGCATAGAAATGCAGATGCATAGAAATGCAGATACTAACAGCTAGAAGGGCACTAGAATGTATTGAAATGGTTCAAATCCAAAGGATATGCATGGGCATTGACAACACTTCCAACAATGTTCCCCTTGTAGTATAGGTCTATCCATGCCCGTATGTTACATATATTCTTGTTTGTTAGTGTTCTTCAAAGTGGTGATCATTCAGAATGTCTAGACAAAAGAGTTCAACAAAACCAAAACATTTAGGGGAATAAGTTACCATCCCATGTTGCAATTTTCCATGCTCTTACCATCTCTCTCCCCTCTACTTTGATTGGTATTTCTGATGATACAGATTCCTACCTAAGTAACAGCAAACCTCTCTCCTCTTGATAATAAAGTCAATTACCCCAGCAATTACTGGCATGAGAAACACCAAATGACTAGGCGATAGCCATATTTTAATTTACTGCAACTTTTACCATCAGATCAGATCAGATCAGTCACTCAGTCGTGTCCAACTCTTTGCGACCCCATGAACTGCAGCACGCCAGGCCTCCCTATCCATCACCAACTCCCGGAGTTCACTCAGACTCACGGCCATCAAGTCAGTGACGCCATCCAGCCATCTCATCCTCTGTCGTCCCCTTCTCCTCCTGCCCCCAATCCCTCCCAGCATCAGAGTCTTTTCCAATGAGTCAACTCTTCGCATGAGGTAGCCAAAATATTGGAGTTTCAGCTTTAGCATCATTCCTTCCAAAGAAATCCCAGGGCTGATCTCCTTCAGAATGGACTGGTTGGATCTCCTTGCAGTCCAAGGGACTCTCAAGAGTCTTCTCCAACACCACAGTTCAAAAGCATCAATTCTTCGGCGCTCAGCCTTCTTCACAGTCCAACTCTCACATCCATACATGACCACAGGAAAAACCATAGCCTTGACTAGACGGACCTTTGTTGGCAAAGTAATGTCTCTGCTTTTGAATATGCTATCTAGGTTGGTCATAACTTTCCTTCCAAGGAGTAAGCGTCTTTTAATTTCACGGCTAAAGTCACCATCTGCAGTGATTTTGGAGCCCAGAAAAATAAAGTCTGACACTGTTTCCACTGTTTCCCCATCTATTTCCCATGAAGTGGTGGGACCGGATGCCATGATCTTCGTTTTCTGAATGTTGAGCTTTAAGCCAACTTTTTCACTCTCCATTTTCACTTTCATCAAGAGGCTTTTGAGTTCCTCTTCACTTTCTGCCATAAGGGTGATGTCATCTGCATATCTGAGGTGACTGATATTTCTCCCAGCAATCTTGATTCCAGCTTGTGTTTCTTCCAGTCCAGTGTTTCTCATGATGTACTCTGCATATAAGTTAAATAAAGAGTGACAATATACAGCCTTGACGAACTCCTTTTCCTATTTGGAACCAGTCTGTTGTTCCATGTCCAGTTCTAACTGTTGCTTCCTGACCTGCATACAAATTTCTCAAGAGGCAGGTCAGGTGGTCTGGTATTCCCATCTCTTGAAGAATTTTCCACAGTTTATTATGATCCACACAGTCAAAGGCTTTGGCATAGTCAATAAAGCAGAAATAGATGTTTTTCTGGAACTCTCTTGCTTTTTCCATGATCCAGCGGATGTTGGCAATTTGATCTCTGGTTCCTCTGCCTTTTCAAAAACCAGCTGGAATATCTGGAAGTTCATGGTTCACATATTGTGAAGCCTGGCTTGGAAATTTTGAGCATTACTTTACTAGCGTGTGAGATGAGTGCAATTGTGCAGTAGTTTGAGCCTTCTTTGGCATTGCCTTTCTTTGGGATTGGAATGAAAACTGACCTTTTCCAGTCCTGTGGCCACAGCTGAGTTTTCCAAATTGGCTGGCATATTGAGTGCAGCACTTTCACAGCATCATCTTTCAGGATTTGGAATAGCTCAACTGGAATTCCATCACCTCCACTAGCTTTGTTTGTAGTGATGCTTTCTAAGGCCCACTTGACTTCACATTCCAGGATGTCTGGCTCTAGGTCAGTGATCACACCATTGTGATTATCTGGGTCATGAAGATCTTTTTCATACAGTTCTTCTGTGTATTCTTGCCACCTCTTCTTAATATCTTCTGCTTCTGTTAGGTCCATACCATTTCTGTCCTTTATCGAGCTCATCTTTGCCTGAAATGTTCCTTTGGTATCTCTGATTTTCTTGAAGAGATCCCTAGTCTTTCCCATTCTGTTGTTTTCCTCTATTTCTTTGCATTGATCGCTGAAGAAGGCTTTCTTATCTCTTCTTGCTATTCTTTGGAACTCTGCATTCAGATGTTTTTATCTTTCTTTTTCTCCTTTGCTTTTCACTTCTCTTCTTTTCACAGCTATTTGTAAGGCCTCCCCAGACAGGCATTTTGCTTTTTTGCATTTCTTTTCTATGGGAATAGTCTTGATCCCTGTCTCCTGTACAATGTCATGAACCTCATTCCATAGTTGGTAAAAATATCCTTCCCCTTGACATCAGTATCTCTAGACCAACAGAACCTGATGTTGCAGTGATGGGAGGCTGAATCAACTAAGTGCATTACTAGGAAGAATGGCAAGCAGGGCCACTCTTACTTCTATGCTTTGATAATCACCCTTGTTACTGCTGTTGTTTAGCAGCTAAGTCATGTCTGATTCTTTTGCGACCCCATGAACTGTAGCCTGGTAGGCTCCTCTGTCCTTGGGATTTCCCAGGCAAGAATACTGGAATAGGTTACCATTTCCTTCTCCAGGGGATCTTCCCGACCCAGGAATCAAACCCACATATCTTGTGTCTCCTGCACTGGCAGGCAGATTCTTTCCCACTGAGCCACCAGGGGAACCCAATTCCCTCCCTTAGGATGCAGGAATTAGAATGTTCACATTGACATGCTCAAGAGTCACTGGATGAGGTCTACTCCTGGAGCTGGGAGGTATTAATTCTCTAGCAATGGTACTACTGATCTGTCATGCACATCATGGGATGGGCTTCTGTGATTCAGAGAAAACCCTCAGGTGTATAAGTGTTGATATTGGCAGATGGAAGTGAGCTGAGCACACTGAAATAGTAATACCTAGGATGTGGTGGTGGAGAAGGCAGAGGCACCCCACTCCAGCACTCTTGCCTGGAAAATCCCATGGACGGAGGAGCCTGGTGGGCTGCAGTCCATGGGGTCACGAAGAGTCGGACACAACTGAGCAACTTCACTTTCATTTTTCACTTTCATGCACTGGAGAAGGAAATGGCAACCCACTCCAGTGTTCTTGCTTGGAGAATCCCAGGGACAGGGGAGCCTGGTGGGCTGCCATCTATGGGGTCGCACAGAGTCGGACACGACTGAAGCAACTTAGCAGCAGCAGCAGCAGCAGCAGGATGTGGTGGGCACTGACAGTGTATATTACAGTTACACACAAAGACCAAAAGTAAATCAAACCCATATATACACCCCAGTGTTAAAAGCAGTGTTATTTACAAAAACCAAGATATGGAAACAACCCAAGTGTCCATCAACAGAAGAATGGACAAGGAGGGTGATGTGTGCATGTGTGTGTGCATACAATGGAATACTTAGCCAAAAAATAATGAAATTTTGCCATTTGCAACAACATGGTTGGAGCTGAAGGATATTATGTTAAGGAAAATAAGTCAGATAGCACCCTGTCTGACTTATTTACAAATACTGTATGATATCACTTATATGTGGAGCCTAAAAAATAGAACCAGTTGAATATAATAAAAAAGAAGCAGACTCACAGATAGAGAACAAATTAGTGGTTAACAGAAGGGAGAGGGAAGGGGAAAGGGTCAAAATAAGGGTTGGGGATTAAGAGATACAAACTATTAAGTGTAAGATAAAAACAGGAGATATAGCCTATATTTTGTAGTAACAGTAAATGGAATACAACCTATAAAACTTGTGAATTACTGTATTGTACACCTGTAGCTTATATAATATTTTATGCCAACTATACTCCTATTAAAAAAATAAGTAAATCAAACCACTTTTTATTTTTGATTTAGCTTTGACTTTTTCATTGTAAATGTATTATCTTTGAAGGCATAAATAAATTAATATTTATCAAACTTAACAATGCTGCTGCTGCTAAGTCGCTTCAGTCGTGTTCGACTCTGTGCGACCCCATAGACGGCAGCCCACCAGGCTCCCCCGTCCCTGGGATTTTCCAGGCAAGAACACTGGAGTGGGTTGCCATTGCCTTCTCCAAACTTAACAATAAACATTTATAAAATTGCTGATTGATTCCAGATCCTCTCATGAACACTTAAGAGGCTGATTAAAAATTAGCTTCAATTAAAGAAAGTTATTTTAAATGAGCTAGGCATAGTTGGGATTTTGAAATGGATACAAACTTAAAATAAAATATTGATTATTTGTGGTGATTAATGAGACTAGAACTGCATTCTAGAGTTTTTATTGAAGAGGGACAATTTTCCTTGAACATTTTTTCTTTTAGTTTTAGTTGACCAGATTTCATTTTGTCTTTATGAAAGCATTTCAAGTAATATGCAATTCATCTCTGTCAAACTTCTGGAAATTGGGCATGGAGAAGGCAGGTAATTTCCATAAGGGATTTCATACAAAGTAATGACGATGAGAGTACTTTCCTCAAGCCACGAAATCAGAATTTTTCAAAGCTACGGTTTTAGGGCTTTTCTGTTCTAACTGCCTTATTAGGAAAGTAAGTACTTGATGTCAACTTGTCCCTAAGATGCAAGTTACAATGCTTTATAGTTAGTGGATGTTGGGACAGAGACTTGATTATAGGAGACCCTGAGAGGAAGACAGTCTGGCAGATGGGGTGAGCAGGCGTTCTCTCCCTTTGAGTAGGGTTCGGTTCAGTTCAGTCGCTCAGTCGTGTCCGACTCTTTGCGACCCCATGAATCGCAGCACGCCAGGCCTCCCTGTCCATCACCAACTCCCGGAGTTCACTCAGACTCACGTCCATCGAGTCAGTGATGCCATCCAGCCATCTCATCCTCTGTCGTCCCCTTCTCCTCCTGCCCCCAATTCCTCCCAGCATCAGGGTCTTTTCCAATGAGTCAACTCTTCACATGAGATGGCCAAAGTACTGGAGTTCCAGCTAGGGTTAGGTTGAGGTATTGATGAAACATGAATTGGCAGAAGTTTCTTTTTTTATGGAGACTGGCTGATGATACATGGGGATCTTTTAGACTCTTCTGGCTACTTTGTTTGAAATTTCCTCTGAAAATGTTTTTAAAAAGAAATTCCTTTCAGTACCTTGAATATAACACATGGGTCAGCAAATTATAGCCCACCTGCCAAATATGGCCCTCCTTCCTTTTTTGCCAATTAACTTTTATTGGAACACAGACATGTCCATTTAATTATATATTGTCTATGGATGCTTTTAAACAACAGCAGCAAAGTTGACTAGTTGTAAACAAGACCATATGGTCTGCAAGCCTAAAATATTCACTATCTGGCCTTTTACGGAAAAACGTTTGCTGATCCCTAGTCTGGATTTTTTTTTAATACTTTTGATTTATGCTTTGGTTGACTCCACAGAACAGAATCTCAGATATGAAGCTGTATGCAAATTCATGAATACTCTTTGAAGAAAGTAGACTTAAATTAAGATGAGTGTGTCAAAAGCAAAGAACTAAGAAATATTAATAATCTCAAAAAATGTTTTCTGGTAAACAATGTCAAAGAATGTGCCTAGTCTAGCACACATGTGTTTGTCTACATTGTTCTTAAATATTTATAAGGAAAATGTGGCTGCAATGTCATTCCAGTAACATAGACCTTTAGATCTAAAAATGCGTAATCCTTTTCAATTTATTTCTTCTGAAAATAGAATACTGCTCTGAGTTCAAAAGGGTAAGCAAATTGTAACTCAAGAATCTGAAACACTTCTTGCAGTTAGCCAGTCACTTTCCTTCTCTTCTTCATTTTCCATCACTGAAGGTTCTAGTGATGTCCGAGGGAACAGCAGTCAAGAAGTTCTAATTGGCTCTTTTCCTCTGACAACACCCAAAGGTACATAGCAATCGACTTTTTGAGAGGTTATTGGTATGATGCTGAAAGCTCTGAGCTGCAGGATGAGAAAGTGTAAGATTCATTGATCTCAACCCACTGCTAGCATTTACTAAGTTCTGTGAAATACAGCAGGCAGCCCTCTCTGCCTTGGGAGTTGACAGGAGTCTAAATCAGACAGAGAAGTGAGGCCTAGAAATCTAATAAGACCAAGTGACAAATGCAGAACAAGAAACTGAAATGAAGCTTAGTGTCCATTACTGACTTGGAAAACAAAAAAAGTAACCCAGAAAAGCCTTCCCTGAAAACCCAGGAAAGCATCTGAAGTTTTCAGTAAGAGCTTAGTTTCCAAAGGCATCTCCTTTACCAGAGAAAGCATACATGCATTCACATCACTTCTGCAGACAGGACCTGACCTCCAAACGACTCAAGCCCACATCCTTGGAGTGACTGCCCAGGCAAGTCCTGAGCACCACGGAGGTCCCCACAATGAGTGTCTTTGTGTGTACTGGTGGGAAAAGGGAAGAAACAGAGGGCAAGAACTGTTTATTGGCCTCTTTCCTACATCCTTCTTCCTCTTGTTTCTCTTAAACCAATTTAATGAAGGTAGAATCATATTGTTAAAAAATGTATTTCCCCCTTACTGCTATACACATACTCCTTTTGTAGGCTTTGTTACATTATATTCTAAACGGGGCTTGTCTTGCCTGTCTGTCTCCGTGCAGTAGGTCAAATGCATGGGAGGCCTAAATGGCCTCTCTGAACCCATGTGTTTTTCATGTGATTTTGCAGTTCATCCCTTAAAAAGACAGCATTTATTCTCCATCCATTCCATCCTGACCTTGAGTCTGAGCTTTCCCGTGAACCCTCTTTGGGCTAATAGAGTATGACAGAAGGGACTTAGAGCCATTTCTGAGGTTATGCCTCAAGAGGTCTTGTTCATTCCCATTATGCTTGGATCCTCACCATCATGGAATCAAGGCCAGGTTATCCTGCTGAACGATGAGAGGCCACATGAGAGAAATCCAAGCTGTCTCACCACTCCTAGCCAAGGTCCTCCTAGATCAGCCTGTCCAACTGCCAGCAAATGACAGATAAACAAGCAAGTCCAACTGCCAGCTAATGACAGATAAATAAGCGAGTTCAGCTGAGATCAGCCAAGCCTGGCTCAGACATGAAAAACCACCCCTTTGGCCAGTAGAGTTATGAATTAAACAAATGTTTATATTGTTGTGTGCTACTAGCTTTTCCGGTGGATTGCAACACAGCACTATTATGCCGATAGCTAACTGCTACACCTTCTTCCTAAATGTATTCACAGAGACTAGATCTCAATATGCAATAGGTGAGTTAATGAATAAATAATGGAGTGAATGAATGCATACATGAAAACGATACCAAAAACTGGATTATAGGATGTTTAAATGGATTCTGTCGCATTAAACAGAGAAGAATGGTAAGTTACCGTCTTATGTTTTTCTAACTGGAAATTCTCCCTCTGCCCCAGCCCATCTTAGAATGCTTGGCACTTTTGAGTATGCAGGCCATTCTGTTGAGGTTCTGCAAGCACAGGAGCGGCAGAGAGGATGAAGGTGCAAGTCTGGAGGGCATCTGTCCGTCACAGCCCCTGATATGGCAACAGGGTTAGCAGTTCCGGTTCACTGCCTTCTGCCAAGAGTGGGGCCAAGGGTGAATCAAGCAGTGTGCTCTGGCATGAGAAAAAGGAAACCTCTCTCTCACTCAAACACACATGCACATACAACAGCACAGATGTTGCTGTACAACACATAAAAATTCCAGAAAAACAAATGAATCTCTGTGACGGCCACAGTGGAGTCTGCAACCAAGGAGACCAGAAGATCCTTGAGAAAACATCCATCTGTGGTGACCAGATTGGAAAGGAAATCCAAAAAAGAGGGGATATATGTAGACATGTAGCTGATTCACTTTGCTGTACAGCAGAAACTAACATAACATTGGAAATCAACTATACTCCAATGCTATGCTATGCTAAGTCACTTCAGTCGTGTCCGACTCTGTGCGACCCCATAGACGGCAGCCCACCAGGCCCACCCGTCCCTGGGATTCTCCAGGCAAGAACACTGGAGTGGGTTGCCATTTCCTTCTCCAATGCATGAAAGTGAAAAGTGAAAGTGAAGTCGCTCAGTCGTGTCGACTCCTAGCGACGCCATGGACTTCAGCCCACCAGGCTCCTCCATCCATGGGATTTTCCAGGCAAGAGTACTGGAGTGGGGTGCCATTGCCTTCTCCGATACTCCAATAAAAGTTAATTAAAAAAAAAAAAAGAAAGAAAATGTCCAGTAACAGAAGAATGCAGTTACAGCAGCCTCAGAGAGCAGTGTGGAGGCTGCAGATTTAGACAAGAGGCCATTCGTGTGAGTCAGAAGAAGGGTAATTTGCCCAAACTGTAAAAGCCCAGCTGAATGCGGTTCAGTGTTTGGTTACCATTGGAAATCCAGAGGAAAACCCAGAAGCAAAGCTTGGAGGTGAGACAACCGTGACACATTTTCCAAGGAACTAACTGGCTCCAAGAGAAAACTTCCATAACAGAGGAGGATGCTATCATACAAGTACGAAGTGCTGAAGCTTTACTCTCAGGCCAAGGCGTGTGGTAAACTTCACAGGACCTTAAGCCAGTCACAAATAGGAAGTACCTCGTCAAATTCAATTGGTCATAGTGTACCAGACTCAACAAGTACTCAATAAACAGGGACTCATGAAAATATAGTTCCCCCCTGAGATCTTGGCTTTATAGTGTGTTTTGTTGGCTTTTTAACTCTCTCTAGTTGGTTAGATCTTCAAAACAATATTTATAAGGAACGATACTTCACACACCATAACTTTTCAGGCCAGCAAAGGTGAGGGGGAAGGAGGCATTTTTTCCTTTTTATCCCAACCCAGACCAACAACTGATGTAATGTTCCTAGAGACTTGGAGCTACAACTGCATTTCTCACTCCTGTCTCCCTGCTAGAAATCATCTCCCAGGAGCTCCCAGGTCCTGCCCCCATTCCTTTTGATTTTCCCATGGAACTGCTCAGCTGTCTTACAGGAAGATTCTTCTTGGTTTTACTCCATTCATGGGTTGGATGCAAGACTTCCTCGAATGGCGGACAAATGTTGTTTCAGGGACCCCCTACCCAAGAAACCCTGTGCTGCTTGGAGCATTTGCCTCCATATCTTTCCTTTTTAGCCTCCAAAAAAGCGCCTTCATCAGATTTAAGGTATCATATGGCACTCCGTGCTAGAGTCTCAAAGAGTTGGACACGACTTAGCGACTGAACAACAGCCAATGTCACTCAATGAGCCAAAAGAAAAACAGAATACAACTCACAATGATATTGATGGTATTTTGTACTTAATGACTCTTACACAACACTTCCTAAATTACTCTCATAAAAAACGGAATTTAAAAGCCATTTTTCTCAACTGCCACTAATACGCTCATTTTCTCTGTTGTACAATTGAGCGTGAAAGATTTAGTCAGTTTTGATATGTTAAAATCTTTCCTTGACTCTGGTTTTTATAGGATAATTTTTTTTTTCCTCCAGCTGGGAGAAAACTAAATTTTCAACTACTCTGTAAGAGTCTGATCTTAAAAATTCATCCTTCCAGGATTTTTTTGTCTTTCGCACAGAGAAGCAAACTGTAGGCCTGCGACTGGTTTCAGAAATTGAATACAAAGCTAATCTCTGGATAGAAACAAACTATATCTTTCCTGTGAACAGGGAAGAGCAATTTGTTCTATTTTGCCCCCAAATGGAGATTGGGTGTACTTGTAATGTCAAGCAGTGCTAAGCCAGGGTTAAAACAAGAACAGGGCATTGTGTTAACATAAGATCAGGGCCTTGAAAATGCTAATATTATATCTGTTTTTACTTAAGGCCAGGGACATTCTGCAATAAGTCTTATTTAAGAAGGAAACCCATGTAACAACCGTGCTCCGTAGTCCTTTTATCTGTATGCCTCGGGCATTTTCATTAACTCATCCAACACAAATAGCATTAACTGGACAAAGAAGATGGTGCTTATAAACCAAAGTATCAGTTCTACAAAAGACTTATCCTGACAGCACTTATTAACATTGTCTTCATTCAAGATCTGAGTTAAAGAAGAGATAAGAGAAAAAGAGGAAAGAAGAAAAATCAAACATTATCTTAAAAAAAAATTTGATATTTTAGAAGGTGATAGTAGAGAAGGTACTCCCATGGGTCATTTTCTAGGATTTCAGCTACAGATCTGAGTCTTAAAAAATGAGGACAAGAGTTGGCATAACAAAAGCACGAGACACCGATTACACAGGGTGCTTATCTGGTACATCTCATAAATTAATGCATTCATTTTTTCATTTCACGAACATTCACTGAGCAACTATACATTTTGGGCTCCAGGTACAATGTTAAATGCTGAAGCTAGTGGATTAAGCAAAAAAAATATTAATACTCTTTAAGACTCACAATCAAAAGGAGGAGACAGACATGTACAACAATTATATAAGACTTAAAATGTTGACAAAAGGAAATCATATTTTATTTTATCTTAGTTTTCCTTCATTTTTTCATTCAATTATTTATTCATTCATTCAGTATTTATGGAGTCCTTTGTCCTAGGCATTGTTCTTAGACACGGGGACACAAAAGTGAGTAAGATCCTCTCTTACATTGTGAAAGATGCCACCTAACACACCAATTACAATACAGAATGTGCTATTAACAGCAGTATAATCACAGAAAATGGGACAAATAATTCCACCTATGTGATTTGAGGAAAGCAGTAATAGTAATCCTTTATTCCAACTGATAGAAAACCTTAACCTGCAAAATAAGTATTTTCTGCAGATGAAAAAGATGGGCAACATTTATCAACACAGTTTTTCTTTTTCCCTTGGAGTATAGTTGATTTATCCCAGGTAGCTCAGCGGGTAAAGATTCTGCCTGCAAAGCAGGTAGATTTTATTTGATTCCAGGTTCAGGAAGATCTCCTGGAGAAGGGATAGGCTACCCACTTCAGTATTCTTGGGCTTTCCTGGTGGCTCAGACAGTAAAGCATGCACCTACAGTGTGGGAGACCTGAGTTTGATCCCTGGGTTGAGAAGATCCCCTGGAGGAGGGCATGGAAACCTACGCCAGTGTTCTTGCCAGGAGAATCCCCATGGACAAGGTGCCTGGCAGTCCATGGGCTCACAAAGAGCTGGACATGGACACAATTGACCAAGCGACCAAGTGAAGTGAAGTGAAGTGAAAGTCACTCAGTCATGTCCAACCCTTTGCTACCCTGTGGACTATGCAGTCCATGGAATTCTCCAGGCCAGAATACTGGAGTGGATAGCTGTTCCCTTCTCCAGGGGATCTTCCCAACTCAGGGATTGAACCCAGGTCTCCCGCATTACAACCATAAACTCAATAATTGATTTACAATGTTGTGTTTGGTTCTGGTGTATAGCAAAATGACTCAGTTTTACATATGTACGTATATGTACATACATTCTTTTCATTTTCTTTTCCATTACAGATTACTACAAGATATTGAATATAGTTTCCTATGCTATATATAGCATAGGACCTTGTTGTTTATCTATTTTATGTATAGTAATTTGTTTCTATTAACCCCAAACTCTTAATTTATCCTTCCCTCCTTTCCACTTTGGTAATCATAAGTTTGTTTTCTATGTCTGTGAGTCTGTTTCTATTTGGTAAGTACGTTTATTTGTATCATCCTTTGGATGTCACATACTGTTGTTATTGTTTAGTTGCTAAGCTGTGTCTGACTCTTTGCAACTCCGTGGACTGTAGCAAAGCTCCTCTGTCCCTAGGATTTCCTAGGCAAGAATACTGGAGTGGGTTGCCATTTCCTTCTCCAGGGGATTTTCCCAAGCCAGGGGTCAAAATCATGTCTCCTGCATTGCGGGCAGATTCTTTTACCGCTGAGCCACTGGCAAAGCCCAGATTTCACATATAAGTGATATCGCATGATATTTCTCTTTCTACTTACATCACTTAGTATGATATTCTCTAGGTCCATCCATGTTGCTGCAAATGGGATGGTTTCATTCTTTTTATGGCTAAATAAAGGGCTTCCCTGATAGCCCAGTTGGTAAAAATCCACCTGCAATGCAGGAGACCCTGCCCAGTTCGATCCCTAAGTCAGGAAGATTCAGCGGAGAAGGGATAAGCTACCCACTTCAGTATTCTTGGGTTTCCCTTGTGGCTCAGCTGGTAAAGAATCCACCTGCAATGTGGGAGACCTGGTTTCAGTCCCTGGGTTGGGAAGATCCCCTGGAGAAGGGAAATAGCTGAATAATACTCCACTGTATATATACCACATCTTCTTTATCCATTGATCCATCCATAGACCTTTAGATTGCTTCCATGCCTTGGCTATTGTAAACAGTGCTGCCATGAATGTAGGGGTGTAATTAGTCTTGTCTCCAGATATATGCCCATGAGTGATACTGCTGAATCATATGGTAACTCTGTTTTTAGTTTTGTAATGAACCTCCATACTGTTCTCCATAGTGGCTGTACCAACTTACCTTCCCTGGAGTATTCCCTTCTCCACACCTTGTCCAGCATTTATTTGTAGACTTCTTGATGATGGCCATTCTGACTGGTGAGAGGTGATACCTCATTGTAGTTTTCACCTGCATCTCTCTGATAATTATCCCCTTCTCCTCCTGTCTTCAGTCTTTCCCAGCATCATGGTCTTTTCAAATGAGTCAGCTCCTTGCATCAGGTGGCCAAAGTATTAGAGTTTCAGCTTCAACATCAGTCCTTCCAATGAACACCCAGGACTGATCTCCTTTAGGATGCACAGGTTGGATCTCCTTGCAGTCCAAGGGACTCTCAAGAGTCTTCTCCAACACCACAGTTCAAAAGCATCAATTTTTCGGTGCTCAGCTTTCTTTATAGTCCAACTCTCACATCCATACATGACCACTGGAAAAACCATAGCATTGACTAGATGGACCTTTGTTGGCAAAGTAATGTCTCTGCTTTTTAATATTCTGTCTAGGTTGCTCATAACTTTCCTTCTAAGGAGTAAGCGTCTTTTAATTTCGTGGCTGCAATCACCATCTGCAGTGATTTTGGAGCCCAGAAAAATAAAGTCACCCACTGTTTCCACTGTTTCCCCATCTATTTGCCATGAAGTGAATATGCTCAGTGAATGATAAGATGTCAGGAAGAATGACCCAGAGAGAAGGACTGAAGTGGAGGGTTATAACTTCAGAAATGGAATGGACAAAAAGTCCATTAACCATGACTAAAATTTAAGGAAAAGATACCAGTTACACAAATCAATGCATTTTGTTTAGCTGTCTTTAGTATTTTAGAATGGCAATTTGATGTGGAAAAAGGCACCTCTGGCAGCCATCACCTTCATGCTTCTATAGAGAGGAAGTTGATTTGCCAAGAATACTTAAGATAAGATGTTCCATCCCCACTGCTTATATTCACTGAATGGTGAGGAGTTGCTTGTCATAGTGAGAACAGCAGGTCGGGTGGAGACATGGCAGATAGTTTCTTTTCTTATCAAACTTTTAGCTTTGTGTGTAATTTAAAACTGATTAATTTTCAATATCCCTATTGTATATTTGTTTTCTGTGTATGTCTGTGCCTGTAACTAATTTTTTCCCACAATCTTACAAAAGAAGACAAAAGTTGTTTTGTTTTGTTTATACAGTCTAACAGTCTAAAATGGACATTCCAGGTGAGTCACAGCAATATGTTAATAGTATATATGAAATTCCAAAGGGAAATATCAAACAAAAATGCAGATGTTTAAAAGGGGTATCAAAGAACCAGTCAGGCCATACCCAAACCAAAGGAGAATATAAAAAGGGGCAAGAGATTAGAGATGATGATATGATTTGCAAAGAGTGATGTGTATGTGTGTGTGTATGTGTTTGTGTGTCCTTGTCTGTCTGTGCACGCACATGCACACTCAGGATGTTAGGCTGTGAGTTTCACTTTCTCCAAGGGGAAAGGGTGGGATATTAACCTTCTCAAAAAGGGCTTCACTAGGACAACTTAGAGAGCTCGAGTTTTGTTCCACGGAATGGGAGAAATGGGTACAGGGATCTAAAAGATTTCAGTTCAGTTCAGTTCAGTTCCTAAGTCTTTGTGACCCCATGGACTGTGGCACGCCAGGCTTTCCCGTCCTTCACCATGTCCCGGAGTTTGCTCAAACTCATGTCCATTGAGTCAGTGATGTCATCCAACTATCTCATCCTCTGCTGTCCCCTTGTCTTCCTGCCCTCAATCTTTCCCAGGATCAGGGTCTTTTCCAATGAGTCAGCTCTTCACATCAGGTGGCCAAAGTATTGGAGCTTCAGCATCAGTTCTTCCAATGAATATTCCAGGTTGATTTCCTCTAGGATTGACTGTCCTTGCTGCCCAATGGACTCTTAAGAGTCTTTTCTAGCACCACAGGTCCAATTCTCACATCCATCCATGATGACTGGAAAAACCATAGTTTTGACTCTCTAGACCTTTGTTGACAAAGTGATGTCTCTACTTTTTAATATGCTATCTAGGTTTGTCATAGCTTTTCTTCCAAGAAGCAAGCTTTAATGAAAGGCAAGAGGGGTAGCTGATGAGCTGTTAGGGCAATGGAGTAAATTAAAGGTGTTTTTGGTGGAGGAGATGTAGACCTCACAGAAAGAGCTGGCCTCGAGCCATTTGTAGCCCTGATCAAGAGGACTATCAGTAAGGGGTGGTTTACTTCTAACAGGAAGAGACAGTAGAAAGTGGTTCCCTAAACTCAGGGCTGAGTAGACAAGCTCAAGAGGCATGCCTACACTGCAGAACCACCAAAGCAGCTAAAAGGGGAAAGCTGTCTCCAAACATCTGCCAATCTTACAACACACCAGGGCAGGTATGGAATTCTCTGCCCCCTATTCCCTTCCTCCCACTGAACTCCATTCCCATAAGCCACAGCATCAGTAATAACAGCTCAAAAAAAGCAGACAGGTGGGCAGAAAGGGTAGTAAAAACACTGGCTCTTTCCCCACTGAAAGCAGCAGATCCTCCCCAGGTGGGGAATGGAGACTGAATGTTAAACCAAAGGCAGAGTCTTAGTTATACTCTGGGAACAAATACTTCAATTTACAAATTGAAAGCATATTTAAAATCGAAAGTCTAAAATTCAAGAGCTCAAATTTCTGGTCTTTTACCTGAAACTATCACAACATTGCTAATTGGTTATACTCCAATACAAAATGGTTTTGGTGTTAAAATTAAAAACAAAAGAATTTCTGGTCTTTCTGTAACCACTTTCATTTCTGCTTTCAAATTACCAATTCTTTCCTGAGATCATTTCTTTCCAATAAGACTTTGCTGAAAGCACATAATGACACCTACCACTCTGACATTTTCCAAACCTTCCCTAAAACTATGAGCTGAGTAGATATATGGTCACTTACAAGTCTTCAGAGGATAGTTTTGCTAATTTTTTTGGCCATAGCATGACAACATAAGTTTATTTTTTGACCACATGAGATGTCTGTTCTTGATTGGCAGGGAGCTCTGCTCCAAACAACAAGCAATGGTTCAGAGACCCAATTTCTTTCCACTTTCTGGCTCCACTATCACTAACATGTGGCTTCCTGGGCCACCAACTTTATTTCTCCATGAGTCTGCCGGAAAGGGAAAGAATGCAAAGCTTCTTACATTGGAAATATTTAGGACCCAGTCCCCAAAGCATCATAAATCATTTCTTCTTACTTTCCTTTGGGGAGAACCCACTCATATGACTTCTCTGCAAGACAGGCTAGGAAATGCAATCTATCTTTGTGCAAAAAGAGAAGGAGAAAAAAGTGATTTACAAACTTGGGGAAATTGTAAAAAATTTAAAAATAAAAAAATTTTCTGGTCTTTCTCTAATTGCTTTCATTTCTGCTTTCAAATTACCAATTCTTTCCTGAGATCATTTCTTTCTAATAAGGCTTTGCTGAAAGCACTGGGTGATGCCCATCACTCTGACATTTTCCAAATTTGTTACTGCCTCTAGAACTTTTTATCTTTTAAGAATGAGCCAGTTAGCAATGTGGACTTCTGGGAATTTATCCAGAAGACACTGAAGAAAGCTGTAAAGGGACAATGGAAGACAAAGATATTGTTTTGATTACAATCAAAACACTTGACTTGCACTTGGTCAAAGCATAATTTTCAACTGTCAAAGGCACAGCTGGCAATATATCAGTTCTGTTTTTAAATACTTCAGAAGCCAACCTCTTAAAGGCCTCTGGGCTAATTTTCTTTTTCTGACTTAGTTTTCTCATGCTGGGACTTCCTTTCATCATCACCTAGACAGACCTTCACCTCACTTTTGTTTTGTAGTCCTTTGCTCCAGATCCATGGGCTTCCTTCCTTTCTGTCTGACCCTTTGTTTTTTTCTTCCAGATTTACTGAGATATAATTAACAAACAGTATTGTACAAGTTTAAGGTGTATGGCATGATGATTTGACTTACATGTATCATGAAATGATGGCCACAAGTTTAGTGAACATCCATCATCTTACATCAGCTTGAAAGAAAAGCTATGACAAACCTAAACAGCATATTATAAAGCAGAGACATCATTTTGCCAACAAAGGCCCATATAGTCAAAGCTATGGTTTTTCTGGTAGTCATGTACGGATGTGAGAGTTGGACCATAAAGAAGGCTGAGTGCCAAAGAATGGATGCTTTCGAATTGTGGTGCTAGAAAAGACTCTCGAGAGTCCCGTGGACAGCAAAGAGATCAAACTAGTCAATCCTAAAGGAAATCAACACAGAATATTCATTGCAAGGACTAATGCTGAAACTGAAGCTTCAGTACTTTGGCCACCTGACGTGAAGAGCCAACTAGTTGGAAAGACCTTGATGCTGGGAAAGACTGAGGGCAGAAGGAGAAGGGGGGCAACAGGGTATGACATGGTTGGACAGCATCATCAACTCAATGGACATGAGTTTGAGCAAACTCCTGGAGATGTTGAGGGACAGGGAAGACTGGCCTGCTGCAGTTCCTGGGGTCGCAAGAAGTCAGACACGACTGAGCCACTGAACAACAACAACAAATCAACAAATCATCTATACAGACAGAAAATCAAAGAAATAGAAGTAGAAAAAAATTGTTTTTCATGTGAAGAAGGATTTACTTCCTTAACAAATTTTATAACATACTACTGATTTCCTCTTTTTAGTGGAGCACACTCTCCTGGTAATGTCCTGAGAGACAGTACACAGAACAGCCATTTTTTTGAGATCCCTCATATCTAAAAATAATACTCTGCATTCACAGTTGATTGATAACTTGGCTGAGTATGGAATTCTAGATTGTAATTCATCTTGCCTCAGGATTTTGAAGGAAATGCCCATTGTCTGATGACGAACTTTCAAGTGTGACCTGTAATTTCTCTCTGGCTGCTTTTAGGATCCTCTTGGCTCAGATGGTAAAGAATCTGCCTGCAATGCAGGAGACCCAGGTTCAATCCCTGGGTTGGGAAGATCCTCTGGAGAAGGGAATGGCTACTGACTCCAGCATTCTTGCCTGGAAAATTCCATGGACAGAGGAGCCTGGTGGGCTACAGACCATGGGGTCACAGAGAGTCAGACACTATAGAGCACTACATTACACAATTAACACTTCCACTTTGGATGCTTAAGGTTCTGAAAAGTCATGATATTGTTTGTTGATGTGCATTTTATTATTACTCATTTCTGAAGATTCACAAGACTCTTTGGACCTAGAAATTCTTTGCTTTAAATACTCACAAATCTTCTCATAGTTTTTCTTTAAGGTTTTCCTCCTTTGTTTTTTGTTTTTGTTCTTTTTCTCAAAGGCCTAGTAGCTGAACGTTTTGCCTTTGCTTGTTCCACTAATTAAAATTTTTCTATTTGTTTTATCTTTCACTTTTTGTTCTAATTTTTTGCAAATATCCTCACTTTATCTTTTATACTATTAACCTTTTTACTTCTGCTAAAAATATTTTTACTTCTTATGACTTTCTTATTCTCTGAATTTTTTATAACTTCCTGTTATTGCTTCAAAGGTAAAATATATTCCCTGAGTCCCTAAGAATATTAATGATTCTTTATCTTATCATTTTTTATCTGCTTCTACATTGACTTTATTTCTTCTGAGTTCCTTTCATCTTGTTCTCATGTTTAACTTTCATATGAGAGGCTTTCTTCATATTTCTAGTGGTCCTTGGTTATATAGTCACATTTTGAGTGGCAGACCATTCCAGTTGGTGGGCTTCATTGCTTTTCTGAAACAGAAATGCCAGAAAAATGTAGATTTTTTTTTTTTCCTCTTTAGCCAATCAAATTCTTTGGAAAGAAATCTGCCAGTATCTGCGTATTTGATCTAAACCACCACTGCCCACATTCTGCATGCTGAAGGAGGGAAGCAGACCAAAGCCTTTATTATTACATAATATTTCGATGTTCACTTACATCCTCTTTTATCCCTATATTACCACATCTTTTATTCTACTGTTTCTGATGTCCCCAAATTCAAACTTTCTTAGGTTCAGTTACTCCAGGAAGCAAATCTCCTATCTTTTACAAAGGCTTGGGGAAGGAGTAGTTGATGGGTTCACCAGCATTGTGGGCAGTGTCGCAAGGAATAAAATGCTCTTTACACACAACTTTCATCAAGCCTTTTAATTTTGTCTCCCCCACAGCTTTTCCTTCAGAGGTCCTCAGAGCCTTCTGGAGCTCTGTGACCTGCTTCCTGTTGCCCTCCATCTGCAGGTATTGGCCTTTTAGCTGTCTCCAATTTGTTCTCCCATCTCCCAATATTTTGGTGACTGTTTTAAAAATCTCATGTTCTCCTTGTTTTTTGAATCAAGCATCTTTTTATTGCTTTAATATCATTTTAGTTAGGATTTGGTAAAGAAAGAAAGTAAAGTAAGTATATTTAATCCACATTTAACTACAAGTTTAACAATATTTTCAGAGACCCTTTTCCCTTCCCAAACACATCACTGTTTGCTAGAATGTTTAAATTTCTAAGAGATGTGTTGCACACATGTGTAATAAAGCACAGTCATTTCAATATTTTATATCCTTTAAAAAAATAAGTCATAGGATAAAGAGCTCTGTAGATCTATTTTTGTTATTTCAGCTTGAATGGCTATCCTCTAATAAAAATACAGGTTGTACTATAAAACCAAAGATTATTAAAATTGTATTATGCAACAGAAATGCCTGAAAGCTAAGTAAAAAAGGCCATCTTCGCAATAAAGATGACTTTTTGGCTTATAAATATTATGAAGTAGTAATGATGTATCTGTATGTCATCATCCATATTTTTCTTTCATTAACTTTGTTAAATTGTTTTCAATGAGCCATGTTTGTCCTTAAAGGACAAATTCAACTTGTTAGAAAGCCAGCTTCAGGCAATGTCTTTCCCAGCGGCCTGCAATATTGATTCTGATGAGACACAAAACAGAGACATCTAAAGGAATTTTTAGGAACTGAAACGTAAATATATACTATCCTTTTTGATTGAGCCCCTTGGAAATAAAGTGTTTATTATGAAACTAGGAAACATCACTTCATAAAATTAAATCCAAAGCCAAGATACATGCCTTTCAGAGCAAGTTAAGAGACAGTTAGATTCATCAACACTTTGGAATGAAGAGTTACTGTTACAAAAAAAAAAAAAAAATGAAAATTCACTGTCTGTCCTAAAATTATTGAAAAGAAATTGACTTACACTAAGCTATTTCTAATCACATTATATTTTGCTTTTTGTTGCATTTGTCTATACTGTTACATATGATATAGATGCTTAAAAATAAAAGTCAATAAGTAAATTATTGAGTGAGGAATTATTTATTGAATTATATTCTAAAGAAATATAAATTCACATATTTTTCTGGTTGATTCTTCTTTAAGGAATAATTCCCAGTTCTCAAACTTTATCTTGATGAGGGAGCTTACAGAAGGTCTGACAGAATTTTTGTGTAAATTTAAAATAATGGTATTTCTCCCATGAACTTTATTTTCCCACGTGGAGAGGAATAGTAAAATTAAAATCTTTTCAAAAATATTTAGATGATGTCTTTAGTTTGACAGGCTCTGAATTGTTAAAAGTCTTTCTCTAAGTCATTTAATTGCCATAAGTAGCCCGATCTGAGTTACTTTTCCTGGAAAGCCAGAGCCTAGTTCAAAGGCCACAGAAATGTCAGTTTCATTAATGTTTAAAAGTAAATTTAAGAAACCATTAAAAGTCATATAACAAATTTTTTAAATCATGTGTGCTTCATCTATTGATATTTCTTTAAATATATTTTTCTTAGTCCTTTTAAGTCAATAAGTAGATTTTCTCTTATTTTAAGAAAGACAAAAAAAATAAGAGTAACAAGAACTGGAGGAAGAATGTTCAAGCTTTCTGTGCTGCCCACCATTTTGGGTGACAAATCGTAATTATTGGAACACAAGTGATAAAAGAATGCATTAAAAGTCAGAAGTGCTTTGAAAAACGAACTAGAGTTTTATCATTCTTTTAAATTAGACTAATTTTAATTAACTCATGAAGCCATGATATAAATCCAACGATCACCTGGAAAAATTAAGGTGAAAAACCCCAAATGACTGCCAACGTCTCTTTCAGAGCACATTTGTCTATGTACATTCATGCACCTATGTTTTCAGCTGATTTTAAGAACAAAAAATTGATTTGTCTTTATATTCTGAAGACCACTGCTGAATTTTCTTAAATGTTTCAAATTAAAGTTAGGAGGAAAAATACAGGATGCCCTATGATCAAAATGTTGCCTTAAAAAATCAAAACATAGAGAAAAAGAGAGAGACTCAATCAACTTAGCTAACTTACACAGCAATAACAAATGAACCCATAGGCTTAGGAACATATAACAAGAAAAGTCTAATTCTTGATTGCTACATATCCTTCCTACCTCATGACCCAATCTACCTCAGGTCTTTTTGTCCTAGAACATAAGCTAATGAGGAAACGATTTCCTGAGAGGAGGAAATAGCTTCCTGTTTCTACTCATATTCCCTTGTTCAAGTCAAGCAACGTGACCAAACCTGATGCAGATGTAATGGGCAGGCATAATCCTCCCCCCAAAAGGCAATAAATATTTGAGGACAATAATACAGTCAACCACAGTCTATATTATGTGACTGTGTATTTCTCTCCTTCTACATATAAAATATATTCATCACCTCTCTCAAGAGAGACAAACCAATATGACATTAGGGTCAAGGTGTCAAGGTCTAAATCTTGCGAATATCTCCACATGTGTACAGATGTAGCTCCTCTTGATCCAGAAACCTAGGAACTAAGTTATATGTTAACTGACCCACACATAGTCAATATACAGTGGGTCGAATTCAGACAGAATAACGACTGTAAATGGTCCCATGGGGAAAAGAGAATAACAGGAAGAAGGCAGCAGACGCTGGTCCATAGCAACTTTGAAATCCTTCTAATTATGTGTCATGAGGGCTCCATACTCTGGATCTGGTGACTTCTCCTTAGTTGGGTGTCAGTCTAAGCCCTAAGAACTGTGCCTAAAACCACTGTCCATTGTGTTCCATGACTCTTTTTCAGGTTTCTTTTTCCCCTGCTCAGGTCATAATTTTAAAAGAATTGGTGTGATTATATAGAGTATGGAAGATTTAGTAGATTATAGGCACAGGAAATCTGTAACATCTAAGCTTCATCTCGTCATCTTTAGTGTAAATCTAAACTGAGGTAGATTAGACACTAGCTACACCTGAAAACCAGGAAGCGTTGACACTTTGATGAGTAAAATAATTGCCATCAAATGTGCAAATTATGAAGTTGACTACATGCTTAGGGAGACTCTTCTGCCCCTGAAAGGCATTTTTTTCCCCTTTCAACATGTTCCTATCTCTTTTCAAGGTAAGCACCCCACTTCACTTCCCTACAAACAAAAACAAAGCACCTAATATGATTCACAACTGATGGAGAGTTCAGTGTTATCATATACCTACTTCTATTAGCCTTGGAAAGTAAGAAATTTAAAGAATTTGCCTCTCATTTTGGAATGGAAAATAGCAACACTTTTGAGGATGGATGAAAAAGGAAATGGTAACCTACTCCAGTGTACTTGCCTGGGAAATCCCATCAACAGAGGAGGCTGGTGGGCTACAGTCCATGTGGTCGCAAAGAGTCTCACATGACTGAGCGACTGTTTTGAAGATGGAAGAAGTTCTAGAAAGCATTCTTCCAATTATCCTTAAAAGTATACCTTAGAGGATTTCCACATCTGCCCTTCTTTCAGGGAGACCTCAAATACCTGATTCAACTTTCAGATTTAATGTCCTGCTTTATCAAAGCCACCATAAAGCCATGTGCAGCACTATACGGGAGCCAAGAGCTCAAGCCTATAATATTTTACTTCTCCCATTATGGAAATAACTCCTTGAATTTCTCCTTGTCCAGCATCTCTGCCCAGATAGTTTGATAGACTATCAAAATGCTGATATTCTATTGCCACATTCTATATTATTCTCTGTATTCCTAAATTACCTTACTCCTCCATAAAATATAATCACTTATTTCTTAAGGCTCTTTTAAATTAAGATCAAGTTTATCCAAAATTGTTTTTAATTGTCTAGACAAGGGTTTACAAAATTATGATTTTAAAATATTACTTAGAAGAACATTGCATATTAAGATTAATATTCATCATAAAAAATTTAGCTGTTAATTAAAATAAAAGCTCTTTGGTGTAATATTAGCCTAAGACACCTAGATCTATATATTTAAGTTTGAAGGCAATAAGACTACATTTCTTTTAAAACATTTTATAACTCAGTATGTCTACTATTTTAATCTGACTTTTCCCAATAAATTTTTTGCAGTGAGATTTTACAGCCTTTACAGCATATGTTTATGTGATTGTCTGCTTATATTTAGAACTCTTGAAGGATATGTTGAGATCTATTTAACTTACTCTTTATATTGACTAACTGAATTGTAGCTTAATATATATTGCAAATAACAATTAGAGTAAGCACAAGAGATTAAAGTGATTAAGTTATTCGTATAGATACATAATAAATCCTCTATCTTATCAATATTTGGTTTCTTAATGTCTCTCACATCCATTCCTTAGCTTTCTCTCTTTCACGTTCCTGATTAAGGCTCCCACTTGTTTTACAAGACTTCATACCAGATCCCCTCTGTATAAACCTTCCCACACACTGCTCTCAGATCAACCTAAATCTATATTGCATAATTGCCCTTCCACTAATTCTACTTTGTTGTAATCTTCAGTGGCTCCTCTAACCTGTAGGATAAATTCAGGCTGCTGAATCTGGCATCTGTGATTCTCAATTATTGATGCCCCAGTCTACCTTCCTAACTTTATCCTCACACCCACAGCTAAGACTTCCCTAACTCCCTTCTTTCTGGCTGAGTCTGTATATTCTACTGTCCCCCAAATGAAATCACCAATATAATACAGCTGGTTCCTGAGTTACAACATTCTATGGATACAACAGACCAAGAGTACTGCCTGAAAAATAACAGGATGTCAGCCCTTCCTCCTACTTGGGTCTTTATGAATGTCTCCGATTTTTTCGGTTCAAAGGATAGGAAGATGTGTAGAATTGCCTCACTTATAATTTGAGCTCCTACCTGCATCTCCGTCATCCCCATGCTTTAGATGTTGCATTCACTGTCTTTCTAGATCGTAGTCCACAATCACTCACCTCCTCCATGGAAAGGCGAACCTTTGCAAACCACAGTGTCAGACTTTATTTTGGGGGGCTCCAAAATCACTGCAGATGGTGACTGCAGCCATGAAATTAAAAGACGCTTACTCCTTGGAAGGAAAGTTATGACCAACCTAGATAGCATATTCAAAAGCAGAGACATTACTTTGCCAACAAAGGTTTGTCTAGTCAAGGCTATGTTTTTTCCTGTGGTCATGTATGGATGTGAGAGTTGGACTGTGAAGAAGGCTGAGCACTGAAGAATTGATGTTTTTGAACTGTGGTGCTGGAGAAGACTCTTGAGAGTCCTTTGGACTGCAAGGAGATCCAACCAGTCCATTCTGAAGGAGATCAGCCCTGGGATTTCTTTGGAAGGAATGATGCTAAAGCTGAAAGTCCAGTACTTTGGCCACCTCATGCAAAGAGTTGACTCATTGGAAAAGACTCTGATGCTGGGAGGGATTGGGGGCAGGAGGAGAAGGGGACGACAGAGGATGATGAGATGGCTGGATGGCATCGCTGACTCAATGGATGTGAGTCTGGGTGAACTCCGGGAGTTGGTGATGGACAGGGAGGCCTGGCGTGCTGCGATTCATGGGGTCGCAAAGAGTCGGACGCGACTGAGTGACTGAACTGAACTGAACTACAAATAATTCTCCGGTATCAGGTTTCCCTTACAGTTTCCTGGAGCTCAGTGTCCCCTGCATTCATGTCTCTGATAAGGAGAAAAACTCCTAGCCTTCCAGGAACTCCACCCTTTTTTTGACAAGCAAAGAGGAAGAAACTCCCAGCAGAATTATTTGATGATAACTTTGTTCATATTTAAGTATCATCTAGAGGACATACATTCCCCAGGGGTCAGTGTCAGGGTAAGATCAACTACAAACTCATGTTACGCCCTGAATGAATGGCCTGGGCCCATATAGTTCCTCCCTGCTGTCTAGCTGACTTCCTCTGGGGTCACCAGTCCATACAATACTTCCATCATTAAATCAATCAATAAATTGGCAAACTGTGCATTTCTAATCTAAAATGGTATGTCAACTCAAAACACAAAAAGAAAAAAATCAAACAATATTTGTCAATCCTCTTATATAATAAATTAGAACACCCAAAACAATTCAAAGATATTTTCCTTGTTTGCTTTTTAAAAACGTTCTTCAGTTCTCTAGTTGCAAGGAACAGAAATTTACCCAAATGTCAGAAAGCCCATCAATAAACCAGACCCCAAGAAGAACAGGATAGGACAGTGGAATGATCCACATAAAGCATTTCAGCAATGCTACTTACATGAATCTTCATTAAAACTCAACCCCACAGATCTACTTAAACTCAAAAGCTTTTGCACAGCAAAGGAAAAAATAAACAAAATGAAAAGATAACCCACAGATAGGAAAAAATATTTGCAAATGATGTGACCAACAAGAGATAAGTCTCAAATTTTACAAACAGCTTATGATGTTTAACAGCATCAAAACAACCAAATCAACAAATGGGCAGAAGACCTAAAGAGACATTTCTCCAAAGGAGACATACAAATGGCCAGGAGACACATGAAAAGATGTTCAGCATTGCTAATTATGAGGGAAATGCAAATCAAAACTACATTGAGATATCACCTCACACAGATCAGAATGACTATCATCAAAAAATCCACAAATAAATGCTGGAGAGGTTTGGAAAGAAGGGAACCACCCTACACTACTGGTAGGAATGTAAATTGGTATAGCCACTACGGAGAACAATATGGAGCTTCCGTAAAAAACTAAAAACAGAACTGCCATATGACTCTGCAATCCCAATCCTGGGCATATATTCAAAGAAAAACATGATCCAAAAGGATTCATGCACCCCAATGTTCATCGTGTCAGTGCTTACAATAGCCAAGACATGGAAGTACCTTAAATGTCCATCAACAGAGGAATGGATAAAGAAGATGTGGTACATTTATACAAGGGAATATTCAGTTCAGTTCAGTCGCTGAGTCGTGTCCGACTCTTTGCAACTCCATGAACCACAGCACACCAGGCTTCCCTGTCCATCACCAACTCCCAGAGTTCACACACACCCATGTCCATTGAGTCGGTGATGTCATCCAAACATTTCATTCTCTGTCGTTCCCTTCTCCTCCTGCCTTCAATCTTTCCCAGCATCAGGGTCTTTTCAAATGAGTCAGCTCTTTGCATCAAGTGACCAAAGTATTGTTTCAGGTTCAACATCAGTCCTTCCAATGAACACCCAGGACTGATCTCCTTTAGGATGGACTGGTTGGATCTCCTTGCAGTCCAAGGGACTCTCAAGAGTCTTCTCCAACACCACAGTTCAAAAGCATCAATTCTTTAGTGTTCAGCTTTCTTTATAGTCCAACTCTCACATCCATACATGACTACTGGAAAAACCATAGCCTTGACTAGATGGACCTTTGCTGACAAAGTAATGTCTCTGCTTTTCAATATGCTGTCTAGGTTGGTCATAATTTTCCTTTCAAGGAGTAAGCTTCTCTTAATTTCATGGCTGCAATCACCATCTGCAGTGATTTTGGAGCCCCAAAAAATAAAGTCAGCCACTGTTTCCACTGTTTCCCCATTTATTTGCCATGAAGTGATGGGACCGGATGCCATGATCTTAGTTTTTGCATGTTGAGCTTTAAACCAACGTTTTCACTCTCCTCTTATTACTCAACCATTATAAAGAATGAGATAAGGCCATTTGCAGCAACATGCATGGACCTAGAGATTGTCACACTGAGTGAAGTGAGTCAGATAGAGAAAGAGAAATATCGCATGACATCCCTTATATGTGGAATCTAAAAGGAAATTATGCAAATGAACTTACAAAACAGAAAGAGACTCACAGACAGAGAGAATGAACTTCTGGTTGCCAGCGGGTAAGAGATAGTTATAGGATTTGAGATAGACATGTACGCACTGCTACATTTAAAACTGGTAACCAACAAGGACCTACTGCGTAACACAGAGAACTCTGTTCAATGTTAGGCGGCAGCCTGGATGGGAAGGGAGTTTAAGGGAAGAATGAATATGTGTACACGTGTGGCTGAGTCCCTTTGCTGTTCACCTGAAACTATCACAACATTGTTAATTAGCTATACCCCAATATTGCCTGGAAAATCCCATGGACGGAGGAGCCTGGTGGGCTGCAGTCCATGGGGTCGCAAAGAGTCGGACACGACTGAGTGACTTCACTTTCCCTTTTCACTTTCATGCATTGGAGAAGGAAATGGCAACCCACTCCAGTGTTCTTGCCTGGAGAATCCCAGGGACGGCGGAGCCTGGTGGGCTGCCATCTATGCAGTCGCACAGAGTAGGACACAACTGAGGTGACTCAGCAGCAGCAATATAAAGTTAAAAAATAAATAAATAAAAAAATAAAAAAACTCAGCCCCATGAATATGACTCCATGCTTCTGCAGTGGTTCTTTCTTCCTATACCACAGCCCATGCATCTAACCCAGGGCTGGTCAAACTCTTATATGGTTAGGGAACGCGTCCCACCCACCACTCCCTAATCTGTCATGGACCAATATTTTGATAAACACAAAATCATATGTTTGGAAGTAGCAGTAATATTAAACTGCTTCACAGTCCAAAGTTTAGCTTCCTCCCTTTCTCTTTGCTCATCCCAGAGTGGTAAATAACAGCACAGAGACCAGTATTGGTGCTCAGCAGCATATATCTGCTTGCTCTTAGTTCCTGATCCACTCGTATCCTTGGGTTGCAAAAGGCCAATCATAATCTCTCCACTCTTTCTTACATTCCAACCTTCAAATTCTGCTCCTCCCCACTCCCCCGCCCCCTGCCCTTAGGAGAAGTTCTAGAGAAAAGAAATTATATTGGCTCATGTCATTTTTCCTGCTGTGCCCATGGCTGCTCTGGGTTCCCATGCCAACTCTTATAACCTCTTATCCACTTATCAGTGGATAAATGACATCACATCGTATGACACATGGATGACTGAGGAGCATCCCTTCCGAGACCACAGGTATGGTAACTCTGACCGCCACACCATTTGCAGAACTTTTCAAATTAGTTCAGTTTTTTATAAAAAGGCAATAAAAAGTGATATACAAGACCTATGTCACCAGATTGACTCCTAGTTAAGTAATAAATGGGATTTTCTCTCATTTGAAAGAGCTGACGGTTAGGTGCCATCCCTGGTCAAACCGGAGGTGCTAGGATGCTGTGGTTAGTGACTAGCTGAGCAATTTCACACACAAATCGTAGTGCTCACTTTAATTGGATGTGCTGTTAATCGCTGTTCACAAAAACAACCTGAACTCAGGAATGAATTAACGAGTTCTTCCCAGAGGGCACAATCATTTTTCAATCTACTTTCTCTGTGGTAGGTCATGGTTCCAGAGAGATTGCTTGAGAATTGATTATTTTAAGAGAAAAACAAGCAAAAGCTGCCTCAAGATTTTTCCTTCTGATCAGTAGGGACTTCCTCGCCATTCAGTGATTAAGATCCCACACTTTTAAGGCACAAGGTGCCATTTCTATGGCATTTACCTGGCCTTTGGAGCTAAGATCCTACATGTGGCGCATGGTAAAAAAATATATATATTTTTCCTTTTGATCTGTAGAGTCACAGGAAGGAAAGAGGAAGGGTGGCAAGAGGGCTCAGAAGAAGCAGTGGATAACACCAACTATGGACAAAACACAAATATTCAGAATTTAGATGCTGGCTGCTGCTAGGTCACTCCAGTCATGACCGACTCTGTGCGACCCCAAAGATGGCAGCCCACCAGGCTCCCCTGTCCCTGGGATTCTCCAGGCAAGAACACTGGAGTGGGTTGCCATTTCCTTCTCCAATGCAGGAAAGTGAAAAGTGAAAGTGAAGTCGCTCAGTCATGTCCGACTCTTAGCGACCCCATGGACTGCAGCCTACCAGGCTCCTCCATCCATGGGATTTTCCAGGCAAAAGTACTGGAGTGGGTTGCCACTGCCTTCTCCGTCTAGATGCTTACCCACTGTCAACTACTGGTTTCAGGGTATAAAAGACATGAGGCTAAACTGGACATAGTGCAAAAGACTTCAAGAAGATGCTAGTTAGTGATTTACAAGCAAGTGCTCATGGGAATCTCCCACCAAGCTTTGGAAGCCCCACTCCAGACCAATCAAGTCAGAATTTCTAGGAATGTCTAGGGAGAAAGTACAAGATTGTATGGAAAAAGTCAAACGAACTTTTGGGCCAATCCAGTACATGCCAGTTTCCCCGGGGAAAGTCCCATTTGATACCTCTTATGGAAAATTAGTGCCTGTTGATTATTTTTAGCTTCCCCTTTTGAACTTTAAGTATCTTATTTTGGATAATAAAAGGTGCAGTGTATTAGAATTCATGCAGAACAATCCTTGCTGATCTTGGTAACTAAGATGATGATGGTGCTTGGCCTGTTGTTCTTGATGAATTTGTTGAGTGCCAAGAAGTCCACCTAACATCACAGAAAGGACTCTCGTGCAGAAAATGCAAACCTTCAATTGACGCGAGACAGATAAACAGGAGAAAATCAAACAAAAGTTTAGTAGCATGTCTACGTGAGAGAAACCCACGAAAATCAAGTGACTCACTAAAAGGGCCAAAACCCTTCCGTTAAATACCATCTCCAGCTAAAAATAAAAGAGGATATTGGGGGCAGTGGTTTGAGACTTCAAAGAGAGGGAAGACAAATATCTGGTAAGTTGACATTTGCAGGACCCCATAGAGACAACTGGAGGCAGGAGGAATCTGATGGCTAGGCCCTGACCAGTTTCCTGAAACCACACCCAGCACTTATTTTCTGCAGATGTGAAGGTTCTATTTCAGAACAGATCCTCTATGTAAATTATAAATATTTTAGGCAGTGAAGAGGAAGTTCAAAGTTTCTTCCTAAGTCATTTAGGCCTTGATCGTTTTTAGCTCAAAATAATCATCATGCCCAAGAGACACTGTGGGGTGGTGATTTATTTCCTTACAAAGATGTCAGTCAGGACCATCACAATCCATTATTCAGGCTTCAGTTATGTAAAAACTCCAATAACAGGCACCGGAGACTCTTAATTCTTTTCCTCTCAAAGACTCCTGCTGCTGCTGCTGCTGCTAAGTCACTTCAGTCATGTCCGACTCTGTGGGACCCCATGGACAGCAGCCCACCAGGCTCCTCTGTCCACAGGATTCTCCAGGCAAGAACACTGGAGTGGGTTGCCATTTCCTTCTCCATCAGAGACTCCTAGGTCAATGCAAACACGCCCACTTCTGACCCTGCCACCTTCTCAGCATACCAAGGAGGTCTTAAAAAGAGTGACAAGCCATCAAAAAGCTGCTGTGAAACTGAGCCCAGGATACTGGGTGCATACTCCATTTTCCTTTTCATCTCATTATCTAAAGGGGCCCAATCGCATATCACTGTGCAAAACAACAGTCTCAGCAAATATCTAGAGAGAAACTGGCAACCTTTCAAGAAGCTAAGAACCTTAGCTTCTTCCACTAAAGTTCTAATTACATAAGGGCTATCAGATAAATACACAGGTCCCAGTTAAACTTGAAAGTCAGATAAATAACTATTTTTTTTTTAGTACATGTACATCCCATGCAATATTTGGGACATACTTATACTAAAGACAGTATTCACTGTTTCTCTGAAATTCACATTGAGCCAACTGTGCTGCATTTTTGCTTGCTAAGTCTAGTCATAAACTAACTGATGTCTCTACATATACATATACATACATATACTTCTCAGCCCCACCCTTTCATTCTAGCCTACGTCAGACCCCAGAGGAGGCGCAGAACCTGAATCTGAACACGATCACAGTCAGATAGCAGGAAAGTTATACTCTGATTTCTGGATTAGTGGATGAAAACTTTTCTTAAGAATAAGAGGATATTGGGCTGCACCCTGCAGACCTACAAGCCCTGTACTTGCCAGTCCTCAAGACCAAAGAGAGGGCCCGGAGTCAGCAACAGAGTCATCAATGGTTTAATGGATAGAGAAGCTTACATGCCTGGACCAAGGTCCTGGAGTGACACCCCACCATGTGCGGAACACTTGGCAGCAGATTCTTTCCAAGGAGGAGAGAGAGGTTACCAGTCAGAGGGGGAATTGACATCAGGTTGGCTCACAAGTTACCAGAGAAACCAGCAGAGGACACACCCCTTACCACCCTGCTGTTAAGCTAGCATGGCAGAGGTGTTCTGATCCAAAGTTAGAACATTCATACATCTACCTGAAACTACCACAACACTGTTAATCAGCTATAACCCAATAAAAAATCGAAAGCTTGAAGTTTGAAATAAGTAAATAAATATAACTTGCATGCATGCATGCTAAGTCGCTTCAGTCATGTCCGACTCCTTATGACCCTATGGTCTGTAGCCCACAGGCTCCTCTGTCCATGGGACTCTCCAGGCGAGAATACTGGAGTGGGTTGTCAGGCCCTCCTCCAGGGGATCTTCATGACCCAGGGAACGAACTTGCATCTCCTGAGACTTCTGTATTGCAGGCAGATTCTTTACCACTGAGCCACTGGGGAAGCCCAAATATAATCTCAGTTCAGTTCAGTTCAGTCGCTCAGTTGTGTCCGACTCTTTGCGACCCCATGAATCGCAGCACGCCAGGCCTCCCTGTCCATCACCAACTCCTGGAGTTCACTCAGACTCACATCCATCGAGTCAGTGATGCCATCCAGCCATCTCATCCTCTGTCGTCCCCTTCTCCTCCTGCCTCCAATCCCTCCCAGCATCAGAATCTTTTCCAATATAACCTACACCTTCTCAAAATAAATAAATAAAGTTAGAACACTCATTAGCTGGGGCCTGAGGCAAGTATGTAGGAAAGTCAGTAATGTGAGTAGGGTGTAGCTGAAGCAGGCACTGGTCAAGCAAGGGTTGCACAGAGAGCAAGAGAACAACTTGCTGGGTGACCTGACCATACACAAGAATAGGACCATGTATGGGTGAAAATGTGGCATCACTTTGAGAGTTTTTGACTGGGCAAGTCTGCTGCTGCTGCTGCTGCTGCTGCTAAATCGCTTCAGTCATGTCCGACTCTGTGAGACCCCATAGATGGCAGCCCACCAGGCTCCCCGTCCCTGGGATTCTCCAGGCAAGAACACTGGAGTGGGTTGCCATTTCCTTCTCCAATGCATGAAAGTGAAAAGTGAAAGTGAAGTCGCTCAGTCGTGTCCAACTCTTAGCGACCTCGTGGACTGCAGCCTACCAGGCTCCTCCGTCCATGGGATTTTCCAGGCAAGAGTACTGGAGTGGGGTCGCCATTGCCTTCTCCAGCCTGGGCAAGTCAGCACTCCCCAAATTCATGGGATTCCTAACTTCTACCCTTGGATTCCCCACACTAGATTCCCATTAAAATCCTCCCACCTGTGGGATGTCCTCCACTAAAGAATTGTTCTAGACAGCAGTCTACTGCCAGCCTCTATACAGGAAAAAAAGCAAGAAGAAAAATAAGGCTCAATGAATCTGGTCTTATACTTCATAATACTTCAATTACAAATTTTTTAAGAATGTTGCTTTGAGGGATATAAAACCTCCTGAAGGAACATCTGAGATAGATCTTTAATAGTTATGGTACTAGAAAATTTAAGTTAAACCATGCAGCTTTATGTTATTCTCCGCTCTTGAATGAAGACACATGTGAGCCCACTCACATAAATGCATAATTATTGCTATCAATCTTTGTAGCCCTGAAGTCAAATCTTTAGGTGTCTCCTAAATGGAGGATCTCACCAAGCCTTGCTCAGTGAGGATCTTTATAAAGTGGCAAAATCAGGACTTGAATTCATTTAGTGTGTGTGTGTACAGAGAGCATACGAAGAGCACAGACTTACTGCCTGCCATTACTCAAGAATATCCTGGATCATGTCCCTGACTCCAGCCTTCCCCTTGATGGATGCTCTGGTTCTGACTGCACAGTATCACAGTATCTGATCCATTTCACAAACTCATCACATCCATGTGCTCTTAGTGAAGTGAAAGTTGCTCAGTTGTGTCTGACTCTTTGTGACCCCATGGACTATATAGCCCATGGAATTCTCCAGGCGAGAATACTAGAGTGGGTAGCCTTTCCCTTCTCCAGGGGATCTTCCCAGCCCACGGATTGAACCCAGGTTTCCCACATTGCAGGCGGATTCTTTACCAGCTGAGCCACAAGGGACATGTCAAATATTGGGTAATGCACTCAGGCTTCTGTTCCTGAAATTTGTTAAAACCTGGATCCTTCTAATTAGAGACATAGAACTTGTTAATAAGGAGTTCTATATTACATTTATCATTATTTAAAAAATAATAAGCTATTTTATAATCTTTGTGAGGAGAAGCCATACACTGAGCAGAAAATTGCTCACCTTTACAAATGTACCAATTCTTATATGCCATGATAAAAATATATACACAGATGTGCATATATACAGAAATACAATATTTCTATTATTATATATGTATAATATAATATTCTATTCTATAATGGAATATATTCTATTGTACTATGTATACATATTATATATATATATATATCTATTATTAAATAACATGGAAATAGCACTTACCACCTGTGCTAAGCTTTTCAGTTCACCACAGAATACTTGCTGAAAATCTGGGTAAAATGATGTGCAGAAACTCCCAGGATTAGAGGGGCTGAGGACAGAGAACCAGTGGCTAGCTATCCATACCTAAACCTACTGTCTTCTCCTTGCACAGGTTTGCTTTGCCACAAGTGCCCCCCTTCCTACGGCACATACTCCTTCTATAATATTGACATTCTCACTGTCCGACAGGAGCTGGGCATGTAACATCATGATTTTCATCAGCTGAGCATCGACTGCACATCCCCAAAGCATCCAAACAATTTCTGGCAATTTCCTGTGTCTGCCAATGTTTAACTGTGACCTAAATGACAACTATCTTCCTTTCATCCTCTTTTAAGCTCTTTCTGATCAAAGAACCTATTCAATTTCCATGAAATCAATATCTTAAGCAGAACTAAGAGTACCAAAGTCTCTGAGCGCTGGATAAAGGCAAAATGGTATCTATTTTGTTGCCGTTGGTTCTTTTTTTTTAAATTAATTTGTATTGGAGTATACTTGCTTTACAATATCATGTTACTTTCTACTGTACAGCAAAGTGAATCAGCTACATGTTTACATATATCCTCTCTTTTTTAGATCTCTTTCCCAGTTAGGTCACCACAGAGCATTGAGTAGAGTTCCCTGCGCTATATAGTAAGTTCTCATTCGTTATCTATTTTAGGCTCGTGCCATGCTCAATTGCATCTGTCATGTCTGACTCTATGCAACCTCACAGACTGTAGTCTGCCAGGCTCCTCTGTCCACGGGATTCTCCCGGCAAGAATACCGGAGTGGGTTTCCATGCCCTCCTCCAGGGGAGCTTTCTGACCTAGGAATCAAACCCATATCTCCCGTGTCTCCTGAATTTCAGGCCTATTCTTTACTACTGAGCCACTGGAAAAACCCTATCAATTTTATAAATAGTATCAATAGTTGTATATATGTCAATCCCAGTCTCCCAATTTATCCCAACCTCCTCTCCCCTCACCCCATGTTCATATGTTAGATCTCTACATCTGTGTCTCAATTCCTGTTTTGCAGTGTAGCTTCTAGAAAAATTAGTAGCACTTAGGAGACTCCTAGGGACAGGGGAGCCTGGTAGGCTGCCGTCTCTGGGGTCGCACAGAGTCAGACACGACTGAAGTGACTTAGCAGTAGCAGCAAGCAGGTGTTCCAAACACGCTCAACAGAGAAAGAAGAAATATACATGTGGAACCTAAATACATACATTCAAGTAAACCAATTATCTCATTTATTCAAACAACTATTACTATACTCCAGATAATCTTCAGTAATTCAGCAGTCTAGACAGCCATTCTAATATCAGTAATTCTGCAAAGTTTATGGTGTGAGTTTTTTGTTTTTAATCTCTCATTCTCCCTCCTTTACTTTCTGTATTACATTATATATTTCATAGTTATTGAGTATTTACTATGTATAAGAAAAGTACTAGGTGCTTTATTTTGCCTAAAGTTATTAAACTTCCTGAACAATCCAGTAAAGGTTCTTTCTTGTTTTTGAGCAAACATATTTAACTACCCTTAAGAAGTAAATCAATAATGTTTACATAGTTTTAAACTTTTCAATTGCCAAATGCAAAATATTCTTAAGATATGAAATTCTTTCTCTATACTAGAAGATAATTTTTCCCAATTAAAAGAAATTTAAAGAGATTTTAGGGGAGAGACTGGAGATATACTTTATTTCAAGGAAAGTTATTTTTCCATTTTGGTTGATGTTCTATCTTTTGGCCACATTCCTGGGTGGAACAGAAAAGAAATATGATAAGTTTCTAGGACATAGTCCCCGAACAGTCTTACACAGAAGTTCATCTGGTCCTAATTACAACCCTATCAAGTAGGTGGGTGGTATTAACAGATCTTTAGGGGCATAGAAACCATGACACAGACATTTCAAGCGTTTTCTTCTCCATCAACAGAGAAGTAACAACACAGCTTCTTTGGAAGGCAGCCCAGCACAGTGGAATAAAAATGGATTTGAGTCATAACACTTGGGTTTAAAACTGTATGATTTAGGGAAATTACTTTATGTCTCTACACATCTCCTTCCTCCATCAAAAGAATACGTTAGAGACTTCCTTGGTGGCTCAGTGTTAAAGAACTCTTTTTAGATTTTTAGGCAATATAAAATACATTATCTAACTGTATTTTATAATACATTAGCTAAAACATTAACATATTTTGAAACTTCAAAAGGTGAGATTGTAATCATCACTGATTTTCATCACTGTCACCATCACTGATTTTACAAACAGGATTGTAATCATCACTGATTTTCTAATTCAGTTCGGCAGCATAAAGGTTTCCCTTTCTGCTTCCAAGAACATGTTGTATGTTCTCCAAGAGGAACACCTATCTATGCAGGGCTGTAACTGCCATGAACTCCATGTTCACCTCTGTCAACAACACCATATAAATCAGCAGATCCTACGTTTGCCTTGGTTACAATTTAATACTGCTGTAGCTGCTGCTACTGCTGCTAAGTCTCTTCAGTCATGTTGGACTCTGTGCGACCCCAGAGACGGCAGCCCACTAGGCTCCTCTGTCCCTGGGATTCTCCAGGCAAGAACACTGGAGTGGTTTGCCATTTCCTTCTCCAATGCATGAAAGTGAAAAGTGAAAGTGAAGTCGCTCAGTCATGTCTGACACTTCTCGACCCCATGGACTGCAGGCTACCAGGCTCCTCAGTCCATGGGATTTTCCAGGCAAGAGTACTGGAGTGGGTTGCCATTGCTGTAGACTGAGTGCCAAACATTTGTTTGAAACATTCAATAAGAAAGAGGCAACACTGATATGGTTTCTGGTCATCTCATAAACACTTTTAGAAAAGGAGCAAGGCGGGGTGGGGAATAAGACAATGTAATGAAGAAGGTATAAAACCAAGCTGATACAGACATGGACAAACCCAACACTCCTGTTTCTCCCTACCTGCACCTTTAGAGTCTTAAGAGAGACGCTCACTAAATGATCCAAACAGAGAAGGACCCTGGAACAAGGAATGTTCTTCTCTGTCTGATAAGGACACATTTTCATCTGTGAGTTCAGCTTTCAGAGAGTATTTAGATCAATGAAGAAAAAAAAGGACTATCGAGGAAGATCAACTAAATCAATCATAATGATTGATACGATGACAAACACTGTAGCCACTCATATCCATGAGAGTAATTAGGAGTCCTGAGAACTCAAATAGATCCCAATGTTTTTTAAGGAATGTGTGTATGTGTGTGTGTCTGTAATAGCTCAGTCATGTCTGACTCTTTGGGACCCCATGGATTGTAGCTCCCCAGGCTCCTCTGTCCATGGAATTCTCCAAGCAAGAATACTGGAGTGGGTTGCTATGCCCTTCTCCAGGGGATCTTTCCAACCCAGGGATCAAACCCAGGTCTCCTGCGTTGTAGGCAGATTCTTTACCATCTGAGCCACCAGGGAAACCCCAAGGAATGTATAAGAATTTCCACATCAATTCATCAAAAGCAAAGACCTCATTTTTTTTTAATTATTCTCAATCTTCTTTTAATTTTTATCTCCTTTCTCAATGACCATTCATGTCTAATGACTTTCTACAGTGTAATAATCTCAGAGCCAATCAATCATTGAATAAGTTTTCATTGCATGTTTAACATATACTCAGCACTCACTATATTAGAGGCAAGATGAACACAAGAGAAAGCTTTTCTAATATTTCCTGAAGTCTTTTTTTTCCCATTATTTAAAGACAGATCTCAATGCTTCATAAGCTTGCCATGTCCTCTAATAACCCTTGCATAATCTGTTGCTAAATCAAAGCTTGATGAAAATACAGTCAGGATGTAATCATCTTTCCCTCACCAGAGGCTTCATACTATTTCATATTTGAAGAGGAAATAGTGTCGTTTTATAGGAAGTGCATGATCAACTCAGGCTTTGGTCCTGATGCTTAGAATTATGATCCTCAAGGTTGAGTAGAAGCTCTTCTCGCTTTCTCCCACAGTTCACATGGCCAAGAGATGTCTTCTGACTACAGAAGAATAACAAGCAGAGTTATCTTTGGAGACTGTGTGAAGCCAATTAATTAAGAAAAACTCATCTATAGGGAACCATAGTTTTTAAGCCTGTCTCTAAATTATTAGCTGCTCAAGAGCTAGAAAAATAAAACTCAAAGTGTATATTTTGGAATTCTGCTAGTCTGACCCTGTAGCCACACATGTTCTGTATGCCATGGCTGTTCACTTAAGCAGTGGGGAGGGGAGAGCAGAGGACAGATAGAAAGTAAAGCCACCTACTTATGCAAAAGGGGATACTTTCAAGGAAATCATCTGTTAGTACCGGATTTGTTTTTCCACGTACAGTTTCCATCCATGGAAAGGACAGCAGGGCCCTATTGTTTCACAAACCACTTACTCAGGATCATTGGCACCAACTTGCAGTGAGCCAACAAGTACGGAGAACTCACGTTTCCCCCTTCTTTCAAAAGAAGATACTGTTTCCTTGGCAACTGAAAGTGTTTGGTTGAGCTTTTTTTTCCACTTATAAAATATAAACTGGAGAAGGAAACGGAAACCCACTCCAGTGTTCTTGCCTGGAGAATCCCAGGGACGGGGGAGCCTGGTGGGCTGCCGTCTGTGGGGTTGCACAGAGTCGGACACAACTGAAGCGACTTAGCAGCAGCAGCAAAGTATAAACAAGAAGGGAGTCCCACCACATGGAACGTGGTTTCGAAACAGATTTCTCTGCCTCAAGCAGCTGAAATAACCAACTTGGTGCCTGAACATCACTCTGTGCTAGATCTTTATTTTGTCTTTATGGTCAAGTCTCAGACAAATAATAAAGGGTAAGTGAAACAGAATGCAGGGTTTTATAAAAAATTTTAATTGAAGTACAGTTGACTTTCAGTGCTGTTAGTTTCTGCTATAACAATAAAGTGGTATATATATATATATATACAAAAAAAAACTTTTTATATTCCTTTCCATTATAGTTTATTGCAAGATATTGACTATGGTTCCCTGTGCTACACAGTACGACCTCACTGTTTATCTGTTTTATATGTAAATAGTAGTTTGTATCTGCTAATCCCAAACTCCTAATTTATTCCTCCCCCAAGTCTTCCCCTTTGGTAACCATAAGTTTGTTTTCTATGTCTGGGAGTCTGTTTCTGTTTTATACATACATTCATTTGTATTACTTTTTAGATTCCACATTTAAGTGCTAACATATAAATTTGTCCCTGTCTAACTAGTTCACTTGGTATGATAATCTCTAGGTCCATCCATGTTGTTGCAAATGGCATTATTCTGCAAATGTAGTTTTTAATGCCATTATTATTATTTCCTAATCAGAAGGTTTCTGGAATTCAAGTGTCTAAAAAGTTCTTACTCTTGACCAACCAACAGTATATTTTATTTTTCAAATAGAACCGACTTTTTAATGTAAATGAGACAACTTAGTCAATACTTTTTCCCTACTAGGTAGAATGTGCTCAGCAGCCCTTGAGCTTTGAAAAAACTCTAAGCTCAAGCAAGAAGTCACAATATTGAATCACCTTTTCTATACTGGCGGGGGCAATCAGAGGAGGGTGGGATTAGAGGACAGTGACTAACGTGCCAATCATGAATGTCTACTTTTTGGAGACAGAATGCTAAGCGCTAGCTTCCACACTGTCCTCACTGCTGTGTTCTCACTCACTCCATCACTCTGCTGCTGCTGCTGCTAAGTCACTTCAGTCGTTTCCGACTCTGTGCGACCCCATGGACTGCAGCCCACCAGGCTCCTCCATCCATGGGATTCTCCAGGCAAGAGTACTGGAGTGGGGTGCCATTGCCTTCTCCCTCCATCAATCTACCCCCTCCCAAGTCTGGTCCAGAAGAAAGACAAACACAGTTCTCGACCTGAGCTATGAACAGAGAGACACTGCTTCAGCCAGAGGCATTTGGAAAGGAATCATTCAAACTGATATCCAATCATTTCAGTTTCCTCCTATATTTGCTACAGAGAAGTTCCCACTTTGTAGATCCTCTCCTGCATTAGGATCCAACCTCTCACTTTTATACTCCAAGAAACAAATGGGCTTGTTGTGAAATGGAAAGTCCTTTCTTTTATAGCACCTTTCTTGATCTATCATTGACCCCTAATTACAACCCAGATCTGGAGATACCTCAGAGTCAAGCCTTGGAGTTACATTCGGTAGTTGGTTGCACAGAGAGGATAAACCGCAGTTTATAATCTTCTTTCACTGGTACCCTTAAACATACCAAACTTATGAATACATGATCCTTATTCCTGACAGGTTCACTCTCTACACACTAACTGCTGCAATTCCTGCTGTAGTAGGTTGAATAATGTCCCCCCAACTCATGTCTACCCAGAACCTCTGAATGTGACCTTATTTGGAAATAAGGTCTTTGAAGATGCACTTGGTAAAAGTGAGGTTATTCTGGGTTGGGGCTGACTACCAAGGACCTTAAAAGAGGAGAGGACACATATACACAGAAGAAGACCCTGTGGAGACAGGGACTGAGTGATGTGATGCAAGCCAAGGAGGGTCAAGGTGACGACACCCAGAAGCCAGGAAGAGGCAAGAACAGATTCTTCCTCAGAGTCTTCAGAGACAGCATGCCTTCCTGACACCCTGATTTTGAACTTTTACTCTCCAGAAGTGTGAGGAAAAAACCTCTGTTGTTTCAAGATACTTGGCTTGTAACCATTTGTTACAGCAGCCGTAGGAAGTAAACATGTATACCTCAGGACACTATTTGCTAGACATCCACAATCAGGCTCCTTGTTTTTCACTTCAGCTAGAAAAAATAAGATTTTGAAATGGGAAGAATTCAGAAACAGAGAAACTGAATTCTCTCTCAAGTTATATTTCAACATATTTGGGGGTCAAAGGTGAAGAAATAAGTTTAAGAGAAATGATACAAGCTGCCTGAAGTATGCCGTTTACTGAGGAACCTTAACTGATGTTGATTGTACATAGGTCCACTTCCTCTGATGCATATGATAGTTGTCACATGGTTAGGATAGCCATCATGGAGCCTCAAATGCTGATTAGTTTTTAAACTGGCCACAAAAGAAAATTTTATTAAGAGCTTTTCAAGGAAATTAAACACATGCAGACAAATTCTGGAAACAGATGGAAGAAAACTATAGACTCATATGTTACCCTCCAAAAAAATTTTTTTGAAAAAGAAGAAGAAAGTACAAGCATACGATAAATGGTGAAATAAGTAAGGAAGCTTAATTCAAACAATCGTTTAAAAGTCTCTCTCATACTCAATGCTCTGTGGTGACTTAAATGGGTAGGAAATCTACAAAAGAGAGGATATATGTACATATACGTATAACTGATTTACTTTACTATATAGCAGAACCTAACACAACATTGTAAAGCAGCTATACTCCAGTAAAAACTAACTTTAAACAAAGTCTCACCCAGCAATAGAACAAGTGGAACAGAAAATGGACTACCAGAGGTAACATGGTGATGACCTCTTATTCCTCAAAGGGAATAAAAGAAGAAAATAAATTCAGAGAATCTTCACTGATACCCCCAACTTGAGACCAACTCAACTCGGTGATACAGGAACTGCAGAGGTAGAAAATATGGAATGTTCTTCAAGACACTCTTCTCCAGTGCACAGAACAGTGACGCCTAGAAGCCAGAAGAACCGCCAGACTCACTCAATATGCCAACAATACACCAACATACCGAAGGCGGGAAACCCAATCCACCTTCCCCCAGAGCAGAAACGCCCCCAGAAATCTCCTTAATACAACTATGGAGAAAGAAGCAGAAACATCATTGAGATCCCTGTTGGTAAGTCTTCTTCCCAGAAACTATACCCCTACTCTCAGAAACAGAAGAAGAGAACATTAAACCGTCAGTGCCTTGCCTCAAGCTCACATTATAAGATGAGTGTGCAAAAAGGGCCCAGATAAAAACAGACGGGAGTAAAATATAATACACACAGACTGTTTGGGGCATGAGAAGACCTGGAAAGCGTCATCCCCTTTCAAAAATGAAAAGCCTGAAAACAAATGGCTGATCAACAATGCAAAAACACTAAAGCAAAAGTAGCTTTATATATATATATATAACATACACATAAATATATATAAATATACATAAATATATATAACATATATATAAGTATATATATGTATATATGTCATATATATATATATAGGTTTTAGTATTCTATGTTCCTTTAAAACTATACATAAAAGTATTCCAGAATAAGGCACATTCCAAGAAATAACAGGGACTTTTACACTTGCACTATAATAGAAAATAAAGAAAATGATCTGTGAAATAAGATGTCAGAGAAGAGATAATAAGAAATTAAAAGAAATCATTTACATATTCATTTTGTTTATTGTCTACGATGATGCTGTGTGCGTGCTCAGTCGTGCCTGACTCTTCAGTCCCACAGACTGTATGCAGCAGTCCACCAGACTCCTCTGTCCATGGCAATTTTCTAGGAAAGAATACTGAAGTGGGCTGCCATTTCCTACTCCAGGTGATCTTCCCAATCCACAGATCGAACCTTTGTCTCCTGCTTCTCCTGCATTGGCAGGTAGATTCTTTACCACTAACGCCAACAGGGAAGCCCTATTATATATGGCCTCCCTAAAATTTAAGTTCCAGGAGAACAGAGAGATGTGTGTGTGTGTGTGTGTGTGTTATTTCTGTCTTCTCAGTATCTGGAGTAGTGCTTGCCACGTGGTAGAAGCTCAATAAATATGTGTTAAATGATTGAATGAGGAAAAAATAGTGTCTATCTTCAAGTTCTCTATAGGAATATTCAATTCCAGAAGGTAGTAGATAAATAGTGGGGAAATGTGACCCAATAATTTATCCTTGGCTTATTCATGCATAAAAGCAAAAAAAAAGGGATTGTTAGATGTGAATGACCTTAGAAAATAGAAAGCTCATGACCATGTTTTGCAAACCTGCCTAATAAAATTTCATCCAATTAAGATATAGTTCAAAATTGCATACTCAGGAATAAGAAAGCTGCTTTATGAAAAAACTAACAGTAAGTATTAATTCCCCTTTAATCATAGCTAAGACAAAAAACTACTAAAGTTATTTTAATTAAGGTTATAAAAATAAAGTAAATGTTATAAATCTTAAAAAGAACATTATACAGTTTAAAACAAAAAACAGTAATCATAATGAATCTGGTTGATGGTCCTAGAACATAATAGCAGAAATCAAAAGGAATGAGAAAAGGTCATGGAAATAAAATTGTGCTGTGTTCCTAATCTTTCAATATGGGAGACTGAATTTTGTTGCCAAAATTGTCTTATACACCATTCATAGTGGTAAAAATTTGTTAAATCCTGTGGGAGGGCAATTTGGCAGTATCTGTAAACATTTCTAATGTGTGAAAATTGCTTGCAAAAATGATCCTAATTTTTCATACCTTGTCCAGTGTTCTCCCACACATACTCTTGGACTCAGCCATGTAGCTCGCTTTGGCCAATGGAGTAGTAGCAAATTTGACACAAAAGACTCCAAGATATGTTTGCATGATTCCTCTTCTCATTGACCTCTGTCTTGCCATGAGAACTAGACTAGGCTTCTAGGAGAAATTATGGCTGAATTATCTAGGCCAGCCAAAAGCTAGTCAGCCACTAGACATGTGGGATAACCACACAAATATCAACAGGACTGCTCACCAACCCACAGCCGACTGCAGACACATAACTCAATCTAGCTAAGGAAGAACTGCTAAACCAATATGTCATCTTGTGAATAAATGTTAGTCTCAAACTGCTAGACAAAAATAGCTAAATGATACATGGAGTTACCCATTTGAAAATAATTTTTCCTTTAGGAATTTTTATTAAAGAAACACATACATTCTCCAAGAAGAACTGTAACAATTCTTTTCTTATTGCAAACAATACTCCAAGAATATTTATTGTAGCCTTTCAGTTCAAAGGAATATTGTAGCATCGTTTGCAGTATGAAAGAGATTGGAAACTACTAGATGAACATCAATTGTGGGGGGAGTAAAAGTCTCTTAGGCTGAAAATAAGTATGTGGCAACTAAAAAGCATAGCTTGATTTATATATTTTAAAATATCACAACATGTATTACTAAGTGATAAAAATGAGTTGCAAAATAATATTTATAACTTTGAATCTTATAAAAACACATATTTATATATGTAGGGGGAAATGTCTGCAAGTATACACAAATCAATGTGTTATTACCATCAGGACGTCAAGGAAAAGGTGATGATGAGAGTGACTTTCATATGTTCTTTTATGTGCTTGTGTGTGTCTTAAATTTATGATTATATATTGGACTTTTGTTCTTTAAAAAATAAAAAAGACTTTTTAAACATAAGGAAGGAATTGTCTGTGGAACCATAAATTACCCATGTGCATTCAATGTGTGTGAGTCACCAGAGTCAGAAGGATCCACTGACAAGCTTGCATTTGCATACAATCGTCTACTTAGTGAATGCTTGCTCCAAAGTAACTCACTTCTCTGACTTTGCCAGGACTGAGGAAACACCACGATCTTTATAAAATCGGGCTTATTAAGTGCATCCATATTGTTTATGAGTCATAGAAAACATGTTCATTTTCCTATCTGTGTTAAAAGCTGCTTGGGGAATTGATGAAACATTGCTTAGAAAATGTTCTGGAGTTCAGATGAAGATGTATTTGGATAAATCACTACTAGTTATCATACACTTATACATACTAAGAGGATAAAGATCAGAAACTGATTAAATGCACAGTCTTTTATTTGATCTTTCAGTAGCAGCACCCAGCTTCAAACCTCCTGAGGGCTTGGCAGGGAAGCTAGGACATGATTTGTTCCTTCTCTGGTTGATGTAACCTTGTAATACAGCAGAGGCTGGCCATGAAAGTAAATCTATTAGCAGCAATGCTTACAGAGGGACTGTGAGGAACGAAGAGGTACAGACCTTTGTGTTAGGTTCTGTGGCAAAGAAAAGACCTACGTCACAAGAGATCCTTGACTCGGAATGGCTACTGGCAATTAGGCTGCTTCTGTTACAGCCCGTGCTGCCCAGGTTTACTTCATGGCGCATCCTTGCCTTCTTTGCCATACCTTTCATGAGACTTTCACTTACCCCAGGACATTGCCCCCCTCTGGTAAATATAAACTCTAAGACAGACAGGGGAACTATGACTGGGCATACACCATTTCAGAGCTCCATGCTTCTAGCTGAGCTGTGAACAAGGAAAGAGAAAAGTTGAGGGGAATTAGTCTGTCTACCCTGCAGTACAAAATACTGCAAATTTATGTCTCTCTGTAATTGACTTGTAACATCTGAGATACCACAGTTTCTGGATTGACATCCAGAACAAATCTGAACTTTTAATTAAAAACTGTTTCCCTTCTTGTTTCCAAATTCGTCATTACAGCACCAAACTTATCAGCTGGAAAGCTGTTTCCCACACTAGCATATATAAATCAGCTATATTATTTTTCAAGTCACTTATTTCTTGGAGTCTCAACTTCGTTGTTTGAAAAATGAATTCTAGAATCACAGAGTTGGCAGTAACTTGAAGGGACAGGTTGTTCTATTGTCTTTCCAGAGGTTTTCTTCATGATCGCAAATGTTTCTCTAAACTGCTCTTTTTTGAAATTCCACTATTCTTAGAAGGAACACAGAGAAGGATGCAGAAAGTGGAAGTGACGGAATTCACTCCCCACCTCAAAACCTGGCACTGATAACATCGTTTCGGGACTGCTTCGAGCTTCAGGCCATCCTCAGAGATCAGGAAGGTGCTGTCAAGACCAGTGGTACGTGTCTGTCTCTCCCTCCGTACCAAGCTTTGACATAAGAAGAGAGAGTTGCCAGGCAGAGGACTTACCAACATCAGGGGTTACCATACTTCTCTACACATAAAGATTCCACTGTTAGATCTTCCTTTCTCCATCTTGCTTTAAGCTCCTCTCTAGCTTCCCAAATCCTGCTCTTTTCTTATCAGTGGTAGGAAAAAATCGACCAGGACCAACCTTCAAACACCCTTATAAGGCTGTGAATTGAATTCACCAAGGAAGGTACCTAAGGAACCATCACCCAATTAAGAGACAAACACAATTAAAAGCAGTAAAAAGATTAAGATGATTGATGAGTGTGCACAAAAAGAATGCAGGAAAAAGGAGAAAAGCACCTTTAGATAATAAGAACAAACAAAAATGAAATTAGACTTTGTCTATATACTACTTCCTCCTATCACTTCCGTAAGGTAATATAATATAATCAGACAAGTGTTCAAAATTCTCTCTCATTGAGAACTTACACAGCTGATTAGAATGCAAAGTAATGTGAAAGACCTTCAAACTCATGTTAATATACAGGCATATATATTTACCAATATGGATCAAATTATGTATTTAGGACATGTATATTTTACCACATGAAAAGTACATTTCAATTAAAAAAAAAACAGTAGGCGTGAACAAATTTTCTTTAATTTTGTCTTCCTCTAAAGTTTTGATTTAAAGAACAGATTATGTAGTAAAAGGAATTGTAATGGCATGTATGCATGCAATGGTCTTCTCCAGGGCCAGTTAACAAGTCTCTTCAAACAGACATATCTTTAGATAATACTAATACAAATCTCAGTTTAAAATCATTTTATAAGGCTTAGTTAGACATGGCCCCTCCTTCATGGATCACAGCCTTGTCATGGCAAAGGGGCTTGTGTAACTCAGTGAAGCTATGAGCCATGCCATGCAGGGCCACCCAAGATGGACAGGTCTGACAAAACAGGGTCATTTCTGACCAATTGGAAAAGACCTTGATGCTGAGAAAGATTGAAGACAGAAAGAGAAGAGGGCAGTGGGGGATGAGATGGTTAGATAGCATAGCCTCACCAACTCAATGGACATGAATTTGAGCAAACCCTGGGAGATAGTGAAGGACAAGGAAGCCTGGCATGCTGCAGCCCCTGGGGTCACAAAGAGTTGGACATGACTCAGCAACTAAATGACAATAAGACAAGCCCACTGTTGCTTCAGAATAGAAGGCGGTAAGACATTTCAATCATATACAACCCTAGCGATCATTACTTGATTTATAATCCAGACTTTCTGCATCTGGGCTTCCCTTTTTGAGAGGCAATATAGCAAGGACTCTGCCAAAACCACTTAGTTTTTCTGTGATGGTGGGCAACTTAGCGGACTTCTCTGTGCTTCAGTTTCTTCATCTTTAAAATGGGTACTATTATGGGTTGAATAGATGCTCTAGTCTATCCAAATAGATGCTGAAGTCCCAGTACCTGGGAATGTGACATGGGGAAATAAGGTCTCTGTAGATGGTCCATTAAGATGAGATGAGCCCTAATCCAGTATGAGTAGTGTCCTTATAAAAGTGAGAAATTGGAACGTGGAGCTAGATGTGTACAGAGGGAAGACAATAAGACACACGGAGAAAGCCGTCCACAAGTCAGAGAACGTCTAAGGCTACCAGAAGCTAGGGGAGAGTCCCAGAACAGATTCTCATTCATAGCTCTAAGAAGGAACCAACCCTCCTAACATCTTGATTTTGAAGTGCTAGCTGCCATATTGTGAGACAATACATTTCTGCTCTTTAAGCCGCCCAGTTGGTAGAACTCAGTTATGACAGCCCTAGGAAACCAATACAGGGACCGATAACAGTATCTTCTTCGTGGAATTGTTGAGAATCAAATCAGTTAATCCATATAAAACATTTAGAACACTGCCTAGCATATGGTAAGTAGTATATGCGTGCTCCATCATGTCCAACTTTTTGCAACCCCATGGACTGTTGCCTGACAGGCTCCTCTGTCCATGAAATTTTCCAGGTTAGAATGTTGGAGTGGGTTCCTACTCCAGGAGATCTTGCCAACCCAGGGATCAAACCCATGTCTCTTGTGTCTCCTGAATTGACAGGCAGATTCTTTACCACTGCACCATCTGGGAAGCCCAATATTAGTATCAGTTCTTCACCGGATCCTATTCACTAGAACTGCAATACATATTCATGTCTAATACCAAAAGCCAGACCTATAAAATGGAACTGTTCACTCAAAGAGCTTTTCAATGTTCTCCCAGTTGGCATGCCTTGAACCTGATTTTGTAACTGAGAAAGAGTTTTCTGAACTTTTTTTTAAACCACATCTTATTCCCAAGTCTGGAAAGTTGATAGCATACACTTACTTCACATTAAAGTGTCTCCCCGATTCCCACCAACACTCCCTTCTCACTTACAAACTGAATCTAGGAGCCAAACTCTTCAGATCTCTCTCTCTGTTCCCAAATCAAAACTTCCTCAGAAAGATCTAAAATACTTCTGCCTGAGGTCTCTTTTTATCACCAGTACTTTAAAGCTTTACTACTTTCAAGGAGAGTACAATCTGAACAAGAATCAAAGTCTTAGGCTTAAGAATGAGCTCTACTATTGGAGAATGTTAACCATAAGTCTGTGGTTAATAGAATTTTGGAGGACTGGGGTAGGGAGGGCAGACAGGAAGGCTTCCTCGGACCTTTGAAGGCACCCCTTATTTCACAGGTCTAGACCAACCCTGTCTCAATGGTGCTGTTTTGTCAATCAAAAGTGGCAACAATCCAGTCAAAACATGATTTGCTTTTACTGTAATTTTTCTTTTTTCTTATTGAAGGATAATTGCTTGACAATGTTGTGTCAGCTTCTGCTGTACAATAAAGTTAATCAGCTATATGTATACATATCCCCCTGCTCTTGAGCCCCCCTCACACACCCTCATCCCACCCTTCTGGGTCATCACTGAGCACTGAGCTGAGCTCCCTGTGCTGTACTGCAGCTCCCCAGTAGCTCTCTGTTTTACACATGGTAGGCTATATATATCAATGCTTCTCTCAATTTGTTCCATTCTCTCTTTACCCCTCTGTGTCCACAAGTCAGTTTTGTACGCTACTATTACTTTGCCAACAAAGGTCCGTCTAGTCAAGGCTATGGTTTTTCCTGTGGTCATGTATGGATGTGAGAGTTGGACTGTGAAGAAAGCTGAGCACCGAAGAATTGATGCTTTTAAACTGTGGTGTTGGAGAAGACTCTTGAGAGTCCCTTGGACTGCAAGGAGATCCAACCAGTCCATTCTGAAGATCAGTCCTGGGATTTCTTTGGAAGGAATGATGCTAAAGCTGAAAGTCCAGTACTTTGGCCACCTCATGCTAAGAGTTGACTCATTGGAAAAGACTCTGATGCTGGGAGGGATTGGGGGCAGGAGGAGAAGGGGACGACAGAGGATGAGATGGCTGGATGGCATCACTGACTCGATGGATGTGAGTCTCAGTAAACTCTGGGAGTTGGTGATGGACAGGGAGGCCTGGCGTGCTGGAATTCATGGGGTCGCAAAGAGTCGGACACGACTGAGCGACTGATCTGATCTGATCTGATAACTTTCAGAGAGGAGAGGCAGAAAACAGAAATCCACCAAACAGAAATCCACTTGATAGAATTCAAAACCAAAGAATGTGATTGAGTCAAAAAATTATGTAAATACCAGCTTGAGCAAACCGAATGTAAATTTTCAGGGCCACCGTTATTGATTCTGCTATCTTGTTCCCACTGCAATTTCCTCATTTATCAATGGCCTAAAAATGGCTAAGTTCTGTCAACAATCAGAACTTTATGAACCTTAAATAAAAATTGGTTTACAAACATCTCAAGGAACATTTCAAATCAGGAAAACTGAGAATCATTCTATAGGTTATGTATCCTTCACGATTCTGAGAGAAAACAGATGGCATGCTAAAACTGGGCCACTTAAGGAGAGTTTAATTAAAGAACTATTTACAAAGATGTGGGCGTAGGAAAATCTCAAGGGATGATAGAGAATCAGGGGTTAGCAACTGTGAAGTGCCTCTACCACCTACAGTCTGGGGAACAAAGACAGGGAACAGTTATCAGAACCCAGAAAGGGAGAACTGTGTGCAGAGGGTTCCTTGAGAGTTCAAGAATGCTACAAGCTCATACCAACGTCACAGGGGGAGAAAATGGTAGATAAACACCCTGACCTCACCCTCCTCCAGGTTTTCTGATCTCTAGGTAGTGTTCCCGATAGTTTAATCTCACCGGAAATCAGAAAGCTAGACATCTTATTGGTACAGCATCCCTACAGGTCAGCATCCAAGGACACAGAGCAAAGTGAAGAATATGGAGAGCAGATTAAAGAGAAGGTTATTGAGTATAACACTTGACCTTGGATACATCAGTGGGTCTCCCTGAGCCTACATTTTTTCATGTCTGAATCCCAGCAGCCAGCCCAGTGCTGACACAGAGCCATTAGGTTCTAATTGATTGGAATTGAGTCTGTAAAATAATATATATAAGATAAATGAGCTCCACAGCTCCTTCCAACTCTAACATTCTCTAATTACTAATTTGTTCACTGTCCTCAAATATTATTCCGTAATTGTGACCTGGCCATAATGAAGAGGTCACCATTGCTAAAGATGAATTCCACGTCCCAATCTGTAACTCGATATTCTATTATCTCTTTCATATAAAAATACGAAAATGAATTGGTAAGGTGTTACTCATTGAGACGGCTAAAGAGAAGAAAGACCAAAATACTTGAGTGGAGATATGAATGCATGATAATATAGGAGGGAAATTACTTTGATTGAAAAATTAGGTCCAAGGAGGATCTTAAGCTTATAAAAGAATAAGTGTGATTTACCATAATAATGTGAGATGGTGGGACTTCCTTGGCAGTCCAGTGGTTAATACTCCACACTTCCAATGCAGGAGGCATGAGTTCAATCCCTGATTAGGGAACTAAGAACCTACATGGCCTGCAGCTAAATAAATAGGGAGATGGGGCATATTTCTGAAAACATGCCTCCAATTTTCAGTGTGTTATTTCAGAAAATATTTGGAGTACTGCTCTTGGTACTCAAATTAATACTCATGGTTGATGCTCACAAGTGTTTATCATATGCCAAAATTTCATCAGAAATAAGTGATTTTGGGGTTTAGTATATAATTTGAAAAAGTTTGCTACTTATTTTATTTTACACCAATATTAAACTTAAAATTTTGCATACCTCCTTTAATAGGGATTTTATTTTTACAGCAGTAATTTTATTTTTCAGTAATCGTTACACATATAGTACAAACTGAATTGCTTTGAGTTGTTAGCAAAAATTAAGCCAAGAAGAGCCCTGTATTTCCTTCCAGATATTTATTTTAAAATTACCTTCTATTTCTAAATCGCCTTCATTGGTAGAAAAAGCATCACAGCAATTTTTTTTGACTCAGCCACCTCATTTTGCAATCAGCTCTTCCAATCCCATAAATCTTAAGTAAGGACCTGCTAATTTATCCCTAAGGACTTATCCTTGGGATTTTTGCTTCTAAATTAACCCTTTATAATCTTATCTTTTCCTCAGTGAGTCTAATCCACCTGCTCTCTTCAGTTACTGTACATGTGTTCAGTGTTTATATTTGGGGAAAAAATCTTCCCGAAAAATCCCACCAGTTATATGTGTAATTATATCTGCTTTTCTTCTGTCTTATACTTCTTTCCTACTTCTCATTCCGTTCATTTCTTTACTTTTTATACAAACTTTTCTCTGCAGGTATTCAATGATATACTTGATAATAAAGGGTCATAGAATTAACTGGTAAAGCTGTCAGGATTTAACAAATTTCTTCCAACTCTTCCACTGAGCACTCTTCTCTCCCTCACTGTTTAAATTCTCTTTCCCAAGGACTCTTTTCCAGTAGGAAAATAATGTTCCAAGAAACTTAAAATGACTATCTGGCTCTCACTGCTATTTCAGTGGCACAAGTGGGACTAGATCCATGAAGCACTGATTTGCACTTAGTAATTTAACCTCCATTCCATTGCTTGTAATAAATAGCAAACAAAACCTGTATTTCAGTTAAATGTTCTAATTTGAAGAGAATGACATGCCTGATTTGCTTTTCTTACAACACTTGGTTTATAAAGACATGGAAAGAATGTTCTATTCTGAGTGAGTGTGTCAGCTGCTCAGAGATAAGAGCAGATAAATTGTCCTCTGAAATCATTAAAAATGCTGTTTAAAAAATATGTTTGACATCTTAATAGGAAGAGGACAAAATAAAATGTCAGTATCCCTGTCTCTCTGAGGCCCTATTAGACGTACTCTAAATGATGGTGACTAACACCTGATGTCAGGAATTGCCTTCCTGAGCTACAAAAATAACTCGCTTAAACATTCTAAAGAAAGTTACAAGTGTGTAAGTCGCCCATCGGTCTGCCGTAATTGGCTTTTCACTAGAATCCTACCATTTCTTGAACTATATTCCAGTTTTGTCTCTCTCTCTCCTTCACCTTACATCTAGGTAGGTGGGGAGGACGAGCCACCTAAACACAAGTAGAGCGCTGGTAGTATAATGCAAGGCACCCCCAAGCCCGAAGTCAGTGCTCCTCCCACGTGTATGTGTGAAACCGCTCTGTGCCACCTCACACGTGCTATCTGTGCTTTTCCAGAGCTCCACGCAAGACCTGGGAGAGTTAAATTCAACAAGCCTCTTCTGGGCTCAAACCAAGCTGCAGCGTGTTTCTCATGGGGCTGCCATCACCCCATCGTAAATGGAAAGTGGGAGTTGAGCGGCAGAGTCCTGAGCCACTGTAGCCAGGGGACCATGGAGGCGACTCATAATCAGCATTACGTGGTTATGCAAATGTGACCTCGATTTTTCATTTTTATTTATGGCTTGCCAAACATGCTTTCGAAACTCTCCCATCCTTAGAGTACAAAAACCTTGAAAGATACTCCAGATCAAAAGATCCCTAGAAAGTAGAAACAGATGCCAGAGAAAGAATGCAGTGAACAATCAGAAACTTAAAACTATCCACGTTCAGTTATAAGGTCCCTAAAGTAAAACCATATAGCACGTGACAAAAACAGTGTGAAATATTGTCAGAGTTCACACCAGCTAAAATGTACGGGGTTGACCAAAATGTTCATTCAGGTTCTTTCATAATATGTTACAGAAAAACCTGAACAAACTTTTTGGCCAACCTAACTGGCCCTAGGCCACACTTTTGAAGGAGGTATTCTCTCCCGCTAAGACCTGAGGAGGAAGCGGAAGCCAGTATCTAAACTCACTGTGTTTCCTTTGCCATTTGTATGTATAAGGGCTCCTAAATATCCATAGTTCTCTTAAAAGAGTGTGATTCTAATATCCTTAATAAATCCTCTAGTGGTCCTTGTAAAGTCCATTATGAAATAGCCCTCTAGTGTCATTGTGTATAGATTCTTGGTATTAGTAGATCTTACTGACTATCTGATCGGAGTAGAAGACGTGAGATTCAGGTCACCAGCCTGGACCACATCAGAGCAGCAGACTGCAAACTATCTAGGCACGCCTCACGTTATGGCCCCCTGCTCCAGGAGAAAAGGGTAGAACCAGGCTGTTCTGTCTAGACCATGACTTCTGTCTAGTTCCTGAGGGAAGACATCATCATCACATCTGTAATTGCCTGGCCGCTTTGCCATATTATGTACCTCCCACCCTTTAGCCAAGACCTTCTGGTAAATGGGGCAATGAGGAAAGGAGAAGAAGCAAAGAGAAAGCTGAAGGGGTCTAAAGGTAAGGAGTCTAGTCAATGAACAATAGTCAAGAGAGTGGTAACATTTTGTTTATGAAAAGGAAGATGAGAAGCATTATAAACTTTCTAGTGTTTGAACTGAAAGGAAATGTGTTTGACATGCCCCCAATGTTCACAGCAGCACTATTTATAACAGCCAGGACATGGAAGCAACCTAGATGTCCATCAACAGAGGAATGGATAAAGAAGATGTGGTACATATATACAATGGAATATTACTCAGCCACAAAAAGGAATGAAATTGGGTCATTTCGTGGATGAACCTACAGACTGTCATACAGAGTGAAGCAAGTCAGAAGAAAAAATTAAATATGGTATATTAATGCATATATGTGATATCTAGAAAAACGGTATAGATTATCTTATTCGCAAAACAGAAATAGAGACACGGACATAGGGAACAAATGTGTGGATACCAAGGGGGAAAAGCGGAGGGGTGGGATGAACTGGAAGGTTGAGATTGATGTATATATGTAAATATATACTATTGATACTATGTATAAAGCAGATAACTGAGAACCTGCTGTCTAGCTCAGAGAACTCTACGCAGTGCTTTGTGCGTGTGTGTGCTAATTAGCTTCAGTCATGTCACTCTTTGTGACCCTGTGAACTGTACCCCCACCAGGCTCCTCTGTCCATGGGATTCTCCAGGCAAGCACACTGGAGTGGGTTGCCATGCTCTCCTCCAGGGGAACTTCCCAACCCAGGGATCAAAGCACATCTCTCATGTCTCCCGCTTTGTCAGGAAGGTTCTGTACCACTAGCGCCACCTAGGAAGCCCTTAGGTGCTCTGTGGTGACCGAAATGGCTAAGAAATCCAAAAAACAGGGGATATATGTATATGTAGAGCTAATTCACTTTGCTGTATAGTAGAAACTAACACATTATAAAGCAACTCTATTTCAATAAAAGTTAATTTTAAAAGATTTTTAAAAAGGAGTAATGTTTGAGTGACATCACAGGTGGGGATCCTCCAAGTAGATCCCAAACCTAAAAATCTGTGATGCTCTGGGAGAAATTTCAGACGGGCTAGGAAGACAGAAACTCACCATCATAAAAGAATTTTTGAAATATGATATATTTTGAAGCATCCTAACGAAGTCTACAAACTAATATATTACAGCTAAATATGAAATTAGTATAAGTAGAAAAATAGCCAGCTGTAAGGGAAATGAATTTCAATTTGTGTTTTAATAACAGTGAGGAGACTTGAAAATAACTTATGTAAAAACATCAAATATACTTTTCTCTTGCATCATATAAACAACAGGTGACTTTCATCTATTGAAGTGCAGTGGAGGTGTAAACAGCAAGACAGGGATGGATTCAAAAATGACTTAATCACCATTTAGTCATAAGATATCAGACAGGTGGCATGAGTGCATGCTAAGTCACTTCAGTCATGTCCAACTCTTTGTGACCACATGGACTGTAGCCCGCCAGGCTCCTCTGTCCACGGAATTCTCCAGGCAAGAATACTGGAGTGGGTTGCCATGCCCTCCTCCAGAGGATCTTCCCAACCCAGGGATCAAACCTGTGTCTCTTACATCTCCTGCATTGACAGGCGTGTTCTTTACCACTAGTACCACCTGGGAAGCCCACTGGACAAGTCATGTATCACCTATAAATAAAGACATTTGTCTTCTAGTGAGGATGAAAACAAATAATATAGGTGATGGCCCATAGCACCATGCCCAGACAAGGTATAAATACATTTTTCCCCTTTCCTTGTAATTTCAGAAACTCTTTTTTTTTTTAAATTGACCAAGGGCTTGGCAGTGGCTTACATTTCCGTAAATTTCAAATACACTAAGTACTAACTGATCTTTCAAGAGATGCCACACTAGGAGACTCTGGGACATAAGAGACATAAGCACACCAGGTATGACTCTCTTCACCATCTTGGGTTACAAATAAGGTGGTATTGACCCTTATTGACCCTTATCAGTATGTAACCAATATTGATAGGAAGTCTAGTTACTCCCTCTGGAGAATGTCATCTCCCTCTGGAGAATCCCACCCCCAAATCGTACAAAGATGCTGTAGACTCACTGATTTCAAAAGGGGTTAGTTCATCTCCCAACACCCAGCAGAGAGAGACACTGAGATGCCTGGTCAGACCACTGCCTTATGATCCCTATAGAACCCAGCAGGTAGGTATCTAATGATGTGATCATGCCATTGCTGGAAAGGCCCTGCAGAGCCCCTAAGGTTGGTTACACCACATCTAGACCCCAGGTTATGGTCCTCACACATGAACACCGGCCAGTGTTTCTCAAAGCACAACACTGCTTCCTAGGTGCTGGAATAAGTCCCTCCCTGCACCAATGGAACCCTTGGACTGTCGTCTATCTTGGGAATCAAGGATAGAGCAATGGTTGACAAATTACAGGTAGGCCCATTCTGGCCCACTGTCTGTATCCTCATGATCCACAAGCTAAAATGTCTTTACATTTTTAAGTGATTGAAAACATATTTTAGAAGAGAATATTTTGTGACCTGAGAAAATTATATGAATTTCAAATTTCAGGTCCCTAAATAAAGTCAAACTAGAATAGAGCAGAGCGTATTCACTTAAGTATTGTTTATAGCTGCTTGGGCATTACAACAGCAAGGTTATTTCTTGAGTTACTGTGACAGAGACCATATGGCTTGCAAATCTAAAATACTATTTGGCCCTTTACAGAAAATGCTTGCTAACCTCTAGGTTAAAGACTCAAACCTTTCCCTTTCAAAAGGCTGAGTCCCTTATTCAAATTAGTCCATTCCTCCCTTATGAGAATTCTGCAAACATAGAGAAGACAGAGATTTTGCTAGGCATAAACACACCAAATGGAACATTACATGCTTTGCCTAAGACAACAGTACCAACCCATCTCATGTGTGCAAAGAGGGTCAAAGAAAGTCAGTAGACCAGTTTGGACTATAGAAGTGCTTCAAGGGGGCTTTATAGTCTCTGTTTACTTAGAGAAGGAGATCAGTTTATTTTTTTTTTAATTTCCTTTACATTAGGTCTTTGTCACTTCTCTTATTAAAAACATGTGGATTAATGTAGGGGGGTTCAGGATGGGGAACACATGTAAACCTGTGGCGGATGCATGTTGATGTATGGCAAAACCAATACAATATTGTAAAGTAAAAAAGTAATCATAATAAAAAAATAAAAATAGGGAAAAAAAATTCTCCCTAACACACCTTCTCCCCCTCAAAAAAAATAATAATAAAAACATGTAGATTAATGATGCTAGAAAGAGCTCTGAGTCTGCCCCAAAGATAAAAGTTGAGCTAACCAGCAGAACCCTGGAAGATCATTTCATTTAACATAATCCTAAGTAGAAAAATAAAAGGTGTGCAAGAAAATATATCAGTTATTAAGTTTGTCACTAAATCCTGCTACTGAAGCCTCGCTTCACTTCTCTGTTGACATTAATAGGACTCAGTCATCATTTCAGTCATTTCTCCATTCTTTTGTTCATTTCTTCAGCAAATATACTTGAGGAACTACTGTGTGTCAGTTAACTGTTAGCAGTTATCCAAACAGATTGAAAAGAAGAAAAAAATCCCTGTCCTCAGAGCTTACATTCAAGTTAAGGAACATAATTTTTATAAAAAGATAAAATAAGTAATATATAGAATATATTGAATGGTGATCAGTGCTGAGAGGAACAATACTGCAAGGAAAGGAATGAGAAGTGATACAATTGATACAGAAGTGATACAGAGAATGAGAGTGGATGGAGAATGGGCCATATAGAGTCTTTAAGGTGGTTGTAAGGGCCCTGACTTTTACACTGAGTGAACTGTGAAACCACTGGGGGATTTTGAGGGGAAAAAAAGTAATAAGATGTGAGTTATATTTAACAGGATCACTCTGCCTGCAATCAACTATAAAGAGACCAAGAGTAGGGTGGGGGACTTTTTTTCTAAAGTGAAAGAACAAAGTCTCAACTGGGAGACTACTGAAATAGATAAAAGAGGAGGCTGGCTAAGACCAAAGTAATTGCAGTGGAGATGACACACAAAGTAGCTGAATTTAGACATCTTTTGAAGGTAGAACAGAGGATTTGCTGATGGAGTAAATGTAGTAAGAGTGAAAGAGAGAAGTGGAAGCTGACTAAGATTTTTTGCCTGCCCAAATGAAAGAACAGAACTTCTAGCGAATAAGATGGAGAAATCTTTAGGAAGAACAGATGTGGAAGGACATTAAGAGTTTGATTTTGGCCATATTAGGTTTGAAAGTTCTGTTAGATACCTATGAAGAAACATCAAACTTATAAATCTATGCACAAGTCTAGAAAAATTCTGTGGATGATCTTATTAGCCAAGCAGAAATAGAGACACAGGTGTAGAGAGCAAATACACGGATACCAAGCGGGAAAGGAGGGGGCAGTGGAAGGAACTGGGAGATGGGATAGACACACACACACACTGTTGATCACTATTGATACGGTGTATAAAAGAGGTAACGAATGAGCACCTACTCTAGAGCACAGGGAACTCTACTCAGTGCTCCATGGTGACCTGAATGGGAAGGAAATCCCAAACCGAGCGGATATATGTATCTGCATGGCTGATTCATTTTGCTGCACAGCAGAAACTAACACCACATTGTAAAGCAACTATACTCCAATAAAAATTAATTTTAAAAAATATATGTATACAAACAAGTCTGGAGGTTGAGAAATAGGTCCACATTGAGAATCTAAATTTGAGAGTCATCCATATGAGATGACACGAAATCCATCCATGAGACCAAAACAGATCATCAAGGGAGTGAGCATCAATAGAAAAGGGAGAGAACGCGCATCTATTTCCCTGTTCTCAGTCAGAAAATAGTGCAACTTTTAGCCTCTTAGCAACACAGCTGCACCACACCTACACAGCAGCCTTGAGTACTGAGGACTTTCTTAAAATAAGGAAAGGAGAGCAACTAGAAGCAGAGCAGCTAGAAGGTGTCTGAAAATGCATTCACTACAACTCACAAGAGAGACTCCTGGGTCATCGTTCAGGACTTAACTCTCATTTTAAACTTCATTACCAAATTTGGTGGCCTCATTTCCAGCAAATGGCTGATCAGAAGTTAGTAGGAGCCTCTGAAAGGCATTAACAAGGACAAGACCTACAAGGGACTAAGAAAAATGAGTCGGATAGAGGTGAAACAGTGATGAAGACTGAAGTCTGGACTTCCTGTCTTAGCTCATCTCTCTTCCAGGGAGATGACTCTCTCACCCGATGGCTAAAGTAGTAAGAATGTGTCATCCCACCTAGGCTAGCCTGAGCCATGAGTCTGTTAGAGTTTTGTCAAACTACTAATTTTGATCAACACTTATTAAGAAGAAAGACTGAGTACTAAGTGGGGAAGGTGCTGGTATAATATTCAACCTCTCCTTGAGGATCCAAGAAGTTCTGCTCTGGCTCCAGGCTTGCAACACTCTGCTTAGGACCACTGAAGCTCTGCAGTAAACCCCCAAGAGGTGGTTCAGTGACCACTGAAAGTCACTAGAGCACAGTTGTTAAATAGGATGACAGTATGATTCAGTTTCCAGCCTGGGACACTTCTGAGAGTGAACTCCTAAATCAAGCATCAACTGAGACTATCTCAGGCAAAGAAAGGTCGATAGTCTTACCATCAATAGCCACATTTCACTCCCCTCTCATTCTATGCAGCTTATGAAAGAACTTCTCCCCACCACATAGGATAGTCCCTGAGGTAACTTACTGTAACCCACAATTTTCTCTTAGAACATTTCTAAGAAATATTTTAGCACTGCTTATAGATTTGGGATCCCATGAAACTCACTGACTTGACCATTCTTTAATCCCTAGCTATGGCTCAGTGAGCATCTGCTGTATCCCAGGAGCCGGGAACACTGGTTTGTAGAAGGTCCTCGAGTACTGGTTGAATGCATGCTTAAATGTCTTAACTCACTCAGGCCTCACAAAGCCAGCATGGAGGTGACCTGCCGTGACAAATGAATTCACTGATGTTCAGAGAGGTTATGGGACGTGGCTAAATTCACATGGCAAGCGGGCGGCAGCACTAGGCTTGTATTTCATGATGGCCTGGCCTCCAGACCTGTTCCTTTCCCCTGGGCTGCATGGAAGAGAAAGATGACAAACGAAAAATGATTACAGATTCATGAAAGACAGGAAGGGAGTTCACACTCCATAAGTCAATGGAGCCAGCTCGAGATACAAAGACTTTCCCTCGTCCTCATTTCCCTAACTAATCATTCCAAAGTTCAGCCAGATGAAAACAACTTCTATGAAAATTCTCCATGTGACCCCCGACACATACTACCCCATGGAAAATACAGAAAACACTCCTAAAAACCTCCTAAAATGGCTTAAAATACTCACTGAGGAATCTTTCAGATGGCTCCACAGGCAGCAAACTCCACAAAAAACAGCCCACAGTCACTAACACTCCTTTATTTTTTTTTAATTTTATTTTATTTTTAAACTTTACATAATTGTATTAGTTTTGCCAAATATCAAAATGAATCCGCCACTAAACAGCCAATAGCTTGTTCCCTAATTAAGGACTTCTCTCTTCCCACTGCGAGTTTTACACTTAGTTTAAGGTCTTGTTATCAGCTGGCATTTGCCAGTGCTGCCCAAATCGAGCTGGACATCAGAACCACCCAGAAAGTTAAAATACTGCTGTCCCCAGAAAGGCTAGTTCAAGGGGGCCAGGGTTGGGCCAGTTCAGTTCAGTTTAGTTGCTCAGTCGTGTCCAACTCTTTGCTAACCCATGAGCAGCAGCACGCCAGGCCTCCCTGTCCATCACCAGCTCCTGAAGTTCACCCAAACCCATGTCCATTGAGTCAGTGATGCATCCAACCGTCTCATCCTCTGTCGTCCCCTTCTCCTCCTGCCCTCAATCTTTCCCAGCATCAGGGTCTTTTCCAATGAGTCAGCACTTCACATCAGGTGGCCAAAGTAGTGGAGTTTCAGCTTCAACATCAGTCCTACCGATGAATACCCAGGACTGATCTCCTTTAGGATGGACTGGTTGGATCTCCTTGCAGTCCAAGGGACTCTCAAGAGTCTTCTCCAACACGACAGTTTAAAAGTATCAGTTCCTCGGTACTCAGCTTTCTTTTTTTTTTTTTTTTTAAACTTTACATAATTGTATTAGTTTTGCCAAATATCAAAATGAATCCTCAGCTTTCTTTACAGTCCAATTCTCACATCCATAACATGACCACTGGAAAAACCATAGCCTTGACTAGATGGACTTTTGTTGACAAAATAAAGTCTCTGCTTTTTAATATGCTGTCTAGGTTGGTCATAACTTTCCTTCAAAGGAGTAAGCATCTTTTAATTTCATGGCTGCAGTCACCATCTGCAGATTTTGGAGCCCCAAAAAATAAAGTCAGTCACTGTTTCCACTGTTTCCCCATCTATTTGCCATGAAGTGATGGGACTGAATGCCATGATCTTCATTTTCTGAAGGTTGAGCTTTAAGACAACTTTTTCACTCTCCTCTTTCACTTTCATCAAGAGGCTCTTTAGTTCTTCTTCACTTTCTGCCATAAGGGTGATGTCATCTGCATATCTGAGGTTATTGATATTTCTCCCAGCAATCTTGAGTCCAGCTTGTGCTTCCTCCAGGCCAGCATTTCTCATGACGTACTCTGCATATAAGTTAAATAAGCAGGGTGACAATATACAGCCTTGACGTACTCCTTTTCCTATTTGGAACCAGTCTTTTGTTCCATGTCCAGGAACAACACGGTTGGGCCAAGGAACTCGTATTGTTAACAGGCTCCCAAAGTGACTCTTACATAGTCAGTTTAAATGCTCAGCTTTTGGGAATCGATAAACACCGTAAGGGAGAAGGAAGAGAGGCTCTTGCCTTTTCTGCTGCTGCTGCTGCTGCTAAGTCGCTTCAGTCATGTCCGACTCTGTGCAACCCCATAGATGGCAGCCCACCAGGCTCCCCCATCCCTGGGATTCTCCAGGCAAGAACACTGGAGTGGGTTGCCATTTCCTTCTCCAATGCGTGAAAGTGAAAAGTGAAAGTCAAGTCGCTCGGTTGTGTCCGACTCTTCGTGACCCCATGGACTGCAGCCCACCAGGCTCCTCCGCCCATGGGATTTTCCAGGCAAGAGTACTGGAGTGGGGTGCCATTGCCTTCTCCGTTGCCTTTTCTACTAAGATGCAATTTTCTCCAAGTTTATTCCTCTCCATTTTGAAGCAAGGCAGCCAAACCCAACCAAAACTGTCTGCTGTGCTCCTGAATGCCAGTGGTATTCAAATCCTCTGGATCTATATAAGTAAAGATATGTCATAAATGTAACTGAGAACTCATCACATTACAGCATTATTTATAAAATCCTCAGGCATTTTTCAACTTTAACAACTTGAGATCATTCTCACAACTCAATGTTGGGCATAGTTCACATTCTTGTCTGTAGTAAGCCCTTAATTATCAATCCACTGATCAATTGATAGAGTATCTTTTTGCCAAGTTAGGAAACAGAACATATGAAAGAGTTTTAAAGTTAAAAATTAACTTGTAAATCTGTAATTTGTAAATCAGCTCTTTAAGAAGTTTAAGGATGATAAAGACCCTGAAATTAACACACAAAGAGAAGCATTTCTAGCATAGAGGATGGTCTCTTGATTATGATCAAAATGTAAATTCTCTCTCACTATTTGGTTTGACCTCACGTGAGGAACTGTAAAGATTCTGATGTCTGGGCCTCACCCTGAAATATTCTACTTTATTTGGCCTGAGCCTTGGGATTTTTGAAAGCTCCTCTGGTGACCCAACTGTGCCACCAAGCTTGACAGCCATGCTTCCCACAATCTACAGTGGGAGTCTCCTGTGTCTGAATGAAGGTTTGGTTAAGTCCCTGAACTTCCAGCACTCAGATGGTGGAGTCTTTTGCTCACTATTACATAAAACAGTCTCAGTTTGGTAATTTGACTTTCTAAACTCATAGATACAAAGCATCTGAATTTCTCTATTAATCTTCTCCCGTCTTGCAGCTCACGGTGGTGGGGATGGTACAGAAGTGGCTAGTGGGTCCATCCCTCCTGCCCTCTACTCCCTCTGCCTGATTCTAGTGGTAGAACGGCTAGAAAAAGGACCTTGGTCTTTGTCTTCTTTGCAGAAAGAATTCAGCAAAGAGACCAAGATTGTAAAACAGAGACAGCACTTATTGTGAGCAAACTCAGAGTGAGTTGCATACAGTAGGGGCAGCTTAGAATGCTTATATGGAGGCAGCTTTCTGGGTTGCCTCTGGCCAATCATCTCGCTCGTGCCCATATTTGGTCTGATTCAGGGTCCTTCCTGGTAGGTACGCACATCTCTCAGCTAAGATAAATTTCAGCACTAAGTTTTTGGGAGGTTGGTGGGACATATTATGGGCTGGCATCTCCTTGGCAGCAGAAAACCAGCTGCAGCTGCCTAGCCTGGGGCTTATCCATCTCCTGCCTCATGCCCACCTTCTTCCAACACTTTTTGTTTGCACAAAGGCTGGGGTGGAAGACGAACAAACAGGTGAGGTGAGGGCAGATGAGGAGCTAACACAGTTCTGATGTGCCTGGGAGGTTTCCTTGGACTTCAGGGGCCTGGCAGGTGGTTAAAGCGAAGTTCCCTCTGGGTCCGCAGATGTCAAGCTGTCTCCTTCAATAAGGCTCTTTCATTGTCTCAGAGGTTTCCATGTTGAGACACCTCTTCCCCGAAGTCTTCCCAGTTTTGAACTCCTTCCACAGTTACTCTGCATCCTGCAGCCCACACCAGCCTCTTTCACCAGGTGTCGCCTTGCCTTGGTGTGAATACCAAAATGAAATTTCTTTCCTCTGGCCCACAGTAGGTACAGGGCAGTGCCCGCACCCCACTGCAGCATGCTATCCAGGTATGACCACAAGGGCACTTACTGCCCTTTTATTTTTCTTTCAAATTTCTGGCCCCAGTCAGACTCACTGCAGAGGCTCTTAACTTTATCACAACTACCCAAGGCAGAGAGCACATTTCAGGGTGTCTACTCCAGGGCATCTACTCAAAGCTCCCCTCACCGTGGTCTATTTAGGGCCAGGATGAGGCCACCATGAGTGGAACACAGAAGACCAAGAGGTAGAGTGGGGTCACAGGGTCAGAAGTCAGAGTACAGGAGGGCTTAATGAACAGGGAGGGCCCAGTGGAAAGCTTTCAACGTGATGAATTCTCTGGCTGAATAGCGTGGAAGGTAGAGGAACAAGAATAGAAACAGAGACTGAATCAGTTACCAAGCATCCCTGGGAAAACATGCTCTTCTGTCTTCTCCTTCTCCGTGGTCCACCTGAGTGGATAAAGCATCTCCTCTACCTGTCCTACAGGTCAGGAAGACACTTGGCTCCTTCCTTTATACTAAGCCTTCGCCCAGACCTGAGAAAAGGACAACAGCAGACCATCACAGTGTGTAAAGGCTTCATGCCAGCCTCAAGAACCTTAGGAAAGAGTCTATAATGATCCAACTGGAGTGACGCAAACACGACTGTGCAAATAGAAGCCTCCATCGGCCCACTGAAGTTTTGGCCCAGAAAATTCTATTTTCTGTTTGGTTCTCTCAAACAGTCTGAAGACAACACAGATCAATAGCTTTAAGTTAGATTCTCCCTCTTGGAAGGGAATTTGACCATATATACTAAAATTTTAAATGCACTTAAAATTTGACCTGGCAATTTTTACAGCTAGCATTCACTCTACAAAAACATTGAACTCTGTGCACAAAGTTATGGGCAAAAGAGTGTTCACTCTGCATTATTTGTAATAGTGAAAACTGAAAACATCATAAATGTCTCTCATTAGTATAATGGCTAATTAATTCATGTTAATTTGTATTACAGGTTGTTATGCACAATAAGGAAGACCTATTTGAACTCTTAGAGAAACAGTGATAAGTCTTACACTTAAGTGGGAAAAAAAAAAAAGTTTCAGAATAACACTTATGGTAAGAACCCAGTTTGTGAGAAACAAGATAGTTGTGTGATGAATCTATACATTTAATGCCCACAAAAATCATCAAAAAGTTATCAGTGTTGGTCTTTGAGGAAGGGAGTGAGCAGAATGAGGAGGCAAAAGAGAACTTTAAGGATTACTGCGTTCTCTATGTTATGATTTAAGCTTTTGCAATAATAATTCATTTGTATATTTCCTGTGTGACTTTTTTAAAGAGGAAAAAAACAAATGCAGAGATAAGACTGGCCTGAAAATCTCTCATAGTACTTCCTACTTTTCACAAAATGTTCCCTACAGTCCCAGTCTGGTTGCTATTCCAGCGTCTAAATTCCTGACTTTCACTGCCCATCAAGCTTTAATTAACCTCTTGGCTTCCAGGAGCCTTGCAGTGGGGCAGGCTTTAAACTGATACTTCATCCGGCACAGGCACCTGCCTCGGTGCCAAAATCCTTGGTGTCAGATATGTAAGCGCCTGAGTGGTCACCATCCAGGCAGCTGGAACCGTATAGAGCTCGGTGAATAACAGCAAATCAAATGCTTAACAGATTTGGTTAGGCATGGATGGACCTGTGGCTGGACCTGTGCCCCCATCACAGACATCATCAGACCCCCACGTGAAGGGTTTCTCTTCCTAAGTCCCTAAGTGGGTCAGACAGGTTAGTCTGCCTTGCTACAAGCAAACAGCGCCCTCTTCTGCCTAGAAACTGAACTTCTCTATGGAGCAACAGCCTCCTGAAGTCCCTGAAACGTCCCTTCCGTCAGGATGTCTTGCAAAATGAGCCAAAAAGACTGAAAAATATCACTGATGAGCCAGGGAGCCATTTGTAGGAAAGCTGTCACTCTGACTCTGCCCTAAATTCATGTCCCAATTTTATAAGTACCCTATTTTAACTGCAGGAAAGACGATGAAAACGTTTAAATAACAGGGCAAGTCCCATCCATTAAAATGGCACGCACAAAATTAGAGAGCTTAAAGTTTATATTGCTATGATGAAGAGGAAATGTTATTCTTGGCACAGCATGGAATACAAGTTCAAGTTTTCTGAGAAACCAGCTGGCAATAAGTTACAATTTTTTTTTAATCTCTTATTATGTTAGTCCAGTAATCATTGTAATCATAACATTTGGGAATGTTTACTAAGAAAATAGCCCTAAAGAAAATATTATATAAAGATGTTTAGAATAGTGTTATATTTCATTATTATACAGTGTAAAACTGGAAAAACTTATATACAAATGGCAAGCCATAAAAAATGGTTATATGATACAGCATAGTGTAGCAAAGCTTTACTATAAAATCATTAAGAATTGTACTTTCAGGGAGTAACATAATACCTACATACTGTGAACAACACATAGGCTACAGAATGATATTCATATTCTGACTGCAACGCAAGTGTGTACAATGGCTAAAGACTTCAGAGCAAATACTGAGAGTTTAGTATTTGTAGTATTTTAGCATTAGTATTTGCAGTCCTATCTACAAAAATGATTAACTATGGAGCAGTAAAGAAAGGTAGGAGAAAGGAGGAAGCAAGATGGAAAAAACCATTAGCTCTAATTTCATGCCTCATTCCTCACGGCCTCACCAGAAAGCACTAGTTTCTGTTTTGGAAGCCAAGGAAATCTATTTTACTACAGCAATAGGTTGTTAATTGGGATATTCACTTATGGATACACAAGAGAGCAAAATAGCATTAGAAAGTTATGTCAAATCTCCTTTTTCATCTCTTAAACATAGTGTCACACTTCTGGCTCATACAGACACAAGTTTAAGAAAATTCTAGGTCCAACTGTTAGTATTCATAATCTCTAATCTAAGGTTAAGAATCAGGTTTCCCCCGAAGTTTCAGTAATATGAAAATCAATCTAAAAATAACAGAAAATTTCATGAAACCCCTGATTAGGCTGAAATATGACAGCTTGCTGGAGGCATCCCATATTGAGAGTGCAGTCCAAAAGAATGAGCTTTTAAAATTCTTACTATTAAGCTCAGGATGTATTCTCAGAATTGGCCTGCCGGGATTTAAAATGTGAGCTTGAAATATCTAATGAGATACAAGTCCTTGCAAAGGCTCTACTCTCTCTATTTTGTACGAACCAGGCTGTGGCTCAAAATCTAAGAGTGTTAGTCACTCAGCTGTGTCTTACTCTTTGCGACCCCACAGACTGTAGCCCACCAGGCTCCTCTGTCCATGGAATTCTCCAGGCAAGAACACTGGAGTGGGTAGTCATTCCCTTCTCCAGTGGGTCTTTCCAATCCAGGGACTGATCCCAGGTCTCTTGCATTGCATGCAGATTCTTTATTATCTGAGCTCCAGGGAATCCCATAAATCATGAGGAGTTGTTAAAATCTCATATTCCTCAGCCTTCTCTGCCAGAGACTCCATGGATATGTGGGACAAGGCAGGGAAATTTTCTGTTTAACAAAAGCGACAGGGTTCTGATGTAGCTGGCCCACATTGCACTTAGATAAATACTAGGGAAACAGACAGTAGGGTTCCTTCAATTAACCTCTTTGAAAACGTATAAGTCCCCTTGGAGCTGGGATTACATACCCTATGTTAGAGAGCACAGAATCCAACCAATTCTCTTTCTTTTTCAGAGGTAGGGAGTATAATTGTTTTTAAAAATGTTGTGTTAGTTTCTGCTCTACAACAAAGTGAATCAGCTATATGTATACATATATCCCCTCCTTCTTGCACCTCCCCACCCTACCCTCACCCCCCAGCCCATCCATCTAGGTCATCACAGAGCACCGAGCTGAACTCCCGTGCTATACAGCAGGTTCCCACTAGCTAGCTATTTTACACGTGGTAGTGTATATATGTCAGTCCTAATCTTCCAGTTTGTCCCTTCCCCCGCTGTGCTCACATGTCTATTCTCTATGTCTGCATCTGTATTCCCGCCCTAAAAATAGGTTCACTTGTACCATTTTTCTACATTCTATATAGATGTGTTCATCAACCAACCCCCCCCCACCCCATTACCCAAACCCTACTGGAAGCTTCTGCTGTCTGTCACCTAGATTCTGGTACTGAACCACACTAGGGTCCTTGCTTCTATGCAACAATCAGAGTGACCCTTTTAAAGCCCAAATTGTATCATGTTACCCCTCTGCTCAGCACCCTCCCAGTTCCTGACCCTGACCTCCAAGGCCCCCCACTAACCTCACCACCTCTTCCCGCCTCCCTCTCCCTAATATACAGAAGGAAGCCCACCCTCAGGCCCTCTGTGCTTTGCAATCACTCTGACTGCAATGCTCCTCCACAAAACCCCTCCTACCTTCAGCTTCATTTCACTGTCACTTTAAAGAGAGGCTGCATTTGATTCCCCTAGACCCTGTCATCCTTGATTCTCTGTTTTTCCTTTTGGCATTCATCACATGACATGTAATGTATTTGTGTTTTGTGGGAACAATGGCTTCCCCTGTTGTAGGCATTATTGAGTCCTAGCATCTACAGCAGAATGTGGCAGATAAAAGGTGCCCAATAAAAACCAGATGAATGCATAAATCTGGGAATTTCCCATATGGGGTCCACGGGAAATAAGATATGTAGAATCCATGGGAATCTATTTGGAGATTTCAACTTTGTACATGAAGGGGGTGGTCTGCTGCCTGGTCGACTACATTTCTGGATGCCCAGTGGGATATTCAATTCATAAAAGGAAGGGGTGCTTATTCTTGGCTGCAGAAGTGAACATTCCCATGACCTTACACCTGCTCTGAATCTCCTCACTGTGCTGAAGACACTGTTCAGTTCAGTTCAGTTCAGTTCAGTCACTCAGTTATGTCTGACTCTTTGCGATTCCATGAATTGCAGCACGCCAGGCCTCCCTGTCTATCACCAACACCCAGAGTTCACTCAAACTCATGTCCATCGAGTCGGTGATGCCATCCCGCCATCTCATCCTCTGTCGTCCCCTTCTCCTCCTGCCCCCAATCCCTCCCAGCATCAGAGTCTTCTCCAATGAGTCAACTCTTCGCATGAGGTGGCCAAAGTACTGGAGTTTCAGCTTTAGCATCATTCTTTCCAAAGAAATCCCAAGACTGATCTCCTTTAGGATGGACTGGTTGGATCTCCTTGCAGTCCAAGGGACTCCCAAGAGTCTTATCCAGCACCATAGATCAAAAGCATCAATTCTTCGGCGCTCAGCCTTCTTCACAGTCCAACTCTCACATCCATACATGACCACTGGAAAAACCATAGCCTTGACTAGATGGACCTTTGTTGGCAAAGTAATGTCTCTGCTTTTGAATGTGCTATCTAGGTTGGTCATAACTTTCCTTCCAAGGAGTAAGCGTCTTTTAATTTCATGGCTGCAGTCACCATCTGCAGTGATTTTGGAGCCCCCCAAAATAAAGTCTGACACTGTTTCCACTGTTGCCCCATCTATTTCCCATGAAGTGATGGGACCGGATGCCATGATCTTCGTTTTCTGAATGTTGAGCTTTAAGACAACTTTTTCACTCTCCTCTTTCACTTTCATCAAGAGGCTTTTTAGTTCCTCTTCACTTTGTGCCATAAGGGTGGTGTCATCTGCATATCTGAGGTTATTGATATTTCTCCCGGCAATCTTGATTCCAGCTTATGGAATTCTTCTGGCCCAGCATTTCTCATGATGTACTCTGCATATAAGTTAAATAAACAGGGTGACAATATACAGCCTTGACATACTCCTTTTCCTATTTGGAACCAGTCTGTTGTTCCATGTCCAGTTCTAACTGATGCTTCCTGACCTGCATAGAGGTTTCTCAAGAGGCAGGTCAGGTGGTCTGGTATTCCCATCTCTTGAAGAATTTTCCACAGTTTATTGTGATCCACACAGTCAAAGGCTTTGGCATAATCAATAAAGCAAAAATAGATGTTTTTCTGGAACTCTCTTGCTTTTTCCATGATCCAGCGGATGTTGGCAATTTGATCTCTGGTTCCTCTGCCTTTTCTAAAACCAGCTTGAACATCTGGAAGTTCACGGTTCACGTATTGCTGAAACCTGGCTTGGAGAAGTTTGAGCATTATTTTACTAGCGTGTGAGATGAGTGCAATTGTGTGGTAGTTTGAGCCTTCTTGAAGACCCCGTGGGAGACAGCAAAGGAAGAAAACTGTCCAGCCTCCTCAATCTACAACCTCGTCCTTCAGGTTTAAGTCAATAAGAACGCAGAAAGAGCTCCAAATATGATGTTTTTTGAATGTTTAACACTTTCCTTAGTGCCTTTTATTTTTTAATGGCTTTTTAAACCAGGTTGTGGGCAGAGGGCTTCCCAGGTGGTGCTATTGGTAAAGAACCCATCTGCCAATGCAGGAGATGTAAGAGACCCAGGTTCGATCCCTGAATCAGGAAGGCAACCCACTCCAGTATTCTTGCCTGGACAATCCCATGGACAGAGGAGTCTGGCGGGCTACAGTCCATGGTGTGGAAAAGAGATACTACTGAAGCAACTTAGCATGCACATGGGCAGAGGCAGAAGCCAGGGGAAGCCAGGGAAGGTGAGACCTCAGAGCTGCTTATTGGTAGAGGGGGGAAGGGGAGAATAGGAGCTAGGAATCCCTGGAGCTGTAGAATGTTCCAGATTAAGGGGGGAAACCAGGCTGCACCCAGTAAGTACATCTATGTAAGCAATTTTAGTATTAATAAACTGCCTAGAAAGTTCTCAGAAAAATGCCACCCCAGTATCCAAGGTTCCAATAATGTATCAGAATTTTCTTTTCTGGTTCAAAGTACTCACTTTGGTTCCCATTTCTGTACCTGCAGTAAAGAGGCCTCTGCCTCATTCCTGGAGAAGGAAATGGCAACCCACTCTAGTATGCTTGCCTGGACAATCCCAAGGACAGAGGAGCCTAGTGGGTTGCCGTCTCTGGGGTCACACAGAGTCGGACATGACTGAAGCGACTTAGCAGTAGCAGCAGCAGCCTCATTCCTAAAGTGGGGCTGGCTTGTATGGAATCTTTTGTGTTCGTTGGTGTTGACGTCTCAATGAAGTTGGAAACCCCTTTGGAAATTGGGTTGTATTTTATATTTCCTCTGTTTCTCGTCCACCTGAAATAGACCTGAGCTCACAAAGGAAGGTGAGCAGTGCCCTGCCCCTCAGCTCCCTGCCTGAGTCAAACATGGCTTGTGCAGAGAGGGGCTCAATAAAGATTTTAGGGAACTTACTTGTTCTTTTCTGTCACTTCACTCAAGAAGCTAGGGTGCCATCCCCAAATTACTGCTTCAAAGCCCAAAGAACTATGATATTTATTTTAAAAGATAATACATTTATTTCAATTAAAAATTTTAAACATTACGACTCTACCTCCATATGCCTTTGTTTTGAGTGACTACATATCTACAAAGTAATTATAGAAAAACATAGGGGAAGATGTTTTTTGTGGTTAAGAAATGAGAAAAAGTGAGAAATATTTTATGAAGATTCAATTCATTCTTAGCTATTTATAATGGGAACACATTGACTTCTGCATCTTATTTCACATAATTTTACTTATCAGTAACAGAACTCAATGAAGGAAAGTTTTTCATGTATATAGGAATTTTTGTGGGGCTTTTATTGTTTGTTTTAAAAATTAAACTGCTTTTAGTTAATTTAGAAAAAGAGATTGCTCTCCAATTTTCTTATTGGGGCAGAGAAAAAATCAATCACTAATTACAAGGAAAATTTTCACCCAGATGAATATTATTAATATTACAGAAATATAAGCGCCTCTATTTCTTTTCACAAATATAGTCTTGAGGAAAATATTATACAAAATATCCTAAATTAAAATTTTCAAACAAGGGAATTTTAAATAAAATTTTTATAGCTATTAAGGCAGAAAGCTATGAATAAAATCAATAATAATATCAATTAGTAAACAATTTCAACCATGAGCTAACAATAGTAGGCTAACTGCACCCTAATTTTTATATGTGTTTAATAGACTATTACTGAACCAGAATTCTTTTATCACTTAAAGACAGAATTAGAGAGCAAATAAAGGACCTAGAGATTGTCATACAGAGTGAAGTAAGTCAGAAAGAGAAAAACAAGTGTTGTATAGTGTCACTTTTCTGTGGAATCTAGAAAAATGGTATAGATGAAATATTTGCAAAGCAGAAATAGAGTCACAGATGTAGAGAATAAATTTATGGTTACCAGGTGGGAAAAGGGAGGTGGGATGCATTCGGAGATTGGGACTGACATAAACATACTACTACATATAAAACAGTGGAAAACACAATTACAGAAAACTAACCAAACTGATCACTTGGATCACAGCCTTGTCTAACTCAATGAAATTCTGAGACTTGCCATGTAGGGCCACCCAAGATGGACGGGTCATGGTGGAGAGTTCTGACAAAACATGGTCCACTGGAGAAGGGAATGGCAAACCACTTCAGTGTTCTTGCCTTGAGAACCCCATGAACAGTATGAAAAGGCAAAAAGATAGGACACTGAAAGATGAACTCCACAGGTTGGGAGGTGCCCAATATGCTACAGGAGAAGAGTAAGAAACAGCTCCAGAAAGAATGAAAGGGTTGAGCCAAAGTGAAAACAACACCCAGTTGTGGGTGTGACTGGTGATAGACGTAAAGGCTGATGCTGTGAAGAACAATATTGCATACGAACCTGGGACATTAGGTCCATGAATCAAGGCAAATTGGAAGTGGTCAAACAGGAGATGGCAAGAGTGAACGTCGACACTTTAGGAATCAGTGAACTAAAATGGACTGGAATGGGCAAATTTAATTCAGATGACCATTATATCTGCCACTGTGGGCAAGAATCCCTTAGAAGAAAAGGAGTGGCCCTCACAGCCAACAAAAGAGTCTGAAATGCAGTACTTGGGTGCAATCTAAAAAACGACAGAAAGATCTCTGTTTGTGTCCAAGGCAAACCATTCAATATCACAGTAATCCAAGTCTATGTCCCAACCACTAATGCTGAAGAAGCTGAAGTTGAAAGGCCTGTGAAGACTTACAAGATCTTCTAGAACTAACATAAAAAAAAAAAGTCTTTTTCATCATAGGGGACTGGAATGCATAAGTAGGAAGTCAAGAGATACCTGGAGTAACAGGTAAGTGGGGCCTTGGAGTACAAAATGAAGCAGGGCAAAAGCTAACAGAGTTTTTCCAAGAGAACACACTGGTCACAGCAAACGTCCTCTTCCAACAACACAAGGGATGACTCTACACATGGACATCACCAGATGGTCAATACCGAAATCAGACTGACTATATTCTTTGCAACTGAAAATGGAGAAGCTCTATACAGTCAGCAAAAACAAGAGTGGGAGCTGACTGTGGCTCAGATCATGAACTTCTTATTGCAAACTTCAGACTTAAATTGAAGAAAGTGGGGAAAACCACTAGACCATTCAGGTATGACCTAAAATAAATCCCTAATGATTATACAGTGGAGTGAGACGGATGCAAGGGATTAGATATGATAGACAGAGTGCCTGAAGAACTATGAATCAAGGTTCGTAACATTGTACAGGAGGTGGTGATCAAAGTCATCCCCAAGAAGAGTAAATGCAAAAAGGCAAAATGGTTGTCTAAGGAGGCCTTGCAAATAGCTGAGACAAGAAGAGAAGTGAAAGGCAAAGGAGAAAAGGGAAAATATACCCATCTGAATGCAGAGTTCCAAAGAATAGCAAGGAGAGACAAGAAAGCCTTCCTCAGTGATCAATGCAAAGAAATAGAGGAAAATAATAGAATGGGAAAGTCTAGAGATCTCTTCAAGAAAATTAGAGATACCAAGCAAACATTTCATGCAGAGATGGGCACAATGAAGGACAGAAATGGTATGAACTTAACAGAAACAGAAGATATTAAGAGATGGCAAGAATACACAGAAGAACTATACAAAAAAGATCTTCATGACCCAGATAACGATGATGGTGTGATCACTCACCTAGAGCCAGATATTCTGCAGTGTGAAGTTAAGAGGGCCTTAGGAAGCATCACTACAAACAAAGCTAGTAGAGGTGATGGAATTCTGGCTGGGCTATTTCAAATCCCAAAAGATGATGTTGTTAAAGTGCTGCACTCAACATGCCAGCAAATTGGAAAACTCAGCAGTGGCCACAAGACTGGAAAAGGTCGGTTTTCTTTCCCATCCCAAAGAAAGGCAATGCCAAAGAATGTGCAAACTACCACACAATTGCTCTCATTTCACACACTAGCAAAGTAATGCTTAAAATTCTCCAAGCCAGGCTTCAACAGTACATAAACTGTTAACTTCCAGATGTTCAAGCTGGATTTAGAAAAGGCAGAGGAACCAAATATCAAACTGCCAACTTCTGCTGGATCACAGAAAAAGCAAGAGAATTCCAGAAGAACATCTACCTCTGCTTCATTGACTCCATTAAACCTTTGACTGTGTGGATCACAACAAACTGGAAAATTTTTCAAGAGATGGGACTACCAGACCACCTTACCTGCCTCCTGAGAAATCTGTATGTAGGTCAAGAAGCAACAGTTAGAACCGGACAAGGAACAACAGACTGGTTCCAAATTGGAAAAAGAGTATGTCAAGGCTGTATATTGTCACCCTGCTTATTTAACTTTTATGCAGAGACCATCATGTGAAATGCCAGTCTGGATGAAGCACAAGTTGGAAACAAGATTACAGGAGAAACATCAATAACTTCAGATATGCAGATGACACCACCCTTATGAGAGAAAGCAAAGAGGAACTAAAGAGCCTCTTGATGAAGAAAGAGGAGAGTGATACTCCATTGTCACAGCTTTCTTATCCATTAATCTGCTGATGGACATCTAGGTTGCTTCCATGTCCTGGCTATTATAAATAGTGCTGTGATGAACATTGGGGTACACATGTCTCTTTCAATTCTAGTTTCCTCGGTGTGTATGCACAATAGTGGGATTGCTGGGTCATAAGGCAGTTCTATTTCCAGTTTTTTAAGGAATCTCCACACTGTTCTCCATAGTGGCTGTACTAGTTTGCATTCCCACCAACAGTGTAAGAGGGTTCCCTTTTCTCCACACCCTCTCCAGCATTTATTGCTTATAGACTTTTGGATCACAGCCATTCTGACTGGCATGAAATGGTACCTCATTGTGGTTTTGATTTGCATTTCTCTAATAATGAGTGATGTTGAGAATCTTTTCATGTGTTTGTTAGCCATCTGTATGTCTTCTTTGGAGAAATGTCTGTTTAATTCTTTGGCCCATTTTTTGATTGGGTCATTTATTTTTCTGGACTTGAGCTGCAGGTGTTGCTTGTATATTTTTAGATTAGTTGTTTGTCAGTTGCTTCATTTGCTATTATTTTCTCCCATTCTGAAGGCTGTCTTTTCACCTTGCTTATAGTTTCCTTTGTTTTGCAGAAGCTTTTAAGTTCAATTAGGCCCCATTTGTTTATTTTTGCTTTTATTTCCAATATTCTGGGAGGTGGGTCATAAAAGGATCCTGCTGTGATTTAATGTCAGAGAGTGTTTTGCCTATGTTCTCCTCTAGGAGTTTTATAGTTTCTGGTCTTACATTTAGATCTTTAATCCATTTTGAGTTTATTTTTGTGTATGGTGTTAGAAAGGGTTCTAGTTTCATTCTTTTACAAATGGTTGACCAGTTTTCCCAGCACCACTTGTTAAAGAGGTTGTCTTTTCTCCATTGTACATTCTTGCCTCCTTTGTCAAAGATAAGGTGTCCATAGGTGCGTGGGTTTATCTCTGGGCTTTCTATTTTGTTCCATTGATCTATATTTCTGTCTTTGTGCCAGTACCGTACTGTCTTGATCACTGTGGCTTTGTAGTAGAGCCTGAAGTCAGGCAGGCTGATTCCTCCAGTTCCATTCTTCTTTCTCAAGATTGCTTTGGCTATTTGAGGCTATTTTTTGTATTTCCATACAAATTGTGAAATTATTTGTTCCAGCTCTGTGAAAAATACCGTTGGTAGCTTGATAGGGATTGCATTGAATCTATAGATTGCTTTGGGCAGTATACTCATTTTCACTATACTGATTCTTCCAATCCATGAACATGGTATATCTCTCCATCTATTAGTGTCCTCTTTGATTTCTTTCACCAGTGTTTTATAGTTTTCCATATATAGGTCTTTAGTTTCTTCAGGTAGATATATTCCTAAGTATTTTATTCTTTTCTTTGCAATGGTGAATGGAATTCTTTCCTTAATTTCTCTATTTTCTCATTATTAGTGTATAGGAATGCAAGGGATTTCTGTGTGCTGACTTTATATCCTGCAACTTTACTATATTCATTGATTAGCTCTAGTAATTTTCTGGTGGAGTCTTTAGGGTTTTCTATGTAGAGGATCATGTCATCTGCAAACAGTGAGAGTTTTACTTCTTCTTTTCCAATTTGGATTCCTTTTATTTCTTTTTCTGCTCTGATTGCTGTGGCCAAAACTTCAAAAACTATGTTGAATAGTAGTGGTGAGAGTGGGCACCCTTGTCTTGTTCCTGACTTTAGGGGAAATCTTTTAATTTTTCACCATTGAGGACAATGTTTGCTGTGGGTTTGTCATATATAGCTTTTATTATGTTGAAGTATGTTCCTTCTATTCCTGCTTTCTGGAGTTTTTAATCATAAATGGATGTTGGATTTTGTCAAAGGCTTTCTCTGCATCTATTGAGATAATCATATGGTTTTTATTTTTCAATTTGTTAATGTGGTGGAGTATTACTCAGCCATTAAAAAGAATACATTTGAATCAGTTCTAATGAGGTGGATGAAACTGGAGCCTATTATACAGAGTGAAGTAAGCCAGAAAGAAAACCACCAATGCAGTATACTAACGATATATATGGAATTTAGAAAGATGGTAATGATAACCCTGTATGCGAGACAGCAAAAGAGACACAGATGTATAGAACAGTCTTTTGGACTCTGTGGGAGAGGGAGAGGGTGGGATGATTTGGGAGAATGGCATTGAAACATGTATAATATCGTATAAGAAACGAATCGCCAGTCCAGGTTCGATGCAGGATACAGGATGCTTGGGGCTGGTGCACTGGGATGACCCAGAAGGATGGTATGGTGAGGGAGGTGGGAGGGGGGTTCAGGATAGGGAACACATGTACACCCATGGCAGATTCATGTTGATGTATGGCAAAACCAATACAATATTGTAAAGTAATTAGCCTCCAATTAAAATAAATAAATTTAAATTAAAAAAAGAGTAAATAAAAAAAGTTGACTTAAGAAGTAAAAAAAAAGAGATAGAGATGTTTCCAATTAAAAATAAAGTTAACTCAAATTATAAAAAACAAAAGAGCACTTCTGCAAAGTATTTCATGTGCTTAGCCTGTCATTATGTGAACATTAAAACAAGAACAATTAAAAAAATAAAAAAGAAAGAGGAAAGTGAAAAAGCTGGCTTAAAAGTCAACATTCAAAACACTAAGATCATGGCATCCAGTCCCATCATTTCATGGCAAACAGATGGGGAAACAATGGAAACAGTGACAGCTCGAAATCACTGCACATAGTGACTGCAACCATGAAATTAAAAGACACTTGCTCCTAGGAAGAAAAGCTACGATACCTAGACAGCATATTAAAAAGCATAGACATTACTTTGCCAACAAAGGTCTCTCTAGTCAAAGCTATGGTTTTTCCAGCAGTCATGTATGGATGTGAGAGTTGGACCATAAAGAAAGCTGAGCACCAAAAAATTGATGCTTTTGAACTGTGGTATTATAGAAGACTCTTCAGAGTCCCTTGGACAGCAAGGAGATCAAACCAGTCCATCCTAAAGGAAATCAGTCCTGAATATTCATTGGAAGGACTGATGCTGAAGCTGATGTTCCAATACTTTGGCCACTTGATGTGAAGGGCTGACTCATTGGCAAACATCCTGATGCTGGGAAAGCTTGAAGGTGGGAGGAGAAGGGGACGACAGAGGATGAGATAGTTGGATGGCATCGCTGACCCAGTGGACATTAGTTTGAGCAAGCTCTGGGAGTTGGTGATGGACAGGGAAGCCTGGCATACTGCAGACCATGAGTTGCAAAGAGTCGGATATGACTGAGCAACTGAACTGAACTGATGTATAAAATAGATAACTAATGAGAACCTACTGTATAGCACAGGGAACTGTACTCAGTGCTCTGAGACAACCTAAATGGTAAGAAAATCTAAAAACGAGTGAATAAGTGTATATGTGTGACTGATTCACTGTACAGCAAGAAACTAACACAACATTGTAAAGCAACTATACTCCAAAAAACTAGCAAAAAATAAAATAAAAATAAAAGTATGGTGTAAGTTAAAAAATTGAAATTAAAAAATAAAATAAAAATAAAAGTATGCTAATTCAATTTCTTAGGACCAAATTTTAAATTTCAATCAACTAATAAATCTGGTTAGTAAATTTTCTCCTGACAGAGAAAGAAACATGATGGATGGACTTCATGGGTTGACCAGCAATTCAGGCCATTTAGAGGAAATGGATAAAAACAAAGTATATTCTGGATTCAATTCAGATTCATGATTCATGAATTCAAATTCATGATTCTAACTCTGAAATAGTTTATGTCAAATGCATTTTTTCCAGATTTTATAGTGCATTAGCAAGACTCATTGAATCTCAAGTCCTTTATGGTTTGAGATAAATCAAACCATTTCATCTATAGAGAAGACAATAAAGTATTTAAATTTTAATTTTATAAAGGAGGAGACATACATCCAACTGATTCTAAACAAGTCATTTAGAATCAAATTTGGAAGGAGACTAAATCCACCTCTGATTCTTCATGAGAGGTTTTAGCCTCTCAAGTCTCATCTTAACTGTATGCATTAAGATACAGTTTCAGAGAAGTATCAGAAACTCAGGTTCAATTGGACATTCACAAAGCTTAGGCCATAATGTCTATGGTCCACAAAGTCAGAGTCTCTGTAAATTATCAGTAAATGCTGCAGACAATCTTCTGTCACTCCTGCTAGTTTTCTCCCCAAAGTCATAATGTGCAAAGCAATGATCAATGATAGTGAAATAACTGTGACTACCATTCTATAGACTTCTTCCGTAAATTACCAACTAAACTAAAACACATACCTGAAATTTCTCAAGGAAGAAATTAGCATAAATTGTAGGTTGAAAACATAAAAATCAGTGAATCAATAAATGAAGAAAGAGCTTTAAAATTCTGAGATAGACTACACAGATTTCATCCAGGTATAATCATACATATCAAGGTGTTAATGAGAGTAAACACATTTGTAAGGATTAGAAAACTCCCATCAGAGACATAGTGGCATAAACTGGTTGTTAAGTGAGTTTTCTTAATCAGCTGTTCCATATAAGAGCACATTGCTGCTACTGCTGTTAAGTCACTTCAGTCGTGTCCGACTCTGTGCGACCCCATAGACGGCAGCCCACCAGGCCCCTCCGTCCCTGGGATTCTCCAGGCAAGAACACTGGAGTGGGTTGCCATTTCCTTCTCCAATGCATGAAAGTGAAAAGTGAAAGTGAAGTCGCTCAGTCGTGCCCGACTCTTAGCGACCCCATGGACTGCAGCCCACCAGGCTCCTCCGTCCATGGGATTTTCATTACTAGGAGATAATTTGAGTAGACCTGGATCAATAAAGTTTTAGACAGTTGCTGCTGCTTAACTGCATTTGAAATGAGAACCTCTCTGGTGACCATCAAAAATCTGGCTTCATGTCTTCAATATTATATTCAAGCAATGCAATGGTGCCTTTGATCTACAATTTTCCTTTGTTACTATCTCTATTACCAGAACATCCCATAAGGTTTCATTTTATGGAGGGTTTGGAGAAGCAATAACAGGTTCACAATAATGTTTATATTTTGTAAATTATCTCGTGTCCTCTGTATTTCCATCTGGAATCCATTTCTATAACCAGGCCAAGGCATGTTCACCTAGTTGTTTTTTCAAACAAGGAATTATGAAAGCAATGCCTCTTTAAAACACAGCTGAAAAAAATTGCTGTCATTTTTCAGATGTCTACTGATATGAGATGAGAAGTGTGTGTGTGTACACATGTATACTGTGTTTTAGCATGCACACACACACATGTGCACATACACATGGCACACACACTTCTCAGGAACAAAGTAACTAATGAAATTTGACGACCCCCATCCCTAGGGGCTTCCCAGGTGGCACAGTGATAAAGAACCTGCCTGCCAATGCAGGAGACACAAGAGATGCACGTTCAGTCCCTGGGTGGGGAAGATACCCTGGAGTAGGAAATAGCAACCCACTCTGATATTCTTGCTTGGAAAATTTCATGGACAGAAAATCCTGAGGGGCTACAGTCCATGGGGTCACAAAGAGTCAGAAATGACTGAGTGAACACACACACATATACATCCCATCTCACTCTTACCAATTACACTAACACATTAGCCAAATTATAAACACCAGGTAGCACTAGAGCAGTTATGTCAAAGATTAAAGCAAAGGTGAAAGGTTATTTTTTACCCAGCTCGAGATAATCTCCCTGAAACTGCTAGTGGGTAGCAGAGGCTAACTGACATAGGATACTATCTTAGAGATTGCTCTGAATCAAAACTTTAACCTCATGAGGAGAGTTGTATTTTTGACATGAGGAGCTTCCTCAAATTATGTGCTGGAATGATGGGCAATCTTCAGCACTATCCTAATACTTGAAAACATATGTAACCAGTTAGTTTCCTTCACTTTCTCTCATCTTTCTTCTTCTCTCACCTCTCTTCTTTCCCTAAGTTCCCTTTTTTTATGTTTCCTTTCCCCTCTGCCTTCGCTCTGACAGTCACCCGTGCCTCCAACTAGCTTTTAGTATTCGAGCATCTGAACTGGCTGGATCAGTCATTTTCAATCGTTTTCTATCCCAAAACACATGAGGGATGGAGCAAGCACTCCCATCAGTATTCATGGCTCTCTTCAGCACTGATTTTTGGAGGCGGAGAAAGGCATACAAGATTCTTCCTGGAAAAGGAAAACTCAGTCCAGTGAGTATGTTTCCCCACATCTTCTCTCGACCATACTGGGCATCTCTGCTCTGGAGCTTGCTACCCAAAGTGGTGGTCCACAGGCCAGCAGTACTGGCGTCACCTGGGAGCTTGTTGGAAATGCAGGGTTTCAAGTTTGCCGGAAATGCAGGATCCAAGTCTTCCTGAATCAGAATCTTCACTTTAACTAGATCCTCATACTAAAGTCTAAGAAGCACTGCTCTTTCATAATAAAAATACAGTGAAACACAACAGACCTGATGGTATAGATGTCATTCAGTTATCAGTAATACTCGTGTAATAGAATATATTATGATCTTTGGAGTGAAGCAGGCTGCTTTGTATTTCTAACATTTAATATATCTAAATACTTAGCAAATTACTTAACCTTCTGGAACCTCAACTAACTCTTGTATAAAATGGAGATAATAATATCTACCTTGCAGAGATAATGCATATATAATTCTTAGCACAGTGTCAGGCACAGAATAGGTGAAACAGAAATGGTTTTTTTGTATTTAATTGTTAAATTATTACTGATATCATTATTACTGTCATTATTTAATCTATCCTGGCTTGATACGTTATTAAGAACTATTCAGATCAAGTTACAGAGATGTGCTTCTCATCTTCCCAAAGCTTCAACATCAAATGGGCAATAACTATACAGGCAATTGCACAAAAAAGCAATGCAATGATAAAATAACACATTTATCCAAATCTGTTTATGTTAAGATTTTAGTGAGCATGAGCTTTGGTCTATCAGTCTGACCCACTGATTAAATAGCATTATCTGAGTCATAAACAATAAAATCAGGAAACCACTAAGAAATGATGAGATTAAAACAGTCACCAAATTAAAAATACATCAAAAAAGAGTGGAAAATTTAGTAATATAGAAGCTTTATTCTGTCAGATAAACTTTTATCATAATGTCAATAACCTCTAATTGAATTTTTAATGATCTATTGCAATCTAAATTGGCTAAATAGAAATTCCTTATAAGCCCAAACCAAACATTTAATTAAATATACCAAACATAAATGGCATACTTTTTAATCCAGTCTTCCAAGCAAAAATGTTTAAAAAAAAAAGGCTTCTTACTCTTTGTTAACTGAAAAATAAACAGATCTACAGGAGAAGGAAGCTAACTCTTTTCAACAATCTACCCATCATGCAATAGTGCCCCTTATACCTATTCTGCATATAAGCTCTTACCAATGTTAAGCCTGAAAATTAAGTTTAGAAATAAAAAAAAAAACATTATTTTTTACTAATTTCAAACTCTCTCTTTAGCACTTTGCATTCAACTCCCAATCTCCAGCATACCTGCATTATGTTTTAAAATATAATTTTAATAATAGACTATTTATATTGCTTTCACACCACCAAATGTTCCTTCGTAGTTGCTTTCCCAGTAATTAAGAGATAACTCCAGTACTTTGGCCACCTCATGCGAAGAGTTGACTCATTGGAAAAGACCCTGATGCTGGGAGGGACTGGGGGCAGGAGGAGAAGGGGACGACAGAGGATGAGATGGCTGGATGGCATCACTGACTCGATGGCCGTGAGTCTGAGTGAACTCCGGAGTTGGTGATGGACAGGGAGGCCTGGCGTGCTGCGATTCATGGGGTCACAAAGAGTAGGACACGACTGAGCGACTGGACTGAACTGAACTGATGAGTCTTTTCCTAAAACTCTCCACTTTCTACTATGTTCACATCAGTTGAACTTAGATGACTAAGTAATCAAAACTCATTTCCAATGGGCTTTTATCAAGACTTTTGCACTTCTCCCCTTTTCCAAGTTATATTTAAATTACTATCATCATTTACCTCTTTCTTAATGGTTTGAAAATTTACAAATTTTATTAAATTTAGGTAAGCCAAATAACATTCCGATTTATAAAAAATAATTTTAAATATATATTAATAAAACAGTCAATCATTTGAGGCTTAGAATAGATTTCAACAGAAATTTAGTTGAAAATTCCCGGTATAAATAACAGAAAAATCTTAAGATTTGGAATCTTCAATATAGACATTCCTTTATTCCTTATTCATTTAGGACAAGATTTCCAGACTACAAGTATATCTAGATAACTTGAAAAATAAAGGATTAGCTGGAAATCCAGTCATGGGTAGAACTCCAAACTTGAATTTATCTGTAAAGTAGAATATGATCCATTTTGAGGTATCAAACAAACACATCCTTCATTTTGTTCCCTCCCCTGCCTGTGGTTTTGCTTTGTTGTGGTCTGTTTTTAACTCAGTCTTCAGTGATTGGAGGTCACTGTTTAGCTGTTAAAATAGTTAAGTGAAATATATTTTCTTTAATAAATGGAAGAAGATACTAACCAATGGCTCTTTAAAATTACAGTTTCCAGGATTTGATTAACAAGTACTTACTCAGAAGCCATGATGTGCACTGGCCTGTGATGAATAAGAAAGGAGAACCCCTGTCCTCATAGATCTTAATGTCTAGTAAGGCAAAGACAGAATTACATTGGCAAAAATAGGTAATAATCCAAGTCCAGAGTTCTATGGTGAGATACGAGAGACAGCCCAGAATGAAGGGGTCAGAATCTTTCCAGGAGAAAGAAAAATATCCAAGTCAAAATCTACAGAGTGTTGACACATTTATCACCATTAATGATCAAAGCAACACAAAATAAAATAGTAATAATATACAACTTCTTCATATCTTATTACAGTTGATCTTTGAATAACACAGGTTTGAACTGTACGGGCCCACTGATAAGTGGATTTTTTTTCACTTAAATAGTAAGCACAGGATGACACAATCCAAGTTTCATTGAATTGGGGGATTCCGAACCATGGATATGGTCAGCCAACTATAAAGTTATACTTGAACTTTCAACTTTGGGGAGGGTTGGTGGCCCTAGTTACAATCCACAGAATTCTCCAGGCCAGAAGGGAAAGGAGTGGGTAGCCTTTCCCTTCTCCAGGGGACCTTCCCAACACAGGGATCGAACCCAGGTCTCCCTCATTGCAGGCAGATTCTTTACCAGCAGAGCCACCAGGGAAGCTCAAGAATACTGGAGTGGGTAGTGTAACCCTTCTCCAGGGGATCTTCCTGACCCAGGAATTGAACCAAGGTCTCCTGAATTGTCCGCAGATTGTTTACCAGCTGAGCTACCAGGGAAGCCCAGTACCAACACTGTTCAAGGTCCAACTGTATTTGCAATTAATTTTTTTTAAATCATATCTTGTATTAGTGAGGGTTTGGGAGAAAGGAAGCAGCCTGAGAGAGTATTCATGAGAATGTTCTCAAAACCCACAGGCACATGTGTGGGAGTCTCAGAGATGTAGTATTTGTTCTTAGGGCTAATGATGCCTTGAGTGGCTGAAGCACTGATATTAACACGCTCAGTACAACATGGCAATATACACCAAAAATATAAAACATGCAGACCTTTTGATATCAAATACCAATTCTAGACACTAACTTCAAAAAAAAAATTAAAGATACGGGAAAAAATGTTCACAAGACCATCTAAGTATCCAAGGATACAGTGATGATTAAACAACAGTATACTCATATAATGGAAAACTATTAAGTCATTAAAACATTGTTATGAAGAAATATTTATTAACATGGATTCAGTCATGACATAGTAAGTGAAATATGATTTCAAATCTAGGCATAAGATGAACCCATTTTTGTTTTAAAAATATACAAAGAGAAAAGTTCTGGAAAGATACAAAAAGTATGTTAAAGTGGCAGGATTGTGAATATGTCTTTTTTTTTTGCCTTTTGTGTGTCTCTATTTTTTATGTCTTACATTGAAAATATGCTGCTTTTATAATCAGAAAAACAAAAATTGGGGAGCCAGTACCAAGTGTATTAATTTCTATATATTTATGGTCCTCCAAGACCAGGAGCTGACTGTGGCTCAGACCATGAACTCCTTATTGCCAAATTCAGACTTAAATTGAAGAAAGTAGGGAAAACCACTAGACCATTCAGGTATGATCTAAATCAAATCCCTTATGATTATACAGTGGAAGTGAGAAATAGATTTAAGGGCCTAGATCTGATAGATAGAGTGCCTGATGAACTATGGAATGAGGTTCGTGACATTGTACAGGAGACAGGGATCAAGACCATTCCCATGGAAAAGAAATGCAAAAAAGCAAAATGGCTGTCTGCGGAGGCCTTACAAATAGCTGTGAAAAGAAGAGAAGCAAAAAGCAAAGGAGAAAAGGAAAGATATAAACATCTGAATGCAGAATTCCAAAGAATAACAAAAATAGATAAGAAAGCCTTCTTCAGCGATCAATGCAAAGAAATAGAGGAAAACAACAGAATGGGAAAGACTAGGGATCTCTTCAAGAAAATCAGAGATACCAAAGGAATATTTCATGCAAAGATGAGCTCGATAAAGGACAGAAATGGTATGGACCTAACAGAAGCAGAAGATATTAAGAAGAGATGGCAAGAATACACAGAAGAACTGTACAAAAAAGAGCTTCATGACCCAGATAATCATGATGGTATGATCACTGACCTAGAGCCAGACATCCTGGAATGTGAAGTCAAGTGAGCCTTAGAAAGCATCACTACGAACAAAGCTAGTGGAGGTGATGGAATTCCAGTTGAGCTATTCCAAATCCTGAAAGATGATGCTGTGAAAGTGCTGCACTCAATATGCCAGCCAATTTGGAAAACTCAGCAGTGGCCACAGGACTGGAAAAGATCAGTTTTCATTCCAATCCCAAAGAAAGGCAATGCCAAAGAATGCTCAAACTACCACACAATTGCACTCATCTCACACACTAGTAAAGTAATGCTCAAAATTCTCCAAGCCAGGCTTCAGTAATATGTGAACTGTGAACTTCCTGATGTTCAAGCTGGTTTTAGAAAAGGCAGAGGAACCAGAGATCAAATTGCCAACATCCACTGGATCATCAAAAAAGCAAGAGAGTTCCAGTAAAACATCTATTTCTGCTTTATTGACTATGCCGAAGCCTTTGACTGTGTGGATCACAATAAACTGTGGAAAATTTTGAAAGAGATAGGAATACCAGACCACCTGATCTGCCTCTTGAGAAATTTGTCAGGAAGCAACAGTTAGAACTGGTCATGGAACAACAGACTGGTTCCAAATAGGACAAGGAGTTCGTCAAGGCTGTATATTGTCACCCTGTTTATTTAACTTCTATGCAGAGTACATCATGAGAAACACTGGACTGGAAGAAACACAAGCTGGAATCAAGATTGCCAGGAGAAATATCAATAACCTCAGATATGCAGATGACACCACCCTTATGGCAGAAAGTGAAGAGGAACTCAAAAGCCTCTTGATGAAAGTGAAAGAGGAGAGTGAAAAAGTTGGCTTAAAGCTCAACATTCAGAAAACGAAGATCATGGCATCCGGTCCCACCACTTCATGGGAAATAGATGGGGAAACAGTGTCAGACTTTATTTTGCGGGGCTCCAAAATCACTGCAGATGGTGACTGCAGCCGTGAAATTAAAAGACACTTACTCTTTGGAAGGAAAGTTATGACCAACCTAGATAGCATATTCAAAAGCAGAGACATTACTTTGCCAACAAATGTTTGTCTAGTCAAGGCTATGGTTTTTCCTGTGGTCATGTATGGATGTGAGAGTTGGACTGTGAAGAAGGCTGAGCGCCAAAGAATTGATGCTTTTGAACTGTGGTGCTGGAGAAGACTCTTGAGAGTCCCTTGGACTGCAAGGAGATCCAACCAGCCCATTCTGAAGGAGATCAGCCCTGGGATTTCTTTGGAAGGAATGATGCTAAAGCTGAAACTCCAGTACTTTGGCCACCTCATGCAAAGAGTTGACTCATTGGAAAAGACTCTGATGCTGGGAGGGATTGGGGGCAGGAGGAGAAGGAGACGACAGAGGATGAGATGGCTGGATGGCATCACTGATTTGATGGACATGAGTCTGAGTGAACTCCAGGAGTTGGTGATAGACAGGGAGGCCTGGCGTGCTGTGATTCATGGGATCGCAAAGATTCGGACATGACTGAGCAACTGATCTGATCTGATCCACTTCCTAAGGAGAGTGGATACTGAAAAATATCCACTTGAGTGGCTGAAAACAGGTATCACAAGGGAAAAGAATCTATTGCAGGCCACCAATCAGAAGCAAAGCTAGGAGTCAGCTAAATGTGGAACCCGTGATAGAGCAGATCACCAAAGGGGCCTTGAGTTGAGAAGAGTCATCAATAACCCAAGCCTTTGACATCAAGGGAAAGCGCTGGTAACACAAGAGCAAAATAACAACAACAAAAAAAAAGTGCAAGAAGAAAGGTTTTGAGGAAGTCTGTTGAAGATAAAACTCCTCATAAAGATGAGCCTCTTATTAACACAGCCAAAATAATCTTTTAAAAACATTGTTTCAGATTATGGCCCTTTTCCACCAAAATCTAATGATTCCTTATTTCACTCACAGTGAGCCAGATACTTTACATGGCCCCACGTGTTCTGAACCTCTGGCAGCCCTTCCTCCTTCAATCCCCATTCCTTATTCCACTCCTCATGGAGATCCTAGCTGTTTCTCTAATACACCAAGCAGGAGCTCACCTTAGGACTTTGCTCTAGATGTTCCCTGTGCCTGGAATGCTCTTCTACCAGATTTCCAGTGGGCATTACCTGGCAACTCCCTCCCCACCTTCAGATCTTTGCTCAAATGTCACCATATACAAGTCCCACCTTGACCACCATATTTAAAGATGCAACTGGCTTTCACACTAATCACCTCTTCATACTTCCAATTCCTCTCACTCCGCTCTGTTTTTTCCCCAGGGCACAATTAGCTTCTAGCTTCTAATTTATTTATTATGTTTATTATTTGTTGTCTGTCTCCCCCTATAAGAGCACAGCTTTTTGTTTACAAAGACTAATAAACCTCAAGCATTTAGAACTAGTACTCCATTTGTTCTCAATAGATAATTTGCAAGAAACAAATGAGTGAATAAAGCCTTGTGCTTGTTTTGATCTTCAGTGTGAACTCGAATCTGGTCATCTTTAGGGTAAACATGCAAACTAAGTATAAGAAAACATAAAATAATTATATGACCTTAAAATGGTGCAGTTGAAGCATCTGGAGTTATACTAATATTCAAATTGTTATGTGGTGCTATTAGTGTCATTCTTAAGTGCTCTACTTTCACCAATCTTCAAAGTAAAAAAGAAAAAGATATTGATACTTGGCAAAACTAATACAATTTTGTAAAGTTTAAAAATAAAATAAAATTTAAAAGACAAAAAAAAAAAAAGATAGTTTTTGATAACTGGGTTTCAGTATCCTCACCTGTCAGATGAGGGAATTACACTAGATCATCGTAATGATCTCTTCCAAAATGTTACAGTTCCACACTTAGGATTTTCAGGTATCTGTTCCAACATGACAGTCAGAAATATTGCCAATTCTAGCCCCTCATATAACATGTTGACTGGCATGTTTTTGTATAAAACTGTCTTTGATTTATATTCTCACCTTCTCTGGATTCTTCTACAAAACATGAAAGTTTATATTTATAAATCTATAAAGGCAAGAAAGAAAAAGCTGAGAGCCTTTTCTTTATCTGAGAAAACCTCTGAATTGAGGGATAAACTAGGTGCATGGAATTAACAGATACGCACCACTATATATAAAATAAACAACAAGGTGTAACTGTATAGCACAGGGAACTTTATTCAGTACCTTGTAGTAACTTATAAAAGAATCTGATAACTGAGCCACTTGGCTGTACACCTTAAACTAACAATATTGTACATCAACTATAGCTCAATAAGAAAAAACATAAGATGACAAAGTGGAATATATTAATCATGACCATTCATAAAAACAAGAGTGTTTAGACTTGGCAATATCTGCAAGCAGTAGGTTTGAGAGCGACGGGGTTTCGCCTCATTTTTTTGTTTGTTTGTTTGTTTTTTGTCTCCTTCAACCTCTTTTCTGAAAATAAGTGCTCTCTCTATTGCACAGCATGGTAGAGTTCACAAAAGCCCAGTTCCACCACTATTTTTCATGTCTTACTATTACTCTGAAGATGGATATAATCTTAAAGTTATAATGGCTTCACAAAGCTCAGCAAAAATGGGAAAAGATACTAAATTCCCAGATATAACAGCTTGTAGCACCTTTTAGAATCATTTAAATTCATTAAAATAAAGCAAAACACTAATCTATAGAGCCAACACTGTTAGAGAAATTACTGTACAAGAAACTATGATTTTATGAGCAAACCACATAACATATCTTCTTATTCCTAAACCAAAGTAACCCTATGTCAAATTTTAAAAACTAGTAAGTTTTACATATATGTTCAATGTTCATTTTCCTCTATCCTTGTCACTCAGTCTAAGATAACATTTTTTTCACACCCTCAAAATTTGAGGAAATATTACATCTTAAAGCATGTGCATTTCAGAGTTACTGCTTGATCAATGAACACTTAAATCTGTTTAATTTGTCACAACGATCTTCACATTAATTTGCCTGGAGTAAAAACAAAAGCTGCACACAAGATTGATCAAATGACTTTTAAGTTTCCAGTGGCTAAATGGTTCCAGAATACAAATGGAGGTGCATTATAGCCACACGAGCACTCAGTGAATTCCTAATGAGCAGGCGCCACCATGCTGATTGCAGGATACAGTGATAGCACTCGCAGATAGGAGGGGGCCCAGCACTCTGCATCTGCGACCTGGCACTGCAACTACCTTCTTTGCTGGATCAACTCAAGCCTCATTTAAATGAATGTGCTCTGGATGAGTATACTCTCTAAATGAATTAAATGTATTTTATAAATGGATTTTTTCCCCCAGAATTCTCCAATGTCCCTGATTTTCTATCAGAAATTATTCTTTCCTTGTCTGGGGACTGCCAGACTAAGATTCTTTGAATGAAAAGAATTCAAGTTAAGTGAACCACCATATTCCCTTCCTCCTCCTCCCCCTCCATAAAACATCTTAAATTCTTCCTTCCAGAGGCCACTATTGTACAGATTATAATGGCATAAAAGAAGTTCCAAGAGAAAGAGAATTTGAAGAAAGTCTTCCCCTCAAAATAAGTACTTCTGCACTGGTTTATTCAAGAACAAGGATTTCTAAAGAAGAGAGAATGTCAAATCCTCAGTCATTTTTATCAAAGTTAGACAAGCATGCTGTTTCCTAATGACTTTCCATTTTTTTGCAGCAGTTCCAAAGTTTTTTTCTGCTACCTGGTTGGCATCCCATTCTTTGCTTCTGTAGTGTACTGTATTCACCCATAAAATCAAACCAATGGGAAAATGTCTTCGTGTGATGCTTCAGAGAATTCTCACGTTGGAGCTAGCACAATGGATTAGAAAGCATTGTACCCAGATACTATGTCTAATGCTTTTCATTTGAGAAGGTAAAGGTAAAAGGCAGAAAACTCCAAAGCTTTACACTCCTTGGGAAAAACGCAATTGGTTATCAAAAATCAATCAAAGATAGATAGGTATGGGAAGAAAATTACAGTGACTGTCAGTCACTCAGTCGTGTCCAACTTGTTGTGACCCTATGGACTATAGCCCACCAGGTTCCTCCATCCATGGAATTTTTCGAGGCAAGAATACTGGAGTGGGTAGCCATTCCCTTCTCCAGGGGATCTTGCCCACCCAGGGATCAAACCCAGGTCTCCTACATTGCAAGCAAATGCTTTACCATCTGAGCCTTCCATAGACAGAGGAGACTGGCTGTAAATAGTCCATGGGGTTTCAAAAAGTCAGACAGGACTGAACGACTAACACAGTGACTGCCAAGGTACAACCTAACTAAAACAGAAATAGTATCCACATACATCAGACAGGACTAGCTAGTTTATGCTGCTGCTGCTGCTGCTAAGTCACTTCAGTCATGTCCGACTCTGTGCGACCCCATAGACGGCAGCCCACCAGGCTCCCCCGTCCTTGGGATTCTTCAGGCAAGACCACTGGAGTGGGTTGCCATTTCCTTCTCCAATGCATGAAAGTGAAAAGTCAAAGTGAAGTCTCTCAGTCGTGTCCGACTCTATGAGACCCCTTGGACTGCAGCCTACAGGCTCCTCGGTCCATGGGATTTTCCAGGCAAGAGTACTGGAGTGGGGTGCCATTGGTTTATGCTGTGGTGAGGTAAAACACCAAAATATAAGAGGCGGAACACAGGAAAGTGTTTCTCTCTCACCCAAAGTTCTCTGCTGCCTCTTCCTGGAGATATGGTCTCGATTTTGCTGGCTGCCTTGACCTCCTTGTTAGGAAGGTCATCAAGAGGACTTGACCTAGGGTTGACCCACAGGACGCACCCTGGAAAACAGAGGCTCTTCCCGCAGTGCCCTCGGAGTATGTACTCACTCCAGCGGGAGCCGTTTTCAAGGAGTCAGCCTTCCCAGAGCAGTGTTTTATTGAAGCCATCTGGCTGGTATGGCAACTGAACCCAGCTAAGGCCTCCCCGCTAACAAACTTTTAAGATTCTGGCGGGTGGGCGGTGGGGAGGCGATCACTCATCTCGCAGCCACGCGAGACCTGCCTCCTGTGTAAGTTTCCTTGTTTGTGAACTGTTCCACTCTTCCGCCTAAAAACCTGGAGTGGTCCGCCTCCTTTTTTTGGTTTTTCCTTGCCTCCACATATGGAGGCCAGTGTGCAAAGCGACATTCCTGGCACCTAAGATCACACAGCAGGGAAAGAGCATATCCGGGCTATCTCATATGGGTTAGGGAACCAAACCTGGGTTCGCTTTCGGAAGTGCGGTAAAGCCAATCTGCTAACACCCGGTTGTGGTGAAGGTAAGTGCAGCATTAAGTAAGGTGCCAGATAAGGAACCTGGGACAGATAAATAGTCAAAAAGCCCAAATTGCCTGATGGGTTTTAGGGTAGCGTTTTTTCAAAGGCAAAGTGAGGGAGGGGAGCTGCTGGATGTGTGATCAGCTCTTACCCAATTCTCGGATTGGTTGAGGGTGATGTAACACAGAGGGCTTTCCCCGTGGCCCAGTGGTAAAGAATTCACCTGCCAATGCAGGAGGCGCAGGAGATACAGGCTCAATCCCTGGGTCAGGAAAATACCCTGCTGGAGGAAATGACAACCCACTCCAGTATTCTTGCCTAGAAAAAGTCCAAAGATAGATGACCCTGACGGGCAGCAGACCATGGCATCGCAAAGAGTCAGACAGGACTGAGTGACTGAGCACCAACGAGGTATCAGGGTGGTGCCACAGGGTTCGCATTATCGGTCCTCAGGCTCCAGTAGGTCTCATGGTCCTCAAGTATTAACGGTTAACGTCCCCCATTTGATGGGGGTTTTAGCATCTATAAATCGATGCAGAAATGTGCATCAGATACTGTTATCTATGTATCAATATTTAGAGGAGGAATTAAAGATTCTATAACTGCTGAATGCCTGGTTACTTGCTTAAATTCTTACCAGTTCTCCTAGCCCAGTTGCTCTCCTTGTGAATACATGTTCACATCCTTTCCATTAATTCTCGAGCCAGGCTTTTATGACTCAGGGGAGGCCTGGGAGAGTACAGCTTTTCCACAAACAAGAGGTAAGCAGCAGACACGATGGGGAGGGGTCTGTCCCAGGAAGGCCAATAGGGTCCTCCTTGGTTACACGGGTACTAAGATCTTGGGCACCAAGCAGCACATGGCTCCTCTACTCATGTTCTATTGGTTAATGTGTGTCACAGATCTCACCAAACCTCAGGGGAAATGGAAATACAATACCTTTCCTATTTCTACACTGCAACCTCATGCACCTGGAAAGAGTAGAACCAGAAATACTAGTGAAAAACCCAAATATCTTCCACACCATGAAAGTCAAATAAATTAAATTTCCCTTCTAGATGTCAAGCTACACATTCCCTAGCCTATTTACTCTGTCCTAATCTGTTCTTTTCTATGGGAATGGTCTTGATCCCTGTCTCCTGTACAATGTCACGAACCTCAGTCCATAGTTCATCAGGCACTCTATCTATCAGATCTAGGCCCTTAAATCTATTTCTCATTTCCACTGTATCATCATAAGGGATTTGATTTAGGTCATACCTGAATGGTCTAGTGGTTTTCCCTACTTTCTTCAATTTAAGTCTGAATTTGGCAATAAGGAGTTCATGGTCTGAGACACAGTCAGCTCCCGGTCTTGTTTTTGCTGACTGTATAGAGCTTCTCCATCTTTGGCTGCAAAGAGTATAATCAATCTGATTTCGGTGTTGACCATCTGGTGATGTCCATGTATAGAGTCTACTCTTCTGTTGTTGGAAGAGGGTGTTTGTTATGACCAGTGCATTTTCTTGGCAAAACTCTATTAGTCTTTGCCCTGCTTCATTGCATATTCCAAGGCTAAATTTGCCTGTTATTCCAGGTGTTTCTTGACTTCCTACTTTTGCATTCCAGTCCCCTAGAAAGAAAAGGACATCTTTTTTGGGTGTTAGTTCTAAAAGGTCTTGTAGGTCTTCATAGAACCATTCAGCTTCTTCAGCGTTACTGGTTGGGGCATAGACTTGGATCACCGTGATATTGAATGGTTTGCCTTGGAAATGAACAGAGATCATTCTGTCATTTTTGAGATTGCATCCAAGTACTGCATTTTGGACTCTTTTGTTGACCATGATGGCCACTCCATTTCTTCTGAGGGATTCCTGCCCTCAGTAGTAGATATAATGGTCATCTGAGTTGAATTCACCCATTCCAGTCCATTTCAGTTCTCTGGTTCCTAGAATGTCGACATTCACTCTTGCTATCTCTTGTTTGACCACTTCCAGTTTGCCTTGATTCATGGACCTGACATTCCAGGTTCCTATGCAATATTGCTCTTTACAGCATTGGACCTTGCTTCTATCACCAGTCACATCCACAGCTGGGTATTGTTTTTGCTTTGGCTCCATCCCTTCATTCTTTCTGGAGTTATTTCTCCACTGATCTCCAGTATCATATTGGGCACCTACTGACCTGGGGAGTTTCTCTTTCAATATCCTATCATTTTGCCTTTTCATACTGTTCATGGGGTTCTCAAGGCAAGAATACTGAAGTAGAAAAGAAATGCAAAAAAGCAAAATGGCTGTCTACGGAGGCCTTACAAATAGCTGTGAAAAGAAGAGAAGTGAAAAGCAAAGGAGAAAAGAAAAGATATAAACATCTGAATGCAGAGTTCCAAAGAATAGCAAGAAGAGATAAGAAAGCCTTCTTCAGCGATCAATGCAAAGAAATAGAGGAAAACAACAGAATGGGAAAGACTAGGGATCTCTTCAAGAAAATCAGAGATACCAAAGGAACATTTCATGCAAAGATGAGCTCGATAAAGGACAGAAATGGTATGGACCTAACAGAAGCAGAAGATATTAAGAAGAGATGGCAAGAATACACAGAAGAACTGTACAAAAAAGATCTTCATGACCAAGATAATCACGATGGTGTGATCACTGACCTAGAGCCAGACATCCTGGAATGTGAAGTCAAGTGGGCCTTAGAAAGCATCACTACGAACAAAGCTAGTGGAGGTGATGGAATTCCAGTTGAGCTATTCCAAATCCTGAAAGATGATGCTGTGAAACTGCTGCACTCAATATGCCAGCCAATTTGGAAAACTCAGCAGTGGCCACAGGACTGGAAAAGCTCAGTTTTCATTCCAATCCCAAAGAAAGGCAATGCCAAAGAATGCTCAAACTACTGCACAATTGCACTCATCTCACACACTAGTAAAGTAATGCTAAAAATTCTCCAAGCCAGGCTTCAGCAATATGTGAACCGTGACCTTCCTGATGTTCAAGCTGGTTTTAGAAAAGGCAGAGGAACCAGAGATCAAATTGCCAGCACCCGCTGGATCATGGAAAAAGCAAGAGAGTTCCAGAAACGCATCTATTTCTGCTTTATTGACTATGCCAAAGCCTTTGACTGTGTGGATCACAATAAACTGTGGAAACTTCTTCAAGAGATGGGAATACCAGACCACCTGATCTGCCTCTTGAGAAATTTGTATGCAGGTCAGGAAGCAACAGTTAGAACTGGACATGGAACAACAGACTGGTTCCAAATAGGACAAGGAGTTCATCAAGGCCGTATATTGTCACCCTGTTTATTTAACTTCTATGCAGAGTACATCATGAGAAACGCTGGACTGGAAGAAACACAAGCTGGAATCAAGATTACCAGGAGAAATATCAATAACTTCGGATATGCAGATGACACCACCCTTATGGCAGAAAGTGAAGAGGAACTCAAAAGCCTCTTGATGAAAGTGAAAGTGGAGAGTGAAAAAGTTGGCTTAAAGCTCAACATACAGAAAACAAAGATCATGGCATCCGGTTCCTTCACTTCATGGGAAATAGATGGGGAAACAGTGGAAACAGTGTCAGACTTTATTTTTCTGGGCTCCAAAATCACGACAGATGGTGACTGCAGCCATGAAATTACAAGACACTTACTCCTTGGAAGGAAAGTTATAACCAACCTAGATAGCATATTCAAAAGCAGAGACATTACTTTGCCAACAAAGGTTCATCTAGTCAAGGCTATGGTTTTTCCTGTGGTCATGTATGGATGTGAGAGTTGGACTGTGAAGAAGGCTGAGCACCGAAGAATTGATGCTTTTGAAGAAGAAGCATCAATAGATGCTGGAGTATATAGTGTTGGAGCAATAGTGTTGGAGAAGACTCTTGAGAGTCCCTTGGACTGCAAGGAGATCCAACCAGTCCATTCTGAAGGAGATCAGCCCTGGGATTTCTTTGGAAGGAATGATGCTAAAGCTGAAAGTCCAGTACTTTGGCCAACTCATGCTAAGAGTTGACTCATTGGAAAAGTCTCTGATGCTGGGAGGGATTGGGGGCAGGAGGAGAAGGGGACGACAGAGGATGAGATGGCTGGATGGCATCACTGACTCGATGGACATGAGTCTGAGTGAACTCCGGGAGTTGGTGAGGGACAGGGAGGCCTGGCGTGCTTCGATTCATGGGGTCGCAAAGAGTCGGACATGATTGAGCGACTGATCTGATCTGATCTGAATCTGAATCTGTTCTTTACCAACAACAACAAAAAAATGTGGAATTAATGTAATATAAATTGCCATGGAAATATGAGTTGAGAAGATAGATAAATTAATCTTCATAGGATGAATATTTACATAAAAAGATAGAACTATTTTATACTTAATATCAAGGCAGATAAAAAAGAGATAGATTTACTTTGAATAAATCCTGATAAGTAAAATTATCTTCCTCTATTAAAGTGAACTACTACAAGTTTCTCTGGTGACTCAGTGATAAAGTATCCACCTGCCAATGCAAGAGACTCAGGTTCAGTCCCTGACCCAGGTCAGGGAAGGTCCCCTGGAGAAGGAAATGGCAACCAACTCCAGTGTTTTTGCGTGGCAAAACCCATGGTCAGAGAAGCCTGGCAGCTTAGTCCATGGGGTTGCAAAGAGTCAGAAATGCCTTAGCAACTGAACAACAGCAACAAGGAATTATTGGGTTGAAAAGTATATGGAAATATAAATGTAAAAAAATGTTCATGCTTCTGTTCCTAAATCCAAGATTATGACAAGTTTGATAAAATATAGGACTCAATTTTAGACATTTATTAAGACAGATGCCTTACTCAACAAAATCATTTGTAAGAAAAATTTTAAATATAGAATTTTACCATTAAGGCTAGCTGAATGCATAAACATTTTTTAAAATGTAATTAACAGCAACAACAAAAATCTTTACACAGATTGCGACAGCAACCATGTCTGGTCGTGGGAAGGGTGGCAAAGGCCTCGGCAAGGGGGGTGCTAAGCGCCATCGCAAAGTCTTGCGGGACAACATTCAGGTATTACTAACCAGCTATCCGCATCTGGCTACAAACGTTCTCTGGTCTTAATCATTTTCAAAATGTGACCGGGCTGCGGTCACCTATACGGAGCACAACTGTTTGCTTTTATTATTCAGCCCTGAAAAAAAAAAAAAAATCTTTTACACATAATCTTTTAGTGAAATTTAAAATTTAAAGTTGCATTATATCATCGGCAGGCTTAACAAATGAAAACCTTGGCAATATGGCATGAAAACAGAGGGTAACAAATTCAGAACCAAAACCGTTCTCTAAGTACTATGACAAAAATACTTCTAAGAATTTAAGAAAGTTTTAATAGTAACTTATGTAAAAAATATTGTTAAATCTATAATTTCCATAAAAGCAGGCAGCTTAGAACCTAAAAATAAAAAAGGTTGCATGGGATCAAAATGGAATGATTTGTTTGAATTTATCGCCCATGAAATTTCAAGAAACAACTAGAAAATAGAAAGAGATGAAAAATACAAGAAAACACAAGAAATGTGCTAATAAATTGATTTTTATTTTAATAGACATACTAATCCTATTCATCGCAGTGAGTGTTTTCCCTTTGCATTAGTCATGTGGTGAAATAGTGTACTCCTTTCAGAAGCCACATGTCTCAGCCTCATTGTGTATTTTCACTGTTGAAAATGTCAATTGCAGGGACAGAGTTGGGGTGGGGACCGTGGTCAGTCCTGATTTCACCATGTTAAGAAGGGCATTGATCAGGCAGAGCTCAAGGAGAGGAGGGGAAGCAGGACAGCAAAGGATATCGAGAAATACTCTTATGAGGAGTGGATAAAGTTCCTGGGAATATTTAACCTAGAAAAGAAAAGCCAGAGGAATAATATAGTGGCTCTCTTACAGTATTTCAAGAGCTATGATGTATAAAGAGGATTTGATTCATCCTCTGTATTGAGAAAACACAGACTATGGTGGGAATAGGGATAAATACAAGAGATACAATGGTTATAATTGACCAAACATATTATGTGATAGTAAATTTCCTTTATAGAGAAAGAACATTTTAAAAATTAAATGCTTTTCTGTGGGTGATGAAAGAGAATACATATTGAAAGAGAGGTTACAGGAAATAAACCCCAGCATCTTTTCCATTTCTCTGATTGCTATACGTTTAGGGCATGACCGCATTTCTTGGATAAAAAGTTGATTTGAGGGGGGGAAATCATTCAGAGACCAATGTGGTGATATGATTGAACAGTCAAGCTGAGTTATAACAAAACAAATGTATTTACTGTATGTATGTTTGTGTATGTTTTATAAAATACAGGGAGAGCTTAAAGTAATGAAACACTTCTAATGTATTTCCTTAAACTGATTGTCAGATGCCTAATGTGTTTTGGAGAGTTGTTTGGTTGGTCTTCTTGATTTGGTGATTTTTTTTTTATATGTGTGTGATATTTTTAAATGCATAATATGTTTTTATCAGAGTGCTCTTATCTATAGCATTTGGAAATTAGGGGAAAAGATGAAAAAAGTTCATTTCCATCACTCTAGCACAACCACTATTATTTTGATTCATTTTTTTCCAATCTTTCCCTTTGGGGTATGCTTTTTACATACAGTTGAATCTACTTATTGATAGCAATTATGTTCTATAAAGTTGCAGCAAACACAAAATTAACAAATGCTAACCATTTTTCCTGGGGGAATAATGAGGTTCTTGTGAGCTTCTGGTCACAATATTGCATCACCCAGTCAGACATAACCGTGTGTGTTTCTGTTTAAACATACCTAATTTACTATACATTGTTGATTCATTAACACTGAACTCCAGCCAATAACGCTATAGCTCATGCCTGAACTAAGTTTATCTAACACATTTATTTTCTCCATAAGGCACATCACAGCTTTCTTGCACTTAAAAAAACTCAAAAACACTTAAGCAGCACAATTAGGAGACCATTTGAAACAGTGAAATCACCGAAAAAAAAGCACAAAAATTCAGAAACCATGTCACTAAATAGACACTCAACAGGAATACTTGCTCATAGTTTGAGAACTGAAACAAGAAGGCAGAGAGACTTGTTCAGACTCAACAGGGCACATTGGCATCAGATGACTCAGATTGTTCTCAACTCCACACATGGCAATGAATGACTTCAAAGAGCTGTGGGTATTGATTTGGAACTACAAATACACTTTAGCAAGTAGGCAAGTTCACAAGTACGTAATCCACAAATCATGAGGATCCACTGTATTTTGTATCCTGTCTCATTCCATGTCATTCCATAGTCTTCATAAGTATCACTTTTAGTGACTGCCTGTGTGTGTGCGTGCGTGCTTACTCACTCAGTTGTGTCCGACTCTTTGCAACCCTGTGGACTGCAGTCCACCAGGCTCCTCTGTCCTTGGGATTCTCCAGGCAAGAATCCTGGAGTGAGTTGCCATGCCCTCCTCCAAGGGATGTTCCCGATCCAGGGATCAAACCCAGGTCTCCCACATTGCAGGTGGTTTCTTTACCATCTGAGCCACCAGGGAAGCCCAAGAATACTGGAGTGGATAGCCTATCCCTTCTCCGGGGATATTCCCAATCCAGGAATTGAACCAGGGTCTCCTGCCTTGCAGGTGGATTCTTTACAGCTGAGCTATCAGGGAAGCCCAGTGACTACCTACTAGCTGCCAAATAGATATGCCAAATTTTAGTTTTCCATTCTTAAATTGTTGCACCATCGGCTGTGCATCACTTAGCAGCCCAGGGTTGCAGTGATAGACAAACCCTTCACAACCATGAGTTTCACTACAAAAATGAAATCTCTTAGGTTACATAGCCTGAAAAATCTAGAGGTATCTGTGTTTGGCTTCAAACATGGTGACTTTAAGGAGTCAGGCAATGTCCCTAGGACTCAGCTTCCATCACTTGTTTCTTAGCACCACCCCCCAACCATGTGTGGCTTCTTCTTGGACTTCACACGGTAGATAATGGTGACAGATCCATCCTGTATATTTTCTCAACATTGCATCCAGCATAGTAGAGATGTGACCCTTCCCAGGAATCCTACTGAAAATCCTGTTGCACAGTTTTGGCTTGAATGGGTCATGCGCCCTTCCCTGAGGCAATCATGGTGGTAATATATTAAGCCCTGTATACAGTATTTTTCTAGAGAGAGACAAAGAATAATAATGTAATTGGAAGAAAATGTGACACTATTCAAATTTAGAAATAATAGTGTATTAGAGAAGAGATTTGGAGAAGGAAATGGCAACCCACTCCAGTGTTCTTGCCTGGAGAATCCCAGGGACGGCGGAGCCTGGTGGGCTGCCTTATGGGGTCGCACAGAGTCGGACACGACTGAAGCAACTTAGCAGCAGCAGCAGCAGCAGAGAAGAGATTGGTGGTTGGCAGAGGCCAGAGGTAGGTGACCTCTGGAAGGTACAAACTTTCAGTTATAAAATAAATAAGTCCTGGGGATGTAATGTACAGCATGGGGACTGTAGTAACAACACGGTACTGCATATTTGAAAATTGCTAAGAGCGTAGGTCCTAAAGGTTCTCATCACAACAAAAGAAATTCTATCACCATGTATGGTGTTGGATGTTAATTAGACTTACCCTGCTGATCGTATTGCAATATATGAATATTGAATCATTGTTGTACACCTGAAATTAATATGTCAATTATACTTCAATTTTTAAAAGAGATTATGGTATATTAATTTGCAAGAACCTGTATCATAAAAAGAAAACAAGGACATTCTTTCATATACAGTATAATCTATAAAACTTTGTGGAAGTTTCAAGCATTCAGATTTTCACATTTTCATCCTTTTGTCTCTACATATTCATTTAAACTTTTAAAGCATGTAATGAGAAGAGCAAAAATAGGTATTTCTCATATAACAGTGACTCCCACACAAGCATGAGGGGTTGTACTCAATTTATAGATGAAGTACTACATCTTCAAAGAGACATAGTAACTTACCAAGTCCACACAGCCAGGGAGAGGCTGAATCAGATTTAAGCCTAAACTAAGGTCTGTGTGACTACTAAACACAGCTGATGTCCCCTCTGCCACATGCCTCTCAAGGTGTCACAATTCTCTCTACCCTTTGTTGTTGTTGTTAAGTGCCTAAGTCATGTCCAACTCTCTGCAACCTCATAGACTGTGGCATGCCAGGCTTCCCTGTCCTTCACCACCTCCTGGAGTTTGTTCAAACTCATGTCCATTGAGTCGGTGATGCCATCCAACCATCTCATCCTTGGCCGCCCCCTTCTCCTCCTGCCCTCAATCTTTCCCCTCGTCAGGGTCTTTTCCAATGAGTCAGCTCTTCTTAACAAGTGGCCAAAGTAGTGGAGCTTCAGTTTCAGCATCAGTCCTTCCAAGGAATATTCAGGGTCGATCTCCTTTAGGATTGATTGGTTGGATCTCCTTACTGTCCAAAGAACTCTCAAGAGTCTTCTCCAGAACCACAGCTCAGTCTCTACCCTTTACCCTGGGATTTTGTACAAGTTCAGACTCTGAAGATTATGCTTTAAGGCCTCTTTGTCTCTTCTAATATATTTATTTATTTTAAGCTGGAGTAAATAAGCCTAAACTGAAATGTAGAAGGCTTCTCAAAATCTAAATGGTGTTATCAGAAAACTACCCATGTTTTTTAAAGCCTACATAAAACATGAAAGCTCTGACTAATCTATTGCTTGCAATTCATCGTTAAAAAGCAAACACTATGTAATTTTCAAGGCCCTGTTTCACAAGAGAGATCTTACCAAAAATTTTAAATCTCACACTTTGAGCAGTTTTAAAAGAATAATAGGGAAATGGGTTGGGTTGGTTGTTAAATTCTGAGAAAGCTCTCTCAGTTCCATCTATATAAACATCTGAATATTTGAAAACAAATATCCCGAGAGGGGATTCAAATCAAACCTCACTTTCTCTTACTCTCAGACTTGTCATCCATCTTTTGTACATCTTTCAGTGCAGTACAACACACAATTTCTGTGTGATGAGCAACACTTGGGTGCTCATTTTCCTCCACTTCCTTCCTCATTTAACCAGGATGATAACAGTCATTACAGGCTCACTACAGTGTTCCAAGCTTTGCAGTCATTCCCAGGATCCCAGGGACTGTGTAGCCAGCCCTGTAATTTACCCGGGGCTCATAGCTGTGGTCAAGAGAAACACAATGTAACTGAGACTTAAGAATATTTATTAACGTGCAAAATTTAGCCTCTGACACCAGGGCGTATCTTTAATTGGATGGTTACCTTCACTCCAGTGTTGTTATTCAGTGTTGAAAAGAATAGGTCCTATAACTAGCTCAGCGGAAGCATCCAACTTACTGAGGCATACACACAAAAATATTTTAATGTGCCAGAAACTTGTACCAAGTCAGCTCTGTGGAAACCCACTCTCAGGGGGCTACCTTAGAGGGATTCCATAATTTTTCAGTCATTTTTAATTATGAAGGCAGTGTCCTTTTGGTTATAAACATGTCATCTCCCCATTCTGAAATTTCCGTCCAATTTTTGGAGCCAGCCTACTTTCAAATGGTTTTCCAAAGGACCAGAAGTCCCTTGTGAGGCTTGGCTATGACTGCTGGCTTATGCACCTCTTCACTTCAGGTCAGTAGCAGGCAGCTTCTGGTCATACCCATCCTCTGGAACTCCCCACCTCAGGGCCTTCATGCACAAGCAACTCTGTTGTCTCTTCCTCTGGGAAGAAGGAACCCCAGAGGCTACTCTTTCCTTTCTGCCTCACTATGCTACCATGCCCTCCCTCCTAAATATTTTTTTCTTCATTTCTGATAGTAGTGGGACAAGCCCACAAGCCTGGAAGCTCAGCAAACATCCAATCAATGGGAGGGAATGCTTTACTCTTCCTCTCACAGAATTCATAGGCGAAAGCCTTGCAAGGTTTAGAAGAGGAACCATTTGAAAAGAACACTACACTTTCCCTTCCAAAATGCATCCTTATCACACCCTGTATTAGCTTCCTATTGCTGCTATAGTTTCCACAAAATTAGGGGCTTAAAGCAAAATAAATATATTAGCTTACAGTTCTGGAGGTCAGAAGTCTGAAATGGATCTTTCAGGACTCAAATCAAGGTGTCAGCAGGGCTGCCTTTCCACTAGAGGTTCTAGGGGTGATTCCAGTCCTTGACTTTTCTGGCTTCTAGAGTCTGTCCATATACTTTGACTGTGGTCCTGCATCACTTGAAGCTAAGCTTCTGTAGCTGCATCTCCTCTGTCTCTCCAGCCTCCCTGTGTAAGGACTTTTGTGATGACATTGTACCCACCTGAATAAAACAGGCTACTCTTCCCATCTCGGGATTCCTAACTTAATCACATCTGCAAGGTCACTTTGCTTTGCAACATAGTCACAAGTTCTGAGCATTGGGGACCATAATTCTGCCCACCATATTCCCATTTTCTCTCTTATAGCAAAAGTCATTGGACCATTTTTCAGCCTAATGCAGAACCTCAAGCAACTAGGAATCCTTTACCAATAATCAGACATCTCCAACTCAGCCCTAGAGAACTGGATAAGTCACTATTGCAGACACTCTCCAAGGTGGCTCCAGTGATCCTTGAAAGTGAAAGAGTGTTTGTCACTCAGTCATCTCTAACTCTTTGCAAGCTCCTATGGACTGTAGCCCACCAGGCTCCTCTATCCATGGGATCCTTCAGGCAAGAATACTGGAGTGGGTAGCCATTCCATTCTCCAGGGGATCTTTCTGACCCAGGGATCGAACCCAGGTCTCCTATATTACAGGCAGATTCTTTACCATCTGAGTCACCAAGAATTATTTATGCCTTTATGTGAAAGTTTATCCCACATTTTAAAATATTTTAACTAATTTTTATCAGAATATAGTTGATTTACAATGCTATGTTAGTTTCAGGTGTTCAGCAAAGTGAATCTGTTACACATAGACATATATCCACTGTTTTTTAGATTCTTTTCCTATATGGGCCATTACAGCATATTGAGTAGAGTTTTCTGTGCTATACCTATTTTATATATATTAGTGTTTGTCAGACCCAATCTTCCAATTTATCCCTCCCCACCTAAGTAACCTTAAGTTTGTTTTCCACATCTGTGACTCTGTTTTGTAAATAGGTTTATTTGTACCACTCTTTTAGATTCCACATATAAACAATATCATTTGACATTTGTCTTTCTCTGTCTGACATACTTCACTCTATGATAATCTCTAGGTCTATCCAGGTCATACTCAGTGAAAGTAACCTCGTCATCTCAAAATTTCTAGTTTACCTAAGGGATCATGCTGGATGTTATATCTGCAGTGGGTTTAGAAAAGCATATGATGGCATATAGCCATCATTATAATGTCATGCAGATGATATGGAATATTTTCACTGCCCTAAAACTCATCTGTACTTTGCCTGTTTATTAATATCTCTTCCCTCCCCAAGCCCTGCTGGCAACCAATGATCTTTTTACTGTCTCCATAGTTTGTCCTTTCCCAGAATGTCACATACCTGAAATCATATAGTATGTAACCTTCTCAGATGAGCTTCTTTTGTTTAGTGATATGCATTTCACTATGCATTTCTGGCAGATGAACCAGAGATCAAATTGCCAACATCCGCTGGATCATGGAAAAAGCAAGAGAGTTCCAGAAAAACATCTATTTCTGCTTTATTGACTATGCCAAAGCCTTTGACTGTGTGGATCAAAATAAAATGTGGAAAATTCTGAAAGAGATGGGAATACCAGACCACCTGACCTGCCTCTTGAGAAATCTGTATGCAGGTCAGGAAGCAACAGTTAGAACTGGTCATGGAACAACAGACTGGTTCCAGACAGGAAAAGGAGTACGTCAAGGCTGTATATTGTCACCCTGCTTATTTAACTTCTATGCAGAGTACATCATGAGAAAGGCTGGACCGGAAGAAACACAAGCTGGAATCAAGATTGCCAGGAGAAATATCAATAACCTCAGATATGCAGATGACACCACCCTTATGGCAGAAAGTGAAGAGGAACTCAAAAGCCTCTTGATGAAAGTGAAAGTGGAGAGTGAAAAAGTTGGCTTAAAGCTCAACATTCAGAAAACGAAGATCATGGCATCCGGTTCCTTCACTTCATGGGAAATAGATGGGGAAACAGTGGAAACAGTGTCAGACTTTATTTTGGGGGGCTCCAAAATTACTGCAGATGGTGACTGCAGCCATGAAATTAAAAGACGCTTACTCCTTGGAAGGAAAGTTATGACCAACCTAGATAGCATACTGAAAAGCAGAGACATTACTTTGCCAACAAAAAGTCAAGGCTATGGTTTTTCCAGTGGTCATATATGGATGTGAGAGTTGGACTGTGAAGAAGGCTGAGCGCCGAAGAATTGATGCTTTTGAACTGTGGTGCTGGAGAAGACTCTTGAGAGTCCCTTGGACTGCAAGGAGATCCAACCAGTGCATTCTGAAGATCAGCCCTGGGATTTCTTTGGAAGGAATGATGCTAAAGCTGAAAGTCCAGTACTTTGGCCACCTCATGCGAAGAATTGACTCATTGGAAAAGACTCTGATGCTGGGAGGGATTGGGGGCAGGGGGAGAAGGGGACGACAGAGGATGAGATGGCTGGATGGCATCACTGACTCGATGGACGTGAGTCTGAGTGAACTCTGGGAGTTGGTGATGGACAGGGAGGCCTGGTGAGCTGCGATTCATGGGGTCGCAAGGAGTCGGACACGACTGAGCGACTGAACTGAACTGAACTGATATGCATTTCAATTTCCTCCAAAAGCATTTTGATCACATCAACTTTTTGTCATGTCTGCTCAGTTCAATTCAGTCACTCAGTCGTGTCTGACTCTTTGGGACCCCATGGACTGCAGCACACCAGGCTTCCCTGTCCATCACCAACTCCCGGAGCTTGCTCAAACTCATGTCCATCAAGTGGGTGATGCCATCCAACCATTTCATCCTCTGCCATCCCCTTCTCCTCCTGCCTTCAATCTTTCCCAGCATCAGGGTCTTTTCTAATGAGTCACTTCTTCACATCAGGTAGCCAAAGTATTGGAGCTTCAGCTTCAGCATCAGTCCTTCCAATGAATATTCAGGACCGATTTCCTTTAGGATTTACTGGTTTGGTCTCCTTGCAGTACAAAGGACTCCCTGTTTGTTCAGCCACCTCCATTATACTAACCAAACAAAAAAGAAGCTAATTGGATACATAGTCATTGCTCACTCTTTGCTATACTCAGAGGTAAAGAAGTGCTGGGCTTTGGAGCCAGTGAACTTGTCCCCTTGCCAGTGTATAAAGGCAACTCTATCAAGTTTTAGAGGTCAGGGAGGAGAGCTGATTTGTTGGAGATTTGGAGGTCAAGCAGTCACTACTGTCTACCGTATTCATACTCAAAAGTGGATACCCAGGAAATTGGCCTTCTACAGAATGAGAAGATTGGATGGAGAGATTCAATGCTATAGGCCTTCCTTTCATCTCTGCAGGTCTGAGGATGTGCTCTTTTAATACAGGAATCAGCTAAGAAAGTCAGTTAAACCATCTATTTATGACTTCTCAAAGCAGGGAAAGGCACTATTTGCATGGGGTGTGGGATAATTATATATGAGATGCTTTGTTCACTGCAGGATGAGAAACAGATCTGAGCTCCATCAAAAATATCAGGATCCTAGACACACACACACACACATACACACATACATACACACATTTCCAATCTTGAGAACTATTAATAGAAAGATATTTCTTGCTACCCAAGATTTCTAAGCTGAGTGATGCATTCATTTATTCAATAAATATTTATTATGTACCAGGCACTCTGCCATTCAGACAATAGAAAAAATTTGATAAGCAAAACAGACCCCCTTTATGGAGTTTATATGTAGAGATGAAGATGAACAATACATAAGAAGCAAATAACTCAGACTGAGAACTGATATAAAGGCATTGAATGAAGATATATATGATTTTATTAGAGGGTTCAATAGGGAGATTTGAACTAATTTTGAAGGTCTAGCTAAAGTAGCTGAAGAAGACACACAAGCACTAAGGAAAGAGCATTTCAGGAAAAGAAAACAGCCTGGGCAGAGGCCTTAGGGCGCCAAGGAACGTGGCCTAGATGAGAGATGAAAAACAGCTCATGTGGCTGAAGCAGAATAATCAAAGGATGATATGGTGCAAGACAAGCGTGTAGACAGATGTGGGCCAGACCAGATTGTAGATTTGGGGTGTTGTCCTAGGAGCAAAAATGTAGAAGTGAAGCTAGGAGATGTGGAGTCATAAAAAAGAAGGAAAGAGAAGCTTTCCTATGGAAGCAGAGTTAATGCATCAGTGCTGCTAAGGAGCCAAGTCAGATGGTGTGGTGGCCAGTCTCAGTAACTTGCATCCACAGGGGAGACAGGGGAAGTGATGCGCTATGACTTGTAGCAGTGGCTCAGGAAAGAGGATCCAGCTTTTGCCTCGCAATTCCTTGGCCTGCCTGTCTGAAACATCATGCTGTGAGGAAGCCAAGCAACCATGTGGGAAGGTCAAGTGTAGGTATTCCGGGAATAGCCCCACTGAAGTGCCAGCCAGAAACCAACCTGCAGATTAATGAGGTAGTGCATCTTTGGGCAAGTCCAGCCCTCAGCCTTGGAGCTACTCCAGCAGATGCTGAATGAATCAGAGAAATCTATTTTTAAAAACTATATCTATAAATCTCTTTCCAAATTTCAGACTCAAAAACAAAATGAATATTGACACTGCTTTAAGGCACTAAAGTGAAAGTTTAGAAAGTTAAAGTCACTCAGTCACGTCCGACTCTTTGCCACCCCATGGACTATACAGTCCATGGAATTCTCCAGGCCAGAACACTGGGGTGGGTAGCCTTTCCCTTCTCCAGGGCATCTTCCCAACCCAGGGATCAAACCCAGGTCTCCTGCATTGCAGAAGATTCTTTACCAGCTGAGCCACCAGGGAAGCCCAAGAATACTGGAGTGGATAGCCTATCCCTTCTCCATTAGATCTTCCTGACCCAGGAATTGAACCGGGGTCTCTTGCATTGCAGGCAAATTCTTTACCAGTTGAGCTATCAGGGAAGCCCAAGTTTTAAATAGTTTGTTATACAGTGGTAGATAACTGGAGGAGTTATATATTCCATATGTCATAGCTAGAAAATGTAAGGGGCCACTGACCAGCATGAGACTGTACAGAATTAAGAAAATATAAGAAACAGGGACTTCCTTGGGGTCCGGTGGTCGAAACTTTACCTTCCAATGCAGGGGGTGTGGGTTCAATCCCTAGTCAAGTAGCTAAGATCCTAAATGCCTACATGCCTTTTAGCAAAAAACCAAAACAGAAAACAGAAACAATGTTGTAACAAGTCAGTACTTTAAAAGTGGTCTTCAACAACAACAACAAATCTATAAAGAAAAAAGAAAGCATAACACTTTTATGTTATGCTATTGATATTTAGATAGCACCACCAACTCAATGGACATGAATCTGAGCAAATTCCAGTGATAGTGAAAGATGGGGAAGCCTGGCATGCTGCAGTCCACAGGATCACAGAGTCAGATACAACTTAGTGACTAAACAACTGGTATTTAGAGGTATATCTGTTGTCCAAGTTTGCAATAACTATGTTGACTAGCACAGATTGGAATGAAAAACATCAATGAGGCTCAGCAAGTATTAGTCATGGGTGGTCTCAGGGAGAATTATTTCAGTAGAGAGATCAATGCATGAGAAACCCAGATACAAAAGAGCTGAGTAGGAAGACACTGAGACAGAATTATAGACAACTATTTCCAGTCGTTTGGTTCTGAAAAACAGGGAGGAGGGGAAAAGGGTGGAGCTGGACAGGGATCAAGAAACTCATGAAGCTTTCATTTTTCTTTGGAACATGTAAATAAGGAAGAATCAGGCTTTTTGAAGTCAATGGGACAAATCCAGCTGGGAAAGTGTAGGTAGAAAGGACGAGAGAGAAAAGGACTTTATTTATGTTAAGGATTGGAGGTGGTGAGGGGAGGAAATTGGATCTAAAGCAGGGAGATGAATTAGAAGAGAAATTTTCTATTTCCATGAGAAAAGGGAAGAGCAGATGGGTACATATATGTATGTACCCATACATATGGGTAGCAGATGGGAAGGTTTGTATGTTTCATGTTAAAACCAAAGACTGCTTTTTCTGAAGCTTTAACTGCTAAGAGTGAAATGGAGGAAAAGAGTCAAAAATTGGGGGAATGAAGATAAGGAAATGGAATGGTGCAGGCTCCTACCGCTTTGATTGTGACAATTTTTCTCCCAGGCACTTTAAAACCAGGGAATATCTCTGAGCTCTCTGAAAGGGTCATTTCTTCCAATGGAAGAGAAGTTGTTCCTTCATTCACACTACTATCCCAGCCTCAAATTATCTAAGACTCTTCTGTCAAGATTCTTCACCATTCTGAACAAGTACCTGAAGTTTCTAACAGCAAGTAAACACCCTACATTATTTACATATGTGTCTACCTCTTCATTATGTCATGTATGGCTGTGAGAGTTGGACTATAAAGAAAGCTGAGCACAGAAGAATGATGCTTTGAACTGTGGTGTTGGAGAAGACTCCTGAGAGTCCCTTGGACTGCAAGGAGATCCAACCAGTCCATCCTAAAGGAGATCAGTCCTGGGTGTTCATTGGAAAGTCTGATGTTGAAGCTGAAACTCCAATACTTTGGCCACCTGATGCAAAGAGCTGACTCATTGGAAAAGACCCTGATGCTCGGAAAGATTGAGGGCAGAAGGAGAAGGGGACGGCAGAGGATGAGATGGGTGGATGGCATCACTAACTCAATGGACATGAGTTTGGGTAGGCTCCGGGAGTTGGTGTTGGACAGGAAGGCCTGGCGTGCTGCAGTTCATGGGGTTGCAAAGAGTCGGACACGACTGAGTGACTGAACTGAATTGAACTGAACTACCTCTTCATTAGGGTATAATGTTTTTAAAGAATGAGCACTATGCTTTTTTTCATTTCTTGTCTCCTACTGTGTGTTCTCTGTGTGTACATGCTTAGTCCTGTCTGACTCTCTATGACCCAATGAACTATAGCCCACCAGGCTCCTCTGTACATGGGATTTCCCAGGCAAGAATACTGGAGTGGGTGGGTTTCCATTTTCTCCTCCAGGGGATCCTCCCAACCCAGGGATCAAAATGTCCGGTAATTAGTAGATACACAGTTGGCTACCTGATAATGTTTAACTGTTTTTAATTTGAAGTTATTAGTCATTTAGGATATTAAAATCCATCCCTCTCATAATTAGCTGAAATGTTACATCTATTTTTCATCCCCTTTGTCACAGGACCTAGTGGTAATGCCCTGTAAGAATTATGAGATTGGAAATATACAAACAGCCAGTATCCAATTCATGGATCACAGGTTTATTGCACATAATTAGCACACAGTGCAGGTTAGTCAGAGTGGGTCAAGAGAGGAAAGGGGTAGTGAATTACACCAAGAAAAGTCTGGGATGAAGGGTCTCAGTGTGAGCAGCAGTCTGGTTGAGCAATGGGTCTCCCTCCCACCAGGTGTGTTCCAACAGAGCCTAGGCCGAACATCTTAGCAGCTCAGAGTCAGGTCCTCCAGCAAATAGCCTTTAAGTCACTTGGAATATTGTTTTCATCTTAAGGAGTCCACCAGTAGGGTGTATTGGTGGTTAACATCCAGGAGGTCTTGTCTCCAGCAGTTGCTCCTTTTGTTCCAGTGAAGTCTTTTGCAGATGTTGCCAGATTCCTTATCTAAAATGACACTCACAGTTTATCACTCCAAGACACCTGCCATCTATACTTGAGGGTTTTGCAACATCTAATATGGAAGTTCATACTGACCACTGTGACTCCATTTTGAACTCCTTAACTGAGCTTCAATCCTATGAGTTGCACACAAGATGAGTGAGAATCACCACACAAAAGAAATCACATCATAACACATCCCCCCCAATAGTACCAAGGAAAAAAGACATTAATAACAAATTATCTACAAAGATCATTCATTGTCTGCTCATGAAAAGTGATGTAATTTCTGTCTGTGTAGTCCAAACCAGCTGTAGGCTATAGTAGATAAAAACAGAGTCTCTAAAATCAGACCTCCCCTATGTGGAATCCTCAGCTTCAAAATGTCTGGCTCTGTTTTTTTCAAATATACTGTCCTCCATTTTCTAATCTATAAAAGGGAGAAATGACTACATACATTTCAGGGTTATTGTGAGGATAATAGAAAGAATAAAACATCTATAAAATACCCAGCACTTAGTGGGGACCTAATCAGATCAGATCAGATCAGTCGCTCAGTCATGTCCGACTCTTTGCAACCCCATGAATCGAAGTTCGCCAGGCCTCCCTGTCCATCACCAACTCCTGGAGTTCACTCAGACTCACGTCCATCAAGTCAGTGATGCCATCCAGCCATCTCATCCTCTGTCGTCCCCTTCTCCTCCCGCCCCCAATCCCTCCCAGCATCAGGGTCTTTTCCAATGAGTCAACTCTTCACATAAGGTGGCCAAAGTACTGGACTTTCAGCTTTAGCATCATTCCTTCCAAAGAAATCCCAGGGCTGATCTCCTTCAGAATGGACTGGTTAGATCTCTTTGCAGTCCAAGGGACTCTCAAGAGTCTTCTCCAACACCACAGTTCAAAAGCATCAATTCTTCAGTGCTCAGCCTTCTGCACAGTCCAACTCTCACATCCATACATGACCACTGGAAAAACCATAGCCTTGACTAGACGGACCTTTGTTGGCAAAGTAATGTCTCTGTTTTTCAATATGCTATCTAGGTTGGTCATAACTTTCCTTCCAAGGAGTAAGCGTCTTGTAATTTCATGGCTGCAGTCACCATCTGTAGTGATTTTGGAGCCCCCAAAAATAAAGTCTGACACTGTTTCCACTGTTTCCCCATCTATTTCCCATGAAGTGGTGGGACCGGATGCCATGATCTTCGTTTTCTGAATGTTGAGCTTTAAGCCAACTTTTTCACTCTCCTCTTTCACTTTCATCAAGAGGCTTTTGAGTTCCTCTTCACTTTCTGCCATAAGGGTGGTGTCATCTGCATATCTGAGGTTATTGATATTTCTCCTGGCGATCTTGATTCCAGCTTGTGTTTCTTCCAGTCCAGTGTTTCTCATGATGTACTCTGCATAGAAGTTAAATAAACAGGGTGACAATATACAGCCTTGAAGAACTCCTGGTCCTATTTGGAATCACTCTGTTGTTCCATGTCCAGTTCTAACTGTTGCTTCCTGACCGGCATACAAATTTCTCAAGAGGCAGATCAGGTGGTCTGGTATTCCCATCTTTTGAAGAATTTTCCACAGTGTATTGTGATCCATACAGTCAAAGGCTTTGGCATAGTCAATAAAGCAGAAATAGATGTTTTTCTGGAACTCTCTTGCTTTTTCTATGATCCAGCAGATGTTGGCAATTTGATCTCTGGTTCCTCTGCCTTTTCTAAAACCAGCTTGAACATCTGGAAGTTCACGGTTCACGTACTACTGAAGCCTGGCTTGGAGAATTTTGAGCATTACTTTACTAGCGTGTGAGATGAGTGCAATTGTGCAGTAGTTTGAGCATTCTTTGGCATTGCCTTTCTTTGGGATTGGAATGAAAACCGACCTTTTCCAGTCCTGTGGCCACTGCTGAGTTTTCCAAATTGGCTGGCATATTGAGTGCAGCATTTTCACAGCATCATCTTTCAGGATTTGGAATAGCTCAACTGGAATTCCATCACCTCCACTAGCTTTGTTTGTAGTGATGCTTTCTCAGGCCCACTTGACTTCACATTCCAGGATGTCTGGCTCTAGGTCAGTGATCACACCATCGTGATTATCTGGGTCGTGAAGATCTTTTTTGTACAGTTCTGTGTATTCTTGCCTTCTCTTCTTTTTTTTTTTTTTTCCATCTCTTCTTAATATCTTCTGCTTCTGTTAGGTCCATACCATTTCTGTTCTTTATCGAGCTCATCTTTGCATGAAATGTTCCTTCGGTATCTCTGATTTTCTTGAAGAGATCCCTAGTCTTTCCCATTCTGTTGTTTTCCTCTATTTCTTTGCATTGATCACTGAAGAAAGCTTTCTTATCTCTTCTTGCTATTCTTTGGAACTCTGCATTCAGATGTTTATATCTTTCCTTTTCTCCTTTGCTTTTTGCTTCTCTTCTTTTCACAGCTATTTGTAAGGCCTCCCCAGACAGCCATTTTGCTTTTTTGCATTTCTTTTCCATGGGAATGGTCTTGATCCCTGTCTCCTGTACAATGTCATGAACCTCATTCCATAGTTCATCAGGCACTCTATCTATCAGATCTAGGCCCTTAAATCTATTTCTCACTTCCACTGTATAATCATAAGGGATTTGATTTAGGTCATACCTGAATGGTCTAGTGGTTTTCCCTACTTTCTTCAATTTAAGTCTGAATTTGGCAATAAGGAGTTCATGGTCTGAGCCACAGTCAGCTCCTGGTCTTGTTTTTGCTGACTGTGTAGAGCTTCTCCATCTTTGCTGCAAAGAATATAATCAATCTGATTTCGGTGTTGACCATCTGGTGATGTCCATGTATAGAGTCTTCTCTTGTGTTGTTGGAAGAGGGTGTTTGTTATGACCAGTGCATTTTCTTGGCAAAACTCTATTAGTCTTTGCCCTGCTTCATTCCATATTCCAAGGCCAAATTTGCCTGTTACCCTAGGTGTTTCTTGACTTACTACTTTTGCATTCTAGTCCCCTAGAATGAAAAGGACATCTTTTTTGGGTGTTAGTTCTAAAAGGTCTTGTAGGTCTTCATAGAACCGTTCAACTTCAGCTTCTTCAGCGTTACTGGTTGGGGCATAGACTTGGATTACTGTGATATTGAATGGTTTGCCTTGGAAACGAACAGAGATCATTCTGTCGTTTTTGGGGACCTAATAATTCATAGCTATTAGTATTCATTCAACAAACATCCAATTGATAATCAGTATGGCTAGAGTTGATATGCAGACTCTTAATAAGAAAGGATTCTCATCTGGATATTTATATTTTCCCCAAGGACATAAAGTTGTATAAAGTGAGAAGTTAAATTCCTTTCACACAAGAAATTTTATTTCTTGAAATCAAATTTATTTTGTAAAAATCATATGAATGATGAAATAATTGTGGGAAAAACTGCTAATTCTGTCATATTTGTTTTTGTATCCACACATGATAAATCAAACACTTGCTGTCTTTTGCACTGTATGTGTTTGCTTAGTTCAAATTTATATTAAGATTCTTATTGAGGAAGCATTGCCCTTGAGGCTTCCAGGAAAAAAAAAAAATTGCTCAGGACCATAGCTCTGCAAGTTTTAAGGCAGCTATTGAAATAACCCTGGGCTATGTTATTCATTAAATTCACTTTGATCTTGATAGCCTCTGACCTGCACAGGTTGGTAATGACCATGAAGATAGATGTCTAGGACGTGGAGTTACTAAATGCATTTATATTTTAAAAGCAGGCAAAAATAAGGTGAAATTTTTCCACCAATTCTTGCCTAAAAAAAATTTAGGGTGGAAGAAAACAGTTGATTCCAATTCTTCTAACCTTATCCACTTGGGCAAACAATGTGAGTCCTCTTAGGACTTGGCCCTTTAAACAGTCAAGCAGGCTTTTGGCCAGAGTGATCATTCCAGTAGCAATAAGCATCCTTGGTACCTAAAGCTGTGGTTTTGAAATATAATTTCTCACTAAGAGACAGTTTTTTGGAAACCTGGGTATTTTAGATGCAGGGCAGAAAATGAACTAGATAACCCTGGAATAGCTTATCATTCCACATAAAAAAAAATCTACCTAAGAAAATTAGGATCATATCCAAAAGACTTGGGGGCCAAGTTGAAGAGGCCCTCACTGGCCAATAATAGGTTACTTTGAACTTCAACAAGAATAAGTAATAGAGTAAGCTAAAACCTGTAACATGTTTAAATCCCCAAATTCACAATGCTATACTAAGAAAAATAATAACTAGCTGGTCCATTTCAAAGGACACCAGGGAATCCACTATTTGTTTTGAAAACCAGAAAATAAACGGAAAGAATCAAGCATTATTATGCATTTCTTATAGGAACTGTAACACTAAATAGCCTTTAGTAGAGGGAGTAAATAAGTGAATGCAGTAAATAAGTGAAAAAGAATTGCAGCTTTGAATGAACTCCTGGATCTAGGATACATACAGACATATGTCTATGCAACAGTTGCTGACTTCTCCACAAAAGAGACAACGAGATGGCACAGGTTACCTACATGAGCCACTGACAGTCTTGCCACAGAGATCAGATATGATTCTGATCAAATCTTTGTATCCAGGTGCCAGTTTCAGGAAATAGCAAGGCAATAATCAGAAAAACCCAGACTGTAGGAAACTCTACATGTCACATGGCCTGAATTCTTCAACAAAGAAGTTGTCAGTAAATGCAAAGGATAGAAGAGGGACCACAGGCATTTTAGAGATATATCAAAGTGTTTTTAATGGGCAAAGCTAAAATATCATGGCTAGATATGCATCTTGTGATAAAACAATTACTTTTTAAAACAGAAGTGATTACCCAAAGGTGATGATCTGCTTTTAAGAATGGGAGCAAGTTGTGATGAGGTTGGGACACATGGAAGGGTTATCTGAGGTAACGAGAAAAATTCTACTTCTTAACAGGGTTGTTTGGTTTATAATAATTCGTCAATCTACCTGTTTGATTTGTGTGGCTTTCTGAATCTGTTTTATTTTAAAATAAAAAGTTTTTTTTTAATGGCCCACTGCTGTGCATACACACTGAGGAAACCAGAATCGAAAGAGACACGTGTACCCCAATGTTCATTGCAGCACTGTTTATAATAGCCAGGACATGGAAGCAACCTAGATGTCCATCAGCAGATGAATGGATAAGAAAGCTGTGGTACATATACACAGTGGAGTATTACTCAGACATTAAAAAGAATACATTTGAATCAGTTCTAATGAGGTGGATGAAACTGGAGCCTATTATACAGAGTGAAGTAAGCCAGAAGGAAAAACACCAATACAGTATACTAATGCATATATATGGAATTTAGAAAGATGGTAACGATAACCCTGTATGCGAGACAGCAAAAGAGACACAGATGTATAGAACAGTCTTTTGGACTCTGTGGGAGAGGGCAAGGGTGGGATGATTTGGGAGAATGGCATTGAAACATGTATATTATCATATGTGAAACGAATCGCCAGTCCAGGTTTGATGCATGATACAGGGTGCTTGGGGCTGGTGTACTGGGATGACCCAGAGGGATGGTATGGTGAGGGAGGTGGGAGGGGGGTTCAGGATGGGGAACATGTGTACACCTGTGGCAGATTCATATTGATGTATGGCAAAACCAATACAATATTGTAAAGTAATTAGCCTCCAATTAAAATAAATAAATTTATATTAAAAAAAATTAAAACGGCCTTTTGAATCAGTATGAATGATAAAAAAAGAAAGTAGTCTCCCAGACTTGGTCCTTGTGGTAAATACACTCAAGAAATACAAATTTTCTTTAAGGATTTTGCAAACTACATATTGCTGGTTCAAATGAGAGATTTAGATTCAACTCAACACCTTGGCTGAGTACAAGATAGTCCAGTGGCTGAGGAAGGAGAGGAATTCCAGGCAGAAGCCAAACCAACCAGATCTAAGAGTCATCGAATTTTTAAGGAATGTACACCAGTTGACCTGCCTGAAGGCCATTTGTAGACGGTGATGAAGAGACTAGGGGAGTGGGAGGGATGTTCAAGTAGGAGTATACCTGGGAAACTCTATGGCTGATTCATGTGATGTTTGGTAGAAACCAACATAATATTGTGAAGCAACTATCTTTCAATTAAAAATACATGGAATAAAAAGAAAGACGGTCTAGGAGGTTGGAAAATTTTAAAGATTAAGGTTTTACAGATGGAAATAGGAGAGAGAGAACTGAACATCCAGCAATGAGCAAGAACTATTTGTTTGATGGATAGAGGATGGATGGAAAATGAATGGACTATGAATGAATGGATGAAAATGCCATGTTAAGTTTAAATTTAAGCCAGGAGTTTACCTACAGCTGTGAAAAGATTTTAACATAATGATGTGAGCAGATTTGCATTTAAGAAAAATCACTTTGACAAATGTGTGCAATGCCTAGTGAGTTGGATAGTTGTGAAGAAGAACAAGAGTTTAAATGAGAAAAAAAAAATCACAATCTGAACTAAGGCAATAACAGTGAGAATGAGAAAAATGGAATAATTTGAGATCAATGATAGAGTCAACAGAGGTGACAACTTTGATACAGGAAGGGTTGGTGGAAAAGGCAGATTTATTTTCAAATTTCACCCTTGGAGTGATGTCATTAACATGATCTTGAAACTGTACAAAGAGAGTGAGAAAAATATTAAAATGATATGCAGAGCCCATTCAGATAAAAATTAAATATCTTAGAGGGCAAAGAAGGGAAAAAAAAATCCAATGCATGCAGAGAAGAAAATGAGCTGCAACTCTGGATGGATTTGCAGATTCATCTGACGTGAGACTAGGGAATGTAGAACCAGGGAACAGACTTCAAGTCCACCCCATCTGGAGGGCATTTACATCACAGCTTGAAAGCTTGGGCGGACAGGTGGTGGCATAAAAACCAAAAGGTTTGCCTTGCACATTTGCAGAGTAAGATGCAACCTCAATCAGCTAAGAATCCAACCATGCAAATCTGTTGGGATGGTAACTTCAAGGCTATGGTTTTTCCAGTGGTCATATATGGATGTGAGAGTTGGACTATAAAGAAAACTGAGCGCCAAAGAATTGATGCTTTTGAACTATGGTGTTGGAGAAGACTCTTGAGAGATTCAACCAGTCCATCCTAAAGGAAATCAGTCCTGAATATGCATTGGAAAGACTAATGTTGAAGCTGAAACTCCAATACTTTGGCCACCTGATGCGAAGAGCTGACTCATTTGAAAAGACCCTGATGCTGGGAAAGATTGAAGGTGGGAGGAGAAGGGGACGACAGAGGATGAGATGGTTGGATGGCATTACCAACTTAATGGACATAAGTTTGGGTAAACTCCAGGAGTTGGTGATGGACAGGGAGGCCTGGCGTGCTGCAGTCCATGGGGTCACAAAGAGTGGTAGACTATTGAGCGACTGAACTGAACTGAACTGAAAGTTATTGAATCTCTGGCAGTTAAGCTAGTCATTGATTCTTTTGAGTTTTCCAGGTATAACATGCTATTATCTGAAAATAGAGTTTCACATCTCTTTATGTTTTTGAAAAAACTTTCTATTTGTTTTCAGGCATAGCTGATTAATAATGTGATAGTTTCAGGTGGACAGCAAAGTGACTCAGCCATACATATACATTTATTCATTCTCCTCCAAAGTCCCCTCCCATCAAGCCTGCCACATAACATTGAGCAGAGTAGGTCTTTGTTGGTTATCCATTTTAAATAGAGCAGTGTGTACATGTCCATCCCAAACTCCTTAACCATGCCTTCTCCCCATCCTTCCTCCCAGCAATCATATGTTTGTTCTGTAGACTTGGGGTTTTAAGTTGCAATTCTACTAGTTTGTAAACAATAATGCAACATTTCAGAGAATTTAAGATTAGACATTGTTGTTTTGTTGTTACTTAGTCAACTCAGTCATGTTCAACTCTTTGCAAACCCGTGGACTGCAGCCCACCAGGCTCCTCTATCCATGGGATTCTCAAGGCAAGAATATTGGAGAAAGTTACCATTTCCTTCCAAACCCAGGGATAGAACCCACATGTCCTACATTAACAGGCAGATTCTTAACCAACTGAGCTCCCAGGGAAGTCACAGGTATCGATTTAGATTTAAAATGGTTTATTAAGCACTTGAAAAGTTTTCAATTTTGTTAGTGACTCAAATGAAGTACTTTTAAAATAAATCTAATACCAATTTTAAATATGGTTTAGAGAAATGGGAGTAAATGGTTAAAACAAACGAACGTGATTAAAATTGCCAGTTAATAAAGGTAATAATTAAATTTTTAGGCTAGACTAAATAAGATGTTGCTTTGATCTTCTCTGGGCCCCTAAACCACCCATAAAGGCATCCAAAAAATGTCACACTGACAGATGATTAAGGGGCTACCAGAAGAAGGGGCAGTTATGGAATTAAATTGTGAGGAGCCATGTAATAGGCAGAGGGAGGTTGTTAATAGACATATTGATGTATGGATTATATTCTGACTGTTCTTAAAAAATATAGGCTGTCTATCAAATCCCATGTGCCCAGGCAATGCTGCTGCTGCTGCTAAGTCACTTCTGTCATGTCCAACTCTGTGTGACCCCATAGACGGCAGCCCACCAGGCTCCCCTGTCCCTGGAATTCTCCAGGCAAGAACACTGGAGTCGGTTGCATTTCCTTCTCCAATGCATGAAAGGGAAAAGTGAAAGTGAAGTCACTCAGTCTTGTCCAAATTTTAGCGACCCCATGGACTGTAGCCCACCAGGCTCCTCCATCCATGGGATTTTCCAGGCAAGAGTACTGGAGTGGGGTGCCATTGCCTTCTCTGACAATAAGGGTAGATGGGTAGAATTCCAGGGGGAACCCATTCAGTATAAGGAGAAACACTCCATGTTGCCCAAAGTGGGTGAACCCTGCTGGTCCTCTTCTCCTGGATTGTAGGGGGGCAATTGGTACTGCTCACCACATCCTCCTGAAACACACTTTTCTCTGACCTTCCAGGATCCCACATCCCCTGGATTTCATTGCTTTCATCAACCACTCCTTTGACATCATCTCATCCTCTTTTTCCCAATCTCAAACCATCCAAAGAGTGAGAACCATTTCTGAAGGACACTCCTCTGGGCACCACACCTCTCTATCCAGTTGCCTTCCTGGCTTTTCTAGAAAGATCTCTCCTGCATCTGTCCCTACAACAGCTGCTCCTCTCCCAGGCTCCCTCACTCAGAAAACAGCCCATTCTCCCAGCCAGGTGCTCTGGCTAGAAACCTGCCTGTCCAACCCCCACTCTCTTCCGCCTTAGGACCTGATCCAGCCACAGGCCCTATTGAGTCCACCTCCCCATTCTACCTCTAACTCCTCCCTCCTCTCCATGCCACTGCCACCATCCTTGTCCAGGCCATCATCCTCTCTTGCTTGGACTATGGCAGTTGATTCCTGATGGCACTCTGGGTCTCCACTCTTACCTGCTCTTGGGTCAGAAACCCTCAGTACCAGAGGGGGCTCTTAAAAATATACCACTTAAAATCCATTCACCATTGGGACTTCCCTGTGGTCCAGTGGTTAAGACGTGCATGAGTGCTAAGTTGCTTCAGTTGTGTCCAACTCTTTGCAACCCTATCGACTGTAGCCTGCCAGGCTCCTCTGCCCAAGGGATTCTCCGGGCAAAAAAAAACTGGAGTGCGTTGCCATGCCCTCCTCCAAGGGATCTTTCTGACCTAGGGATCGAACCCGCATCTCTTATGTCTCTTGCATTGGCAGGCAGGTGCTTTACCACTAGCACCATCTGGGAAACCCCAGTGGTTAAGACTCTGTGCTTCAAATGCCCAGGCAATATAATAATGAAAAACTAAACATGATCTGCATATATTATTAGAGAAGAAAAGTAGTGAACATGGATCTGAAGATGATCATACTAAGTGAAGTAGATCAGACAGAGAAGGTCAAATATCATATGATACCACTTATACAGAGAATCTAAATATAAAGATACAAGTGAATTTATTCACAAAATAAAAATAGACTCATAGACTTTCTGAATGAATTTATAATTACCAAGGGAGAAAGGTGGGGAAGAGGGATAGATTGGAAGGTTGGGGTTGACATGTACACACTGCTATATTTAAAATAGATAACTAACAAGTATCTACTGTAAAAAAATTAAAAATGAATTAAAATTTTTTAAATGTAAGTCTTGGTAAGTGCCGTAGACAGTATTACAATAGTGTGAAATGACACTATTTTAGATTAGGGAGATAGGAGATACTTATCTATGGAAGTAAAATTTAGAATGAAATTCTAATTATTCAAAAAGAGTCAATGTCCTATGATAAGAGGAAATGGATTTCTGTTCAGAGGGGTTAGAGCAAAGGTCGTGCAGCAGAAATGAGCTCAGTGAGTTTAAGGGAAGTAGAAGCTCTTTGTTTGGCATCTAGCTAGAAAGGAAAGGGCTGGGAGATGAGATCAGAGACTCTGTAAAGATCCTATCACATAGGACAAGGTAAGGAGTTTGGATTTTATTCCAAAATTTTAGAGTTTTGGGCATAGGCTGCTGCTGCTGCTAAGTCACGTCAGTCGTGTCCGACTCTGTGCGACCCCACAGACAGCCGCCCACCAGACTCCTCCATCCCTGGGATTCTCCAGGCCAGAACACTGGAGTGGGTTGCCATTTCCTTCTCCAATGCATGAAAGTGAAAAGTGAAAGTGAAGTTGCTCAGTAGTGCCCTACTGTTAGCGATCCCATGGACTGCAGCCCACCAGGCTTCTCTGTCCATGGGATTTTCCAGGCTAGAGTACTGGAGTGGGTTGCCAGTGCCTTCTCCGTTGGGCATAGGAGAAAGATCTAATCTCAATTTTAATAAAACCACTGCATTAATAATGGATAATAGACCAGACCAGTTACCAGATATTGAAATCACCCTGTTGACACATAATGGTGACTCGAATAGGTGACTTCAGATCTATTTTACAGGTAGAGGCAGCAGAAATTGATGATGGGGGTAGTTGGGGTGAGATAAATGGAAAAGAGAAAAAGAAACATCAGGAGTAACCCATAGACTTTTTAGCTCTGAGCATATGGATGGATGCTGATGCTTTGAACTGACATGAGAGAGACACAAAGAAGAAGAGATTGAGTAAGTGGGATGCAAAATTCAATGGTTTGATTTTGCCCATGATTGCCTGAGATATTTATTATCACTTAAGTGGAAATGTCTACTACCTGATTGGAAATACAACTCTAGAGTTCAGGAGCATGATTAGGTTAGACATAGGTGTGGGGTTGTTGGTATGTACCATATATACCTAAATATAACACAGTATGTTTTCTTCTGAAAAAAATGATTGCTCGGAAGAAGAGTTCCTATACTGGGATGTTTCACAGGATGGGGCATAATAACAATTATATCATAGACTGATTTTATGAATCCTTATCAGAAGTCATTACTAGAGAGTCCCTTGGACTGCAAGGAGATCAAATCAGTCAATCCTAAAGGAAATTAAGCATGAGTATTCATTGTAAGGACTGATGCTAAAGCTGAAGCTCCAGTACTTGGGCCACCTGATGCCAAGAGCCAACCAACTCATTGGAGAAGACCCTGATGCCGGGAAAGATTGAAGGCAGGAGGAGAAAGGAACAGAGGATGAGATGGTTGGATGGCATCACCAACGCAATGGACATGAGTTTGAGCAAGCTCCGGGAGATGGTGAAGGACAGGGAAGCCTGGTGTGCTTCAGTCTGTGGGGTCGCAAAGAGTTGGATGTGACTGAACGACTGGACAACAACCAGAAGTCAGACAAAGCCGTGAGAAATAAGTAAAACTGAGTTAATAGAAATAGCCATACGAGAATTTGAGAAGCCTGAAATTATATGTAAAAACAGGACAACATCAGATTTAAAAATCTTTAAAGATAAAAAGTATCTGTATTCATTATGCTTCCAAAAAGCCAAAGAAATGAAAAATCCAGTCAAGTGATCAAGCTGAGTAGGACATCCTAATTTCTATGGGTATGATCAAAAGTTAAGCAGTGTATATAATATGAATCCAAATAACATCTACTTCGATTTGGAAAGTCATGGACATAGTAACTAAAGTTCTATGTATTCCATCATAGTGACTGACAGGACTCCAGTCTGCTTATGGCTGGAATCTCTGGTTGTATGTAAACTCAGTTAATTAGGATAGTAATTGTCTTCCTTAATGAGTATGCCTCTTTGACCAGTGTATTTATATCTATAATTTATTTTAAATTGTTGAGTATAACCAGTGATATAAATTTGTTTTGGTTTGTTTCAGTCTACATGAGGAAGGCCAGTTGCCTAAATCTGAAATTCACATTTCAGGTGTAGTTAGCAAGCACTGAACTGAAAGTTCACATTCTTTGTGTGGCTAATTGTTAACGATGTTCAGTTCTTAGCAAAGTTAGGGCTTTGATAATTTGCATAACATATGTAAGAAACAGGCTTTTCCTTCACAAAAGTTAGTGATGTTCAGAATAAATTTAGAGTTGTTTAGGATATCGTTTAGACTCTTCTAGAAACATTCCCCCACATTTGGATGAATGAAAATCTAGAGCCGTGTAACCTACACATTTAGGTACAACACCCAAGGCTGGATCCCTATATGATCTCATGTCCAGCTGCTGGTTCTGAGGATTCTTGGTTGCCTGTCTCCAATAGATGACCAGCCAATTCCTGAAACAAGAATATTGCTGAATTTGCCTTAAGTCTTTCACATAAGAGGCTGCATGTGTACTTGCTAAATTGCCTCATTTCCAACTCTTTGTGACGCTATGGGCTATAGCCCACCAGACTCCTTTTTCCATGGGATTCAGGCAAGAATACTGGAGTGGGTTGCCGTGCCCTCCTCCAGGGGATCTTCCCAACCCAGGGATAGAACCCACGTCTTTTATGTCTCCTGCATCAGCAAGCGGGGTCTTTACCATTAGCACCACCTGGGAAGCCCCATGTAAGAGGTTATTGATCACCAAAAGAACAGAAAACTGTGACTTCAGTAGACTTACAGAACATGTTAAATTACTATGATGTGATTTAGTAATTGTTCACTAGAAGACATTGGTGTGGCAGACAGAATCTAGTCTGACTCCTGTCTGTATTATTTCCTGGTTGTGGGGAGGAGCTTTCACCTATTTATTAGCTACATGTGGCAATGAACATTTACCAAAAATAACAAATTGGTTCTGGACAGTTCACAAACCCAGATAAGAATGTGTACTAAATAATCTCAATAGCTGTCTTTCCAAATAAACATTTATTTTTCAGTCCAAGTAACATTTAAAATTAATTTTAAGAAGATTAAAAGACTCAATACAGAATATATATCTATTTTTGTGTTAAGAATGAATCTGTGTGTGAAAGTGAAAGTTGCTCAGTCGTATCCAACTCTTTGCGACCCCACGGACTATACAGTCTATGGAATTCTCCAGGCCAGAATACTGAAGTGGGTAGCCTATCCCTTCTCCAGCGGATCTTCTCAACCCAGGTATCAAACCCAGGTCTCACGCATTGCAGGTGGATTCTTTACCAGCTGAGCCACCAGGGAAGCCCATAACCTCAGTAGCTGTCTTTCTAAATAAATACTGATTTTTCAACCTGAGTAACATCTAAAATTTTAAGAAGATTAAGAGACTCAAGACCAGAATATATCTAGTTTTGTATCAAGAATGAATCTGTGCTTTTTTGGTAATATATGTGGTTGTAATGATTAGGAGAATTTGATGTATTTGAGTGGCAATTTAAAATTTGTAACTGCGTAATTTATGCGTTGGCATTGGGGCTTACATCTTACTACATTATAGTACTGAAAGATTTATTACCATAAAATACTTGAGTTTCACCATGCATACACATTTATTTTGTTAGATTCGTACCATTTTTAGTACTTGGGAATGTTTATCCTCTAAAACCAGGTAACTGATATAGTTCAAAATGAAATCAAATAGATTAAATTTATAAATGCAGCTTATAATATTTGAAGATGTTTTATTAACTAAGCTTATAAACAGACACAAACATTTTTCAAAAGCTCCTTAAAAAGACTGTTAACGAATAGAGATTTATAACCTATACTTAAAGGAACAAATGGCATTATAATATGACAACTCAATATATTTAATATTACATTTTTAAACCAGAAATCAGCTCTATTTCTGTGCAAAAGGCAATAAACAAATCTCAAGGGCACCAAAAACAGATTAGTGGATAACTCTATATGAGAATTGTAGTAATATTTAGGAAAAACTCAGGCACAAAGGACTTCAATTAACTCTGCTTTCCTTTTTTTTTTTTTTTTTTTTTTTTTTTTAAAAAAATCACATGCTCCCCATCCTGAACCCTCCTCCCTCCCAACCTCCCCATACCATCCCCCTGGGCCTTCCCAGCGCACCAGCCCCAAGCATCCAGCATCGTGCACTGAACCTGGACTGGCATCTCGTTTCATACATGACATTTCACATGTTTCAATGACATTCTCCCAAATCTTCCCACCCTCTCCCACAGAGTCCATAAGACTGTTCTATACATCAGTGTCTCTTTTGCTGTCTCGCACACAGGTTATCGTTACCATCTTTCTAAATTCCATATACATGCGTTAGTATACTGTATTTATGTTTTTCCTTCTGGCTTACTTCACTCTGTATAATAGTCTCCAGTTTCATCCACCTCATTAGAACTGATTCAAATGTATTCTTTTTAATGGCTGAGTAATACTCCATTGTGTATATGTACCACTGCTTTCTTATCCATTCATCTGCTGATGGACATCTAGGTTGCTTCCATGTCCTGGCTATTATAAACAGTGCTGCGATGAACATTGGGGTACACGTGTCTCTTTCTCTTCTGGTTTCCTCAGTGTGTATGCCCAGCAGTGGGATTGCTGGATCATAAGGCAGTTCTATTTCCAGTTTTTTTAGGAATCTCCACACTGTTCTCCATAGTGGCTGTACTAATTTGCATTCCACCAACAGTGTAAGAGGTTCCCTTTTCTCCACACCCTCTCAGCATTTATTATTTGTAGACTTTTGGATCGCCGCCATTCTGACTGGTGTGAAATGGTACCTCATAGTGGTTTTGATTTGCATTTCTCTGATAAAGAGTGATGTTGAACATCTTTTCAAGTGTTTGTTAGCCATCTGTATGTCTTCTTTGGAGAAATGTCTATTTAGATCTTTGGCCCATTTTTTGATTGGGTCATTTATTTTTCTGGAGTTGAGCTGTAGGAGTTGCTTGTATATTTTTGAGATTAGTTGTTTGTCGGTTGCTTCATTTGCTATTATTTTCTCCCATTCTGAAGGCTGTCTTTTCACCTTGCTAATAGTTTCCTTTGATGTGCAGAAGCTTTTAAGTTTAATTAGGTCCCATTTGTTTATTTTTGCTTTTATTTCCAATATTCTGGGAGGTGGGTCATAGAGGATCCTGCTGTGATGTATGTCAGAGAGTGTTTTGCCTATGTTCTCCTCTAGGAGTTTTATAGTTTCTGGTCTTATGTTGAGATCTTTAATCCATTTTGAGTTTATTTTTGTATATGGTGTTAGAAAGTGTTCTAGTTTCATTCTTTTACAAGTGGTTGACCAGATTTCCCAGCACCACTTGTTAAAGAGATTGTCTTTAATCCACTGTATATTCTTGCCTCCTTTGTCAAAGATAAGGTGTCCATATGTGCGTGGATTTATCTCTGGGCTTTCTATTTTGTTCCATTGATCTATATTTCTGTCTTTGTGCCAGTACCATACTGTCTTGATAACTGTGGCTTTGTAGTAGAGCCTGAAGTCAGGTAGGTTGATTCCTCCAGTTCCATTTTTCTTTCTCAAGATCGCTTTGGCTATTCGAGGTTTTTTGTATTTCCATACAAATTGTGAAATTATTTGTTCTAGCTCTGTGAAGAATACTGTTGGTAGCTTGATAGGGATTGCATTGAATCTATAAATTGCTTTGGGTAGTATACTCATTTTCACTATATTGATTCTTCCAATCCATGAACATGGTATATTTCTCCATCTATTAGTGTCCTCTTTGATTTCTTTCACCAGTGTTGTATAGTTTTCTATATATAGGTCTTTAGTTTCTTTAGGTAGATATATTCCTAAGTATTTTATTCTCTTCGTTGCAATGGTGAATGGAATTGTTTCCTTAATTTCTCTTTCTGTTTTCTCATTATTAGTGTATAGGAATGCAAGGGATTTCTGTGTGTTGATTTTATATCCTGCAACTTTACTATAATCATTGATTAGTTCTAGTAATTTTCTGGTGGAGTCTTTAGGGTTTTCTATGTAGAGGATCATGTCATCTGCAAATAGTGAGAGTTTTACTTCTTCTTTTCCAATTTGGATTCCTTTTATTTCTTTTTCTGCTCTGATTGCTGTAGCCAAAACTTCCAAAACTATGTTGAATAGTAATGGTGAAAGTGGGCACCCTTGTTTTGTTCCTGACTTTAGAGGAAATGCTTTCAATTTTTCACCATTGAGGATAATGTTTGCTGTGGGTTTGTCATATATAGCTTTTATTATGTTGAGGTATGTTCCTTCTATTCCTGCTTTCTGGAGAGTTTTTAACATAAATGGGTGTTGAATTTTGTCAAAGGCTTTCTCTGCATCTATTGAGATAATCATATGGTTTTTGTTTTTCAATTTGTTAATGTGGTGTATTACATTGATTGATTTGCGGATATTGAAGAATCCTTGCATCCCTGGGATAAAGCCCACTTGGTCCTGGTGTATGATCTTTTTAATGTGTTGTTGGATTCTGATTGCTAGAATTTTGTTTAGGATTTTTGCATCTATGTTCATCAGTGATATTGGCCTATAGTTTTCTTTTTTTGTGGCATCTTTGTCAGGTTTTGGTATTAGGGTGATGGTGGCCTCATAGAATGAGTTTGGAAGTTTACCTTCCTCTGCAATTTTCTGGAAGAGTTTGAGCAGGATAGGTGTTAGCTCTTCTCTAAATTTTTGGTAGAATTCAGCTGTGAAGCCGTCTGGACCTGGGCTTTTGTTTGCTGGAAGATTTTTGATTACAGTTTCAATTTCCATGCTTGTGATGGGTCTGTTAAGGTTTTCTATTTCTTCCTGGTCGAGTTTTGGAAAGTTGTACTTTTCTAAGAATTTGTCCATTTCTTCCTCGTTGTCCATTTTATTGGCATATAATTGTTGATAATAGTCTCTTATGATCCTTTGTATTTCTATGTTGTCTGTTGTGATCTCTCCACTGTCATTTCTAATTTTATTGATTTGATTTTTCTCCCTTTGTTTCTTGATGAGTCTGGCTAATGGTTTGTCAATTTTATTTATCCTTTCAAAGAACCAGCTTTTGGCTTTGTTGATTTTTGCTATGGTCTCTTTTTGTTTCTTTTGCATTTATTTCTGCTCTAATTTTTAAGATTTCTTTCCTTCTACTAACCCTGGGGTTCTTCATTTCTTCCTTTTCTAGTTGTTTGAGGTGTAGAGTTAGGTTATTTATTTGACTTTTTTCTTGTTTCTTGAGGTGTGCCTGTATTGCTATGAACTTTCCCCTTAGGACTGCTTTTACTGTGTCCCACAGGTTTTGGGTTGTTGTGTTTTCATTTTCATTCGTTTCTATGCAAATTTTGATTTCTTTTTTTGATTTCTTCTGTGATTTGTTTGTTATTCAGCAGCGTGTTGTTCAGCCTCCATATGTTGGAATTTTTAATAGTTTTTCTCCTGTAATTGAGATCTAATCTTACTGCATTGTGGTCAGAAAAGATGCTTGGAATGATTTCTATTTTTTGAATTTACAAGGCTAGCTTTATGGCCCAGGATGTGATCTATCCTGGAGAAGGTTCCATGTGCGCTTGAGAAAAGGTGAAATTCATTGTTTTGGGATGAAATGTCCTATAGATATCAATTAGGTCTAACTGGTCTATTGTATCGTTTAAAGTTTGTGTTTCCTTATTAATTTTCTGTTTAGTTGATCTATCCATAGGTGTGAGTGGGGTATTAAAGTCTCCCACTATTATTGTGTTATTGTTAATTTCTCCTTTCATACTTGTTAGCATTTGTCTTACATACTGCGGTGCTCCCGTGTTGGGTGCATATATATTTATAATTGTTATATCTTCTTCTTGGATTGATCCTTTGATCATTATGTAGTGACCTTCTTTGTCTCTTTTCACAGCCTTTGTTTTAAAGTCTATTTTATCTGATATGAGTATTGCTACTCCTGCTTTCTTTTGGTCCCTATTTGCATGGAAAATCTTTTTCCAGCCCTTCACTTTCAGTCTGTATGTGTCCCCTGTTTTGAGGTGGGTCTCCTGTAGACAACATATGTAGGGTCTTGTTTTTGTATCCATTCAGCCAGTCTTTGTCTTTTGGTTGGGGGCATTCAACCCATTTACGTTTAAGGTAATTACTGATAAGTATGATCCCGTTGCCATTTACTTTATTGTTTTGGGTTCAAATTTATACACCATTTTTGTATTTCCTGTCTAGAGAATATCCTTTAGTATTTGTTGGAGAGCTGGTTTGGTGGTGCTGAATTCTCTCAGCTTTTGCTTGTCTGAGAAGCTTTTGATTTCTCCTTCATACTTGAATGAAATCCTTGCTGGGTACAATACTCTGGGCTGTAGGTTATTTTCTTTCATCATTTTAAGTATGTCTTGCCATTCCCTCCTGGCTTGAAGAGTTTCTATTGAAAGATCAGCTGTTATCCTTATGGGAATTCCTTGTGTGTTATTTGTTGTTTTTCCCTTGCTGCTTTTAATATTTGTTCTTTGTGTTTGATCTTTGTTAATTTGAGTAATATGTGTCTTGGGGTGTTTCTGCCTTTGGGTTTATCCTGTTTGGGATTCTCTGGGTTTCTTGGACTTGGGTGATTATTTCCTTCCCAGTTTAGGAAGTTTTCAACTATTATCTCCTCAAGTATTTTCTCATGGTCTTTCTTTTTGTCTTCTTCTTCTGGAACCCCTATGATTCGAATGTTGTAGCGTTTAATATTGTCCTGGAGGTCTCTGAGATTGTCCTCATTTCTTTTAATTCGTTTTTCTTTTATTCTCTCTGATTCATTTATTTCTACCATTCTATCTTCTAATTCACTAATCCTATCTTCTGCCTCTGTTATTCTACTATTTGTTGCCTCCAGAGTGTTTTTTAATTTCATTTATTGCATTATTCATTGTATATTGACTCTTTTTATTTCTTCTAGGTCCTTGTTAAACCTTTCTTGCATCTTCTCAATCCTTGTCTCAAGCTATTTATCTGTGATTCCATTTTAATTTCTAGATTTTGGATCAATTTCACTATCATTATTCGAATTCTTTATCAGGTAGATTCCCTATCTCTTCCTCTTTTGTTTGGTTTGGTGGGCATTTATCCTGTTCCTTTATCTGCTGGCTATTCCTCTGTCTCTTCATCTTGTTTAAATTGTTGAGTATGGGGTGTCCTTTCTGTATTCTGGCAGTTTGTGGAGTTCTCTTTATTGTGGCTATTCCTCACTGTGTGTGGGTTTGTACAGGTGGCTTGTCAAGGTTTCCTGGTTAGGGAAGCTTGTATCAGTGTTCTGATGGGTGGAACTGTATTTCTTCTCTTTGTTCAGTCGCTGTGGGGAGGGAGGGAGGGATGCTGCAAGCAAATAACACTGGCGTGCGCTCGCAGTGCCTCAGCCACACTGGGTCTGCCCCCGCTCACTGCGCGTGTAGCCTCCCTGCCCACACTGCTCGGGCTCTAGGTTGTTCCGCCGGGAACAATCCAAGGCTGGCCCTGGGTTGCATGTACCTCCCAGGTCCAAGCCGCTCAGGTTCAGGCACTCGGATAGTCCTCAGAGGCGCAGACTCAGTTGGACCTGAGTATTGTGCTCTTCCCAGGTCCGAGCAGCTCAAGTGATGAGGTGTTTGGCGAGCGCCAATGCTGCGACTTATCGCCTCCCGCCACTTCGGTTATCTGGGCGCAAAACCGGCGCACCTTCTTAGGCAGATGTTAACCGTCCAGACCCCCAAGAAGTTTTAGTTAGCAAAGAAGCCTGCTTACAGTTTTATAGATAATGTCTCTCTGGGGCTGCGATTGCCCCCTTCCGGCTCTGGCTGCCTATCACCGGAGGGGGAAGGTCTGCAACCGCTATCTCTGTTCAATTCTTTGTTCCGTGCACGGGCCTGGCGGTCTTAGGTTGGGGCTGGCTTTTCGCGTAGTAGATATCCCACAGTCTGGTTTGTTAGCCCAAATTATTTCGCTCAGATAGTGCTCAGGGTATTCAGGCCAGATTCTTACTCTAAGCGATGCAGCCAGCGCTGCGCCTCCTGCCCAGCCCCGCTTGTTAATGGCGCCTGCAGGCGCCTGCGCTGCTTCTCCACTGGGGGAGTCACCGTAGGACTCGCAATCTTGAGTTTCAATTGTTTATTTATTTTTCTTCCTGTTACGTTGCCCTCTGTGCTTCCAAAGCTCGGCACAGATTCGCAGTGAGAAGGTTTCCTAGTGTTTGGAAACTTCTCTCTTTTAAGACTCCCTTCCCAGGACGGAGCTCCGTCCCTCCCTCTTTTTGTCTCTTTTTTGTCTTTTATATTTTTTCCTACCTCCTTTCAAGAGTTGGATTGCTTTTCTGGGTGTCTGATGTCCTCTGCCGGCATTCAGAAGTTGTTTTGTGGAATTTACTCGACGTTTAAATGCTCTTTTGATGAATTTGTGGGGAGAAAGTGTTCTCCCTGTCCTACTCCTCCGCCATCCTGGCTCCTCCTCCTGCAGCCCGGCTTCCTGGTGGCGGCAACACCTAGCGATGCTCCTGCAGCTTCCCGCGGACCGCGCCAGCCTTATCGCTCTCGCATCGCTTCCAAGATGCCAATCCGCCGTTACCGTTCTGGGGCATAGGGAAACGAAGTCTGGAGGTGTGTGCTAGTGGAGGCGTATGAGTGTGGCCCCGAAAGTGTGTGTATGTGTGTTGCGCGTGTGTGTTCCTCCTCCGATAGCAAAGAGGGTTCAGGAATCTCTTGACATCCAAACTGGAATCCCCTAAAGTGGATGGAAGGTGACGTGTCTTTCCTCCTCTCGTTTTCACGAGTCAAAGTAATCAAAAGATTTGTGGGCTAGGGAGAAGCCAAAGTCCCCAGCCCTCGCCAGCGCCATTGATGTCGCCCGCTGTCTCGCCGGTGCGCTGGGTGCGCTCAGCTCCTCACACTGCGAGAATCAAGCGGTCTCGCAGCAATCGCCGCTCTTATCCATCTCTGATTTGTTTGCTTTTAAAACGCCGAGTAACGACTTTTCTTCCTCCCGCTGCACGCCGTCTCACACAGATACACACGCACACATCCTCAGTTCACTCTCTCCCGCCCTCCCGTTTGTTCTCTGGGGAAAGGCAATTGGGCGGAACGGTTCACCTTCAGGAAAGCAGCCTCCGCCGCGTATTTCTCCAGTTCCCTGGCTCGCAGGTCCCGGGTCTCCGGCGTGCGAAATGGCTGGGAGGTTCTGGATAGGACGGAGAAGAGGCTCGAGCTCGCTGTCCTCCGCAAGACGCTGGAGTTGCCCAGTGCAGGCAGGCGCTTGTGTTCGGGCTTTTAGCAGATAGGTCTCAGCTGATGCCGGTCTCTGCTTTCCTTAAAATGTATTTTATTGAAGTATAGCTGATTTACAATGTTGTGTTAAATTCTTCTGTATAGCAAAGTGATTCAGTTATATATATGTATATATTTCTTTTTCATATTCTTTCCATTATGGTTTATTACAGGATATGAATATAATTCCCTATGCTATACAGTAGGAACTTGTTGTTAATCCATTCTATATATATGCAATTAATTCTAGTTTTAGATGCTCATGGAAGCCACCTTTCATAAAAATGGGGGCAAAAATAACCCATAAATTTAACTATAATGGAAGGTATGATCTCACAATTATAAGTGTTAGGTATCCTTGTAAGCACACCTATTGAAATTACCTAAAGAAAGTGACTACATTGTGGATATCACAAATATGCATCTACAAGACAAATGAAAAAATAGCTGTTCTAATGTTGTACAAATAATGTTGTACAGATATCCCTAATGGAATAAAATGTCCAATGATATTATCCTACAAAGTTCCAAAAGGGCTAAAATACAACAATCTAGTGAATAAAACAAAAAAAGAAGCAGACTTACAGATGCAGAGAACAAACTGGTGGTTACCAGTGGGGGTGGAGTGGGGGGAGAGAGAAGCAATAGATGGCGAGGGGTGACAAGTTCACACTGCTGGGTATAAAATAGGTCCTAGGGTGTATTACACAACACAGGGGATATAACCAACATTTTGTTATAACTGTAAATGGAGTGTAACCTTTAAAAAAGACATTAAAATATTTTAAAAATTATATATTAAAAAACTCCAAAACCTTAAAAACCTAAGTGGAAGTGAAGATGGATGTTTTCAGGAAAACTGTCTTGACTTGAAAATGGTTCCAATGATGACAAAGACTGATATCCAAGGCCACAAATGAAGATTCTGCATGTATTTATTTCATGGACTGTAAGAATGGGAAAAGTAATACCTCTACATTACTTTATAATGTGCCTTTATATAACATGTAATTGCTAATATGTACTATCAAAGTAACAACTAAGCATAGATTTAGCTAGTTTATATCTCTTAAAGTGTGTATATTTCAGGTGTTAAAATTTTAAACACTTTTCTGAAAAATGCTTTGTGTTTTGAAGTCACCATATATTCAGAAGATAAAATTAAAGCCTTGGGAGGGCATGAGGTTATATAGGTAGAATGTATATGCTTCTACATACAGAATGTAGAATGTATATGTTTACTTACAATAGCTTTTAATAGATAGAGCATTTAAAGTGGAGAAAGGAGATGTGGCCAGCAAGGAAGAGCAGGAATGGACAGTGAGGCAAAAGGTGTGATATAATGGAAAACACAGGAAAAATGTTTGAGAGGGAAATAGCAGCCATCTGTGTAAAAGCCTGAGGATAGGCTAAGTGAGATAACAGGGAGGCGATCCCTGGATGTAGGGCACGGAGATCACAGTACGCTCCATGAAAACAGTCCCTAAAAAGTGGTCAGTGGGGTGGGGTAGAAGCCAGATTGGCCTTAAGAAGAGTGAATGGGGAGTGACGCTATAGACCAAAATCCTCCTTAGGGTATTTTCCCTCTTCTACCAAAGCTGCATGGTGGCTGCAGCCCCCACCAACCACTTCGAGGTTCACCCAGCAGCCCTCCTACCGGGCCAGGGAGCCCTGTGGAGGTTTATTTTTTCCTCCGCTTGTGGGTGGCAGGGCCTTCTCACTCTCTGCCACAGTCACCTTGATTTTTCTTATTTTCCCAAGTCTGTTAAGAATAAGACTCTCTCTTTTTATTCATCTATTTTCTTGGCCGCACTGGGTCTTAGTTGCGGTGTGCGGGATGTTTATTGCCACGTGGGAGATCTTTAGTTGCGGCAGGCAGGATCTAGTTCTGTGACCAGAGAGCGAAACTAGGTTCCCTGCATTGTGACCACAGAGCCTTACCCACGGAACCACCAGGGAAATTCCAAGAATAACACTCTCTTCGCTGCTGCTACTGCTGCTAAGTCGCTTCAGTCGTGTCCGACTCTGTGCGACCCCAGAGACGGAAGCCCACGAGACTCCCCCTTCCCTGGAATTCTCCAGGCAAGAACACCGGAGTGGGTTGCCATTTCCTTCTCCAATGGATGAAAGTGAAAAGTGAAAGAGAAGTCGCTCAGTCGTGTCTGACTCTTAGCAACCCCATGGACTGCAGCCCACCAGGCTCCTCCATCCATGGGATTTTCCAGGCAAGAGTACTCTCTGCTGCTGTTGCTGCTGCTGCTGCTGCTGCTGCTGCTAAGTCGCTTCAGTCGTGTCCAACTCTGTGCGGCCCCATAGACGGCAGCCCACCAGGCTCCCCTGACTCCGGGATACTCCAGGCAAGAACACTGGAGTGGGTTGCCATTTCCTTCTCCAATGCATGAAAGTGAAAAGTGAAAGTGAAGACGCTCAGTCATGTCTGACTCTTCACAACCCCATGGACCGCAGCCCACCAGGCTCCTCAATCCATGGGATTTTCCAGGCAAGAGTACTGGAGTGGGGTGCCATTGCCTTCTCCAGAGTACTCTCTAGGTATCCTTAAAAAGTGTCTCCGTGACATAGTTTGTAATATAGCAGTATACTCTGTTGATACTATCATGTCTATTTCTAGGTTCAGCTCATGGTTGAAATAAAAATGAAGGTCATGGCAGTCTAGTACTCTGGTATTAGAAGACATCTGCTGAGTCAGGAATCCTCTGAAGGCAATCCAAAAGAAGTGCCTTTTTAAAATGAAAAGTGAGTAAATGAAAAATGCCAGGGGAGATAAATATCTAATTTTATCACTGAATGCCTTATTATTTGAGATATAGTGTAAAGTGTTATGCAAGTGCATTTATTTGAACTACATATTCTTACTTATTAGTGGCTCTCTTAGCAGCTTATCTGTTCTTCCTAATGGCTGTAGGCTTTCTGCTAAAGCAGAATCTGATGGATGTTTGATCTAAAATCAGAATATTCTTATATCCATTTTATTTCAACAAAAATTAAGGCAACAACAGAGGCCTCCTACTGAAAGCTAACCACCGAGTCAGAGAAGATCACTTAGAACAAGGACTGGGCTACCCTTGTTATTCTATCTAGATTCATGCAGCGTATTTTGATAAATCATAGTTCTTTCTTGAATTGTTCTCTATTATGCTATTTTGGCTTCTCTTCATCCCCATTTACAAACCCTACTTTCATGAAAGAGAGACGCATAGAGTGGACATTTCAGGCTAGTAACATTTAGGGAAGAGTTTTTCATGGAGTTCTCCCTAGGATTAAAGCAAAATCCATACCTGATAATAAAGTATAATTTTGCCCTTGTCTCTGCATATGTATTTCATCCAATGAAAGGTAGCCCTATTTTAGGGCTAGAATCTGGTATTCTTTGATTATTTGACCAAGTAATGTCATTGCAACAAGTTATGTTTTTTTGTCCCAATAAAAGCATGCTACTGCTGCTATGTCACTTCAGTCGTGTCCGACTCTGTGCGACCCCATAGACAGCAGCCCACCAGGCTCCCCCATCCCTGGGATTCTCCAGGCAAGAACACTGGAGTGGGTTGCCATTTCCTTCTCCAATGCATGAAAGGAAAAGTGAAAGTGAAGTCGCTCAGTCGTGCCCGACTCTTAGCGACCCCATGGACTGCAGCCTACCAGGCTCCTCCATCCATGGGATTTTCCAGGCAGGAGTACTGGAGTGGGGTGCCATTGCCTTCTCCGCAATAAAAGCATACTTTTTTAAAAAATCCATGAATCACTTTTAAGTTTTTTTTTTATATATATCAACCACAGAATTTGATCATGTGGGCTATGTCAACTAATCTTTCACTGAACATTAACTACTGCCCTGTAGAAGGGTCTTAAGAAGTATTTGTTGAATGGAAGGAAATGTTACTTTGGAGAATTTTTATTTTTTAAAGGCTCCAAGTGAAGAAGCTAAAAACAAGAAGTCATTATTTCTAAACTACAAGATGAATAAGATTTTAATGAGAAATATTTAGAGAATGCAAACTTGGAGTAGACACTTAGGAGAGTGTTCAAAGGTTAAGCAAAAAATACTTGTACATTACCCCAAGAGTTTTACATTCCTAAAACACATTAACAAGCACACATAAAACAAAAAGGAGATTTCAAAGAAGGACATTTTGTCACGTTGAAAGACAAAAAAGATCAAACATCTTTTTTAGACTCCAGTTCAAAGTTGGGTGGAGAGGCCTGGGTGGCATTCCAGACTGAAATTCAGAGAAAAAATCTTTTCTTTAAACTTTCTTTTTATCCAACAAAGAGTTTCCAGCCAAATAAAACTTCAATGACACTACTTCTTTTTTTCCCATGATTGTCTGGTAGCATTAAGTATATCTCTTTTTAAAAACAGAGATGTTATCAGCAAAGGAAGTTAATTCGATGAGTTCATCGGGTATATTATAAACTCATGGACTCAGACAGTAGTTGGCACCAGATATTATTTAAAGGTCAAAACTATATATACTATGGGAACCTTTTTTTCACTGTGTTTTTTTTTTTAAACACCATTTTTTTTTCTTTAGGAAGCTAAGAAAAATTTGATAACTGAGGCCAAACTTACAAAATATGAGAAATATATAAATTTACAGAGATGTTACACAGGTAACATGTAAATCTCGGACTTTAAAATAGCAGTGTGTATGTGTACATGAGTCCTGCATATTTTGAGCTTCGGTTCTCGTATATGGTAATCATTTCCTGGAATTAACTATGCAAAAAATGTTTTTGCTTCACAGTTGCATGAGCTATGTTGAGTCTACAGCTATTTTTACTCTGTATTTTACACCTGTGTTAAGCAAATAGACTTTACATAAAAATAGCTATGCCCTTATAACTAGTCCATCCCATGGACTCATCAGAGTCCACAGTTGCATTCTCAGGGCTGTGCAAGGTCTCGAATATGAAAAACAGCCACAGACCATTTCTCTTCTTTCTGTACATTTTCTTATAAGAACTCAAGTATGGGATTTTCAACATAAATCTAGCCCAAGAAAGTTGTACTGTAATAAAAATCTTACTTTCCTAATGTTTAGAATGAGCTCATTTTGAAATTTCATTAATGACTTAGCCCTCATTGGTCTACAAAAACCTCATAGGCAATACTGAATAAAGAACTCCAGAGACCAAATATGACAGCCATGATGACTGCCAGTCTCAGTAATTTAGCATCTTTGGTTTTCATTGCAGCCTGGCAAGAGTATCTCAAAAAGTATAGATTCAGGAGTCAGCTTTCAATTTCTTCATGAATGTAAACGCTCTCAGACAATGTGCTGATATTGTAGAAGATGTTTGCCGCCCTCTATTTTCTCTTTTTTGAGGGGTTGCATCGCTAGAATTTCTGCGTCTAACCTGTGGCTTAATCTAATAATTACTTCCCAGTAAACTCTGGGAGTATTTCAGTTTTGTTTGGAAATACAAACTATTCTATGCAAAAATATTTTTGATTCTAATTTATAGAAACAGGCCAAAGTGTTAAATTAACACTTTCATTTAAAGTTTTGGGAATGACTGTTTCTTTCCTATTGCTGCTGTAACAAAACTATAGCAAGTTTAGTGGCTTAAAACAGTGGAAAGTTGTTACCTGGCAGTTCTGTAGGTGAGTTATCTGACACTCGTCGGGCTAAACTGAAGGTGTTGGTGAGGCTGTGCTCCTTTCTGAAGGTTCCCGGGGAGAATTCAGTTCCCTGCCTTTTCCAATTCTAGAGGCTTCTCATACTCCTTGGCTTGTAGTCTCCTTCCTCAGTATCAAAGACATCAAGGGAGACCTGATTTTTTTTCCCCATCACCAAAACCTTTTCTTCTGCCCCCTCCTCAAGTTTAAGAATCTTGGTGATTACATTAGGCCCATCCAAGCAACACAAAATAATCTCCATATTTTAAGATCAGCTGGTTAGCAAACATAATTCCATTTGCTCCTTTAATTCCTCTTTGCAATGTAACATAACATATTCAGTTTCCTGGGATTACCATGTGGACTTTTTCGGGAAGCCATTATTCTGCCTACGGCACTAAGACAGACTTTTAATGATGCCAAAAATCTAAAACTCTATGCATGAGTCAGGATCCCATGATCCTATCTATTTAAGTCTCAGGTACAGATGATTAACTTTATTCTGTATGATAATACTCATTTCCTATTAAGCTATAGACATAACTATATGCAGTTCAAAAAAAAAAAGCAGTTTTGCAATCAGTTCAGTTCAGTTCAGTCCCTCAGTCGTGTCCGACTCTTTGTGACCCCATGAACTACAGCACGCCAGGCCTCCCTGTCCATCACCAACTCCCAAAGTCCACCCAAACTCATGTCCATTGAGTCAGTGATGCCATCCAACCATCTCATCCTCTGTTATCCCCTTCTCCTCCTGCCCTCAATCTTTCCCAGCATCAGGGTCTTTTCCAATGAGTCAGCTCTTCACACCAGGTGGCCAAAGTATTGGAGTTTCAGCTTCAACATCAGTCCTTCCAATGAACACCCAGGACTGATCTCCTTTAGGATGGACTAGTTGGATCTCCTTGCAGTCCAAGGGACCCTCAAGAGTGTTCTCCAACACCACAGTTCAAAGCATCCTTCTTCTGTGCTCAGCTTTCTTTATAGTCCAACTCTCACATCCATACATGACCACTGGAAAAACCATAGCCTTGACTAGATGGACCTTTGTTGACAAAGTAATGTCTCTGCTTTTTAATATGCTGTCTACATTGGTCATAACTTTCCTTCCAAGGAGTAAGTGTCTTTTAACTTCATGGCTGCAATCACCATCTGCAGTGATTTTGGAGCCCAAAAAAATAGTCTGACACCGTTTCCACTGTTTCCCCATCTATTTGCCATGAAGTGATGGGACCGGATGCCATGATCTTCGTTTTCTGAATGTTGAGCTTTAAGCCAACTTTTTCACTCTCCTCTTTCACTTTCATCAAGAGGCTTTTGAGTTCCTCTTCACTTTCTGCCATAAGGGTGGTGTCATCTGCATATCTGAGGTTATTGATATTTCTCCCAGCAATCTTGATTCCAGCTTGTGCTTCTTCCAGCCCAGCGTTTCTCATGATGTACTCTGCATATAAGTTAAATAAGCAGGGTGACAATAAACAGCCTTGACGTACTCCTTTCCCTATTTGGATCATAGTTTGAGATAAACATTAACTATCTACAGAAGACTCCTGAACAGAGTGGGAAACTAAACTTGATGACACTTAGGGTTCTTTCTAACTTGTAAACCTGCTATAGATCTGCAGAGCACTGCTTTTCTATTTATCCTATTCTCTCCACCACCATGAAGACACAGATGCTTAACTTTTCAGGGTATAGAAATTAATAACAAAATGCTCCCTCAACAGCATCAAAACTACAGGATTCTCACCACGTTAGCCTTAGGACTTTTCTTCTATGAATATGAAAATGTAACTTCCAAACATTTTTTAAAAGATAAAAATAATGAGGACTTCCCTGGCAGTCCAAGGTTAAGATTCCCTAGTCAGGGATCTGAGATTCCACATGCCAAGTGGCAAAGCCAAAATTTTTTAAAAAAAATAAAAACAACAGTCACTGGTTGTCATGATTTCTCCTGACAAGTAAAAACATATTTATATTAAACCTGAAATCAATATAATTTTGAAACACATTGCCTAAATGTAAAGTTGGTAGTAAGAATTATTATTGTTTTACTAATGGAAACCTGTCAAGAATTTTGTAAAGGTGAGATTATTAATACAACCAAGTTAATAGAGTTAGGAATAGACATGCACAGTACTATGAGGAGATTTTTTTCCTCCCTTTGTTCTTTGATAGATTAAAAATAGTAACAGAATCCCTATAAATGTGGATGGAAAATATGTCAAAGAACAGTCAGCTCTGGAGAACAAGTTTCTATGGAGTTAAATATATAGATTATGACAACACCACAGGCAGAATGCAGAAGCAGAGACCAGGATACTCCCCCACCTCGGAAAAAAAAACAGGGACAAAATACATGAAATAACAGTTATCAAGACACAGGATATTAGGTAATAAAGGGTATGGTGATCCCTACAAGATGAGAAACTAATAAGATGAACCTTACATTTGCCCTAGCTTACTGCCAGCAAATGCCAATTTACTGCCCGCTGCTCAGGGAAGGGGAGGGACTGTGGTGGAGCCCAGCAGATACTCTGAGAGGAGGAGAAAGAACCGAGAATCTGGAAAGGCTTGCAGCTTTACACTAAGCCTCTCAGTGTAGCTTGGGAAAATAAGCAAATTGCACTTAGCACATTCTTCTGCCCTCACACACAGACTCTATCAGAAACCCTCTGGCCCCTACATATGTTGTGTTCTGATTCTTTACTAAGAATATTTTAGTATGTCTAATTTATCATTATACTATGTCTGATTCTACAAAGTATGATGAAGAATATATTAAGTTGCATCCTTTGAAGTGTTCCCATTAGCCAAACTAAGTAGCTGGGGTCATCCTGTAAAGCACAGGTGTGCCTGCGGTATGATCTGTTCACTTCCTGAATTGGACTAATACATTCTGCATGAGCAGAAGCTTGTAGGTGACTTACAAAGGTCACCCTCACACACATTGATACAATATTCCAGCAAAGAGTTTGCAACACATGACCAAAATTCAGAGGAGGAAAACATATTTACCCCCACAATGTCAGCTGCTAGTTTTTATATGGATATTAGTTTAACACCTATTTGTCATGATTGAGTCATACTGAGTCAAAATAGCCAGTCAAGTCACTCAGTCACCAGATTCATGCTGTGCCCCAGGAAGGACTGGATTCCGCCCAGGCAGCTCTGCAGCAGAGTCCGACCCAGAAGCAGATTGACTGCGACTACCTCTGCTGGTCTCAGTGGCTTAGCTGGTGGAATGACCCAGACCATTATCCCCCAGGGATCTAGTCACCATACCCTTCCTGGGCTGGGGTGCTTTGCCACGTCTATTTACAATCCCAAGTGGGCCAAGGAACACCTTGAAAATTCAAGCAAATCCCCTAGATTGCACCCAGATTCCTCTGTCCCCATCACACTGGGAGATTGGGACTGACATATATACACTATTGATACTATGCATAAAATAGGTAACTAATGAGAACAAACTGTATACCACAGGGAACTCTACTCAATGCTGTGGTGACCTTTGTTGTTTAGCCGCTAAGTTGTGTCCGACTCTTTGAGAACCCATGGACTGGGGTCATCAGATCCCCAGAGTCACTGAGACAGGAAGCAAGATGTTCCCCAGTGAATCTGGGAAAGATGACAATTCCTGCTTCTGCATTTGGTTCCCACGGCGTTTGTCCAGGGCTGCTGTAACAAATGACCACAAACTCGGTGGCTTAAAACAACAGAGATGCATTCTCTCACAGAGAGAATGCCAGAAGCCAGAAATCAAGGTGTTGGCAGTGTTCCTCCTGGAGGCCCTCGAGGGAACCTGCTCCAAGTTTCTGAGCTTCCGGTGGTTGCCAGCAATTCTCAGCATTCCTTAGCTTGTAGCTCAATCTCTGCCTCCGTCTTCACATGGCCTTCTTCCTCGTGTGTCTGTGTATGCCCTCTCCCACCTTGGTCCTCGTTACCGTAACTGTGGCCACATTGACTTTCGGCAAATAGGTACTGCCACAAGCCACTGTTTCTGGGTCTTGTCACCCGCTGCCGTCAGCAAGCTAAGTTTTCCAGATGTTGTTGTTCAGTCACTAAGTCGTGTCTGCCTCTTTGCGATCCCATAGACTGCAGCATGCCGGTCTTTCCTGTTCTTCACTATCTCCCAGAGTTTGCTCAAACTCGTGTCCATTGAGCCAGTGATGCCATCCAACAATCTCATTCTGTCACCCCCTTCTCTTCCTGCCCTCAATCTTTCCCACCATCAAGGTCTTTTCTAATCAGTCGGCTCTTTGCATCAGGTGGCCAAAGTACTAGAGCTTCAGCTTCAGCGTCAGTCCTTCCAACAAATATTCAGGATTGATTTCCTCTACCATAGTTTGTTTCTACTGTTAGCTGTAGCCTCCAGAGTTACCACCAAACTTTTTAGGGGCCCTTGTGCCCCTATCAGCCCATGTCTTTATGGCCTTTCTACGGAACATAATCATCCAAAGAGAAACCTATCCATTCTGGCATATTGTTTCCTGTTTTTTCATGCTTTCCTCCACCAGTGGTCACTCAACTTTGTTCAGAATTGGCCACTGCTTTTTCCATGTTTCTAGAAGCCACCCTAATAGTGAGTTCACATCTCCTGGGATCCTAACCAGGATGTCAAATCCTATTAAGATAGCTTATTTTTCAACCCAAAGACCCAATGTGGGTGCTATTATCAAGTTCTCCCCCTCCTAGTCAATACCTTCAGCTTCCAGTCCTAAGCATTCTCCTCTTGTTTCACCCAATACATACAGGCCAATTCTTGCAGCTCCCTTGGGGTACAGTCTGTCTCCTGTCACATCAGGCCCAGCCTCTCCCTGGCTGAGTTTTGCTTAACCCTAATTACAGCTGCTCACCCCTTGTTCTAGGTCTCGTGGCATGGACACAGGGCAGGCCCTGAAGCGGGGACAGGTTGCCTGGGGAAAGAGACCTGTGCATCACCAGCCAGCTTGGGAGTGGGTTAGGGCTGCCTGCCCTTAACAGAGACGTGGGCTGTGACTGCAGGCTCACGAAGCTCAGGAACCTAGTGAGGGCAAACGTTCAGCAGCATTCACTCAGACGTCGCCATCCCACTTGTCGGAGTCCTCAGTTTTCCCAGTCCTTTGACCGTTGCAAAATAGACCTGCCTTGATTGACAGCTGTCTTTTAAGTTTATCCATTCGGACTACTAGGTCCTGGTTTGGTCCTCAGTGTTCTCAGTTCTCCTGCTACAAGAGATGGAAGCTTTTCCACATGCATCTAGAGGATCTCTGGCTTGCCACACCTGGTTTTCTGGTGCCAGTTATTGCCCTCAGCTGTTCATTACAGTTCTATGGAGTAACAGTGGCTCGGTAATAGCCATCGGACCCTGTTATCCTCAAGGCTCAGTTTTCTCCAGATTCTCAAATCCCAGCCAGTCCAATACTGCATTCCTTTCTATCATACCATCCCCATGCATCATCAGTGTAAACTGCAACCATTCCCCACCCACCATGAATGACAGGGTCCAGCTGAATCACTTTGTGTCCACCCCACACTATACATTTCTGATACCTATATCTCACATATTAGATAAAAAATGACACCATTTATACAAAACTTTTGGAATGCTTTCCAAAATAGGTTTAAAACAGTGTGAATAAGAAATTAAATGTCAAAAGTATATAAGTGAGATACTAGATTTATTCAAAGAGAAATCAAATTTCCTGGGTTAAACATCTTTGTGATAATACTGATTCTGTGTCTCTGAAAAATGGCTATATGGTCACCTTTGTCCATACATTTAAGCATAAATAACAGGTATTGTTCAGGACACACAGTGAAGAAAGAACTGAATGAGTCAATGGCTGAAACATACATATAATGACTTAAGATAACATGACTATTTAATGAAAATTTAGCATATAACATCTGACTTTAATCCTATGGACAAATAAGAAAAAATACAATAATTCATTTTACCCATTACATTTTACAAAATCAGACAAAATGATTTTATAAGCAGTTTTTTAATAAAAACAGCAATTTCATTTCAAACAAATATATTATCATCCTATTCCTTTATCCTATATGTGTATTTAATTGGCAAACCTACTAGATTACAGAAATCAGTAAAAATCCAATCCATGATGCTTCAATTGCTTAGATCGATCATATTACATTTGAAATTCATTGTTCGTATGTTAGAAGCCTGATTATCAGTTCCTATTAAAATGCTATGCCCTACTCCTTGTCCCAATAAATGTGACTAGTCTCTGCACAAGGCTAAGTAACAATATGTATAATACTTTTGAACATTCACACATGATTCATCAAGCACACAGATCCCAGCTCCTAAGACAAGGTCATCAAAGGGCAAGCAGCTGTCCTAGTTCTCTTGTTCCTCATAGTGAGCATAGCCACTGGCATAGGTCCTTCCTAAATTCAAATTAGTAAACAAATCTGATGACTCAGCATCTGAATCTTTTCCACCTTCATCTTCTTCCTCTTCGTCATCCTCTGCTTCGTACTCATCTTCTTCCTCATCATGGTAGCTAGCACCAGCGTACTTATCAGATGCAAGGTTCTTCCAATAGGCATCATACCCAGAAGCTCCATCTCCCTCTTCACCTCCAGTTTGCCTGCCAAATTTCAGGGAACGTGCTACAAAACACAGATATGTACATGGCGTTTGATTAAATCCTCCAAATCCTCTACAGCACATAAAATTATGTGAACCTGACTATCTGCTTCTTATTCTCAAATGCAAAAGTCAGTCACATTTGCCTTATTTAGTCACTTAAAATTTAACTCGAAAGAAAGAAGACCTCAGGGCTTCCCTGGAGGCTCAGTGGTAAAGCATCCACCTGCCAATACAGGAGACGTGAGTTCGATCCCTGACCTGGGAAAATCCCACATGCCACGGAGCAACTAAGTCCGTGCTCCACAAATACTGAGCCCATGTGCTGCAACTACTGAAACCCATACTCTGCAACGAGAAGCCACTGCTACGAGAAGCCTGCGTACCGCACTAGAGAGCAGTGCCCTCTAGTAGAGAAGAACCTGCGCGGCAACACATAAATAAAACTTTAAAAAGAAGGAGACCTCAGAAAAAACAATCGGTTATATCCTACTCACAGTCTACATACACGTCATATAAAACAAATGATAAACACGACTGTGTCGTTTCATTCAATCTAGACAAAGTTGGAAAACAAGATAAGAACGGCATTCTAGATACATACATTAAATAAGGAACATTAAGGTCTAAAAGGCCTTTGTTTGATTAATTAAAAGTGTATTTTCAAATTATAGAACACTTAATTTCATGTCATTATGTTCTTCTCAAAAGAACTATTTTGTAATTCAGATATCCTAGAAAATAAAGCCTCTCATTTCTTCTGCCTTACTAGCAAAGTTTAGTGCAAAAAATTGTGTCTCACCTCACTGCGTAACTGTATCTCTGATTAAACAAAGTACGGTCAGAGTCATTTAGAATTATGGTTCTGTTCTGATATGCTTGGTAAAGAGTCAAATTCTCTTTAACAAAATTGTGAGCTGCGTTATTGTAAGCACGGTATAGTAGCTGCATCCCTTCATGGAAAAATCACATTAGACCATAAAACAATTTCCTACAGTAGCAGCGTATAACATAATAAGCACCGCTGCTCAAATATCAGACACCTAAGAATAGCTTCACAATGAATTCCAACTTCCAAGTACCGAAGATTACCAGAACTTGAATATTAAGGATTTATTACTAAACAATTATTTAACAAGGAAGCCCGAGCAAAAACAGACAAATCACTCTTTTTGGTCTTAAATTTCAGTATTCACTATGTCATTAACTGAAGCAAATGCCAAATATTGAAGTGAATGATGTTAAATTTCTTATGTTAAATTGAAAATTTTTACCCACAATTTTCCAAGGCTACAAAATTCCATTTGCTTAGGAAAACACGTTCATCTTCTCAAATATGAAGAAAAGGCAAAAACAAAAATAGAAAAAGGAAAAAAAGAAACAAATCTTGTCTATGCATTAAAGCAAAATCACTCCAGTGTTATTTTAAGAAAAGCCTTACTTGACATGCTAAGATCCTTAGTTTCCTGAGTTTCATGTCCACATTTAGGGCACGGAGGCTGTTTTCCTTTTTCTTGCTTAAACACCTTGCTCCTTGTATGATCATCACAGAAACAAGCCTATATAGGAGAAAAAAAAATTAGGAAGTTAAATAAGTAACTCAAAAAATACATGAAGACATCACTCAGTGTTTTGTTGTTCAGTCGCTATGTCATGTCTGACTAGTTGCAACCTTATGACTGCCGCCACACCAGGCTGTCCTGTCCTTCACTATCCCCTGGAGTTTGCTCAAACTCAGGTCCACTAAGTTGGTGATGCCATCCAACCACTGCATCCTCTGTCACCCTCTTCTCCTCTTGCCCTCAATCTTTGCCACCATGCGGGTCTTTTCCAATGGACTTGGCCCTTTGCATAAGGTGACCAAAGTTCTAGAGCTTCAGCTTCAGCATCAGTCCTTCCAATGAATAGTCAGGGTTGATTTCCTTTAGAATTGATTGGTTTGATTTCCTTGCTGTCCAAGAGATTCTTAAGAGTCTTCTTGGGAACCACAATTCAGCTCAGTCACTCAGTCATGTCCAACTCTTTGTAACCCTATGGACTGCAGGACGCCAAGCTTTCCTGTCCATCACCAACTCCCAGAGCTTGCTCATACTCATGTCCATCAAGTCGGTGATGATGTCCAACCATCTCATCCTCTGTCATCCCCTTCTCCTCCCACCTTCAATCTTTCCCAGCATCAGGGTCTTTACCAGTGAGTCAGTTCTTCACATCAGGTGGCCAAAATATTGGAGTTTCAGCTTCAGCACCAGTCCTTCCAGTGAATATTCAGGACTGATATCCTTTAGGATTCACTTGGGTTTGATCTCCTTGCAGTCCAAGGGACTCTCAAGAGTCTTCTCCAACATCACAGTTCAAAAGCATCAATTCTTCAGTGCTCATCTTTCTTTATAGTCCAACTCTCTCATCCATAATGACTACTGGAAAAATCATAGTTTTGACTAGATGGACCTTAGTTGGCAAAGTAATGTCTCTGCATTTTAATATGATGTCTAGGTTGGTCATAACTTTTCTTCCAAGGAGTAAATGTCTTTTAATTTCATGGCTGCAGTCACCACCTGCAGTGATTTTGGAGCACAAAAAAATAAAGTCTCTCACTCTTTCCATTATTTCCCCATCTATTTGCCATGAAATGATGGGACCAGATGCCATGATCTTAGTTTTCTGAACATTGAGTTTTAAGCCAACTTTTTCACTCTCCTCTTTCACTTTCATCAAGAGGCTCTTTAATTCTTCACTTTCTGCCATAAGGGTGGTGTCATCTGCATATCTGAGGTTATTGATATTTCTCCCGGCAATCCTGATTCCAGCTTGTGCTTCATGCGGGCCAGCACTTCTCATGATGTACTCTGCATATAAGTTAAACAAGCAGGGTGTCAATATACAGCCTTGATATACTCCTTTCCTGATTTGGAACCAGTCTGTTGCTCCACGTCCTGTTCCAACTGTTGCTTCTTGACCTGCATACAGATTTCTCAGGAGGCAGGTAAGGTGGTCTGGTATTTCCATCTCTTTAAGAATTTCCACAGTTTGTTGTGATCCACACAGTCAAAGGCTTTGGCATAGTCAATAAAGCAGAAGTAGATGTTTTTCTGGAACTCTCTTTTTCTGGTATTCATGGCTGCAGTCACCATGCATGGAGTCACCATGCATGGAGCCAAAAAATATAAAGTCTGGAACTCTGTTTTTCTGGAACAATTAGAAAGCATCAGTTCTTCAGTGCTCAGCCTTCTTTCTGGTCCATCACTCAATATATCAAGGAAATTTAAACATATACTTTGTTCAGGCGAAGATGAGTTTTGTTGGGACTGGTAACATTCTTGATTTCAATCCCTTCAAGGAAAAGTTCTCTGCCAGAACTCTTCTGAACTATGACCTAAACACATGGCATAAAGTATACACAGGGTGTGACATGCAGACACATTTCTTCATGAATATGAGTATTCACAAAGACGCTGATGACATAATGGTGAACAGCTCATCTATCCACACAGGGCATACCGTCTAACTGGGGACACATACAAGTGGAGATGCAGTTACACGACACTATGCACTGAAAGGCAAGAGCGCAGGAGGAGCGCCAAGCCAGATCAGGGATTCGGGAAAGCCTTCCAGGAGACGTGCTGTCTTAGCTGAGATCTAAGATATGGAGAATGGGGATGCAACAGGGTAAGCGCGAGTGGAAGAGTTGTCTAAGGCAGAGGGAACAGCATAGACCAACTTGGAGACGAGTTGGGAGAGAAGAGATACGACTAGAAGTATTAATAAGAACCAGAGAAATTACTCTGAGACGAAGTGAATCAGGGTACATCTGTTCAGTAAATGGAAATGTTGGAGACAAGGTGTAAGGAAGCAGAACATTATGGAAATCTTCACTTTCCTCAAACTCTACCAAGCAAGTCCATTTTGACATAAAATACACTCCCATCATTTGGGTCAGAATGTTCTCCACAAATATAAGGTATGAAAACACTGAGCTAAGATTCAGGAGACCCGCACACTAGTGTCAAGTCAACACACGCCAGCTGGATGAGTTCTGAAACGTCTCTAAGCTGTCTCAACTTCATTCACAGTCTCTACAATAAAAGAATTAAACTACATAATGTTTGCAGGCATGTATGCTAAATTGCTTCATTTGTGTCTGACTTTTTGTGACCCTATAGACTGTAGCCCACCAGGCTCCTCTGTCCATGGGATTCTCCAGGCAAGAATACTGGAGTGGGTTGTCATGCCCTCCTCCAGGGGATCTTCCCAACCTAGGGATTGAACCTGCATCTCCTACATTTCAGGAGGATTCTTTTACTATTGAGACACCAGGCAAACCCACACATAATGTTTAAGGACCCTTATAGATTTATTACAACTAAAAATATTCTAAGGGCTGGTGGGAATATATGGGGATTAGAAACAAATCTAAGACTAAAAAATATAAAAGTATACCTTACAACGGAGACAGGAATGCTGACCAAGCCGATTGCATGAAACACCTGTGGGGAAAGTACATAATATCCAGATTCAAATTTGGAATGAAAACATTATTTTCCACAGATTTATATTTGTGCTGTCTTATCTTAGATTAACTATCAACATTTTTTTTGTCTCATAACTTTGAGGAAACAAAAAAATGAGATGGAATTGCCAGCCAGAGGGAAGGAAGCCAGCAACTGCACATCCCCAGCATTCTTTCACTATTACAACTCTAATTATCCTCTAATCTCCTTCCATTCCTCCAAAACTAGGAGATGGCAAACGTCATTAGTGATATTTTAAAACCTGAAATGGTAAAACATCTTTTTTTCCCCATGACACTGGCTAGACTCTTCCCTTAATGATATAATGTTTCTATTTTTAAAAGAATAGCATCTCCATTAATATACATTATCTCCTGGTGGTATAGGCTATTGCCATTTTTTGCAAACTTCTGATATGAGAATAGATACTTCAGGTGGAAAAGCATGACTGTGAAGAGAAAATAATGTTCAAGGGGGCAGGAAAACAAATGGAAAAATCCCAAAATATTTTCTATTTTAGTCAGTAAGCCACATTAATTTTGGTCATTATCTACAATTAATGCAAAAAAATCTACACTGAAGTGCAAATATTTTGGAACAGCCAAAATGTCTGGCATATATTGAGTATGTCAAAATATGGACGACAAAAATAACTGAGATATATAGGAACAAGAAAATAAACTAAGCCTTACCCTGATACAGTATAAACTATTAATTTTCAATTTACTCAGAGGTCTTGAAAAAAGAAAAGTAAACAAAAGGAATTTTATCTTTATAATTCAAATATTTGACCAGATACTTCTAACTTGGGGATTCTTTTACTTAAGTTTGCCTGGGTCATGGGAAGCTTTTTCAATCTGGACCAGGGAGTTATTTTTTAAAAAACTCAAGGATGATTTCTCAATTATGTGTATTATTATTGTTTCTGTCCAACCCCCCTCTTCCTTCCACAGTAACACCACTAATTCAGATGGATTTGTGTTACTTGTCCTAAATGCTAACAGTAAAAGTAAAAATCAACTGCTGCTGCGGCTGCTGCTAAGTCGCTTCAGTCGTGTCCGACTCTGTGCGACCCCATAGACGGCAGCCCACAAGGCTCCCCCATCCCTGGGATTCTCCAGGCAAGAACACTGGAGTGGGTTACCATTTCCTTCTCCAATGCATGAAAGTGAAAAGTGAAAGTGAAGTCGTTCAGTCCTGTCCGACTCTTAGCGACCCCATGGACTGCAACCTACCAGGCTCCTCCATCCATGGGATTTTCCAGGCAAGAGTACTGGAGTGGGTTGCCACTGCCTTCTCCAAAAAATCAACTGAGTACTCACCAAATGTTAGATACATATAAGCATATCAAACTACTCCTATAATAACTATATTGTTTCAGTCTGTGGAGAAAAAAGCTTGAAATCTCAATCATCTCTACTTAAAGATATGTCCAGAATTCTTAGGTTCAGTCTTCATTCAGTCAAAATAAGGATTATTGCTTAGCCGCTCAGTAGTGTCTGACTCTCTTGAGACCCCATGGACTGTTGCCCACCAGGCTTCCCTGTCCATGGGATTTCCCAGGGAAGAGTACTGGAGTGGGTTGCCATTTCCTTCTCTAGGGGATCTTCCCACCCCAGGGATCGAACCTGTCTCCTGTTTGGCAGGTAGATTCTTTACCATTGAGCCACCAGGGAAGCCCATACGCTGTAAATCCCTTTCAAATACAGAACCAGACACACACTGCAAGTACAAAGTGCCTAACCCAACTTCCCTGTGCACCAAGCGTTTCTCAATATACCCTTTTCCCATCCCCGCCAGCTGAGCTTTTGACATGCCACAAAGACACAATTCTAAGAAATTCATTGTTGTCTACCGCACCCTCACCTTCACCTCTTGGGAACCCAAACCATTCTGGTGGGACGTGGCCCTGCCAGTCTTCTGCTAATTACCTCAGCCCCGCACACAGGCACTCCAGTTCTCTGTCCTGTTAATTTTTCTCCCTAAGAATTAAAATCTTGAGTTTATATTTAAAAATGCATTTCTTCCAGATTCTAAAAAATGTTGTGACTTTCCTAGTTTTAGACTGGGGAATGGTTTTCTTTTTAAATCTATTTCTACGTCTTCAGAGCATTTTAAAAGAAAGCAGGTTTGGATACATCAAAGACTACTGATAATAAGCCACTTAAATTGGAGGCCCCCAGGCCATTTTCATTATTTGAAAAAATAAAGGCAGAGTACACACATGTGCGGGGATTTTTTTTTCCCTCAAGACATTCTTCCCACTGGTTATGCAAGTAAAATAAGTATTTTAAAGAATTCCCATAATTTCCCATTCATAGTTAAAAGTTTAAATCCAAAAATGATGAGATAAGACCAGTAAGGGAGTAGAAACAAACTATCTTTGGGGCTTATGTGTATGATTAGGGCAGTATTTCAGAGCAAATATTTCAAGCAGTGAATGGCAACTGGCAAAGGAAGAATGACAAAGAAAAAATAAAGCAATGAAAAAAGTAAAGAAAGAGGATAAATTACACTAAGCCAAAGAAACCTATGAATCTGAAATGAGAATGACTTCAATATGAGATATCAAAGACATGGTAACAGATTTATATTAAAATCCCTTCCACTATTCAGTATCTTTATTTTTCCTTTGTCTTTTACCAAGTCACTAAAACTTTATCACTCAAAGTTGCCTGTCTTTGGGTTTAAATACTATAAAATACATAAAGCTCCCAAGTTTCAAATAAAATATTTCAATTTTTATATTACACATTCTGCACAAGTCTAGGAACAGCTCAAAAATGCTAACTACTTTGACATGTTCCTTTAATCTTTTGACATTTTCTTTATAAATACTGTGAGAATTACATATGTGTTTGGACTGATGACTTACCAACTTTGTATTTATAGATGTTATAGATGAGTGTAAGGATTAACATTTTATAGCAGAACAAGAACCAAATTCATGAGAGTGAACCTGGAATTTCAGCCTTTCCTACAATGGTGTCTACTATTTACTAAGGGCTTTCTAAGTACCCTTAGAAAGGGTACCGTCCTGATGCTTCATATGGATTCTCTTCTCAGTTAACTCTTGGAAAAAATTAGCATCTTCCTTTTAAAACATAACAAAACTCAGGTTTAGAAAGATTTGATAATTTGCCCCAAAACATATGGCCCATAAGAAATCAAGTACAATAACCCTGTATGCGAGATAGCAAAAGAGATACAGAAGTATAGAACAGTCTTTTGGACTCTGTGGGAGAGGGAGAGGGTGGGATGATTTGGGGGAATGTCATGGAAACATGTATAATATCATATAAGAAACGAATCGCCAGTCCAGGTTCGATACAGGATCCTTGTGGCTGGTGCACTGGGATGACCTGGAGGGATGGTACAGGGAGGGAGGTGGGAGGGGGGTTCAGGATGGGGAACACGTGTACGCCCGTGGCGGATTCATGATGATGTGTGGCAGAACCAATATAATATTGTAAAGTAATTAGCCTCCAATTACAATAAATTTAAATTTTAAAAAATCAATGTTTGAATCTAAAACGAGCTTTTGAGAAATTAACAGAGTAAGAATACAATACAATCTTATCTGTAAAAATGATACATTAACCCATCAGTAACACCGGTTCTCAAACTGGAATATACATGAGAGTTATGGGTACAGGCTAAATACAGATGCCTGGCCCCCACCACAGACTTAAAATCTCCAAGGATGAGGATTGGGTACCTCCATTTTCTAAAAACCTCCACAGGTGTTTCCAATGCAGACTCCTGTCTAAGAATCACTGGAACCAAAAGCAGGAACAAACTAGGGGTTGAATCACTTATTTGGGGACATTCGAAAATAGGGGACATCTGAAAATAGGGTGGGGGAGAGGGGCTAGTTATCATAATAACTTGGAAGTGAAAACGCCATTTGGTACTCAGGATCAGGACTGCTACGAGCCCTGCAATGCCTGATCAATCCCACAAAATGAAGAACTGACCCAACCAAAATGCCACTGGAACCACTGTTGGAAAACAATGGACTATATGTGTTCTGAATTTTTTCTAGAAACAGAAAACAGATACTGAATTAAATTACAGTCCATAAGAGGCCATATCAAAAACCAGATTCCTTTTCCAGTAAGTTTAACACTTACACTATTAAGAATCTTAGGTATAAAGAACATGTAATATATTAAAAACTTACATTTAAATGTTTCCGCTTCTAAAACCTGGCAGCTGGCTTGATGTTCAAACTGATCATCTTCACAGAGAAAGTTATGGCAAAAAGAACAACTGAAAATTCTGCCTCCTATTGGATTAAAGAACAAAACCCACAAATGTAAATATAATAAAAGTTTAATTTAAAAAATTCTCATCTATAAAACTGCTCAGAAAAGATGGCAAATTATCTCAGATGTATACCAACATAGCATAGCAATTTTTGTTCTGGTAAAAGCTACAAAGAAAACTAACCAACTGAACCAAAAGAGTGAACTCCCACTATATCCTAGCTCCCAACATAACGCGCAATGCTAAGAGATACTTCCTCTCCAGTACGTACTCCCCTCCCTACTTGCCTCGGTAGACAATCCTAGCACTGCCTCTTAATGTTGGTATGTATAAATCCTTTTTCCAACTAAAGTTTACCTGGTCCCCAACCTTTACCGGCACCAGGGACAGGTTTGGGGACGTGGGGGAATGGTTTCAGGATGATTCAAGCACATTCCATTTATTGTGTGCTTTATTTCCAATCTCAAGCTCCTGATCTGACAGGAGGTACCAGTCTGTGGCTTGGAGGTTGAACTAAACTGATAATGGAAACAGTGCCAATACTTAGGACTGAGAGTATCCTGTAAAAAGAAAAATCAAACTAGAGCATCTAGAATGTTTCAAGGTCATCCTTCACTTCCAACAAAGCTCATCACTTGTACATAACCACTCACCATGGTCCCACACACCCCGTTCACATTCCACACACTCAGCATCGGTAAGCGGGCAGGCACAGGCGTGTGTGCTGAGACACTTCCTACCATGACAGACCCAAGCTTCGCAGAAGTCACATATTGCACCCTGCAACAAAAGAACACAAAAAATTAATCTGCCACCTGACTGGCTACAACCATTATTTAAGCAAAAGTTATCACCAAAATTATACGCATTCAGCCATTCATCAACGTTCAGTGATGAGTGGCTGCATTTAAAAATGGACTGCTTTCTCTAACCCAAAATTAAACAAGGTTCCCTGAAGATCCAACTTCTTCACCAATAGCTATTTACAATATACAAATCTGGGCTACAAATCCAAAGAAAAAGAAGCAAGAGGGAAACTATACACGTACTCTAACATTAATCATTAAAATAAGTCAAAGAGTGGACAATCATCAAACTGCTTTTAAATTAAATGAAGTCTAGAGCCCACAATTCAAACATTCCTGTCCTATAGCAATTCTATTAGCTAAACTGAACTTTTTCAAATATTAACATTTCTAACCTATGCTATGCTAAGTCACTTCAGTCCTGTCCGACTCTGTGCGACCCCATAGATGGCAGCCCACCAGGCTCCCCGGTCCCTGGGATTCTCCAGGCAAGAACACTGGAGTGGGTTGCCATTTTCTTCTCCAATGCATGAAAGTGAAAAGTGAAAGTGAAGTCGCTCAGTTGTTTCCGACTCTTAGGACCCCATGGATTGCAGCCTAACAGGCTTCTCCATCCATGGGATTTTCCAAGCAAGAGTACTGGAGTGGGGTGCCATTGCCTTCTCCGTTTCTGACTTAAGAAAGATCCTTATCTGTGTAATTTATAAAATAATCATATAACTTTTGTAGAATAACAGAGAGAAAATGTTAGATTGCTGCCAGCATCTTTTTTCTTTTAAAGCAACTTATGTTTTAAATCCCCAGTGGCTCAGTGGATAAAGAGTCTGCCTACCAATGCAGGAGACATAGGAGATGCAGGTTTGATCCCTGCATTGGGAAGATCCCCTGGAGTAGGAAACAGCAACCCACTCCAGTATTCTTGCCTGAAACATCCCAAGGACAGAGGAGCCTGGCAAACTACAGTCCATGAGGTCGCAAAGTGTCAGACATGACTGAGTGACTGAACACACACACACAGCACATTAAATCATTACTGTGTAAATCATTAATATATTTCTTTGTAGAAAAAAACTAAAGTAAAATAAGTTACTAAACGACAAGGTAATAAGACTCCAATCCTCTATCAAGGTGAGACTGTAAGACTATGCCTTTCAATGACACAATGACATCTACAGGACACTAAGAGCTAGAAAGACTCTTCAGAAAATGGGACTAAATGGGGTTTTCTTTACAGGTGAGGAGGGACAGGGACATGATGCAAGTTCCAGAGCCACATTAGAGAGGAGCTGTGATTTAAATCCAGGTCTTCTGAACCTCAATGTTCAGTGTCGCATTCAATACAATTCAAGGCTCTGTAACAAAAGTGGTAAAGGGCAAATAGGAAGAATGTTTTGGACTTGTAAAAGTAGATTACCAGTGTGGATAACAAATCCTCGAATGTTAACTCAGAAGAAAGATGACACACTCACCTGGGTGATCCAGGGGAGTTTAAAGAGATAATTCACAAATAACAGGGAAGGGTATAAAAAGCCATCAAGGGATGATACACATATCCCCTAGACCTGAAGGGATACAGGCAAGGGGAAGAAGAAGGTTCTAGAACCACAAGAGAGAGCCGTATGGAGAGGACCACCTATTCAAATAAAGGAAACCAGGACAACATGGTAGGGAGAAAGCTCGAAGAATAAACACCCAGGTCATAATTTCCTCCCCTCGTCAGCCCCTCCATGGGCTGAAACCAAAAAAAAAAGCCATAAGAAAGTCACCAATCCAGTTCACACACACAGGTCAGGCTCCCATGACAAATCAGGGTGGAGAAGGGTGAAGGGAGAGGGAATCTTAACTGGCAAATAGAAAATGGCCAGAAAATCTCTGTTCTAGGACTCAGAGTTAACAATGCATGATTCTACTTAAATGTATTCTTTATATAAGAGATCATTCACACTCACACAATTCAGTGAATTAAAAAAGTAGTAATTTGATAAATCTAGACATACCAAGGAAGATTATAACAGTTTCTGAATAAAGGCAACACTGACAATCCTATACTTAAAGACGAATTTTCACAAGATGATTATAATTCTGGCTCTTACTTCTGCAAGACATGCACGCATGAAAAATGTAAAGGTCTACTTTATGATGAAAAATTATGTGTTCCTGGAAAATTATTACTTATGTTCTACTTTAAATATTATATTCCTCATGGACTGACATTTGGAACTGAGCATAAATTAATACAACAGAATAAGGTAAGAAGGGTCAAAAGGATAACATCTTTTAGTGAAAAAAGAGCAAAAGGCATCACAGGACACAACTGTGTTTATTATTTAAAACAATGAACTTCCTTTGAAAATTCTACATGTCATGAAGGATAACTACATGCAACGAAGTACATTATGTCTCTATGTAGTGAAGAGCAAAACTCTGTTAACTACGTACTCTTTTTTGAAATGTAAAGCTTTAAAAATACAATTAATCGTAGGTTGTTTTGGAACTTAGGTTGCTTATTCAACCAAAAGCTTGGGTCTTAATTTAGCAGAACTTTTAATATAGAAAGGGCTTCCTTGGGGGCTCACAGTAAAGAATCTGCCTGCAATGTGGGAATAATATATTGCTGAGGTCTAATTAAGACACATTAAAAAGGCCCCACTGACAAATGAATTGTTGTTTGGGTCCATATGAGATGAGTTTCCATTCCTTGTACATTTCCCAGTAAGCAAGAAGGAAGCTGTCTGTACATTTCCCAGTAAGAAAAGAAGGAAGTAGTCAAAAACAAGTGGAGAATGAGTGAAAATCCTACAAAAACATGCCAGATAATCCAGATAACTCCAGACTAACTGAACCAAGGGACAAAGCAATACCATTTGGGGAAAAATAACTGCATATTGGTAAGAATGCCTTCTCATCTCCTTGGACATCTACTGGTCTAAAAGATATGACAAGAAGCTTACCACCATGGCAAGGCCAGTACTGTAGACACCAGCATGCTTTATGACACAGTCTGAAGACTTCATCATGCACTTTGTTTTCCCTAGCAAAGAAATGAATTTTCACTATTAGTCTTACAAAGTGGTCCATGGAAATATTCACTAATTCCTCTTTTTATCTAGCCCAAGTTCCTATGGAAATAATTTGAAAATAGAGACTAGCACTGTTTACTGCTTACGTAACTGAAAAAAGAAAATGGATATAACTGAGATCTTAACAGAGTCAGATCTTTTCAGATTAGGAATTTACATACTACTTCATGTTTGTAGTAAAACCAGAAATTAAAGGTTATGCCTTCTTATCTAATCATCACTAGAACAGTTTAAAACCTTGTGAATTTTTTGAGTTTTCAGATGAATTGAGATTTCAGAGTAATACACACATTTTATAATTCATAATAAAGGCAGTCTGACTTGAAGGGACTGCTTCTTTCCATAGAACATCTCAAACCAAATATAAAATAACTATTCCAATTACTTAGTTAATTGTGTATGTTTATCCATAGTTAAAAATTTATAAACATAGCTCCCAGGTAAGCATTCTTCCAAAAGAATTGTCAAATAGTGCCCAAGTGAGCACAAAAACTCAAGAACACAGTGATAAAGCAAAAAATCACAATACAGCCACAAGAGCTCTGATCTAGCAGTGAATTAGCAATCTGAAACACTATCAGGAAATTCATTTATCACATGCCATGAGGGGATTAATGGTGACATACTAGTCACACATCTAAGCCACCACAAAGTGGAACACGGAAGAAACAGAAGACTCTCGATTTTCCATTACCCGGATTACCCAGGAAACCAAGCTAGACAAGAGGAAATGGGAAGAAAGAGAAACTGGAAATGAGAGGCAGCAGCACCCCAACTGTTCCATGTCCAACACTAAGGGCAAGAACTGGTGAGCAGGAGATGCACCCACGCACAGCACTACAGACGCCGAAAACAGGCGAAGGGCCTCGCGAGACTGTGTCTCCGTCTTCTCCACAATCTATTATATTTCTGCATTCCACATCCATTTGTCTTTTGTGAATAAAGATATAAAAACCAGCAGATGATGGGTTTATCTAGGCTAGTGTTCTCTTTTCCATTAATTACAGACTTCAAGGACGTCTTTGGAAGCTGGAACACACTGGAAATATTCAGAGGTGTGGCCCTAAGCCTTCCTAACTGTCTGCGACGTTACCATGCATAAACACATTTAGATGAGCAAAGCTCAACCTCTGTTTCACCTGAAACTACCATCCCATAACCCAAGGGGAACCTGTGTTTAAACAAAAGTTTGGGGGTGCTTCTGGAGTGAATACAGTTAATCAGGCTTCCTTACTGGAGGTCTACAGAATCTTAAACATACACATATGTAACAGAATTCTCCCCGATGGCAGTGAGGGAAACACGCAGTACGTCTCAAATGTATGCACTGCTTGAAGAGTACCTATTAATATACCAAGTGCCCTGTGGAAGGCTATTTGGGAAACATCAACCTTGCTGTTCTGTGAACTACTATTTAGTTTTATTCTGAATAATCATTCACTCTGAATAAAAATCCATGAAGTACATGGCTTAGGATCTCTATTCCACTTACTTGGAAATACATGTGAGGAAACTCAAGAATCATACACTGAGAACCAAATAAGAAAACAAGTGATCACAAAAACCAGCACCAGGTAAACGTTCGATAAAATCACGTTCAGTGGTCTAACCAACATACTGCAGGCAGTTACCAGCAAGAATCAAGCTAGGAGAGTAAACAAAAGATACCGACGAGACTAAAACAGCGTGAAGAAAAGTTCAGGATCACCAAATCTTATGAGTCTGAAATTTAATCTTTTCATGTTTAAAACAACATACATGGTACCTAAACTGTATCTTAATTATTTTTCCAGCGTGACATCAAAGAGATAAAACCAAGACGCGATAGTTTTCTGGTAGGCCAAATAACATTTTATGTTATCTTATTAACAGTAAGCATAACATTACTGTAAATGATAAAGATGAACCCACAGGTTCAAACTAAATAAATACCAACTAAATTTTTAGTAAAAGAAAAGGCATGCATTTTTACCATATACTTACCACACTGTGCACAAATTGGTAACTTCTGTACAGAATTACAAAAGTAGCAAAATGCTCTATTCTTCTGCCGCCTTGTCATGTAAAAGAAAATTTTTAAATATAGTCAATATCAGGTAAAAGGTCCGTCTATGTTATTGCATATAGATAGAAAAAAGATAGAAAAACAAATAAAATTTACCTCTGACACTTGTCACATTCCTGTAAGATATAAAAACATAACATCAATCTTTCTACCGAATGAAAATTGCGTAGTTACTTGTGTTATAAAGAATATCCTATTTTTCATGTTAAAATGTAAGGGACACTTGCTCAAAAGCCCATGTGTACCAGCATTTACACATACTTTAATAACAAAGGTATGCTATTGGGCATACCACACTAGAGAAAGAAGCGGCATTTTCACAAAAGAGGCTAAAAACAGTAGTGGTCTGTGTTTTGAATTTTTTTTTTTTTTTAAGGAATCAGAAAAATAATACAGAATGGTACAAGAAACAGTAGAGAACACAAAATGTTGAAGCTCACAGAAAATCCAGAATTCTGAAAATGGTACTAAGAACTCCACAGTCTGGCCTCTAGCCACTTTTCAAACTTCGCTGGCCTCTTCTCTTTAGATTCAAACCACTATTTGCCGGTTGTTCTCAAAATATATCTTGGATTCTTTCTTTTCCCTGCCTTACTTATTCTAATATGTCTCCCTGAAAAGTCCCTCCTCACTCCTTTACTTGCTGCAAGCTCTGGTGATGATCCCACCTCCTCTATGAACCGAACCCCAGCCCAAAATTCATCTTTTACCAACTTTTACTCCTAATATACCTTAGTCCCAATTGTACCTTTTCTGCAGCACTTACCAAAGTCTAGCCCTCACTGCATATATTTATGGATGAGTCATATCTTCCTTTGTCTTCCTTCTCTAGAAATGACCCTGGCACAGAGAAGGGAGTCCCCACTGTCCTAATTATACAATGTAACCTTGCTCCCGCTCACCCCCCAACCCAGTCATAAATGTCGGTTATCCCCGGGATGGACACCCACCCACGCCCAACCTATCAGAGCGCTTCCCCTCTCTCAGGACAATGTGTGATGTAACATGCAAGCTATAAACCCAGTGGTTATGAACTCAAACGAAAAACAACAACCTGAGAAAATGGAACTAAATAAAAGAAAGGGACAGAACTAGAAGTTGTTCCAGGTTCCAGCTGTTTCTGCATCCCAGCTACATCCTTGACCTTCCAACCACACAAGTTAGTCTATTATTCATTCAATCAACTCTATTTCTCCCTGAAGTTACTTAACTTGGATTTCTGTCATTTATAAACATTAGGTAATACAGAAAACAACTGAGCCCTCAGCTTGTGGAAACAGAGACTGTGTCATTTATCTATGTATCCTCCATAGTGCCTAAAATACCAGAGCAGGTACACAATAAACATTTGAGGAATTAAGTCATATTACGCATTTCATAAATGTTTGATGAAACAAAAGTACACATAAAAAGGAATGGGAAGAGAAAAAGCAGAGAGGCGTGCAAACCCGAGTTTGTGGACAACGCAGAGAAAACGTGGGCCAAGGAAGGGATGAGGTAATGATGACATGTAGGGAAAAGGCTCTAATTAATAGGACAAATTGAGGAACGTGTACTAGGTTAGAGAGGCTGGAAAATGTCACACAGTTCCTACTATGTATTCTTGATCAATACAATAGTAGCCAAGACAATATGACAGGTTTTATAAACAACACAATCAAACAGAACTCAACTGCTATTAGGCGTTAATGAAAACAACAGACATGCCTTTAACACAGATTTACATAGTTTTTCAACTAAGAACCAAAAAACCCATTACCATTGACGCATTGCATGGATGTTTAGCTAAATCTATGGTGCTTCTTGATGCTCTTAGCTGTTTTTCCCGTTCCCGGCGGTTCTCTGCCTTCTTCCTTGCACCAGTCTTTTTTTTAGGCATTTTCCCTTCTTTCTACACAAGCAAGCAGAGAAGATATAATTGCCTTGTTGTGTTTGCTGTTTTAAAGAAACTAAGGAGCAGAAGAATGAAATGCTCTAATTCTCATTAAATTTTAAACTCAACTCTGCCATTTTGATGGTTAAGCACATTTTAAGCCTTTATGAAACATTAAGCATACATCATTCCAAATAAAATAGATGGCTTTAAAAAAAAACAAAGCACTTATTTGTATTATCAAACAGTTCTAAAAAATGTAAACATCAAAAGATTTATCCTAACAGCCAAAATGGTTTCCTTTCCCACAGAGAAGTTTCTTTGATGTTACACAATATCCTTTAAAAATTACTTTGTACCAAGTGAAAAAAACTATTAGGAATGTATTATTTACCCAGTTTATTTCACTTTTTAAGCTATATATTCAGATAACCTGATGCTGCCAAGACTTCAGGTCTAATTTCTCCCACATAATACCTAGATAAAACATCCAATAGTCATGTCAAATGACATCAACTAAAAGCCAAACTATCCTTTCTGAAAAAAGATTAAAGGCATCAGAATCAATTTGACTCCTTGAAAGCTGCCTTTCCTTACACTTTTACCTGCAGTGAGCATGTAATTTTAACTTCAAATTTAAGAGTATGTGCTTACCACACATCAAAATAAGGACTTTAAAACTGGCTTTTATCAGGTAGTTGAAAGAACCACCACACTTATAAAAAACAAGATTTTGACTAAATAACACATTTTTATTTGGCTTTTTATCCCATCTGAAGACCACAAGTTCCCTGAAAATTCCAGGTCTATCTTTTTTGACAAGCTTTGCCTCCCAGCCCTTTGGGCATAAATTAAGCACTTAATAACTGGAGAGATACACAAACAAGTCCACATGCTTGCTTTGAAATAGAAACTTAAAGTTCCTAGTATTCTTCAAACTACATATACTTTTTAAAAACAGTCTTTTCTAAGAGTGGTTCTCAAAAATTATCTGGAAATCTATAAAAGTACAAACTGAGCCTTCTAGGCTCTATCCAAGATCTACAAATCCGAAACTTGCAAGCATGGTTTCAAGTTTCACGGCGGACTGACAAACACCTCCATGAAGTCAAAAATATTCTTATTCAAAGAAAGCGGAGTCGTGTCCATGATAGAGGGAAAGAGTTCTAAGAAAGCACACCTCGACATTTTTATTTCTCATTACAGCACCGCAAAAATCACACACCAGCTTGTGCCTGGAACAGGACTAAAAGTCACTCAAAGTTTTTCTACTTTCTGGGTTTCAACTCTAACGCTGGAATGCCCAATCAATAAACCGTGTGGTGGTTAGTTAAGCCTTGAAAGTATGGACAAAGCAGGCCAAGAGGTTTAGTGGGTGGTGATGTGGAGTAACATCCAAGTCCACTAGGTCACCCTTCCAATATTTAAAGTGACAAGATACACAAAGTGAAAAAACGTGTACTGCCCTTGCCAAATAAGCTCCGGAAATAATCACAAGGTGTTCCTCGGGTGAAATTTTCTGCGTTCCCAGGGGTGAATCCGCTGGGAAAGCTGAGCCTCATTTTTACGCCTCCAGTTTGTTTTGTAAACTTAAAAAGTGAATTCTGTTCTCGGTTTTATATGGTATTAAGCCCTTCTCCAGGAAGGTTCCCCCTTCTTCAGGACGTGGCCCGTGTCGTGAAATGAAGAAACAGCCCCGGGGTTGGGGAGGTGGGGGGGGGGGGTGTCACTGCGGCTTGGGAGGCAAAGCCTGCAGCAGGAGGGCCGGAGGTGAAGGGGGCGTCCAGGCGAGACTAGGCGGCCGTGCCACGCGGCTGGGGAAACCGATCGCCGTCCCCGCCCGCGGGGCACCCTCCCTCGCGCGCGCTCCGGGCGGACCTCGCTCACCCTCGCGGGGAGGCCGGACTCACTCCGGGGCCGAGGGCAGGGAATGGCGTGAAGCCGGCCGCGGCGGCAGCAGCTCCAACGCGCGAACCACAACCCTAGGAGAAAATGCTACTAAGCCCGGAGAAACGCGGACAGAAGCGCTTACAGATACTAGGAGCCGGACCGGACGTCCTCTGACGTCAGCAGCGTCCTTACGGCTACACGTCGATAGAGGAGGGCCCGCCCACTTCTGTTCGCTCCGCCCCGTCCCTGCCCCTCCCGCGGGCGGCGGGGCTCCCAATGCCGTGCAGAGAACCTGGGCGATGAGGAAAAAGGAGGGAACAGTAGGAGGAAAGTGGTTGGGAAAGGAGCCATCAATTTCAAGTTTTCAGAAAAGGAGAACGCTAAAGGAAGAGAAAAATCTAAAAGGAAAAAGAGACTCACAACCTGGTACTGGATCAGCTTGCTTAGTTTTTCTGGAAACTTTTTTGTTCTCGCACAACCACTTTTCATGTTTGCTGCACAAGCTGGACCTTTAGTCGCCCGTGAAGTTCTGTACTACCCTCCTTTGTTTCCACTGGCCTCTGGAATTCCAGTCTTTTGTGAATAAATTCTTCCACATTCTAGATCTCCAGTGTGCTCTTCCTGTCTTTAGCTGAGACATAACATCCTCTCCCTCCCAGAGGCTGCTTGCTTTAAAGTGAAGATGGCTTATTTTTCCACACTTCCTTTATGTCTTGGTTAGGAGCTTAGGGTCTGTCCCCTTGCTCCCCAGTGACCTACTCGGATAATCCCTCCTCCTTTTTATGTAGCCATGCCACTTTTCATCCTTCCTTGTTGCTTTGTGTTACTCTGTCCTTACTGATGAAAATCTTTGGTTCCAACTTTGGCCATCACCCGAAGTCGCATGAACATCTAAATGGAAGACCTGTCCTCTTGGGTTCTGGCTTTCATCTCCAGTAGCCATCATCTCTGCTCTAAGACGGACACCCACTGTCATGACTGTTCAGGAGGACTTGTCATCAGGTGGAACCACTGAAATCCAAAATTCAAACGTTTAACCATCCAACCTCCTATATAGTTAACTCTCTCAATTGTCCCTAATGAAGACTTGGAATTGCTCCATCCTTCTCTTTTCTCGGTATCAGTATACTCTTTTCTTCCCCAGCTTTTAAAACACAGTTCATCATTTCACTCACAATTTTCCTTTTTTTTTTTATCCTGAGCTGGAATGTGCTGAATTCTGTTAATTCAACAACTTGCCTTTTCTTTCCTACACTGAACTTCTGAGTGTTATTATAGAGGGGGAAAAAGTATGTAATCATGATTCTACTTTAAATCCAAAGTCACTGACCTCTTCAGGTCTCCCAAAATTGCCCTGCTAGCCTTCTATGTTTTCCTAATCAAGACTGTCCTCATTTTCCATGAGGACTTTCGAATCTCCCCTTTCATCAAACTTCTGCCACTTCATCAATTTTAGCAAATATTATTGCTTCCTTTCTCACAGAGAAAATAGAATAGTATTGGTAACAACTAAACAATAATGTTTCATGCTCTTGGCATTCTAATTCGTTTACATGTGTATCATTAACTCCTAATTTTACACATGACGTAACTAGGTCAGAGAGACTGTACAACTTGCTTCAGTCATCATATAGATGATTTAGCTTGTAATGTTGTCTATTGTAGTTTTAAATTTTTCTTAAATTTGGTCTCAAGACCCCTTAAAAACTCTTAATTAAAACTTGAGAATTTTAACAAACTTTTGTTTATGTGGGTTATAGTCAATTGATATTTACCATATAAAAAACTCGGGTTTCCCAGGTGGCACTGGTGGTAAAGAACCTGCCTGCCAATGCAGGAGACATAAGAGACCCAGGGTTCAATTCCTCAGGAAGGTCCCCTGGAGGAGGGCATGGCAATCCACTTTAGAATCCCCATGGACAGAGGAGCCTGGCAGGCTACAGTCCAGAGTCTCAAAGAGTCAAACACACACATATATGAAAAATAAAACTGATAAATTTTAGCTGTTCATTTATTGGAAATTATCCTGATAAGTCTATCACATGTTAGCATGAATAGCATATTTCTATGAAATAACCATATTTCCCCAAACATAAAACAGAGGAAAGTGGTACTGTTTACAAGTTTTGCAAATGTCTTTCTTGTAAAGCTTAATAGTGAAAGTGTCACGTCCAACTCTTTGCAACCCCATGGACTGTAGCCCACCAGGCTCCTCTGTCCATGAGATTCTTCAGGCAAGAATACTGGAATGGGGTAGCATTCTCTTTTCCACTGGATCTTTCTGACCCAGGGATTGAATCCTGGTCTCCTGCATCGCAGGCAGATACTTTACTGTCTGAGCTACTGGGGAAGCCCAAAGCTTAAAAGAAGGCAGATAAATTCCTGTATCTGCCATTCCGTTGAGAAATGTTTTGATGTTTCCATTATTCCTATTATAGTTAGCTAAGGAAATTTCAAAAAACACTCTAGGGGAAGGCTGGGGAAATTATTACGATGTAAATCTTTTATGATATTTCAAGGCCTTCTTCCTGTGGATCTGATCTTTTCTCTTTTGATGGTTTCCAGATCCAAAAACTGGCTCAGACCTTAAAGCTAAGCAAGGAATTGTGACTCATTATTAGAGCATTTTTCTCTGGCTCCTGGTTGGACACTCCCTTGATTTCTTTTGAATGTACAGACTGAGAAGTCTCCCTGTTTGCTTTCCATCTTTATTACTCCCAGAGAGACCGCATTCTGTCATCCATCTCCCTAATCTTTTTATCTTATGTTAAAGTATAGCCTATTATGGGCTTCCCAGGTGTCGCAGTGATACAAAGAATCCACCTGCCAATGCAAAAGATGTGAATTAGATCCCTGGGTCAGGAAGATCCCCTGGGGAAGGAGATGACAACCCACTCCAGTATTTTTGCTTGGGAAACCCCATGGACTGAGGGACCCGGTGGGCTACAGTCCATGGGGTAGCAAATGAGTCAGACAGGACTTAGCAACTAAACAACAACAATCCTCTGAGGATCAGACCCCTCTTCCTCACTGCCACTCTCTTCTTGTCACTCATTGCAATATGTGCCAGGTTACATTGTAACTTGAGTCAAGTTATCGACCCAGTGGCAGGGCTGGGGGCAGGGAGAGGTCAGGCAGATCCTGAAGGCATCACTTGTTGCACTTCATGCGGAGGCCTCTTCATGGTTTTAAGCCAAGGGGAGCACTAGTCACTGATCGGGAAAGTTGGACTCTGTGTTCAGACTCAGGAGGTTCAGGAGAATCCAGGGATTCAAGACTTCCAGGTGTCACAACCTAGCCCATTGCATCAGGATTTCTTGTTTCCAAGCCAGCATTCTGACGTGGCATGGCCAACCTGCCTGGGTTGTGTGGTTGTTAATCTTCTCTGGAGCTCTGCCACCCTTATGATTAAGCATTGGGCCTATTCCTCAGCTCTTTCTGCCCTCCTACTTCAGGAGATAAAAGCCTCTTTCTTTGCTACTAATTTTTTTTTTTTACTTTTTTACTCTTAGATTCCGAATAGCCTTTAAACATTCTCAACTTTTTTACTTTTTCCTAAGAATCAGTTTTGCTTAAGCCAATGTCCTTGTTCTTAAGATGATTGCTGCTGCTGCTGCTAAGTCACTTCAGTCATGTCCAACTCTATGGGACCCCATAGATGGCAGCCCACCAGGCCCCGCAGTCCCTGGGATTCTCCAGGCAAGAACACTGGAGTGGGTTGCCATTTCACTTGTATTTCTTAAACACCTGATATGTTACACCCACTTCTAGTATGTTACCTTCCATTAGAATACATCCCAGTTACCTACTGATAAAAGTTTTAATTATTGCACTGTTACCTTGTGCCAAAGTTCACCTGTTGTTCATCTGTCATCAGTGAAGAGGTCTACACTGACAGTCAGGGGGCTAATGATTCAAGTTTAAAATTCCATATTGGCTCCTATTTTTTTGGTTCAACCGTGACATCAATCAACTTGGGATGTCTTCCCTGAGTCCAAGATGAGTGTAAGGAGTTTGTTAGGGAATGCTTTGGGAACATCACATGAGGAAGGGGTGGTAGCCACAGTGGATGAAGTGAAGAGTTGGCCTATATTATGGTCTCAGGGAAGGGCTTGATTTTGAACCTGGCATGTCCCTTCAGAGTCAAGGCGAGTGGACTCAGCCTTTATACACCTGAGACATCAGTCACTGGATGTGGGCTGACAAGGGAAGCAGGTGTAAACCCTGGACTAGACTACTCCTTAGAAGGGCTGACAGCTGGGCTTTGTCAGCTTGCTGTACTACCAGCAGCTCAGTCCTTCACTTCTAAAGAGGAATCTGGGTGGTAGCTTCCAGTATTCATTACAAAGAGTGATGACAGAATCAAGAAATGTTCAGAAAAAGACAAAGAAACCTTATCATTCACAGACCCTCACTGAAAGAATTCCAAAGAGGGTGCTTCAGGAAGATGCAAACAGAATTCAGAAGGAAGGAGGGGATACAAAAAGTCATAGACTGAAATCAGTTCCTTTGACGTAGGGCATGTGCGCTGTGTGCAGACGTGCTCAGTTGTTTGGTCGGATCTGACTCTTTGGGACCCCAGGGACTGTAGGCCGTGAGGCTCCTCTGTCCATGGTATTTTCCAGGAAGGGATCCTGGGGTGGGATGCCATTTGCTATTCCAGAGGATCTTCCTGATCCAGGGATCGAACCCGAGTCTCTTGCATTTCCTGCACTGGCAGGCAGGTTCTTTACCACTGGCAAATCAAAAAACAGAATCTGTACAAAACAACTATAATAAACTGGATCTGAAAACTATGAGGGGCTTAAATATTCTCTAAATTTGATGCAATTGAAATCAAATCCTTAGAGGGATTTTTAAGTGGAATCTTATTAATTAATCCTAAAGTTCTTATGGATAAGTGAAGAGACAGGAACAGCTCACATCATTTTAAACACCAGCAGAAGAGAATACCTTTATTTATTATAAAGTTCCAGTAACTAAAACAGATACCAGCAAATAGACTGATGTGACTGAATAGAAAACCTAGTTAAGGACTCATATACATTTGGTGACTTGCTAAATGGTACAGGCTGCATTAACCATCACTGATAAGAGATACATGGCTATCCACATGAAGGAAAATAAAATTAGATCCCTATTTAACAGCATGCATAAAAATAAATTCCAGACGGATCAAAGATCTAAATATACAAAGAAAAATTATAAGGCTATGGTAAGAAAATATAGGAGAATACCATTACAATATGAAAGTACAAGTGATTTCTTAAATAGGTCACGAAAAAGCAAAAATTAAAGAAAATACTTAATGCATGTAATTTAAAACTTCAGCATGACACCACAAGTAAAGTGATAAGGCAAACCAAATATTAGAAGGTTGAATTTGATACCTATATAACTAAAAGAAACTTTATATACAGACTCAACGAATCCATTAAGAACCACCGTTCAGTGCGTATTAGTTGCTCAGTCGTGCCTAACTCTTTTCGATCTCATGGACTTTAGCCTGCTAAGGCTCCTCTGTCCATGGGATTCTCCAGGCAAGAATACTGGAGTGGGATGCTATTTCCTTCTGCAACTATTCAGTGAGAAAACCACAAACAACCCAAAAGAATTACAGGTAAAATCCATAAACAGAAAATTTCATAGAAGAAGAAATCTAAATAGCATTAAAAATATCAAATTCAATAATACAGTGGAGTATTATTTTGCACTCATCTGATTAGCCAAAATTAAAAAACCTGGCAATGCAAAAAACTGAGGAAAGCTGGAGAAACAAATTTTAAGCAATTCTGGTAGGAGCATAAATGGTAAACCTGTAGCACTCTTCTTAACAGCAAAAAATTTTAAACAACCTATCTTAATTAGAAAAGGAATAAATTATATGCAATCTATATAGCAATTAAACTTTATGAACTTAATCTATAAGCATCAACATGGGTAATCCCAAAACATTATGTCAAAGAAAAAAGCAAATTGAAGTAACTGTTTATGTAAAATTGTAACACAAAAGACCAATTATATACATAATTTATGGATACATACATATGTAGTAAAAGAACCAAAACATCTATAGAAATGATATTAACTTCAGGTTTTTATTATTTCCAGTGAGGGAAAGGAAACAGATGAATGATGAATTGTACTTTTAGTTGTCAGAGCAATACTAACTTAAAACATATATAACAACATGACATTTGCCAGAAGGAAATGTCAAAATTTAAAAGACTGACAGTACCAAGTGTTGATAAAATGTGGAGCAACTGGAACTATTATTCAGTTTGGGGAGTGTGAACTGGGACTATTTTTGAAAATCATTTAGCATTATGTACTAAATACATATTTGCATTTACTAAAGTATATGTAAAAAATGTTCATAGCAGCAGTCATTTGCAGTAGCCCCCAAACTAAAAATAGGCTAAGACTAAAAACAGAATTCTCTCTCAACAGAAGGGATAAATGAGTTGTGACATATTCATATAAAAAAGTATTATACACCAACAAGAATAAACAAACTACAACCTCATGTAACAGTATAGAATAATCTCACAAAAATAATGCTAAACAAGAAACCAGCAATGAACAAGAAGTCAGGAATGAAAAAACAGCACATTATAATTCCCTTTATATAAAGAAAAAATAGTCGAAACACATGAGGTTAGAAATCAGGACAGTGGTTCCTTTTGGGAGAAGGTAGCAACTGGAAAAGTTCCCAAGTAGGGCTTCTGGAATGCTGGAAATTTTCTGCCTATGATAGTGTTTAAAGTCTGAACATTCCTCAGTCTGTAATTTGTGATTGATGTCATTTATACATGCGCAATGGCACCCCCACTCCAGTACTCTTGCCTGGAAAATCCCATGGATGGAGGAGCCTGGTGGGCTGCAGTCCATGAGGTCTCAAAGAGTCTGACAGGACTGAGCGACTTCACTTTCACCTTTCACTTTCATGCTTTGGAGAAGGAAATGGGAACCCACTCCAGTGTTCTTGCCTGGAGAATCCCAGGGACGGGGAGTCTGGTGGGCTGCCGTCTATGGGGTCGCACAGAGTCCACCACGACTGAAGTGACTTAGCAGCAGCAGCAGCAGCATACATGTAATACTTTGTTTCAAGTTTTGTAAAGAAATATCAGTTAAAAATAGAAGCAGAAAACCTCAATGAAAGTTTTCAAAGTAGCCATACTACAATGCTCTTTCCTAAACATTTCCTCGCATCAATGCTGCTGCTGCTGCTGCTGCTGCTAAGTCGCTTCAGTTGTGTCGGACTCTGTGCGACCCCATAGACGGGGGCCCACCAGGCTTTCGCACCCCCGGGATTCTCCAGGCAAGAACACTGGAGTGGGTTGCCATTTCCTTCTCCAATGCATGAAAGTGAAAAGTGAAAGTGAAGTCGCTCAGTCGTGTCTGACTCTTAGCGACCCCATGGAGGACCAGGCTCCTCTGTCCACGGGATTTTCCAGGCAAGAGTACTGGAGTGGGGTGCCATTGCCTTCTCCTCCTCGCATCAATAGAAAATAATATTTATAGGATACACTTCCCTGGTGGTGCTAGTAGTAAAAAACCTACCTGCCAGTTCAGGAGATGCAAGAGACACAGGTTTGATCCTGGGTTGGAAAGATCCCCTGGAGTAGGAAAAGGCAACCCACTCGTCTTCTTGCCTGGAAAATTCCAGGGACAGAGGAATCTGGCGGGCTATAGTCCATGGGGTCACGAAGAGTCAGACACAACTGAAGCAACTGAAGGTACACACACTGGAGTAAACAGGATAGATCTATTTGTTTCCAAAGGTAACTCTGTTTGTGACTTTTTCCCCCTTTTCATTTTCTTCTTTTCAGGTGAGAAGGTAAAAATACCTATTCATTTATCTTCCTGAGAGAATTATTCTTTGCATTTTCGTAACAGGTACCTCTCAAATTTATTTTTTCTAGAAGCAAGAGGATTTTCCATTTCTGTTCCAACTCTAGGGCCCAGATAGAGGCCCACTTGCAACTTATTTGTAGCACAGAAATGTGCTGGGGTGGATAGTCTGGGGACTTCTGAACTATGGAATTCCTTAACCTGCACATTTAAGGGCTTTCAGTTTGGCTTCCTTTCATTTTAATTATGAAAACCAGTATTTGCTTTTTAGCTGAGAAAATCACCTTCCAATTTCAGACACCTGTGTACTCATCTTTTGTGTATCCATCTATCCTCAAGAGTCAGGAGGGAAGTGATTGGATTTCATAAAATAACTGAAGGACCGATGCCCCCTCAGTTCTTTAAAGCATCACATTTTTTAGTTAGGCTAATGGGTGTGTGTGTGCTCAGTCAAGTCCGACTCCATGACCCCATGGACTGTGGCTCACCAGGCTTCTCTGTCCATGGAATTTTCCAATAAATGATCCTTAACAAATGGCTTGTGTCTTTTGGAAAAGTCTTAGAGCATCCATAACCATCTAGCAAATTATTTCTTCTTTTTTCACTTTATCACACCCTATTATCCACTGATCCAATTTATTATAAGGGAATCTCCAAGTACACTGACCTGTTAGGTTTGAGAAGAGAAGTAGGGTTTTGAAGTATCTAACGCCTGTATAGTCTTTTATTGTTTGCTAAGATTTTCACATTCATTATGATATTTAGTACACATAGAAACAATTTATTGTAAAGTAGATGTTATCCCCATTTTACAAATAAGAATGCTGAAATTGTATCAGTCATGACAAATGATACCTATTTGAAATTGAATTCAGCATCTTTCTTTCCAAACTGATGCTCTGTTATTGGTGTCTTAACTCAGTGAACTCAGGGCACTGATCTGCTTAAGCCAGAAATTTGTGAGTGAACCCAGATGCTCTCCTATCCATCAATAATCATTAAACCTTTGTAATATGACTTCCAAGTTATCTGTCAGGATCATTCTTTCAGTAAATCCAGATCATCTATTTCTGGAAGGATGTCTGAAGACACTCTAATACAGAACACTCTGGATTCTGGATAAAACAAAAGAAAACACATTAAAAGAAAACTTTCTCCAGGGCACGATTAAACTGAAAGTAATAGAAGTTCAAGGATCCTGGGAGGAATGAGAGGGTGGGAATCCAGACAGTAAGCAAGCCCCAGTGCTGACATTAGGCTGGGCCCATCTGAAAACCTGAGTGACCTAGAACTCAGAACTTAGACTCTAGTGAATAACATGCGCCCTGGAGACAAGAGCCCTGTGGCCAAGAAGAGGGGGATATTGGGTAACATTGTTGCATAAAGCTGGGAGGAGACCCTACTAAAAAAACAAAGTTAAAAAAAATCTTGCCACTTATACATGTCACATTGCACTTGAAAATATGTGTTATTTTCAAATATCTTTTGATGTTGATTTCTAACATAATTCCACAGTGATAAGAGAACAGATTCTGTAGGATTTCAATACTTTTAGACCATGAAATTTTTGCACCTTGTTTTATGGCCCTGGATATGTTCCAGTGTCTCCTAGTTTATAGTCTATGGGAACTGGACTAGAATTTGTATTCTGTTGTGTGAAAATTGTATAAATCTTAATCATGCTGAATTGCTTCATGGTGCTTTTCAGGTCTACTGTATCCTTCAACTTTTCTTTATATTAATTCTATTAATTTTTGAGAGTTTGATATTGAAACTCCAAGTAAAATCTTAATTTATCTACTTAAAAAAGAATTACAATATATAATGGAACAATGTGTAACTTTGTTCTATAGTTTTCCTTACTCCTGTTAAGTGTGTTATCATACTTTCATAATTAAAAAAAAAAAAAATCTTGCCACCTAGAGGAAGATGGGAGGCCTAATTCCCTGTGTCACCTCTGTCTCTTAGTAGAGTGGGAAGAAATAAAAATTAAAAGCACCACAAGAGAATTCCTAAACAGAAGCCTACCTCCCAGTAATAGTTTGATTTTAAGGCTTCCTTCACTGTTTTTCCAGTGAAATAAGAGTAGCAAATAGGAGCAAGCATTTGCACTTCATAACATTTCTAAAGTTCAACATCTCTGGTCGGAGATTACTAAACCCCTTCCCCACGAGGTTCACTGGGACAATTAGGTATGTGCTGTATATGGAGACTTAGCACAATTGCCTGCACAAAGGAGAAAATTAGTGCAGAGTTCTTTCTTCCTTGGCTTCCTTGCTATGGCTCAGCACCTTCTTATCCATTAGTCCCATCCCCTGCTCCTTGAGACCTCAGGCCTCCAGGGTCTTCAGTGGATCCTTCAGGGTTTTCAGTGAGGTACTGTCTTTATAGCACTGAGGACTCTGGGAACACTGACGGGAGATATTTAAATCATATTGGATGGTTACAGGTTATCATGTGTAGGCTCAGCTCAAAATCAACTAGTCAGTTTGGTTCAGTTTAGTCGCTCAGTCATGTCCAACTCTTTGTGACCCCATGGACTGCAGCACGCCAGGCTTCCCTGTCTATCACCAACTCCCGGAGCTTACACTAACTCATGTCCATAAATCAACTAAGCATGCTCTTTTTTCAAGTTTCCTCTCTGATTAAATTCTCCCCTTTGCTTTAGAAATAATCATCATCACCACTCTGCCTGAGTGTGGAGCTTCCAATGAAATGAGTTTTTAAAAAATTAATTAAAATATTGACAGTAGAGATCATATAGCCAAGTCAAACGGCCCTATCTATCAAAACTGAAAAGTTAATTACTGTTAATTTTGAACATAGAATGTGATCTTTATCCAATATATATCCATCTGCATGGCAATAGTTACCAGATGTCCAAAAAAATTAAGGTATACTAAAATAAATGAAAATAGCTAAAGGGATAGTTGATTCTATTACTTTTCTACTTGGGGACTAGTGGGAAAACAATGCATAGATAACTTTCAATGCCTTTAAAACAGACTCAGTATAATAAAAGTTGAAGTACATTAATGGTTGCACTTGGAGGAAATAACCAGGCATGATTATAAATGGAATCAGATAATTTTCTAACTAGAAGTGTAAAATGTGGAAATCAAGATACATATCTAATATCAGATAATAGCTATTGACTCAAATTATAGATTCATTTCTTTTTGAATAGGATCAAATTATACCTTCAATAAAAATTTCTTGAAATAACAAGCCTAGATGTATTTCATCTCCAGCTGTTTCCATAATTAACCATGATAAAGCAAAACACTTTAAATTACCAAACATAAAATAAATGGGATTTGTGACTGTGATTTTTCCTAAAGACTGCTACTTAAATATGTTAAGACAACAATTAAAAGTTACATCAAAATCAGATATGAAATATATCCGTAGGGAACTGCTTTCAGTATATGTAACTGAAGATCCAAATAATAGTGAATAAAACAAGACAGTTTGTTTCTCTCTATGTTACAGGCAGTCCAGAATGGGTACAAAAATTTACTGCCAAAGTCTTTGGAGTTCTTTTGGCCAAGCTCTCAAAGAACCTTTTAGATAGGAAAATTGAGGAAGGGAGAAAAGCAAAAGGACCTACAAGGTTGAGTTAACTTCTGTCAATGGCTTTCCTGAAACACAATCAGTGACTCTGGATTCTGATAATTGACCAGAATTGAATGACATGAGCAAGCCTGGTTGCCATTAAGATTGGCAAATACAGTTTTTCAGCTGGACACATTGAAACCCTGAATAAAATTGAGGTTTTTTATTAAAGGAGAAATGGATAGGATATTAAGTAGGAAACCAGCAGTTTCAGCCACATCTTGATTTTTTATATTCCACAAGACAGGAAATTTGAAAGCATTAGGGTAGATTGAAAAGACAATGTGGGTCAAAATGGGAAACAGTGTTCTTTAAAAATCTCTTCCAGTACAAAACAACTAGATCCCACATGCAACTTAATTTTTAGTGCATTGCTGAGTTCACAGGAAATAAGGAAAACCTCTAACACCACCACCTCCCTTCCCTGGAATCGCAATCAGCGTGTTAAAAAGTAAGCTAAAATGAAAGGGATGTTTGTCTGAGGGCCAGGACCAACATTAGCAGGTCACACCTGAGACTAAGCCTCTTGCCAGCAATCAGCTCAAGGAGCTCAATCAGAAGCTCAGGTTTTAACCTGGGTCCTTGAAGACAGCAAATGTGGCCCTAGGTCGGTGGTTTCCTGGACTTCAACAAGAAACAAATGTAAATACTTGCTGGAGGAAAGAATTGCCAACATAGGTCTCCAGGTTGTCCAAAGCATGGATTAAAATCAACTAAGCATGAGATAGCAATAGAAGATGAACAAATACCCACAGAGGTGGTCTAAATACTAAAAAAAAATCTACAAGAGCTTATTTAACTTATATGCAGAGTACATCATGAGAAACACTGGGCTGGATGAAGCACAGGCTGGAATCAAGATTGCCTGGAGAAATATCAATAACCTCAGACATTCAGATGACACCACCCTTGTGGCAGAAAGTAAAGAAGAACTGAAGAGCCTCTTGACGAAAGTTAAAGAGGAGAGTGAAAAAGTTGGCTTAAAATTCAACATTCAGAAAACTAAGATCATGGCATCTGGTCCCATCACTTCATGGCAAATAGATGGGGAAACAATGGAAACAGTGGCTGACTTTATTTTGGGGGGCTCCAAAATCACTGCAGATGGTGATTGCAGCCATGAAATTAAAAGACACTTACTCCTTGGAAGGAAAGTTATGACCAACCGAGACAGCATATTAAAAAGCAGAGACATTACTTTATCAACAAAGGTCCATCTAGTCAAGGCTGTGGTTTTTCCAGTAGTCATGTATGGATGTGAGAGTTGAACTATAAAGAAGGCTAAATGCAGAAGAATTGATGCTTTTGAACTGTGGTGTTGGAGAAGACTCTTGAGAATCCCTTGGACTGCAAGGAGATCCAACCAGTCCATTCTAAAGGAGACTAGTCCTGGGTGTTCATTGGAGGGACTGATGTTGAAGCTGAAACTCCAATACTTTGGCCACCTGATGCAAAGAGCTGACTCATTGGAAAAGACCCTGATGTTGGGAAACATTGAGGGCAGGAGGAAAAGGGGACGACAGAGGATGAGATGGTTGGATGGCATCACTGACTCAGTGGACATGAGTTTGGGTAAACTCCGGGAGTTGGTGATGGACAGTGAGGCCTGGCGTGCTGTGGTTCACGGGGTCACAGAGAGTCAGACACGACTGAGTGAACTGACAAGAGTGATTCATCACATTAACAGCTTAAAGAGAAAAAGAATATTGTCATCTCACTAGCTGCAGAAAAACATTATCACTCATTTGTGATTCTAAACCTGCCCATGCAACATATAAATTCTCTTATCATTTCTAATCATGTTTCCTTGAATAATTTTGGCTTTTCTAAGTAGACAATGATTTCATCTGTGATTGATGATTTTTTTCTTCTTACCTTTCCTCTTATATCTTTTATTTTCTATTCTTCCCTTAATGAGCTAGGTAAGACTTCAAATATAATGTTGACTAGAAGCCAAGATAGAGAGCATCTCTGTCTGGTTTCTGATTTTAAAAAGAATGCTTTTATCAGATTGTCATTTAAAAGATGTTTGCAATTACAGGTTTTAATAGATACTTTTTTTTTTTTTTTGGCAGTGGTCGGGGGCGGGGTGGGTATGTGTGTGTAGATTAAGAATGTTCTTATTACTAAGAGATTTGGTTTTAACCATGAATCAGTGATGAAACTATGAACTCTTAAAAATTAAATTTTTAAAGAAAAGCAACCTAGCAGAAAAATGAGCTTAAAATATAAACAGGCAATTCATAGACATGAAACACAAATTGTGACTAAAATATAAGAAGTTATTTTTAACTTCATTAATAATCAGATAATTTCACATCTCATCACATCCTCTAGACAAACTTTTGCACAAAGATACTGGGAAATGTACACAAGAAGATTCATAGTAGCATAACAGCAAAATACTGCAAACCAGCCCTGATGTTCGTCAGCAGGAGAAAGGATTAATAAATTGTTACCTATGCACCCACTGCAATATTATACGGTAGTGAAAATGAATGGACTAAAACCATATGCAGAATTGGTTAAATTTCAGAGATGGAATATTTACATACATTACATATATTGTTTTGCACATAGTATTAAGTATTTTAAATTATAAGTGGTATTAGTAGTAGTGTAGTGTTTAGTCTCTCAGTGGTGTTTGACCCTATGACCCCATGGACTGTAGCCCACCAGGCTCCTCTGTCCACAGGGATTCTCCAGGCAAGAATACTGGAGTGGGTTGCCATGCCCTCCTCCTCTTCCCAACCCAGGGGTCGAACCCAGGTCTCCTGCATTGCAGGCGGATTCTTTACGGGCTGAGTCACCAGGGAAGCCCATGAGTGGTGTTAGAAGGGGTGAGTTGCCACGGACCCTCTGGTGCACATTCTTGCAAGTCTGCCGAGAACGCAAAACCCTTTATCAATGTCATTTCTCAGGGTTATATTTGTACTGAATTACCTTGAAGATTGAGGTAACATGTTTTATAGGACAAAGAGTAGGCTTGCTTCCATTTGCTAAAAAAAAAAAGGGGGGGGGGCAGAATATTCCTGAAGCTCAGTGTTCTTTGGCTATGACACAAACCTACTGTGTGCATAGCAGCCTCTTGGCCCCTCCGCATCACTTCTATGAAGTTTGACAATCAGGGGGGCCAATATGACCATCTGACAGCCTGGCCACTGCTGTGACATGAGGACTAAAGTCCGTTGTCCCTGATCCAAGAGTCTCCTGTCTTCTGCCAACGTCCATACACGGTAACAGACTAACTTGTTAGCCTCTGCTGCTGCTGCTGCTAAGTCGCTTCAGTCGTGTCCGACTCTGTGCGACCCCATAGAGGGCAGCCCATCAGGCTCCCCCGTCCCTGGGATTCTCCAGGCAAGAACACTGGAGTGGGTTGCCATTTCCTTCTCCAATGCATGAAAGTGAAAAGTGAAAGTGAAGTCGCACAGTCGTGTCCAACTCTTAGTGACCCCATGGACTGCAGCCTACCAGGCTCCTCCATCCATGAGATTTTCCAGGCAAGAGTACTGGAGTGGGGTGCCATCTGACCTTCTCCGTGTTAGCCTCTAAGTTAGGTAAAAACCTAGACATTTCCTAGACCTTGACAGAAAGTTGGGAGACTAGAAAGACTCCATAAGCCCTTGAGCCTGTTTACCGCCTAACCAGCCAACTTGTTTTGGACTATCACACAATCTCTATAGACTTTTTCCATTCCTTTTATGTAAAAGGAGAAAATGGAACTAGTTTTTAGTATTCCATGATGTCATATTGTGTGAGTGCAGAAAAAGACATCTAGAGATGTAGAGTGGAGGTACTCATCTGGATACAATGGAGCTTTTTCCATTTCATTTTGTGTCTGAATCTTTGTCACTGAATACTTTGGTGGATGGTGATTTTTTCCTCTTCCTGCTTCATTTTTCTTCATCTTTCTACATGTGGGTATTGATGCAATGGCAACAATGATGTACAGCCATGTGCCAGCCACTCAGGGCTGTTTTCCTTCTGTTCTTGTCTCTGTATTGCACGAGCTGGAAGCCTAGTTTCTGGGTTAGATTCCACCAGTTACGTGAGGTTCAGAAAGCAGGACAGAGGCAGAAGCCATTATTATTCCTCCTGCAGAGCAAGGCAAGCATTCATTTTAGCAAGCAGTAGACATGAAGCTTTGCCAACTGCTCCCAGTCATTCTGAGAACAACTCATTTTGGTACCACAGATAACTGAGATCAGCAGCAGTGGTTACTTGTAGTTCTTTCAATTTCCATGTTTCATGACAGGTGGTTTTGCTCACTTTTGTTTCTTCAACCCTTGTTTTTGTTATTGTTTTTTAAAGTGCTTAATGTCTTATGTTATATCCTTCCTACTCAAAATACCTGCAATGGTTTCTTTTTTACTGACTGAAACTTGTCTGACAAAAAAATTGGTAAATTTTGAGGAAAAGCTACTCTAAATTGATTTTCTATAAATTGCTTTGGGTAGTATACTCATTTTCACTATATTGATTCTTCCAATCCATGAACATGGTGTATTTCTCCATCTGTTAGTGTCCTCTTTGATTTCTTTCACCAGTGTTTTATAGTTTTCTATATATAGGTCTTTAGTTTCTTTAGGTAGATATATTCCTAAGTATTTTATTCTTAGCAATAGCAATCCCTATCAAGCTACCAACAGTATTCTTCACAGAGCTAGAACAAATAATTTCACAATTTGTAAAAATAAATAAATAAATAAATAAATTGATTTTCCTTTCTCCCTAATCACTGTCAAAACTTTAACAGTAAAAGTAGAAGTAAAGATTCTATTAGAATTTGTAGCTACATCTCTAAGTTTTCTATTGCTTCTGTAACATTTCCACAAACTTAGTGACTTAATATAACATTGGAAGGGTTTGTTTTTGTTGTTGTTATTTTTATTAAAGTGTTAGTCACTCACTTTTGTTCAAATCTTTGCGACACCATGGACTGTAACCTCAGGAATTCTCCAAGCAAGAATACTGGAGGGGGTTGCCATTCCCTTCTCCAGGGGATCTTCCTGACCCAGGGACTGAACCCAGGTCTCCTGCATTGCTGACAGATTCTTTACTGCCTGAGCCATTATCGATTTAGTTCAGTTCAGTGGCTCAATCATGTCCGACTCTTTGTAACCCCAAAGGCTGCAGCACGCCAGGCTTCCCTGTCCATCACCAACTCCTGGAGCTTGCTCAAACTCACGTCCATCGAGTCGGTGATGCCATACAACCATCTCATCCTCTTTCGTCCCCTTCTCCTCCCGCCTTCAATCTTTCCCACCATCAAGGTCTTTTTCAATGAGTCAGTTCTTCGCATCAGGTGGCCAAAGTATTGGAGTTTCAGCTTCAACATCAGTCCTTCCAGTGAAGATACAGGACTGATTTCCTTTAGGATTGACTAGTTTAATCTCCTTGCAGTCCAAGAGACTCAAGGGTTTTCTCCAACATCACAGTTCAAAAGCTTCAATTCTTCAGTGCTCAGCTTTCTTTATAGTCCAACTCTCACATCCATACATGACTACTGGAAAAATCATAGCTTTGACTAGACAGACATTTGTCGGCAAAGGAATGTCTCTGCTTTTTCATATGCTGTCTAGGTTGGTCATAGCTTTTCTTCCAAGGAGCAAGCGTCTTTTAATTTCTTGACTGCAGTCACCATCTGCAGTGATTTTGGAGCCCAAGAAAATAAAGTCTGTCACTGTTTCCATTATTTCCCCATCTATTTGCCATGAAGTGATGGGATTGGCCTGAGCCATTATAGTTAACATTTATTTTATTTATCTATCTATTTTTGGCTGCACTGGGTCTTTGTTCTGGTGCATGGACTTTCTCTTTTTGCAATGTGCAGGTTTCTCATTGCAGTGGCTTCTCTTGTTTTGGAGCAGAGCTCTAGGGCAAGCGGGCTTCAGTAGTTGTGGTGTGGGGGCTTAGTTGCCCCACAGCATGTGGCATCTTAGTTCCCAGACCAGGAATCGAACTCGTGTCCCCTGCATTGACAGGCAGATTTTTACCACTGGACCACCAAGGAAGTCCCTGTTATTGTTTTTTATTCTTACAACGTCTGTAGGTCAGAAGTCTGGGTAGGCTTAAACGGGTATTTGTGTAGGGTTTCTCAAGGCCAAAATGAGTGTGTCATGAGGGCTGCATTCATTGGTCTAGAGTGTGACTCACAGCTAACTCAGCTTGTCGGTTCAGTTCAGGTCCATATGGTTGGAGGACTGAGATCCTTGTGTATTTGATGGCCATCCCCCTGCACTGGTCTCTACTGTTAGAAGCTGCCCACATTTGTGCTCATATTTTCCATGTGGCCTCCTCCAATAGCCAACTTGCATGCAGGGTTGTCACTAACTTCTGCTGCTGCCTCTCTTTGACTCCAGCCAGAGCAGGTTCTCTGCTGTGCCTATTCAGATTGTTGCTGTTATTTAGTCACTAAGTTGTTTCTGACTCTTTTGCAACCCCATGGATTATATAGCCCACCGGGCTCTTCTGTTCATGGGATGTCCCAGGCAAGAATACTGGAGTGGGTTGCCATTTTCTTCTCCAGGGGATCTTCCTGACCCAGGGATTGAACCCCTGTCTCCTGCACTAGCAGGCAGACTCTTTACTACTAGGCCACCAGGGAAGCCTGCCTACCCAGAAAATCTGAGATAATTTATCTTTAAGTATACCTGCAAAGTCTCTTATGCCAGGTCATATAACATATTCATAGGTTCCGAGGATTAGAGCATGGTCACCGCTGTAAGGGGAGGGAAGGATTTTGTCTACCACCTAAGCATTTAAATGTTATGTCTTCTTCATCTGACAGCCTCACTTGAATGCTTATGATCTGCTTTGACTGTGGGAATCATCTTTAAACCCCAAAAGTTGGTTTTTGGACTTTACTTTAAGTAGGAGTAAGAGTGGGAGAGACAGAAAGGCATTGCCAGTGCTTGATTTTCAGAAAGCAATGATAACAAAGCTGACTCAAGGTGACTTGGGAGAAAGGGCAGGTGTTCCAGGAGTGGTCATGCATGGACCTGGAAACAGAGTGCATCATCTTATAAAGGTATTGCCTCAGTGATTTTGTTTTTAAAAATCAAGATGTAAAACCCATTTCTTCCCTTCTTCAGCAATTGTGCATAGTAATTATTTTTAATTGAACAACTTCCTGTCCCCCGCCCACACCCCCTCACGCATAAGCAACCAAAACTGGGAAGCATAGCAATTTCTTAGAATAAGTTTTTGCCAAAAGCCTGATCTAAGGTGGATGGGGAATTTAGGATTGATCCTGGGAACCCAGAAATTAAGAGGTTACTCTGTGAGATGTAAAGACATCATCAATTCTCTTGTCACATAAACAAAACGTGTATCTAGTTTTATTGTGAGATGAGATATGTTCTTGCTATTTGGCTCCGAATAAGAAATGTTTCTTCTCATTATGGATACCCCCTCACACACAAATCCTGAAACATATTTGTGCTTCGATGTGGAACAAAAATATTCATTAGAGGAATGACAACCTTTTGCCCTCCCTCTCTAAATCCATCATCTATCTCAATAATAGAAACTATTTTTCCTCTCTAGTTTTGCCCACCCAGACCCAATTCTCGGTCTTTTTGTTTCCTTTATTATCTATGAAGCATAATCCAGAAAGGAAAAAGTGAAAAGCACAGAGATAAATAATAGCTTGGAATTTATCCCTTATATATATAAATGAATAAATGTATAATACAATGAAAAAGAATCTTCTGTTTTATCACCTCAAGTCCTTAGGTTTCTGGGCATTTTAGAAAAAAATGGGATATAAAGAATATTTTACAGGCATTGTATGTGAATAGCCTATATATATATATATATACCAGCAGCTTAGGGTATGACAGGAACTACAGAAATTCAAAATGATTTCTTAATGCTTAAGATTTATACTCTCAAATAAATGCCATGAATTTCAATTCCACTTAGTGGTTTAAAAAATTACATCAAATCTAGCTTTCTGTTAAAATTCTAGTCTTGTAGCAAATGACCTTAAAAACATGTCAATATTTATTTGATGTAGGATAATTTTAAGAATGTTTATCCCAAATGGGTTAACTATGTTCAGGAAAGGCCTCAGGGTATGCATTTATAGGAATATATCAGATGGCCTTGCCAACATTCTACACTTTAAAATACCCCTGAGTTTCACTTATATGAAAAAAGGTCATTTAAAATAATAAATAGTCTGAGCTTATGGTCATGCTGAGATTAGAACATTCATATCTCTCACCCTAAGAACACTTATTACTATTCTACCAAAGACCAAGGACCAACTCAGCAAATGTAAAATGTGCAATAGAGCATAATCATAATCTTTATATTACAATTTATAGGTTATTGAGAAATTTACCCTAACTACCTTATTTGAGCAAAATGTGTGTCAGGTTGTCACTGTGAGTCCCAAGAGCTCTTGCCAGTTCTGCCACTGACAGAAACCTCAGTTTATCTCCTTTAAAATCTTTCTTCACCCTCAGGGAAAGATCAACTTAAATAGCTCATGTGGGCTTCCCAGGCGGCACTAGTGGTAAACAACCCACCTGCCAAGTCAGGAGACATAAGAGACGCAGGTTCGATCCCTGGGTTTGGAAGATCCCCAGGAGGAGGCCATGGCAACCCGCTCCAGTATTCTTGCCTGGAGAATCCCATGGATGGAAGAGCCTGGAGGGCTACAGTCCATAGGATCACAAAGAGTCTGACACAACTGAAGCGACTTAGCATACATGCATGTTCAGAGACCAGGGAGAAGGAGATGAGATGAAAAATACTTGTACTTATTAAGTACACTCGGTACTAAACGTTCGGTACTAGAGATGCAAAGGTGAGTAGATGAATTTCATCTTTGTCTGAAAACCTCAGAGTCAATGAAAGCATTTTAAACAAGGTGAGTGGATCATTGTAATTAGTTTTTGCAGTTTTCTGAGTGCGGCAGTAAGAATGCCTCCCTTTCAATCCTCACACGCAGTAGATCGTCAGTTATCCGTAATAGCTCCTACATGTCTCCTCCCTTTTCCATTCTCCCTGCCCCTGAACAAGCTTGCATATTTCACCTATTCTCACATGAAAGATACTGGGAACCTGTTTCTAACTCCATCTGCCTGCATCCCTCCCCTAGCTGCAGCAACACTGGTATTTCCAAATTGCAGTCTGCTCGTATTGCTTCTCCATTTGAAGTAGTTCTCAGATTTCGTAGAGTCCAAATTCTTTGACAAACCAGGATACTTCATGGCCTGAAGCCACTGGTCTTGGTCCACAGTGAACTGCTAGAAGTTCCTGACCCTTCACACTTAATACTGTGTCTCCTTGGTCTGGAGATCTTATCTCCTCCACTCGCCCCTGCCCTCCTGCTGAGCCCTATTCATCCTTCCAAAATTCTTAACAGAAATGTTATTCCTCTGAGAAGGTCTAGAGAAGAACTGTTTTTCTTTTTTTTTTCTTCTTCTCTGTTCTTGGGAGAGTATATTTCTGTTACTCTCAACTCACAGTTAGAGGCTAAGCAGACCTGAGCTGATTTGTGGTGGTGCTGGTGCTGCTGGTACTGGTTGCGGTGGTGGGGTTACTGGGAGTTTTGGTGGTGGTGGACCCACACCTGTCCTTTTTGATGAGCCCATTCTCTCTCCACCTCAGAAAGTAGCAGCACTCTTGGCAAAAGGAGAAGCCAAACCAAACAAGATGCCCCTTGAAGGTGCTCCCAAGCTGATTTGCAAAAATGCAAACATAAGACCCTGAAAGTGTCAGGAGGGATGAGAAGTGCCTTCAGTTCTCTAGTAAATCAGATAGGGTGATCCTTGTCTACTCAAAGACTGGAGTGGGAAGGAAATGGTGACGAAGACATAATTAGTTCTCAGTCAGTTACCCAGAATGATCAGAGGCCACACTTTTCATTATAATCACATATTTTTGTACTATGATCCCATATATCTTTATCTATATCCGTATCTATCTATAGGCAGCTTCATCAGTGGCTCAGTTGTAAAGAATCCACTTTCAGTGGATTCTCCACCTTCAGCAGGAGACACTAGAGATACTGGTTTGATCTCTGCGTCAGTGGGATCATCTGGAGGAGAAAATGGCCACTCCAGTATTCCTGTCAGGAAAATCCCATGGATAGAGAGACCTGGCAGGCTACAGTCCAAAGGGTTGTGAAGAGTCAAACATAACTGAGCAACTGAGCATGCAAACATCTACAGTAGATATATATATATCAGTTCAGTTCAGTTGCTCAGTTGTGTCCGGCTCTTTGTGACCCCATGGACTGTAGCACACCAAGCCTCCCTGTCCATCGCCAACTCTCAGAGTTAACTCAAACTCATGTCCATTGAGTCAGTGATGCCATCCAATTGTCTCATCCTCTGTCATCCCCTTCTCCTCCCACCTTCAATCTTTCCCAGCATCAGGGTCTTTTCAAATGAATCAGTTCTTTGCATCAGGTGGCCAAAGTATTGGAGTTTTAGCTTCAGCATCAGTCCTTCCAGTGAATATTCAGGACTGGTTTCCTTTAAGATGAACTGGTTGGATCTCCTTACAGTCCAAGGGACTCTCAGGAGTCTTCTCCAACACCACAGTTCAAAAGCATCAATGCTTCAGCACTCAACTTTCTTTATGGTCCAACTCTCTCATCCATACATGACTACTGGAAAAACCATAGCTTTGACTAGATGGACCTCTGTTGGCAAAGTAATGTCTCTGCTTTTTCATATGCTGCCTAGGTTGGTCATAACTTTTCTTCCAAGGAGCAAGCGTCTTTTAATTTCATGGCTGCAATCACCATCTGCAGTGATTTTGGAGCCCCAAAAAACAAAGTTGGCCACTGTTTCCGCTGTTTTGCAATCTATTTGCCATGAAGTGATGGGACCAGATGCCATGGTCTTAGTTTTCTGAATGTTGAGTTTTAAGCCAACTTTTTTACTCTCTTTCACTTTCATCAAGAGGCTCTTTAATTCTTCTTTGCTTTCTGCCATAAGGGTGGTGTCACCTGCATATCTGAGGTTATATATATATATATATATATATATATATATATATATATTTTACTGTTGAAGATAGATCCAACTGTGTGGTCATATCATCAAAATGTATATTAGGAAACAAAATTGGAAATAAATCTTTTGGCATTTCCAAAGAGACCATGAATTTTATTTTTAAAATGTCTTAAATAAGCATATTTTGTTTTAGGATTTATTGCCACTGTTTTCTCCACATCCAGCATTCCATTGTATGGATTAGCCTGCAGTGGCAGAGTAAAATACTACTGTTTGTTAATTTGGCAGTGATGTGATCCCTAAAGACTTCCAAAATTATTTTTTGTCACTCTATATTTAATAACTTTCAGAGTCTTCTCTTAAGACAAATGCTAATGATAAAACATTTGACTGCAGACATTAAAATTTAATATGTTGTTATGAAGTAACAAGAATAATTTTCTTGTGTAATTCACAAATTGATTTTGAAAGCTTTTCTATAGAAAATTTCAGAAATCTTTTCAATATTTGCAGAATACTTTAAAGAAGAGTATAATTTCCTTCAAAAAACTAACTTGAAAACTAATAACTCTATATTAGTAAGATATTTTTAAGCAAAAGTCTTACTTTAAACTTACATCTAATAACCATGGATAAAAAATACCATGGTTAAAAATATCTTTAAGAATATGAAAGTGTTGGTCGCTCAGTCATGTCCGACTCTTTGCTACACCATAGACTATATCTCGCCAGGCTCCTCTGTCCATGGAATTCTCCAGGCAAGAATACTGGAGTGGGTTCCCATTTTCTTCTCCAGAGGATCTTCCCGACCCAGGGATCAAACCCTGGTCTCCTGCATTACAGGCAGATTCTTTACCATTTGAGCTACCTAGGAAGCATATTTATGAACAAAATACGAGGATTCTGACCAAATTCTGATTGTGTTTAAGACAAAAATGATTGACACTTTATTGGACTCTGGGCTATTAGATTTGCTGCCCAGCAAGTTTTCCTGTCTCTCTTCTTAAATAATAGAACTTACTGCCTGACTCAATTTGATCCAGGGGCTTAAATCCTCCAACAGCGAGACGGCACATGACCTCAAAAGGAACCATCCCTAAATTCCCTAGGATTCTGAGAGTGAAATGAAAAAACAAAAAATGATGATGATAATTCTTTCTACTGGAGTTTCTAAGATAAAGCTGTTGGTGACCATCTTCCAAAGTACAAGGGGGGAAAAATCTATTTGGGAGAGACAGAAAGAGGGAGAGAGGCTTGGTGAGATCTTCTGACTTAAAAAGTTCCAAAAAGGAAGTAACAGCAGGACTACATCCACTTTTTCACGTGGGAAATGGGGAAGTGGCATCTCCAGAGAAGAAATGAGGAAGGTGATCTAGTCAAATGTACTTGTAAACACTTGAAGACTGACCTTCAGGAAAACATGTAAATAATGTTTACTAGGAGGTGACTCTTTATCTACGTAACGTCTTTAGAAGGATTATGATCTATGTAGGATCACCTATCAAAACTGGAATATACAGATTTATGGCTCCCCAGAAAATCTCACGTAAGCTATGTGTAAGTAATGTAACCTCATGAGTTATTTACAGACCTCAGATATAATCCAGGCCAGAGGATATCCAAGTGTGATAACAAAAAATTGCATTTATTTTTATCTCCTTATTTACAGTTTTTTGTAAGAAACTGAAAAGGAAAAAAAAAAACCTGCTTTTTTCATTCAAAAAAAATTATATACAGTAAAATTCATACTTTATGGCCTAAAGTTCTATGTTTGACAAAAACGTAGTTTATATTTACCACCACAATCATACTAAAATATTGATGATTAAACTGCAAAAAAGGAGGAAACACTCAAAATCAAGAAAATATGTATCTAAAAGAAGATCCATCCAGTCCATCCTAAAGGAGATCAGTCCTGGGTGTTCATTGAAAGGTCTGATGTTGAAGGTGAAACTCTAATACTTTGGCCACCTGATGCGAAGAGCTGACTCATTTGAAAAGACCCTGATGCTGGGAAAGATTGAGGGCAGGAGGAGAAGGGGATGATAGAGGATGAGATGGTTGGATGGCATCACTGACACAATGGACATGGGTTTGGGTGGGCTCTGGTAGTTGGTGATGGACAGGGAGGCCTGGCGTGCTGTGATTCATGGGGTCACAAAGAGTCAGACATGACTGAGCAACTGAACTGAACTGAACTGAAAAGTATAAAATTAAATTTGTTATAGAATGATTCAAAACAACATTGATAAATATTTGAAGTAAACTTTTGGCAAAATAAATGAAGATATTCAATATTGGGTTGCAATTGTGAATTCACTAATATTTTAAGATGAATAATTTTCAGTAAAATAAAAAATTTAGCATGGCATTTGTCTAGCAAACAAAAGCTACAATTCAGATAGAAGGAAATGACACCAAAGGGTGAAAGAAAAATCACTCTGGTTTTGGGACAAAACTTAATCTTGTTCTTTATATCAGCCACTGATCAAGAGGGTTCATGCTAATGTTTTAAAAACTAGATATCAATGAAATAAACTGCATCTTGAAACATACTGAAGATGATACAGCATCTTCTCATTGATCAGGAGCTTTGGGGTCAGTGACTAACTCTCTGGTCCTCCTCCTGTGAAGCAGATTCTGGGAGAAGGGGAGTAGAAAGAATCAACCACTTGGGCTGATTCAGGGAAAAGAAGAATCAGCGTGAGAAACCAAAGCAGATGCCAAAATGCATACCTTGGCATAGAGTCAAGGCCAACTACAGCGGCAATTCATCAACAGCTCCTTAATTCGAAGCCATGTGCAGTAGGATGGTGTAACACTTCGAAGAATTGTTCATTTTAGGAGTTGGAACCAAAATGCCAATTCTCTTTAACTTTGTATTCCTACTAACAGCCTTTCTAAGTTGAAAAGGAAGATTCTTGGCATCCAACACAAACCCGAAGAACAGAACTTGTGAAGGGCAGAACCCAGAGCAGCCCTGAGGATCTCGGTGGCAGGAACTGATGACTTCTAAAACAGATCGATCAGATCCAACAGTTCTTTGCACTTGCATCACTTTTCTCAAAGTCCTAAGAGGAGAAATCTAACTGGTCTAGTCTGAACTTTGTGCCTTCTCCAATTTTCTGTAGAAAGACTTGATCAACAATTTCATCACGTCTCCTCAAGTGGAAAAAATATAATTTCTCTAAAGTGGGCCAGAGTTTTTGTAGTGGAAGGAAGGATGAGAACACTGCAAGGTAAAAACCCCAGCCAGAGCCATCAGACCTCTTTATTTTGTATATATCAAATTAATTTCTATTTTGAGCTTAATTCCACCATATCAGTAGAAAACAGTTATTTCTTGGAGTTTCTCCATGCACAAGCATTTTGCTGCTATTCCCGTTTTTCTACATCACCAAAGCCCGGATTCTGGTCTGCTGTCTTCATAGATCACTTGGAGAATCCCGTAATTTTTGTCCACATGTCTGCTTTCTGCCAGCTCTTTGTCACTTTCAACCCGGGTTTTGCATATGGAAATCATTAATGAGGTGCCTGGGATTCCAACTTCCCAACGTTCTGTGCAGCCAGTCCTCCTGGAGTCACGGTTAATGCTGGCATTTTTGTCAGGAGGAACGTTCAGGTCTCTTTTCTTTTTTTTTTTTTCAGGTCTCTTTTCTTGATAAAACCTTAAGACTGCAAACGCTGTTGCAATCCAACAGAACCTTTGCAAAAACTGCAGGAAATCTTTCTCCCCTGGGTTTCTTCCAAATCATTTCACCCACACACATTCACTTCGCCTTTCTAGCAACTTTACAAGCCCTCTAATTATCCTGAAGGCTTAGATTTTGAGTAAAGAAAGTCAAGAGGTGCAGGTTACTAGTGCTTTCCATTCTAACCAGACTCCCAACCCTGCCCCCACCTCCAACAGCCACTGAAAAAAGCTGAGCTGAGTCTAGGTTAAGCTTGGATGGAGGCAGTAGAGGGAGGGAGAGAGAAAGATAGGGACATTGTTAAAGAAAAGATGTGGGGAGAAAGCCACAAAAATTATTATCTGAAAAGATGATGATCTAATCACACCAAGATCAAGGATTAGCACTTCTGGCAGATAGAAAATGACCTGGCAGCATTCCAAGGATGGAGCTCAGAGGTCTTGCACAGCCTTTAAGTAATCCCAGCTCAGGCTCATAAGGGCAAACTGGGTTCATTTAAAAGGGCAGACACTACATCAGAAGGCCCAGGAGAGAATTAAGGCTTTTTCCTGGTAGCCTGTGAAGGAAGCTCTTCTCTTTTCATTTTCATGAGGGGTTTATGTGCGTGTGAAGATGTGTGTGTGTGTGTGTGTGTGCGCGCGCGCGCACGCATCCATGTGTCGGGAAAAGGGGTGTGTAGGGGGAAGGGATAGAAAAGTGCTTATTGCTCCTATATTTTGTATCTCCTTTTTGAGTATGTGTGCTTATCTTACAGAATGTTGGGTTGGCCAAAAATTTCATTCAGGTTTTTTGTAAGCTGTTAGATTTTTCAGTTAACTTTCTGTCAGCATCTGCCACAGTAGAAGTGTGTCATTTAGAGTGTGCAATACGTGCATTTCAAATGGTACGTCCTGTGAGGAATCAAGTTTTGTAAAGCCATGTGCTTATGGGAATTGGGATGGCAATGCTTCATTGCTTTTTACGGTCTACACAGATGTAGCCATTCTTCCACAGCGGCCATTCTAATTTATCTAAGAACAAATTCAGAATGAGATAATCCTCCTGATCACGTAAAGAGGAAGTAAAACACTACTGGGTAATTGGATGACCAGCTTGCATTTGTCTACAAAGATCCCCTGGAGAAGGGATAGCAACCCACTCCAGTATTCATGGGCTTCCCTCATGGCTCAGATGGTAAAGAATCCGCCTGCAATGTGGGAGACCTGGGTTCAATCCCTGGGTTGGGAAGATCCCCTCGAGGAGGGCATGGCAACCCACTCCAGTATTCTTGCCTGGAGAACCCATGGACAGCGGAACCTGGCAGGCTATTGTCCATGGGGTAGCGAAGAGTCGGACACGACTGAGCGACTAAGCACAGCACAGAATCTTCACCTTACCACCCTCTCCCAATTGAGTAAATCCTTTTGGGGGGCATTGCCCAGGCACCTCTGCCTTCCTCTGCAGTGTTTGCACCAGACAGGCTTCTCTCTCCTTCCTGGCTCCTACATCCTATGCTGTTTTTTGTTTGTGCCACATTTATTTACTTTAACAACAGATGCTCCGCCAGGCTGGCCACTGCTGTTAGAGCTGCCCTATGACAGGTAAAGGCAGCAGAGAGTCAGGGGAGAGGTGTTTGTCACAAAACAGAATCTCTTGGGGAGAGGGGGAAACCTCTTGATTAAAGTCTAAATTTGTAAAGACAAGAATATTGTCTTCCTTGTCATCAAATCCCCCATGACCAGAACGGTGCCTGGTACAAAGTAGGTGTGAAGCTGAGTCCAGCCTCTATATCCTGAAAATGTGAAAGTGTTAGTCTCTCAGTAGTGTCTGACTCTTTGCAACTCCATGGACTGTAGCCCACCAAGCTCCTCTGTCCATGGGATTCTCCAGGCAAGAATACTGGAGTGGGTTGCCATTTCCTTCTCCAGGGCATCTTCCCAACCCAGGGATCGAACCTGGGTCTCCCACATTGCAGGCAGATACTTTACAGTCTGAGCCACCAGGGAAGCCAGGGAAGTCTATATCCTGACACCAAATTAATTCTCAGAGACAAGAGTTTGGGGTGAAGTAAAAAGAATAGCTTTATTGCTTTTCTGGGCAAAGTAGGGCCACAGCGGGCTAATACCCTCAAAACTGTGTGTCCTAACCTGGAGGGAGTAGTGAGGAGTTTTATCATAATGGCTCAAATGGAATGTGATCAACTTGTGGACATTCTTCTGATTGGTTGGTGGTGAAGTAAGAAGGAGTCAGCATCATCAACCTTCTGGTTACAACTAGTCTGGGGTCTACATACTGGTGGGCAGCCACTGTTAACTTCTTCCACTTGGTGGGATTAACTGTAAAACAGCTCAAAGATATTGTTATATAGAGCCCTTGAGGGGGAAGCAGGACTCTATGGGCTTCCCTGGTGGCTCAAGTGGTGAAGAATCCACCTGCAATTCAGGAGAGGCAGGTTCAATCCCTGGGTCAGGAAGATCCCCTGGAGGAGGAAATGGCAACCCACTCCAGTATTCTCTCCTGGGAAATTCCATGGACAGAAGAGCCTACTAGGCTAGAGTCCATGGGTCACTAAAAGTCTGACATGACTGAGCACGTACTCATTTCCTTCACTATCAGGACGCTACCCCTATTGTTTCTTGACTGTCCTTCCCTTCTCTCTCAGTCTCCTCCCTTCCCTAATTAGCCTCTGTTTGAACCTGCCGCTGGAACTCAGGGGAGTTCTCGGAAGCTGAATGAAGCCTATTTCCTGTAATCAAGAAATGGGGAACACAGGGAGGTTTTTTTGCCTAGGAGCCCCATAGGGTCCTGCTTGGTGTCCGGTGCCCTACAAATAATCATTAAAGGCAAGAAAGAAAGAACAGAATTTGACTCACTATCTAAAAACCCAGGAGATGTGTCAGATTGCTGGAGAAGCAGAAGCAAAGAGCTTGAGATGATGCAGAGCGGGGTAAGCCTGTAAGAGAAGAGAGGGACTGAATTAGAGCAAAAACCATGAGGCAGGGAAGAAAACAAACCAAGTGCACCAAAAAAGCAGTGTCAACCACTCATCCACTCAATATGCAAAGGTGTACTGAATGCTTCCTACGCGCCAGGTTCTATTCTAATGGCTAAGATACTGTAGTGAATAAAGCCGACACAAATCCCTGCCCTCACAGATTACAGTACATGGGGGTCAGATGATAAATAAGTAAGATACATGAATAAAATACACAGTTTGTTAGGAAATTCCCTGGTGGTCCAGTGGTTAGGACTCTTCACTGCCAAGGGCCCAGGTTCCATTCCTGGTCAAGGAACTAAGATCCCACAAGCCATGCAGCCCAGCCAAATGTGTATATATATCATATAATGAATGACATATACATATATATGTAGTTCTATATGGTTACATAATTATAGTTATATATATATTAATATATAGTTCATTAGGTGATAAGTGTTAAGAAGAACTCTAAAAGCAGGGAAGATTAACGTAAAGTATAGGAGGAGCTGCAGTTTTAGATAAGGAGGCCATAGCAGGTGTTACAGAGTGATTTGCGAGTGAATCCAGAAGAAATGAGATGATCCCTGCAGCTACCTGGCAGTAGAGCCTTCAGCCAGAGAATGGCAAGTGCAAAAGCCCTGAGGCAGAAACTTGCCTGGCATGTTTGAAGAAAAGATAGGGGCTATTTCAGAGGGAGACCGAGTGACTTCACTTTCACTTTTCCTTTCATGCATTGGAGAAGGAAATGGCAACCCACTCCAGTGTTCTTGCCTGGAGAATCCCAGGGACGGAGGGGCCTGGTGGGCTGCCGTCTATGGGGTCGCACAGAGTCGGACACGACCGAAGCGACACAGCAGCAGCAGCAGCAGCAGCAGCAGCAGCAGCAGCATTACATGCGTATTTGTATACCATCTGTTTCTCTCACCAGGCTATAACCTCTGTGAAGCAGAAATTGCTTCAGTTGATTCACAGTTGAACACTCTGTGCAAAGTGAAGGTGAAAGCCACTCAGTCATGCCTGACTCTTCGAAAACCCATGGACTATACAGTCCATGGAATTCTCCAGGCCAGAATACTGGAGCCTTTCCCTTCTCCAGGGGATTTGTCCCAAACCAGGGATCAAACCCAGGTCTCCTGCACTGCAGGTGGATTCTTTACCAGTTGAGCCACAAGGAGCATTCTGTATATTTAGGTAATTAGACTTTCCTAGTGGCTCAGATGGTAAGTATCTGCTTGCAATGTGTGAGACCCAGGTTTGATCCCTAGGTTGGGAGGATCCTCTGGAGGAGGGAATGGCAACCCACTCCAGTATTCTTGCCTGGAGAATCCCATGGACAGAGGAGCCTGGTGGGCTACAGTCCACTGGGGTCGCAAAGAGTTGGACACGACTGAAGTGACTGAGCACGCACTCTGATCAAGATAATTGTATATAGGAATGTTTGTTGTTGTTGTTGTTGTTTTCCTGCTTATTCAGTTGACAGTTGTTGGGTACTTTACTCCTTTAATCAGTGTCTTCTCTTTTCAAAATGAGACCCACATGTAAGTGCTTAAGAAGCCCCGGTATAGATTGACATGTTGGTCCACCTAAATCCTGGGGAAATCAGTATAGGAAAATCCCTGAGATGCTACGCATCTTTCCTTAAGATCAGATCTAAGACAGCCAGGAGAAAACAGGTAAGTGTTCAGTCCTCCTGTGATCAGGAAGAGGCTTTTCACAATCTCCCTCCCATTCTCACTCTTCCTAGTCTCAACTCCTTCTCACTGCTGACTGTAAAATGCCAGTCTCTCTATATATAGAGCCTCCATTGCTATGATATGAGTAACTTACAACTTATGCCCAATTACCATGCAGCACAATAACAATTATACACATCATTAAATGTATGCCAGATTAACTTTGCTGTATATTTTATTTAAACACTAAACTCTCTCTGGATGAACATAGTCTTCACATTTGTAGATTGTATCACATGGACATTTGATGACAGCAAAAAAAAAAAAAAAATAGAACATTTGTATGCAAAAGAGAAAGCATCATTGAGTCAGTAAGAGCTTCTGTGCATGAGCAATTGCTGGGGTCCAATCAAGGAAACAAACAAATAACAGAGCTGCAGGCTATTTTCAAAGAGGTCAAATCAAGACTCCCAAACACATGAATTTCAAAAATATCGTTTGGTTTGCAGAACTCATTTTTTATTAATTATATACAGATGAAAAATTTTAAATAGTTCAGGTCAATCAATTTCAGCCCCACATCACAATTACAGGAAGATTATGCAGATTCTGTTTTCTTTCTTTCATGCGAAAGTTTAGTACATTAGGTGACTTTCCAGCATCACATACTGAACTACCAATAATTACAAAAAAGATGTGCCCATTTTTATTTTTATTCCTGGCTAAGTGAAATGAGAATCCACTTGCCCTTCAAGAGCACAGATGACTTAAAAGATACCACAGGTAGAAATTTAGTGACAGGTCATGTGCTGGGGGATGATGAATAAACCCAAGAGGCTGTGATTGAGTGGTAAATTACTAGTATATGATAACATTTCTAGCATGAAGAGATTTTGATTAAACTGTGTACTTTAGAAAGGCTGGGTGGGTGAGGGGCATTTTAATATCATATTACCTTTTCAAAAAATAATAAATTATAGAGAAGTTCACCCTAGTGTCCTTTCAAATGTCCCAAATCATGAAATTACAGATCTTACTTCCTTTATATAGATAACAAATTGACTATAATCGGCTATAAACTTCTACCTTTAGTACTCTAGGAAGTGCAGTACCTGAGGAAGTTAGAACAGGACATGGAACAGTGGACTGATTTCAAATCTGGAAAGGAGTACTTCAAGGCTGTATATTGTCACCCTGCTTATTTAACTTATATGCAGAGTACATCATGTGAAATGCTGGGCTGGATGAAGTACAAGCTGTAATAAAGATTGCCAGGAGAAATATCAATAACCTCAGATATGCAGATGAGACCACCCTTATGCAGAAAGTGAAGAGGAACTAAAAAGCCTCTTGATGAAAGTGAAAGAGGAGAGTGAAAAAGCTGGCTTGAAACTCAACATTCAAAAAACAAAAGATCATGGTATCTGGTCCCATTACTTCATGGAAAATAGATGGGGAAACAATGGAAACAGTGACAGACTTTATTTTGGGGGGCTCCAAAATCACTGCAGATGGTGACTGCAGTCAAGAAATTAAAAGATGCTTGCCCCTTGGAAGAAGAGCTACGACCAACCTAGACAGCATATTAAAAAGCAGAGACATTACTTTGCTGACAAATGTCTGTCTAGTCAAAGCTATGATTTTTCCAGTAGTCATGTTTGGATGTGAGAATTGGACCATAAAGAAAGCTGAGTGCCAAAGAATTGATGCTTTTGAACTGTGGTGTTGGAGAAGACTCTTGAGAGTCCCTTGGACTGCAAGGAGATCCAACCAGTCCATCCTAAAGGAGATAAGTCCTAAATATTCACTGGAAGGACTGATGCTGAAGCTGAAACTCCAGTACTTTGGCCACCTGATGTGAAGAACTGACTCACTGGAAAAGACCCTCTTGCTGGGAAAAATTGAAGGCAGAAGAAGAAGGGGATGACAGATGAGGTGGTTGGGTGGCATCACCGACTGGACGGACATGAGTTTGAGCAAGCTCTGGGAGTTGGTGATGGACAGGGAAGCCTGGCGTGCTGCAGTCCATGGAGTCGCAGAGAGTCGGACACAACTGAGCGACTGCGCTGAACTGAACAGAGAAGGAGGTGCATTCTAATGTTTGAGAGAAGATCACCACCAAGAATGCAGCTTCAGACCTATGCATGTCAGTTGATCAGTCATTTTGACTCTTTGTGACCTCATGGACGGTAGTCTGCCAGGCTCCTGTGTCCATGGAATTCTACAGGCAAGAATACTGGAGTGGGTTGCCATTCCCTTCTCCAGGGGATCTTAACAATCCAGGGATTGAACTTGGGTCTCCTGCATTGCAGGAAGATTCTTTACCATTTGAGCCACCAGGGAATAAAACAAATTATAAAGGATTAAGCAGAATCTCAGATTATAATCCATTGTGCACCTATTCAAAAACCATTTCCATCTTTTTTTTAAGGTACAATCTGTTTGTAGGACATATATTAATTCAACCTTAAAAATTAATTCCAATATACATTGTGTGTGGGTGTGTGTTAGTTGCTCAGTCGTGTCTGATTCTCTGTGACCCCATGGACTGTAGCCCACCAGGCTCCTCTGTCCATGGAATTCTCCAGGCAAGAATACTGGAGTGGGTTGCCATTTCCTTCTCCTCCAATATGCATTATAAAGATAAAGACAAATTACTGTTTGATTCCCCTTATACGAGGTACCTAGAATAGTCAAATTCATAGAGTCAGAAAGTACATTAGTGGATGCCAGGGGCCAAAGAGTTGGATGGATTGGGGAAGGGGAAAGGAGGAGTTAAGTGTTTAATGGGGATAGAAGTTCAGTTTAGGAAGATGAAAAATTCAGGAGATGTATGATGGTGAGAGTTGCACAATAATGTGAATGTACTTAGTGGCACTGGAGAAGGAAATGGCTACCCACTCCAAGATTCTTGCCTGGAGAATCCCATGGACAGAGGAGCCTGGCGGGCTACAGTCCATGGTGTCGCAGAGTCGGACACGACTTGGTGACTAAACCACACCACCACCACTTCGTGACACTGAACTGCATACTTGTTTTTCAGTCGCTCAGTCAGTCGTGTCTGACTCTGCAAACCCATGGAGTGCAGCACGCCAGGCTTCCTTGTCCTTCACCATCTCCCGGAGTCTGCTCAAACTCATGTCCATTGAATCTGTGATGCCGTCCAACCATCTTGTCCTCTGTCGTCCCCTTCTCCTCCTGCCTTCAAGCTTTCCCAGTTAAATATGGTTAAAATAGTATACTTTATATTAAGTGACTTTTACAACAATTAAAAAAAAAGCATTACAAAACATTTCCAACCCCGTTCTCCATTGTCTGTTACTTACTAAAATGATTGGACAACCTAATAATCATTTTTTTTTCCAGCATGAGTAGTCATGTAACTCAGTTATGGCCAGTGAAATGTAAGGGGAGGTCATAGATGCAGGAAATTGATGAATAACGCTTCTCCCTCCTAAGAGAATGGGAGTGGGCTATAATTCCCTGCTACTTGCCCCTGATCCTAGGGTTGGGAACAGAGGCTTCTGGGAACTACATCAGTCCCCCTGACAGCCAGGTGGGTAGGACCATGACAATCACAGAGATCCCCAATGCCAAAGTCCTGACTTGGTGAGCCACCGAGGGGACATCAGCAACAGCCACCATCCTGATTTCTTGTAACATGAGAAGAATCATCTCCTCCTGTTTAAATGACTGTTAGATCACCTGGTATTTAGAGCCCAGTGTATTTTAAATAGATATGCCATTGTTTGAGATATCTGTGACTAAAAGAAAAAAGATAAACTGGATAGTCACCAGAGGGGACAGTACAGCCAAGGCCAGGTTTCTGGCTTTGTTGACTCAGCTGTGTTGTTTCCCAGGAAAGAGTATCCATGTGTGCATCCGAATTGTATAACCTGAAATTCCTGATCAGTTGAGCAAACTGGGTAGTGGATTTTGTTGTATTTTGTCATACTAACAGGAGATCTTCTGGCTCGAGTGTAGTTGGTACCAATTCATCCATCTCTTCTTTCCCCCTGGGCTCCATGAGGCATAAGATTGTAACAGCGGCTAGAAGGCTCTGGCCTGACAGCTAACGTGCATTTAGGGATTATAAGGACAGACTTACCACCTGTAGCCATCTGCAAGCAAAAAGCAACCAGTCTCCCCAGATGCCATTAAATTGTACTGTCGGGTGGTGAAAAGTGACCATGTCCCTTAGTAAAATACACGTGTGTTTCAACAGTTGTGAAAGGACACTGCCCTAGCAGGGAACACCCCATAAACAAGGGATTATTTGTAAAAATAAATTTCACCTTGAAAAAGAATATGGAATGTTTACACATTCAAATGACTCTTCTCTTTGCAAAACATATCACTATTGAACTCCTTTAAATATTAAATCCCCTTGGCAATGAAGAAAGAACTACGAAATTGTTCATCTAAACTGGTGAGAGAGAATGCTGATCAAAGTTTAATTAGAACTGACGACGAAGAAACTCAAGAATTCCAATATGAGAAAATGAGGCAACATTAACTGATTTATTCTCTGATGAAATATGGATTGGCCGTCTACCATCTGGTGCCACTGTCCGGATGTGGCACCTGCTCTGCTACAGGATATGGCCCCATATGGGAGGAAAAACTTGAAACAGGATATCTTAATGTGTAATTATACATCATATTCCTTCACATATACATGGGTTTCTACACATATGTTTCTCTAAAGAAAAGGAGCATGGTATCAAAAGAGAAAACTTTTTTTTTTTTTAATTCTAACTTCAAGATCAAATAAGTTTTCCTGGAGAAAGTGATGTTGAGCTTACATCTGAAAAATTAGTAGGTGTTAGTCTAGGTAGAATTATTCAGCTTTGTGGGACACATAACACATAATGACAAAAGTACATAATTGAACCTAAAAAAATTGATACTTGACATTAAGAAGCATTTGGAGAACCTAATTTTGTATCCATGTGAATCCCATCTGCCCTGGCTTTTGTCAGTACAGGTTCAAAGCTTTGTCTTTCCATCATTCTCTTGCCATCTGCACTCTCCCCGGCCCCCTCTCAACCCCAGGAACTCATCTTCTTCAAGCTAGAGATGGCCAGTGAATAACAGGTGGGCATCTCTGCTCATAATTTTGAGCTATTGAGAAGCAGCCCTGCTTGTTTGGCCTGAAATTCCTGTAGAAATTGTCCTTTCTGACACATTTCTCACATGGAAAAAAAATAAAGAAAATGTAAGAGAAAATTACCTTCTTTGAATCTGAAGTACAAAGATTGCTCTTTTACTCCTCATTTAGGAAATTCTCATTTTAAACCTGGATTTAGCTACAGACCTCAAATTAGGTAAAGAACCTCCAATATGCTAGCATGGTTAATTCAGCTCTGCAGAAAATCCTATGTGCACGAGCACTCTTATGTATCCTCTTCTCTCTCTCTCTCTCTCTCTCTCTCTCTCTCTCTCTCACACACACACACACACACACACACACACACACACAAAGAGACACACAGCAGTTTCAACAGACGCTGAGAAAATATTCTAGGTTTCAGCCCTAATTCTCCCCAAATAAAGAAATTTCATTCCAGACCCTCCACAAAGAGAATTTCTACAACATTCTTAATGTTACAAATACTCTAGAATTTTTAATAAAACTTAAGGGGGCAGGAGGAGAAGGGGACGACAGAGGATGAGATGGCTGGATGTCATCACCGACTCGATGGACATGAGTTTGAGTAAATTCTGGGAGTCGGTGATGGACAGGGAGGCCTGGCGTGCTGCGATTCGTGGGGTCGCAAAGAGTTGGACACGACTGAGCGACTGAACTGAACTGAACTGAAAGATGTTTTGCTTATTTCCTTTTAATCAGATGACCAGGTTTGTCCGTTCTATAGATATTTGGGGACAAAATATTGCAGTGTAATTTGAAAGCATAAAGTTCTCATTTCCTCCTAAAACTTTACTTATCACATTTGCCTTATATTTATTGTTTATTCAGCACCATAACAGTATGATCTTTATGATATCTTTATGACAAAAAGAACATAAAAGTAAATAAAAACAAACAAAAAACTCTTTTCTCTGAAGCAGTTATCAGCAAACACCTTTGATCTCCCCAAGGTATCAGTTCAATTTGCTGAGCAGTTAAGATGATAAAGCACCAAGTCTCTTAATTTATTCTGTTCCATTAATTTTATTCCACAATGTCAGAGAAAATAGAACAAGAACTGGGTGTGAAGAATAATAGACCCAGGAAAGAGAATGCCAGGGCATGCATCTAGATTGTGGAAATTCTCTCAAAGAAAAATTCATTTCTTGGGAGAGTTTGGCATGCCAGGACAATGCAATGCCCTATGCCACAATATCTGCCCTGATATTAATTTACATTTGAAGCTATATCATGAGTGGGGTAGGGGTGGTGGAGATCAAGGTTACATGCCCACACCAATGTTCCTACTCTGTAAATCTGCCTTGCTGCCTGACCCTACAATCCTCAGTAGAAACATGGACTTGGGTTTAGGACGTATCAGTATGGAGCAGCAAAGATCCAAGCCTGGATTTTCATTTCTCGACAGTGGGTTCACTGGAGGGAATTAGAAACACATTTTAAAGAGAACATTGTAATCCTCATTTTTATAGGATTGTGCACTTCAAAAGTTCAGGATACTCCTCTTTTGTGGCATTGTTAGTTTCAGGTGTAACTATAGATTATTACTAAAGATATTGTAGAATTAAACTTTTTCTATGTTGAATTTTTTAAATAATCTTTGACTTCAAATAAAACCAGTAGACATGAGCATGTTCAGTAGAGATGCTTGAAAAAAAAATAAGAAGCTCTGAGCTAGTGACATAACATCTAAAGAACACAAGGCATTGAGTGAGCTGGTCTTCATTGGTGGCTCAGTGGTAAAGAATCACCTGCCGATGCGGGAGATGCAGGTTCGACCCCTGCGTTAGGAAGCTCCCTTGGGGAAAGAAACAACAATCCCACTCCAGTATTCTTGCCTGGGAAATCCCACGGACAGAGGAGCCTGGTGGGCTACAGTCTGTGGGGGTCACAAAAGAGTCAGACATGACTCAGTGACTCAAGAACAGCAAGTGAGCTATTTTCCTTGTTATCAGAATAAAAGATGATGAAAGAGTTATAAAATAGATTCCTTGAAGATACTAAAAATATAACCATAGTCTTGTGTGGTGGTGAAGATTCTTTTTATTAATAATCAGATTTTTGCTTTGTGCTTTCCTGTTAAATTGAAGCTTTAAATTGTAAGTTACTTGTGAGTAAAAGTAAGCAAAGCAGTCCTGCCAATGACTGGATGGAAAAGATAGTCTAATTCTGAGGTTCAATATTCCAAAGTTCATTTTTGCAACAGACCAAGCCATGTACTTGAATTTAGCTTTTCCTGGTTACAAGAACGACAGACTGAGTGGGGTCAGCCTCAAGTCTTTTGCTTTCTCTCTCAGCTGGTACCAAGGTCAAGTGGGAAGCAGAGTTGCAATATATTAGGTTCTCTTAAACCCCAGCAGTGATTACTACCAAAGAATTTTAGAAATAGCCTAAAATCTGAACTTAGCCTTGGATACTGTGACTGCTGGCAACACTCTCTTGACACCCTGCTTTAGTTTCCTCCCACTTTCCATTATCTGAAATTATCCTGTTAACTGATTCTTGATCATATCTTTACTTGATAATTTTCTCTTTCCTCTCACTAGAACTCAAGACCCATGAGAGTGGGGACCGTTTTTGTTCATTTTCCCCCTCCATGTTTTCCCAAGAACAGTGCCTGGCAAAATAATTAAAGTTCAATCAGTTTCTGCTTCGTGGAGAGATTAAGCCATTTACTAAGTTTGCACAGCTAGTATGTAAAATTCCAGCAATCTGACTCCAGACTAAACCCTATTGCATGAAGACTAATGTTGTCATTCAAGAAAACTCTTAGCAGGTGATTGAAAGGGACTTGGGGCTATTGGGCTACCCCCTGCTAAAAGCTGTATTTCAGAGACATTGCTTATAACTGCTTGATTTGGAGATTCAAGGTTTTTTTTTTTCTCTTATTGGTTACCAGGGAGCCACTGAGACAACTTAGATTGCAGATTCCAGAATGAAAAAGCTGTCCTTAGAATCAAATGCTCTGATTCTTCTACCTCCTACAATCCACTTATGATTCTAGGATTAGGACAGTTGCAAGTAACAGAAGAAAATTTGAAAAATAGTGGCTTAAACAAAATGTATTTGTCTCTTAAGAAAAGAGGAGGATGAGAGCTGTTATGACACTCCACAGTGTTGACACTTGGACCTCCATATCTTATTTCTCTGTTGCCCTTGTTCCCACTCCTTTGGTTCTGGGTGGTGTTGTCTACTTTATAGACAGGGAGATGGAGGAAGGACACAGAAGAGAGACCCAAACAATACAGGTAGCTGTTCAGTATAGAAGGGAATGAGGACTGGTCTCAGACGCTTCCGTGTAAATCCTGGTGCCCAGAATTTACTCAGATGTCCACACCTAGCTTCCAGGAAGGATAAAAAATGCCACTGTATTCTGGGCTGCATGTGCCCAGATCACAATCTGTTTATTACTGAAGAGTAACAAGGCCGGAGTCAGCTAGCATGCTGCCACAGAAACATGTCCAAAATGGAATGCTAAGTAAGAAAAAAAATCTGTTGAAGACTAGTGAAGAAGCAAGTTATAGAAGAAATCATATCATATATGATTCCTTTTCAGCATAGCACACACATCTACACACACACTTGCAGGGACACGTCCACAAAGCATCAGCTGTGTACTCGGAAAATCACAGGATAAGATCTGGGAACATTAACACCAAAGGGGAAATGGTGCTTGCCTCTGGGGAGGGAAATGGGATGAGATTTGGGGATTTTTGAAAGCTAACTTTCACTTTTTCCTCTAAATATTACTAAACTGTCTAAGTTTTTATATTGAGACTACATTTATTATTTGTGTTAACTAGAATCTTAGAGAAATAGAGATACCACAAAACTCAAAGACAGGAATTGTACTTTGTGTGTAATTGAAGAATTATATATTGTATGTAAGCACAGTATGCCATAGTATAATGCTTAGGCACCAGAAGATTCTGACAGCCATTTACCAACTGCGTCAACTTAGTCAAGTTCTGTGATCTCATTCTTCCTCAGTTCTCTCTTCAGTGAAATGGACCAAACAACATGCGTTTTGCTGGGTTATTGCAGGGAATATTTGAAATGATGTTTGTAAAGCACTCAGTGCTTGATTCTTTTTGCTTATCTATGTATTCAAAAATATATAGTAAATATACAGCATTATTTAATGAAAATAAATAAATGTGTAACCATTTATAAAAGTCATCCAACATAAATCAAGTGTGTACGCAATCACAGCAAGTGACAGGCAGTAACTGATCAAGGCATCAAGGGTTAGTTGAGAGTAAGGGAAAGCCTTATAAGAGAAATTGGGCCATTGTAGACAAACAGCCAACATCTAGAACAAAGCAAATCGTCATTGATTGTCACAAGGCAATGAACTGATTGGGGTGGCTTTTCTCTTGGAAACCATGAGCTCAGCAACATTTTGCTTCAAAGTAAAATAAATATCCTGGTTTTCATAAATCCAGCTTTTGATCTCGGTTTAACTAATGCCCAAATGAGTATGGTTATCTTAGACTTGAAGGAAGGCAGCTCCAATCCTGAAAGTTCACCTGGGTGGCTTGGCATCCCAGGCACAGAGCTCACCAGCTGGAGGGGGTGGAGTTGGATCACATCACCTCCAGGAGACAGGTTTTCAGGTCAACTGGTGAGTCCATAATATCATCTCTTTTTCTTTTTTTCTTTGGTTTTGTTGCGTGGCTTGTGGGATCTTAGTTCCCTGACCAGGGATTGAACCCATGCCCCTTCAGTGAAAGTTCAGAGTCCTAATCACTGTACCACCAGAGAAGTCTTTATAACCCTGTAACACCCTTTTAACCACTCACAGAGCATAGGAATCACTGCATGTGATCGAAGGTGACATAACAGATTCAAGTATTGGCCCCAGAATTTTCACCTCTATCCTCATCCACACTTGTGCAATCTCAGTGTGGAGAGGGTGTTTCTTTGCCTCTTCACTTTCGTAACTTGCTTTGCCTATGAAATAGAGACAGAAGTGACCGTATCTGTTCCAATTCTAGGTCTTAAGAGATCTTACGAGTTTCTACTTGCTCTCTCACACCTCTGCCATCACCATGAGAGAAGCCCATGCTAGCTCAGGGTCCCAGGAGAAAGTAAGAAGTATCTTACAGAGCTGATCAGCAAACCCATGAGAGGAGAAAAAAAGCCTATTATTATATGCCACTGAGATTTTATGGTTCTTTGCTAGAAATCATTGTGGCAATAGCTAATTAAAACATTGATCTTATTCAGTTCTGTTCAGTCGCTCAGTCGTGTCTGACTCTTTGCGACCCCATGAATTGCAGCACGCCAGGCCTCCCTGTCCATCACCAACTCCTGGAGTTCACTCAGACTCACGTCCATCGAGTCACTGATGCCATCCAGCCACCTAAATAGGTATAAAATAGTGTATGCAGTATTATACAGTGTATAAAAGCATATGGGCTTCCCCTGTGGCTCAGTGGTAAAGAATCCAACCACGATGCAGAAGATACAAGAGATGCAGTTTCGATTCCTGGGTCAGGAAGATCCCCTGGAGAAGGAGATGGCAACCCACTCCAGTATTCTTGCCTGAAGAATGCCATGGACAGAGGAGCTTGGCAGGCTATAGTCCACAGGGTCGCAAAGAGTCAACATGACTGAAGTGACTGAGCACGCATGCACTAAGAGCATATAATGAAAATATAATTTAAGTATTTTAACTCACTCTAATCAGGGCTAGATGATCACAGTAAAAGAGGCACCTAGGCAGGATAGGAACCATACCCACCAGTGACAAGCTTTACAGGGGGCATTGAGATCTGTCTGAAACCTGAAGAAAATGACTGGCTCCAAAGTATGGGGGGGAAAGGTTGACACTATTTAATTGAATATCTACAAAATAAAACTTGCTGTCAACTAGTCAATAGCACTTTGGTTTGGGGGGGGGGTTGTTTTTGTTTTTTTAGCTATGTGGCACCCCACTCCAGTACTCTTGCCTGGAAAATCCCATGGACGGAGGAGCCTGGTAGGCTGCAGTCCATGGGGTCGCTAAGAGTCGGACACGACTGAGAGACTTCACGTTCCCTTTTCACTTTTATGCATTGGAGAAGGCAATGGCAACCCACTCCAGTGTTCTTGCTTGGACAACCCCAGGGTCAGGGGAGCCTGATGGGCTGCCGTCTATGGGGTCGCACAGAGTCGGACACGACTAAAGTGACTTAGCAGTAGCAGCAGCAGCAGCAGAGCCTCAAAAGTCACCATATCTCCATGTGCTAGAGAAGGTCTCAAAGCAGTCCTAAGAGGCACATGGAAACAGATTAACTGAGGGAAGCACAGACTCAGTTCTCCCATACCCTCACTCATAGGCAAGCAGTGAGAATTCCTACTCCTTCCACCCCACTCCACACTTTTCTTTCTCCAGATACATTTTACTGAGTTCACTGATAAGGAGATTCCACTGTAAGGGTCGGTTTTCACGTAGACCACCATAAAGAAGGAAATCTCTCCCAGGAAACATCTTTGTTAGTGGAAAGAGCACTGGAAGCATAGGATCTGTGGTTGAGTCCTGGTGCTAAGACTGAGAAGGACCCCCTTCTCCCAGGATTACCCTAGCTGGCCTGGAGGGAAGGCAGTGGTGTCCTCCTGTAAGCCTCCCTCCCACAAACCAGCCTTTCCAGGCATATATTGAAAGTGCTTTCTCCTTGCTTCCTACATAGACTGTGTGTACTTGTCATGATATTTACACAACTATATTAAAGTTGCATTTTTGCCCATTTGTTTCTTCCAGAAGACCCTTGATTTCTTGAAGAAGGATTATAGCGTATTCTTTGTATTCTCAGGCTCCCCTGGTGGCTCAGATGGTAAAGAATCCACCTGCAATGCAGGAAACCTGGGTTCAGTTCCTGGGTCAGAAAGATCCCCCAGAGAAGGGAATGGCTACCCACTCCACTATTCTTACCTGGAAAATCCCATGGACAGAGGAGCCTGTCGAGCTACAGTCCATGGGGTCACAAAGAGCTGGACACGACTGAGTGACATTTTCACTACTTGTCACGTTTTCTTTGTATCCTCAGCTTCTAACACAATGGTTGGTATGTAATATCCATTAATAAGTGTTTCAGGCGAAAAAAAAAAAAAAAAGTCTTGATGCTTCATATCTTGGGCATAAACTTATCCAACTGGTGGAGAGAGTCAGAGTGGAGACATTGCCATCATTTTGACAGTGCCACCTATCAAGCTTTAGCAAGAATGAATGTTCGATTATTCTGTGGAACACTCTGAAGCCAGTTGACATACAAGGCAATTTGTCATTTGTTTCCTGTGGCCATTTCCAAAATGAGATTATTTACTGACTGTTCCAACATGCCTGTATGGAAAGTGAAAGTGAAAGTCGCTCAGTCATGTCGACTCTTTGCAACCCCATGGACTATACAGTCCATGGAATTCTCCAGGCCAGAATACTGGAGTGGGTAGCCTTTCCCTTCTCCAGAGGATCTTCCCAACTCAGGGATAGAACCCAGGTCTCCCACCTTGCAGATGGATTCTTTATCAGCTGAGCCACAAGCCTGTATGGAAGATACTCAATATTCCCACCATAATGGAGATACAATTTTAGAAATCAAAATAAAAGTTATTACTTATCTTAGGAAAAAATGAGTTATTTTTTACTGCTTTAATCATAGACTCTCCTTTGCAAAGGCAGAAAAAATAATCTTTATAGGTTTCACTTTCCTAAGTGAAGAAGAGGCGCTATATCACAATAATAGAAATAACAAGTTTGAATTAAGGGAGTTCCTTTTTTCTCAAACTGATGTGTAAAAATGGATTCTGACAGCTCTGATAATCTAGAGGCACCCTTCAGCCAGTCAAGCATTATATGGTGATTTATGTCACAATAAAAAAATCCTCTACAGGTGTCCTAAGACATGAAGTAAATGTCTTATATATGATAAAGTTCCCCAAAATAACTGAGAATTTACAGGCTACTTGGTCCAAAGTGCAGTCATCAATGTACTGCATATCATCTGACTTATAACTGTTACAAATATTTATAATAATGGAATATACTGTTTAACACAATGAAGCCTGAAAAGGCTCATTAACTCTAAATTTGATTCGGTAACTCCATTTCTTCTCATTTGCAGTTTCAAGATTCTGTAGTTCTGTAACATTAGTTTAATTATATGAGCTGTGAACCATCCCTAAATCTAGATTCATGTTTAGTTTAGTGAAAAATAAATATTAATGTTGAGGTTCTTATTTCTAAATGTTTTTCTGAAGAAATTCACACATCTCCTATATTTTTCTTCTTGGGATTTCTAGACTACAGCACATATGCAAAATTGTAAAATCATAGAAATTCAACTGAGGACTTCGGTGGTAACAGAGATTAGAAACATGTGTTGAATGAGTCAAGACAATGATAAGCTAAATAGTTCTTGTATAGGCACCAGAACAATAATTACCTTTATAATTGTCAAAAAGGAAAGAATGGCAAGTATTACAACAAAACCAAGGTTAGACCTAAAAGATGAAAATGGATAGAATAATCATCAGAGACTTGAATTTATAACTTAGGTAAAGTAGATCCAAACCTGAATAGATCTCTCACAGGAAGATGAGAATATTGGCATACAGGAGCAAATGTACTTCAAAACATGTCTTGCTCACTCTGGCTCTCTCATGAATCCCAGGCCAGACATCCTCCTTTAAAATTTAACATTAACCTTTTTACTGTGATTCTTGGATGTTTTCCTGCTGCTCAACGAGTGTTTTATTTCTCCTTCCTAAATGAATTACTTTGAATCTTTACCAAGTTATAGCCATCTAAAAATTACCTAAGAAATATTTACTGAGAAATTTATTTAATTCTGTTTTCCCATGGGGAGATACGTATTTAGATTATTTGTAAAGCTTTACAATTATTCTTATTCTTCTTTGCAAAGACATCTCATACAATTAAATGACACTTGGATAAGATTCGGTAGGATACCCACCAGCATTTTCCCCTAATGCAGATTTCTGATTCATCCAGTCCTTTCCTTCCATCACGCTTCCTTCCTTCTATACCCGTTGTTGTGGCAGTTGATACGCCTTAGCCAAATAATCCATGACAGGTTTCAGATTTTCTCTTTCTTGTCTTATGATGTGTCCTGGCTAGTGAGTATAAAACAGTGGTTTTTCAAATTTCAGCAACCATCATAATGAAAACACAGATTCCTGCACCAGCTCTATAGGTCTGGGGTGGGTCTGTAACAAGGGGCCAGATGGTGGTGCTGCTGCTGCTGCTGATCTGGAATCCAGCATCCAGAATCAAAGCTGTAAAACATTAAGAAACAAGGCAAATACACCACCCAGGATTGCTGTGAAGTTCTCCCAATTAGTGCGGATTGTAACAGATGAAAGAAAGCTTGGGAGTTGAAAACCAACTACTGGTGTTTGACTATGTCTGAAAGGTCAAGTAAGCCAATCAGAAATAAGTAAGATAGAATTGGAATAAAATTCAAAGACTGAAGACTCAAAAACATTAAGAGGTCTTAGAATTTCTGAAGCTGCCATCAAAGCTCCTCTCAACCAGGGTGTCTGCCACCTTGACACCCCCAAATATAAGATATCTACTTTTTTCTACTCACTTTTCAGACTTATTTTTATTTGACTTATTTTGACTTGACATTTCTAGAGTGCCATGCTAGAAGGTCAAGTTCTTTTCTTTTTTTTTAATTTCCCAAGTATAGCTCAAAAATATTAAAATTCTATTCCCAGAATTAATGTTGCTTTCCCCAGTGTGCACAGCTTTACTAGAATGATTTGTTGTCAAATCTTTATGAGTTAGGACTTCCCTGGTGATCCAGTGGTTAAGACTTTGCTTTCCAATGTAGGGGGTTCGGGTTTGATCCCTGGTTGGGGAGCTAAATCCCACATGTTTTGGGACCAAAAAACCAAATCATAAAATAGAAGTAATATTGTAACAAATTCAACGAAGACTTTAAAAATGGTCCACATCAAAAAAAGAAAAAGAAACAAAAATCCATGTAAATCTTTCTCCCTCACATTCTTGTGCTAAGTCGCTTCAGTCATGTCCGACTCTGTGCGATCCCATAGATGGCAGCCCACGAGGCTCCCCTGTCCCTGAGATTCCCCAGGCAAGAACACTGGAGTGGGTTGCCATTTCCTTCTCCAATGCATGAAAGTGAAAAGTGAAAGTGAAGTCGCTGAGTCTTGTCTGACTCTTAGCGACCCCATGGACTTCGGCCCACCAGGCTCCTCTGTTCATGGGATTTTCCAGGCAAGAGTGCTGGAGTGGGGTGCCATTGCTTTCTCCAACACATTCTTCTATCCCTATTCAAAGCCAAAAGTGTGGAGTCTTCATAAATTTCTCTCCCCTACTCTTTGGGCCAATGCCCAGATATTTAATGACTCTTATTAGCAAACAGAAGGTAAAATGTCATCTGTCCAAATAAAGGCAAAATCATAGTTTTTCTTGAATTATAGGTGCCTCTGCTGCCCATTGGACTTCCCTGGTGGCTCAGACGGTAAAGTGTCTGCCTACAATGTGAGAGACCCAGGTTTGCTTCCTGGGTCTAGAAGATCCCCTGGAGAAAGAAATGGCAACCCACTCCAGTACTCTTGCCTGGAAAATCCCACAGATGGAGGATCCTGGTAGGCTACAGTTCATGGGGTCGCAAAGAGTCAGACATGACTGAGCGACTTCACTTCACTGCTGTGCATTGGAGAAGGAAATGGCAACAACATGCATTCCAGTATTCTTGCATGGAGAATCCCATGGACAGAGGATCCTAGTGGGCTAGTCCATAGGCTTGCAAAGAGTTGGGTATGACTAAAGCAACTTAGCATTGCTGCCCATAGGGTCCCTAAGAGTTGGACATGACCTAGAGACTGAACAACAACAATTGTCCCCATGTATGTCCCAGGTTATACATCTGAGAAAATGATGTGTCTAAAAAAAGATCTAGGAATATAACTAATGAATTACAGCATTGCTTACAATACTAAAAATTGAAAACAAGCAAAATATCCATCAAGGTGGCTTCAGTCTGAAGGCTCCACAGCCCCCTAAATCTTGATAAAATCCACATGAAAAGTGAAAAAAGTAAGGAGAGAAGGCTTGCAGTCTAAAGCAGGGGATGGCAAACTGTGGTCCATGAACCAAATCTGGTCTACTGCCTGTTTGGGGGCATATTAGAAGTTGCATCCAAAATGTGTATAGCTGTGAGTTTTTCAATTTTTAAAGTGGTTGGAAGAAAAAAAAATCAATATGTGAGAGGTTTTTCATGATGTGTGAAAATAAGAAATTCACATTTCAGTATTCATAAACAAGCCATTATTGGAACATAGACCCACTCATTCATTCATGTTTTGTCCAGAGCTTCTTTTTCACCACAATGAGAGAGTTGAGAAGTTTCAACAGAGACCCAGGATGACCCATCAAGCCTTATTTTTCCTTATCTGGCCCTTTTCCCTTTATGCTGACCTTCAGTCAAAGATGCAGAAACAGCTTGTTAAACAAAACACCAACTTTTAAAAAACTTTTCATTTTATACTGAGGTATAGCTGATTCACAATGTTGTGTTAACTTCAGGTTTACAACAAATTGATTCAGTTATACATTCACATGTATCTGTTCTTTTTCAAATTCTTTGCTCTTGAACTCCCCTCCACGTCACTGTGCTGTCCAAGCTCCAGCTGGGTGCTGTTGCTTGAAGCATTTACCACACTGATTTGACTGAGGAACCCTCCTTTCTGTGGAACGCCTCATACTGTACACATTTTAAAAAACACCGGTTTGGGAAATGCTGTTCTTGAGCACAGGCCTTCAGTATGTGGATGCAAATTAAGAAAAAGAAATAAATTGGAGAGAATGGATACATGTATATGTGTAGCTGAGTCCCTTCACCATTCACCTGAAACTATCACATCGTTATTTGTTAATTGCTCATGAAATAAATGAAAGTATTAGTCCCTCGGCCATCTCATGCCAAGAGTTGACTCATTGGAAAATACTCTGATGTTGGGAGGGATTGGGGGCAAGAGGAAAAAGGGACGACAGAGGATGAGATGGCTGGATGGCATCACTGAGTCGATGGACGTGAGTCTGAGTGAACTCCGGAAGTTGGTGATGGACAGGGAGGCCTGGTGTGCTGCGATTCATGGGGTAAAAAAGAGTCGGACACGACTGAGCGACTGATCTGATCTGATCTGATTAGTCCCTCAGTCAGCTCCTACTCTTCACACTCCCATGGGCTGTAGGAGTCCATGGGGCTCCTCTGTCCATGGGGCTCCTCTGTCCATGGGATTCTCCAGGCCAGAATACTGGAGTGGGTAGCCATTCCCTTCTCCAGGGGAGCTTCCTGACCCAGGGATCTAACCCAAGTCTCCTGCATTACAGGCAGATTCTTTACCATCTGAGCCATAGGCTACACCCCAATACAAAATAAAAAGTTTTAAAAGGCAAAAAGTAAAAATAAAATAAAAAAGGAATGAAGAGCTGATGATGAAATTTCAGTTATCTGTGAATACACTGCAAACATCTCCCAGTATAAAAGAGAATTTGAGTTCTAAATGATTTCAGATTACATCAGTGGGAAGTATGGACGACTCTTCCTTGGGAATATAACTATGGGGGAAAAATCAACTTTGAGGAAAGAACCTTTTTTGTTGACAAAATAATAACACCATCTTTGTATTATAAAAAAATGGTAATTCTAAATATGGGGAAATGTCATAGAAAAAAATGGCTATGTTGGCTCAGCAGAATGTTTGGTAAATGTTAACGCTAAAAACACTAAGCGTGAGCTATGTGTAACTGTAATTCCTAAAGCCTCTGGAAGTCAGTAAATGTTACATAACAACCACCATCATCATTTCACTAGGGATTTAAAAACAGGATCAGTCTGTTCTTGCTGAAAGAATAAAAAAATTCTCCTTTTGTGAAATAATAGTGACCTCCAGTGGCTGTCTTGTTATAGTGCTTTACATTTTCTCAAACGCTGCTTAAAAAAAAAAATTACATAAATGATACAAACAAAAAGATAAAATCTTTTCCAGATTTTAAACATTAATCTTTTCATTTCACACGTTTAGGTTGACTGTGTCTCGTTGTCAGCACTGTTCTGAGCATCAGGAGAGAAAAGCATGGGCTAAGAGTCAGAAGACAGAGCCTTGGGGCACATGCGATGACCTAAAAGCTGACTCTGGACAAGGTTACTTTGGACTTCCCTGAGCCTCGGCCTTGTCCCAGTGCTGTTCTGAGTAACAGTGAAAGCATACGCAGAAACACTCTTTATACTGTAGTATTTCCTTGCAGAGAAATGGTACTATGTCATGTATGTTTCCTTCTTTAGAGTTTTTGAAACATGTCAAGAAGGTCAAGCCATATGGGGTTGATATAGGAATGGGCAACCTTCCATTCAGACCCAAGAACAGAAGAAATAAATCGCCCTCTGGGAGCTAAAACATGAAATCAACTTCAAAGAGACCAGGAGAAAGAAATGTGAAGTTCTCCAAGTCTATGGTGATTTCATGAGGTGGACACCATTGGTTGCCACTTCCTTCCCTGTTCTCTCTTACCAGAAGAGCCTTAGTTTCATTTTGGGGTTCACCCTCCCATGTTTTATAAATCACTAGGATCTAAGTCGCTCATACTTTTATTCTCTTTCCCAGTGACCGGATTTGGCCACAGTTATATGACCCAGCCAGCTTGATAGGATCCGAATTCTTCCTGGGGGCAGTAGCATGCACAGCCATGCTGTTATTCTTGCTATGGAAGAAATATTTACAGATGGTAACCTCCCTCCAGCCCCTGTTTTTGAGGCGGTATGATCATGTCTGCACGGGATACCTGGCGTTTCGGCAGCTGTCTGTGACTGTGGGAGGAGACACTGGTGGCGCCCTGAAGGCAGCAGAGCAGATGCAGAAATTACCTGAATCCTTAAAAACAGTGTTGCACTGTGGGTTTTGCCAGTCTTAGAATTGCCCACCTGTGTATTTGTAGTGTGAGAGATGAAGCCCATTGCCTTTAAGGACATATTTAGTTGGAAATCTTGTTACTTGTAGTGGAAGGTAGCCTTACACATTCCATGAGGTGTTGTCACTCTCAAGGCCTCTAAGCTTGGAAATGTCTGGGCCTTGATGAATTCCTTTTTAAAAATCATCTACAGCATATGAAGACTCCTGAAAGTCCCTTGGACAGCAAGGAGATCAAACCAGTCAATCTTATGGGAGATCAACCCTGAATATTCACTGGAAGGACTGAGGCTTAAGCTGAAGCTCCAGTATTTTGGTCATCTGATGTGAACAGCTGACTCATTGGAAAAGTCCCTGATGCTGGGAAAGATTGAGGGAAGAAGGAGAAGAGGGCATCAGAGGATGAGATGGCTGGATGGCATCACCAATGCAATGAACATGAACTTGGGCAAACTCTGGGAGATGGTGAGGGACAGGGAGGTCTGGAGTGTTGCAGTTCATGGGGTCGCAAAGAGTTGGACATGAATGGGCAACTGAACAACAACAGCTTATGTTCATAGAGTTATAATTAAATATAATGTATACCATAGTTTTCATATTAGTGAAACAACTGGGGTTCAGACTAAAGAGAAATCTTTACAAAGGAGAAGATATTGGTATCTGATGATGCAAGTGACACCGTATCATTGGACTTAATTACTTAAAGGATCAATTTACAAAATAAGCAACAGCTCATACAGCCTAGTATCAGAAAAACAAATAACTCTACTAAAAATGGGCAGAAGACCTTCATAGAGATTCCTCCAAAGAAGTCATACAGATGGCCAATGGGCACATGAAAAGATGCTCAGCAGAAAAGCAAATCAGAGAAAAGTTCTCAGAGAAAAGCAAATCAAAACTACAACGAGGTTATTACCTCATACCAGTCAGAATGGCCATTATCAAAAAGTCTACAAATAAGTACTGGAGAGGGCTTCCTAGGTGGCAGTAGTGGTAAAGAACCAGCCTGCCAAAGCAGAAGATGTAAGAGACACAGGTTCCATCCCTGGGTTGTGAAGATCCCCTGTAGGAGGGCATGACAACCCACTCCAATATTCTTGCCTGGGGAATCCCATGGACAGAGGAGTATAGTGGGCTGTACTCCATAAGGGTCACAAAGAGTTGGACATGACTGAAGTGACTTAGCACGCACACAAGTACTGGAGAGGGTGTGGAGAAAAGTGAACCCTCCTAGTCTTTTGGAGTAAATGCAAATTGATACAGTTACTCTAGAGAACCGTATAGAGGCTCCTTAAAAAAACTAAAAATAGAGTTACCATATGATCCAGCAAGCCCACTCCTGGGCATATAGCCAGGAAAGATGAAAATTCTAATTTGAAAAGATACATGTACCCCAATGTTCATAGCAGCATTATTTACAATAACCAAGACATGGAAGAAATCTAAGTATCCATTGGATAAAGAAGATGTTCTTTGTATATACAGTGGAATATTACTCAGCCATAAAAAAGAATGAAATAATGTCATTTGCAGCAATATGGATGGACCTAGAGATCATCATACTAAATGAAATAAGCCAGATGGAGAAAGACATATATCACTTATATGTGGAATCTAAAGTGTGATACAAATGAATTTATTTACAAAACAGGAATAGACTCACACATACAGAAAACAAACTAATGGTTACCAAAGGGGAAAAGGAGGAGGATAAATTAGGAGTTTAGGTTTAACAGATACATACTATTATATATAAAACAGATGAACAAGAACCTCCAAATAGCACAGGGAACCATATTCAATACCTTGTTGAATGGAAAACAATTTGAAAAAGAATATATAGAGATATAACTGAATCACTTTACTGTACACCTGAAACTAACACAATGTTGTGAATCAACTATACTGCAATGTATTAATGTATAAATGTACATATATGGGCTTCCCAGGTGGCTCCAGTGGTAAAGAACCTGCCTGCCAACGCAGGAGACATAAGAGATGCAGGTTCCATCTCTGAGTTGGGAAGATCCCCTGGAGGAGGGCCTGGCAACCCTCTCCAGGATTCTTGCCTGGAGAAGCCCACGAACAAAGAGCCTGTTGGGCTACAGTCCATAGGGTCGAAAAGAGTTGGACATGATTGAAGCTGCTTAGCACACACACACATATATATATATGCATATATACATATATATATTTGATACATATGTGTATATATATATATTTGATGAATATGATACCGCCCAGCATTTGTTTTTGTGACAAAGCACACAGTTCCTATCTCCTGTCACAATGTGCCAGGACTAATGGTAGTTTCCACCTTCAGGTTCATTGAGAGGATTAATGAGAAAGTGAATCTGAAATTTAGGTTCTCACTAAGTCATGGTTTCCTTCTATTCCTCATCCCTACCCATCAAACCTCCTGCACAGCTCACACTCTCACACAAGCTCTTCCCAAATTAAACTTATCTGTTAATTTAGGTCCTCTTTGCACTCAAGACTGTGGTCTGAGTTTTATCTACAACTGCTAAGTTTTCTGCTGCATCTGGGCATATTCTTGTCTCTAGATACTCACCAGGATTGCAAGGAGGTCAGGAAGGCAAAGATGTTGGCCTTCCTTATTTGTGAGTATGTGCATTCTCTGACTCTTCTCAACCCTTTCCCAGTCCCCCCATATTTATCGTTCTGACCTAAACATAGTCGTTACCCAATAATTGATGAGAACTGCCTGTTTTAGCAATCCTCCTGACATAACAGTGCTGAGCTCCACAGACAAGTTGAGAAAGGGCAGAATGACCTCACTTTTTAATATGCAGGCTGTGAAGTTCCTTTTTAGCTTTTTAAAAGCTACTTCCTCTCCTGGAGTGGGGAGGACTGTATTGCTTCTAAGGCAAGAACGAAAGTTGGAATTTGGCCAGAGAACTGATAGTACTATCACTGGGTCCCAGAGGCCAGCGCTATATCAACAATGAAAGCAGAGCTTCCCCTGTCACATACTTGCTGGACATTCTTGAAATGACTAATTTAATAGCAAAGATTTAATAAGTGCCTTTTATGTGCCTGGCACTGTTGTAAGTGCTTTTATGTTGAATAATTTAATCATGGTTTTTGCATTTAACAATCACAGCAAACTGAGGAGGTGGGTATAAAGATGGTCTCTGTTTTCCTCATGGGGAAACAGAGGCACAGAGAGATGGAGAAGCCTGCAGATGACCAATAAGTGGCAGATGTGGGATTCAACCCCGGGCGACCACCCTCTTGAGCGTGCTCTGTCAGCCATGCATTACGCCATGTGTGTGCACATGGCCGCCACTCCTCCACTTAGCCATTGACATGTTCACTAGGCATGCATGAGCTCCTACTGTGTACAAGGAGCCAGGGGGCTGAAGACACCTTCGACATCATTCCTGCTTTAAGGAACACCACAATTCAGTTGTGAAACATATAGAGAAACAGGTAATGGAGACCCTACGTCCCTCGGAACTGTTTTTAACCTACTATATCATCCACCCATCCACTAGCTTCTGTTTCCAGAGGACAAGGCTCAACTGAATATTTTTTTGCCACTATTGCCTTGCTGTGTGTATGAGTTTGCTAGGATTGCCATAACAGAGACTTCATGCCTGCTAAGTTGCTTCGGTCATGTCTGACTCTTTGTGACCGTATGGACTGTAGCCAGCCAGGCTCCTCTGTCCATGCGATTCTCCAGGCAAGAATACTGGAGTGGACTGCCATTTCCTACTCTACAGCATCTTCGGACCCAGGGATTGAACACGCATCTCTTACGTCTCCTGCATTGGCAGGCGGATTTCTTAGCACTCGTGCCACCTGGGAAGCCCCTCACAGAGACTGCTGCTGCTGCTAAGTCACTTCAGTTGTGTCCGACTCTGTGCGACCCCATAGACGGCAGCCCACCAGGCTCCCCCATCCCCGGGATTCTCCAGGCAAGAACACTGGAGTGGGTTGCCATTTCCTTCTCCAATGCATGAAAGTGAAAAGAGAAAGTGAAGTCGCTCAGTCGTGTCCGACTGTTTGTGACCCCATGGACTGCAGCCTACCAGGCTCCCCCGTCCATGGGATTTTCCAGGCAAGAGTACTGGAGTGGGGTGCCATTGCCTTCTCCGTCACAGAGACTAGGTCGCTTTAAACAACAGAAGTTTATTTTCTTGCAGTTCTGGGAGCTAGAAGTTCAGGTTTCGAGTGTCAGCCAGCTTAGTTTCTTCTGAGGACGCTTTCTCTTTAGCATTGTAGATGGCCATTGTCACCATGCATCTTCAGTGGTCTTCTCTCAATACGTATCTATGTCCAAAAGTGCTCTTCTTAGAAGGACATGAGTAGAACTGGGTTAGGGCTCATTCTAAAGACCTCATTTTGACCTAATCACCTCTGTAAAGGCCCTTCCTCCGAATACAGTCACATTCTTAGGTACCTGGGTTAGGACTCCAATATGTGAATTTGAGGGGGACATGATTCAACCCATTACAATGTATTAACTCCTCCTCCCTAACAACTTCTCCAGAAAATACTTTGACATCTTTAACGACTGTGAACTTCCAGCACTCAGAAGAATTAAAAACCTTTCTCTGCTTCAGGCAGGGAAAGAAGAACATAATTATGTGTATTGCAAGCAAAGTGTATAATTATGATGTTGTGAATGATTCCTAGGGGCAAGCCTTTGGTTATTCAAAAACACTGCCTGGAATTGTTTTCACAGGCTAATTTAACCTTCTCCTCATCACAAGATATTACATATATGTGTACCATGAAGTGAAGTTTATCCTAATAACAAGGTCAAATTTCCTTTCATATCTCCCAGAAGTGGTTAGTATATCCTAAACATCTCTTGGGGAAGGAAAAAATTAAGAGTTTGTCCTAAGCGGATAAAGGAAACAAAAGGGTGGGAAGTCTTCCTAAATAATTCATGGTTAGACCCATTATCCACTTTAGTGAATCAGGGGCAGTGAATTTCACCTTTTTAATACAAAGAAATAATAAAATTATAATTTTACAATAGTTATTACAACTATTATTGCAATAATAAACATATATAATATAAAATATAGGCCAATGTATAACATAATACAATTAATCAAATATGTAATCTGTAGATAATATATAACATATGTTATAATAAAAAAGTGGATGGCAGTTTGTAATTTGCAGTGTGTTAAAGTGACAATGTCATGTCACAATTTGAAATAATATTCAGATATGCCATGTTCATTTTTCAAGAGGGTAGACTATTCCTTTCCAGCACTAATATTTAGCTCTATTCATCTCAAAACTTAATGCCTTTAAAAAGAAACTCTCATTTTTAAAAATATGACTGGAAAAAATTCCAGTGTCGATGTTTAATCCACTCTCCAGGTAATATAACTGAATTCTTTAATGAATTGCATCCTGGCATTGTCTTACCCACTGAAGAACCCCTGTGGTATAATATTTATATAATTCCCTAATAAAAATTCACAGCTCACACCTTCATGTATTTCTGATGATTCACAGCAACATGTCCCAAATTGCTTAAAAGGGATTAATAGATTGCTTAAAAGCCATTATAAGCGAAAATGACAATTTTATCACTGTGACTAAAGTAAATATTTTCTTTGGACATAAATGAACGATTTGTAAAAGAACACAAGGTAGGCTTACATCATGCATTTTCCCCAAGAATTCAGTATTTTCCATTAATATCCACCTGTTAAATCCATTAGAACAGCTTTTCATTTCTAAATGAAAGTTAAAGCTGGTATACTGAAGATATTTTCCATGAAGAACTTTAGTTTATCATAGGAACACATTTCCTTCCTTGAGGAACTTCAAATTGTTTGTAAATACAAATGTTGTAAGGATTAAGAACATCATTTCCTTGCCCATAAAATCCAGAAAGCTTGGCAAACAAGGAATCATAGAATTTTTTTTAATCTCCCATAATGCCAGAATTGTTCTATTCTATTTTAAGGTCAAGTGTTAGAATCGATAATATTTAAGTTACCTCCTAATTTGAATATTTTTGCAATTTTCTGATTCTTTCAGACCACTATAAACCTGGCTAGAATAGTGTTTTTCAAAGAGTATGTGCATGCAGTTGCTCAATCATATCCAACTCTTTACAGCCCCATGGATGGTAGCCTGTCAGGCTCCTCTGCCCATGGGATTTTCCAGGCAAGAAAAATGGAACAGGTTGCCTTCTCCTACTCTGGGGATCTTCTTGTCCAGGGATCGAACGTATGTCTCTTGTGTCTTCTGCTTTGGCAGGCAGATTCTTTACCACTGAGTCATCTGGGAAGCCTGTATTTCAAACAGTAAAGTATAATTATAATGTAAACCTCTTTTAAAGAAAAACATTTCTTTAGCTCCCAATGTTGACTTACTTAAATAGATTCAAACATAAAACTAGTTTTATTCTTACAATTCTTATACAACTATTAAAAACAAAACTTACTAAGTCAAGTAATACAAAAAACTAACTTAAAATAACTGATCAATTCATTCATTCCAGAATTGTTTATTGGGTCTGTCCTACACTCAAGGAACTAATCCAGGAGCTAGACTTACAGCAGTAAAGAGTATAGATAAAAATCCTTGCCTTTTCATAATTTATTCTTAGAGGGGAAAGAGAGAGCAAGAAGGACAACAAAGTCAACTATATACTACGTTAAAAGGAAATTGGTTGGGGAAAAAAAGAGTAGGACAGGAAGTGGATAAGAGGAGTGTCTGTTTTTAGCAGAGTGATCAAGGAAGCAAAGATTTGAACAAGGCTGGGAGGAGGTGAGGGGGTGAGCCATGTGGATAGGTCATTCTCAAAACCTGGCTTTTTGCCCTAAATGAAATGATATGCCACTAGGGGCTTTTGAGCAGAGGATTGACTCCACCTGACTTGTGTTTAACAGGATTGCTCAGGCAGCTGTGGAAGTGAAACTAGGCTGAATAAAGGGTTTCCAAGTGGATCATTTTCCTAGAGACACACTCCTGGATTCTCACATCCCCCTTCCTCTCATTGATGAGATTGGGAGAATCAGGAAGGTTCAATCAACCATTTTCTCCTCTCTGTCTGGAATCTGCCCTCCAGAGAGGGTACACTCTGAGCCTCTCTCAGCTGTACAAAAGCTTAGAGAGGCAGGTTATACCTTGCACAGAGGTTCTGTTGTTTTTAGGGGTGAGTCTGCTTCATTTGACGGAATGGCACACCACTCCAGTATTCTTGCCTGGGAAATCCCACGGACAGAGGAGCCTGGTGGGCTACAGTCCATGGGGTTACAAAGAGTCAGACATGACTGAGTGATTGAGCGCTTACACGCACGCGCACGCGCACACACACACACACACACACACACACACACACATACACACACACTGCTTCATTCTGGAAGGAAACAGCTGGACTAAGAGGTACTTTGGCCAACATGGCTAGGTCTTCACCGAAATTCATTTTCTCTACCTTGTGGATGTAGAACTAAATTTTCCTGCTTTCCCAATCTTCCTTAGTGTCAAGTGAAGCCATGTAACTGAGTTCCAGGTGATGGAACAAAAATTGAACTTTTGTCCAGTACAGACACATAAAAACCTCCTGTGTAATCTTTCACACCCACTCTTCCCAGTCTACTGGCCAAACACAGAGACTTCAAAAAACATTCTAAAGCCCTTGAGGATAATAGAGTCATATTATGAAAGGTCACTGAAAGTTGCCTGCCAAGCAGGACATCCTTGTTGGGCTTTGAATGAGTAAGAAATAAACTTTTGTTTTATTAAGCCATTGAGACTTTAGAGCTGGTTTGTTGGCAAAACAGCATTTCTTAACCATAACAAATACAAGTCAAATTCTCCAAAGAGCTTTTATCAGTAATAAAACAAATATTGCTTTCGTCTGTCTGAATCCTGGTCTATATCTCAATTTGTTCTAATCTTGGGAGGAGGAAGGGGGTATTATTTATCAATTTCTTAAACCTCCAGCAGATTGTACAGTTCTCTTGGTGTATATGATATGGTTGACTTGCCTGGAATGTAGGACCTAGAAGATGCGGGCCAGTCATTTGGTGGGTTTCACGTCTAAGAGTGTTTCACATTTTGGTCAACGTTCAATGGCAAATTTGAGTAGGGAGCAGTGTATGGTCTCATCCAAAATGTTAGTTTTTTTTTTTTTAATTCTTGCATTATACCCTCAACAAATTTTTCTATGCACCATATTGCTGATAATTCCAGAAATTGTCGCCTATAGTTCCAGAGGGCAGCCGAGTTTCATAAATGAGAAAGTGGCCTAACCCACACATTTAGGATAGCTGATTCATATTACATGACCACACCCACATGTTGGTGTGGCCCATTCTTTTCCTAAATAATGAAGTTAAAATTCTATGAATGCTGTTGTTAAAATTTCTTACATCCAGCAATTATGTTTTGTTATCATATAATATTGGAGCTTGTGATAAAAAAAATATTGAAGAAGGAAAGTTTCACCTATAGTTTTTCCTCCCAAACAAATAAAGTCAAAGTCTCTATCATTTGGATCCATAATGTGACACAAATCTAAAAATTATTTTGACGTACTCAACAAGACAAAGACTGTTTCTGATGTATTAAATGTGCACGTGTATGTAATAACAAAGTAGTCAATCCAATCGCTGGTTACATTACATCTCCTTTCCCTGAATCCTAGAAAGATTTAACCAGCAAAGTTAAGCTCTCCCTTCTGATGTACTAGGAAAAGGGACGATGAGAAGATGGTTATGTCCCAGTGAGCAGTAGGTAGAAGGCAGTGGGACGATGAAAATCTCCACAGCCTAGACACCCACTGAGGCAGCTGCAGTTGGTTACATCGTCCTGACACAGTGATAACCCGAGACCCAGCTTGACTCCTCAAAATTGTCATAAGATATGAAAGTAGGGAACCTGAACCATGGCAGAACCTGAGCTTTGGATCTTCCATAAGATAGAGTCGCCCCAGAGGCCCTAACCCAGGAGAGATTTCTATCTTGGATGGAGAGACAGTTGTGCAGTTGATACAATTTCTGTCTGTTACTATTTGTCTAGACATGAGAAAATGAGAATTTCTTTTTCTTTTTGTCAGACCTGGTTTTAAAGATTATTCAATTTAGTGCAGCCATGCCAAAATACAGTAAGAGTTGAAGTAGGGTATAGGTCATTGGCTAGCCCACAGAAGTTACTCTGTGATAAAAAGTCAACCATATGGATGATTCATGTTGATGTATGGCAGGAACCAAGGCAATGTTGTAAAACAATTATCCTCCAATAAAAAAAAAAATTTCAAAAAGGAAAAAAAGTCAGTTATACTAATCACAAGAAGACAGGTGTTCACACGCATACACACATATACAGGCATACACACTCACTCTTATTCATTAGAAATTATCTATGCATATTTAGCTATATAGCCAATTTAAAAATTATCTTCATAATAACTTTATATTTCTTTGTTGCTTGACGCATATTAAGGTAAGCTTCATAATAGTCTCCATTTTGCACATTTTTATTAATCTTTTTAATGTCAAATGAAAACATTCGCAATTCCATTTGTATTTATTTCTTCATAGGCCAGTGGGGTTTTTTTGATCACTCTAATATTATTTTGTAAATGATTTAGATTCTATACAATTTTGCCATTAAAAAACTTACATAACACTCCCAATTAGGTAAAGTTCAGAAAATTATTTACCTAGTTATAAACACTGCATAATGTGGGAATTGAGGTATTTTACAATTGTTACTATTTATTAGTTTTTTAAAATTCTCACCTCTTTTCCAAATTTATTCAAATTACTTATGGTTCTCAATCTGGCCACACATTAGAAGCTCTTGGGTTGCTTTTATTTATTTACTTTTGTTTTGTTTTTTTGGGGGGGTTGCTTTTAAAATTACCATTGTTAGAGTCCCACCTCATGTCAACTGAATCCAAATCTCAGATATTTGGATTCTGAAATCTCAGATGTTTATATTCTGCAAAAATGAAAACAAAGCAAAAAACGTCTAGGCAATTCTAATAAGAAGCCAGGGTTGAGAATACTGACTTATTCCAAAGGTTGCAACATGGACCTAAATGAAGTAATTTGACTGTCCTCTCTTACATATCCGTCATCACCAATAAATACGTGGTTGTTAGTTGAGAGTTGAGAATTAAGAATTAAGGATAAAAGTGACTTGAAATCCGAAAACTACACCCAGATTTTACATTCTTACTAAATATGATCAAATATGTATTAATATATCTGGGTTGAAATATTAAAGATCTCAAAAATTACTTCTATAGCTAATTGGAGAGCTAGATATACACGCAAATACACACATATGTATTTGTTTTCTTCCTTGTAGTGGATCCTTGCCAACTATTGGCTTTAATAGCACAGGATCGTGCTGTGCTGTTGTTAGTTGCTCAGTCGTGTCCGACTCTTTGCAACTCTATGGACTGTAACCTGCCAGGCTCCTCTGTCCATGGGATTCTCCAGGCAAGAATACTGGAGTGGGTTCCCATGCCCTCCTCCAGGGGATCTTCCTGGTCTAGGGATCAAAGCTGAGTCTCTTATGTCTCCTGCATTGGCAGGTGGGCTCTTTACCACTAGAACCACCTGGGAAACCACAGGAATAATTCCTACTATACATCATGATATAGGGTCCTTATTTAATGCCCGATGATCATTTGTGATAGCAGAAGCAGTAGCACATTGTAACAGTGAGAGTTAATATTTACTTATTACTATGAGGAAATTATTATTCTATGCATTTGATACAAATGAATTTTAGTCTGTTTTGTATGTACCCTTATTATCTCCATTTTATATGCTCCACAGGTATGCCTCAGTTGCACTGTTTCAATGCTTTCTCTTGGATTTCATAGGGGTAGAAATGCCCATTTGACCTTGATTTTGTTTTTTTGCAAAAATGTAGTCAGACATTGATTACCATGCTACGATAATAATCACAATGAAAGTGAATATATTAAAATGAGTAATAAGGAAAAATATATCTCTAAAGACAAATCATCTTTATTTTTTCACCAAATAAACAAAATCTATGTAATCTAGTATCTTTCCTACTAGGAAATTTTGACTAAATTCAGCACAGAAGAACAGTAATTAATATATTCTTGTGCTGGTCACATTTTTCTTCCTACTCCTCTTAATTTAATTTACTTTTTTATTTTTAATTGGCCTAGTTTCTATTATATTTGATTTTATCGATTGCCAACAATTGTTTTTCTGGAACAGGCACAATACAAATGGGAAATAAATATCTTAAATGACCAGGACTGCATTTCATTCGAAACCTTAGAGAAAAGACCAGAGAATGTGTGGTTCTGTCCTATAGATATAAATATTCTATTATCAAATTTAAATGTTTGGCTGAGCAGTATTTCTTGTTACTGGGGTTGCCTTGATTAATTACCTTGCCTGTTCCTCCTTCCTTCTTTCTTCCCTTCCATATATATTTATTGAGAATCCAGTATACACCAGCTCTTTTATACTTTAGGAATACAGATAGGATATCTGGTTTCATGACACTTAATTCTAGTATTCAGGAAAGAATCATGGTCCTGTAGAAAATATTGTCCAAAGTAAATATTATTTTCCTACATTTCCTCTGATGGAAAAAATGTATAATTACTCCTTTCTTATCTTCTGTCAATGAAAGAAGGAATCATCCCTGTCCTAAATTTTCTGGTGTCTAAGCATATTTATGTTTCTAAAAGCATTAAGGAGCATCAACTAGGAAACTGAGTTATTTAGCCACAAAGCCCGATACGGAGACAATCTTCTGCACAGAATTCCTACTCATTTCTAATCAACTGGACTGGGCTCCTCCAAAGCAAAGGATGTCTGAGAACCAGCCTCCAAAGCAACAGTGTTGACCATGACAATGGCCAACTGTAGAATACTTCAACACAACTCAGTCTTCATCAGTGGGGCATAGTTACTGGCATAGGAACTGAAAAGGCTGATCAGCTATGCACTGTGAGAATCAGAATTATGTGTTTGGAAGAGTGGATTTTGAGCCAACGCATGTCACATTACAGAACACAAAGTCTTACCTAGTCAAACAGCGGTTATAGCTCTTCACAAGAGGATAAGCCCCGCATACATGCAATATGGTGAGGATACTTGTTTTCCCTTCTACACACTTTATTTCCCCCCCAGGTTTTGAGGAAGATAATAACTGAAGGGGAATTTTTTTTCTAGGAAAGGTGGTCAGGGGAAATATCTCTGAGAAAATCATGTTTAAAACTAAAAGATGGGGAGAACAAAATGGCGGAGGAGTAGGTGGACGTGGAGTAAATCTCTCTCCACGGATACATCAGGAATACACCTTCAGACACAGAAGTGCATGCAGAACACCAGCTGAGAGCAGACAGGAGTACCTGACCAGAGGAAAAGAATATATAGACCCACGCAAAACTCGGCAGGATGGAGGAACTAAGCGGAAAAACAGGAGTGTCAGTAGCACCAGACCTGCCCTCGGCAGGTAGGGGAACTGAAGCAGGGGTCCCATCCCCACACAGGGGAAACTGTCTGAGTCAGAAGAGAAACATTTAAGGTTGAGAGTGAAACAGCTGATCTGTGGCAGGCTAAATGGGATGAGAATCAGACAGTCCTTGCCTCCGCCATGCCATACATACCCCAGACAGGGACGCAAGTCCCCTAGAAGGCACAGTGACTGAGAGCTGGAGTTTAGGGATTGTGGAGCAATCCCAGGGCAAGGGCTTCTGTTGACTGCAGAGAGACAGATCGAGGGGATGTGAGGGAGGAGATTATGGTGGGAAGTGCCTGTGGAGGAAAGCCAGGCAGCCATCAAGCAAGGCTATACTGATGAGTCATGCATAGGGGGCGGAGCCATCACCATAGCCTCTCACTCCCCACAGGCCCCATCAGCAGTTGAACAATAGAGAGGTTGGCCCATCAAGCGCCTGACACATGGAACTACTGAGTAGAACCCCATCCAGGGTGCCCCTTTAAGTGCCTGACATGTTGCTCTACAGAGTAGGACCTCAGCCAGGGGGCCCTTCTATGTGCCTGATGCCCCAAACAACTGAGAAGGACCCTAGGCAAGGGAGCCCTTGAACTGCCTGAAGGCTGAGCGCCGAAGAATTGATGCTTTTGAACTGTGGTGCTGGAGAAGACTCTTGAGAGTCCCTCGGACTGCAAGGAGATCCAACCAGTCCATTCTGAAGATCAGCCCTGGGATTTCTTTGGAAGGAATGATGCTAAAACTGAAACTCCAGTACTTTGGCCACCTCATGTGAAGAGTTGATTCATTGGAAAAGACCCTGATGCTGGGAGGGACTGGGGGCAGGAGAAGGGGACGACAGAGGATGAGATGGCTGGATGGCATCACTGACTCGATGGAGGTGAGTCTGAGTGAACTCCGGGAGTTGGTGATGGACAGGGAGGCCTGGCATGCTGCGATTCATGGGGTCACAGAGAGTTGGACACGACTGAGCAACTGATCTGATCTGATCTGATAGAGAAAGACTGGCAAAGAGGCCTTCTGATTGCCAGCTACAAGAGACTCAAAAGAAGACTCTGATAGGGCCACTGCAGCGGAGGCAGTCTGTGTCTCTGCACACTTGGTGCTGCCAGGGTCCCGGCAACCCAAGCAGCTACAACACCTCCACAGCTGGTCCTCACAGGGGCAGACCCAAGTCCTCCAGGGCAGCCTCAGGAGCAAACCCCAGTGGACAATCCACATGTAGAGGTGGAAATAAAGCCACAATTGAAACCCAGGGGCAGTGTGGCTAAGGAAGAAGACCCAAAAACTTCCCACCAGCTGTACAAGCTGCAGATTAAATCCACATGATCAACTAGGCAGACTCTGTCTATGGAATACATAAAAGGAATTGAGAGCTCCCACAAAAGAATATGCACTAGTTCTGATAGCTGTGGACATCAGAGACAAGAACACACAGGAGTAGGACCAGATTAGAGTCTGAGCTGCCCCCACAGCAGGTCCAGAGACCAGCACGGTGTTGGAGGGCATCCTAGGGAGTGAGGTGGACTGTGACTCCCAGCGAGGGAAAGGACTCACAGCAGTGACTCAAGAAAAACCTTTATTATTCTTATGTTTTGACTTGCTCTGTAGATTCTTTTGGATTTCTCTTTCTTTCTTTTTTTTTTTTTTTGCACCCTCTGTTGTAGTTGTTAATTTTATTGGCACTATGAAATCTAATTAAGCTTTTGAGTTTTTTTTTTTTTTCAGTCACACTTTTTATTATTGTTATAAACCTCTGCCTCTCTGTTGGACTTTTGCAGCTCTGTGGAGTTTTCCTTTTTTTCTTTTTTTTTTTTAATTTTAATTTTTTAAGGCCATTATTATTTTTTCTACATTTTTACTTCGTTTGCTTTTCCTACTATTCTTTTTGCCTTGCAGTTAATCTTTAATGTTTATAAATCTTCTTTATCCACCTCTATTTAACTCAGCATATCTATTCTTTCTTTCTTTCCTTTCCTCTCAACATATTTGTTAGTTTTGTTTTCATTGCTTATTCTCCACTTGGCACCTTGCTTTAGTTTTATTTCCCAGTTTGTGCTTTAGTTAGTTTTGTTCTTAACTGGTAGATATAATTTTTGGTTTCCTTTGTTCACCAGGTCAATCTATTTTACTTTATTTTTGTTGGACTGCTTTGATTTTGCATATGTGTATATATGTATATGTGTATATTCTATTATTTTAATTATTATTTGCCTGATTTTGTAACTGCCATTTGTCTGGGTTCATCTTTGCTTTCTCATTTTTAGGTATTGTTTTAATCTCAATTAATGCCATAACAAACCACTTGTGGAATCTTCCTTCCTGACCAGAGATCAAGCCCTGAACCTTTGGGGTGGGAGCACTGACTCCAAGACCCTAGATGACCAGAGGACTAACCCTAGGGAGTATCAGATAGAGAGAACTCACACTAAGGAAACCACCTGAAGACAAAATCCAGCATCACCCAAGCGCCAGTAGCACCCTGCTCAGGACACCTCATCTAAACAGTGAACAAAACAAAAAATACAAACCCAATCACCAGCAGACAGGATTACCATATCACTCAGCCTTGCCCATCAGAGTAAAAAAAAAAGAGCACAAACCTCACCCTATATGAAGATTGCACAAACCACTGGACCAAACTTAGGAGGGCAGAAACCAAAAGGAAGAAAGAATTCCACCTTGAAGGCTGGGAAAAGGAGACCTCAAAGACAGTAAGTTTAAAAAAATAATAATTAAAAGGCAGAAAAACCTACCCAAAGGAAGGAACAAGCTAGAAACACAGAAGTCAAAATAAGGAAACAGACAAACAACCTGAAAAAGAATTCAGAATAATGATAGTAAAGAGGATCAAAAACCTTGAAAACAGAACAAAGAAAATGCAAGAATCAGTTAACAAAGACCTAGAAGAATTAAAGAATAAACATACAAAAGAATAAACATACAGAGACAAGCAACACAATTTACTGAAATTGAAAATACTCCAGAAGGAATTAATCGCAGAATATCTGAAGCAGAAGGACAAATCAGTGAGCTGAAAGATAAAATGGTGGAAATAACTTCTGAAGAGAAGAATTAAGTTAAAGAATGAAAAGAATTGAGGAAAGTCTTAGAGACCTCTGGGACAATATCAAATGCACTAACATTTGAATTATAGGGGTCCCAGAAGAAGAGAAAAAGAAAGGGTGTGAGAAAAATTTTGAGGAGATTATGGTTGAAAATTTCCCCAACATGGAAAAGGAAATAGTCAATCAAGTCCAAGAGGCACAAAGAGTCCCATACAGGATAAACCCAAGGAGAAACATGCTAAGACACATACTAACCAAACTAACAAAGACTAAACACAAAGAAAGAATATTAAAAGCAGCAAGGGAAAAGCGACAAGTAACATACAAGGGAAACCTCATACATTTAACAGCTGATCTTTCAGCAGAAACTCTGCAGGCCAGAAGGGAATGGCAGGATATATTTAAAGTACTGAAAGGGAAAAATCTACAACCAAGACTACTGTACCTGACAAGGATTTCATTCAAAATTGATGGAGAAATAAAAAACTTTTCAGACAAGCAAAAGTTAAGAGAAGTCAATACCACCAAACCAGCTTTACAACAAATGTTAAAGGGACTTATACAGTCAAGAAATACAAGAGAAGAAAAAGATCTACAAAAGCAACCCCAAACAATTAAGAAAATGGCAATAGGAACATATATATCAATAATTACTTTAAATGTAAATGGATTAAATGCTCCAACCAAAAGACACAGACTGGCTGAATGGATACAAAAACAAGACCCATATGTATGCTGTCTACAAGACACTCACTTCAGACCTATAGTCACATAGGCTGAAAGTGAGCGGATGGAAAAATATATTCCATGCAAATGGGAAGCAAAAGAAAGCAGGAGTAGCAATCCTCATATCAGACAAAATAGACCTTAAAATAAAGAAGATTACAAGAGATAAAGGACACTACATAATGATCAAGGGATCAATCCAAGGGAAGACATAACAATTTGTAAATATCTATGTACCCAACATAGGAGCACCTCAATACATAACACAAACACTAACAGACATAAAAGGAGAAATTGACAGTAACACAATAATAGTAGGAGACTTAAACACCCCATTCACACCAATGGACAGATCATCAAAACAGAAAATTAATAAGGAAACACAAGTCTTAAATGATACATTAGATGAGATGGATCTCATTGATATCTTCAGGACATTCCATCCAAATGCAGAAGAATACACATTCTTCTCAAGTGCACATGGAACATTCTCCAGGATACACCACATCTTGGGTCACAAATCAAACCTCAGTAAATTTAAGAAAATTGAAATTGTATCAAGCATCTTTTCCGACCACAACACTATGAGACTAGATATCAATTACAAGGGGAAAAACTGTAAAAAGCACAAGCACATGGAGGTTAAACAATATATTTCTAAATAACCAAAAGGTTACTAAAGAAATCAAAAGGGAAATAAAAAAAATTTCTAGAAACAAATGACAATGAAAACCCAAAACCTATGGGATGCAGCAAAAGCAGTTCTAAGAGGGATGTTTATAGCAATACAATCCTACCTCAACAAACAAGAAAAACATCGAATAGACAACCTAACTTTACACCTAAAACAACTAGAAAAAAAAGGAACTAAAAAAACCCAAAGTTAGCAGAAGGAACGAAATCATAAAGATCCGATCAGAAGTAAATGAAAAAGAAATGAAAGAAACAATAGTAAAGATTAATAAAACTTAAATCTGGTTCTTTGAGAAGATAAACAAAATTAACAAACCTTTAGCCAGACTCATAAAGAAAAAAAGAAGAATCAAATCAACAAAATTAGAAATGAAAAAGGAGAGGTTACAACAGACAATGCAGAAATACAAAGGATCCTAAGAGACTATTATGAACAACTATATGGCAATAAAATAGATAACCTGGAAGAAATGGACAGATTATTAGAAAAGTTCAATCTTCCAAGACTGAACCAGGAAGAAATAGAAATTACAAATAACATAATTAGAAGCACTGAAATTGAAGCTGTGATCAAAAATCTCCCCCAAAACAAAAGCCCAGGACCAGATGGCTTCACAGGAGAATTCTATCAAACATTTAGAGAAGAGATAATGCCTATCCTTCTAAAACTCTTTCAAAAAACTGCAGAGGAAGGAACACTTCCAAACTCATTCTATGAGGTCACCATCACCTTGATACCAAGACCAGAAAAAGACAACACACACACACACACACACACACACTACAGGCCAATATCACTGATGAACATAGACACAAAAATCCTCAACAAAATTTTAACAAACAGAATTCAGCAACACATCAAAAAGCTCATACACCATGATCAACTTGGGTTTATTCCAGGGATGCAAGGATTCTTCAATATATGCAAGTCAATCAATGTGATATACCATATTAACAAATCAAAAGATAAACACCATATGATAATCTCAATAGATGCAGAAAAAGCCTTGGGCAAAATTTATCACCCATTTATAACTCTTCAAAAAATGGTCATAGAAGGAACCTACCTCGACATAGTAAAGACCATATATGATAAGCCTACAGCAAACATTATTCTCAATGGTGAAAACCTGAAAGCATTCCCCCTAAGATCAGGAACAAGACAAGGGTGTCCACTTTTACCACTATTATTCAACATAGCTCTGGAAATCCTAACTACAGCTATCAGAGAAGAAAAAGAAATAAAAGGAGTCCAGATCAGAAAAAAAGTAAACCTCTCACTGTTTGCAGATGACATGATACTGTACATAGAATACCGTAAAGATAGTATCAGAAAATTACTAGAGCACATCAGTGAATTTAGCAAAGTTGCAGGATACAAAATCAATACATAGAAATCACTTGTATTTCTATATATTAACAATGAAAAATCAGAAAGAGAAATTAAGGAATCAATCCCATTCACCATTGCAACAAAAAGAATAAAATATTTAGGAATAAACTTACCTAAGGAGAAGGCAATGGCACCCCACTCCAGTACTCTTGCCTGGCAAATCCCATGGACGGAGGAGCCTGGTAGGCTGCAGTCCATGGGGTCGCTAGGAGTCGGACACGACTGGGCGACTTCACTTCCACTTTTCACTTTCATGAATTGGAGAAGGAAATGGCAACCCACTCCAGTGTTCTTGCCTGGAGAATCCCAGGGACGGGGGAGCCTGGTGGGCTGCTGTCTCTGGGGTCGCACAGAGTTGGACACGACTGAAGCGACTTAGCAGCAGCAGCAAGGAGACAAAATGGAGAAGGAAATGGTAACCCACTCCAGTGTTCTTGCCTGGAGAATCCCAGAGATGGCGGAGCCTGGTGGGCTGCTGTCTATGGGGTTGCACAGAGTCGAACACAACTGAAGTGACCTAGCAGCAGCAGCAGCAGCAAGGAGACAAAAGAATTGTACACAGAAAATAATTAGACACTTGTGAAAGAAATGAAAGATGACATAAACAGATGGAGAGATATTCCATGTTCCTGGATAGGAAGAATCAATACTGTGAAAATGACTATATTACCAAATGCAATCTACAGATTCAATGTTATCCCTATCAAATTACCAATGGCATTTTTCACAGAACTAGAACAAAAATTTCACAATTCATATGGAAACACAGAAAATCCCAAATAACCAAAGCAGTCTTGAGAAAGAAGAATGGAGCTGGAGGAATCAACCTTCCTGACTTCAGATTATACTACAAAGCTACAGTCATCAAGACAGTATGGTGTATGTGTGTGTGTTAGTTGCTTAGTCACATCTGACTCTTTGCAACCCCATAGACAGCAGCCCACAAGGCCCCTGCATCCATGGGATTCTCCAGGAAAGAACTCTGGAGTGGGTTTCCATTTCCTTCTCCAAAAGAAACTATAGAAAGAAAGAAAGTGAAGTCGCTTAGTCGCGTCTGACTCTTTGTGACCCCATGGACTGTAGCCTACCAGGCTTCTCCATCCATGGAATTTTCCAGGCAAGAGTACTGAAGTGGGTTGCCATTTCCTTCTCCAAGATAGTGTGGTACTGGCACAAAAACAGAAATATAGATCAATGGAACAAGATAGAAAACCCAGAAATAAACCCATGCACTATGGGTACCTTATTTTTGACAAAGGATGTAGTGGGGCAAAGACTGCCTCTTCAATAAATGGTGCTGGGAAAACTGGACAGCTACATGCAAAAGAATGGAATTAGAACACTTCCTAACACCATACACAAAGATAAAGTCAACATGGATTAAAGACCTAAATGTAAGACCAGAAACTATAAAACTCTTAGAGAAAAACATAGCCAGAACACTTAATAACATAAATCAAAGCAGAATCCTCTATGACCCACCTCCTAAAGTAATGGAAATAAAAACAAAAGTAAACAAGTGGGACCTGATTAAACTTAAAAGCTTTTGCACAGCAAAGGAAACTATAAGAAAGGTGAAAAGACAACCTTCAGAATGGGAGAAAATAATAGTAAATGAAACAATTGACAAAGGATTAATTTCCAAAATATACAAGTAGCTCATACAACTCAATACCAGAACAACAAACAACCCAATCAAAAAGTGGGGGAAAGACCTCAATAGACATTTCTCCAAAGAAGACATACAGATGGCTAACAAACACTCATTTGCTCAGCATCACTCATTTGCTCAGCATCACTCATTATTAGAGAAATGCAAATCAAAACTACAATGAGATATCACTAACACTGGTCAGAATGATCTTCATCAAAAAGTCTACAAACAATAAATGCTGGAGAGGGTGTAGAGAAAAGGGAACGCTCTTGCACTGTTGGTGGGAATGTAAATTGATACAGCCATTATGGAAGATGGTATGGAGATTCCTTAAAAAACCAGGAATAAAACCACCATGTGACCTAACAATCCCACTCCTAGGTATATACCCTGAGGAAACCAAAATTGAAAAAGACACATTTATCCCATTGTTCATTGAATCACTATTTGCAATAGCTAGAACGTGGAACGGAGAAGGCAATGGCACCCCACTCCAGTACTCTTGCCTGGAAAATCCCATGGATGGAGGAGCCTGGTGGGCTGCAGTCCATGGGGTCGCTAGGAGTCAGACACGACTGAGTGACTTCACTTTCACTTTTCCCTTTCATGCATTGGAGAAGGAAATGGCAACCCACTCCAGTGTTCTTGCCTGGAGAATCTCAGGGACGGTGGAGCCTGGTGGGCTGCCATCTATGGGGTCGCACAGAGTTGGACACGACTAAAGCAACTTAGCAGCAGCAGCAGCAGAACATGGAAGCAACCTAGATGTCCATTGACAGATGAATGGATAAAGTAGTCCTGGTACATATACACAATGGAATATTCAGTTCAGTTCAGTTCAGTCGCTCAGTCGTGTCTGACTCTTTGCAACCCCGTGAATCGCAGCACACCAGGCCTCCCTGTCCATCACCAACTTCCTGAGTTCACTCAGACTCACATCTATTGAGTCAGTGATGCCATCCAGCCATCTCATCCTCTGTCGTCCCCTTCTCCTCCTGCCCCCAATACCTCCCAGCATCAGGGTCTTTTCCAATGAGTCAACTCTTCGCATGAGGTGGCCAAAGTACTGAAGTTTCAGCTTTAGCATCATTCCTTCCAAAGAAATCCCAGGGCTGATCTCCTTCAGAATGGACTGGTTGGATCTCCTTGCAGTCCAAGGGACTCTCAAGAGTCTTCTCCAACACCACAGTTCAAAATCATCAATTCTTTGGCGCTCAGCTTTCTTCACAGTCCAACTCTCACATCCATACATGATCAGTGGGAAAACCATAGCCTTGACTAGACGGACCTTTGTTGGCAAAGTAATGTCTCTGCTTTTCAATATGCTATCTAGGTTGGTCATAACTTTTCTTCCAAGGAGTAAGCATCTTTTAATTTCATGGCTGCAGTCACCATCTGTAGTCATTCTGGAGCCCCCCAAAATAAAGTCTGACACTGTTTCCCCATCTATTTCCCATGAAGTGATGGGACTAGATGCCATGATCTTCGTTTTCTGAATGTTGAGTTTTAAGCCAAATTTTTCACTCTCTTCTTTCACCTTCATCAAGAGGCTTTTTAGTTCCTCTTTACTTTCTGCCATAAGGGTGGTGTCATCTGCATATCTGAGGTTATTGGTATTTCTCCTGGCAATCTTGATTTCAGCTTGTGCTTCTTCCAGCCCAGCGTTTCTCATGATGTACTCTGCATAGAAGTTAAATAAGCAGGGTGACAATATATAGCCTTGACGTACTCCTTTTCCTATTTGAAACCAGTCTGTTATTCCATGTCCAGTTCTAACTGTTGCTTCCTGACCTGCATACAAATTTCTCAAGAGGCAGGTCAGGTGGTCTGGTATTCCCATCTCTTTCAGAATTTTCCACAGTTTATTGTGATCCACACAGTCAAAGGCTTTGGCATAGTCAATAAAGCAGAAATAGATGTTTTTCTTGGGGATTCTCTTGCTTTTTCGATGATCCAGCAGATGTTGGCAATTTGGTCTCTGGTTCCTCTGCCTTTCCTAAAACCAACTTGAACAACTGGAAGTTCATTGTTCATGTATTGCTGAAGCCTGGCTTGGAGAATTTTGAGTATTACTTTACTGCTGCTAAGTCACTTCAGTCGTGTCCGACTCTGTGCGACTCCATAGACGGCAGCCCACCAGGCCCCGCTGTCCCTGGGATTCTCCAGGCAAAAACACTGGAGTGGGTTGCCATTTCCTCCTCCAATGCATGAAAGTGAAAAGTGAAAGTGAAGTTGCTCAGTCGTGTCCGACTCTTAGCGACCCCATGGACTGCAGCCTACCAGGCTCCTCTGTCCATGGGATTTTCCAGGCAAGAGTACTGGAGTGAGTTGCCATTAGCTCAGCCATAAAAAGGAATGTAGTTGAGTTAGTTCTGATGAGGTGGATGAACCTAGAACCTATTATACAGAGTGAAGTAAGTCAGAAAGAGAAAGATAAATATCATATTCTAAAACATATATATGGAATCTAGAAAAATGGTACTGAAGAATTTATTTGAAGGGCAGTGATGGAGAATTAAAGAGAATAGACTTATGGACATGGGGAGAGGAGAGAAGAGGGTGAGCTATATGGAGAGAGTAACATGGAAACTTACAGTACCATATGTAAAATAGATAGCCAATGGGAATGTGCTGTATATATCAGGAAACTCAAACGAGGGCTCTGTATCAACTTAGAGGGGTGGGATGGGGAGGGAGATGGGAGGGAGGTTCAAAAGGGAGGGGATTTATGTATACCTATGGCTGATTCAGGTTGAAATTTGACAGAAAACAACAAAATTCTGTAAAGCAATTATCCTTCAATTAAAATATAAATTAATTAAAAAAAAAAAAAACTAAACTAAAGGAAGGGCTTCCCTGGTGCTCAGTGGTAAGAAATCCGCCTGCCAATGCAGGGGATATAGGTTCGATCCCTGGTCCGGGAAGAGCCCACATGCCATGGCTCAACTAAGCCCATGCCCACAAGTACTAAGCCAGCACTCTAGAGCCTGTGGGCCAAAATTACAGAAGCCCACATGCCTAGAGCCCATGCTCTGCAACAAGAGGAGCCACTGCGATAAGAAACGCGTGCACCACAACTAGAGAGGAGGCCCCATTCTCTGCAGCCGAAGAAGGGCCATGTGCATCAACAAAGACCCAGCACAGTCAAAAATGAAATCAATCAATCAATCTTAAAAAAAAAAAGTAAAGGAAGAAGAATTTACATTTGTTAATTCTACATTCCCAGTCCTTCCGTCCCCCAACGCCTCCCCCTTGGCAACCGCAAGTCTGTTGTCTATGTCTGGGAGTCTGTTTCTGCTTTGGAGACATATAGGATGGGTTAACAGCAAGGTCCTAGTGTATAATACAGAGCATTATATTCAATAACCATAATGAGACAAACCATAATGTAAAGGAATATGAAAAGATGTCTATATGAAAAAAGTATATAACTGAGTCACTTTGCCTTTCAGCAGAGATTGGCACACCATTGTACATCAACTATACTTCAATTAAAAAAAAAAAAAGTAAAAGAAGAAGCAGTGGCTCTGTGAATGCTAAGGAAAAGAGCATTCTAGACACAGGGACTTTTGTACAGAAGCCCTGGGACTTTTTTTTTTTTTTTGCCCCATTTGGGGATCTAAACAAAAACCAGGGGAATTCCCTGGTGGTACAGTGGTTAGGACTCCACAATCTCACTGCCAAGGGCCTAGGTTTGATCCCTGGTTAAAGAACTAAGGTCCTGAAAGCCACATGGCATGGCCAAAAAAAAAAAAGAAACCCAGTGTGGCTGAGACGATAAGAGGAGGATACCAGCCTGAGGAAAGGGCAGGGGCGGCTCACAAAGTCATGGACTCCTTCAGTGAGGTGTGGGGTGGCCCAACCAGATTTACACTTAGAATTCACTTGAATTACTGTGTTGAGTCCCATGGAGGAGGGAAGCCTTAGCCCAGTTCCCAGTCTGGCTGAGATGGTTGGTAACCTGGACTAAGGTGGTAACGGGGGGGAGATGGAGAGGAGAGGGTAGGTTTATGTTTTTTTTTTTTTGAAGATTGAATTAATGGAACTGGCTGATGGGTTAGATATACAGGTGGCTGAGGGGCAGTTGTGAGGAAAAGAAAGGAATGAAGAACAACTCCTGGCTTGAGTACATGAGTGGGTGATGGTGCCATTTGTTATACGATGAACATAGGAAGAGGAAGAATCAGGAGCTCAGAGTTTGACATATGAATTGTGTGATGTCCATTAATCATCAACAGGGATATGGAAATTAGGCAATGAGATGAGTCTGGGGCTTCAAAAAAAATAGATTCAGGAAGCATCAGCTATCAGCAGGCATGGAAGACAAGATACTAAAACTGGGGAAACATCACTTAAATAAAGTACAAAATGATGAAAAATGGGCCACAGCAGCCCGTGGGGTTTTTAAGAACCTTCGGGGCAGAGCCCTAGGGAACCCAAGAGTTACTCGTCAAACTGAGAGTAGTTCAGAGGAAATTAAGAAAGGCGAGAGCATCTCAAGCAGAAGGCATTGTAGACTGCGTCCAGTGCTGCTGAGAGGTTACATAAAGGACAGAAATGTCTCCAGTGGGGGACTTCCTTGGTGGTCCAGTTGTTAAGATTCCACTCGCCCATGCAGAGGACAGGAGTTTGAACCCCAGTCCAGGAAGATTTCATGTGCTTTGAGGCAACTAAGTCCAGTGTGCCACAACTACTGAGCCCATGTGCTCCACTGCAAGACAAGCCATCACAGTGCAAAGCCATCACAATGCAAAGCCATCACAATGCAAAGCCCGCGCGCTACAACTAGAGAGGAAGCTCCCACTCACGGAAACTAGAGAAAACCCTCCCGTAGCAGTTTTGAATCTAGAGATTCAAAACTCGCTGGTCTGGGGAACCAACTGCATTCACTGTACTATTCTACTTTATATTAGGGACTTGAGCATCCGCCTATTTGGGTATTTGGCCCCTGCTCCTGGAACCAATCCCCCGTGGACTCGGAGGGACGCACCTGCTCCTTTCAGTCCTAAGGCTGTCTCCTTCGATTTTGGCGCTTGCTGTTTACCAGCCCTGTGGGAATGGGCTTTACTGTAAAAGGGAAATTATTCATAAAAACATCATTTCAAATTGTTGTTGTTGTTGTTCAGTCGCTAAGACTCTTGGCGACCCCATGGACTGCAGCATGCTAGGCTCCCTTGTCCTGGATACTCTCCCCTCCTCTCTGCTCTGGTAATTTTGACAAAGTACAGTTTACAGCTGTTTATGACCACAGTTGTTATGGTCAGTCAGCGTGAAATTCTCTGAATGTCTTCATGTGTAGATACATCCTCCCCCATTTCAGTCTTCTGGTAAAAGAGGACAAGATGATTTTTAAAAGGACAGAGAAAGAAAAGACGCCAGATTTTTAAATGTACCCAGTGAAAAGTAATAGTTTAGAACAAAAATTGAACCACATAAAAAACAATTAAGAGAAAGAGATGTAGTGAAAAGTTTTCTGTTGGTTTTGGCTCAAGTCCCAAGTGAGTTTTTCTAGGCTGACTTTCCAAAAAAATTCATGACATAAAGTTGTTTGGATGGGGATGTGGTTAATAAGAAAAGCAAAAAAGGCCAAACTCAATGTCAAAATCGTGTCAAAGACTGAAATAAGTAGAACTCACTTGATGATACAAAGGAGCAAAACAGAGAAAAAAAAGTTATTAGCAAAGTATTGTCTTCTGAAATTTGGAGAGTTAGTAAAGGAATAAAGAATAGAGAAATGAGTGGTGTTAGTTTCATGCACGGTCTCCAAAATAAATACACGTACCCACAATCTTCCATTTCCATTTGCTGTACTTGCAGCAAAAGGGACTGCTGGACTCCAAAAGTTCTTCTACTTTGTCTGGAGAGTTAGTATGTGGTCTCAGAGAAGCAATACAGCCCACCCATGCAGCAGGGTAAAGTGGTGGGAAGAAGGTAAAAGCTATTTCATAGGAGCAGAAAAGTAATCGGCAGAGGCATAAGAAGTAAAGTTACAGATCGGAGTCAAGTTCATGAATAAGATGGTGGATATCTAAGACAGAATACCAAGGCAACAGCATAGCCCTTAAGACAGTAATTGGTTTTCCAGTACTGATCAGACTTCCAATAACAAAAGGTCCCTTTCTGCCCTTGCTACACGTATTACCTCAGGCACTTTTGTAATGGGACTAAGCTCATTCTGAGAATTCAGTAAATCAGTCTACATAAAGAACTTAGAACTCATAGTGTCTACATATATATTAAGTATTCAAAAATTGCATCTTTTGTTACTGTTTATTATTCATCTCACTGACAGATGCCCCCGTGAGCCAGACTTACAGCATGCAAGAGACTGCAGGAGACTCTGGTTCGATCCCTGGGTTGGGAAGATTCTCTGGAGGAGGGCATGGCAACCCACTCCAGTATTCTTGCCTGGAGAATCCCCATGGACAGAGGAACCTGGAGGGCTACAGTCCATGGGGTGGCAAAGAGTTGGACACGACTGAGTGACTAGGCACAGCACAGGATGTCGTAGAGGAGGAACTCTGCAAGCCTAGGCCCCTGTAGGTTATCTGTGCAAACTTGGCTTAATCGTCCCTATTTTTTTACTTCTATGTAGTATTTCTTGCTCTCAATGAATTCTTCTTATGTGTGTTTTTTTAAAACTACCACACGCTACCTTCAAAATTCCCTTGGATGTATCTGTCCATCTCTAAAACTAGACTCTAAACTCCTTGAGAGGAGGACTCCTGTCTGTTCCTCAGGACAGAGCTTAACACAAACAAGGCAATTATACATTAAAAAAAAAAAATCAATAAACAGTCTTTCTTGAAACGTTTTTTGGACGTTAAAGTTTCTAGACCTTGTTCCCTTCTACTCCTCTTGTCCTGACCTCCCTTAGGGTCTCATCCTCCATGAGCCCTTTAGGATCTTCCAACAGTCCTGGGAGGAGGTGAAATCACTCCAGTTTCAAAGTGAAAATTGTGGCTCAGCACTGTGAAAACTGCCCATGTGGCAGGACTGAGATCCTAGTCTGGTTCATCTGCTACCAAAGCTCTGCCTCTGCCCAGCACATTGTATCTCCCCTCCAAGCAAATGTAAGATGGAAAAAAAAAGAAAATCATTGAGACAGGCCATAGGATACCAAGTATCACAGGATGTTACTCCTTAGGAAATGGATTTTTTTTTTTTTTTTTGGCTGTGCTGTGGCTTGTGAGATCTTAGTTTCCTTATCAGGAATTGAACCTGGGCCATAGCAATGAAAGTACCAAGTCCTAACCACTGGACTGCCAGGAACTCCCAGGAAATGAATTTTTAAAACAATGATGCTAGCCCTCACAGAGTCGGACACGACTGAAGCAACTTAGCAGCTTAGCAGCACATGTAAAGTAATGTGAATCCCTATTATATTTTGAGAATTCTTCCCCCCTTATGTGGAAAATATTTTTAAAGAGTTCCCCCCTTTTCAGTCATGCGGATAGTTATTCAGGAGCTTATTGTGAAGAAAAGACCTACCCTGAAGAACTGAACAGGCATCAATTTCTTTTAAATTGCAATCAACCAATCAATCAAATCAAATTAAAAAAATACAATATGGATCAAACCTTGTGCATTGAAACTTTTCCCCATTAAGCTTTTATTAAGCCACTAAAACATGCATATGTAGAGTAACTGCACTTTCAAATGCTTTGTTTTCTCGAAGTCTACTGTAGAGTGTCCTTTGAATATGTGGCACATATGAGGGGCAAGATGCTAAAGCAAAGCAGTGTCAAGGCTGAGGGCTTCATAAAGTCTCATTTGCTGGCATTTGGAGAAATGACATCCTCCCATTTTCTACTGGGGCTTGTCGACTTAAAAAATGCACAATGTGAGAGTTGAGAGTTAAGTTTTATTGGGGCAAAATGATGTCTGTAGCCTGGGAGACAGCATCTCAGATAGCTCTGAGAGACTGCTCCTAAAAGGTAGGGGAAGGTCAGTATATATGTGAGCTTGGTGAAGGGAGAGTAAGTGCAATTGAGGACTTTTTTTTTTTTTTTCAGAAGGTTTCTACTTGTCACAAGGAGCAGAAGTCCCAATGAAGGATTTTAGTGCTTTTCTACATATGAGGAGATACAAGAATTGAGCTCATAAAATCAGCTCTTGAAAATATTTAACTGTCTGAAGACCTGTTTGGCCAGTTCACTGCCCCCACCAATCCCTGCCCCAGCACGGATTGCCTCACTTTTGATCCCCACTAGGAACTCCTTTCAGGGAGTGCTGAAGGTCAGCAACAGCACATGATTTAATCCTTGTAGAGATGTGTGCGTACTTCTCTTCTCCTTATTGGAGAAGGCAATGGCACTCCACTCCAGTACTCTTGCCTGGAAAATCCCATGGGCAGAGGAGCCTGGTAGGCTGCAGTCCATGGGGTCTCGAAGAGTCGGGCACGACTGAGAGCCTTCACTTTCACTTTTCACTTTTATGCATTGGAAAAGGAAATGGTAACCCACTCCAGTGCTCTTGCCTGGAGAGTCCCAGGGATGGGAGCCTGGTGGGCTGCCATCTATGGGGCCGCACAGAGTCGGACATGACTGAAGTGACTTAGCAGCTTAGCAGAGGTGTGTGCATTCTTAGCTGCTCAATCATGTTCCATTCTTTGTGACCACATGGACTGCAGCCCACCAGGCTCCTCTGTCCATGGGGATTTTCCAGGTAAGAATACTGGAGTGGGTTGCCATGCCCTCCTCCAGGACATCTTCCTAATTCAGGGATTGAACTGCACTGCAGGCCGAGTCTTTACCATCTGAGCCACCAGGGATGGCAAGTACCAACGGCAAGTGCCAATTTGCAGCTGACAGGCTGCTCTTTACTTTTGACTTGGACACATACACATTGCATGCATTTAGGTTAAATCTGCCTCTACCATTAATGAAAATAAGCAAACCTCCTTACACCAAAGAGCCCTGGGGAGAACCACTCATTCTACCTGGCCTGGGTGTTTGGCTGGTGGAGAAAGTCCCCCTCAGGTATGGGCTCACCACTAGACTGTCTTCTGGTGATATTTCACAAGCAAATACTTTAGGGAACTCCCCCTACTCTGGGGTACGGTATATGAAGTGAGACCAACCTCTGGAAAAGCAATTTGGCCATCCAAAGTATGTGTCAATAACTTGAAAACTGTTCATGTGCTTTGACTAATAATCTTCCTTCTGGAATTTTAAGCTGAGGAAAATTACATGAAATTGCCATTTTAATATCTCTAGGCACTTTGAACCTAACATATTCTAAACTCTCGATGCTTTTATTTATTTTTTATTGAAGGATAATTGCTTTACAGAATATTGCTGTTTTCTGTCAAACCTCAACATGAATCAGCCATAGGTACACATATATCCCCTCCCTTTTGAAACTCATCTCCCTCCCCATCTCACCCCTCTAGGTTGATCCAGAGCTCCTGTTTGTAAACTCTGGATTCTTATCCCAATCAGTTCCTCCCACCTCTCCCTCATCTCAAAAAATGACCACTCCTTTCTGCCGTTGCTCAGGCTCCCAACTGTAGAGGGCTTCTGCAATTCTCTTTCCTTCATATTCCATTTCAAACACACCAGAGAATACTGTCTGCTCCATCTTCAAAATATATCAAGAATCCAATTGCTCCTCAGCATGTTCAGCACCACCTTCTTGGCATAAGAGATCATCTTCTGTTTCTGAATTATGGCTATAGCTCCTGTTTGTTTTCCTCGTTTCCATACTGGCTCCAATACAGTCAGAACAAACTGCTAGACACGCAGTCTGCCTGTCAGCTTTATGTCACTTCCCGGCTTCAAACGCTCCAAAGGTTTTTTTCCTGTTACTCAGAATAAAATCCAAAGTGTTGACCCACCTCTCATCTCTCTGATCTCTTCTCTTTCACTCTTTCTTTCCCTCACTCCTCTCCATTCTCAATGGTTTCTTTGCCATGGTCCAAGCACATCAAATATAATACAATCGCCCTTCAGGATTATTGCGTTTATGATGCTCTCTTTCTAGGATAACCAGTGTGCCCAAAGTGCACATAGATCCCTCACTTCTTTCAGGATTCTGTTCAAAATTCACGGCATCAGAGCAGCTGATCCTAGCGTAAAATAGCGCCTAATATACGTGAGCTTACCCTCCGTCACTCCATTGCCTTTCTCTTCATAGTACTTTTTATTGCCTGGCACTATCTACGACTCAAAATTTTTCTGTTTCTCCCACCTCAAAGTGTAACTTTTGTGACCCTCGTCTATTTGATTTCCTACTGGATACCCAGCCTAGTGGTTCAAGTAGTGTTAAAAGGGTAACACTCCTTTTCCTGGGGTAAAAAGGAGCACTGGGCTAAAGAACAGCAATCATCAGTACAAGGCTGGAAACAACTTAAGACCATGCCCTCGAAATGGACTTTTTATTTTATCGTGAATTGCATTTCTGCTTCTCTGAGATTGTGGCCAGTAAAAATCAAGATCTTAGAGATTATCATTATTATTTTTTGAGTCATGTAAGAGCAAGGTGCAGACAGAATGCCTCATCACTACTAAATACTTCAGTGTACATATTCCCCACTTAAGAAACTTCTTCTACGTAACTACAAGATAAACATTCAAATCAGGTAATCAGCATTTATAAGACACTACCAACCAATCCATAGACCTCATTCCATTTTTGCCAATTGTTTGTTTTTCTTATCCAGTTCAGGGGCCAATCCAGAACTCTTCACTGCATTTAGTGGTCATGCCTCTTAAATCTCCTTCAGGATGTAACAGAAAAGATGCGGTGCTCTGCTCAGCACAACACATCAGGAGGAACATGATGTGACTGGTTCCCTTCCTGGTGATGCTCGTTTGATGACCTGGCCAATTTTGGTGTCTTCCAGGGCTCTGTTCAATGAATTTCCATTTCCTTCCATGTAATCAATAGATACGTTTCAGAAGATATGTTAAGATCAGGCTGACATGCTGCTTCACACGAAACACCCAGTCATCAGCCTCAGCATAAACTGAGGACTCTGGCCACAATCAACCAACACAGGCAAGTGATGACTTACTCTGTCTACCAGTGGTTTTTGTTTGTTTTAGGGCATACAGCATGTGGGATCTTACTTCCCAATCAGGAATCAAACCCATGTCCCTTTCATTGGAAGCACAGAGTTTTAACCACTGGGCCATCAGGGAAGTCCCCTATCAACCTTATTTAGTTGAAATTCTTCATAAGGAAGACCTGTCCTTTATTTCCCACTTATTTATTTATTCCACTTATTATATCATTATTTATTCATTCATTTATATTAGCATAGATTCATGGATTTCTATTTGACCCAATAGGTTGCAGTCAGTTACCATCATTATTTATTTTGATACCCAGATAGTCCCAGGTTTGGCCAGCGGAAGCTTATGCACGTCCTTTCAGCATGTTTCCATCATGCTTTGAGCACTTCCTGTAATGGGCTCCTAGCTCACTTTGTACTTTCCCAGCCCATGCACAGGAATCAGCCCTGGTTTCACTTAAGGGAGGATGGAATTCAGAAACCAAGACCTTCTGGGCACCTGATGTGTCCATTACTTCTAGCCTCTGAATGAAAATAGCTACGGTGTCTATGTGTGTGTGTGTGATGATTTCCCAGTCATTTTGAATTCAATCCAACACCTTAGGGTTCTTTATGAAGCTGAGCAGGATCCTGTGAGGCCCACCTGGGTACAAACCCTTTCTGTGACCCCATTTCTTATTTAATAAATAGGTTTCATTCAGCCTCCATGATCTTCTCTGAGTCTCAAAGGGCAGATGCAAACAGTTGCTTATCAGGGAAGCGAGGACATGCAGAACAAAGAAGTAGCTGTCAAAACAATAGTGGAGCAATGGGGCAGGGTCCTGGCTCTTCTTCAAGGAATATATATAACAATATCTTTGAGTTCTTCTGCAGGAACTAAGGCCCCTACCCAGGGGAATGACGGCAACTTCAGGCTGAGCGCAATATTCCTGGCGCTCCACTGTGTTACTTCACCACGAACCAATCAGAAGGAAGATTGCACACAGGGGAAGATAAATGAAGACTCTGACCCCTTCCCCCAGTGATTCTCCCTTTAAAACCATTCAGGATCCAGAAGAATCTTTGAAGTCGGTGTTTGGACACGAGTTCACCTTATTCCCCAGAGAAGGCAATGGCAACCCACTCCATTACTCTTGCCTGGAAAATCCCATGGACAGAGGAGCCTGGTAGGCTGCAGTCCATGGGGTCGCTAAGAGTCAGACACAACTGTGCGACTTCGCTTTCACTTTTTACTTTCCTGCATTGGAGAAGGAAATGGCAACCCACTCCAGTATTCTTGCCTGGAGAATCCCAGGGATGGGGGAGCCTGGTGGGCAGCCGTCTATGGGGTCACACAGAGTCGGACACGACTGAAGTGACTTAGCAGCAGCAGCAGCAGCCATCTTCTTCCCAGGTTGCTGGCCTCTTGAATAAACCAACGTTTCCTTTTCAACCAACTTGTCTCTCAGCTATTGGCTTTCCAAGGGTAAGCAGTCAAACCCGAGATGGGTAACATTTATAGCTTTCTTTCATTCCATATTCATAAATTCTTTCTTCAGTACTAAGAAACCTGGCTCCCATTATATTTAATATTTTACATATTTGCCCAATAGCCCTATAATTAATCAGTCTCCCAGCCAGGAAGCTACCTCCTTCATCCTGCCATCTCCTCAGCCTCTGACTTATCCTCTAAGGGAGAGAAGAACCGGTAAGTCACACACTCTTAATGAATCAGATTCACCAAGTTTTGTGGTTGGAGAAAAAATGCTACGAGTCAGAGAAATATGGTGAACCACTCTAGTTTGTGAGGCCTCTATTCAAAAACCTCGCTGGGATTTTTGGGCAATGGACTCAGATCTCTAGTGGTTCAGGAACCAGCTGCCAGGGAGTCTTCACTTTTGCCATTTTGGCATTAGGCGCTATAAAAAGCACTGTCCCAATTGCCTAGAAGCCTATTTTCTGAGATGAATAAGTTAGGGAAACACACAAACCCAGCACATCCAATACCACAGAGACACATTCTTCTAAGTAGTTCTTCTTGGGCCTGCTTCTAATTTGGGTATAACTGGGATTCTTTGGTCTCCCTAACAGCCACCAGCTGTTCCTATCCCTGCTGGAAAAAGAACAGCCCGTGCTGATGGGTAGCCATTAACAGATCTCTGCAAACATGCTAATGTTTGGGGTGGGAGGGGGTGAAAGGTGGACTTTTGTTTTCATCATGAATTGGATCCTGAGTTCTCGGAAAGAGTGCCAGCTGGGAAGTTCAATGTGGGTGATTAAGAACCATCACACAAATTATTTTTGAGACTTGACGGGTATCTCAAGCCAGGGAAACTGTGGGTGTGAAAAGTTAACCACTCACTTACTTGGTACGGAATTGTGCTGTATCGAAGTTTTAAGAACACAGCTCCAGAGTGGCTTACTCTTTGATAACTAGTTGTGATCTCTATGCAAAGCTGGGCAATACTCTAGAAACAACCCCTAAACCAACATACCTTGCCTACTGAGCTGTAAGTATTCTGTTACCTGTCATGACAACCAGAAAAAAAAAAAAAAAACACAGTAAAGAAATAGCTCACCCAATTTATTTTCTTAAGGAGTTAGAGAACACTCATTCTATAGGAAAACATACATCACGTTTGCTGCCAGACAGTAAGAAAGAAGCCCACGTGTAGATGCATGCTGATGGGGTGGTCCCTAGACGAGCAGCATCAACATGACTGGGTAACTTGTTAGAAAAAAAATAATATGGAACTCACCCCAGATGTACCGAATGAGAAACTGCAGCAGGCCCATCAGTTTGAGTTTGAAATACCACCTACTCCGCCTCCGCCCTCTTGTGACACGGATGTACGTTCAAATTTGATTATCGCCGCCCTAGACGCTCGAGGCATGGTGTTGGAAGTACCTGGCTACCAACTAAAGTTACCCATTGGCCCTAGGATGGGTCATTAGGGAGTTCCCTGCAGTTCCTTCTGCAAACGGATAAGTTTATCACTCACACACACACACACACACACACACTTCTCTACATTTAAGATGCAGGAGTTCGCTGCAGTTCCTTCTGCAAACGGAAAAGTTTCTCTCTCTCTCACACACACACACACACTTCTCTACATTTAAGATGCAGGAGTTCGCTGCAGTTCCTTCTGCAAACGGAAAAGTTTATCACACACACACACACACACACACACACACACGTCTCTACATTTAAGATGCAGGAAGTTGTTCCTGTCCTCCTAGGTCTAGGGATCGCTTCCTCCTTTGGCCTCCACCTGGACCAAGTCGCAGAGTGGGTGGAATTTGAGACCCGGCAGGGGTCGCTGCTGCCCATAAAGAGAGAACCGGGGAAGCGTGGCAAGAGAAGCCTAGAATCTTTGACATCACACTAAGCTCCTCCTTGCACGCACACAGTAGACACACACAAACATATACAGACACACGCACGCACACACACACTGACCGCGTAGTCTTCTCTCTGCCGGCTTGCTCCCGGTACCCCCGAGCCGGCCCCTCCCGCGACAAGTGTGTGCTGGGCGCCGCCGGCGAGGAGCCGAGTGCCGGCAGCCGAGGGACCCGGCGCGCAGCAGTGGCGGCCGCCGCACCCGCAGCCGGACCCGTTCGCCCCAGCGCTCGGCGACGGCGACCGGGACACCTCGCCGGCACCCCGGTCTCCGAGCAGCCGCGCCCGTCCCCGCCCGGGCTGCAGGGCGCCGGGCCGCCACCCCGCACGCTCCCGGGCCCCCTGCCACCCTTATGCCAGAAGGAGAAGCCGGGCGAAGGAGCAGGACGCTCGGCAGCCGGACTCCGCCGCAAACCCTGAGCGCCCCCTCCGCCCGCGCCCCTCCGGCGCCCGCGAAGCGAGATGCAACCGCCACGCTCCGGCTGAAAGGGGAAGGGGCCGGCGCCATCCTCTCGCTCCGAATTCTGTCTCCGCGGCGGCTGCGCGTCCCGGCCGCGGCCCCCCGGGCCCGGGAGTGAGCAGGAGCAGGAGGAGGAGGAGGAGGACAACGACGAGCGGCCGGCCCGGGGTTGGCCGGGGCTGGGGAGGAGGGACGGCGCGGGGGGGAGCGCGCGGGGGGCGGGGAGGGGGCCCCGGCGGATAAAGATGGCAATGTCTCTCATCCAAGCGTGCCGCAGCCTGGCTCTCTCAACATGGCTGCTTTCCTTTTGTTTCGTGCATCTGGTGTGCCTGGACTTCACCGTGGCCGAGAAGGAGGAATGGTACACAGCCTTCGTGAACATCACCTACGCCGAGCCCGCGCCGGACTCCGGGGCCGGGGCGGCGGGCGGCGCCACCACCGCCGCCGAGCTGCACACCGAGAGGACCGAGTGCGGGCGCTACGGGGAGCACTCGCCCAAGCAGGACGCCCGCGGGGAGGTGGTCATGGCCAGCTCGGCCCACGACCGTCTGGCCTGCGACCCCAACACCAAGTTCGCCGCCCCGGCCCACGGCAAGAATTGGATAGCCCTCATCCCCAAGGGCAACTGCACCTACAGGGATAAGATCCGGAATGCGTTCCTGCAGAACGCCTCCGCCGTGGTCATCTTCAACGTGGGCTCCAACACCAACGAGACCATCACCATGCCCCACGCAGGTAAGCGGGCTCAGGGCGGGCTCGGGGCGGGGGCGGGGAGCCCAGGGCGGGTGGAGGCGCCGAGAAGGATCCAGCGCCTGCCTCCTCGCTCCTTTCTGGGAAGTCTGTGCTTTGCTAAAGACGCGTCTCTGCTGCCTAGACCTACTAAGTTTCGCTCTGCGTCACTTCGTGGGATTTGCAAAGAAGAGAGGACTCACTGCATTGTGGGGACCAGGGAGTACGTTCCACTTAACACAGAGCCACTCGGACAGGGGTTGGCCGAGGGGGCCTAACTTTTCCGAGGAGGATCTGGAAGGTGGGGTGTGAGGGGGAGGAGGGGGCGGGCAGGGCTCGGATGTTGCTCTGGGCTTAGTGACTGGCCTCGCATCTGTTTGGGACCCGGAGATCTGATCTGGAATGTGTGCATCAGGTGTACTCCTGATGCCGGCGTTTCTGTATCAGGAGGGAGGTAGGATTACTGATGCTGGCGCTCGCCACCGCCAACTTGCTCAAGTCGGGTTTCAGGGTTTCAGCTCTTCGTGGGAGATTAAGAGTCCACCCCCCACCCCGCGCCACCCGCTGGGTTGACGCACGTCATAAATAATACTGAAAATCCGGTGCTCTGCCAAGCTGTCATCCGGACAGCCTGACAGGCGGGCACGATGGTAAATGATCAACAATCCTTCACAAGCCAACAAGAGCATAGTGGCCATAAAGTTATGCCTACTTTTCTAGTATTGCAATCCTTGCCCCCGGCTTGGGAGGTTAAGTATACTGAACATTTCCTTTAGGGCGAAAAGGAGATTTCACGGTAGAAATAATGTTTTCGTAAAGATCGCCGGGTGCCCAGACTGGAAATCCATGACGGCCCTAAGACGCACTATTTCTCCGTGTGCCTGACATAACAGTGCTTCCTTGGTAGAAACAGCAAAGTCCTCTCCAGGTTTGTTAGCAAAAGCAGCTCATTTTAGCAGCTTTGCCTCCTTGAGTTCAGGGTTACTTCTTGTTTCTGTGCGCCCCTAGAACCTTGCCCCCTCTTTGCCAGAAGCTGGGTTTGAGGCTATGGCATCAGGGAGGGAGTAAGAGGGAGTGAAAGTGGCAGATGAATTTTCTTACTGGAGTCACCGGATCAAAGACATTATTAAAATCTGGCTTTTAAAGAAATTAAACAGTTATGCTTCTGAAATGGAGTAGCAGGCTTTGGCCACATTGGGGAAGGGATGCATTCTTCGGGGACAAGTTTTCATTCACAGAGCTTCTGTCACCTATTAGGGAAATATACCGTGGGTTTGCCCCTGGTGGTCAACATCAGCTGTTACAGACAAGGAACTTAACCCTGCTGCTAACAGGTGGGGTGGGGAAGGTTCCGGAGAAGGCAGTGGCACCCCACTCCAATACTCTTGCCTGGAAAATCCCATAGATGGAGGAGCCTGGAAGGCTGCAGTCCATGGGGTGGCTGAGGGTCTGACAGGACTGAGCTACTTCACTTTCACTTTTCACTTTCATGCATTGGAGAAGGAAATGGCAACCCACTCTAGTGTTCTTGCCTGGAGAATCCCAGGGACGGGGGAGCCTGGTGGGCTGCGGTCTATGGGTTCGCACAGAGTTGGACACAGTACTTCTAACTCAGGGTGAAAAATAATGCAATGCATGAATGAATGAAGGGGAGGAAGAGGCAGTTAACTTCTTTAAAAAGTTAATATAGAGCATTGAGGACCATTTGATATACTTTATTGAGCTCAACAGTTTTGTAGGTGAAAAAGATTGTACTTTGAGCTTGAATCATAAGAGCCCTGTGTAAACTTTATGATAGTTGAGGATTTGGAGGACTGTGGAAGAGCATTTTAAATCATGTAAAAGATCTTGGGAAACACATTTAATATCTAAACCTCAATGGGGAGAGCATGAAGGAGGGGTTTTTGTTTTTGCTCTTTACCTCAAGAAGATTGTTAGTCGCCTTTGCAGGATCCTTTAAACATGTCTCTTTTTGCATGTGCGTGAAATCGGATTCTTCAGCTTCAAACACAAAGTTAAGAGGCATCATTTGTTTCTGTCTAAAAAGAACTGCCAACACACTAGATCAATTAATGGCTCATCTGTTTTTATAGGAAGCAGTGAGCGGATTTTCCACACAAAATGATGCTTGACTAAGATATAGTGGGAATAAATAAAGGCCTTGGTAGTAGTTTGAAATTTAGACTAAAAAAGGTCAAGGAGATTTCTATTAGCTGTTCTGTTTCCAAAAATGCATTTACATTGTCACTGCTAAGAGCCATGAGAATTCCATATTATCATTTGATGTATCGCCACATTAGGGGACTGGATTCACTTTAGTCAGCGATTGCATTGATGGCTGCTAAAGTCTCATTATGAGGAGATCTGTGACCTGGTAGCTTGGCAAACCTTTCACTTTTAACTTCTTCTGCCTGAACCTGAACCTGTGCCAGCGCTGCTCTGGCTGTCAGTGTGTTACACTTACTCGAGAACCTGAAGGCTTTACTTTTTCTAGTTGAATTCAGAATTCTGACTCAGTTGTATCTTAGGAAACGTATCTTAGGTGTATGTTTTAGATCAAATATTCTTATTTTGTGAACATGGGATGCAGTATACCAGATGTTCCTTACGTTTGTGAACTTTTTGGTTCAGTCTCTAAAAAGTGAACATCAGCTTTACATTAAAAAAAAATTCTCACCTCTTCTCCAGATCCTTTATTTTTGGCACTGATCACTTTCAGGTGAGGAGAAAGTCTGAATTTAGTGTTATGCAACCCATCATGTAATATCTGTGAGTTTGGGGTGATGTGACACCAATACACCCACTGTCTTGAAATTCAGTTAAATGGAAGTCATTTTCCCTTTCCCTTTCCATAGAGCCTACCTTTCTGCTTTTTCTTTACTGGCTTATGATTTTGGGTTTCTAACACTTCTGCAGTTATGGTTTTCTCATTCACAAAGACCCAAATTTTCCTGGGATAGGTTAGTAGCTTTAGTTTGTAATCAGTTTTAAAAATCTCTTTAAAATATTACTGCTTCCTTGAGAGAGAGTTTATGTATCACAGAATTCACTCTCTCTATATATGTATATATATATTAAAAATTGGGGTATAGTTGCTTTACAATGTTGTATTAGTTTCTGCTATACAACAAAGCGAATCAGCCATAAGTATACATAGATCCACTCCCTCTTGAGCCTCTCCTTACCCTCCCATCCCACCCCTCTAGGTCATCACAGAGCACTGAGCTGAGCTCCCTGTGCTGCACCGCAGCTTCTTCCTAGCTATCTATTTTACACAGGCTAGTGTGCATATGTCCATCCGACTCTCCCAATTCATTCTTCCTCCTCACCCCTGTGGCCGACTTAATGGCTTTTACTCTATGGACAGAACTGTAGAACCCTCACAACTGACTCCAAAAGGAAACCCCACATCCATTGGCTTTTACTCCTCATTTTACTCTCTAGTCCCCAGTCCTATTTAACTACTAATGTCCTTTCTGTCTCCATGTGCCTAGTCTGGACATTTCATATGAGTGGAATCAAGTAATATGCTTTTTCTGTAACTGACTTCTTTCACTTATCTTAATGTTTTCAAAATCTGTCAGTGCTGTGGTATGTATCAGTACTACACTGCTTTTTGTTGCCAAATAACATTTCTTTGTATGTATATACCACATTTTAATGGACATGAGTTTGAGTGAACTCCAGAGTTGGTGATGGACAGGGAGGCCTGGTATGCTGCAATTCATGGGGTTGCAAAGAGTCGGACACGACTGAGCGACTGAACTGAACCACATTTTAAAAATTCATCAAATAGTGGATGCTTAGTTTCTTTCTACTTTTTGGTTATTGTACATAATGCTGCTGTGAACATTCATATAGAAGTTTGTGTGTGGACGTTTCTTTTGGGTACATATCCAGGAGTGAAACCTCTGGGTCGTATGGCAACTGTCTGGTTTAACCTTTGGAGGAGCTGTAAGATTGTTTTCCAAAGAAATACCATCTCACATTTCCACCAGCAGTGTAGGAGTGTTCCAGTTTCTGTCCGTCTTCATCAGCGCTTGTCATTCTCTTTGATTTTGCCCATCCTGGTGGTTGTGAAGTAGTGTCTTCATTGCCATTTTCCTTTGCACGTCCCTGATGACTCAGTTCAGTCTCTCAGTCGTGTCCGACTCTTTGCGACTCCATGAACTGCAGCACGCCAGGCCTCCCTGTCCATCACCAACTCTGGAGTTCACTCAGACTTACGGCCATCGAGTCAGTGATGCCATCCAGCCATCTCATCCTCTGTCGTCCCCTTCTCCTCCTGCCCCCAGTCCCTCCCAGCATCAGAGTCTTTTCCAGTGAGTCAGCTCTTCGCATGAGGTGGCCAAAGTACTGGAGTTTCAGCTTTAGCAACATTCCTTCCAAAGAAATCCCAGGGCTGATCTCCTTCAAAATGGACTGGTTGGATCTCCTTGTAGTCCAAAGAGTCTTCTCCAACACCACAGTTCAAAAGCATCAATTCTTCAGCGCTCGGCTTTCTTCACAGTCCAACTCTCACATCCATACATGACCACTGGAAAAACCATAGCCTTGACTAGACGGACCTTTGTTGGCAAAGTAATGTCTCTGCTTTTTAATGTGGTATCTAGTATATCTAGTATGCTATCCCTGATGACTAGCAGTTACTTTTTTGCATGTGTGTTCAGTCACTCAGTCATGTCTGACTCGTTGTGATACCATGGACTGTAACCCATCAGACTCCTCTGTCCATGAGATTTTCCAGGCAAGAATACTGGAGTGGCTTGCCATTCCTCCTCCAGAAGATCTTCCTGACCACAGATTGAACCTACGGCTCCTGCAGTTCCTGCATTGGCAGGTGGATTCTTTATTGCTGAACCACCTGGGAAGCCCCAGAGTTACTTTTTAACATCTTCTTAATTCTTTCTCTGGTGGCTCAGCGGTAAAGAATCTGCCTACAATATTGTAGCAGGAGATGTGAGTTTGATCCCTGGGTTGGAAAGATCTCCTGGAGGAGGAAATGGCAACCCACTCCAGTATTCTTGGCTGGAAAATCTCATGGACAGAGGAGAGCCTGGCAACAGTCCATGGGGTGCAAAGAGTCAGACCCGACTTAGAAACTAAGCAATTCTTTCTCTAGTTTTCATTTTGCTCCTCCCCCCTTGCTCACCATTATTTGTTTTCTTCAGCTCATTCATGTTTTGTCTTAAAGAAGAAAGGAGGTTAGTAAATAATAAGAGATCTACCTCTTTCAGTTGGGAAGGGAAAAAAAGCCCATGGACCAGAGACTCTTTATGCCCCCTCTCAAAGAATATGAGGAACTGCATCTTTGGTGCTTTAGAGCTCCTCCCCATGTTTGCTTTGAGAGAGCAATAGGAGGGCTTGCCTGAAAAGCTGTGTAGGAATGCAGCCTCCATCAGAGAGCTCCAGAACTACTCCGCCAGGTACAGGAAAAGGCAGCCAGGCCCAAATGACCTCCTCGGAGCTGCTCAGATGCCTGTGAAACTTGAAGTATACTCTGAGGGAAGTGGTGTCAGCAATTTCGAGAGGCTGTATTGAGTGAGAGTCACTCAGTTGTGTCCAACTCTTTTTGACCCCATGAACTGTTAGCCCGCCAGGCTCTTCTGTTCATGGGCTTCTCCAGGCAAGAACACTGGAGGAGTTTTCCATTTCCTTCTCCAAGGGATCTTCCCAACCTGGGGATCAAACCCAGGTCTCTTACACTGTAGACAGATTCTTTACCATCTGAGCTAGCAGGGAAGCCCAGAGGCTGTTTTGGGAAGTGGTAAATTAGGAATGCCACCTCATGCGAAGACTTGACTCATTGGAAAAGACTCTGATGCTGGGAGGGATTGCGGGCAGGAGGAAAAGGGGACAACAGAGGATGAGATGGCTGGATGGCACCACCGACTCGATGGATGTGAGTCTAAGTGAACTCCGGGAGTTGGTGATGGACAGGGAGGCCTGGCGTGCTGTGATTCATGGGATTGCAAAGAGTCGAACACGACTGAGTGACTGAACTGAACTGAACTGAAGTTAGGAATGTGGCCTCTCACCAGCCCCTTGAGTTTGTGTCCTGGCTCTGCTATTTTCTCACTGTGGATCTTTGAGCAAATTAGCCTCTCAAGAACTCAGTTTCCTCATTTGTGAAATGGGGGAGCCTCAGGTGGTGGCTATGGACATTAAATGAATTCATAGGTGTACAGTGCTCGTGTCTGTAGCTGGCAGGAGCTGTCAATGCGTGTACCCTTATAGGCATTGTGAATGGTGACAGGAACCACTCCATGGGTTCCCAGACCCCCAGAGGCTCACAGTGGCCCTGGCAGCCTTAGTAAAGAGCTCTTCATTCACCCTCTTCTGCTTTAGATGTCAGAGCTGCCATGCCAGTTTCTCTCTGTGGTTTCTATGACTTGAGACCGAGTGTCCCAGCTCCTGTTGATGGTGGGCGAACATTTGAGAATTTTCCTCCTATAATTGTGCTTTCTCGTGACTTAAATTAAAGCCTCATCAGAGAAATACGAGATGTACCTATGTATGGTTTGTATATATTTATATGGTGAACATTGGTATATCTGTAAGTGAGTGGAGGCGGTGAGTGTCCGAGTTATATGTTGGAGAAATCATGCATTTTCTTTTTAACTTTTTTGAAGAGTGTGTTTGCTATGTTTTTGTCTTTTCCTAGTACACAGTTAAAGGGAAAGGAGAAAACTAAGCATCTAGTCATCTAGGAAGAACTGTTGAGAGACTGGATTCCTAGTAATAACCTAGAGAGGGAGGGAGGGAGGAGATGGTTGAAGTAACCATCTGAAAAACAAGCTCAGCCGTTGGTGAGGAGGAGCCCAGAGTGGGGTATATCTCAATGTATTCTAGGGCCTTCTCCAAGGTTGGAGGAAAAAATGTAGGAGATTTATTGAGGCTCTTTCCTGTGTAGGTGGGTGCTAAGATTTTAATGTGTGGGTCCATGCTACATTTACTGTAAGTGTGGAAGCCTTCCTTTACAGCCTCTGTAAAGTAATTAGCTGCTTGAATTTATTGCAGAGCTCTTATTTTTAGGATATCTTTGTGTTGTTTTGTTTTACATTTTCCTTTAAGTAATACGTTTACCCCTCTTCAGCATATGGTAGCCCTCTCTCTGGGTAGTAATAATACTGCCTGTGTGCTGCTTACTCTGTGTCAGGCATGTTGTAAGCACTTTGTGTATCAGTTCATTTAATTCCCACAATCACGCAATCAACGCTGAGCTATAGGTACTGTTCTTAGCTGTCTTTCATCAATCAGGAAACTGAGGTTTAGACAGAGGAAGTGACTTGATCATGCAGGTAGTAAGTGATGGAGCCAGGCTTACAAACCTGAGCGGTCTGTCTCCTGACTCTGTGCTTGTAGCTGCTGCTCAAACCCTACAAACTAGCTGTGGACAGCGGTGACTTCATAGTGGAGACAGGAAGTGATCTAAAGCTGATTCTCATTTCTGAATACTCCAGCACATCTATCAGCCCAATACACATGGCCTTGCAGACTGCATTTTTGTGACGGGAGAGATGGGATTTTGTGCTGGGGCTGCCCTCCTCCAGAGCAACCTCTGATTAACCATTGGCTTTGATCCGTCACTTTCAATCCAGGGCCTCAGGTTTCTCACTTATAAATAGAGAAGTTTGGATTCGTTGCATGTCAAGAGCTATTTGAACACCGCAGTTTATTCCTTATACATTAAAAAAACCAGGATACTTTTACGAAAAATCACATTTCTGACTCCTCATGAGATCTGATGACAAGGCACAGTGTCTGGGCAGAGAAGTGACTGGCCGTTTAGGTGAACAGTGTGCCCGTTATCTGGCCCAAGGCCCCATCACTGTGGATGTCCTGGCTCTGGGCCTGCCCTGCTCCTGTGTGCCCCATGCCTCAGCTCTGAGACTCATGTATTTGGAGCCTCAGCTTTATGGAGACAGACCAGGACTAGTGAGGAGAAGTTATAGAACGCAGACTTGGTTAAGCAAAGGAGAAGAAGCAGTTTATAAAGTTAGAGCTGTTGAGCGATGGAAGAGGTTTTCTTGGGAGGTGAAACCTTCTCTTGCCTTCAGGTGGGAGCTGAACACAGGATTTATGCCCAGGTTCCGATGGGGGTGACCGAAGGGTTTTCCCAAGCCTGAGAGCCCCTGATGCTCTATCATTTCTATATTTAAACTTCTTAACGGCCTCAGTTTCCATTTCATTCCCTCTTAAGCTACATATGGAAAAGTTACCATTTATGCCTGGTCTTAATCTCCCAGGCCAAAAGAATCCCATCCGCCCTACTTAGTATTTTTGTCTTTATTTGGTGCTCAACTGTACTTCTTCACCTGTCTCTCTGCTGGCAGGTGGATACCCTATAGCCAGAAATTCCAGACTCTGTTATTAAAAGCCATAATTTAGTGTCAGTGTTAAATAACATTATTAGCAATGTAACTTAATATGATCTGGGCATTTCAAGAAACTGTATGGTTTGTTTACTCCAGATCATAAAATCCTGTCTTTACCTTTTAATCTTTAGTAAGAATCCTGTCTTCATCTCTCCCAATGCTTCTATTCTTAAAAATCCCCTGGCTTCTCAAAATGGAAGGAATTTTATAACTGTGAAATTTGGAAAGGTTCATAAAGAGCCTCGTGCTTTATAACTCATTCTTCTAGTTTCTTAGAAAGGAATGATTATGCTTCTGATGCAATGCAAATGTGTTTAGAAACCAGTCTCAGCTTTTGAAAAAGAAGCCCTTGACCATAATTGTTGGATTTTTTGGACATGAAACTTGGTGCATAAAGAGCTTAATATTTTGATAGCCCCTGAAAGTCTTCAGTTTATCCTCAGAAGAGATACTTCACTTTGTATATACTCAAAGGAGGACCTCCACTTACTACCGAGTGACTGAAATGATATGCTGAAATTCTGTGTATTTTATCATGTAAATTGAGTTGCTAAATTTGAATTAATCTGAATAGAATTTGACTTTCATTTTATGTCAGCTCTGGAGGGTTTTGTTGGTAATATAAAACTAGAGAAATAAAACTGCCTGTGCTGTGTGATTGTTCTTCCACTAAGCTGCGATAACAGTGGTTCTATTAAATGGAAACCTTGTCCATAGGTGTACTATAATCTTTTATTTTAAGCTGTGAGAGGTTAATCACTTGGCAGTTTAACTCATGATAGGATAAGTGTGCTTCATAGATTGAAATAAAAATATTAACGATTATGATTTGATCTAGTTCTTTTATTTTTCTATATGAGAGGAAAATTAAATTTCTTTTACTGCCTCAAAAGCATTGTTTATACGTTTATTTCTACTGGTATCATTTTTTAAAAAATCTTATCTATTCCATGATATAGCAGTATTTAGAAAATCATTTTCAGTAGAGATAAGAATCATTTGCCATAAAATTAAAGCTTATATGTTGGATTGTTAGGCTTTTCTGTATTTGATGTAGGAACATCTTTTCCCACATCTCCTGTGTCTCCTACGTTGCTGGTGGATTCTTTACCTTCTGAGCCTTCAGGGAAGTCCCATATTTCATGATAGAGATTTGAAAAAGAAGTGCTTTTGCATTAAATGTGTGGCTAGTTCATGTCCAGGCAAAACTATATAATGAGCATATATATTAGGCGAGATCCAGGAAATACTGTCTTTCTTAACCAATTCAGCCTGGTATCTCTCCATCATAACTTTTTTCTTAACACACGCAATCTGCCAGTAAGCACTATTGAAAAGGAGGATTTGAGATTTTTCAGAGGTCTTGTCAGTGTACAAATGCCTTTTTTCTCCCATAAGCGTTTTCCCTGATCCTCATTTTCTTCAGAAGCTATTCATCTGACCATTCTGTAGCCATGAACTGATTATACCTACATGTAATTCCAAGTGACCCAAAGAATGGTGGAAAAGAAAAGATGTTTTCCCCTCTCTTTAGTAAAGTGTTTCCTCCTTTATTTACCAAGGTGCATGAAATGTTCTTCCTCCCAGATAAGCAGGACTGGCTGCCTCTCTAAGGCCCCTTCTCCATGACCTCATCACTAAGGCACTCCCTAGCTGCTCAGTTTGGAATGGCAGCATCCCTCCCCCTCCTCCCCCAGCACATGCTGCTCTTCTCCCGGCTTCATTTTACTTACGCTTAGCGTGTCTTCTCCCACCAGAATGTAAGGGCCACAAGAAGGAGGGCTTTTAGACGCTTTTGGCTCATGGTAAAGTTCCAAAGCCTAGAATGATCCCTGGTGCATGGAAAGTGCTCAGTAAACCTTAAGATCTGTTAAATAAGACTGGAAAGATGGACTCTCTTAACATGCTGCTCTCATTTCATGAAAAAATATTCTATGACACTAAAATTTTTTTTCTTAGCTTTTAACTTGTATAAATGAGGTCAGGGAGATTCTAATTTGAGTTTCCTGTTAAAAATGATGGAGTCATCTTGTAGAATATGACATGAAGTGAGTGCCGGGTTCATGCCCTCATCTCAGGAGAAAAAAGACATACTAGTAACAAGCAAAAGGATCAGGGCATACAAAAATGTTGTAATCAAATACAAATCTGTGCATATGTTTATTGTCCTATAGCTTTAATATCCATTTGTATATGTATATATTTTAAAATGAAAGACATATCCCTTGTAGAAAATTTTGGAAATATAGGACATTTAAAAAGAAAGGAAGATAACCATCAATAACTCAACTACTCACTCAGCTCTAGTGTTTTTTCACTTTGTGGTTACATATTTCCCTTTACCAAACTGGGAATATATTACATGTGTTTTTATAGCTTTTTAAAATTTAAAGGCACATGTTGAAACTTCCTTGATGTTTGCACTTTGCCCCTACCTAAACAGAACTGCTGTAGAATCTTTATGTGCCTAAAAATGGGTGTATATTCATGATTCTCTTAGGTCAAGTGCCTGAATATGGCACTAGTAAGTCAAAGGCTATTCATGTGCAGACATAGAGCTTTTTTTTTTTAAGCCTGTCTAGTGATGTCTTCCAGAGAAGGCAATGGCACCCCACTCCAGTACTCTTGCCTGGAAAATCCCATGGGCTGAGGAGCCTGGTAGGCTGCAGTCCATGGCGTCGCTAAGAGTCGGGCATGACTGAGCGGCTTCACTTTCAGTTTTCAATTTCATGCATTGGACAAGGAAATGACAACCCACTCCAGTGTTCTTGCCTGGAGAATCCCAGGGACGGGGGAGCCTGGTGAGCTGCTGTCTGTGGGGTCGCACAGAGTCGGACACGACTGAAGCGACTTAGCAGCAGCAGCAGCAGTGATGTCTTCAGTTACATGCTCGCTCCCTAGAATGGCTCTCCTTTGAAGACGAAAGAGTATCTGTCAGCTGAATCTGTCAGAATGAACATTGGTGCTGTTGCAAGACCCTGGCACAGCTTTCTGCATCACTCTGCTCCAAGCTGGACTAGCTTGACAGTCAGGGCAGAACACAGAAGGTGGAGAATTAAAAGAGAAGTAAAGCCTCGGTGACAGAACCATCAGGATTGCGGTTGGTGACGCCCTCACTGTCCCTTCCGTTCCTCCATCTCTGGGCTAAGTGCAAAGTGAACAGGGTATTAGGAAACTCGCGTTTCAGTTGTGGTTCTGCCTCAAATTGGCTTTACCGTTGGCAAGTCACTTCCCCCCTCTGGATCTCATTTTCTTTCATTTGAAAGTGATAAGCAGGAGGGTCCCAGAGGGGAATTTGGTTTGGATCAGTGCTTCTCCATCCTGGCCACACATTAGAATCTTCTGGGGAGTTTAAAAATGACTCCTAGGTCCCACCTGCTGAGATTCTGATGTAATTTGTCTGGTGGCGGGAGGGGACTCTCCAGATGATTCTGATGGGCCACCAGGGTTGACAGCCACCACCGTGGGTGAATGTAGAATCTTCCTCAGGTTCTCCTATCCCATGGTTCTGCATGTATTTAAAGAAACAGTGCTTTTTCCTTTGACCATATAAAATCCTTACATGAAAGAAGGACTTTTAAAATTTACTGATTGCCACTATGGAAGTTCCTTAAAAAACTAAAAATAGAGCTGCCATATGATACAGCAATCCCACACCAAGCATGTACCCAGAGAAAACCACAATTTGAAAAGTTACCACGCACCCCAGTGTTCACAGCACTGTTCACAGTAGCCAAAACATGCAAGCAACCTGAGTGTCCATCAACAAATGAATGGACAAAGACAACGTGGTGTATATATATACACAATGGAATATTACTCAGCCATAAGAAAAGAATGAAATAATGCCATTTGCAACAATATGGATAGACTTAGAGACTAGCATACTAAGTTGTGAAATAAGACAGAGAAACACAAATATCATATAATATCACTTATATGTGGAGTCTAAAAAAATAATACAAATGGGCTTATTTATGTAACAGAAACAGGCTCACAGACATAAAAAACAAATTTATGGTTACCGAAGGGGAAAGGTGGGGAGGGGTGATTAGTTAGGATATTAGATTTACATATGAACACTGGTGGCTCAGTGGTAAAGAATCTGCCTGTCAGTGCAGGAGACCCAGGAGACATGGGTTCGATCCCTAGGTCAGTAAAATCTCACGGAGGAGGAAATGGCAACCTGCTCCAGTATTCTTGCCTGAAAAATCCCATGGACAGAGGAGCCTGGCGGGCTGCAGTCCATGGAATTGCAGAGTCGGACACAGCTGAACAGCTGAGTACACAACTGCTCTATATGTAAAAGATAATCAACAAGGACCTACTGTATAGCACAGGGAACTCTATATTCTGTAATAACCTGTATGGGAAAAGAATCTAGAATAAATAAATGTATGTGTATAACTGAATCATTTTGCTGAATATCTGACACAAACACAACATTGTAAATCAACTATACCAATATAAAATAATTTTTTTAGATAGCTAATAGTATGTACAGTTACATATCACCTCAAGACATGATTTAGTGACTCACTAAAAATCACCAGAGTTTGGAGAGCAGCTCAAAGAGAAACAAATGGCAAACTTGGCAAGTGCACAAACTTTTTTAACACAGTCAAAGTGTATACAATAATGAATCCGAAATTATTAGACATTTTAATTGAGTTGGGTGATATTTTGTTGATGTGCTAAATGTTCATTATCTTGGAGGTAGGTCTCTGGCCAAAGAGTTAACAATACCATGATATTTTCCCCAAATAGGAAGGACCCCAGTTTGCTCATCAAAGTTTGGGGGATAGTATAGGGTGATGGTGAAAAAGGTGATTCTGGTACCCAGTTGACCTGAACCAATTGCCTGCGAGACAGAAAGCAACATATGGCTCAAGATAGAGGTTTGATGTCGTTGAGTTGGTAAGAGCGAGATTGCACCATTCTAAAATGAGCACAGTGATAAAGGAGTCGCCAAGACTTTGTGGTTGTGTTGGGCAGAGAGAGCCCAGAAACACAGGAGCCACGTGATTAACCTAAGCCTCACCCTGTGAAGTGAGCCTCACGTGTCCCCATCAGAGCTGTTGTGAACTCTTACACTGCATGATGCAGCAGAGGGACAGCTCTGAGCATCAGATACATGTTCAGTCTACTTATGTTTCAAAAGAAACATATTCAGAATCAGACTACATCTTACCACCTTTATTATCACCCACCGAGTCCTGGCCATCATCATCTCTGCTTCAACTGCTGTGTCACCTCCAGCCACTGTCTAGCTCCCATTCCTACTCCGGCAAGCTTGCTGCAACCTCAGGGCCTTTGGGACCCTCTTTCCCCCACCAACTTTTGGATAGAATTATTATTCACACAGCAAGCATCTCTTTATGCATTTGTACTATGTGAGAATGACTCCCAAACAGGAATGTCTGGTGGACATTTACCTGCTTCTGCCTTGTTTAGCCAACTCCTTTTTAAAAATTGTTTGCTCTTTTGTCACCTGAACTCCAAGGAAAATATCTTCCTACAGAGTACAATTATAAAATCATGGAGTTTTATTACTCACACGGGCAGGGAAAGTTACCAGTCACCACTCTCAGCTTTTGCATCTTTCTCCCAGATATTTACCTGACTCACCCCTCCATAGCAGTCCTGACTCTGCTCAGTTTCCCCTTCATCGGTTTTCCTTGGCCATATTAAAAAAACTTAATCTGCTCCTTACTCTCTTGCCTTATCCTCCCTTATTTTTTTCTTCTTAGCTCTCTATCATTACTTGAAATTATTATATTATTTCTTTCAATAATTTACTTGATGACTGTCACGCCTATGAACATATAAGCTCCACAGTGGCAAGGTTCTTGTCTTATCAACAGCTGTGTTCCTAGAGCCTGGCACATAAAAGGCATCTAGTAAATATCTATTGAAAATATGAATGGATAAGTGAATGTACAACATGAACCCATCCACGGTTCTCAGGTGCATCACTCACTTAGGAGACGAAGTGATGACTTTATGTTCCACACTCTTTATTTGTCTTATGTTGAAGGCAAGATTTAATTTGAGGGATTACACACTTCATTTCTTCTCTTGTGCACAGCAAAGTGATTCTTGTCTTGCCAGACCTGTGCTGAGGAATTCATCTGCTGTCTAACCTGAACTTGATCCTTGACAGTCATTATGTCCTGAGATCTCTTCCTGTTACCCTGCCAGTTTGTCTAAGACCTGGATGCCTTCTCCTCCCATTCCTGTAAGCAAATGCATCTCTGTTCTGAGGAACTTTGCTTTGGAGGTTCTGCAAGGCGAGATTTTTAAAGATAATGGATTAGAAATGTCAGCTTGAGAGTCAGCTGTTAATCAAACACAGAAATCTGAGAGAAGTACCTGGACACAGAGCCATCTGATGTTTTTACTGGAAGATGAACATCTAGTAGTCATGATACTTCAAGGGGACCCAAGTATTACTTGGAAGGGAATCTTAGAGGTTGATTGTAAACCTTACCTGTATAGTTTATGATGAATAGACTATCTCTGTAATAGTATAGTCTGTATAATAGTATAGTCTGTATAGTCTATCTCTGTAAATAGGAAATAACCAGTGAGATATGAGAAGTTGTGGCCTTTTGGGTAATGAGAGAAGCAGGAGAGAAAGTTCAAGTTTTCTCTGAAATCAGGATAACAAGCATCAGTTAAAGCAATTGTTTGTTGAAGCAGTTGACAGTTGCTGTAGAATGAATTTAATCTCTTGTGTATTTGCATACTTTACTTTTTAGCTCTGAAACAATGAAATGATACTATCTTTATCAGTTTGACTTTATTTCTACAAAAAATGCATATCCTTACTTTATTCTGTCTTCCTTTCCTAAGTGCAGTGATTATGTCCACCTCACTGAGATTAATTCTGTTACCTGGCTGTCTTTCCTGCTAGACTGTGAGCTTCCTGGGGGAAGGTGCCACGTGCACCCAGCCCCTTCCTCTGGGAACTAGCTCCAGTGTCTTGAATGATTCCTTGTCTGCAGTAATATTAGCTAATTGTTCTGCTTAATCATGGATGCCACTTGGTGGGAGGTGCCTGGAGTTCTGACCAAATGTTTAAAGGAAATAATCAACATCTCTAAGGCTCACCTTGCAGCAAACACTAGACCTATGCGTGAGAAGTCAATTTCCTTCTCACAGGGCCGTGCTCAGAAAAGACATGAAGTGATGCTTTATTACAGTCCAAAGTCTTGCAGGTGAAAAACTCATTAGTCTCTTCTATGTTCTTGACCTCTCTGACTGTCTTGAAAAACCATTCACCTAATTCAAACTCGATCCTTTCAAATTAGAAAGTCCTACTCTCTTTGGTAAACCTAAATTACTCGTAATTTGGCTTACTGCTGTCTGAAATGCATCAGCATTCTTTTCTATTGAGGTACCATATTAAGTATATCTGAGCGTCTTACTCATAAAAAGACTTTTGTGTTTCATTAACTTAGTCAGAGTGTGAAAAAGGCATTACATTGTAGGGAAGAAGAGAACAAGCCATTTTCTTTAGTGAAGCTAATTAGAATTCATTTTGAACCAGAGCATAACCATGAGCCTGCTCACTATTTTTATATTTAGCCTTTGAAAAGGTGGCACCTAATTACTACAGTACAGTTTGTGCAATCCAGAATAAGTGCTATTTTGGCATTAAAGTGAAATTTCTGAGGAGGTTAAGATATTGGAAGAGCACAGGCTGTCACCAATGCATTAAAATAATTGTGGTTCATTGACTCATGCAAATATATTCTGCTTCGTTTCCTGTTTGCAGTTGTCATGTTTACCACGGGAGCAATTTAAATAAGAAAACAGAAAAACAGCTCAAACTTTGGCCCTTGATTGATTTTTGGTAACTGAGATGGGGCATATGTTTTAAAAGGAATAATAGCCCCCAAATAGGCCACTACCTTTTTGGTGACCACAGTGTTGCTAAAAAGAAGATGTCTTGTTACACAGGTTGACTGACTGGGGCGAGGGACAGGGGTCCACTGTCATAGAGCACTCATCCCACTGTCCTATGCCTCTGGCTGAGTGTCAGCCCAGATTCCATTTCTTTTTTCAGAGGAATGGGCATTTCTGGTGAAGCAGACACTGCCCCTCTGGAGCTAGCAGGCAGTTTAAATAAGATTATCTCAACACCAAGTAGTAATGATACCAAACAGGGCCCTCGAGGGCTTCTGGGCACAAAGCCTTTCCATGTTCCCCATTTCTTTAATTATAGGAAATAGCCTTCATTTATCCTCCATGACCTTCTCTGAGTTCCAATGTGCAGACTCAAGCTGTCACTAATTAGGGAAGGGAAAGGATAGAAGACAAGAAAAACAAATAGTCAAGAGAAACAATCATACAGCCTTGGGGCAAGGTCCTGGTACCCCAGAAAAGGATATGCACAATATCTTTGAGATATTCTGCGGATACTGAAGCCCCCTCCAGGTGGGAGAAATTAAGGATTAACAATGGTGTGCTGCCTGCAAGCATGTAGACCCCAGACCAGTTGGACCTGAAGGTTGATGATGCTGACTCCTGCTTATCTCACCGCCGACCCATCAGAAGAATGTCCAGGAGCTGATCACATCCTCTTTGAACCATTGCTATAAAACTCTCACTGTCTTCTCCAAGTGGGGATACAATTTTTCAAGTCCTGAGCCTGTTCTGTCCTGCTTTGCCTGGCAAAGAGATAAAGTTTCTCTTTCCTTCAAAACTCTGTCTCTGTATTTCTATTTGGCACCTGTGTACAGAGAGCCAATATTTTGGCAACAGCAAGCCACCCATAAGTGCCCAATGCTGGCCATTTTTTAATATGCTACAGGCTGACAAAAACTCGGGATATGAGAAAAACCCGAGATCACCCAAAACTTGTTAAGTTGCCAGGGTCACAGGGCAGCCGGGTTCAAGCGCAAGTGGATATGACCTGACCCTCTGCGCCTGCTGGGCCTTGGAGTCTAGCAACTCATTGATGGACAGCGTCAGACCATGCTCCAGGATTCAGGAGCTTAGGGCCAGATAGAAGCCCTGACATCAGTTCTCAGGGAGCAAGGCCTATGGAGCTCTGACAGAAGCCCTTAGAGATGACTGGATAGTAGGTGGGGAGCGTCCAGCAGCCTCTGTGTGAGGGGCATGTGGCTGAGCTCATGCCCTGAGCTCTGAGCTCTGTCTCCCCCATGCCATCTCTTCTCCTACCATGGGAGACCACTGAAGAGAATTCTCTCCCTTTTTGCATAAACCAAGATACCCTTTCTGTAAGACACCTCTTGTGGTTCCAGGCATATATGATAAATTCATCACCTTCTTCATTAGAAAGTGTTAGTTGCGCAGTTGTGTCTGACTCTTTGCAACCCCATGGACTGTAACCCGCCAGGCTCCTCTGTCCATGGAATTCTCCAGGCAAGAATACTGGAGTGGGTTGCCACTTCCTTCTCCAGGGATCTTCTCAACCCAGGGATCAAACCCAGGTCTCCTGCATTGCAGGCAGGTTCTTTTCCATCTGAGCCACGTTTGGTCTTTTTGAGGAGCTCAGCAGATCTTTGCTGGATTGAATAAATACTATAAAGAAGAGAATCAACACTAGTTCTGAACATACAAGGCTCTAAGCACTGAATTAGGTGTCTTTCGTACTTCACTCCTTTCATACACCCCGTGAGTTGGAAACTTGCCCAGAGTCACAGATGGACAGAAGCAAAGCTGATATTTTAATTCAGGTCTATATCACTTTCAACTATCTTGGGAAATGTGTAGAATTTCTTTTACTTTTCACTAATTTTTATATTTGTGTGCTTTTTTTTTTTTATAAGGGGGGAATGAAAAGAAACTTCTTTAAGATAATCTGTCTGCAAACAGTTCCCCATAAACATTAGATAACTTAAGAATTTGCCATTAGTATTAAATTGTATATTTGCAGCAATGCAGTTCTTTCGTTATATAAGAAATATTTATTATAGACATATAAGGTACAAACTGGCTTCCCAGATGGTATTAGCAATAAAGAACCCACCTGCCAAGGCAGGAGGTATAAAAGACATGGGTTCAAGCCCTGGGTCGGGAAGATCCCCTGGAGAAGGACACGACAACCCACTCTGGTATTCTTGTCTGTAGAATCCCATGGACAGAGGAGCCTGGCGGGCTACAGTCCATGGTGTCGCAAAGAGTCAGACACGACTGAAGTGACTAACCACACACACACGCAAAGTACAGACTACTGTGGATTTAATCCATAAGCCAAAGCTTGTGCTCTGTGAATATGGTAATGCCTTTGGTTAGTCATTGTCTGAATATTTTGACTTAAAGAATAGTTTCAGTTCTCAGAGTGACTTACTCCCATTAGTTTAAAATGCTGATTGTTCTTAGAGAATTGAGTCAGGCTCCTGTCTACTAATGCTATTGAAGTAAAAGGGTCTATGCAGATTTCTACCACTAAATGTTACTTTGAGTTTTATAAATAAGTCATTTCCTTTACTGTGATTTTCCTAAATTTGTAATTATTGTGAATATTTGCCAAGTAATACAAATCCCATTTACCTGAAAGATATTTTAAGATCAAAATAAAAGAATAAGCCTGTTACTGTCACTGAGGGAATTTTAAAAATGTGTGTGTGTACATGAACATATAATACATAGTGGAGGATTTTAATTCGTCTTAGAAGATGCCTGATTCTCATAGTCCCAGAGCAGTTTTGCTTGTTCATTAAACTGCTACTCCCTTGATTTTAAATAAGATTTTCTTTAATTGTATTCCTGATTTCTCATGCGCAGTATTTCATTCATCTATTTTTAGTATTTCCTTTGGTTGCTTATTTTAGCATTAAGTCCTAGTGTTTTCACTTGTATGATTCTTATAAGTAAATATTCCTTCAATTTTTTTTCTTAACAACATACAGTGTTTTACCCAAATCTCCCCAGGCAAGCTGACCCAAAAGGCCCTTACAGTGTGAGCTTATGTCTGCCTGTAGGCCAATGAATTTTTATTTTTTTTCTCTCTGGATGATCAGAATTACCTTGATATTATTTTTTTAATTAACCACAAAATGAAAACAGACATTTTCTGAAAGATTTTAGAGATCATCAAGTTTAATTATTTTATTTTATTGATTGCAAAGTATAAGTTAATTTCTTTATCAGTGAAAATCACAAAGCCCCAAGAGTTCATGGCTGCATAGAAACCACAGAGCAGGTAGTAAGTATAGTTGGGGTGTTATCTCTGAAAGATAGAAGGATCACTTCCTCAGGAGCAGAATTCTCAATCATGGCACTCTTGGCGTTTCTAGCCCAGTAATTCTTTGTTGTCCTGTTGCTGTGAGTTTGTTGAGAATGCATGTGAAGCATTTAGTGTAGAACCTGGTACATGGTAAGTGCTAAAGGAATTATTATTAAGATGTTGGAACTTCCCTGCTGGCCCAGTGGTTAAGACTCTTATGCTTCCAATGCAGGGATATAAAAGTCAAGATTTCAATCCCTGATCGGAAACTAAGATGCCACATGCCGAGTGACCAGATAAATAATTAGAAAAACACACACAAATAAAGAAGTAAAAACTAAGCAATATTTTAAAAAATATATGACTCTTAAGTATTGACATTGTGCAGTACATAATTCAAGAACCCCTATGTAGCTGACAGTGGAGACACATGGTATTTATTGAAATAGGAAAAGTATTAAACTAGAAAAATATTTTGTAAGAAAACAATGAAAAAGTGTGTCGGTACCCACAAAGGTGTATATGTAAGAATTAACCCAGCTGAAGGAACCATGAAGAAGTCTGTCTACCCCAATAGTTGTAAGCAAATATATTTTTCACATCTGAAGCAGGCGCCAGCCAAAAGCATTGCAGAAATGGGAGCTATATTTGGAGAGTGTTTCATAGCATTCTTCCCTGAATGATAGGCTAAAGGAGGAACTGCAGCAACATCCCTGTGAGAGGAGAGCTTCTGAGATTCTCAGAAGGGGAGGGAGAGCTGGAGCAAGGGAACACAGTGTGAACCGCGCTGATTGTAATAGACAGTGACATTGACATGCTGGCATTTGTTGAAAGACAACCAGAGGGTCTGAAAGAACTGGCAAACTCTCTACCTTTGCCTCAGCCCCGAATAATGACATTTTAATGATTCGGCAAAAGAAAAAATAGATCTATCTAGCTCCCATTTGAATGGATGAATTAATAGCTTTCTAAAATGGTTTGATTTTTTTTTCTAGTTTTCTTGGAAACTCTGCTTATACAGGCAAGAGGGTAGTACACCATACAGATAAGATCTCCATTTCACAGAGTCCATATGGCTTGGGGGCGTGGTCAGGCGATGAGGAAGCAGACTTCAGGACCACTTGCATATATCATCATCACCTGAGTAGCATTAGTACAAAAGGAATATAACGTCTGTCAAGAATTTCCTGTGGGTCGTGCACTGTACTCATCTGTCATGTCATTTATAGATTGGCTGCAGTGGGTTAGTGATTAGAACCAGACTGGGCAGACTCAGATCTCTGCTCTGCCTCGTAATAGCTTTGCTACCCAGGACAAGTTAACCAAACACGCTGCTTCAGTTTCCTCTGATGTAAAATGGGAATAATGTTGCATGAGATTCTTGTGAGAATAATGGGATAATATATGTAAAGTATTTATACATATGATAAATGCTATAAAGGCATTTTATAATTAGCATTTTGTAATTTGATCATGCTAATAATAATATGGTGCTAAAATTCATACCTATTTTAATCAAGTCTATGCTTTTTATCTCTATAACATAGTGAGTGCTTCTGATGCTAACTAATACTTAGTGTGATCTGTACAGCATAATGATATTAAATTGAGGTCACCCTTAATTTCTAGAACAATGACTGCTAAGATATGTAAAATACCTATTTTTCATTATGCTTATATTCATCCACAATTTAGACATTGGCTATAGACTCTCTTAATCTTTGATATATCTAGGTGAAATAATAGACATTAAAAGATTATATTCTTGGATTATACTTAATACATTTGTCTGTATTTGATGTAGTACTTTGGAGAAGGCAATGGCACCCCACTCCAGTACTCTTGCCTGGAAAATCCCATGGACAGAGGAGCCTGGTGGGCTGCAGTCCATGGGGTCGCTAAGAGTCGGGCATGACTGAGCGACTTCACTTTCACTTTTCACTTTCATGCATTGGAGAAGGAAATGGCAACTCAGTCCAGTGTTCTTGCCTGGAGAATCCCAGTGACGGTGGAGCCTGGTGGGCTGCTGTCTACGGGGTGGCACAGAGTCGGACACGACTGAAGCGACTTAGCAGCAGCAGCAGCAGATCTAGTACTTTGCTTGATTTCATTTATTCTTGTAATTGTACTGCATAGACAGGAACAATACTATTTATCAGTCTATAGATAGAGCTTGAAGTTTGAGTCCTACCCAAGGGAGGACTGAAAATCACATCTTCTCTTAATTCAAGAGTGTTTTTCCTGTGTTTATATATTTACTTAGCAGTTGTTAAGGTTAAGGACCTACTATGTGCACGTGTGTTAAATACAGAGAGCAAGGTGCCACTTTTTTTTCCCTAAAGCAGGTTACCATCTGGCAAACAAGAAGGCATCATCTATGCGTGATATTATTAGAATGAACAGAGTGCTGCAGGAACACCCAGGAATGATTAAGTGGGCCTGGAGATTTGAAGAAGGCTTGTTAGAGCAGGTGACATTTTAAAGTAATCAGAGTTGTGAGGAAAGGAGCCGATGTGAGCACTTTAAGCAGAGGAAACCATTTATTTGATTGTTGAAAGAAGGTGGGTGGGCCTGAGTGACAAGCAGGTGGCTTGTTTGGTGAGATGAGATCAAAAAATAGGTTGAGACTCAGGGAGGGACACTAGGAAGTTGGACATTCTTCTGTCGGTGATAGGAAGCCATGAAGGGTTTTAAGCAAACATTTTCAGAGCTCTGTTTGAGAAAATCTTCCTTCTACCTGCGATGAGGAGTGTATGTAGGAGACACTGGTTTTAGACGGTGTTAACTATGAAGCTGGTAACAATAGTCTAGAAATTTCAGAAATAAATTTGAGAAACTGATGTCTGAATAAGGATGGACTAAAAACAAATGACAGTTTTGGATGGGTGCCTGATGAATGGTATTATAAAAAGGAACACAAGAAAAGGAAGTTTGGAAGGAAAGCGTGAATTTAGTGTTGGGCATGTTGTATTGGAGATCCTTGAGGCTGGGCACATGGACGTTGCCGCTGATGTAGCGCTGAAGGTTGAAACTGTATGTTTGGATGGGACTAGCACTGGAGGCGGTGTAAGGGGAGGACAGAACAGAGGGTAGGTGGGACGGCATTGGGGGGTTGGCAGTGGAAAGGAGCTCCCTGATTAGAATAAAGCCAAATTCACTAAAACTATGGAAACCTACGAATGAGAGAGTTTCAGTAAAGAGGCACGTAGAACCAGACGTTGTCAAGAGGCTGGGGCTGTCGTAGTTGATGTGTGATGATGCACTTGGACCAGAAGATGTCAAAATTCCATCCACTTAAGATTCCGGGCCTAAAATTGGGAGTTTTCCCTCGATTCTCTCAAGGGCAAAGTATAATTTTAGGTAAACTGGCCAATCTGGAGAAACCCATTAATTTGCAAAACCATTACTAGACGCCTTTTCCCGTATATGGGTATGAATTTGGTACTACCGTTTCTAATCCTGGCATTTAAATCTCCAGAAAGAGAAATGTTAATGGTTGATTATATAGAATATGTGGAATTCAGAAGAGTCTAAATTTAACTTCTAAACAGTAGGCATACAGGGTTGGGATTAATAAAATGAGGGCAGTGCGCAGTCATCATATTAGTATTTGGATGCCAAATCATGATGGGGATAAATAAGTCTGGAGATGTATAAGAGTGTGTATGTGTGTGTGTGAGAGAGAGAGAGAGAGAGAGAGAGGAGGGAAGAGAGGGAGAGAGAGAGAAAATAGATCACTATGATGGTGCTGGCAGTGCCTAGGTTTCTATTTAGGTCTTACTAGAATGATTTCAACTTAGACATCCTTTCCAAACTCACAAAGATATAAACTCATACTATAGAATCTTCATCATTTGAATGATCATTGTTAAGGCTGTCACAAATACTGGCATTTCTGCAACTGTTCCTTTTTTTTTGGCAAAAAGAAGTTGACAACTTGGGGTCCTCTCGCATCCTCAACCAGTCTGCCTTTGGGACATTGAGTGGAGTCTTCACATTACTCGCATTGTGCAGAGTATCATTTGTTGACAGCTTCAGATGAGGGGAAGCCATGTTTTGCTCAAGCTGGAACACACCGTTCTTAATGGATAAAGAGATGTAGAGGCAAAAATCTAGTCATTGGAACTTTGCAGGCTTTTAATTAACTCTCTCCTCTCCTTTTGGAGAAGGAAATGGCAATGCACTCCAGTCTTCTTGCCTGGAAAATCCCATGGACACAGAAGCCTGGTGGCCTGTGGGACCATGGGGTCGCAAGAGTCGGACATGACTGAGTGGCTCAATAACAACCCCTCTCCTTAAAGAATAGAAACATTTCCTAGCTCTTCTGCTGCCCAGTTTCCGCTCAGTTTTGATTGCCATTAGCTTTGTTGGAGATGATTCAAAACAGAAGACAGAGGTTTCTGCACTCAGAATTTTGCGGGGTGGATGATGTTGGTGTTAATAGGTGGGAAAATGGCTCTTTGGAAGGATGAGCAGCTCTTTTTTTTTTTTTTTTTTTGGTATCTTTACTGGTGACCTCTGACTTGAATCGCCTGAGTCTCTTCCCTTTGTGCTTCAAGTAGCAGTTGCCAACATTCTCCACTGGATTCAGAAGTGAGCCAATTAGGTGATGTGTACAAACCAAGAAAACTTGACCTTCACTCCTTTCCTCCGATGCCCCCCAGCCTCATCACCTCTTGTTTCCCTTTATAATCCCTGATCAGAACAAACACCCATCTCCATCAAGCATGTCTGTGTTGCGGTGTAACCTCGTTAATTTATTACAGGTTTGTTCAGAATGTTTTCCACCTGCAGTCTTACTGCCTTATCCTTTGCATGTGCGTGTGCTCAGTTGCGAAGTCCTGTCTGACTCTGCAACCCCATGGACTGTAGCCCACCAGGCTCCTCTGTCCATGGTATTCTCCAGGCAAGAATACTGGAGTGGGTTGCCATTTCCTCCTCTAGGGGATCTTACTGACCTGGGGATCAAAGTCACATCTGCTTCATTGGCAGGCAGATTCTTTACCATTGAGCCACCTGGGAAGCCCCTGCCGTATGCTTTCATAAAAATTAGTTAGACCTTTGTGTTTGGAATTTGATAGAAAGGGAATCATTCTAGTACCTGAAATAATAGAACCTCATATCTAAAACTTTCACACTTGTGTTTCTGAGATTTCCTATAAATAGATCAATTTAGTTATATTTTCACCTGTCTCATTAACCTTTTATGTTGTTTTTCTAATTGCACTTGAAAAAATTTAGGAGGTTACATGGCACTTCTAAAAGTGAAACAGAAGGAGAAACTATTACAATTCACTGCACATAATATGGATAGCTATTATTTTGCAAAACTCGTGTTTTATTACAAATCCACCTGTGTGTATGAAAGGTCACAGTGGATTTAAAAGCCAAGGTCTTAGATAATAGCCCAGTGACTCATCATGATTTTCCTCTATAAAAATGCCTGCCACGTCCAGCCTTATGACCCTGTGTAATGTCCACAGACACAACTGAGCGGCTTCACTTCACTTTTCACTTTCATGCATTGGAGAAGGAAATGGCAACCCACTGCAGTGTTCTTGCCTGGAGAATCCCAGGGACAGGGGAGCCTGGTGGGCTGCCGTCTATGGGGTCTTATAGAGTTGGACACCACTGAAGCGACAGCAGCAGCAGTGTCCACAGAGCAGGCTGAAACCTGCTGCTGCCAAGAGGTTTGGTAATAAAAGCTCGACAGAAAGGCTTCTAGGTAAAGGAAAGTCTTCCCAACTCAGAGGCTAGTCTTTCCTGAACTGAAGCCAGGAAGCTCTCTAGCACTGTCCTCTACTGAGCAGAGGTGTGTAGTTTTTATCAGCGGCAGAAGGCCGTGTGTTCACACTGGAGAAGCATCTCCAGCAATTTTATCTCCTATGAAGGAGCAAATGGGGAGACTCCTGTGGTGGTCCAGTGGCTGAGACTCTGAGCTGCCAGTGCAAGGGGCCTGGGTTCCATCGCTGGTCAGCAACTAGATCCATGTGCCACAAGTAAAAAAAGATATCACATGCCATAACTAAGACCTAGTGTGGCCAAATAAATAAAAAATATTTTTTTAAAGGAAATGGAATCCAGAATTTCTGGAGCCCTGTGAGTACCATTGGTGGAGAGTACCTGGAGTCCAGAAGAAAGGCTCTGTGCTTTCATCTCCAAACCAGAGGAACAGTGAGGTGAAGGTTATGTCATTGGTGTCTTCATCCTGAAAGCATCTGGGAAAATGGAAGTGAATGAACCTATGACAGAGAACCAAGGGACAAGAAGGAAGAGATTGTCGACTGGAAACCAGGACCAGGTCTCTCCAGGCTGTGTTTTTAGTAATACCTTGTAAAGAAGCACTGTTGTAACACTGGAACCACACTCTTAATTATCCACAGTTTTTATTTCTACCTTTGTTATTCTGTTTGCTGAAGATCACTGCTTAGTAAACAGTCTGCAGTTCACTGCATGGTCTGCGATCAGTTTCTCCGATATGGCTTTGTAAATGCAAAAGTTGGAAGGGTTTTACTCATGGATTATCAGCAGGTTTACCTGTTGTTGCCTTCCTGGGTTGATGTCCAGCTGAGCCAGAGAAGCTGGCCTGCTGCAGAGAGGTTTCTGGATCATGTCTGTAAACACTGTCACTTAGGAAGGAATTTCCCAGTGACAGGGTCAATGTGACATCATCCATTTCACCCTGACTAGGAAGATGGCAAACCTCCAAGTGTTCCCTGGCGTTGTTGGGGAAGGTAGGGGTGGCTATACAGCTGAATATCTGTGCTGAAAGCTGAAATTTTTAGTGTCATTGTTGTTCAGTTGCTCAGTCGTGTCCAGCTCTTTGTGACCCCGCGGACTTGCAGCATGCCAGACTTCCCTGTCCTTCGCCATCTCCTGGAGTTTGCCCAAACTCATGTCTATTGACTTAGTGATGCTCCTGGAATTTGCTCAAACTCATGTCCATTGAGCCATCCAACCATCTCATCCTCTGTCATCCCCTTCTCCTCTGCCCTCAGTCTTTCCCAGCATCAGGGTCTTTTCCAATGAGTCAGCTCTTCGCATCAGGTGGCCAAAGTATTGGAGCTTCAGCATCAGTCATTCCAATGAATATCCAATGAATAAAGGTTGATTTCCTTTAGAATTGACTGGTTCGACTCCTTGCAGACCTAGGGACTCTCAAGGGTCTTCTCCAACACCACAGTTCAAAAGCATCAATTCTTTGGCGCTCAGCTTTCTTTGTAGTCCAAATCTCAAATCCATACATGACTACTGGAAAAACCTTAGCCTTGACTAGATGGACCTTTGTTGACAAAGTAATGTCTCTGTTTTTTAATATGCTGTCTAATATGTCTAATATGATGCTATTACTTGATAGTAGATACACAGTATTGGTGATTGTCACTTTGGACATTGTTCAGTTCAGTTCAGTCGCTCAGTTGTGTCTGACTCTTTGCGACCCCATGAATCGCAGCACGCTAGGCCTCCCTGTCCATCACCAACTCCCGGAGTTCACTCAGACTCACGGCCATCGACTCAGTGATGCCATCCAGCCATCTCATCCTCTGTCGTCCCCTTTTCCTCCTGCCCCCAATCCCTCCCAGCATCAGAGTCTTTCCTATAAGTCAACTCTTCGCATGAGGTGGCCAAAGTACTGGAATTTCAGCTTTAGCATCATTCCTTCCAAAGAAATCCCAGGGCTGATCTCCTTTAGAATGGACTGGTTGGATCTCCTTGCAGTCCAAGGGACTCTCAAGAGTCTTCTCCAACACCACAGTTCAAAAGCATCAATTCTTCGGCACTCAGCTTTCTTCACAGTCCAACTCTCACATCCATACGTGACCACAGGAAAAACCATAGCCTTGACTAGACGGACCTTTGTTGGCAAAGTAATGTCTCTGCTTTTGAGTATGCTATCTAGGTTGGTCATAACTTTCCTTCCAAGGAGAAAGCGTCTTTTAATTTCATGGCTGCAGTCACCATCTGCAGTGATTTTGGAGCCCCAAAAAATAAAGTCTGACACTATTTCCACTGTTTTCCCCATCTATTTCCCATGAAGTGATGGCACCAGATGCCATGATGTTCGTTTTCTGAATGTAGAAGAGAAAAATATTACTCTTTTCCATCAGTGAAAAGATTCTGGAATCCATTCCAGAACTTCATCTCCAGTTTGAGATGAAAATCCCTCACCTTTTTCTTCTGAAAGAAAAGCAAGTGTTGATAAATACAAAGACTAGAACATAATTAGCACAGTATGGAGTAATGTAAACTGTATTTTCATAGAGAAGTAAAACTGAGATAGCAGTTGGGGACTCCCAGTCCCTTGAAGTCTACATGGTGAAGATTTGAATCATCATTCTCATCCTATAAACCATTCAATCCTTCTCTGGAATTTTTTGAGCTTTCCAGGGAGCTTATATTTTCATGGTTGTCATAAGACCTTTGATGGTGTCACTGTTATACACCAGGGTGATCCAAACCTAATCAGGTTTCTGTCTCTCTCTCTTCCTTCCCCTCTCTCCTCCCAGCTCCTCCCCAAGATGAAGACCCTACCAAAGCATATCCCTCACCTGCCCCTCACCACACACACTCACATGCACACAATCATACTCTTAGTGTACAGGATTCTTCTGAAAATCTGTGGGCTCACATCGCATACTGTATGATTCAGCTTTGCATTTTAGTTAGATATTTTCGTTCTTGAAAGGTTCTTTTTTTTTTAACTTTGGCAGTGTGGGTGAGTGACATGCCTTTCTCTTTGCCATCATGTCAGTCACTGTTGGGTTATCACCCTGTGTTCACACCTGCATCTTTGGTCCCTGACTTTTCCACCTGCTTCGCTGAAATAGATACTGCCTCAGAAGTCAAAATAGTCCATACTAGCCTTCCACTGGCTCATGTGGTTTCTCAGCAAACGTCTCAGGAGCCCCACCCCCTTATTTTTGGTGTAAGACACGATCGCATGGTTCCCGTGGTGGCTGGTTACACATTTGACCATCACTCACCAGGAGTTTCTCTGTCTTCATTTTTCTCCTGGCTCCTCTCCACTGCCCCCCTTTCTTCTACAGCTGCTCCTCTAGAACAATGCATTTATCTCCTAGCTTGTTGCAGGATGGTTTTGCCTCTTACCTGGAGCTTTTTTTTTAAAAAAAAAAATGCAAAATTGTATTAAAACTATAAATAGTAAATCTTAGGATTAATTTTCAGTTTAGCTGTGTAAACAGGGACAAACCTACTGGGATGCGGACATGAGGAAGCAGCTGCTGCTGCTGCTGCTAAGTCACTTCAGTCGTGTCCGACTCTGTGTGATCCCATAGACGACAGCCCACCAGGCTCCCTCATCCCTGGGATTCTCCAGGCAAGAACACTGGAGTGGGTTGCCATTTCTTCTCCAACGCATGAAAGTGAAAAGTGAAAGTGAAGTCGCTCAGTCGTGCCTGACTTTTAGCGACCTCATGGACTGCAGCCCACCAGGCTCCTCCATCCATGGGATTTTCCAGCCAAGACTACTGAAGTGGGGTGCCATTGAGGAATCCCCAAAAGGATGCATTTCAGGAAAATAAACTTCTATTAAATTTCTTTTAGGCCATCACAGAATAGATGTTTTTAAGGTAATGCTAAAAGAACTCTGTCCTTGAATTGTTAAAAGGAAACAACTGGAAAAATAATTTGACGTGCTTCCAGGGCCAGTCTCTGTTGGCTGAGGTGAGTGGGTCAGAAGTGCAATAAAGCTTTTTGAGGTTTCTAACCTTGACTTTCAAGTCATACCCAGTCCTTGTGAAATGGGAAGGAGGAAAACGCACATCAGACTGCCCTCCATTCATATAAATGTTCAACACTCCTGAATCTCTTTTCAACTTAGGGCATCTACACCTATGTTTTTCACACTGTTATCAGCTGTGCCTTTGAGAGCCCTAAGAATGAAGCATTTCATAAAAGAATTATTTATGCTTATTCCTCTGGAATTTTTTCCTAAGCTGCTGAATTTCTGCGAGATTCAATTCTGGCACTTTCTGAAGCATAAAGAAGGTATCACAATGATTTCAGACAATAGTCAGCACTTACATCCATCCCTGGAATGGTCTCCAGGTCCTTTTCTGGCTGAGGGGTTACATCCTGGTGCAGGCAGTTAACCCAATCCCAACAGCCAGCTGCCTGACAGTGACTGGAAGATGCCATTGATCTTGAGAGATGTGACTTCAGAGATGTTGAAAAGTGAAGAGTGCATCCGTGAAATGTGGGATTTGCTACAGTAGAAGCAGACATCCCTGCAGTCTTTGTATCTAACAGGTATACTCTAGAAAATCCTTTGTAACAGTATACTTTTGAATACTGTAGTGGGTAGCCATTCCCTTCTCCGGGGGATCTTCCTGACCCAGGGATTGAATCCAGGTCTCCTGAATTGCAGGCAGATAGAGTCTTTACCATCTGAGCCACCAGAGAAGCCCCATGTAATTTTAACCCAGAAAGTAAACCTCTTAGGCATTTACCCTTACATGGTTAGCATGAACAGACAATTTTAAATAAAGATGTTCATCATTTTAAAAGTAAACATTTTGAAATGGCCCAGATGTCCATAGATGGGGAGTTAGTTAAGCAAGGTCAGATCCATTCTTTCTGCCTGTGGCCATTCTGCCAAAGCATTGTTCCAAAATGCAGTGAACCTCAGTGAGAACGGTGTGTGCAGACATGAGAAAATGTGTGTGGCATTTGAAGAGTAAAAATCAAGTTGTAAGACGATGTATATAGTAAATTACTAGTAACATTTTTGTTTTGAATTTTTTTATTATATTTATTATGAGAATGGATAGACAATGCTATTTTCCTTGTAGCATGTCTGAGCCATCGGTAGAAAGGGTTTCAGGCTTATTAACATCACATTTGGATGGTTCCCATAGGTATATGTTGTACTGAATTAAAGACAGGTTAAATATCACCCGGAAGCACAGAAAGAAGTCACGTGCAGCACTTCAAGGAATAAAGTGTTATGTGTTTATATATGCTAAAGAATTTTCTAGAACCTGATACCTCCAAAGCACTGTGATAGGTGTGTGAGTTGAGGATTGTTTCATATTTTGACACACTGCTCAGAGTTAAAGGAAAGTAAGGAAGCTGCATTAGTAAGATGCTGTGGCATTTCAGAGGAAGGAGAAGTTCATTCAAGTTTGGGGTTCCATGAGGACTTCCTGCAGGAGGTGGCATTTGAGTTAGAACAAGATTGGCCAAGTGTGGAGAATATTGAACTGTATGAACAGTGGAGAAATCCCGTGAGACAAGTCGTACAGTTGTTTTTAAGTGTTATTCTTTTGCAAATGAACTCATAACTTGCATAGGGACTTCCCTGGTGGTCCGGTGACTAAGACTCTGTACTCCCAAAGCAGGGGTTCTGGGTTTGATCCCTAGTCAGGGAACCAGGTTCCACATGCTGCAACTGAAAGATAGGCACTGCATGCCACAGCTAAGATCTGGTGCAGCCAAGCAAATAACTAAATAAATACTTAAAAAAATATAACATATATATATAAAAGTACCCAAATCATGAATTTTACTGCTTGGTGTATTTCAAAAATTGATCATGTGAAGATTAAGGAAAAAGACCACTCACTAACTGATCTCATTGGCCCCCCTCAGGTCCCCTTCCAGTCATTAATCTCCTTCAGGGAATCACTCTCTCAACTTCAAATTCCATAGCTTAGTTTTACCTATTTTGGTTTGATATAAACAGAATTATACAGAATGGATTCTTTTTGTGTCTAGCATCTTTCACTCAACATGTGAGTTTTATCCATGTAGTTAGTGATAGATATAATTCCAGACTATACTTTGGTGGAGATCTAACCTTCTAAAGGCAGAAAAGTGTATTAATCATATTTGTGGTCTCAGGATCTGCCATTGTAATTGGCTCAGAATTGGTGCTAAGTAAAGATTTGTGATGACATATATGGATGGCTGGCTAAAAGAAGTTAGTTTTCTGAACTGCTGAGCAAACAGATGCACTTAGCAAACAGTTTGTCAATACATTGGGCACTCCTGACCCTGAACTAGACTCCAGCAATGCTAAGATACCAACACAAGGTCCCCTGTTCTGTGGGACTCACGTTGTATTTGGGGAGAAGTAATATCCCCAAACAACACAGTTCTGCAGATTGTGGTCTGCTTTGGTAAATAACGCTTTTCTATTCAGGCTGTTAGTCTCTGATAAAACCACAGGAGAGGGAGTCTAATTACATCACATTGTCTAGTGGCTGCGGATATGGCTGCATTGAAAAGAACCCAAAAGATTTTTAGACCTGGAAAGAGCCTGAGAGAGCGTTAACTCCCATGTAAAGATCTTCCCACTCTGGTTATTGGCCATTGTTAACCACACAAAGGAATTTGGAAGTTACCTAGGGATAAAAGAAACACAGCACTGATTCTTGGGGTTTCATGGAATTTCAGCCAAGCATTCTAATTACTTTCTCCACTTGGCTTTTCAGAACCTCAGGATCTCTTGTCTGTGTAAAGGAATATGCAGTCTTATGATCACCATGTTACCTTGTCTACAAGGAAAATAAAAAGATTATTTGGCCATGGTAAACGTCGTTTCTAAAAGAAGCAAATATGGCAAAGAAGATTTTATAGTTAAATATGGTATATTTTTTAATAATTGTGTGTCTTTTAGTATCTTAGAAAAATGAAAGTTGTATAAATCTCATGTTTATCCTTTCAAGGTAATCTTACTATGTAGCAGAAAGGACTCTTCCTAAAATGAACATAATTCATAGTTTTAGTAGCTAAAAGTTATCTTTAGTGTTTTTTAAAAATGTATAAATACACACTCCTTGTGTTGCCAAAAAAAAAAAAAAAAAGTCCAAACAAACCCAGAAACAAAAGCGCATTAAGCAAGAAGTAAACATGACTGTTAACACTCCTCTCCACCTTCCCTATCAACGGAGGCTCTGCTGTTAACTCTTACATGCACATCTGATCTGCACAGAACTTCCATTTTAATTACAAAAACTACCATGCATTCATAAGGGTGGGTTTCCCTGGTGGCTCAGACGATAAAGTGTCTGTCTACAATGCAGGAGACACAGGTTCAATCCCTGGGTTGGGAAGATCCCCTGGAGAAGGAAATGGCAGCCCACTCAAGTATTCTTGCCTGGAAAATCCCATTCATAAGGGTGCATGTAACATATATGTAAAGTTAAAGACTAATTGTAATTGCAAATAACACATATTCCCAGCAGTCAGTATAATAACTGGATTATTCATAAATAGCACGTTAGAAGTCCCTGGGTGCCCCTCTGTGGTGAATTCAGAATCCTGGCCCAGATGCAGCCACTTTCTGAGGTTCTTAAATCATCACCTTGCATGTACACATGTATTTTTCTTTTGCTCATTTTGCACACTATATAAAAATGTGTATACATCTATCACCTGACTATCAATAAACTCTCTGTAAATTTTGCACAACTTTATAAAAGAGGTTAATTTTACATACAGAGAATCATTTTGTATCTGGTTTTTCCCTTAGAATTATGCTTTGGGGATTCATCCATTTTTTCCCCTCATTTTAAGGAGGCATCCATCTTTTTTTCCAAACTTTAAACTTTTTTATTTTGTATTGGACTATAGCCAGTTAACAGTGTTGTGGTAGTTTCAGGTGAACAGCAAAGGGACTCAGATATACCTGTACATGTATCCACTCTCCCCAAACCCCCACACATCCAAGCTGGCACATAACATTGAGCAGAGTTTCGTGTGTTATATAATAGGTCCTTGTTGGTTATTCATTTTAAATATAGCAGGACGCACATGACCATCCCAAACTCCCTAACTATCCCTTCCCCCAGCAACCATAAGTTTGTTTTCTAAGTCTGTGAATCTCTTTCTGTTTTGTAAGCAAGTCCATTTGTATGATTTCTTTTTCAGATTCCACATATAAGGGATGCCGTGTGATATTTCTCCGTCTCTGACTTACTTCACTCAGTATGACACAGAATCTTAGTCCACCTGTGTTTCTGCAAGTGGCATTATTTCATTCTTTTTAATGGTTGAGTAATAGTCCATTGTGTATCTGTATTACATCTTCTTTACCATTCCTCTGTCGATGGACATTTAGGTTGCTTCCACGTCTTGAGCGTTGTAAACAGTGATGCCGTGAACATTAGGGTGCATGTATCCTTTCAGATAATGCGTTTCTCCAGATACATGTCCAGGAGTGGGATTGCAGGGTCATACGGTAGCTCTGTGCTTGCTTGCTTAGTTGCTTAGTTGTGTCTGACTCTTTGTGACCCTTTGGACTGTAGCCACAAGGCTCCTCTGTCTATGGGGATTCTCCAGGCAAAAGTACTAGAATGGGTTGCCATTTCTTCCTCCATGGAATCTTCCCGACTCAGGATCGAACCCGTGCCTCCCACGTCTCCTGCACTGGTAGGTGGATTCTTTACTACTGCACTGTCTGGGAAGCCCCTATGATAGGTCTATTTTTAGTTTTCTAAGGAACGTCTTTACTGTTCTCCATAGTGGCTGTGCCAGTTTACATTCCCATCAACAGTGTAGGATGTTTCCCTTCTCTTCACACCCTCTCCAGCATATGTTTGTGGATTTTTTGATGATAACCATTCTAACAGGTGGATTATTGTGATCTGTGTGGATCACAATAAACTGGGAAATTCTGAAAGAGATGGGAATACCAGACCACCTGACCTGCCTCTTGAGAAATCTGTATGCAGGTCAGGAAGCAACAGTTAGAACTGGACATGGAACAACAGACTGGTTCCAAATAGGAAAAGGAGTACGTTAAGGCTGTATATTGTCACCCTGCTTATTTAACTTATGTGCAGAGTACATCATGAGAAACGCTGGACTGGAAGAAACACAAGCTGGAATCAAGATTGCTGGGAGAAATATCAATAACCTCAGATATGCAGATGATGCCACCCGTATGGCAGAAAGTGAAGAGGAACTCAAAAGCCTCTTGATGAAAGTGAAAGTGGAGAGTGAAAAAGTTGGCTTAAAGCTCAACATTCAGAAAACGAAGATCATGGCATCTGGTCCCACCACTTCATGGGAAATAGATGGCGAAACAGTGCAAACAGTGTCAGACTTTATTTTGGGGGGCTCCAAAATCACTGCAGATGGTGACTGCAGCCATGAAATTAAAAGATGCTTACTCCTTGGAAGGAGAGTTATGACCAACCTAGATAGCATGTTCAAAAGCAGAGACATTACTTTGCCAACAAAGGTTTATCTAGTCAAGGCTATGGTTTTTCCAGTGGGCATGTATGGATGTGAGAGTTGGACTGTGAAGAAGGCTGAGTGCTGAAGAATTGATGCTTTTGAACTGTGGTGTTGGAGAAGACTCTTGAGAGTCCCTTGGACTGCAAGGAGATCCAACCAGTCCATTCTGAAGGAGATCAGCCCTGGGATTTCTTTGGAAGGAATGATGCTAAAGCTGAAAGTCCAGTACTTTGGCCACCTCATGCGAAGAGTTGACTCATTGGAAAAGACTCTGATGCTGGGAGGGATTGGGGGCAGGAGGAGAAGGGGACGACAGAGGATGAGATGGCTGGATGGCATCACTGACTCGATGGATGTGAATCTGAGTGAACTCCGGGAATTGGTGATGGACAGGGAGGCCTGGCGTGCTGGGATTCATGGGGTCGCAAAGAGTCGGACACGACTGAGCGACTCATCTGATCTGATCTCTGATTCTAACAGGTGGAGGTGACACCTCATTGTAGTTTTAGATTTGCATTTCTCTAATAACTAGTGTTGTTGAACATCTTTTCATGTTCCTATTGGCCATCTTTATGTCCCCTCTAGAGAAAAGTCTATTCAGGTCGTCTGCCCATTTTTTGGAGTGGGTTGTTTGATGGTTTTTGAGTGGGTTTTTTATGCTATTAAGCATCGTAAGCTGTTTGTAAATTTTGGAGACTAATCCCTTTGGAGACTAACCCTATGAACAGTATGAAAAGGGAAATAAATAGGACACTGAAAGATGAACTCCCCAGGTTGGTAGGTGCCCAATATGCTACTGGAGATCAGTGGAGAAATAACTCCAGAAAGAATGAAGAGACAGAACCAAAGCAAAAACAACACCCAGTTGTGGATGTGACTAGTGACGGAAGTAAAGTCTGATGCTGTAAAAAACAGTATTGCATAGGAACCTGGAATGTTAGGTCCATGAGTCAAGGTAAATTGGAAGTGGTCAAACAGGAGATGGCAAGAGTGAACGTCGACATTTTAGGAATCTATGAACTACAATGGACTGGAATGGGCACATTTGACTCAGATGACCGTTATATCTACTGTTGTGGGCAAGAATCCTTTGAAAGAAATGGAGTAGCCCTCGTAGGCAACAAGAGTCTGAAATGCAGTACTTGGATGCAGTCTCAAAAATGACAGAATGATCTCTGTTCATGTCCAAGGCAAACCATTCAATGTCACTGGTTGGGGCATCCAAGTCTTTGCCCCAACCAGTAATGCTGAAGAAGCTGAAGTTGAACGGTTCTATGAAGACCTACAAGACCTTCTAGAACTAACACCCAAAAAAAATGTCCTTTTCTTTATAGGGGACTGGAATGCAAAAGTAGGAAGTCAAGAGATACCTGGAGTAACAGGCAAATTTGGCCTTGGAGTACAAAATTAAGCAGGGCAAAGGCTAACAGAGTTTTGCCAAGAGAACACACTGGTGATCATGGCAAATAGATGGGGAAACAGTGGAAACAGTGAGAAACTTTTTTGGGGCTCCAGAATCACTGCAGATGGTGACTGCAGTCATGAAATTAAAAGATGCTTGTTTCTTGAAAGAAAAGCTATGACCAACCTAGACAACATATTAAAAAGCAGAGACATTACTTTGCCAACAAAGGTCCTTTTAGTCAAAGCTATGGTTTTTCTAGTAGTCATGTATGGATGTGAGAGTTGGACTATAAAGAAAGCTGAGCACCAAAGAATTGATGCTTTTGAACTGTGGTGTTGGAGAAGAATCTTGAGAGTCCCTTGGACTGCAAGGAGATACAATCAGTCAATCCTAAAGAAAATCAGTCCTGAATATTCATTGGAAGGACTGATACTGATGCTGAAACTCCAGTACTTTGGCCACCTGATGCAAAGAACTAACTCATTGGAAAAGACCCTGATGCTAGGAAAGATTGAAGGCGAGAGAAGGGGATGACAGAGGATGAGATGGTTGGATGGCATCACCAACTTGATGGACATTAATTTGGATAAGCTCCGGGAGTTGGTGATGGACAGGGAAGTCTGGCATGCATGGGGTCGCAAAGAGCTGGGCATGACTGAGTGACTGAACTGAACTGAATCCCTTATCTGTCACATCATTTGCAAATATTTTCTCCAAATCTGTGGATTGTCTTTTTGTTTTGTAAATTGTTTCCTTTTGTGTGAGAAAGCTTTTGAGTTTAAGTAGATACCATTTGTTCATTTTGCTTTTATTTCCATTATTCTGGGGGATGGATGGAAAAAATGTTGCTGTGAGTTATGTTAGAGAGTGTTCTGCTTATGTTTTTCTCTAGGAGTTTTATAGTGTCCAGTCTCACATTTAGATCTTTAATCCACTGTGAGCTTATTTTTGTGTACGAAGTTAAGGAGCACTCTAATTTCATTTTTTCACATGGGTTTGTCCAGTTTTCCCAGCAACATTTGTTGAAGAGACTGTCTTTCCAACATTGTGTAGTCTTGAGGCGTCCATCTTGAAGCATGTAGGATATTCCGTTGTATGAATATTCTGTCATTTACATATCCATTGTTATCAGTTCTTCTTTTGATAGACATGTAGGTCTCTTCTTTCTTTCCAGTTCAGTTTGCTCCATATAACAGAAGGGTCTGGGTGAGGAATGGGTTTGTGCCTTCCTAGGCAAAGTGGCCTGTACTGCTCTTCATGCCTATGCTAAGGGGGGGACCCTCTCTGGCCCCCTTCCCTGTCCCTGGTCTTTCCCTGGGAGAACTCAGTGGAATTTACTACAACTGGTTGCAAACCCCTCTGTGTTTGGGGCTCCCACCTGACCCATTATCTATATAATAAAAAACATGGCATCCTGGGTCCAACGTGACTTTCAGCAATTTCTTAAAATAGTAGCTAATGTCATCTTACCCCTACTGTGGTGCCCCACCAGGTGAGGCAGTCCACACTTCCCTTCCCACCTTGGAATTCACTGTCCTTGAGTTCCCTTGCCCTCAGCCCTCTGATAGGGTCGAGAAAAGTTGCAATTCTGTTGCTTTTTCTGGTTTTTATTGTCATCGTCAAGCTAGAAGCTGCAGAAGCCCATTTTCTAGTATTTAATTCTATACATTTAAATTTCATAATGGTTGTTTGGACTTTCATAGAGTTTTACTAATACTTAGCAGACTGTTTCTTCTTCTGTCTCCAACTTTTGGGTGTCAGTTTGCGTCTTCCTAAGGTATATTGTCAAAGTTTTCTTAATGAGAGTCGGTGGACATGTCGTTAAAATTAATATATACATTTATTAAAATGTCTTTTCTTCTTTCCTGACAGAAAGCTTTCTTGTCACTTCTTGGGACTGGCAAATTGGGGCCACTCAGCCCCAGTTTGAGATGAAGTCTATTTTGTGCAGCCCTGTGGTAGGTGCTGGAGAAGGCGATGGCAGCCCACTCCAGTACTGTTGCCTGGAAAATCCCATGGACAGAGGAGCCTGGTGGGCTGCAGTCCATGGGGTCGCGAACAGTCGGACACGACTGAGCGACTTCACTTTCACTTCTCACTTTCATGCATTGGAGAAGGAAATGGCAACACACTCCAGTGTTCTTGCCTGGAGAATCCCAGGGACTGGGGAGCCTGGTGGGCTGCCGCCTATGGGGTCGCAGAGTCGGACACAACTGAAGCGACTTAGCTTAGCGGTGGTAGGTGTAGTTTTTACATTTTTCAAGTGGTGGTAAAGAACAAAACAATATCAATAACAATATCAGTAAAGAAAGAGTGACACATGGGCCTGCAATCCTAAAGTGTTTACACCTTGGCACTTTACAGAAAGGTTGCCAACCTCCGGCCATAGTCTCTATTGACAGTTACTTTCTTCTGGCATTTCAAAGATAATATTCTATTGTCCTTTAGTTTCCCTTGTTGATGCTAAGAAATGAGCATACGGTTCTGAGTCACTGTTTTGTGGCATGATGTCTGTTCTCTCTGGCCACTGTGAGCATCTTCCCTGTGTATCAGGTATTGTTCAGTTTCACTGTGAGGTGTATGGGCATGGAGCTCCTCATCTAGGAAATCCTTAGTTACTATCTTAGAATATTGCCTCTCCACATATCTCTTTACGTGCTTTTGACCTTCCAAGTGAATGGATATTAAGTGCTTTTGTTTTATTTTGCACGTCTCTGAACCTCTGCTTATATCTTCTCTTCCCTGCATTCTTTGTGATGTTTCAGCTCAGCCTCCCCCCTCATTAACCATCTCTTCAGCTGCATATGTAATCCTCTGCATAGATCTCCAGTTATATTTTTTGTTTCTGCACGTTCTCTTTCTGTTTTTGTTCAAATCTGTTTAGTCCATTTGGATAGTCTCTTGATCTTTCATCATCTTTTCAGTCTCTTCTTTCACTCACTTAAAGATAATAAACCCATTATTTTTATATGCTGTTACTATCTGCAGGCTTTGCACGTCTGCTTCGGTACTTTGTTTTTCCCAAGTCTAAATCCTGGAGGCTTATTTTTTCATGTGTTAAGTGAATTTGATTGAGTTTATGTTCCTTAGAGCTTTTTCCATGAGAGTTTTTTTTTTTTTTTTCCCCTGAAGCATGTGTTTATAGAGTTCTTCTGGAAGACTGTGGGTTTCCTTCTACTGAAAGCTCTATGCTAAGGCCACTTTAAAAAATTTGGAAAGTAAGGGATTATGGGCCACCCCAAAGGGTGAATTCAGGTCTTACCTGTGTAGATGTGTGTTTGGGATGAGAAATAACCCAAGGGAGATTTTTTTCTTTACCACTCTTGGACCAAGGCTCTCCTACCAAGCAGGTTTTGTTTTTGTTTGTTTGTTTTGTTTTGTTTTTTTGTTTTTTGTTTTTATTTTATTTAACTTTACAATATTGTATTGGTTTTGCCATATATCAAAATGAATCTGCCACAGGTGTACATGTGTTCCCCATCCTGAACCCTCCTCCCTCCTCCCTCCCCATACCATCCCTCTGGGTCGTCCCAGTGCACCAGCCCCAAGCATCCAGTATCGTGCATCGAACCTGGACTGGCGACTTGTTTCATATATGATGTTATACATATTTCAATGCCATTCTCCCAAATCATCCCACCCTCTCCCTCTCCCACAGAGTCCAAAAGACTGTTGTTTTAGTTTTGCTTTTTGTTTTTCCTTTCTCTGGTTCATTCACTTCAGGGCTGCCCTTCAGGGCTTCCAGCTTCACACAGGAGTCTTCCTTTTTGTCCTCCAACTCTTCTGGCCCCCAGGTTTTGTCTTCTTTCCCCCACAGATGTAGTTCATAAACCCTGGTTCAAGACCAGGAGTGGGAGATGCCCTCAGGGCAGTAGCCCTTCATGGCTGGTTTTCCTGTGTGGAGATGTGTCTTCTTAATGTATGTAGGCTGACTTTTTCTCCAACTCGTTTCTTTTACAAAGGATGCTTTTAATATTTACCCAATGTATTCAGATGTTTTGTCCTAGAATTACTTTCTTTTACCCATGTAGGACAGGAATGGATAAACCATACCTTTCTGTTTACCTATGCATAATATGTATGCCTACACACCTCTCAAAAGAAAAGTTATTTGAGTCTTTAAGAATACAGTAAGGCATAATGGCAGAGAAGGCAATGGCACCCCACTCCAGTACTCTTGCCTGGAAAATCCCTTGGACGGAGGAGCCTGGTAGGTGGCAGTCCATGGGGTTGCACAGAGTCGGACACGACTGAAGTGACTTAGCAGCAGCAAGGCATAATGGGAAAGATATAGAATTTGAACTTAGAAGACTCTATATTGCCACATATTCACTTTATCCCCTCCAGGGCCCAGGTTTCTGGTCTATAAACTGAAAATCTCTGTTTGACCTGCCTCTTGATATGTTATAAGAAAAACAGTAAGACTATGTAACTTTGAATGTAATAAATTGAGTACCCATAAACATATGACATTATTTTTACTGGTGCTAAGAATAAACATTTCATGTACTTGATATTAAGGGTTTTAAGGGAAAAAGTAATGAATACAAGTTTCCTTACGATGTCACATTTGTCTCCCTTTTTCTTTATGCCAACCAAAATGAAATATTGGATCTGGGAGCTTTTATCATCACAATAGCCTTAAGTCAGTATACCTACTTGAGATTGCAGTCAGGTATGTTGGTCTTGGATACTGAATGTGTATGTGTGTTTCTTGGCACCATCATTGGCAGTTCCTTTTAGGCACAAATGAAGTACTGACTTGTAGTTCCTTTGTTTGTGTTGGTAGCTTCGTTGATATGAATCAGTGGGTCTGTCATAAAAAATGTCTGAGAAATTGAATGTATTTGCTGCTGTGTAAATGCATCACAGAAATCTCAGAGTCGGAAGGGGCCTGAAGGTCATCTAGTTTACCTAATTCCTACATATGCTGTAGTTCAGTATTTAAACTTCATCCTGCCATATCTGCCCAACAACTGTCTAATTTAGGTTTAATTTCCTTCCGTGAAAGGAACTTACCATGTTGTCTTTGGAGACAGCAGAGTCTTAACTTGGGATTGTTTCTTTGACCAGATCCAAATGTGTCTCCCTTTAACTTTCCCCCTTTGTTTCCCTCCAGTTCTGCTCTTGGACCTCATATAATAAGGCTGGCTCAACCACCCCCACATCGTCTACAGTTGACAACAAGTTCTGTGTTGCCGTTTGATCTTTTTCTAATCTGAGGGAAAATCACAAGTTCCTACAGTTCCTTATAAAACAAATGTTCGTGTTTTCTCATCTCATGTTTAGCTTAAAATGTGTGATACAAGACTTTAACTCGTTTAATCCTCGTATCCGTCCAGTTGGGGTAGATATTATGATGATCCCCCATTTTACAGATGAGAACTGGACCTACAGAGGCCAAGGAAGTTGCTTGAGGCCACATTTCTGGTAAGAAGTGGAGCTGGGATTCTAACCATGGTCTCACTAGCTCTGGAAGCCAGACCCCATTTCCCTCACTGATTTACCACTCTTCTTTCTCACTGTTTCTTCTTAAGGTTAATGCCCAGGAAAACACACTATCCCAGGTGTGGGCTCACCTGAATTGGCTAGAGTGGGACCATCCACTCCTGTCATCTGAAAAGGTTGCCTCACTCCCATGAAGATATGGCTCTTTTGGAGCATACATGGTGTTGTTTGTTTGTTTGTTTGTTTTTAATGCTTCCCTGGTGGCTCAGCAGTGAAAAATCCACCTGCAATTCAGGAGCCACAGGAGACGTAGGTTTGATCCCTGAGTAGGGAAGATCATCTGGAGGAGGGCATGGCAACCCAGTCCAGTATTCTTGCCTGGAGAATCCCATGGACAGAGGGGCCCTGCAGACTACAGTCCACAGGGTAGCAAAGAATCAGAATGACTGAAGTGACTGAGCATGCACGCATGCTCATGGTTTTATTTTAAAAAATTTTTATTAATAAACAATGTTTAAAAGAAATGGAGATATCACATAGAAATGCACGTTTCTAGCTTCTCTGGAAAAATCAGGAACTCTGGTCACCCTGGGCCCTCATTCCTAAAAAGCAACCATTGCTGGGAGCAGAGCACTGGCTGTCGGTACAGGGTGTTTTCCCACTTCACTGCCTCTTCTGACTGGCATCCTTCACCTACAGACCCTGTAGCCATCTGAAGGTATGAATCTAGCATCTAGGTATTATGTTTTTATGTATGTAACTGAAGGATATTTTGGCTGTTTGAGCTCCTACACTAATGTTGTCTTGTACACGGGGTCTCAAATTGCTTTCTCAGCGTGCCATTAAGACATGCTTCCCTGTCCTAGTGTGTGATTAGATTTCTGTGTCAATAAATGTAGAGGTAATTTTTTCTCATATATCCCATTAAATTTTATTTGGTTAGGTCAGCTTTTTAAAAAAAAATAAAATCTGATGCCTTTTCTTTCCCAGACAGTGACTGAGATTTCATTAACACTAGACCTGCCTTAAAAGAAATGTTTGAAAGAAGCTCTTCTATCCAAAACAAAAAGGCAAAAGTACACAAAATTTTGAGTGGGTAATGAATAGAATCAGAAAATTTCACTTTCACTAGACCTATTGTTAATATCAGAATAGGTTTTTAAATACTTTAACATAAGGTTCAAAGGGGGAAAAGTTCATAAAAAAATAAGTATACCTACTTCAATTTGGTAACAAACTTGCAACATGAAAAAGAACAATTTGATACAACAAAACCATAACAAGGAAAGAGGAAAAGGATGGGACCTGAATAGATAAGTGAAGATAAGATGCTACCTGCAGAAAAAGGACTGTTTTATCTGAGACATTTTCTACAAATTTCATGGTAACCACAAAACATAAATCTAGGGCAAGAGACACTAAACATAAAAAAGAGGAAATGAGAGAAACATAACAGAAAACCACCAAACTAGAATGGCAGGCAGAAGCATAAGGAAAAAGAGACAATGGAGATGTAGAGAAACTGGAAAGCAGAAGATAAAATGGCTGTAGTAATTCTTCACTTACCAATAATCACCCTGAATGTCAGTGAACTGTGTTCACCAATCAAAAACCAGCAGCTAGATGGATTCAAGCACAAGACCCAGCTATATGCTTTTTCCAGGAGATTCACCTCAGCTCTACAGACAAACACATAAGCTCAAAGTGAAAGGATGGAAGATGATACTCCAAGCAAATGGCAGCCCCTCCCCCAAAAAGCAGGTGTAACCATGCTCATATGAGACAAAATAGGCTTCAAACCAAAAAAAGGTAAGAAGAGACAAATATGGACATTGCATAATGATAAAGGTGACAGTTCATCAAGAAGATATGTTATAAATATATATGTACCTAACATAGGAGTGCCAAAATATATAAAGCAATTTTTAACAAGCCTTAAGGGAGAAGGCCGGAGAAGGCAATGGCAACCCACTCCAGTACTCTTGCCTGGAAAATCCCATGGACGGAGGAGCCTGGTAGGCTGTAGTCCATGGGGTCACGAAGAGTAGGACACTTACTGAGCTACTTCACTTTCACTTTCATGCATTGGAGAAGGAAATGGCAACCCACTCCAGTGTTCTTGCCTGGAGAATCCCAGGGACGGGGGAGCCTGGTGGGCTGCCGTCTATGGGGTCGCACAGAGTCAGACATGACTGAAGTGACTTAGCAGCAGCAGCAGCAAGGGAGAAATTGACAGCAGTACAATAATAACGAGGAACTTTAATTTAACACCCCATTTACATCAATGAATAGATCATCCAGACAAAGTCAACATGGAAACAGCAACCTTAAGTGAAACATTAGACCAGATGGACCTGATAGATCTATACAGAACATTCCATCCGAATTCAGAATACACATTCTTCTTAAGTACACATGGAATATTCTCAAAGATTGACCATATGTTGGGACATAAAACAAGTCTTAATAAATTTAAGAAGATTGAAATAATATCAAGCATTTTTTTCTGATCACAGTAGTATGAAACTAGAGGCCACCTATAAGTAGAAAGCTAAAAAACTATGTGCTAGAAAAAAAAAAAAAAAAAATGCTACTGAGCTGTATGAAGTGCCAGTGGTGATGCTGGAAATGCTCCCAAGAAACAGAGAAAAGTCATGACATTACAAGAAAAAGTTGAATCGTCTGATATGTACTATAGATTGAGGCCTGCAGCTTTGGTTGCCTACCATCTCAAGAGAAATGAATCCAATGTAAGGATCATCGTTTAAAAAAAGAAAAGGAAGAAGAAAGGAAATTTGTGAAGCTGTCACTGAAGCTGTGCCGGGAGATGTGAAAAATTCACACTTTTTGCTAAGTACCTTTTAATCTTATATTGAAAATGCAGTGTTTATGTGAATGTGGGATGCTGTAAGTAAGAAAGGCATTCCTATAGACTTTAATGCGATTCAAGAAGTAAAGTCATTAAATGACAGCTTAAAGCAAAACGAAGGTGGAGGATCTAAAAACTGGAGAATCTGGCTGTTTTTTTGCTGAGCAAAAGGTTTTTAGTTTGATGTAATTCCATTTGTTTATCTTGCCTTTTGTTTCCCTTGCCTGAGGAGACATACTCAGAAAGCTATTGCTGAGGCTAAGTCAAAGAACATACTGCCTCTGTTTTCTTCTAGGAGAGTTACAATTTCAGGTCTTACCAGTGCAAGTCTTTATTCCATTTTGAGTTGACTTTTGTATATCATGTGAGACAGTGGTCTAGTTTCTTTTCTTCTTTTTTTGGCATGTCTCTGTCCAGTTTTCCTAGCAGTATTTATTGAAGAGATTATCCTATCTTTATGTATGTTTTTTGCTCCTTTGTCATAAATTGTCCATATGTGTGTGGGTTTATTTCTGGGCTTTCAGTTCTCTCCCATTCATCTATAAATCTGTTTTTCTGCCAGTACCATACTTGTGATTATTATAGCTTTGTAATATTACCTTTAAAAAATTTCTGATGCCTTTTTATATCCTGATTCACGTATCCTTCTTATTAACTATTAGTCTTTTAAGATTAGGTACAGCTGCAAATAACAGAAAATCCAAAGTAGCAGGGCTTAATCCAGTAGAAGCTTCCTTGTCATGGCAATGAAGTGTAGAATTGTACTATCCAGGGTGATTCCAGCAGCTTCATGATTTTTAGGGACCCAGTCGTCTCATAATATTGTAGTGTCACCATCTTTAACACGTATTCTGGGGCTGCTCAAACTACTCTCTGGGACCACTCAGAAGTCAACTGTTATCAGTGTTGCTGACACTTGACTTGGGCCAGCATCAGGCTTCAAAAGAGGCTGAAATATGCTGATTCTCGTCACAGTGGCCATGTGCCCAGCTAACATAAAAAAGATGTAGATGAACTTACTGTTTAATTGCTTTCTTTTATTTTACTTTTTTTAATGCAGCACCTTCCAAGCAAATTTCTCCTAAGGTTTTAATCAGTAATTCTAAAGCAAGAGAGAACATTCTTTTAATTTGTGAGGCTACCATTCTGGTATGAACTAGACACACAGTTCAGATTCTTTCCAGCCAGTTTCTCCTTCAGGATGGCATTGTGTGTGTGTGTTTGTTAGTCGCTCAGTTGTGTCCGACTCTTTGCGACCCAGATGGCATTAAGCATCCCTAAAGTGTGATCATTCTGATCACGTGATAGTTTGGTGTTTTCCTCCCTTTCCCTCCCATGGAATGAGAAGCAGAAATCGGGGTTATTACTCAGGTGAGTTGCAGCGCACAGATGGCAGGAACAGCTAATATGCAGCGAACACCTACTGTGTGTCAGATGCTTTACAGACCTTAATATGCTGATCTTTAAAATTCCCTGAAAAGTGGATTTTGATGTTCCCGTTTGTGTATGAGTATGTGGAGGCCCCAAAAGTTTAAATAATCTGTCCACAGTTACCCAGCTAGTCAAATGGCAAAGCTGATGTGCAAACCTCCTCCGATGGGCCTCAGAGCTCATCCTCGTTCTCTTAAACCACCTTGCTCCTCCAGGGAGGGGTGCTGCCCACCACTGCTGAGATTCATTGGGGGAAGCTTTGGATACCAACCTGAGGAATTCAGAATTCATCCCGTAGGCATCTACATTTTCCTGTTGATTAAAATAATGTCTGCAAAGCAGCCGTCATAAAAGGTATAAATGCCATTATTACAGAAACATTCTTATAGTCCAACTGGTAAGTGCTGAAATGAGGAACTTTTTCTCTAGGGAGGGTCACTGACCCATGATAAGAAATTTGGTGATGTGTGGAAGAAAAAATAGTGTATTGGGCTTTTTAAAAAGAAATGTATAAAAACTTGGCTGATTTTGAAGTTAAGGGCAGAGGCTATTTTTAAAAGTCATTTATTAGCCGCTGTACAACCAGTATTTCAAAATTTCAAAGCAGATGTGTTTTTGTAGTGTTCAAAGTTATAAGCGTTGGGGGAAAAGAAAGGAACATGGAAACAAGAAATTAAGTTTTAGGGTAGAAACAGATTATTATCCTCTTAGAATAATATAAAAGAAAGAGTAGAAAAATAGGGAGAGGGAAGGTAGAGGTAGAAAAGAGGCACTAGAAGGAAATATGCAATAAAAAAAGTAACATTTTCCAAAGCACAAACTCGTAGTCAGGCCCTGTTCAAAGGGGTTGTTGACTTAGTACTATTGTAACAAGGAGATGGCTGTTTCGTTTCAACTGTGCAGTGGTAGTTTATTTCTACACCTCAGGATAGAAAGCAGTGGCAGCTGTGACCACCTGCTACAGTTACCTCTCCTTAATACTTGCAAGAGTCATTCTGTGTTTCAGTGTGACATCAAAAGGAGTGCGTTGACATTAGCGAAGTACTATACGCTGTACACATTTGGATTTAGCAGTTCAGTTAAGTATATTCCTTTACTTGCTAAACAGGAAAGTATGCATTACTAAGCTGGTAAGCATATTTACGTAGAGTTCATCTATAGTACTAATTAGTTTGATGTTGATGTACTCCTTTGTGTACACACACACACACACACACATCTATGAACTGAAAGTAAGCTGGCCTTAACAATGATAGCAATATTTAGGAATTAAGGCAAAAGCACCGACAGGGATAAGGACTAATGCTCTTTATTACTAACAGGAACAATTCACTAAGAAGACATTATAGTCATGACTCTGTGCTGTATTTACACTAAAGATTCTAAGTAATGAAAACTTAGTGGCTTCACTCTAAAGGCTTCAGAAGATTTCAACATTCCTTCATGAAAAATAAGTAGATCAAGCAAAATTAAGTAGAAAGATATAAAAAATTGGACATATTTGCTAAGTTTGTAAAGAGCACAGACATACTGGAGAAAGCATATTTGGAAGAGTGGAATGGAGCTGGGGAGAAGTGATGAGACCCTGGTTGGCTGGAGTTTGAGGAAGAAAAAAGAAGAGACTTGTAGCAAAGGGTTGTAATGAGTAATGGGCCTTTGGAGAGAAATTATAGTTTCCTAGGACTGTAATAACAAATTACCCTACTGGGTGGCTTAAAACAACAGAAGTATATTATCTCTTGAGTTCTGGAGGCCAGAAGTCTATAATCAGGGTATCAGGAGTGCTGTGTTCCCTTGGAAGGTTCTAGGGGAGACTCCTTCCTTGCCTTTCCAGCTTCTGGTAGTTCCAGGCATTCTGTGGCCTGGCCCCAGCCTTTGCCTCCATCTTCACACAGCCTCCTCACCTGTATGTTTGAGTCCCGGTCATCTCTCTGCCTTTCCTTCATAGGAACATTTGTCATCTCAAGATCATTTTGGATTATATCTGCAATGACCTTTTTTTCTAAATAAAGTCACAGTCACAGATTCCAGGGGATAGGACTTGGACATATTTTCTTAGAAGCCACTATGCAACCCACTAGAGAATCAAAAGAGGATTTTTTAAACATTTATGCAGTTTCATAGTATGATTACCTGCTTGAAACCTATCAGAGAGAATTCAGTAAAGATTCAGATTACTTGTTCAAATTTTTAAAAAATTTTGGAATTATGGCTGTCCTTGTTTTTGTTATTTTGCTGATTTTGTGCTGAGTCTAAAACACAGGCTAGCTGTCTTCTCCTATCTGTTGGTAACTGGCTTTCCTTTCTGTTTGTCCTGCTTGCAAATGGCCCCTGGGAAAATCGTGACACTCCCCTCACTCCCTTATCTTTCAAACTCCGTTAGCATCAAAACTCACTTGGGAAGTCCCTGGTGGTCCAGTGATTAGGTCTCGACACTTTCATTGCTGGGCTCTCAGCTGAGAAGACTTAAAAACTGGGGTGACCTGATGGCTGAGACAGACTGACATCATCTTTACTCGTGTGTTTGGTGGTTGGTGTTGGTTTGCTGTGGAGAACTCATTGGGGTGTCAAGCGGAGCACCTCCGTAAGGCTTCTGCATGGACTGGTTTGGACTCCTACACAGTGCGGTGGCAGGCAGGCCTCAAGAGCAACTATCACAGGGGGTGAGGCATTTTTTAGATCTAGACTTGAAAGTTGCAGAGCTTCTATAATATGACACTCTGCTGGTGGACAGGGTCACAGAGGTCTGCCCAGGTTCAAGGGAAGAGCCGCAGACCCCGCCTCTCTGTGGGAAGTGTACAGGGTCACACTGTGAGAAGAATCTATGATACGGGAGATATCGTGATGGTGTATTTGTAAAATATGGTCTACCACACTGTCCAGCCACATTCTGCCAAAATTCATCTTCATTTCAGCCATCCAGTCTTTTCACCTCTGTGTTCTTTGGGCTGATTCATGAGTCTACCCTAGTTCATGCAAAATCTTTACTAGAATTGTCCATGACTATCTTCTCTATTGGTCAGAAACCTAAGCATCCTTTAGTATCAACTCAGCCCTCAGCTGCTACAAATCGACTTGATGGGAAAAGTGAAAGTGTCTCTGTTTTTTAAGGTCTGTTTCTGTAGTTGGCAAATTTAAGATAAGTATGATTATAGACACTGGAATTGTTTTCAAAATGCCATACCACTTGTATTTAGCTTTGTGTTTGCTCTGCAAGTTCCCTCTTTTAAAGGATAAAACTATATTTGATTTTGTTTCCTGGAAAAAGAGTTATCTCTGGATGTTCTTTGTCTTTCAGATGCACAGATTGAACAGATATTTCAGCATATACAGGAATACTCCAAGTATTCTTTTCAACTCTTTAGGAGAAAGTGATAGAACTTTAGATCAGAGAAACAATCATCTGCTAAGCTGAAATCATTAAAATGGTCAATATTAAGGAGTCCTGAGCTGTATGTCATTGTTGGTCATGTATTTCTGATTCATGCCTAGGAATGAATTGGGTGCATTTGATTTGATTCTGCATTCTATATAAATTTAAACATGATTCACATTTGGGGTAGTCTGACCTATACCACATGATACTACTTACTAAGAGATAGAAATTAGGTATTGTGTGCAGAGGTGGACATGCAGCATTTATAAAATCTGTTGAGTTGGTTCCTCACTATACTTTCAAAGAGCATATTTTTCATCTTTGCTCAGTCTTCATTTACGCATGTTTTAGTAAAGCTTTAGTCAATTGCCTTTGTGGCTTTCATACATGCCTAGGAAGATATCAGTCACATGAGGGATTTGTACTGTACTGCTTGGTGCATATACATGTGAATTGTGTGTGCACATTCACTCACACCGGCAGAACTGCTGTGTGTCCACAACCAGCTGTGTATCCATTCTCAGAGTCTCTCTGCCTTTGGGCAAAAAAGAAGGGACAAATGGAAATGTATAACAAAGCTCTGCTCATGGCATAGCTTTCCTAGTGATCTCTGATCTCACTCCCCTTCATACACTCACAGGTCTTGTCTTTAAAAACTTTCTTTATTTGGCCATGCCAGGTCTTAAGTTGCAGCATGTAGAATCTTTAGTGGCAGCTTATGAACTCTTAGTTGCAACATGAGGGATCTAGTTCCCCAGCCAGGGGTTGAACCCAGGCCCCCTGCACTGGGAGCTGGGAGTCTCAGCCACTGGACCACGAGGGAAGGCACCGCTCATGCGTCTTTTATGATGCTGTGTCTTCTTTGGTTCAGCACCTCTTGTAACGTCAGCTTTGTAACTTCCAGACAAGGCAGAGCCAAAATTGATCACTGAAACCAACACCGTCAACATGTCAATCAAATCCACTGATAGTTCTGGAGTAGAAAAAGAAGAGGAGGAAGGCAAGAAAAAGATTTAATTTAGGATCCAGACTGTGGCCTTGAACATAAGGCATTTTCAGCGAGTTATTAGATTGGTTTGGGGTTATGGTTATTGATTTTTCCTGTTTATGGTAAAAAGTCAGTATCTAAGGATCTCATTTCCTAGTTATAAAAATTCAAAAGAATTGGTTATTTCTCTCTGCTTTTGAGGTTGTTGAAAAATCGCATTATAGCATAAAGAGGAATTGTGTTAAGCACCCTTATTGGATTCATCATTTCATGAACCATTCTGATAGTTCATTAGGAGTATGCCTTTTACTGTATCCTGAAAGTCAGAAAATGTAAGGTAGGCTTATTTTCAGAGCACATAAGTGTGAGTATCAGGAGGGAGTCTAAAAGATTGTAAACACAAGAAAATGTTGCTATATATATATATATTTTCCCCCCCAGATTCACTGTTGTACCCATTGCTTTAATGTAGAGATCCTTCTCCTGATTTTGAAAAAAACCATACTTAATGTGCTATTTGCAAGCGGCTCAGTGGTAAAGAACCTGCAGTACAGGAGACACGGGTTGATCCATGGGTAGGGAAGATCCTCTGGAGAAGGAAATGGCACCCCACTCCAGTACTCTTGCCTGGGAAATCCCATGGACAGAGGGGCCTGGCAGGCTTACAGTCCATGGGGTCGCCAAGAGTCAGACACGACGGAGCAACTAAACAGCAACGAAAACCTAATATACTACTTATAACCGTTACCTTGTGTCTTGACTTTGCAGACGCCAGCCCCCCCCCCCACCCCGCTCCTTGGTTAGGTTCGTTTTTTCCCTTCTGCACTGAGTTAGAAAGGCAGGGAGGAGGAGGATGGGAAGTCAGGATCAGAAGCTGCCAAGCTGAAGCCTGCTTTTGAGAAGCAAACAGCATTCACTTTCTTTGGTATAAACACAGAATTACACGTTGACGGTGAAAGACTAGTGAATGCAGAATGACCATGAAGTTTGAAGAACCCTGGGGGGCACAAGTGGGACAGTTGACAGTTTTGAAATTAAGCAGAATTCTCCAAAGGGGGTAGAAATCTAAAAGAAAACCCAAAGCTTTTCAATCCCATTGATATTGAGTGGGACCGAATGCAAATATTAGTGGAGAAATCAATTTAAGTGGTTCTTTATACTCACATAAAGATTGCCTGTCTCTAAAGGAACAATCAGTTTTAGAAAACACAATCTATTCTCTAAATTTAGGTACATATTCCCTCTCTCTCTCCCTCCTCCCCCTCACCCTCTTTGTCTCATACAGAGAGAAAGAGAGAATAATTCAATTCTTACTTTGTTCTAAAAAGTTTTGAACCTCACAGACTCCTTTTTTTGCTTATTTTTCTACATTATGCTTTTAGGTGGTTTTTCCAGTAAAATTTGAAAGATAAAAAATCAACTCTTTTAGCAGGGAAGTCTCATGAATCTAAAGTTTCTAAATATGAAACACAAAAAATCCCTCTAGTGCTAAGATCTGGTTGACAAGGCTCTTTTCTTATCTCTGTCCAGTTGAAGCAAAAGCTTTTCAGGTGCTTCCACTGGGGCAGCATAGGTTTCTTTTTGATCTTTTCTGGTGACTCAGATGGTAAAGAATCTGCCTGCAATGTAGGAGACCCGGGTTCAACTCCTGGGTTGGGAAGATCCCCTGGAGAAGGGAATGGTAACCTACTCCAGTATTCTGGAGTAGGGATTCTGCCCAGAGAATCCCATGGACACAGGAGCCTGATGGGCTACAGTCCATGGGGTCACAAAGAGTTGGACAGGACCGAGCGGCTAAGCACACACACGCAGGTTTCTTCCTTTTGTCTCACAGTGTTTCCAGATGTCTGTCAATAGACAAAAGAACTGTTCCCTTTTCTGTGATGCCTTTTGTGTAGAGTGAGTTGCTTGGCAGATGAAGTTAAGAAGGGAGCTCAGAGAAGAGACAGAAAGAAAGCAGAGAAAATTTACCCTGCTCAAAATAACAGCTCAGCTAACATCTACACAGCATGTGCTTTAATGACCGATAGAGCTGTTTGTAAAATAGAATTCCCCAGATGCTGACATGCCCTTAGCCTAGACCTGCTTTTCTAGTCGTTGAGTGTTCCAGCTGTTCCAGCAGTAATGGCTCCTTACACTTGACAATGTGTGTATCCTTGGGGCTGATAGTCATGAAGGCCATAGACAGAGCAGCAAGTGATCCAGATAGTTGAGACTTAGGGCTGTGTCGGCAGCACTGTGACTCGGGATGGCCACTTACCCAAGGGTAATATTTTAGAAATCCTGTGGGCTTCCCTGCTGGTTCAGACAGTGAAGAATCTGCCAGCAATGCGGGAGACCTGGATTCGATCCCTGGGTGGGGAAGATCCCCTGAAGGAGGGCATGGCAACTTACTCCAGTATTCTTGCCTGGAGAATCCCCCATGGATAGAGGAGCCTGGCACGCTGCAGTCCATAGGGTCACAAAGAGTCGGACGTGACTGAGCGACTAAGCACACAGCTGTTGCTCAGTGGTTCAGTGTGGTTGTGGTTGTGGTTGTCACCATGGAGGTCTCACAGTCAGATGAACAGATCTCAGTTGGTAATCACACCGCTTATAGGTCGCCTGGGGACTGTTCCACCCGTGGCGGCGCCCCCTGCCCTCTGAGAGGTTCCTGAAGACCTCCTGTGCCAGCCTCCCTGCACCTTCTCCCTGAGTCCACTTCCCCCTTCTGGGCACGCATGGCTTCTGTATCCCTCTCTCCCATCACAATCAGAGTCAGCCTGTCTGGATACCTACATCTAAAGCCCTCCACAGAGCTAAGCCTAGATTGTAACAGCTGACACGTTGTCCCCTTGCCCTTTCCCTCACAAATATAATCCATTTAGAGGAAGAAACCTGGGAAAAAAAGACACACCCACAATTTCAGATAAGTAGTTGCTATTTCATAGAATATAACATTTCTTGGGAGACGTTGTGAAAAGGAGACATACTTGAAATGAGTAAAGAATATCAAATGAAGCTAATTAAGAAATTAGGAAGCGTGTTTTAAGTAGTCACACTGACACATTTTGACAATGAGAAAGGAAAACTTAAATGGATAGTAGCAGCTGGTCCTGGATGGGGTGGAGATAGGAAAGTAGTCGGAATTCAGATAGGTGATTTCAGATTTGATGATGAATTTGAGGTTTTGCTTTATATTTGTCTCTTGCAGCAGAAGCTAAATAGTAATAACATGGGTCTAGAATGTTAGCAGTAGGGGAAGAGGGGAAAGAGAGATTTCAGAGATTACTGAAAGAAGAGGCAGGAAGACTTCATGACGGAGTATGGAGAGATTTAATGTGCTGCTCTAGGTTAATCTCCCTGTTGCAGCCAACTGATCTGGCTTCACTGGGAAGGGGTGTTTTCCAAAGGAGAAGTACTTTTTCTTCCTTCCTCCCTCCCTTCCTTCCTTTTTTTATGGTGAGGTCCCCTGGAAGAGAGCATGGCAACCCCCTCCAGTATTCTTGCCTGGATAATACCATTGGACAGAGTAGCCTGGTGGGCTATAGTCCATGGAGGTGCATAGAGTTGGTCATGACTGAAGTAATTTACCACATGTCTTTTAAAATTAGGAATATTTTTTCCAGTATGCTGGCTCTCTGAAAGGAGTGACTGTCTTATAATTTTAAACAATCATGAGACCTGACCATGCTTTATGATAGTAAAAGATAGACGGGATTCTGGGATGTTTCTCCCTAACTTGAGGCTACGTATTGTGCATGGTTAAAAAAAAAAAAAAAAAAAATAGTATCCATTTATCCCAATAGAAATAGTCATTAAGAATTTTGGCATTTAGAGTGTCTAAAAATGGTTCAGAGCAGACTTGGTGAATTATCTGAGCAGTCTGATAAATGGTCAGTGCACAAAATCTAGAGTCAAAAGCTGCCATGGGCTCTAATCTGTTCAAATGAGATGCGTGCACCAGTGTCAGTTTTCAGACAATTCCCGGATCTTTGCTTCATTTTGGAAGATGTGGCCAATATCCCAGAGAAGCCAGAAGATTCTCGCCAGGTAGGCTGGAGTGTAATTGCTTCTGAGGGTAAGTGTGAGGCCGGGGAGAGAAAGGGAGACGCAGGGGTGGCAAGGGGAGAGAGCGCTGAAAGCCCAGCTGAGAGCTCTCCTCACAGGTGAGCGCTGCCCTAAGTATCGAGTCTATGACACCCAGGAGGCCTGAGACGCGGGACAGAGAAGTTAACAAAGCATATTTTATATGGGTGAAATTGACAAAAGAGGCCCTGCTAATTGGGCGATTATTTTTACTCTGGGGCTTCCCAATGGCTCAGTGGTAAAGAACCTGCCTGCCAGTGCAGGAGACACGGGTTTAATCCCTGGGCTGGGAAGATCCCATGGAGACAGGAATGGCTACTTACTCCAGTGTTCTTGCTTGGAGAATTCCATGGATGGAACCTGGCAAGCTCCAGTTCATGGGGCTGCAAGAGAGTCAGGCATAACTTAGCAACTAACAACAACAACATGCTTCATGGACCTTATTTCATATAGTCGTCACATCAGTGCTATGAACTCAGTACTACATTTATTGCCATTTAAGAGGAAACTGAATATCCAGGAGGTTAGTAATTTGCCCAAAATCTCACAGACTTAAGGGTCCAGAGCCTACAGTTCTGAATGCTACCATACAGCAGCAGGATGCTAGCTAAATGCTAGGCATTAAATCTGTTTACAGCAGTCCTATTAGGAGGCATTAGCCTCATTTACTGGAGAAGGCAATGGCAACCCACTCCAGTACTCTTGCCTGGAAAATCCCATGGACAGAGGAGCCTGGTAGGCTGCAGTCCATGGGGTCGCTAAGAGTTGGACATGACTGAGCGACTTCACTTTCACTTTTCACTTTCATGCACTGGAGAAGGAAATGGCAACCCACTCCAGTGTTCTTGCCTGGAGAATCCCAGGGATAGGGGAGCCTGGAGGGTTGCCATCTATGGGGTTGCACAGAGTCAGACACGACTGAAGCAACATAGCAGCTTAGCAGCCTCATTTACAGATGAGGAAACTGAGGCTCAGAGGACGTGAATATAGTACATGGTAGAGTTAAATTTATTTTAATTGAAGGATAATTACTCTACAATATTGTGTTGGTTTCTGCCAAGCATCATATGAAACAGCCATAGGTATACCTATGTCCCATCCCTCTTGAACCTGCCTCCCACCCCATCCCACCCCTCTAAGTTGTTCAGTTCAGTCAGTTCAGTCGCTCAGTCCGTGTCCGACTCTTTGCGACCCCATGAATTGCAGCACGCCAGGCCTCCCTGTCCATCACCAACTCCTGGAGTTCACCCAAACCCATGTCCATCAAGTTGGTGATGCCATCCAGCCATCTCATCCTCTGCTGTCCCCTTTTCCTCCTGCCCCCAATCCCTCCCAGCATCAGAGTCTTTTCCAGTGAGTCAACTCTTGGCATCAGGTGGCCAAAGTATTGGAGTTTCAGCTTCAGCATCAGTCCTTCCAATGAACACTCAGGACTGATCTCCTTTAGGATGGACTGGTTGGATCTCCTTGCAGTCCAAGGGACTCTCAAGAGTCTTCTCCAGCACCACAGTTCAAAAGCATCAATTCTTTGGCGCTCAGCTTTCTTCACAGTCCCAACTCTCACATCCATATATGACCACTGGAAAAACCACAGCCTTGACTAGACGGACCTTTGTTGGCAAAGTAATATCTTTGCTTTTGAATATGCTATCTAGGTTGGTCATAACTTTCCTTCCAAGGAGTAAGCGTCTTTTAATTTCATGGCTGCAGTCACCATCTGCAGTGATTTTGGAGCCCAAAAAAATTAAGTCTGACACTGTTTCCACTGTTTCCCCATCTATTTCCCATGAAGTGATGGGACCAGATGGCATGATCTTCGTTTTCTGAATGTTGAGCTTTAAGCCAACTTTTTCACTTTCCTCTTTCACTTTCATCAAGAGGCTTTTTAGTTCCTTTTCACTTTCTGCCATAAGGGTGGTGTCATCTGCATATCTGAGGTTATTGATATTTCTCCTGGCAATCTTGATTCCAGCTTGTGCTTCTTCCAGCCCAGCGTTTCTCATGATGTACTCTGCATAAAAGTTAAATAAGCAGGGTGACAATATACAGCCTTGACATACTCCTTTTCCTATTTGGAACCAGTCTGTTGTTCCATGTCCAGTTCTAACTGTTGCTTCCTGACCTGCATAGAGGTTTCTCAAGAGGCAGATCAGGTGGTCTGGTATTCCCATCTCTTTCAAAAATTTCCACAGTTTATTGTGATCCACACAGTCAAAGGCTTTGGCATAGTCAATAAAGTAGAAATAGATGTTTTTCTGGAACTCTCTTGCTTTTTCCACAACCCAGCAGATGTTGGCAATTTGATCTCTGGTTCCTCTGCCTTTTCTAAATCCAGCTTGAACAGCTGGAATTTCATGGTTCATGTATTGTGGAAGCCTGGATTGGATAAATAATTTTGAGCATTACTTTACTAGCGTGTGAGATGAGTGCAATTGTGAGGTAGTTTGAGCATTCTTTGGCATTGCCTTTCTTTGGGATTGGAATGAAAACTGATCTTTTCCAGTCCTGTGGCCACTGCTGAGTTTTCCAAATTGGCTGGCATATTGAGTGCAGCACTTTCACAGCATCATCTTTCAGGATTTGAAAGAGCTCAACTGGAATTCCATCACTTCCACTAGCTTTGTTCATAGTGATGCTTTCTAAGGCCCACTTGACTTCACATTCCAGGATGTCTGGCTGTAGGTGAGTGATCACACCATCGTGATTATCTAGGTCGTGAAGATCTTTTTTGTAGGTTGTTTTTTTCTAGGTTGTTACAGAGCCCCAATTTGAGTTCCCTGAGTCATACAGCAAATTCCCATGGGCTATCTGTTTTCCATATGGTCATGTGTATGTTTCTGTGTTACTCTCTCCCTGGATCCCACCCTCTCCGTCCTCCCCGACACCACATTCTTAAGTCTGTTCTCTCTGTCTGTGTCTCCACTGTTGCCCTGCACATGGGTTCATCACTGTGTCTTCCTAGATTCCTATACATGGGTATAATTTAAGGTCATATCTGCCTGACCTGCCAAATCATTCTCATTGCACTACTATATGTGATGTTCACCAGATGTTGCCCTGATAACAACAATAGCTGCTTATACTTCTGTAGAACTTACTCTGTGCCAAGCACTGTTCTAAGTACTTGATATTTTATAACTCTTCTTTTGGTGGGGGGGGAGCAATGATCCTTCCTGATAAGTACTCTTATTGACCATCCCTATTTTTCAAATGAGGAAATTGAAGCCCAGTGAGGTTAGGTAACTTGCCCAAGTTCATAGGACTATTAAGTGGTGGAACTAGAATTTGGGGCCCAGCGGGTAGGGGGTGGGGTGGGGCAGGGGTGGGCGGGGTCTCACTCTAGCAATTGATCACTTATATGCTCCTCAAAGAATGAAAATGAAAAATGGAAGTAAGAAAGGGAAAAGATATCAAAGCAGCCATTTGACTTTCTTAGGGGTTTGTTGGCCTAGTGTTTTTTTTCCAGAATAAAGCAAGGCTTCATTTTAAGATCATTGAAAACAGGATAGGATCTGTTGAATACAAAAGAGCAGACAGCCAATATTTTTAGCCAATAGTTGACCTTTCCAAATAGTCTCCACACTAAGAATGCCTCACGGCAACTAAATACCCTTTATCATGTTTTACAACGAATTAGGCACATCTGTTAACAAATCGTCTCTATTAGAACCTGACAACTGATAAAAATGATGAAACAAGATAACTCTTCATTAAACAGAACAATCTAACCCTGTGCCATCTCCGAGAGTTGTGCAGAGATATTTTGCACTTGAAATGGAAGAGAGTTTCTTAGAAACTTATCTCTCATCTTAAACTGCTTGTAAAATTATAGACATAATCTCCTCTGCTTTTGAAAGCAGGCCTGGTAATAGTGAAATATGGGAGACAGCGAAATCATTCCCCTTGCAAAGCAGTGAAGTTTATAAAATGGAGGCCCTTCCCTCCAAATACACCTTTTCAAACCCCAGAAGACCTCTGAGATTTCAGAGGGGAGAAAATGGATACCTGTTCCCTTTATTCATCGAAGTCCATGTTGGCCGAGGACAGCCCTGTCAGGCCTCAGGGAATTTTCAAGCACAGGATCTGACACTAGCGTTGAGTTTCATTTTGGAGCAGCATAAATTCCCAGAGAACCGATTTATGCCATTTGTGTGGCCTTCTCAGTTTCAGAGCGTGATTACACTTTATAAAAAATTGGAGAGCAGACTGTTGTGCTTCCCCGGGGACACTTAGGTTTCAAGAAGGAAAAAAGAGCTTCTTTTGGCCCTGATGAAAATCTCAGAGATAGATGCAGGCAACAGCTGCTGGGGTTTTGTCTGTTTTGTTTTCAAGCTGCTGCAAGAAAAATCAGTCTCCATCATTTAGATGAGAAGAAACGACTTAGCCTCAGTGGTCAGAGAATCAGGCAGGGCCAGGGTGAGCAGAGTGTCTGCAAACACAGATCCTCCTGACACATGGGGAGAACACCAGCCTGGCCACTCACACTGCACCAGGGAGGGGAAACTTAAGGAAAAGAAGATGAGACTCTTCCCCAGGTTATTAATTAAACAGTGGGGGGATTTAATCTTTGGTCTCTGTTCTTGCTTCCACAGCCAGGAGGCTCTCCCCTCTCTTGATTTTACTTTTGTTTTTTTTGAAATACTTCTTTCCTTTTTTTTTTTTTTTTGGCCAAGCCACATGGCATGTAGGACCCCAACCAGGGGTCCAACCTGTGCCCTCTGAAGTGGAAACACAGAGTCTTAACACCACCTGGGAAGTCGCATCTTGGTTTCATTTTTAACATTTATTTTAAAATTGCATATAGTAAATAAAATTCACTTATTATTATTATTATTATTTTACAATCCTATTAGTTTTGACCCCTGGCGGCTCAGTGGTAAAGAATCTGCCTGAAATGCAGGAGACATGGGTTTGATCCCTGGGTTGGGAAGATCCCTGGAGAAGGAAATGGCAACCCATTCCAATATTCTTGTCTGGAAAATTCCATGGACGGAGGAGCCTGGCAGACTACAGTCCATGGGGTCACAAAGAGCCAGACACTACTTAGAGACCAAACAACAGCAAATGAGTTTTGACAAGAGTCATGTACCACCACCGAAATCAAGATACGGAAGAGTTCCACCACCTGAAATACTCTGGTGCTGCCACTCCGTTGTCAGATCCTCCCCCCGCCAGCATCCTCTGGCAGCCAGGCCCATCCACATAGTTTTGCCTTTTTACAGGACGCTCTATTAATGGGATCATACGGTCTTTGGCCTTTTATATCTAACTTCTACCGAAAAGATAGCATTTGAGATTTATCCCTGTCATTGTGTGTATCAGTGGGCTTCCCTGGTAGCTCAGCTGGTAAAGAATCCACCTACAGTGCAGGAGACCCTGGTTCGATTCCTGGGTCAAGAAGATCCGCTGGAGAAGGGATGGGCTACCCACTCCAGTATTCTTGGGCTTTCTTGGTGGCTCAGCTGGTAAATGTGGGAGACCTGGGTTCGACCCCTGGATTGGGAAGGTCCCGTGGAGAAGGGAAAGGCTACCCACTCCAGTATTCTGGCCTGGAGAATTCCGTGGACTGTATAGTCCACGGGGTCACAAAGAGCCGGACAGCACTGAGCGACTTTCCCTTTTACTTCGTGTGTATCAGCAGTTGGCTCCTGGGTGGCGTCTTCTCTGCTGATGTGCCATGCTGTGTGTGTTGCTTCACCACTGAGGATCTCTGCATTGGGTGATTATAAACAAGGCTGTATAAACCTTCACGTACAGGCTGTTGTGTGGACCTGTGTTTTCTCTTGAGGCTCTCTTGTTTTGAACTGGCAGAACTCACTGATTTCCATCCCTTTCTTCCCTCCTCTCTCCCAGTGTGGTCAGAAGGAAGGATAACAGGCGCAGCTAAAGAGCACACAGCCCTCAGCCAGGCAGCTTTTCCAATGCCCGAGGCTGCTTGCTGTCTCTCACACTATATTCCTTAGACCTACATCTGGGGCTTCAGAAGGCAAAAGTAGCAATTCCATTGATATCACATGACTGGAGTGGTGATTGAATTAGCTCTCCTCCTCCAAATGGAGTCATTTTGACCAAGGGAAGAAAGTAACACTTACTACCATGTGACTGTATTAAATATTTAAACATAAGCAAAATTGAAATTGTCAAGAACTTCGTGTAGTGTTTATCATCTGGAATTTTGGAGGGAATGATATTTGTGTCTTATGGGCAGTGTTTTTCCTTTTAATCAGAGACTTGGAAGTAAAGATCTCAAGGGGGCTGTGCGTGCATGTGTGCGTGCAAGTCACTTTAGTCGTGTCCGACTCTTTGTGACCCCATGGACTGTAGGCCATCAGGCTTCTCTGTTCATGGGATTCTCCAGGCAAGAATACTGGAGTGGGTTGCCATGGCCTCCTCCAGGGGATCTTCCTGACCCAGGGATTGAACCTGTGTCTCCTGTGACTCCTCCACTGCAGGCGGGTTCTTTACCACTGCAACGGGAAGCCCCTTAAGAGGGCCGGCCAATGCCAATGTGATGAAAAGTTGATGTGTAAATGAAGTCAGGAACAGAGAGTCAGGGTCCACCCACATGAAGGTGCTAATAAATTTTGCAAGAAGACGAATATGTGAAGAGTGGAAAGACCAGTTTGAAACCTTGACAAAAAAACATATGCTGTGAAGATAAGGAGCCAAACCCCGAGACCGGTTAAGTTGAATCAGATTAGCTTGTGTCTTAGAATCTGTGGCCTCATCTTGTGCTCTAGATAAAGGAAAAGAGAGCATTTATCTTAAGAGAAAAATGCAAAGAAAAACTGAGTTTTTTTTTAAAGCAGTTTTTTTTAAAAGCAGTTTTAATATAGAAATGGGAAGTAGGCCTAACTAAAGACTGCTGCTGCTGCTGCTGCTGCTAAGTCGAGTCAGTCGTGTCCGACTCTGTGCGACCCCATAGATGGCAGCCCACCAGGCTCCCCCGTCCCTGGGATTCTCCAAGCAAGAACACTGGAGTGGGTTGCCAATTCCTTCTCCAATGCATGAAAGGGTAAAGGGAAAGAGAAGTCGCTCAGTCATGTCCGACTCTTAGCGACCCCATGGACTGCAGCCTACCAGGCTCCTCCGTCCATGGGATTTTCCAGGCAAGAGTACTGGAGGGGGTCGCCAGTGCCTTCTCCGAAAGACTGCTAGAGAGAAGAAATGAATTTGGAGCAAATGGCAAACAGCAGAAGGCATTAGAGCTAAGTTTGCAAAATCTAGAAGGACTGGAAATGATTTAACCTATGCATGTCAGCTTATGTTGTGCAAGTTTGTTCTTCTTGTTCTTTAGTCGCTAAGTCCTGTCTGACTTTTTTTCGACTCATGGACTGTAGCCTGCCAGTCTCCTCTGTCCATGGAATCTTCCAGGTAAGAATACTGGAATGAGTTGCCATTTCCTTCTCCAGGGGATCTTCCAGACCCAAGCATTGTCTCCTGCTTTGGCAGGCAGTTGGTTTCTTTACCACTGAGCCACCAGGGAAGCCCTGTGCAATTTTAGAAAACTTCAAAAAAAATCTTTAAAAAGTTGTCCCTATTTGCAATTTTATAAAAAGGCATGTAATCTTTTAATAGATATTATATTCTTACACATTTTTCTGAAAACAACTGAGTGGATAGTTATCATCATTTTTCAGTCAGATCTAGAAAAATGTTTTTTTGAAAGAAAATGTTCTTATGCTAAAGATTTTCCCACCAAATGTTACATAAAGAGAAAAAAAGGAATGGTGGCAGAGTTTTTAAGTACTAGGAATGAAAATATTTTGAAAATCTCAACATAAAATTCTTTAAAGTCCTGTTATAATTACACACAACTCAAATTATATAGAAAAGCAGTAAGTCAAAAGTCATCACAAATATAAAAATTGCTCTGAGGCAAAATGAAGAGATTTTCTGAGTGATCTGTAATATAAAGGAGAAATTCAGGGAAATATAATAAATCTTGAACCTTTTATTAAATTGAGATTAAAGGGTATAATTCCAGTTAGTAAATAGCAATGGATATCAGCTGTACCCTCAAGTTTTTAGCTACTTATTATTGCTTCATTTTGAGAATTACTTCAAGATGGGCTTTCCTTTACTTGGTTGACATTGGTCTGGGCCAGGAGTCAGCAGACTGTGGCCCAGTTTGACAGCCAAATCCAGCCCACAACTCTTCTTTGTATCTAAAGTTCTGTTGGAACACAGTCACACTCATTTGTGTAAGCACTGTTGAGAGCTGCTTTCTCCTTATATTGCAGAGTGACATTGTGGGTAGTCTATGCAACAGATTGTACAGCCCATGTAGCCTAAAATACTTACCTTCTGACTCTCCAAAAGAGTCTGCCCCCGACCCCCTTACCCTGGAGTAAGCCCTGGAACCAAGGCTACCCTTACTTAAGCAGCGTTTGTCCAGATTCCATTTTTAGGACCTAGGTCTTGATTTGCATTCAGAGAGGTTGAATTGCAGTAATAAAACTCATGGCCAGCAGAAGTTCCTGTTTGTTAATTTACAGTCAGAAATTTTGCTGCCAAGAGAAACAAAATACTTAATTTGCTGATTGGTGAATAGTCTCTGTTCACTTCCCTAGTAGCTCAGTTGGTAAAGAATCCGCCTGCAATGCAGGAGACCCCGGTTTGATTCCTGCGTCAGAAAGATCCGCTGGAGAAGGGATGGGCTACCCACTCCAGTATTCTCAGGCTTCCCTTGTGGCTCAGCTGGTAAAGAATCCATCTGCAATGCAGGAGACCTGGCTTCTATCCCTGGGTTGGGAAGATCCCCTGGAGAAGGGAAAGGCTACCCACTCCAGTATTCTGGCCTGGCGAATTCCAGGGACTGTACAGTCCATGGGGTCACAAAGAGTCGGACACAACTGAGCGATTTTCACTTCACTTCACTTCACCGAACAAATGATGTTTGGAAGGTGGTTTGGTGTAAGAGCAGTGCGAGGGGTTAACTAATAGGATAACTCTTTGAGCTAAAGTCTTGGTAGTGGTGGTGGTTTAGTCACTAAGTCCTATCCAACTCTTGCAACCCCATGGAGTGTAGCTCACCCAAGCTCTTCTGTCCGTGGGATTTCCCAGGCAAAAATGCTGGAGTGGGTTGCCATTTCCTTCTCCAGGGGAGCTGAAGTCTTAGTCTCCATCATCTGCTGGCTAGCATTCCTTGCCCTTCCCTGTATTCCAGAGAGCATTCCAGGTTCCCCTGCCAGCGGGTTGGTTGGAAGGTTTGGCAACAGTAAGCGCTGATATAAGCAGGGGCAGAAGAAGCCTGGATATTTCTCTCTCTCACTCATTTTGGGTGGCAGCTCTGGAGTGCTTAGCCCATTTCTTGGTTCCGCTCCACTGGGCAGCCTTACTCGGGTTTTGGGTCCCGCAGGCCAGCCCCAGCCTCTGGGCCTTAGTAACACACTCCTTCTTTTTGCTCCTCCAGTCCCAAGAGGGGTCGAATTTCCTGTGGAGGCTAATCTCTAGGTTGCCTCAAACTCCCCTGTTTGCTTTTCAGCTTTCCCTAGTGAACCAGTTTCCTTTGTTTGACATACTCAGAGTGGTTTCTGTTTTTCAAACATGACCCCGACCCATAGTGGCGTCTAGCCTGCCATCAAGAATAATCCTGGAGTCACCCGTTCACATTCTGATGGTCAGGATTCCCCTTTTTCTGGTTGCTGGGCGCACCTGCCCTCGCTTGTCAACAGCCTGCGGTCATGCCACACAACCAGCTAGGCCAGACTTGTGTGCCAGTCCCTGTGACAGTGATGTGCGTGTGCCAGAAGCCAGCGCTCTGCTTCAAAGGTGTTGCTTAATATCGGCCACTTCCTAGCAGATTGTATTCATTGGGTATTATTTTTAAAACAATATTCTCAGAGTTCAAGATCAGTAATTACATGGTCCCCCTGTGTTGGCTATGCCTCCTTTCACTGCCTTCAAGCTACCAGATTCTTCTGCTTGCTCCAGAATTCCAGGATGGGGACGATCCAGAAATAATTGTCCACTTCCGGATCCTTACCAGCCCTGCTCCCGGGTCTGAGTTGAACAGTCTGTCACGCCTCGCCCAGCCTCTAGTTCTTTCCCAGAACCACCGCCCCCCCCGCACCCGCTCTTAGCCTGGACAACCCTATTCATCCATCGTGTCTTTGCTAAAGCTTCCATTGTACCTGCATCTCTGGTCTTCCCTGGAGCTCAGATTGTAGCTGAGCTACAAGGCCTTCCATGGAAGGAAGGCCTCCTTCCTTGGAGACCTGGCTTGTCAGACAAAACAACAAGAATTACATGGAATTCAAATTTAAAAATTAGACCTTTCTGCTATTTTTCCCCAGGCTTTTTCACTGAGTACCACATGTCAATTGGCTCCTTGGATATGCAGGTGATGTATTTAAAAAACAGAAGCACTGAGTAATAATAATAACGTTGAATCGTATAGTCCTTTCTCTTTCCTCAGTCTTTTTATTCGTGTTATTTTATTCTGCATCCTCCACGATCTGGGAGTGGTGGTGTGGGGAGTGGCGATTACTGCTATGTTATGAAAATTGAGAAGCTAGTGGAACCTGCTGTATAGCACAAGAGGCTCAGCTCGGTGCTCTGTGATGGCTTAGAGGAGTGAGATGGGGCTGGGGGAGAGGGAGGCTTCAAGAAAGAGGGGATATATGTATACATAGAGCTGATTCACTTTGTAGTACAGCCAGAAAGTAACACAACATTGTAAAGCAATTATACTCCAATAAAAAAAATTAAATTAAAAAATAAAAAGTAAGAAGCTGAGGCACAAGGACCTCAGAGTGCAGGTAAGGGCTGGTCCTCTTGACATTTTACGTTGAAGATGAGGCATGCCTGAGATGTTTGTTTTGCATCGGAGCAGAGGTGAGGAGAGCACAGGCGGTGCTGCCCCATCGGGTTTCAAGAGCGCCCCCTTGTGTTCGTGTCTCTGGGATGGTCACTTCCGCCTTCCATGGCTATTCCCCAGAAGCTGAAAGAGACTGGCTGCAGCCTTGGAGGGGTCGTTTCCCTACGTTTCCAAGGTTGTTTCCACTTCAGTTGCTTCTCCTTCCTCTTCTACTGCGTCCCATGTCCCTAGCTCTGCCACAGCGGCTGTGACTAACATCCCCGCTGAGCAGGCAGCGTGACCAATACCAAACCCTGATTCCTGAGGAATAGCAAATAATGGAACTAGAGTGGACGGTCCTCTGTGATGACTTACCTCTCAAGCTTTGTGGAGGACATTGACAAATATGAAGCCTAAGGGAGAAATTTCCAGTGTAGACTGTGGAGCGATTCAAAACAATGTAAATTCATTGCTTTTAGGTATTGAAACTCTCTGCTTTGGGGCTGTGACTCTTAGAGATGATTCAGCAAAAAGGAGCCAGACTGAATATGATACTGTCCTGCTCGTGGGTCATGGTGATGCGCTGAATAAAAATCGAATAAAAATCAAATTGAGAATTGATGCTAGCTTGGGGCAAGGATGGTAAATGTGTACTTTTAATATGTCTTTTATAATTTACAGTCTTCAAATGTTTGTACAAAATGACTTTATATGCAGTTATGTTTGTGATTGCCCTTTTAATATGCTACTTGGTAGGAGACAGATGTTATATTATTTGATGTTATACAGTTAGACTGTTCCATAAAAGCAAGTTAATACACATAAATCTTAAATCTTCTTTCCTTTTTGTCCCACTGAAAACATGCATGTCTGAACTACAGAATGCTAGAGAAACAAGTGTTAGCATCTCCATCAGTCTGTACTATCTCTGTTAACATACGGCAATATGTCACATCTCTGCAGAGACCCTCAGCCACTATTGAGGTTTCTGATAAGGCAGTTTCTGTTTTCCGAAAGTGGTCAGTGGGTAGGAAAGAATTTCATCCCTTCATAATATAAAGTACATTTATCTGTTCCTCTCAACATATAAAACACTCTACCTGTTGCAACAGTTCTGGTGACACTGGTGCGTGGTTGTAGGTGAAAAGGGTCCTCCGTGCTGAGGCCCTAGACTCTGCTCCAGTGAGTTCATGCTGCAGACCCTGCCCTGCACAGTCTCAGACCCTGTACCTATTGAATCTGAACCTGCAGTTTAACAAGACCCCTAGGTGGTTCAGAGGCACATTGAGACTGAAATAGCCCTCCTCTAGAAGTTGCTTGAAAGTATGGTGGCTCTGACGGTAAAGAATCTGCCTGCAATGCAGGAGACTTGGGTTCGATCCCTAGGTCAGGAAGATTCCCTGCAGAAGCAAATGGCTACCCACTCCAGAATTCTTCCCTAAAGAACTCCATAGACAGAGGAGCCAGACGGGCTATACAGGCCATGAGGTCTCCAAGAGTCAAACACAACTGAGCGACTAACACTTTCACTTTCATTCCCCTTGAAATTGCTTGAAAGCGTGGCAGAATCTCCCATTTGTATTTGATTTTCATCTCCCATAAAGAAGAACAAGTAAGTGTTACCCAGATTCGCAGTGTCAGCTCTGACACTATAGCTTTGGAACTGTACAGATGCAGTTGCTGTCAAGATTTCACTACTGGTGAATGGCCTTTACTCCAAAAGAACAAGGCTCCCATCCTTATCTTTTTCCTTTAAAATGTCTGTATTTCCTAAAAGTGTATAGGTGACTCTGTTTCCCATAAAACTTTTCCTGGGCCTCCCATTAAATGTCCTTTCAAGAGGCATAGCATGCTGTATTTTCATGGAAGAATGTTTTCACACTCAGAAACCCCACGTATTTAGATTGCAACCATATTTTAAATTGATTAAACTCTTAGGTCAGATATTTTCTGCTTTTTCCAGTAAGAAATTTCCTTCTCTCCCCACTTACTTCCTCTCTCACTGTCTTCCTTTATTTTCTTCCTTCCTTTTTCATTTCTTCTTGTTGATACTGCAGAAGTATTTGAGGTCTTCAGCTCTTAAGACAAACTGGAAATGCTACACAATTTTCTTTTTTTTTAATTGAAATATAGTTGACATACAACATAATGTTAGTTTCAGGTCTATACTACATTGTGACTTGATATTTGCATACGTTATGAAATGGCCAGCAAGTCTAGTAACCATCTGCCCCATACAAATTTATTACAATATTATTGACTGTATTCCACCACCCACTTTTCTTATTCCATTTTTTAAAAGACAAAGTTCACCGATAAGAGCTTGGAAATACTAATACTTTTTGGTTTGTTTTGATCTCAGTGCTAAAACTTATCATATAAAAATCTGAGTGATTAAAAGTAAATTTAGCTCATTTAGAAGACTGTATCTTGACTCTCCCTGTAGTAGGAAAGTATCTTATATGTGACTATTTCCAAAGAGATCCTTAATTTTTACCTATATCCCTAGATTAGAATAAAATTCGTTTATTTGACTTTTTCTCTGAGCTTTTAGAGACATTTTCTATCTTAGCATAAAAAGCCTTTATGAGAGATTATCCTCTCTGAACTTGAAAATGGGGATCAAAAGTGAAAGCTTTAACAGATCACCTTCTTGTAATTTATAGTCAAGTCATTTAACAAATAACTATGTGATGATATTGATTGATCCTGAAAACCAATCTAGATCATTAGGATTAAGGAATTTTTTTTTCCTCAACAGCAGGGAGGTAATATGCCCTGAATTTAATCAAACCCTCTCTCTGGTTTTGATCATGTCAAAAGAGGCACTAAATGCTTAGTCTAGAACTTTCTGATTCTTGCATAGAAAAACAATCTTGGTCAGATCGTTTCTACCATAAAAATATACTGAGCCACAGACTTTGGGTGAATCCAGTAAATATGCCAAGTATGTTATGAGAAATGCAGACTGGATTGGCAATATAATATATGCCACTATGTTGTGAGGTTTTTTTTTTTTTTTAATGTAATTACACACTGGAATCAAGATTGCCAGGAGAAATATCAACAACCTCAGATATGCAGATGATGCCACTCTAATGGCAGCAAGCCTCTTGATGAAGGTGAAAGAGAGTGAAAAAGCTGGCTTAAAACTCAACATTCAGAAAGATCATGGCATTTGGTCCCATCACGTCATGGCAAATGGGATCAGGAAAAAGTGGAAACAAGGACAGATTTTATTTTCTTGGGCTCCCAAATCACTGCAGATGGTGACTGCAGCCATGAAACTAAAAGATGCTTGCCCCTTGGAAGAAAAGCTATTACAAACCTAGATAGCATATTACAAAGCAGAGACATCACTTAGCCGCCCAAGGGCCATGTAATCAAAGCTGTGGTTTTTCCAGTGGTCATGTACAGATGTGAGAATTGGACCGTAAAGAAAGCTGAGCGCTGAAGAATTGATGCTTTCTAATTGTGGTGCTGGAGAAGACTCTTGAGAGTCCCTCGGACTGCAAGGAGATCAAACTAGTCAATCCCAAAGGAAATCAACCCTGAATATTCTTGGAAGGACTTAGACTAAAGTTGAAGCTCCAGTACTTTGGCCACCTGATGTGAAGAGCCAACTCGTTGGAAAAGTCCCTGATGCTGGGAAAGACTGAGGGCAAGAGGAGAACGGGGCAGCAAAGGATGAGATGATTAGAGACAGCATCACTGACTCAGTGGACATGAATTTGAGCAAACTCTGGGAGACAGTGAAGGACAAGGAAGCCTGCATGCTGCAGTTCATAGGGTCACAGAGTTGGAAACGACTTAGCAACTGAACGACAACAGAAAATAACCTGTCAACTCATTGCAAGAGCTGGAATAAAGCTGATCTGTTTGTGGTACTTCTGATAAGACTGACCTGTTTTCTCTCTGGGGAAAAAAAAAATTGACTTAGAAAGCTAATAGCTTAAGGATGACTTCAAACTTCTACAAAAAGATTGACAACCTCAATCACTCTATTATGTGTTCTTTTACAAATAATAAGCAATTTGTATTCTAACAACAGATTATTTTATCTGTTTTAATTACATGTGAAAACTAAATTAGGCAAGTGATCTATCTGCAAGTAATTAATCTGAAGTTATTTAAAAACATGTACATAATGGTTATTCAGTATTAATAATTCACTATTACGCTAATTTACATTAGTAGCCAACCAAGTAGTCTACATTATTTATGTGTTGTGGCTTTGTATGTCTTTGATGTTTGGGGGAAGGATCTGCTTTGCAAAAATTTGTAAAAGTACTCAGATCGAATTCATATTTCAGAGACTTTTTGTTTTTTTATTTATTAAACTTAAACAGAGTTTATTTAGGGAGGAAACACACTCCATAGACAGTGTGGGCCATCTTGGAAGGCAAGAGAGGCATGAGGGTATGAGGTGGTCGGTTTTTATAGCGGTGGGTGATTTCATTGACTAATGAGTTGGGGAATATTCCAGTTATTAATATTTTGAGGAAGGGGTGGAGATTTCTAGGAATTGGTCCACCGCCTACTTTGTGACCTGTGGTACTGGTGGTATGTCATTTAGCTTGCAGATGTGTACAACATCGCAGTGTGTAAGTATACAACGAGTGTACACTGATGCTCTGGACCTAGTGGAAGAAGACTCATCTACCATCTTGGATCTTGTTGGTTCTAATCACTTTATGTCGTATCCTTGGGCTGTGTCATTCTTTTAAAGGTTATGCCCTGCCGCCTTGCTGTCTCTTCCCCTGCTTTAGAGATTTTGCTTCCATCATTTTATGGGAAGCTGAAAGGTGACAGTCTGCCTTCTATAGCTGCTTCAGGGCTGAGTTGGGCCGTCAACCCTGCCTGTCAGGAAGTAAAAATCTACGGACACCTTTTAGTTGCACAGACTGTCATAGCACAATGCTAACTTAAAGTGCTCTAACCCTCTGCCTAGAAAGCTTTGGAACAGTATGCTTCATTTAAAATGTTAAAAAAATTTAATGTGAGTTCTTGATGTAAGTGTTTTAGTATCAAGATGTATTTGTGTCTAAAACATTTTAGAAGTGCAAATTAACTAGAGTATTCCATAAAGTTGGCATCGGTATCATTTTTAGATTAAGCTTCAGTGTCTGAATTGCCCTTGACTCACTTGTTCACAATTTGAGGGTCTCTTTTGATGCCTTCTCCTTGGAAGGGAAGCATTGATATTGCTGCAAAGAATCAACTGACTTGCAGGTTTGAAGACACCCATTTCTGAAATGTATAGTGTAATTTGTAGAGTACTCAAATTACTGGGGAATGGATTGATATTTTTACATACACACTGAACAAATGATAGCCTTTAATAGTTGCACCTTGCTCTAATCTTCCTACATCTAGAGGAGAAGGGTCATAAGGAGAAATAATTTAACAGTAGGAGGAGGAAGTTCATGCTGATTTATTCCTTTCCAAATTGAACACCCTTGGATCCAATGAATCAAATGGCAGTGAGAAGGCTTAGAAGTTAATCACAAGGAAGAGATGGGGAAGATCAGACTACCCATGCAGAGAGAATGCCTGCAATGTGTTATTTCATCACAAACAGCTTCAGGAAAGCAAGCCTTTTCTGAAGTTACTGTGTGAAGATACTGGATTGCAGCCAATGTCAACATTCAGATAGAGATCGATATGCTAGTTATACACCATCTCTATTGGGGAGATCTATTTAAGTTGCATGGCTTTGTGTAGTTAGATGGAGGTCATATGTGTTCAAAGAATTGGAGTTTGATAGACAGTTGGAGTGAATATTGGGGGCAGGGGGAGAAGGGGACGACAGAGGATGAGATGGCTGGATGGCATCGCTGACTCGATGGACGTGAGTCTCAGTGAACTCCGGGAGTTGGTGATGGACAGGGAGGCCTGGCGTGCTGTGATTCATGGGGTCGCAAAGAGTCAGACACGACTGAGCGACTGATCTGATCTGATCTGATCTGGAGTGAATATTGCTCTTATACCCCAGTGGACTTAAGGATATCAAGGTCAGTTTTTCCAGTGTTTGACCTCTTGAAATATTATGAAATTGCTGAGTCTAGTCTTTCTTAAGTGTGAATTATAATGAATTTCTTCTTAGAGCGTATACACCCTTACCCTTGAAAGTTTGCCTTTCATGAGGAGGCATCTCTTTTAAAGAAAAACATTTCTTTATTTGGCTGTTCTGGGTCTTAGTTGTGGCACGTGGGATCTTTGATCCTTGCTGTAGCATGCGGAATCTTTAGTTGTGGAATGTGAAGTCTTTAGTTGCAGCATGTGGGATCTAGTTCTGTGACCGGGGATTGAACCCAGGCCCCTTTGCATTGGGAGCTCAGAGTCTTAAGTTCCTAGAAAGCATCTTTTTTTTTATCTTTCTTCTGTTTCTTTATTTTTTATTATTAATTTTTTTATTGGAGGATAATTGCCTTACAATGTTGTATTGGTTTCTGCCATATGTCAACATGAGTCAGCCATAGGTATATTAATACGTGTGTCCCGTCCCTCTAGAGCATCCCTCCCACCTCCCACCCTGTCTCACCCCTTTAGGTTGTCACAGAGCTCCGGGTTTGAGCTCCCTGTGTCGTGGAGTCATACAGCAAATTCCCACTGGCTATCTGTTTTACAGATGGTAATGTATATGTTTCAGGGCTACTCTCAGTTCGTCCTACTCTCTGCTTCCCCCGCAGTGTCCACTAGTCTCCATTGCCCTTCATCTCCGTTGCTGCCCTGCAAATAGGCTCATCGTACAGTCTTTCTAGACTCCATATCTATGTGTTAATATATGATATTTGTTCTTCTCTTTCTGACTTACTTCACTTTGTATAATAGGCTCTAGGTTCATCCACCTCATTAGAACTGATTCAAATGTGTTCCTTTGTATGGCTGAGTAATATTCCATTGTGTATATGCACCACAACTCCTTTATCCATTTATCTGTTAGTGGACATCTAGGTTGCTTCCATGTGCTAGCTATTGTAAATAGTGCTGCAAAGAACATTGGGGCACATGTGTCTTTTTCAATTATGGTTTCCTTAGGTTATATGCCCAGTAGTGGAATTGTTTGGTCGTATGATAGTTTTATTCCTAGTTTTTTAAGGAATCTCCATATTGTTCTCCATAGAGGCTGCACCGATTTGCATTCCCACCAGCAGTGCAAGAGGGTTCCCTTTTCTTTAGGAGGCATCTCTTAATGGTTACCTAATAGCCACTGGCATAGCAAACTTGAAATATGTTACAAATAGGGAGCGTTTTTTTTTTTTTTTCTATACTCAATTCTAGGAACTATTTGTGTTTCAATATTTTAAAACAGTGTTTTCCTATTTTGAGAGGGGTCAGAAGCATTAAGATATAGATAGTCTCAAGGGATTCCTTTATATCATATATTTCTCTCTGGCATTTTTTTCCCCCTTATCTCTGCCTTTCACATTAGTGTCAAGCCTGTGGCTTCCCCAGCACCGTAGGTCAAAGTAACCCAAGTGCATTCATTCAATGCTGAAACTAGAGAAGCAGGTTGATTTGGAGACATTGAGCCCTGTGATATACGGAGAACTTATTTAAAACTGTCAGGCTATTAAATCTATAGCATATAAAGCCACACCACAGTGTCAAAGCCTCTGCCCTGACTTCGTTTATGTTTGTTAAACCTTTTTCAAAAAAAATCTTATAAGCATTTATCCATATTGATTTAAATATATATATGTATGTGTGTATATATATATATGTGTATATATATATATTTCTCCCCCCACCCCGAAGAAGGAAATGGCAGTCCACTCCAGTTTTCTCGCCTGGAAAATCCCATGGATAGAAGACACTGGCAAGCTACAGTTGCAAAGAGGGGTTGCAAAGAGTCAGACACAACTGAACAACTGAACACTTTTTTTTTTTAATTAAAAACAATTTTTTTGGCCATACCATGAGGCATGTGGTATATTAGTTCCCCGACTAGGGATCAACCTGGCACCCCCTGCATTGAAAGTACAAAGTCTTAACCACTGAACCACCAGGGAGGTCCCTCTGCTTTGCCTTTAATTTGGCAAATAATCCTGGAGAGAGACTGTCTACTCCCCACGTTACTACTTTTTGTTTTTGTCTTTTGTGTCTTTGTATTTTTATGTGAATATAATAGAACTGGAACTAATTATTAACTGTAACTAATTGGAGGAAAGCCACATAAAGACAGTCTAGTCATAACCCTTGACCTCACAGTATTCACAACCTGTAGGCCAAAACAGAAACATACATAGCCAGGACTGGTTCATGTTTTCCAAGTCTCCACCTTATAGTAAGCACACCTACTGTGCATTTCCTTATTCGGTGCACAAAGATTCAAATCCCACCTCTGCCACTTACTAGCAATGTGGCCTTGGTTTTCTCAGATATAAAATGAGGGAATTGATAGGTTCTTAACTCATAGGGGTATTGCCAGCTCTAAATTAGTCAAAGTATGCTAAGTGCTTAGACTAGTATCTGACACACAGCAGATGTTCAATATGTATTTTATGATTATTAAGTAGAGCTTACAAAGTAAAAAATAAAATAAAAAGAAATGTTGAAGTTGTTTGGTTTCATTGAGGCCATCTGCTTTTTAACTTTGATGAAATCCATTTATGGAGTCACCAATCAGTTGCTTTGGACTTTCTGTCATGGATTCATTATAGAATGGCTTTTATAGTTCAGTAAGCAAGAGGGGCTAAAGTCAAAGCCGTCAAGTAAAATAAAGCGTGTGACTCTTGGTTACTCAGTTTTTGTCCTTAGCCCACCACCCCAGCCATCACAAACAGATACACATGCACACACACAGGAATGCATACACATTCTAAATTGTGAGGGTGTGGAAGATCTGTGAAGGAAAGAATACGGTATTTATTTTTGTGTTCTTGGAGTCTAGCATAATAACTTGTCCATAGCATATTTTAGGGCTCCCCTGGTGGCTCACACGGTAGAGCGTCTGCCTGCAATGCGGGAGACCTGGGTTGGATCCCTGGGTCGGGAAGATCCTCTGGAGAAGGAAATGGCACGTTTTAAGTAATCAGTTTATTTTTATGCATAAGCCCAGTTTTGGCAGGTCCTTCTTGAAGAACTAAAAACAATGTTAGCTCTAAACCATCACTTTGACCTGTGACTTCTGGAAATACATAAGGTGGCACAGTCTTTCAGGAAAGCAGTTTGCTTATTTTCATTGAGAACTTTAAAAATAATGTATATTATTTACCTTACAAATTTAACTTTTGAGACTCTATCATAAAGAAATAACTTTGCATTATGTACAGACCTGTTTGCCTTCATTTGGGCTTCTCAGGTGGCTCAGCAGTAAAGAATCCACCTGCAATGCAGGAGATGCAGATTCGATCCCTGGATCAGAAAGATCTCTTGGAGAAGGAAATGGCAACCCATTCCAGTATTCTTGCCTGGAAAATTCCATGGACAGAGGAGCCTGGCTGGCTGCAGTCCATGAGGTCACAAAGGGTCAGACGTGACTGAACACATACACACATAGCTGTAAGGACAGAAAGGGAAATGATTAAATAAACTTTGTGTGCATGAGTAGAACTTAAAATCTATGTCCTTTTGGGAGACAGTTCATTCAGTTTTAAAACTGGTTTATATCAATTGAGATAGCATCTACAAAATTCAGAGGCTTTTGTAAGTAAAATACACTATAAATAAGCTAATTTGCTCATGGCTCATTTAATACAATGCCTCTATGTATAAATTTGTGAATGAATGTTATTCATATTCTTTACAAATATTTTTAAAACACAAATATAATATTATCTGTAAAAAAAAATACAAAATTGCCTACACAATAGAATCTCAGCTATCTAAAGAATGTGTAGGATTGAGGTTAGCTGGCTGGATGCCATATTGTTGAAAGGTGCTGCTTCTAAGTATGATATTATGGGGGATTTTGCACCCCAGGTGTTTGATATACATGTTTACCATGTGTATATGTGTGTGTGTTTCTTTTATAATACAAAGAAACTTAAAACAATATCAATTTCACATCAAAAACCCAAAAAGAAAACTCATCATCCCATGCATTCAAAACCAATATTTAACTACAGTTTTTCTTACTTCCTTTTTATATCTTACTTTACTTTGGGTATAATATATTCCATTTTCTTTGTTCCCTTTAAAAAAAAAAGCTTGTTTTTCTACTCTAGTATAAAAATAAGTCTCTCAAACCTTCCAAACTTAGGACATCAAAACATAACTCAGTTACAGGTGATTTCATAAAAGTATTTCGTGTGCTTATAACAGTTCTGCAGCTCATAGTTATCTGATTGAGCCTCTTTTCTTAAATGCTTCGATAAATTTTAAAATCTCTACATACTTTGAGAAGACGTTTTCTTTACTTTTGAAATGTGATTTATTTAATTGAAGTAGAACCTGCTTAATTCAGATCCTGTTGTATGTAGGTGGAATATGCTAGAATAAGCAGAGTAGCTAATGATTCATTTAAAATATGATAAAATACTTTGTGTTATATTTTTATGAATTTTTTATTTCTTGAATTTTTTCACATGTAGTGGCCACTGTGCTGTCTAGGCCAAGTAAGCCTACATTTGCCAGTGTCCCTTTGAAGCTATAGTAAGAATTTATTGACATTTTTCTTTGATTCGCTGTATCAAATTTTTTATGCTCTACTTAATTTTCTAAGACAAGTCAGATTTCCTTTACAGTGGCATTTTCTCACTAATGTGTGTTGTGTTTACTTCTCCCATCTTCTGGAAGAGTCATATTGCATTTTGTTTATTGTGAATCATACTGGGCTAAATTTAAAATACTGCATACCACTGGTCTGATTATTTTAAAGACTTACTTCATTTGCTACCATATAAAATGAGGAAATAGTGAGTTCTTTTTTCTAAGCATCCTTTAGGAGTGTATTTTATTTATCCCCACAGTGTGAGCAGATGGCTCACTAGCTCAAAATATATTTTCTGAAATGGTATAGAAAGAATAATGAAACCTCTGCTGCTGCTGCTGCTAAGTCACTTCAGTCGTGTCCGACTCTGTGCGACCCCATAGACGGCAGCCCACCAGGCTCCCCCGTCCCTGGGATTCTCCAGGCAAGAACACTGGAGTGGGGTGCCATCGCCTTCTCCGAATGAAACCTCTATGAAGTCGTAAAAGATGAACGTCTAGTCCAGCAGATCTCAGTGGGGTCTTATGTGAGTGTCCGTCTATGCTGCAGCAGCGTGGGGGAGGTGATATGAAGCACTTCTGTTTTCCCTTTGGATTTCTTTTATCTTGATATAATTTACGTTAGCACATAAGACAAATTTAAGCCCAAAAGCCACACACTCCTCCTGCTAATATTTTACTCTTCATGTCTGTATTCTTTTCTAGGTTCATCTATTACATATGTGACAGTTATCCATAGTAACTGTAGTAATTATGAACAGTGTTCTATCGTAATCCATAGAAGCTCCTAAGCTAAAATAAATTTTATATAATAGCGATTTATTGCCAGCTTTCTCTGTCATGAAGATAAATGTGTTTTCAATAAAACATAGAATTATTGGATTCTATAACTTAATTATAGAATTTTTCAAAATGATGTATGATATTGGTTTAGGCCGAGCTACCACGGTGAGGAGTGAAGCTGTAGCCATGAAAGAGACAAGGAACATAAGCCTAAGGAGAAGCGAGTAACCCTCTTGACTCGCCCAGGTGGTAATTCAGAGATTACCGCCCACTTTGACCAAGAGCAGCTTCAGGAACATCGTCAGCCTATGCCTGAGCATGACTATTTTGAGTTTTTTTCTAATGATACTGGTCTGTATCCTCATGTGTATGCAAGAGCATACATCAACTTTAAAAACCAAGAGGACATTATTTTGTTCAGGGATAGTTTTGATGGTTATGTATTCCTTGACAATAAAGGTCAGGAATATCCTGGCATCGTAGAATTTGCACCTTTTAAAAAGCTGCAAAAAATAAGACTAAGAAAAAAGATACTAAAGTTGGGACTACCAATGATCCAGAATAAAGAAAATTTTTGGAGAGCTATGCTGCAGATAATGAGAAAATGACATCTACTCCATCTACTAGAGGAAATAGAAGCAAAAAATAGAGAACTAATAGCCAAAAAGACAACTCCACTTTTGAGCTTCCTGAAAAACAAGCAGAAGATGAGAGAAGAAAAGGGAGAAGAAAGGAGACGGTGAGAAATGGAAAGAAAAAGGCAAAGAGAAGAAGAGAGGAGGAAGTGGAAAGAGAAATAAAAACAGAAAGATATAGAAAAGCCAAAGAAGATAGAGTTCCAGAAAGGGACAGATTAAAGGATGAACCAAAGATTAAGCTGCTCAAGAAGCCAGAAAAAGGAAATGAAAAAGAACTGGACAAAAGAGAAAAGCTCAAGAAATCGGACAAAGAATCTGAGTGATGAAAGAGCCAGTGGGCAGAGTTGTACATTGCGCAAGCGTTCTGAGGGTGAATTTAAAGATAGAAAGCCTGAGAGACCTGAAGATGAGGTGGCAGAGAATACAGGGAGAAGGAGCGGGATTACAAACGAGACCAAGAGCGCATCCTGCAGGAGAGAGAGTGGCTGAAGCGGCGGGAAGAAGAGCACCGCAGGCAGAAGGAGCTCGAAGAGAAAGGAAGAAGGAGAAAGAAGCACTTCCGGATAAAGGAAAGAAGCCTGAAAGTACAGAGCCAGTAGGCAGCTCAGAAAAAGACTGAAAAGAGAGAAGTGGTTAAGGGAGCTCACATAAGAAACAAGGAGTGCCCGGCGATGCAGCTTTACCAGCCAGGAGCTCGAAGCCAAAATCGACTCTGTCCCCCGATGACAGCACCAAGTCTGGAGAGTCAGCCATAGGAAAAAAGCAGGAAAGTGGTGTTAGCCATAGAAAAGAAGGAAGCGAGGAGAGATAGTCCAAATGGCCTTAGGTGTCCTGACTGTCTCGGCAGCCGAAGAGCACGAATTAAGCAATCCAGAAGTGCCTTCGGGGCAAAGGAATAGAGAGAGAGGAAGGAGGTCACTGGGCTGGTGGGGTACACTGCCGAGGGGTATGTTTTGCGTCAAAGCAGGAAGCCGATAGCAGGTTCAGATTGGAAGTACGATTTTCATTTTTTATACAGTTTCTACAAATTAAATTTAAAGTGTCAGACAAAGCTGAGGAGGAGAGGACATGCACTGTAGTTTCAGGCAAGAAATGTCACAAGAGGACTTATTTAGGTATGACACGAGAAGAAGATACGAGAACTGGCTTTCAAATCAAAAGGTTTTGTTAATCCTGGATTGAATTTTCTTAAATTTCAGTGGAGCAGAGTCGCTGTGAAGTCTCGTTCGGATCCAGTTATAGTCATTGTTGGTGATAACTGTTGACTTTGTGTAGTTTAGAAGCAAGAAGCATGTAATTGTAATACAAGTACAGTGAAGGATATAACACATTTTCACTTATCCAGAAATTTAAATAGTCATGTCATGTTGATAGCTTATGTCCTAAAGTTTTAGGACTAGTTTAGGAACCACTACCCACTCCAGTATTCTGGCCTAGAGAATTCCATGGATTGTGCAGTCCCTGGGGTCGTAAAGAGTCGGACACGACTGAGCGACTTTCACTTTCACTTTAGTTCTTTGTTTGCTTACGTGAAATTAGTGTAAAACAATTTTTTAAAAAACATCTACTTTTGCCTTTAGCAATTTTTATATTCGTACAGTCTAACCCTTAGTTGATGCTTGACAATCCAGTCTTTGTTTGACCTTAGGTCCCATGAGCTGAGTGCCTACCCTCTCCAGGAAGGAACCTGCACCAATATTTGTTCCTGTTAAATAGCAACTTAGCTTATTTTGCATTGATATCAATAAATATCAACATCACTCAAAAAATGTATGATATTATACATTTTGAGATAATGTATGATACAGTGGAAGCTTCAATAAGATTTTATGTCTAGATTATTTCTTTTGTCCTCTTACAGTCAATTAACTCAAGATGGAGCTACTTCTTCACATAGAAAGCATATATTCAGAATTTTGTTATATTAAATAAGTTTTGTTATAAATTTTAATTTTCATCAAATACTTTTCTTCTTTGAAACCTAAAAGAATTGGCAGAGAATACTAGAAACCAAAAATATGAACACTAAAGATGTTAAAGTTGTGTATTTCATTCTAAGATGTGAATACATAGATAAAAGATAAAATTTTTTAACTTGTAAACTCTCCCAAAATAGCCAGATTCTTTAAATCTCAGATTTCCAGGTAGATTACCTCAACTTTACAAATTACTTTGCTGATACAAATAGATCTAAAATTTCACTGAAATTCTTAGTGAATAGTTGATGATACTCAATGGAAACTTTTACCTTAGGAAAAAATTACTGCAGAGAATATCAAACTGCAAGTAGGATGAATTCAAAAAAGAAATGCAGGAAATTGGGCCTTGGGATAAAACCATTAATCTTCTGATGAAAGCACATTTTGTTGTTTTAAATGTATGACTATATGGTTAACACAGATCAGCAGTAGAACTCTCCATTTGATGATTGATTGGTCAGCTTTTTTAACCTTGTATATTGAGACTTTGTGGAACTGAAGCAAAACCCAAGTCATTGAAGTTTGTGTCCAGAAGGGATCAAAGGATCATAGAATACAGGTGAGGAGGCTGAGGAATAAGTTATTTGGCTAAATGTATGGTGCTCTGGCTGGTTTGTTGGTGGCCAAGAAAGCTCTGGTGACAAAGAGGGTAACTCAGAAGGAATGGAACCTGTGGAGCAGACACTGTAGCCACAGGAAGATTCTGGGTTTAAAGTGGAGAGAGCAGAACGATCCACTAGATCCTGGGTAAGGGCAAAATGTTGTCTCCTGTTGCTCCCAGAGCTTTGTAAGGATTATGTACTAACCAGAATATGTTAGTAGCATATCTTGTGGGGAAAGGCAGACTAAAAATCAGAAAGTATATTATATTCTCAATTCTTAAAAGCCACCAAACTATTCACAGTATTGTCTGTGGATGGTTAGGTTGAGAGTTTTCCTCCTCCTCCTCTTCCCTCTACTTCTTTTTTCCCCTTTCTTCCTCTTTTGTATATTTCTCAAACATTTACAGTGAATATGTAGTAATTTTATAATAAGAAGCCTGTTATTAAAGTTTCCAGTAGGATCACATCTTCCATAGGTAGAAAAATAGATGTTCATTCATCTTAATAGGAATACATTCATTTGGGATATCAAGATCAGAATACCAATCGTGTGTACACAGTTTATTGATGAGATGTACCATTGATTTCGTGCACAGAGTTGTTTCATCTGGTGGTTAATGGAATCACTGCCATGGCTTCCTGTTGTTGCTTAAAGTGAATTATTTCAGTTGTATCAAAGGGTAGGTGATGTTGAGTTTAATTAGGAGGAATCACTTGGAATTATTTGGAGTTATTATGGCCTACACAGTGAAGTTGAGTCTTCATGCTCACTGCTTTCAGAGCAAAGGGATTTTTGGTCTTGTTGACAGGCAAGATGCCCAGAGTGGGGTGTTGAACTCTTGCCAGATTTGTTTGTGAAGCAGAAGAGGGCATATACCAGAACACTTGGGCTTGGGCTCTGTTGTGGGCGTGTCAATGCATGTGTTAGGGGTGAGTAGTTACCAGGACACAGGGAAGTCCCCTGGGAGGCAATGGGGCAGGTCAACAGTAAAGGGTGCATGTGAAGAGTCAGGGTGGAGGGCTGTAGCTGCTCATTGATTGTCCAGCAGGGTGTTTGTGGGGGCTTCCCAGGTGGTGCTAGTGGTAAAGAATTCACCTACCAATGAAGGAGATGCAGGAGACACAAGTTTGATCCCTGGGTCAGGAAGATCCCATAGAGTAGGAAATGGCAACCCACTCCAGTACTCTTGCCTGGGAGATCCCATGGACAGAGAAACCTGTTGGGCTATAGTCCGTGCGATCACAAAAGAATCTGACACAACTGAGCATGTGCGCACGTTCTGTTTTAAAGAACCAGAGATGTATTCATCAGGCAGACTGTTTCTCTGGGCTCTTTTCCAGTGTCAGAGCTCATCCATAAAAAAGCAAACAAAGCATTGTGCTCCTAATTACCTTAATGTGAATTATTTACCTTATGGGATTAAAGAGAGAAATTGAATACTGACCAGTGTCTTTGATTTCTCTGCACGTGAGTGAACTGCTTACTCCTGGAATAAGGAGAACAAATTTGCCAAATGAATCACAACTTCATTCCAAAACCAAATAGAATGATTTTTCAGTATCTATTTTCAATCATCTGTCCCCTTGTTATTCTTAATTACCAACTATAATTACTTGCTTCTGTCACCATCGTCATGGCTGTATAGCTAGAAAGACCCAATTGGGGAATCTGAATGGTTGAGATACCTAATCCCATATTATTGTCAAATTAAATAACCCATTCTGGCTCTGAGAGCCTTCAACTGGACAGTGTATTCCCTTCATCTCTACTTAATTTTGACACCTACATCAGTGGTTGTGATATGTTGGGTTTCTTTCCTGCATGGAAAAGAAATTTATTTAAACTATAAATTTCATGTTGGCAAACAAAATGATTTTTGCTGATGCTCTGATAAAGAGCCTAACAGCAACACCATCAAATGTATTGAAACTTAAGGAACACCCACTCAGTTACTTTTTCTCTAGAGCCAGTAAGGATTTGAAATGAGCAAACACAAGTTGGCCAAAGAAATTTCACTGTCTTTTTGTAAGAATAATGTTTTTCAAAAAAGTAATTTTGCAAAGAATATTTCAGAATACTGGGCATGTTTATAAAAGCTAAGATAGCTTAGTCACATAAGGAAGCATAATATTTTTCAATGTCTTTATATTTGGGATAACCATACAAAAATGATAGTTGTTTCAATTATTCAACAAGTGGTTTCTAATGAGTTTTTTTTTATAATCATTGGTAATACATATTAATTGCAGACAAATGGAATCAATTCAGATAAGTAAAATGAGGAAAAAGGAATCAATCTCTAACCTTCCTACTCAGAAGTAACCACTGTGAACCTTTTTGGTTATATCCTTCTGCTGCTGCTGCTGGTAAGTTGCTTCAGTCGTGTCCAACTCTGTGTGACCCCATAGACGGCAGCCCACTAGGCTCCTCTGTCCCTGGGATTCTCCAGGCAAGAATACTGGAGTGGGTTGCCATTTCCTCCTCCAATGCATGAAAGTGAAAAGTGAAAGTGAAGACTTTATCTAAATTATTGTAAAGTTATATTTATGTATAATACAAAAGTGAAAGTGAAAGTCGCTCTGTCATGTCTGATTCTTTAATTTTAATTGTGTAAAACATAATTGAGATAAAACTTATAATTATATAAATATAATCTTTAAAAGTATGAATTAGCATTTATTGAATGCCTATCTTAAACCCACTCCAGTATTCTTGGCTGGAGAATCGAATGAACAGAGCAGCCTGGCGGGCTGCAATCCATGGGGTCGCAAAGAGTCAAGCATGCACGCACGCTTACTGTTGTGAATCGTGTATTTTTTTTTAAAAATACATTTATGCCTTTTATATAGGTAGATTTTCTTCTTAAATTCTGGGCCCTGGGGCCTGTGTTCTGCGATATTCAAAGGTATGCAAAGATATATGAAGACTAGGGAAAGGAAAGAAAGCCAAGAAGTCTTTTCTTTTTGTTCTGGCTGTGCTGGGTCTTCACTTTGTTAGGCAGGCTCCTCTAGTTGTGGCACACGGGCTTAGTTGCCCTCAGCATGTGGAATCTTAGTTCCCTGACCAGGGATCAAACCCACAACCCCTGCATTAGAAGACTGCTTTTTAACCACCCGACCACCAGGGGAGCCTTCATAGGCCCTGGTCCTCTATCTTCTTCTGAGACCTGGGAGCTTTGATGGCAGGGGCGGGAGCTGAGGAGAAGGAGAGGTTTTTTTTCCCTTCCTCATTTCTTTGACTACTAAAGAAAGAGGTGAAGATTAGGTGCAGAGGAAGAGAGGAATGCAAAGATTATTTGTTTCTCCTTCTGCTGCTTGTCTTTAAAATTTGCTTACAAAGGGCCTCCGGCAGAGGAGAAAGGAGCTGAGGAGCAGCCTAAGACTCTGACAAGTTTAAAAAGTGCTTGGGAGATCAGTACTGACTATTCAGCCGTTTCTCTCACCAGCCCACATCCTTCTAATTTTAAGGGCCTGAGCAGGTGTTTAGGTTTTATTTTGAAGTTTATGTTAACAGCAATGTAAAAATAGCCGTTTTCACAATATGTGTTTACATCCTGTTTCTAGAAAATGTAGTGTGTGAAGGAAGAATCACAGTTTCCTAATATTTGGTTTTGTAAAAAGATTCCCCTCTTTATCAAAAGCCTTATATGAATAATAGGATATTTTAAAATAGCAGTATACTACCTTGCCTTTCAGATATGACTCAAGAAAAAAAAATATGCAAAATTTAGGGCCAACAATTACATAGTATAAGAGAGGAACACCTTAATTATAATGAACTTCTCTGGCAAATTAGTGCTTAGACCACTTCCTGACCGTTTAGTAAATGCTGACCTAAGGTGCAACACCTTTTCTTTAAAATGTGCCACTATGCAGGGGGTAAGACATTTTTTTGAAGTATGAACTCTTGAGTCATTCTTTTTAAAGTGTACTTCCTGTATCTCTGGATTTTTTAAGCACTTTGGGAAAATCCTCAGACATTGTACCTTTAAATACAGCCTCTCTTGTGTCCAATGGTTCATTTTGAGGCTCTCATTAGATATACGTTAGACCGTCTTATTCTTTGTCTTCCACATCTCATAACTTCTTTAGCGTATTTTCTGTCTCCAGGTTTCTGTGCTGCATTGTCAGTAATTTCTTCTGACCCATCATTCTGTTTACTTATTCTGTCTTTGTCGGTGTGTGCGTCTTCAGCCACTCAGCCGTGTCCAACTCTTTGAGACCCTATGGACTGTAGCCCGCCAGGCAGAAATTCTGTCCATGGGATTCTCCAGGCAAGACTATTGGAGTGGGTTGCCATTTCCTCGTCCGGGGGATCTTCATGACCCAGCAAAGTACTTTTATTTCAGGAGTTCATCTTCTTTCCAACAGTTGCAATTTTCAGTCCCCTGATCACTTTTTATCTCCGATTGCTTGCTTATTTGGGGAAATCGCTTTTTTATTTTTTAACCATTCCTTACTTATTTTTTATTCCAACATATGAAGTGCTTGTTGTCTAACTCTGTTGTTTGTTATTTCTGCTTCTTATTCATGATGAAGTTCAGATTTGATTGATGTTAACTGTGAAAAACTAGAAAGTCTAAGTTGAGGTTCCTTTCCTCCAGAGACTCTCTGTGTTTGTCATCAGGACTTGCTGATGTAGGGCCACTTTAGACCCTGCCCAGCATCTCAGGCTTAATCAGGGGCCCTCTGGCTCTTCTCTGCCACCTTGGTACTGCCTCACATGCTAGTCTCCCACCATAGCCGTGACAATAAGCATTTGCTCTCAGGAAAACACCACTTTTCCAAGCCCTGGGTTTTTTTTTTACTATTCAGCTCAGATGTCTCTCTTACATCATATGAGTTCAGAGAGGGAATACAACTTTTCTGTGCTGACTGTTTCAAATTTGAGAAGGCCCCTCGGAACATCTAAACCACCACTCTCCTGGAAATGGAATTATGTAGCATCATGTTGCCCTTGACATGTAATGTCCTTTGAAAGTAGTTTGAGATCAAACCAAGAACCCAGTGTCCTGAGTCAGAGCTGGTGGTGTTGCCTGAGATGGAGACAGGCTGCCACCCTGCCTCTGAGCTGGCCAACTCAGGGCACCGCTGAGTTGACCGTTCCCTGGGGGTTGCTGCATAACTGAAGAGACTGCTTTCTAATCGGTCCATGGGGTGGGTAGCCAAGGGAAGCAGAGCTGACCATGCCTGATTCTGCGATTTGCACATCGCCACTCTTAGAGGCGTGATCTCAGTGTGCCCAGCACCCACCAATGGCATTGGGCACCTGGCAGTAAGTAGTGTTTTATTACCCCAGATGGTCAAGCGAAATTACAGAACTTCCAGAATTGGTTCTTTCCTCCTAATGAGATTAGCCAAAAAGACTAACCAATCTTCATCTCACCTTGCCTCATGGAAGCTTGAAAGTGAAAGTGAAGTCGCTCAGTCGTGTCCTACTCTTTGCTACCCCATGGACTATAGCCCACCAGGCTCCTCTGTCCATGGGATTTTCCAGGCAAGAATACTGGAGTGGGTTGCCATTTCCTTCTCCAGGGGATCTTCCCAACCCAGGGATTGAACCCAGGTCTCCCGCATTGCAGGCAGACGCTTTAACCTCTAGATTTAGTCTTTTTTTCCCACGGCCTTCCATCTTTATTAAAATCTATCACTACTCCTTCCAAAGCACTTTTTTTATTACTAACGTCTTAACTAAAAACTATGGGCAGAGTGGTTTCACTCTCATTGTGCTCTTCAATAATAACCTCGACATTTCTTTTTCGTGTGTATTTTAAAGTAATGATGTTTTATAAAATGTCGCCGGTTTTCTAACCTCTATTTTGTTCTTCATTATCACAGTTTCTCTAGTACTCTGTGTGATTTGTAGTTTCAATTTGATGTGTGCGCTCACCTCATCCTTTTATTATATTAGTGCCTAATACAGTCAGAGCTTGGCCTCACTCAGATTTCTCAGTAATGGATAACTCTTGTTTATTAGGTTTCAAGGCTTGAAGACTCACTATTATATCTCTCCTGAGCATTTTATTCAAAGAGAGAAGGTGGTTACTTACGTCTTTACTATCAGCACATTAACTTTTGGGGGAGTTAAGGAGGAAAAAAAGGCATGACTTGACATTCAATTGTGCTCTGTAATGGCCCATATCTAATGTGTTCAGCCCCTTATGAGGTTGTAGAGCATTTTGAGGACTGAAGCGTGAGTTGGCATAAATCACACTGCAGGCTATGTGTCTTTGGTTATGCAGTCAGAGTTACCAGTTACAATCCGTCCATACTCATGGGGAAATTAAAATGTTCACACCACTTATGGTTGCCTGGGGATAAGGTTGGGAGAAAAGGATAGTTAGGAAGTTGGAGATGGTAGTGTATACACAGCTCTATTTTAAATGGATAACCAACAAGGACCTACTGAATAGCACATGGAACTCTGCTCAGTGTTACGTGGCAGCCTGGATGGGAAGGGAGTTTGGGGGAGAATGGATACATGTATGTATATGGCTAAGTCTCTTCACTATTCACCTGAAACCATTAACAACATTGTTAATCAGCTATATCCCAACACAAAATAAAAAGTTTAAAACTAATAATAAGAAAAAAAATGTTCATACCATTTGGCCCAAGCATCCCACTCCTTTGAATTTATCCTGAGGATTTGTCCAACAGCATTTTTAAAAAGCACAAAGCTATACAAAATGATGGGTATTATAGCATTTTCTTTAACAGAAAAGAATAGACAGTATTTAAATGCCTGATATTTTAGCAAATTAGGGGGCATTGACTTGATGAACTATTATGCAGACATTGAAGTCATAATGCTGACTGTAGAAATTCAAGGGACACTTAGTTATGTGGTAAATGCACAAAATAGACGATTGAATTAAATATTCACAATGATTATAATTTGACAGAGCAGTAGACTTACAGACAAAAATTAGACAGAAAAATGTAAAACAGAGAATTGTGTTAGCTTTGGGAAATAAAGGTAATTTTATTCATTTGAGATATTTCCCTTAAATGTCATCATGTGGTTTTTACAGCAAACGTGCGATTTTTTTACAGCAAACGTGAAGAAAAAAAAGAAAGTGTAGATAAATATAGGACATCTCAATTGTCTCACAGACCAGGTGCTTGCAGAGTTTTCCTACTGCCTGGGGAGAGAGGGCTTGCAGTGTGAAGTTTCAGGGACCACATTTTCCACACTGCTCCCTTTGGAGGGAGAGATGTTTTGAAGAGGTGGCTTTAGCAGAGGAAAGGAGGCTGGGTCATTTATCTCATTCTCTTTTTCATTTTTATCACTGTTGACAGATACTCTCTTCTCATGCCCGCCCTCATGGCCAAATGCCAGAGGCCCTTTCTTCCCTTTCCAGAGCTTCTCTAGTCGGGACAGCCTTTCTCATACACACTCGGATGACACCCATGAAATCTTCCTTCACTTTCTCATTACTTTTCTTTCCCATTGTATCCACCAGTTTCAGCATCATCTCTGGTCCCGGTTTGAAACCTGCCTAAACATTCATTTTCCTAAGGACCCTATATGGACTCATCTGTATGGACTTTGGGCATCCCAGGTGGCGCTAGTGGTAAAGAACCGGCCTGCCAATGCAGGAAACGTTGAGAGACATGGATTTGATCCCTGGATCAGGAAGATCCCCTGGAAGAAGGCATGGCAATCCACTCTAGTATTCTTACCTGGGGAATTCCATGGACAGAGGAGCCTGGTGGGCTACAGTCCATAGAGTCACAAAGAGTCAGACATGACTGAGCAACTCACTTTTCCTCATATCCATTTCATGAATATTGGTGCCTGTCCTCAAGTTGACTTAATGCTCACTTACTCTGATTTTCCTTGCCTATTTGCACAGGCCTCAGAAGAGGGATCTCCACCAAGTGTGTATCAGAAAATGTGCTCAGTTGATCCAGAAACGTTGTCACTTCTAGGTGGGCAGATGCCAAGTGTTTATTTCCAATGGCAAACTGATCATGCGAATAGTGACTTTTTTGAGGACTTACGATAGAACATGCACTAGTGGAAACACTTTCTACTTAGGATATAATTTGTGCTTAACTGCAGTCTTATTTGTGGAGTTATCCAGGTTTCACAGGTAAGGAAACTGAGGCACAGAACTGCTAAGCAAGTACATAGTGACCTAGAGTATTGCAGACTCCAAAAATCACCCATCAGATGGCAAAGATTGCCACAGCTGGAGTTGAAGGCGACTGTGGGAAGGTTTGACTTCATTTCAGTATTTCAAACCTTGGGAGCTTTCACATAAACATCTGAATTTTGGCTTTTCTTTGAAAAATAGAAGGGTTTGACAACAATTTGCTGGAGTTGAGTAGAATCTGTTCCTTTAGAGGGGAAATAGGCTGTCTCCCACCATGCCACAGTTGGGCTCATGTCACTTAGAATTTTATCATACTTTTCTTTTTCACCAGTTAAGATATTGTTTCACTTTTTTCTTTTTTTCCTCTGCTTAATATTTAAAATTTTTCCTGTTGATATACAATCTTGCTTTATTTAGGGATTTCTGTTTAATCTTTGTAACTTTGAGTATTATGGGGAATCATTCATGTGAAGTCCCAAGTGGCTCAAGAATTTGAAGTTAATCAGTCCCTAGGAAATGGACTCAGTGAACATAATCACTGAAGAATAAAGCTGTCATAGAGCAATGAATAGAAATGGAAAGTATTTGACTAAGGAAGACTTTAGCTTTGTGTGAAATCTTCAATAAAATTCTGTTGGTTTCCTTGTGATACCAGAGCTTGATATTCCCTATGCTTCATTAAAAAAAATCGGCACTGCCAAAATAATGATTTTAAAACACAGTTGTGATGGTATCACGTCTCTGACTAAACAGCCTTTGCTGCAGCCTCACTGCCTTGTGGAAAAGGTCAAGGCTTTGCATGGCTCACAGGGCTCTTGTGATCTGGCCTGTGCATTCTTCTCAAGCCTCATCTTCCATTAAAATGCTTGAAACTAGGAGCATTGGAAATATAATCAAATGAAGTGTTACATGAGTGAAATAGTTGGGGAAAGTTTAAATTTAGGTAGACAGGCTGGGTAAGACTTCACTAAGGAAGAGACTTTAAGTAATATGAAGGAGACACCCAGGTGAGTATCTTGGGACGAGCATTCCAGGTAGAGGAAAGATGTGCAAAGTCTCTGAGTGCATGTCTGCTTGGCAGAGGGGAGCCCAGTGTGGCTGGTATAGCAGTGACCGAGGCGATCTGAGAGATAACAAGGAACCAGGACAAAATGAACCTTTAGGTCTAATGACATCTACATGACTTGGAAGCCCTGGGCTGGTTTTCAGTAAGGGAATGACATGATCTCACTCACACGTTTAAACAGAAGCATCCTGGATGTGGTACTGTTATAAATTGAAAAGAACAAGGCAAGAAGCAGGGAAATCTGTTAAGAGGCCTTTGCAACAATGCATGGTAAGATATCATGTCAACTCAGACCAGCATAGTGGAAATGGAGGTGATGAGAACAGATAAGATTCTAGGTATCGTTTGAAAGATAAATCAGCACATTTTGTTAACAGGCCAGAGGTGGGGTATGACGGAAAAAGTAGCATCAAAGATGAGATGAAGTTTTTCAGACTAATCAGAAAAGTTAATATTAACTGAGCTAGGGAGGATTTAAGAGGAACATGGTTGGGGGATGGTAATGCAAGGAGTTCCATTTGAAACAAGTCTGTGATGCCTGTTTAACATCCAGGGGACATGACAAGCAAGCAACTGGATAGATGAGTCTGAAGTTCAGACTGAAGGTAGAAATCAGTCATCAGCATACAGCGTTATTTAAAGCTATGGTTCTTGCTGAGAACACGAAGGTCTGAGGCCAGGAGTGTTCCAACCAGTCTTAGAGGTCAGGGAGATGAAGGGTGACTGAGAAGGAGCAGAGAGAAAAATAAAACACAATTAAACACTCTTGATGTCCTGGAGCTTAGGAGGGTTCAAAAAAGAAAAAGTGGTCAATCGCTAATGAGAACTCAAAAATGAGAAGTAAGAATTGATTATTGGAGTTAGCAAGTGGAGGTCACAGGCAACCTTGAGATCAGGCAAGGTCCCTGCTCTTGGAACTTACATAATAGGAGAAATACAGACAATACAAAGTTTGACAGATAAATACATAATATATATTGACAGGTAATGAGGAGTGCTATAGAAAAAAAAAAAAAAGAAGATAGGGTCATGAGATATAATGACTGGGATGCTCCTGTATATAGGGCTGTCAGGGAATACGTCTCCAAGAGGTGTTATTTGAGCCAAGACCTGAAGGGAGTGAGGGCACAAAGGTTGGTATGAGGACCCTGCATAGCCTTATGGATTCTACACCCAGCGTCCTTCTGATTGGCCAGATGTTTGGACTAATTGGTTATTTCCCAGAAGTATGCCAGCTGTTGAATATATTTCATATTACCCCTGGCTGAGCCTTGTGACTATATGGGGAAAATGGCATTCTAGATAGGAAGAATAGCACAGTGAAAGCCCAGAAACAGGCATGTTCAAGTGTACCAGAAGCCAGTCCTAATCGAGTGGCTGGAGCAGGGGGAGGCATGACGTGGAGCTCTGCTGCTTTCAGAAGATCTCTCCCAAACATTCGCTCTATTATCTAACAATGCTTGCTTGTGCTCATGCTATTGCTCAGTCGTGTCCAGCCCTTCACAGCCCCATGGACTGGTCTGTCCATGGTGTTTTTCCAGGCAAGAATACTGGAGTGGGTTGCCCTTTCCTTCTCCGGGGGATCTTCTCAACCCAGGGATTGAACCCACATCTCTTGCATCTCCTAACGATGCTTAGTTACCTTAAAAGGCTATCATTCACTGAGTGTATGTGTGTGTGAATGTACAGTGCATATGTGTATATGTGTGTGTGTGTGTACATTTGTAATTATTACACATGTAAGTTTGCTCATTGCCAGTGAGAAGAAACGACTTTCTGCACATACATCAAATATACCACTATCAAATATTATACTCATCAATTTTAGTCATGTATTTCTAGAGAGAAAGGAAAACTTTAAGAGCTGAGTGTTGTCTTGAATATTTTCTCACTGACATGGATTTTTTATATAGTGAAATATCAATGGTCTGTCATAGTTATAAACTTACCAAACTCCTTCCTGAGACTTCTAGGCCTATAAACTCACAATTTATTTGGTGGTTTGTTATAATCTAGAGTATGGTTGATTGGAACGTGCTTTTCTCTGGGTTTTAAGAACTTTTTCTCTTGAATCTACCTGTATAATAAAAAATAGGAAAAATCAAATTGTATCTAGAAAAATATTTATCCATAATTAAATATTCTAACTGCCACAGTTTCATTTCTGTGTGCTACTTTCTGATTTTTATTTCAAATTTGTATATAATTATGATATATTATATTAAAATATATGTGTGTACATATATATCTTTTGACTTTTAATATTTTTATAAATACTTCTCCATATTTCTTTATATACACTTATGTGTGTATATATATTTTTAATGGCAGCATAATATTCAGTATTTATAAATTTAAAATAATTTTTGTAACTTTCTCACACTTTGTACAAAAATAAACTCAAAATGGTTTAAAGACTTCAAGGTAAGACCTAAAACCATGAAATGCCCAGAAGAAAACATAGACAGTACGCTGACATCAGTCTTGGCAATATTTAATCAGATCTGTCTCCTTAGGCAGGGTAAACAAAACCAAAAATGAGCAAAAGGGACTAGATCAAACTAAAAAGCTTTTGCACAGCAAAGGAAACTATCAACAAAATGAAAAGTTTGCCTACTGAATGGGAGAAAATACTTGCAAACGATATGTCTGATGAGGGTTTAATGACATAAAAAAACAACTCAAAAAATGAACAGAAGTCCTCAGTAGACATTTCTCCAAAGGATACATACAGATGATCAACAGGCACATAAAAAGCTGCTCAACATCACTAATTATGAGGAAGATGCCCATCAGAACCAAAATGAAATATCACCTCTCATCTATCAGAATGGCTGTTAACAAAAAGACAAAAAAAAAAAAAACCAAACTGTTGGCGAGGTTGTGAAGAAAAGGGAACCTTCATGCACGGTTGATGGAAATATAAATTGGTGTAACCATTATGAAAAAATGCTATGGAAGTTCCTCACAAAATTGAAACTAGAACTACCATAGGATCCAGCAGTTCTACTCAGTTCAGTTGAGTTCAGTCACTCAGTCATGTCCAACTCTTTGGGACCCCATGGACTGCAGCACGCCAGGAAATCCTACTATTGGGTATTTATCTGAATAAAAGGAAAACACTAATTCAAAATGATAATCCCTTTTATCTTCATTGCAGCATTATTTATGATAGCCAAGATATGGAAACAACCTTAGTGGCCATCAGTAGATGATAGGATAAACAAGATGTTTGTGTGTGTGTGTATTTATATATATATATATATATATTTATATATATATATAATAGATATATAATACATATGTGTAAATATGTTTTTGCATGTGTGGCTTCCCTGGTGGTTCAGACAGTTAAGAATCTGCCGGCAATGCGGGAGACCTGGGTTTGATCCCTAGGTTGCAATGTGGGAGACATGGGTTGGGAAGATGCCCTGGAGGAAGGCATGGCCACCCACTCCACTATTCTTGCCTAGAGAATCCCCATGGACAGAGGAGCCTGGCTACACAGCCCATGGGGTCACAAAGAGGTGGACATGACTGAGCAACTAAGCATGCACGCACGTGTACACACACACACATATACACACAATGGAATATTACTCAGCCATAAAAAATAATGACCTCTTGCTATCTGCAACAACATGGATGAACCCAGAGGTATTATGCTAAAGTGAAATAAGTCAAACAGAGAAGGACAAATACTATATGAATTCACTTATATGTGTAATTTAAAAAACAAATGAACAAACATACTGAAATAGTCATAGATGCAGAGAATAAATAAGTAGTTCCTCGAGGGAAGAGAGGGACAGGATATAAGAAAATAGATGAAGGAGATTAAGAGGTACAAGCTTCCAGTTATAGAATAGTCATGGGTATGAAATGTACAGTGTAAGGAGTACAGTCAGTAATAATGTAACATCTTTGTATGATGACCAATGGTAACTAGACTTATTGTGGTGATCATTTGCTGGCCGGGTTGCAGCTGCTGCTGCTGCTGAGTTGCCTCAGTCGTGTCCGACTCTGTGCGACCCCATAGACGGCAGCCCACCAGGCTCCCCCGTCCCTAGGATTCTCCAGGCAAGAACACTGGAGTGGGTTGCCATTTCCTTCTCCAATGCATGAAAGTGGAAAGTGAAAGTGAAGTCGCTCAGTCGCGTCCGACTCTTAGCGACGCCATGGACTGCAGCCCACAAGGCTCCTCTGTCCATGGGATTTTCCAGGCAAGAGTACTGGAGTGGGGTGCCATTGCCTTCTCCGTTTGTAATGTATAGACATATCAAATCACTATATTGTGCCCCAGGAGCTAAGACAGTGTTGTAGGCCAATTGTAGTTCAAAAATAAACAAATTCATAGAAAAAGAGATCATATTTGTGGTTACCCAAGGTGGGAGGTGGTAGGAGGAAGGATTGGATGAAGACAGTCACACGGTACAAACTTCCAGTTGAAAGTTAAATCAGTGTTATAATGTACAGTGTGATAAACTGTAAATGTGATATGTGATAAACATAATTTGTGTTGCTGTATGTTATGTATAAAAGTTGTTAAGAGAGTAAATCCTAAGAGTTCTTATCATGACAAATTTTTTTTCATTTTACTTTTATTTTGTATCTATATGAGATGATTGATGTTCACTGAATTTATTTATTTCATGATGTATGTAAGTCAAATCATAATGCTGTACACCTGAAACTTATACAGTGCTATATGTTAATTATATCTCACAAAAACAGAAAGGGAAAGAAAGTTTAAGTAATTTCTATACAACTTCAGTATTGTATGGATAACTATATGTGTATGTTGCATATATATTTCCACTTCTAACGATTTAGTAAATTTCCACATTTTTAAAAATCATATTTATCCTTCTACTGACAGCATCATATTCAGTTGTATTAATTGCCCTCTAAGGTACATGGCTTCTCCCCATTAATGGGCACTGGAGTTGTTTCTGTTAGTTTTTATTGTCATACACTTTTTTAAAATTGTAACCATAGATTAATTTACAACAGGGCAGTCACTGAACATATTTATTGTCTTCTCATGGGCAAATATTTCTCCAGATAGGTGGTATTTGTAATGTCATTAGCAATGAATGAGTTTATTTTCTCCACTCTAACCCTGAAGAGTATTTTTTTTTTTAATTAAAAAATGTTTTGCTGGACTATTTGCTGGTATACTTCCCTTTATATTTCTTTAATCATTAGCAATGACTTTGTGGGTTTTTTTCCTACCTTCTGTATTTCGTCTTTCATTAAATTTTTGAATTGCTTACCCACTTATTCATTGGGGTTTTACTGGTGGTCTTATTTAAAAATATTTTTAATTTCTTAATATTTATAAAAACATTAAACATTTTTTAATTTTACTAGAAATTAACCCTTTACTTCTTATAGTTTGTTGTAACCTTTTCCCCCTCTTCCATTCCATTTTCCCCTTAATTCTGTTGTCCTAAAAGCTCTTATTTTTACCATTTTCCTCTTGAGTGTGCCACTTGTTATGTCCTCTAGATCTGTTTCTTAAGATTTTTTTTAGACTAATGTCCTTATCCTTGATTGTGTTGGCTTCACTTTTCAATTGCTATCTCTAGTACTTAATAATAGACTATAATTTCTCTTTGACTGTTAGCAAATTATAAACCCTTGATGCACCTCAGATCAGATCAGATCAGATCAGTCGCTCAGTTGTGTCCGACTCTTTGCGACCCCATGAATCGCAGCATGCCAGGCCTCCCTGTCCATCACCAACTCCCAGAGTTCACTCAGACTCACGTCCATCGAGTCAGTGATGCCATCCAGCCATCTCATCCTCTGTCGTCCCCTTCTCCTCTTGCCCCCAATCCCTCCCAGCATCAGAGTCTTTTCCAATGAGTCAACTCTTCGCATGAGGTGGCCAAAGTACTGGACTTTCAGCTTTAGCATCATTCCTTCCAAAGAAATCCCAGGGCTGATCTCCTTCAGAATGGACTGGTTGGATCTCCTTGCAGTCCAAGGGACTCTCAAGAGTCTTCTCCAACACCACAGTTCAAAAGCATCAATTCTTTGGTGCTCAGCCTTCTTCACAGTCCAACTCTCACATCCATACATGACCACAGGAAAAACCATAGCCTTGACTAGATGGACCTTTGTTGGCAAAGTAATGTCTCTGCTTTTGAATATGCTATCTAGGTTGGTCATAACTTTCCTTCCAAGGAGTAAGTGTCTTTTAATTTCATGGCTGCAGTCACCATCTGCAGTGATTTTGGAGCCCAGAAAAATAAAGTCTGACACTGTTTCCACTGTTTCCCCATCTATCTCCTTATTCTCCCCTTTGCTTCATACTTCTAAGGTTTTGTCAGCCCTTACTTGAGGGACAGCTGATATTGACAGTATTCTGTAATACCTGTCTCTCAAAATAGGTGCCAACCATGAGCCACTGGCCAGGTCCTGACTGTGGCTGAATATCATGCCTCCCTGCTGCTTTTATTTTGAAAGGCTGTTACTTCTACCCTGGTTTTTAGATTTTACCAGTAGAGAAAGTGAGAAATGAAAGAAGGATTATGTTGATCCCTGTCATCTTGCTATAGCTAGGCAGCTTCCACAAAAGCCATATGTAGTAAACATGCTTTCTTCTTCATTCTCACAAAATTACAGCAGCCAGCTCTTTGTCACTTACACACCGTACTGACCCGTCCTAGATGGCTGCATGCCAAGATGGGTCTTATGGGCTCTGTTCACTAGTGGCCTATGAATATGAAATATCTGTAACATTCCATCAAAACATAGCTGAAAGGAGACCTTGCACTTCACTGTATTTCCAGAAGCTTCTTTTAGCTCACTATGCAGCAACTGCTCTGAATTACCCTGTCACTTCTCCACACAGTCTCAGCCAAGTGATGGCATATTATAGCAAGCTGTATCTCACTGGTTCCATTCAAAGCTTGGTTTTCCAGGGAGTGTAAGACGTGGCTTTACATGACATGGATGAATGTGCCCATGAAAGTGAACGTAAGGAGTAGAGTCTGTCTTGGTCTTTGAAGAGCCTACAGAAAGTGGGTCACAACGCTTCTGGGTTTGAGCTCTCCCTGGTCTTCTCTGTGATACCATGTGTTTCTCAGGCATCACCCATCATCCTCTCATTGTTCTATTTGTTTCCCTCCTGGTTTATTGCTCTATCACTGGTAAGAGGCTTCCTGGGTAATTCTGCATTACAAGTGACAGCTTTGACCGTCTTTGAGTGAAAAGAGCAAAAGTGACATCCTGTAGAAATATATGACACATTAAATTTATTGATGAAAAACAAGATAAAGTTTTAACAGAAGGAGGGATGGAAAGAGTCAGAATACCCCTACCAAACAAAAATTGATGAGGCCCTTTTCAGAGTCAGTCAGTCTATAGCCTTAGGTGTCTCTAACTGTGATCCCTAGAAGGTACTCTTCCGCATGGAATCCAAGAACAAAGTCAAAAGTATAAAGAAGTTTCTGGTATCCACTTTAGCACCCTTTGACAGAATTTCCTATGTGTTTAGGGGAGCAGTTGGACAAATAAAAAAAATCTTTATTCGGCTCCATTTTCTGTTTTTTTTCCAAGGTAAAATGATTTATAACCAATATCCATTGATATATTACTTGAGATTATTTATTTACAATGAAAAATGTATCCCATGAGTCACCCACTTTGTGTGCATCTGTCTTTGATCAGTTCTGGGAATGTGCTCAGAGTTTCCAAGCCCAAATCCTGGATCGGGACCAACCTCTGCCTTTCTCTGCTACAAATAAAACCCCAGTTGACAGTGGAGAACTGTGGGGGTACAGAAAGAGGTCAAAATTCCTTCTGCAGGGAAGGTTGAAGGCATATGACGTGTTCAGAGTACTGTCGTGTATGTTTTGACATAGGTCAAACTAGCAACTTTAAAAAACCAATCCCCCACGCATGTTTCTTCAACTTTTTTCAGATTTAGGCAAGCTGTGAAATATTAAAGCAGGGAAACACACACACACTGTGCTCCCATGAGCCTGGAAAGATCTGGACTGGACTATGTTTGAGTGTTTTTTTGTGTGTGTTTTCTTTTAATTCTGCAGGGGAGAGGGGTGATTTTTAAAAATTGGTGACTAGGAAAAGTTAGGATTTAAAAGGCAAACAAAACGATAAGATCCAAAAATGTACTGCAAACCAGGTGAAACAAAAAAGATATCTCCTTACATCCTTATATCCGTTTATAAGGAATAACAAACATACCTCCTCTTACCTTAGACCCACGAATTATGAGGCCACAAGACTGTACTGTCTGGCAGTAATTCCCTTACCAGTGGACGAAGCGTGGAGAAAACTGAGCATGATGAATTGCCTTTTGATTTGGATTAATCTTCAGCTGGCAAAAAAACAAAATAAAAATGGTCATGGGAACAGAGCAACACAGATGTTCGGAAGCCGAGGACGCAGTTTAAAAAGAATTCTTCATACACCATGCTTCCAGAGATACGGAACCAGTGACTCATCAAGTGTGAACTTCAATTTTGGCCCTGGTGGGTGTCAGTAAATTACAGTTTTGTGAAAGCAAAGTCTACTCTGCAGCTTCCTCCCAGACTTGTGGTTGTGTATTTCCTAGAATGCTTCAATAACAAGTTTATATAAATGGTCCAAGCTTTGGCAACCAAAGAATAGACTCTAGTCCAGTCATGAATGTGAGTAACAGAAAAGAATGCTTTCTATTTAAAGAGGAGTGTTGGTATCTGTTCAGGTAGGAAACAACGTTTGAAAGCTTTGTAGAAAAATAGCTCCTCCAGCCCATCCAAAGTTATGAGAGAGAGAAAACGTTATCAACTATCAATCAGACCAAGTTGATACTTGACAACCTTTTGCCTGTTGTACTGAATCCCATCTTAGGATCTTAGTTAATTCCAGCATTTCTGTAATTTTAAGATGTTCCCATTTCTATCCCATCTCCTGTATCTCCTAACCCTTCTCTTTGGCTTTCCTGTTAAACCATTTTCCCTTTCCCTTTGTAATTTATTTCAACTCAACCTTCCATGTAGAGACCTTGACCAAGAAATATGGTGTATCTGAATGACTCTGTGCGACCCCATAGATGGCAGCCCACCAGGCTCCCCTGTCCCTGGGATTCTTCAGGCAAGAACACTGGAGTGGGTTGCCATTTCCTTCTCCAGTGCATGAAAGTGAAAAGTGAAAGTGAAGTCACTCAGTCGTGTCTGACTCTTCACAACCCCATGGACTGCAGCCTACCAGGCTCGTCTGTCCATGGGATTTTCCAGGCAAGAGTACTGGAGTGGGGTGCCATTGCCTTCTCCAATAAAATGTATTGTATAGATATTTATACTTGAGGACTAAGAGAACCCTTTAGTGATATTATTTATCTAAAAATGATTATAATAATAATTGATCAGGATATGTGTGTAAATAAAAATAGATCCCTACACTTCATAGGTTACTGTATCAGCATAATTGCTTAAAATCAGGCACATCATTGACATAAATGTTTAGAGCCCAAGATACAAAGCAGAATATTTTGAATGGAGTCAGGCCCTAATAAGGGTTCACTGAGCTTAATTTAGGGTTTGTTGTATTGAAGATAATTATTTTGGCAGTGCTTATCCAGTTTCTCTGGCACACACACATTGGAGAGTTGAAAGGGCTGTTGTGACTTTCCGTTTAACAAGATGCTTCTGTGAAATCTCCTGTTTTGATTTAAAAGCGTATTCTAGTCCAGTACATCAGTGTTGGGAGTTTCAGTAAAGCATAGTGAGTCAGGACATGGCTTGCATTACTGGAATCAACACTTTTTAGCCAAATGCTTTTGTACAAGTTTCTCAACCTCTCAAAGCTGCCAGTTCTCTTTTCTATAAAATGGGGATTCTATTGGGGTGGACTTCATAATCATTAATAAAGCATTTTGCTAACATATATTATATGCACTCCTTCCCCCTTCCAAAAGCCATCCTCTAAGATGCTTACTCCTTGGAAGGAAAGTTATGACCAACCTAGATAGCATATTCAAAAGCAGAGACATTACTTTGCCAACAAAGGTCCATCTAGTCAAGGCTATGGTTTTTCCTGTGGTCATGTATGGATGTGAGAGTTGGACTGTGAAGAAGGCTGAGCACCAAAGAATTGATGCTTTTGAACTGTGATGTTGGAGAAGACTCTTGAGAGTCCCTTGGACTGCAAGGAGATCCAACCAGTCCATTCTGAAGGAGATCAGCCCTGGGATTTCTTTGGAAGGAATGATGCTAAAGCTGAAAGTCCAGTACTTTGGCCACCTCATGCGAAGAGTTGACTCATTGGAAAAGACTCTGATGCTGGGAGGGATTGGGGGCAAGAGGAGAAGGGGACGACAGAGGATGAGATGGCTGGATGGCATCACTGACTCGATGGACGTGAGTCTGAGTGAACTCTGGGAGTTGGTGATGGACAGGGAGGCCTGGCATGCTGCGATTCATGGGGTCGCAAAGAGTCGGACACGACTGAGCGACTGATCTAATCTGATCTGATGATGTGTTTGATCTGTCACCTTAATCATGCATGCATCTTTTAAAAATATAGTGTTCTTGCCTGGAGAGTCCCAGGGATGGTGGAGCCTGGTGGGCTGCCATCTATAGGGTCGCACAGAGTCAGACACGACTGAAGCAACTTAGCAGCAGCAGCAGCAGCAGCAGTAGCAGTGTTACTTTGCATATGAATGTTTAATTTGCAGAAAGAAGAGAAGGAAATGTTGATAGATATCAATAGAATATATTGACTTCAAACCCACTACATACCCCACAAGGATATTCTGAGATTTCAATAAGATAATGTAAATAACCTCGGTGCTTCTTAGATGTTGGTTGTTTTGGAGTCTCCCTGATCCTTCCAGAGGGATTCCCAGGTAGCTCAGTGGTAAAGAAGCCATCTGCTAATGCAGGAAAAGTGAGGTCGATCTTTGGGGCGGGAAGATCCCGTGGAGGGGGGATAGGCTATCCATTTCATTATTCTTGCCTGGGAAATCCCATTGATGGAGGAGCCTAGCATGCTACAGTCCATGGGATCACAAAGAGTCGAACACGACCGAATCGACTGAGCATGCATACACACACGCTGATCCTTCCAGGTAACCTTAATGCTGTTGTATGTGTGTTGAGGCTGGGGAGATTATTTTAGGGGCCTGAAATCAAGGTTGTGGTCCATGAATCCTGAGTAGTATTTTTACTTCTGCATATACTTCCACTTGCAGAATGACCTCTTTGACTTTCTTCCATAGTACAGAAAGGAATGATTACAATTAAACCATTGTGTTCCTTGGAGTCAGAAACTGGCTGTTAATTGAGCCACCCAAACACTGACCTTACACCCAAACCTATCAAAGTGGCTTCCCTTCCCTTTATGCTAACCTCCAATTTTCTACCCTCCTAAAATAAGTTAATTCTGCATGCTCACCCATGGCTAATCTGGTTAACAGTACAAGATCAGATGTCCAAACCTGGAGTCAGATGCCAAGAATGTATTGGTAGGAAGAAAGCATTTACATATGGTTAGTCTCCTTACATAGAACTTCTGTAGACAAGATGTTAAACCTCAAGTATCATGTGAGTTTGACCAGGAATGCCTAGAATCAGGCTTCCTCCTTCTAGCATTACTGAGCGTTTCGGAACAGATGTTTTTGTTCAGCTGTTTGTAGCAGAAATGAATACTTGATGAATTTTTGCATTAAAAAAGTGACCCATTGTCATATTATTAATAGCAGTAAACTTCTAGAAACTCTTCTTTGCTGTCATTTAGGTATAGACTGGCATCTAACATTTATGAGACAGGTTCAGAAGTCAGTTCTACAGGTGGCTTACCCCTATTTTTCACAGACACACCAAGTTTTGTGTGTCTTAAAATCCCACTCTCTCCTTCGCTAATTACCTCCCTAGCTCTTAGGAAGATTTCTAGTTTTCCTTTCCAAATGAGTCTCTGTTATTTATTTGCAGGCTCACTGCCCACAGAGAAACTAGATTTGAATTTTTTTGTTTTTTTTACATACCAGTACTCAGACTATATTTCCAATAAAAAGTCAGAGCAAGCACATTTTCAGTCTGAGAAAAGATTGTCATACAATTCTACCAAAGTCTTTCCTGGAATATTTACTGCTCCTCTCAGTTTACCTGGAAGAGGATGCTGAGGACAGACTTCAAGGACTTCAGAACCTTCCCTGATTCTCTCTGTGTGTGCTTTTTGTTGAGGATATAAGGAAGAAAGGACAGACACTACCAGCCCCATCACCCCCAGCACACATAGAGGGAGGGAGTTGGGATGGAGGGGAAGAGAATGAATATATGAATACAAGTTGAATGCATATTGCGTTCAAAATGCAAGTTGAACATCTATACAGGAAATAGGGATCACTGCCCGCAATGTGGGAGACCCGGGTTCGATTCCTGATTCGGGAAGATCCCCTGGAGAAGGAAATGGCGATTCACTCCAGCACTCTTGCCTGGAAAATCCCATAGACGGAGGAGCCTCATAGGCTACAGTCCATGGGGTCACAAAGAGTCAGATACGACCAAGTGACTTCACTTTCACCTTCAACAGAAATTGCTAATTACTTCTGATTTTTATTTTTCAGTTTATATATTCCGGTATTCAATTTTCTGTTTCATACTGGTAGCAATTGCTGGTATCTTTTGTCATCCTAGAGCTTTTAGGATCTGTTTGCTTTGTACATAGTAAAGGAAATGGCAGCTCACTCCAGTATTCTTGCCTGGAGGATTCCATGGACAGAGGAGCCCAGCAGGCTACAGTCCATGGGATCACAAAGAGTTGGACACAACTGAGCGACTATCACTCACTCACTCACATAGTGAAAAATCAAGAATGTAGTCATGGAGCCAAATTGCATTTTTTCAGACTCATCTCATTCTTGCATAGAAAGAGCCTCAAGGAAAGAAAACCAACTCAAATGAAACTAGCTGAACTTTGAGAAAGTATCCAGTTTTTGAAATGCCTCAGAACTTTGAAATAGTTTGTTCTTTCATAATAATGTTGTGGGTATTTGATGTCAAAGTTGAGAGACCTGGAAGTGTTGAATTGACCTTTATTTAATCTGATTGATTTAAAATTTTGTCTTGAGCAATTTAATTCTTTAGGTAGAATGAGGCTCACATTTTATGCAATAAGACTAATAGCCTCCTGATGCACAGTGATTCCTTCAGGATGCTATTAAGTAAATTGAATTTCTCTGATTCACTAGAAGTTGTTGGGTTTTATTGATTTTCCTCCTCATTTTATTATAGGTAGGTAAGCTGAAAATGTCAGCTGCCAGAACATGACCAATAAATACCTGTTTAATTTTTACTGATGATTTCATATTCTTGAATCACTAACTTTTCAGAGAGAAAGTAGATTCTTTCTCGTATGAGCCCCATTGAGACCTATAATTATGTACATAATTTTTTAGTTATCAAGATAGACCTTCATGAAACATTCTTTGAAAATAAATTAGGTCTTATCTGTGGGGGCCTGTCATTCCCAAGAATGAAATGCACTTATCAGAGTTGCTTCTTGAGACATAGTTCATGGTGGTGTTTGCAGATGGTCCAAGACTTAATGTTAAATATTACTTACAATATTCCTCTACATAATGGACATCTGAAAACTTTGTTCAGTTCTTTTCTGTTTTCTTGCATTATAGTTGATATAAAGCAAATATCATCTTATTGGCATCTTCCATTCATTCTATGGTAGTTTTCTTTTTCTTCATTTTTCTTCCCAGTGGCAAGCAAAAGTAATCCATGGAACTTTCTTTATGTTAAAACAACCCACAAAAGAAATATATTTGAAAAATTATTCTCCTAGTCAGAGGCTTCAAATTGTATTTTACAGAATCTTGGTATCTGGGGGACTATAGGCCAGGTGCAGCTCTATATTTATGTGAGAAGTATGATTTTTTTGTGGGGTTTCCCTGATGGCTTATTGGTAAAGAATCCACCTGCAGTGCAGGAGACGCAAGAGACTCGGGCTTGATCCTTGGGATGAGATGATCCCCTGGGGAAGGGAAATGGCAACCAGCTCCAGTATTCTTGCCTGGGAAATCCCACGGACAGAGGAGCCTGGTGGGCCTCAGACCATAGGGTCAGAAAGAGTCGGACATGACTTAGTGACTAAACAATAATTTTTTGTATCGTGGGTTTGATTATTTTTGCGTGCAGTTCTTCTGTGCGATTCTTCTGTTCTTGATTTGCGCTTACTCTCCCTTTCTCCCCTGCTGAGCAAATTACTCACTAACTTTAACCAGTTAAACTGGTCTCAGGTTATCTCTTGCTCCATATGAGTTCATGCGTGCACGCTGAGTCATATCTGACTTTCCACGACCCTGTGGACTGTAGCCCGCCAAGCTCCTCTGTGGGATTTCAGAGGCAAGAATATTGGAGTGGGTTGCCATTTCCTTCCCCAGGGGATCTTCCCGACCCAGGGATCAAAGCCATGTCTCTTGCATTGGCGGCCAGATTCTTTACCGCTGAGCCACCTTATCCTCTCCCTCTCTTGCTCCATACCATTGTCTAGAATGTGGTGCTCCCTGTTTGGATTTCACCTACTTTTCACTAAACAAACTCTGGAGGGACGTCTTCCATCGATACCGATTCCCAAACCATAAGCTGGAGAAGTGCAGTGAGTTTTCCCAGGTGCTTCTGAGTTGTTTTCTGTAAACATTACTCCCACATTTTGTCCCCCGACTCCCGGTACCATACAGATGCCCCTTGGGCTTTTGCATCCTTCCCAAAGGTAGACAGCATCTTGGGTGGGGCCTCAATTGTGGGGCCTCAACATCATGAACCCTCACTCTGTCAGCCACATGGAGCTTCAAATCACCTCCCAGAGCCTCCTCCCTTCTCCCCCAGAGCCTTGCTTTTGCCTCTGTGTTTCTCTGTTTTGGGGGTGTCTCATCTGAGACCCTCAGCCTATAATGAGTAAAGGTGACCTCCACGCCCGCTTATTCTTTCTGCTTTCATGGGCCGTTGTCTCTGCTTCTCTACACGCCTCTTACCATCTCCTGCTGTTTTAAGTCATTTTTCTGCTCCTGCAGTCATCAAACGGGAAGATTTTCCTTTTAAAGCTGTTGTTAGGTCCCCAAATGTCAAGGCACTGGGGCTGCTATAACAAAATACCGCAGGCTGGGTAAATGATAAACAATAGAAATTCAGTTCTCACAGGCTGGACGTCCTAGATCAGGGTGCCAGCATGGCTGGAAGGGGGGCACTGACGTCTTGTATCCTCAGTTGGTAGAAGGGGCTGGGGAGCTCCGTGGGTCTCTAGTCGAATACAAGAGAGGGTTGTATTCTACCCCTCCCAAAGGCCCCGCCTCCTAACTGTCACACTGGGCGTTAGTATTCCAAGGTGTGAGTTTTGGGGGAAACACAAATATTCAGACCTGAGCACAAAAAGAAGCTGCCAGCTCTGTGGACTTTCCAGCCTTCTTTTTTGATTTCTTGGACTGAGTCCTCTGAACAGGTTGGAAGATACTGAAGTGGTACCACCAAAGGTCTTGTTCTAAGGAATATCCCAAAGTTCAGCATGCCCCGCCAGCTGTCTCCAGTGTGTCTCCCAGAATGGAGAGAGGTCTTCACCTCCACCTCTTTGGGGGCTTTATTCTGGGACCTGAGAAGCAGTCAAGCATTCTTTTTTCCTGAATCTCCATAAGGACTAGCCTGACGTCCCAGATTTCTAAGGATGGGGCTCCAAAGTTGAGTGCCCTTTCTCTGCTTGTGCTACAAGTATAATTTAAATTCTATAAACTATAAGTACTTTCACTTAGCAAAATATATATTTCAGATTGTTAGTATATATGCTTGTTTTCATGTTGGCTGTTTTCGAAGATCAGTTCCTCTAAATAGGTATATCTAAGGTGGGAACTTAAAAATTTTTTTAAGACTGTGTACATGGGGCCCACTAGCATTCACATGGTTCCATTAATGTGTCCTTTCTTAAACGTTATACAAATGAGATTGGCTTCGGCTAATACCATCGTTCCCAGGAAAAATGAAATCAACTTTTACAGCTGGAAGCAATTTAGTCCTTGTTGTTGAACTCCTTAACTTTCTATCTTGGGAAAAATGCATTTTTGATCTAACAGTTTATTGCAAAAATGGTTCAGGCTTCTGTTTATATGATGAGAAAAGAAAATAAATTATATTATTTTGGGGGGAAACTGGGACCAAATGCTCTCAAAGTAATTTGGAAATTCCAAACCTTAAACTGTTTCATTTCCTTCAGAGGAAAATGCAGGTCTAATAGTCTCATCAAATTATTTCTGTTTTTTTTTTTTTTTTTTTTGTCTTCTTCCAAATTTCTCCTAAAGAAATTGATTTCCCTTGTTATTATTAGCTTATCCTCACATTAAAGTTTTCCCTGTAAACATTCCTCATTGGTCTCTTAGTCTTTATAAGTGATTAAGTATTGACTTAAAGTAGGGTAGTTTAATTTACATTGGCTGTTTGAGGGATATGCAGTACATTTATGGTCACTAGCTTTTATGGTTTCTAAAAAGCTAAATGGTGATTTAGTAGGAGGATAATGATAGAAGTGATCTTGCTTACTAAAAAAAAAAAAAAAAAAAGAAAAAAAAGGAAACAAAAAACCTTTAATGGAGTGTCACTTTAGAAAAATACAGAATACTGTTTCCATTAGAGTAAATAAGGACAACCAGCCAGTCTATAATTTCCATCTACAACCACCACAATATGCATTTCTTCTTATGTCATATTAAAGAACTGCATGCAGGAAATAAATGAAATGCTGATGCATCTGTGCTAAATAATGGGTCAGGGCCAAGACCATGGGGGAGGGGGAAAGGCTGGGACTCAGGCTGGTGGAGTGATCGTTAGAAATACATTCAGACCAGCTGTCCGTGACCTGTAGTACTTTTGCACTGAGGGCCTTTTAAGTAAGATATAATGAAGAATACGTTTATCTTGTGCTGTGCTGTTTGGTATTAGGATATTGTTTTGAATAATTTCTTTTTTTAAAAAAAATTAAATGTGACATGAGTAAGCATTATCAATATTTTTCAGATAAATTTGTACATCAACAATTCTAACAAAAATGTTGCACTTAGGATTTTCCATAACAAAATAGGAATATAAAATGTGGCCAGTTCACTATAGAAATTCACTAACCACCTCATGGTTTTCCCTTCATGAAACCAGTGATCTCCGGGATCTAATACCTGATGATCTGAGGTAGAGCTGATGTCATAATAATAGAAATAAAGTGCACAGTAAGTGTAATGCCCTTGAATCATCCCCAAACCAGCCCCCTACTCTGGATTCGTGGAAAAATTGTCTTCCACGAAAACTGTCCCTCATGCCAAAAAGGCTGGGGACTGCGGCTCTAACACACCATTAGCATTACTTACAGGTTATGTTCCCAAATGCAGGAGTCTCTCTCAGAAACTTACAGAGACTTATTATTGCTCACAGAACAGAATCCATGTTCTCGTGTTGTTCAGTGGTACAGAGTTTCCATTCCTCAAAGTAATTTGGAAATTCCAAATCTTGAACTGTTCATTTCCTTCAGAGAAAACTGCAGGTCTAATAGTCTCACTGGGACTTCCCTGGTGGCTCAGACGGTAAAAGCGTCTGCCTACAATGCAGGAGACCTGGATTCGGTCCCTGGGTTGGGAAGATCCCCTGGAGAAGGAAATGGCACCCCATTCCAGTACTCTTGCCTGGAAAGTCCCATGGGCGGAGGAGCCTGGTGAGCTATGGTCCGTGGGGTCGCAAAGAGGATACAACTGAGCTACTTCACTTTCACTTTCAATAGTCTCATTAGATTGGTCATATTTTTTGTCTTCTTCCAAATTTCTCAGAAAAGTTCTGGAGATGTGACACAGCAGCGTGTATGTACTGAGTAGTACACTTAAAAATGGTGAAGATAGTAAATGTTATATAACCCATTTTTCACCACACACAGAATACATCCCACATACTAAATCTAGCAGTCAAGGGCAGTCATGATCTGGCCCCTCCACTATCTTTCTAGCTTCATCTTTCTTTACCCATTCAACCGATCTTTACAAGCACCCATTATATGCCAGAAACTTATACAAGCACAGCCCCACTTGCAAAATTTAAAATAAAATATTGCCAGAGCAGAAAGGGGTACTATATGTTCGTTTCGATTCCTAATGCTTTGCCATAGATCTTTAGTATTCTCCATACACGCTTCACATTTATGTACTTTTATAGCTTTGGTGGGCTGCCATCTATGGGGTCACACAGAGTCGGACACGACTGAAGCGACTTAGCAGCAGTAGCAGCAGCATAGCTTTGTTTATGATACTCTGTTAGTCCTAAAGCCCTCCCAGCTTTCCACCTCCCTCTCAAGTCTCATTTTTCTAGACCTTTTATCTTTTAAGACTTCACTACACATAACCCCAGAGAAGGCAATGGCACCCCACTCCAGTACTCCTGCCTGGAAAATCCCATGGACAGAGGAGCCTGGTGGGCTACAGTTCATGGAATCGCTGAGGGTCGGACATGACTCAGTGACTTCACTTTCACTTTTCACTTTTGTGCATTGGAGAAGGAAATGGCACCCCACTCCAGTGTTCTTGCCTGGAGAATCCCAGGGACGGGGGATCCTGGTGGGCTGCCATCTATGGGGTCGCATAGAGTCAGGCACGACTGAGCAACTTCACTTTCACTTACACATAACCCAGCGATAAAGCTCTTCCTCTGACGGCCCTATTGTGTTACATTATGTAGCTTTCCTGGTTCCCCAGGCCTGACTGAGGGCTTAGTACAGTGTTTTGCATATAACAGACACAGAAGAGGACTTGTGAAATGAAGTGGCATTATTAAAACATCTTGAAAATTATTTTCATAGTACACACCAAATACATTGCTTTCATTGTTTTAATATTTTTATATCTAAGTTACATTTCTTTTTTTAATTTATTTATTTTAATTGGAGGCTAATTACTTTACAATATTGTATTGGTTTTGCCATACATTGACGTGAATCCACCATGGATGTACATGTGCTCCCCATCCTGACCCTCCCTCCCACCTCCCTCCCCATCCCATCCCATCCTCAGGGTCATCCCAGTGCACCAGCCCTGAGCACCCTGTATCATGCATCAAACCTGGACTGGTGATATGTTTCACATATGACAATAAACATGTTTCAGTGCTATTCTCTCAAATCATGCCACCCTCGCCTTCTCCCACCGAGTCCAAAAAGTCTGTTCTATACATCTGTGTCTCTTTTGCTGTCTCACATATAGAGTCGTCATTACCATCTTTCTAAATTCCATATATATGTGTTAATATACTGTATTGGTGTTTTTCTTTCTAACTTACTTCACTCTGTATAATAGGCTCCAGTTTCATCCACCTCACTAGAACTGATTCAAATGTATTCTTTTTAATGTCTGAGTAATACTCCATTGTGTATATGTACCACAGCTTTCTTATCCATTCATCTGCTGATGGACATCCAGGTTGCTTCCATGTCCTGGCTATTGTAAACAGTGCTGCGATGAACATTGGGGTACACGTGTCTCTTTCAGTTCTGGTTTCCTCGGTGTGTATTTCCCAGAAGTGGGATTGCTGGATTGTATGGCAGTTCTATTTCCAGTTTTTTAAGGAATCGCCATACTTTCATTTTAAATTTATACTTATATATAAATTTGTATTCATTTATATTTAGTGTTTATTTCTATTTAGTATTTATTTATCTCTTGCCTTTAATTTCTACTTTAAATGTTCATTTGTATACTACCAAATGCCATCCATTTGATACTTCATTATGAGTGTCTTATGTGGTCAGACTTAGACTTCCATGAATCATTGCGGGTATAGCCTTGAGTGGAGTCATTAATGAGGGTCACTGCCTTGTTATGCTGTGTTCTGATAATAAGGATCGTCTCCTGAAGCAACAGTGCCATTTTATGGGATTTAGACTTGTCTCACCACGTGGGGCTTAGGGATACATGCACTTTCCCCATTGATATTAAGTGCATAATTAACTTTGTGAGTGTCCTTATATCCATTCATCTACTAAGCGTTGAATGGCATTCTTCTTAAACTGTAATGAGGACTCAGGTGTTTGTGACCTTGACAGCTGTGAAGGTGAACAGTTAGCAGCAGCAGAAAGGACCTCTGATTTGGAGCCTTTTGCATTCTGGCTCACATCGAGAGGACACTTAAGGTGAGCAAATGCCAGCTTCTCCATTCCCCACAGTGGACACCTAATTCAGAGGGAACATTTTCAGTTACATCCCTTTTTGTAAATTTTCAGCTTCATTGAGGTGTAATTGACATATAAAATTGTAAGATGTTTAAAGTATACATCTTGGTGATTTGGTATACATTGTGAAAAGATTCCTACCATCTAGGTATTAAACATCCATCACCTTATTACTTGTTTCTTGGTGAGGACATTTAAGTTCCACTCTCATCAAATTTCAGTTTTGTCCCTTTATTGTTCACTCAGCTTTGGAAGGAAAAGTGCCTGACAACCTGAGAGTTACTAAAAACATATTGGAACTGTGGCTTTTTGCATTAAATTGTGAAGTGTTGTTGAAAGTAAAGGATAACTGTCATTACCTTAAGGTTGCTTTGATCAGATCAGGAGCAACTAGTCCTGCCTTTGAGAGCCATAGGGTTCTAATGGAGTTTTCTTAATTTTTTTTTTTTGACATGGACCATTTTTAAAGTCTTTATTGAATTTGTTACAATATACCTTCTGTTGTTTATGTTCTGGTTTTTGGCCACAAGGCATGTGGGATTTTAGCTCCTGGGGATTGAATTCACACCCCCTGCACTGGAAAGCAAAGTCTTAACCACTGGACCTCCAGGCAAATCCCCTAATGGAGTTTTCATAACTAGTTTCCTAGACCAGCCAAAAGAACTATGTTTTGTTTTGTTTATAATTTTTTTAAGTTTTTAATTATAAAAAAATTACCAACTGAACAGTTTTTAGGTGTCAATTGAACAACATTAATATATCTACATTGTTGTGCAAGTGATCTCTAGAACTTTTTCTTCTTGCAAAACCGTTATTCTGTACTCATTAAACAATAACTCATTTCCCCTCACCCCAGCTCCTAGAAGTCACCATTCTGCTTTCTGTTCCTATGAATTTGATTACTTTAGATACATCATTCAAGTGGAATCATACAGTATTTGACTTTTTGTGACCGGCTTATTTGACTTAGCGTAATGTCCTCGAGCTTCACAGCATTTCCTTCCTTCTTTAGGTTGAATAGTACTGGGATGACCCAGAGGGATGGTACAGGGAGGGAGGTGGGAGGGGGTTCAGGATGGGGAACACATGTACACCCGTGGTGGATTCATGTTGATGTATGGCAAAACCAATTCAGTATTGTAATTAGCCTCCAATTAAAATACATAAATTTATATTAAAAAAAGATTGAATAGTACTGTATTCCATTATATGTGTGTATTATACGTATATAGGTGGCACTAGGGTAAAGAACCCGCCTGCCAACGTTCAGTTCAGTTCAGTTCAGTTGTTCAGTCGTGTCCGACTCTTTGTGACCCCATGGACTGCAGCACGCCAGGCCTCACTATCCATCACCAGCTCCCGGAGTTTACTCAAACCCATGTCCATTGAGTCCGTGATGCCATCCAACCATCTCATCCTCTGTCATCCCCTTCTCCTCCCACCTTCAGTCTTTACCAGCATCAGGATCTTTTCAAATGAGTCAGTTAAGACAGGGTTTGATCCCTGGGTCAGGAAGATCCCCTGGAGGAGGAAATTTCAACCCACTCCATTATTCTTATCTGGGAAATCCCATGGACAGAGGAGCCCGGCAGGCTACAGTCCATAGGGTTGCACAGAATTGGATACAACTGAAGTGACTTAGCACGCATGCGTGCACATACACACGTGCACACACACATATACACATACACACATGTTGTATATATTCATTTAAATGTCAATGGGTGCTTGGGTTTCTTCTACCTTTTGGCTATTGTGAATAATACTGCTATGGACATGGATGTGCAAATATCTCATCAATATCCTGCTTCCAATTGTTTTAGATATATACCCATAATTGGAATTAATGGATCACATGATAATTCTGTTTTTAATTTTTGAGAATCTGCCATACTATTTTCCAAAGTGACTACACCATTTTGCAATCCCATCATTGGTGCATAAGAATTAGTTTCTTCACATACTCACTAACAGTTGCTATTTTCTATTTTGTTTTATTGATTGTAGCCATCGTAGTGGATATGAGGGTGAAAATGTGGTTTTGATTTGCGTTTCTCTAATGATTAGTAAAGTTTAGCATCTTTTCGTATGTTTGTTGGCCATTTCTGTATCCTTTTTGGAGGAATGTCTGTTGAAGTTCTTTGTCCATTTTTCAATTGAGTCATTTGTTTTTTTGTTACTATAGTTCCTTATTTATTCTGGGTATTAACTCATCTGATATTTGATTTGCAAATATTTTCTACCATTCTGTAGTTTGCCTTTTCACTCCATTGATTTATAGGACTAGCTTTAATATTATTTGTGAAGGAATTATCTTTGGTTTGCTGATGTATGACCAGTAATTTCTCCTGCCCAAATAAGTACTGACTAGGGAATTCAGTTCTGTGTTTTGTTAAAGTTATCTAGCTTCCATAAAACCAATAGCAATAATAAGGGCAATGTTTTTGAACTTTTCTTTACACCAAAGCTTTAATAAAAACTTATCAAGAATGAAATATTACTATTGGCAGCAACATGGAAGGACATAGAGGTTATTATACTAAGTGAAGTCAGACAAAGACAGATATTATATGATAGCACTTAACATGTGGAATCTAAAAAATAAGACAAAGGAATCTATATACAAAACAGAAATAGACTCACAGACATAGAAAACAAACTTAAGGTTATCAAAGGGGATATGGAAGGGGCAAGGATAAATTAAGAGTATGGGATTAACAGATAAAAACTACTATATGTGAAAAAAAAAAAAAAAACCCTTACCATCTTTATTGTGGGCTTCCCTTGTGACTCAGCTGATAAAGAATCCACCTGTAATACGGGAAACCTGGGTTCGATCCCTGGTTCGATCTCCTGGAGAAGGGAAAGGCTACCCACTCCAGCATTCTGGCCTGGAGAATTTCCGTGGACTGTATAGTCCCTTGGGGTGGCAAAGAGTCGGACATGACTAAGTGACTTTCACTTCACTTTACATTCTTCTTGTAACTCTTCTCATGTGAAAAGTGTTACAGGGTGCTCTGATTTAAAGCTCTTCACAAATTAAACAGGAGCTGAAGAGTTGGCACAGAAAGTTTGTTTTGCCATCTGTCTTATATGCCTGATCTTGAGTTTGTGAAGAGAGATGTGTGGTTTGTACTGTATGGCCTCTCCCATGGTATTTGAGAAAATATAAGCTGTATCAGTAGAGATGATCTGCAAGTTGCTTGGAATTGCAAGAGAATAGAGCTTCTTTCTACAAATCATCAAGGAGATGACATACTAAGTAACCAGGATAGAATTCAGGGAAAATGTTTGCCTGTTTTTTTAAGGAAATATGTGCATTCTGTGGTTTCTGTAGAACATTTCATCTAAGGGAATATCAGTGTGTTCACAAGTTATATATAGCTGGCTTCTCCATTAAAATGCAGCTAACTCTTGGGTGACTGCAAGAAAAACTATGAAAATATCTAGGCCACCCATTCTTAGGATCAAATGCTTCCTGAGCACCTGTGGAGAAAGCAAGTTATTGTTCATGATTATGGCATATTTTAATAAATGATATCAGTTTTGATAAACCTTAATGTTATTTTTGATCACTGATTTCTGAATCTTCTCTAAATTGATGTCATTGTATCAAATAAAGTTCAATAAATAATTGGTTGCCTTTTAGCACATGAGGTCTACTGGCAAGGATTTTTTAATTTGAAATGATACTTTCACTATTAAAAAAACATGAAATAAAGTCAAGATTACCTTTGGGAATTTTGTAGTGTTTTAAAATTAAGAAACATTCATTTTCACCATAACCCCGACACCAGCCCTAAAGTCCAGAGGCTCAAGTACTCAACAATTCTTCCTTGAAAATAAATCGCAAGATTGTAATCGATATTTAATTTTAAAGAAGGAGATTAAAGAGCATGGTGCTGCATTGTTGCTTTATTACTTTGTTTTTTAGGGTTCTCTCCTGACAGTAAAATTCACACTCCATTTATCTAAAGAGCCATAAAGCTGGAATTTCCTAAGAGCACCGTATGTAATGATTATGGCAAAATTCCAGAAATCTCCAGTGGGGAACAGGCTTTTACTCTTTCTGAAACTGTCAAGCTGCTGGCAGAAGCAAGCGCTCTAGTTAAATGACTAAGCATATGATCTCAGAGACATGCCCCAGTCCTCCGGAAGAATCCACGAGGAACATCTGGCTGAGTGACCGAGCACCATTTGTAGCCATGCATATCACAGATTAATCATCAAGGACTCTGAGTAGTTCTAGCCACTGCCTCTTAATGAAAGCCACATGTGAACCCATCAGGATTTTTTTTTTTTTCACATGACATCAGTGACGTTTGAATGCAGCAGTTTTCTAGCGCTCCACACAGTCATGTGATTAATCCCACCGAGGAGCTTTGGGGTTCCAGCTGGTCCTGACACTGTGCACGCAGTATGCAGAGTGAGATTTCCACAGGGTGTCCATCAGTAGCAGAGCATGCTCAGCCCTGCCACCATCGTCTGTTCTACTCTAGCTTTCAGTTCCTGTCAGAATGACTCTGCACTAGATACGCATCCTGATTAGGCAAGAGTGGACCAAAACATACTCTAAGCTCATGAACTAGCTGATGATCTTTAAGAATGCACTCTTAAAGAACTGGTGACTTGCATTCTATTGGATAAGAACTTGTCATGGTTCTGGTTCTTGTCAAGGTATATAGAAAAGTTAAAAAGTATTGTAGATTGGGAATTTTTATAAAAAAAAGAAAAAATTCTGAACTAAGCTCCTATTACTAGGGCAAGGATGAAGAACTAAAACGAAATAATTAATAAATGTTTAAAAGAGTATTGGTTTTCTTTTGAAAGAAGAACTATCGTACTAATTTCAACTCACTCTGTGGGAACAGCAATTACCTCTTCAGACTCAAGCTTGCTTATGACTTGGTAGGAAGACATCAATAAACAGAGACTACCATTAAAAAAAAAAAAGGAGTGAGAAGAATGCCAGTTCAGGAAAGATTAAAAAGCAATGTCTAAAAATACCATGCATTAACACATATATATGGAATTTAGAAGGATGGTACCTACGATCCTACATGCAGGGCAGCAAAGGAGACACAGACGTAAAGAAGAGACTTCTGGACTCATTGGGAGAAGGAGAGGGTGGGATGATTTGAGAGAATAGCATTGAAACATATGCATCACCATATGTAAAGTGGATGGCCAGTGGGAGTTTGATGTATGATGTAGGGACCCAAAGCTGCTCTGTGACAACCTGCAGGAATAGTGGAGGGGCTTCAGGATGGAGGCCACACCTGTATACCTATGGCCAATTCATATTGACATGTGGCAGAAACCATTACAATTTCATAGAGTAACTATCCTCCAATTAAAATAAATAATTTTTTTAAATAAGAAAAAAAAAAAGTCATGTCTAAGCCAGTGTTCTTGAACAATACTTGTTAAAACAATTGGAATATGTCCATACAATCTAAACAGTGGGGTTAGGGAGGTGTGCTCTGCCCCATTCCATCACTCGGGGACCAAGGCTGATGGAAGCTCACCTTCCATGGCTCCCAAGGTTTCTCTGGGTGTCCATGCTCAGCCAGCAGTTGGGAAAAGAGAAGGAAGTGGAAGGTGGTTGTGGTCCGGGCAGGGAGGTGATTCATATGCCCCAGACCAGGACTTAATCCCATGGCTGTAGCTAATCGTGAGGGAGACAGGGAATTGGAGTTTGTGTGCCAAGGTGCAGAAGAAGCAAGTTGAGATGCTAGCTACCCAGCCTCTGTTGTAGAAGTGATGGGAGCCAGGTAGAAGAAGAAGAGCAGAACTGAGGCATCTTTAATGTATAACCGAGTATGTCTCTGTGTCCTTTGAACAATGTAAATATGTAACCTATTCCAAAAATAGAAGACACTTTTCAGAAGAAGTAAAGTCATTGTCTATATAACATTTGGGGCCCTTATCCTCAATTATACACCATGTATTCCAGATGGTTTTGTCATTATCATGGCACATGCTCTAATTCCTTTTGAACCAGACTGGTTCCAGAATCAGGGGAGACCTCTCCATGACCTGGATTCCTCAATTTGGGGTTTTTTTTTTCCTTCCCTTGTCTCAGTTGTATGGCCCACCAATAAGGAATGATTGTGTGATTAGGTGATAAGAGAGGAGTTAGCCTTGTCTGTGTTGAACTAGGGGAACACATCTAATCATGCCCCTAAAAGTCACTGTAAGGACTCCCCCCCACCTCAAATCTGGTCTGGAGAATGGCAGTCACAGTGCATCATAGCTCTACAGGTCCCATTTGAGACCCAGAGGCATTCCCTCTCACTCCCCTGCTCAAATGCCTATGGGTCTTCACACTCCTTATGATTCCTTTTCCTTTTCTTGAGGATTGCGTGCTTTTTGTTTTTTGTTTGTGGTTGTGCCACATGGCATACAGGATCTTCCCCAACAAGGGATCAAACCGATGCCCGCTGCATTGGGAGCTCAGAGTCTGAACCACTAGACTGCCAGGGAAGTCCCATACTCTTTATCATTGTGAGACCTTGACTTCTTCGCCTAATGGATGAGGTTCTGATCTGTTTGCCTGTGTGTTTCCAGCTTTCCATCTTGCCAAGTCCTTTGAGTTTTCCCTATGACTGAAACCAGAGTTTCTCACACTGATATTCCATGGCAGATTTTTCTGGAAGGCATTATCAGCTGTGAGGCAGACAAAAAAGTAGTACATGAGCAAATACATTTGTGAAAGATTATATGCTGCATCCTATATCGCCTCTTGGGAGAATATATGTTCTGAAGATTCTGAGAAGCTCTGCAGCTTAGACTCTTGTTTAATTGTGTTCCTCCTAGGAACACATAAAATGTATCACATACCCCACCTAAATGTCCCTGGGCACTGATACACAGAACGTCAAGTTGGAAGCTGCTGCTTTTGACTTGTGTGGTCCATTGTGGTCAGCACGGATCACACGGGACTACTATGCACTTGACACATGTCTCATATTACATTTCTATGCAGCTGTGGGATTCCTTGTTAATTCTTCCATGAACATTCTATGCAGAGCAAATAATTTCTTCCAGGATACTCTCACTTTGTGGCTTTACTCCATGTGTCATAAATATTTGTCCATGTTTCTTAGTCATCAGCTGTGTGTTTTCTTTCCTTGATGATTGGTATGTTCATGCTAAGGGGTTGCAGAGTCTAGTAAAGTGCCCGACACATAATGTTACGATCAGGTTTCTTTTGTCCCCTCTTTCTGTACATATTTTAAAGATTAAAAGACACTTAAGTTTTTTTATTTTGCTCTTAAAATTTTTAATGTGTATATGATTTGTAAAGCTAATAAGTATCCTGTTCTCAGAAGAAACTTAGAACATTTTAATTCCAGTCATCTCCCGCCCCTATTCTTGTTTCTTTAGGTCCATTTTTTTTATATTGTTTTCAAATTCCATTCTGTAGTTCCATTGCTAGAGATGGATCTCAACTCCCACTCACGTCTTGAGCATCTGGCACATCTTGTTTTTTGTTACAATAGAAGTCTAACTTTTCAGTTGCCTATGACCCACTGGCCATTCAGGTACCGCCACCTCCACCCTATCTAATTTTTGGTTCTGCAAATTTTCCTCATGGGCTTAAAATCCTAGCAGTGCTTTTCAAAGAATATCTGTTATGTTTTAGCAAGCATTTCTTAGGGTTTCATAAGAAATACATTTACCAGTTAACTATACATGGGCATAAACTGAGGTTTATTGCATGGAAAATGAGTAAATGGATGTATGGATAAAGTAGAAAAACTTTATGGCACAAAGAAATGGAGCAAACAAGTAAGGGAGACAGGAAGGCACAAAGGCGGTATGTTATCTTTTAGTTTGTCTAGAGAAATGCTGTCCACTTTGTAAGTTGCTAGCTCTGTGTGGCTGAAGCGACTTAGCAGTAGCAGCAGCAGCAGCTCTCTGTGGCTTGGAGCACTTGAAATGTGGATAGTGATGGACACATGCTGAAGTTGTAAAATACAGACTAGATTTTGAGGACTTAATATTTAAAACGGAAGTAAAATATTCTAATAAAATTTTATATTAATAATCTATTAAAGTAATACTTGGGATATATTGAGTAAAACATATTAAATATCACCTCTGTTAATGTGGCTACATTTGGGTTCAATCCCTCAGTTGGGAAAATCCCCTGGAGAAGGGAAAGGCTACCCACTCCAGTATTCTGGCCTGGAGAATTCCATGGGGTTGCAAAGAATTGGACATGACTGAGCAACTTTCACTTTCCCCTTCACATTTAAATTTTATTTATACCTCCCCTGTTTCTCTTGACCAACACTAGAGTACATTATAGATACACAATAAATATGAATTGAACAAAAAAAACACTTTTTGTTCAGTCGCTAAGTCATGTCTGACTCTATGACCAGGGATTGCAGCATACCAGGCTTCCCTGTCCTTCACTATCTCCTGGAGCTTGCTCAAACTCACGTCTATTGAGTCAGTGATGCCATCCAACCATCTCATCCTGTGTTGTCCTCTTCTCAACCTGCCCTCAATTTTTCCCAGCATCAGAGTCTTTTCCAATGAGTTGGCTCTTTGCATCAGGTGGCCAAAGTATTGGAGCTTCAGCTTCAGTATCAACCCTTTCAATGGATATTCAGGGTTGATTTCCTTTGGGATTGACTGGGTCTGATCTCCTTGTTGTCCAAGGGACTCTCAAGAGTCTTCTCCAGCACCATAGTTCGAAAGCACCAATTCTTTGACACTCAGTCTTCTTTATGGTCCAACTCTCATATCCGTACATGACTACTGGAAAAACCATAGCTTTGACTATACAGACTTTTGTGTGCCAAGTGATGGCTCCACTTTTTAATCCACTGTCTAAGTTTGTCATAGCTTTTCTTCCAAGGAGCAAGTGTCTTTTAATTTCGTGGCTTCAGCCACCATCCACAGTGATTTTGGAGCTGTAAATGGAGCTGTAAAGATGAGTCCCACAATATCAGCAAACCACTTCCCATATTGGATTTACTGTGGATCAGATTCATCCATCGAAGGAAGTTCAAGAGGTGAGGATAGAATTCAGTTCCCTCCAGGTGGAACATTTAGATGGAAAGTAGTTGAGGAAAATGAATTTAGATAAATGCTTTTGACAATCGCCTGAGGAGAACAACACACCCCTATAATTTTCCACATTTTCATCACACTTTGTTTTGGTGATGTAGAAATATTTTGGCATAATATATCATGAAAAAGACTTAAGGAATCTCAAGAATGCAATCAGAACTTTCTCAACTTGATATTATTTTCTTCTCTGAAATTTTAGCCAATCTCTTCCCTGAATTAGCCTTCTGCTGGGATGTAGAAAAAATTATTTATTACATTCCAGAATTTTGAAGCTTGCTTGATTACTGTATAGCATTTTGCCTTTACCTTGAGAGATGAATTGTAACTGGCAAGTCAGTCAGACGAAAAGTTTACAAAGGCACCACCTCACTTCCATCTATATATAGCCATTAAGCCTTGTATTAGTGAAAACATTGAAAGCGGTAGTCACTCAGTTGTGTCCGACTCTTTGCGACCCTATGGACTATACAGTGCATGGAATTCTCCAGGCCAGATTACTGGAGTGGGTAGCCTTTCTCTTCTCCAGGGGATCTTCCCAATCCAGGAATCGAATGCAGGTCTCCCACATTACCGCTGTAACCAAGTCCATATGTTTTCTTTCTAAGGGGCAGGATAGAGTAGTAACGTTGTGAAAGAGGATCGTAAAATAAAATATTTGTCTAAAATATCTGAGGCTTCCAGAGAGCTGTTGTTCCACCAGCCTGCAGAATAAACCCCAGTGCCAAGGCATCCTGAGCCTGTTGTGTACCAGCTGACTGTCCCCAGAGATCATTTTTGCCCTTCTTTCTGGTCACCCTTATTCTCTGAAATGGACACCGATGTTTTAGGACATTTGCTGGGCCTCCAGCTGCTGTAAGTCAGTGCAACTTCTGCCCCAGCATTCTGCTCAGATCAGGAATGCAGCATGAGTTCCAGGGCAAACTCTCCTCTGTTTATGAGTTACAGGAGCAGTTCACAAGCTGTGTGACTCAGCTAGGTCTCATGCTTTCCTGTTCGACTCCCACTGCCACAGAAGTCTCTCATTCACAGTTTCTTCGTGCGTGGAGTATGGGTATAGGGTGCCAGAGACCGGTGGCTTTTGGGCGTGTTACGGATAAACCTGATTCCCACGTGTTGGGCTTTTACCTGTAACGGTGAGACACATCTGTTACCCCAAGGGCCTATGTTGGGGAAACAGGCATATGGACCAAATGATTAAAGCGTTTGGAAGTGGAAAGCTCAGTTGTCTTTGAAGTGGAATTATCTGTAACTTTTATCAGATGTCTTCCCCGTGTTACCCATATGTTTAGCATTCCAGTTTGCAGGCACGGAATTGCCCAGTCACCTCCATTGTTAGCTGAAGGAAAAAAAAATAGTCCCCAAAGTCGTGGAGAGCCAGATTTCATGATTATGCACCTCTTCTATTACCTCCTGACCCCTAAGATTTCTGATGCTACTCAGGGATGTTTCTCAGTGTGCAGCAACTGCCCCCCCCCGCCCCCCACCACCAACAACAGAAAAAGAGGATGAGAAAATGTTTTATTTGCTCAATGCAGATTAACCACAGTGTTTTTTTATTTTCATGGGCAGTGTGAAGGGTCCAGTCTAGCCAGAACCTCCTCCTCAACCCTCCATGGATCTTACTCAGTAATCTAATCAAATGAAACGTCTCGGATCATGAAGAGCTTCTGAAAAAAAAAAAAAAAGGCACAGCATGAAATGATACATCAAATGACTAATTGGTCAGCTGAGCTGAGTAGTTTGGAATTGGATGGTTGGCCACGGTTTATAGAATTTGTCCTGTTCTCCTGTTTTGAAAGAATGGCGTAAAGATGCCCACAAACTTCTGGTCCTCTGGGCAGTAGAAAGGGATTGCAAACAGGACAGACAAAGGAAGGGTATTTTTTTAGAGCCAGGACTCGAGAAATTGCCTCTGGGAAAATCTGAAAATCTCCATGAGCAGGCCCCCACTCCATAGGCACAGGGCTTGGGCCACAGAGATTAGGCTGAATCCCAGCCCATTTGCTCCTCAGCCTAAAGCCGTTGCCCAACATGTACTGCCTTTTGTAGTGGCTTTACCTTACAGCACAGAATTGTAACCCTTGTGCATATAAATTACCCATAAAACTCTTGCCTACCGGAGAGTTGAGGAGAGAGGGAGATGAAAAACTCGCTTTCAAAATTCCCACTAAACAAGAGTCAGCCAAAGTACCAGAGGCCGTGGACCAGTCACACAGTTAGAGAAACCTACAAAATATCTGTGTAAGAGAGTTTAAGGATTGTTCTTGCCATCGACCAATGAAACAAAATAAAACGAAAACAAGCCAACATGCCAACAAAAGTCTCCAGTCGCCAAGGAGCTGAGAAGAGACTGCTTTGTGGATGAGTCAGCTGAATGCTGGGACATCTAGAGAAGCAGTGATTTTCAGAAGGTTAAAGGAGGGGATGCAACCAGGTGGTACAGTGTATACATATTAGCATTTATATCATACTTCATGGGTGATTCAAGGAGTTTGCCAGGCTAATTTTGACTTAACAAGCTGTATTTAGAGCCTAACCATAAACTCCTAGTCAGTTTGTGTATTGAAAGCTTTCTTCTGTGTTATCTTGAGAGGGTCTATCAAAGGACCAAGGAAATAACCTTGCTGTTGGGAACCTTCTATACTTTAAATACCTGCTGTTCAGAAACCCATTTGAATTGGTTAATATTAAATGCATGTGAAAGAGACATTTGCTCTTAACCAGACTTGGAGATATGTTAAGGTTTTCATGTGCATTTCCAGATGGAAGGTATTTAAATCTCACTTGAGTTCATAAACATATGTTGAGAAATTTGACGGGGGCGGTGGGGAGGGGGCAGTGGGAGGGGGTGTGGCATGGACCCCGGGAGAGGTGATGATAATAATTATGAAAATTTAAAATTTAGTGCATATTTCTAATCCTGAGCACAGCTTACTTGAGAAATCACTTTAAAACCCTGTGTCTCATTCTGAGACATTTTTACAGTAAAATTCCCATTAGAATGAAAGCAATCTGATTGTCGATTTTCTTCATCTAATAAGAACTAAATATAGTCTTTCTAAGACTCCTACCAAGCATGACAGTGATATTTCAAAAAATCTCTTTTCATACGTAGAGAATAGAGCTGTAGATCAATTATATAGAACTAAAGAGGCACCAGCCACAAATACCTGAAATTATTTTCTTGATGATTATAAGGTATTTTACATTTGACATGAATCTTTTCATTCTAGACCATTGATTTTTATTTACATTCTGAATCCAAGTGTTTGCCTCTTTTGGTTAAACAAGATTAAAATGTTGATATGGTCTATACAAAATCAAAAATTATGTTTCAGGAAATCCTGAACTCATTTTATTTGCTCTATTAACATTTCTTGGGTAAAGGTCCTTATATATATATATATATATATATATACACATATATATTTATATTTCTTTGCTGTCAAGTTGCTTTCATTGGATGTTTTTTGATAACTCTACAGCTAAATAGGAAAAAAGCCTGGCAGTGTCGTATAACTGGGACAACCCGTAGGAAAAAGTCCTGTGCCATATTCAGTGAAGCTACTGCCTTTTCCATCTTTATTTCTTTGGGTCAAAAAATATGGGGTCAAAAAAAAATAGATCAGTAGTTCTGGGGGCAATTTTATTTTCCCTTTTTTTTTTAAGTCTTTATTGAATTTGTTACTCTAATGCTTCTGTTTTATGTTTTGGGGTTTTTTTGGCCCCAAGGCATGTGAATCTGAGCTCTCCAAGCAGGAAGTCCCTATTTTCCCTTAAAAAAAAAAAAAATCATGTATGGATACAACTGTAGGATGCTGGGAAAGTGACTTGTGGCATCTTCTCTACCATCCTTGTTGTGATCGCCTGGCAGGCAGTTGGCAGCTCTGAACCCTTTCTGGCCGCTCTTCTCATGCTGTCTGTCTCTGGAAGCCATGTGCCAAAACCAGGTAGGGAGGATTTGCATGGCAGAAGGCTTATTTCAGTGGCAAAGGCTTAGATGAAGTTAGATAAGGCCAGGGGTGTTGCCATGCCTGTTCATGTATAGAATGTTAACGTTCAGGGGGAGGCACAGGCTCCCAGGCTGGAGGGCTCCGAGTACCACAGTGAGACCTCTGAACTTTATTCAGCCGGCAGTGAAGAGACCCTGAGGTCTCACAAGCAGGGAGGAGATGGTTCAGGGTATTAAGACGCTGGATGATGTGGTCATGGCGGTGAAGCAGAGATGGGCTCTGGTGGACCTAGAGGAGTGTAACTGGATAGGAGAACGCTGAGAGAGGCTTTGCAAAGGCCAGAGAGGCCCTTTCTGAACCCCTCTGGTGAGAGCTGACATGAAAAGGAAAGGGAGGGTTCAAGATGCAGAATATTAGGGCATGGCAAGTTAGAAGGACAAGACTGACACTTAAGGAGAAAAGGCTGTGCTCAAGTTTACATGCATCCGCCTTCACGCGGTGTCACCTTAAATGCATGCTTCTCATCTGCCCTGCCCACCCCCCATCCTGTGTTGGCAGTTAGGAAATTATAATATCTGCATCCAACAAAACAGAATATTTTAGGAAATTATAGTATCTGCAACCCACAAAATGGTATGTTTTACATGTTTACGTTCTCTAAGAAGTATACAGTGTTTTATTATTGGCAGTGTGTTATGAAAGATTATTTATTTTTTAAGTGAAGTATAGTTGATTTATAATGCTGTGTTAGTTTCAGATGTATGTTATTCAGTTATATGTATATATAAATTCTTTTTCAGATTCTTTTCCATTGTAGGTTATTACAAGATATTGAATATAGTTCCCTGTACTATTCAGTAGGACCTTGCAGTTTATTTTATGTATAGTGGTGAATATATGTTAATCCCAAACTTCTAGTTTACCCCTCTCCCTCTTTCCTGTTTGGTAACCGTAAGTTTTCTGTCTGTGAGTCCATTTCACTTTTGTAAATAAGCTCGTTTGTACTGTTTTTAAGATTCCACCTGTAAGTGATATTGTGTAATATTTGACTCCCTGTCTGACACGCTTCACTTAGTATGATAATCTGTAGGCCCATCCATGTTGCTGCAGATGGCATTATTTCATTCTTTTTATGGCTGAGTAATATTCCATTGTGTATATATACCACACCTCTGTCAAGGGACACTTAGGTTGCTTCCTAGTCCTGGCTATTATATATTTATTATTATATTGCATTTATTATTGGAGGTTTATAGAGGAGTAAAACAAAGAGTTAAAAATCTGCATGCATATGTTTATAGCAGCTTTACTCATAATAAAACTTGAAAGCAACCATGGTGTCCTTCAGTCAGTGAGTGGGTACATCAAATGTGGTACTTTCAGACAATGGAACGTTGTTCAGTGCTAACAAGGAACGAACCACCAAGCCAGGAAAAGGCATGGAGGAGCCATAAATGCATGTTACTAAGTGAGAGATGCCAATCCCAAAAGGCTACAGACTGTATGATCCCAACTATATGACATTCTGGAAAAGGCAAAACAGTGGAGACAGTAGAAAGATCAGATGTTGCCATGGGTTTATGGAGAGAGAGGGGTGAAGAGGCGAGCACAGAGGATTATTAGTATCTGTATGATACTGTAATGGTCAATGCATGTCAATATCCAAGTGTCAAAACCCAGAGAATATGTAACACGAAGATGAATCCTGATATAGACAAAGGGCTTTGAGTGATATTTGATGTTTCAGTGTAAGTTCATTGATCAGTCGTACCAAGGTGCCACAGTGGTGAAGGGGTGCTGGTGGTGGAGACTGGAAGGGTTGGGAGACACTTGTGGGAACACCGTACTTGCTGCTCAGTTTGCTTTGAACTTAAAACCGTTCTGAAAAATAAATTCTATTTAATTGGGAAAAAAAGGTCTAAGATGACCCCAAATCTTAAGCCTATAACTAAAATAATAGCAATAAAAATGCTCCTCACAGGAGTAAAACTATTAGGAAAATAAGCTGATTTCTGAGAAAGGTGGTGGGGTCAGCAAACATTGTCAAAAGCCGGGCAAACAGCAGGTGTCAGGGAAGAAAACAAGCAGAAGGCAATGGACTGAAGGGATGAGAGCATCATCAGAAGATGGTTTTATAATGCGGAGATAAGAAGGTGTGGTATCCACCTTCTTTTCTTTTTTTTTAATGTTTTTTTTTTCTTTCTTTAGTTCACCAGAACATTTACATTATCAGAAGGTCTCACTTTTTAATATCCTTAAATTTTGGGGGGAAAAATAAACTTTTCTCCTGATTGGAAGGCCCATCGGGGTCTCTCTTATCCTGGTTGTTTGCTTCTATACATGTGTGATTGCCAGCTCCGTGGGTTGCCAGCAGCTGCCTCCATTCACTGGTAGCTCAGACTCTTCACAGTGAAAGAAAAAGAACCTAGAAACCCTGATGATGTTGTGATATAGTTCATACATTCTTAGAACTGTTTTAAACTGTTTTAGCATATTTCTAACAGCAAGAACTACTTTTTCTCTTAAAAGTTGATTTTTTTTTTTTTCCAATGGAAGCTTCCATTCCAGGGCTGCTTGGGGAGTAGTGCCTCAGTTAGACGTTGCCCTGAATTGTTTGCAGACAAAAACACCAGAAATTTATTAATATATGTCCCCACGCAATTCCCTTTAAATATAACAACATCTGTCTGTCTGTCACAAGCAGCTTTGATCTGATTTTTTTTTTTTAAGTAGAGAAGTTAGAGCATATTTTACATATAAAAAGAATGTTACAACAGACACATATATGGGTACATATTTTCCATTTTTCGTGTGAATATTTGCATTTTGCCAGGATGGCACACACACATGCATAGACTCAAAATACTGCAGTATTGCAAAGTAAAAGGTGAGAGGGAAGTAAAGCCAATTTATTTATCTATGAAAGTGAAGGTGAAACAGTTAGTTGCTCAGTCGTGTCCGATTCTTTGTGACCCCATGGACTGTAGCCTTCCAGGCTCCTCTGTCCATGGGATTCTTTAGGCAAGATTACTGGAGTGGATTGCCATGCCCTTCTCCAGGGGATCTTCCAGACCTGGAAAATCTGGTTCTCCTACATTGCAGGCAGATTCTTTACCATCTGAGCTACCAGGGAAGCCCATATTTACCTGTGCGATGCCAACAATTGGTGGTGCTAGTGGTAAAGAGCCCATCTGCCAGTGCAGGAGACAAAAGAGACATGGGTTTGATCCCTGGGTCTGAAAGACCCCCTAGAGCAGGGCATGGCAACCCACTCCAGTATTCTTGCCTGGAGAATCCCATGGACAAAGGGGCCTGGCAGGCTACAGTCCATAGAGCTGCAAAGAGTTGGGCAGGACTGAAGTCACTTAAGCACAACCAACAATTACATTTCAGGTCAGGGAAATTGAATTTCTATGGCTTCATAGGAATTCAGTCAGCATCAGCAGCCCCACCCCACCCCTCCGGGCAGCCAAGGACAGGTGAGACTCTGAGCTTGTTTGCAGGTAGCTTCTGGGCACATCTCCAGGAGAAGCAGCCATCTCGGGAACTTTCCTAACTCTTTGTAGGGCTGCATGTTATGATTTGAATTGTGGCTTTTTGAAAGAAAAGATCCTTTATTTTGCAATAGCTCCCGTATGATTGGCAGTGATTAGTGACAAAGAAATTTCTTAAAAGGTAGCTGTAAGCTCTTTCAATAAAAGAGTGAGGTTAATGTGAGTGCAGCTACAACCTCAGAATATGAAGTCTTGGAGCTCAATTTAATATCAAGCATGTTCTTTGTTCTTCCGAACCACCAGGTTCCTTGCTTGATAAGCTTTCAAAATTCCTTCCACTCTAAGAAGACTTTTGCACATGTGAATCTGACTTTTGATTTTATACATTCTAATACAGAATTTATAATCATAGAGTGAACACATGAAATTAGAACAAGACTTGTTCTAATTTGTCATTAAGGATCTACTTTTGTGGTGATTTAAAAATTTGAGTTGAATACAGTGGAGACAAATAGAGAAAAAAGGAGAAGACAGTGAACATTCATTGAATGTCATAGCACTGGGCCAAGTCCTTTTATATAAATGATTCCATCTAATCCTTATAGCTTGTGAACTTTGTAGTGTTACCCACACTCATGCCATACAGTGATGAAATAGCAGAGCTAAAAGGGAAATCAAATCTGTGTGACCTGGAAGCTTTTTTTTTGAGTTATTCAGACATGTTGCCTAGACAGGAAGGCATCTCGAATACTATATGACAGCATTTTTTTTCTTCTCAGAATGAGTAAGCAAATAAATCTGAAGTTCAAATGTCTGTGTTTCCAAGAGAAGAGTAGACCCCCATAGATGCAGAAACTTGAGTGGGTTGTGTGTGTGTGTTTGTTTTAGTCACTCAAGTTGTGTCTGACTCTTTGAGACCCCAGGGACTGCATCCCACCAGGCTCCTCTGTCCATGGGATTCTCCAAACAAGAATACTAGAGTATGTTGCCATTTCCTTCTCCAGGGGATCTTCCCAACCCAGGGATCGAACCCTGGTCTCCTGCATTACAGATAGATTCTTTACCGTCTGAGCCTCCAGGGAAGCCCAAGCAGAGTGAGGTTAGACCACTCAATTCAAATTGCCAGAGAAGAGAGTTTCTGATGAGCCTTCACCAATAACATCCTCCAGTTGGCCAGATGGCTCATGATGGCATGGTTTTATAGGAAAATCTCACATTATTTTCTTTTTTTTTCAGTTAGTCTGAACGATGTATTATCAAAATGGCACCAAGTCCATGGCTTTCAAAATTACGATGGTAACAAAGCCCAAGTAAAATTGCTTGCTTGCTCTCTTGTAACTACTTATGTTTCAGCATTTCTATGCATTTTTTTTTTTAAAGCTGAAGGCTTTTCAGTGTTGGGGAAAGAAAAGTAACACAGATTTTTGTTTAGCACTCTAGTACTGGTGATTAGGAATGGCAGGAGGGCCTCTACATAAATATTTAATAATGCTCTGAGATATGTTATCCTGATGCATATTATTTAAGTAGCTTCAGTGCTGCTCTTCAGTTCAGTTCAGTCACTCAGTCGTGTCCGACTCTTTGCGACCCCATGAATCGCAGCACGCCAGGCCTCCCTGTCCATCACCAATTCCCGGAGTTCACTCAGACTCACGTCCATCGAGTCAGTGATGCCATCCAGCCATCTCATCCTCTGTTGTCCCCTTTTCCTCCTGCCCCAATCCCTCCCAACATCAGAGTCTTTTCCAATGAGTAAACTCTTCGCATGAGGTGGCCAGAGTACTGGAGTTTCAGCTTTAGCATCATTCCTTCCAAAGAACACCCAGGGCTTATCTCCTTTAGAATGGACTGGTTGGATCTCCTTGCAGTCCAAGGGACTCTCAAGAGTCTTCTCCAACACCACAGTTCAAAAGCATCAATCCTTCAGTGCTCAGCTTTCTTCACAGTCCAACTCTCACATCCATACATGACCACAGGAAAAACCATAGCCTTGACTAGACAGACTAGACCCCAGCTATGGGGCTGATATTGGAAACCCTTGTTTAATATGGGTCTTCTTCAAACCATACCCTCCCTACCATACAAGGGAGGACAACACAGAGAAAACAGAGTTTTCTTTCCCCTCAATGTCAGACAAGAGTTCCTGGATCCCAGAACTCCCTCTACCAGGACCCAGCAACTCTCTCCTAAGTCCGTCTTCTGGAGGGTGGCTTTTAGGTCATTATAAAGGTGGGAAGATAGAATATATTCTGTTAGCAATTCATTACCTTAATGTATGCTTCCCTGGTGGCTCAGTGGTAAAGAACCTACCTACCAATGCAGGAGACGTGGGTTTGATCACTGGATTAGGAAGATTCCTGGAAAAGAAAATGGCAACCCACTTCAGTATTCTTGTCTGGGAGATCCCATGGACCGAAGAGCCTGGCAGGCTACAGTCCATGGGGTTGCAAAGAGTTGGACACAACTTAGCAACTCAACAATAACAACCTTACTGTATACCTTGTACATATTTACACATGTGGTATGAGGTGTAAATATGTACTTCTTCCTGCAACAGTCAGCAGCCTGAGAAATACCACTTCTTTCACTGAAGTGCTTCAGAGATTTTTGTAAATAAAACTCAATGCAAAATAAATCAAAGCCTTTGGCACAGACTGACCTTAAGAATCAACCTGAGTAAATAAAAACTCCAGGACTGAAAACCCAAGGTTCTCCAGGTACAAACTCAAGACTCAGCCCAGTTCATGAAAAATCCAGTTCTCTTTTTAAAACACAGGTATCTTAATATCCTCTTAGGCAATTACTACTTTTGAGATTATATTAGGAGAAATTGCCACGATCCTTACATTTCATAATAGAGACAGATTTTACCTCAATTATTTGTTTTAGACAGCCTAAACATTTTCATGCCAGGATTCAAGACACTTTCTTGGACATTAGCATGATGGCTCATTGTCATGCTCTTAGATCACTAAAAAACTGTCTGTCCATTGAGTTCAACCATTTGTTTAAGGACAATTCCAAATGACAAGCTTCTTGGGAAGCAAACACATCCAGTATCATTATTACTCAAAGAACCTAGCAGGCTCCCTTCCTTGGTTTCATTCGATGCAATGTAACGAGCGTCTGTTGAACACTTAGGAGTAGAGCAACAGGCAGAGATCTAGAGAGACATTCACCTGAGCAGAGATTTCCCCCTTGAAAATGCTCGCAGTCTGGAAGAGCAAGTACCAATGAAGCAATTCATAATCAAAGCCAGATCTGAGAATGAAAAAAGAAGAATCAAAGTGTAGGGAGAGACTAAATGTCAGAATTAACATTTCCTTTCTCTTTGTCTAAAAATAATTTCATGAAGGAGGTGCAGTTTGAACTAGATAAGCATTGAAAAATAAATAGGTTTATAATTGGGAGAAAATAATAATAATAGGTAGCATTTACTGAGCCCTTACTAGTTGCCAGGCACTGTTCCTTTGTGGATTATATGTATCATTTAGTCCTCCCAGCACAAACAGCCCTATGGGGTAGGTAAGTATATTCACTCCATCCCTGAGTTGAAGATCAAAATAATAAAACAATGTATAAACACTCTAACCAGTTTGTTCACGGGAGATACATGAAATAACTCACCCAGAGTCACACAGCCAGTAAGGTGGAGAATATGATGCAATCAGTCTGCCTGTAGGACTTGTGTGGTAAACCACATACTGTAGAGAGAAAGGTATCCCACACATAATAGAAGGAAGGTGTGCCAGACATGGAGCAGCCTGAAAGGTTGGAGTGAAATCACTGCATAAAATGTAAGAATATGTTTAGTTTTGAAAGGGGTTGTTAAACATTTTTCCAAAGTGATTGGATCAATTTGTATGACACCAGCCATGTAAAAGAGTTCTGGTTGTTCCACATCTTTGAAAACATTTGGCCTTATCACATTTTTTTCCTTTTTGTAAATTTTGGCCATTTTGTTGGATATGGAGTGGTATCCTATTGTGATTTTAATGTCTCTCTAATTAACTATAATTCTCTCAAATGGGTGTATAGATAGTGTAAAACAATTAAGATCTGAAGCAGATCATGCATACATATACGTATGTGTGTGTGTGTCTATAAATTGACAAACTGATGTTAAATTTATATAAAAATCCAAAGGGATTAGACATACCCGAAGCAGTATTAAAGAAGAGCAAAGTACGGAAACTTATACTAGTAAATATAAAGACTTATAATAAAGCGCAGTAAACAAGACAGTGTGATATTGGTTCCAGGATAGACAGGTTGGACAACAGCCTAGCAAAGGCAAGTGCAGAATCAGACCAGAGTATTTAGGATCACTTAATCTGAGCAGTTTCCATTGCAACATAGAGGAAAGAGGATGGTCTTTTTTTTTTTTTTTGAGGATGGTCTTTTAAATAAATGATTCCGAGTCAGTTAAAACTGTGTAGAAGAAAAAGTTCTTTGAACCCTACTTCATGACATAAAAAATTAAGATAGATCACAAGTCTGTAAAACAATTTCCTCTTTTTAGAAGAAACATGGGTGAATATCTTTATAATTTTGGGTTAAACAAAGATTTCTTAGATAGGAAATAAAAAGCACCAACCATAAAAAGATGGATTAATTGGACATTATTAAGAATATATATTCATCAATGCCAAAGAATGCTCAAACTACTGCACAATTGCATTCATCTCACACGCTAGTACAATAATGCTCAAAATTCTCCAAGCCAGGCTTCAGCAGTACATGAACCATGAAATTCCAGATGTTCAAGCTGGTTTTAGAAAAGGCAGAGGAGCCAGAGATCAAATTGCCAACATGCACTGGATCATGGAAAAAGCAAGAGAGTTCCAGAAAAACATCTATTTCTGCTTTATTGACTATGCCAAAGCCTTTGACTGTGTAGATCACAATAAACTGTGGAAAATTCTTCAAGACATGGGAATACCAGACCACCTGACCTGCCTCTTGAGAAACCTATATGCAGGTCAGGAAGCAACAGTTAGAACTGGACATGGAACAACAGACTGGTTCCAAATAGGAAAAGGAGTACACCAAGGCTGTGTATTGTCACCCTGCTTATTTAACTTATATGCAAAGTCCATCATGAGAAACACTGGGCTGGAAGAAGCACTAGCTGGAATCAAGCTTTCCGGGAGAAATATCAATCACCTCAGATATGCAGATGACACCACCCTTATGGCAGAAAGTGAAGAGGAGCTAAAGAGCTTCTTGATGAAAGTGAAAGAGGAGAGTGAAAAGGTTGGCCTAAAGCTCAACATTCAGAAAACTAAGATCATGGCATCTGGTCCCATTACTTCATGGGAAATAGATGGGGAAACAGTGGAAACAGTGTCAGACGTTATTTTGGGGGGCTCCAAAATCACTGCAGATGGTGACTGCAGCCATGAAATGAAAAGACGCTTACTCCTTGGAAGGAAAGTTATGACCAACCTAGACAGCATATTCGAAAGCAGAGACATTACTTTGCCAACAAAGGTCCGTCTAGTCAGGGCTATGGTTTTTCCAGTGGTCATGTATGGATGTGAGAGTTGGACTGTGAAGAAGGCTGAGCACTGAAGAATTGATGCTTTTGAACTGTGGTGTTGGAGAAGACTCTTGAGAGTCCCTTGGACTGTAAGGAGGTCCAACCAGTCCATCCTAAAGGAGATCAGTCCTGGGTGTTCATTGCAAGGTCTGATGTTGAAGCTGAAACTCCAATACTTGGCCTACTTCATGCGAAGTGTTGACTCACTGGAAAAGACCCTGATGCTGGGAGGGATTGAGAGGCAATAGGAGAAGGGGACGACAGAGGATGAGATGGCTGGATGGCATCACTGACTCGATGGACTCTGGGAGTTGGTGATGGACAGGGAGGCCTGCCATGCTGCGATTCATGGGGTCGCAAAGAGTCGGACACGACTGAGTGACTGAACTGAACTGAACTGAACTGAAGGGAATAAAAAGACAACCACACAGTAGAAGATATTTGCATTACATGTATATAATAAAAAAGACTTATAGTTAGAGGTAAAAAAAAAGCTCATACCAATCAGTAAGGAAAAGACAGCCAACCTAATTAAAAATTGGCAAATGGTTTAGACACTTTACGAAGGAGGATAACAAATATCAAAAAAAATTGAAATGATGCTAATAGAGTTTTCAAGCAAACACTGAAATTCAGTTCTTTAATTATGTACTAAAATCAAAGGATCTGAATCACCAAGGCACATAGCTACAGAGAGAGTATATTTATCTTTAATAGGAGTACCTGCTTAGTAGGTAGCAACCTCTGAGTGCATCTGGAACCTGGCCGTGATCGCTGAGTACTGCTGGAATTTGTGTTAAGGACTGGAGCTACACGTCTCTCTATTCTTATTCATGGGCTTCCTTACTCTTGGGTTTTTACTTCACAGAGGACCTTCATTCACTTCCCTTGGGCAAGTGAAAATATACTTGTGCTCTCAAAACTTGAAGAAGCCCTCTTGTGAAGATGCTTACTGTTTGGAGGTGGGAATGGAAATGGTGATTGTATATCTCGCTGGAATTAGTCAGATGTGCTCAAGCATGTGGGAATGCACGCACGCACACATCCACCACAAAAATCCTGAAGGCTGTGCAACGGAAATATACAGAATCAGAACATCAAGCATTCCAATTCCCAAGATGAAGATGTAGTCATTTTGGTCCACATCTACAAAGATGTCTATTAATAAAAGAAGAGCTATAATTGATACAGTACCCTGGTCCACAAGTTAAATGACATAAAGCTAGGACTTTGATGATGGGAATTTGTTACCCCCGACTCTTCCCAAATTAATCATTGTATACCTAATATCAACACAAAGCACGGCTTTGTGTTAAGAAATGGGGATAAATAGGTAATAGACTGCTGTTTTCCCTTTAATAACTGAAGGAATTTCCAGTCTTTGGCTTTCCTGGAGGCAAAGTGGTATATTAGAAGGAAGATGGGTTTGGAATTAGCCAAACCTAATTTTGTACCAAACCTACTAAAACCTATGAAGCCAGCCCTCTGGCAGCTAAATGAAAAGGTCGTCCTCACACCCTCACCTGAATTTCAGCTCACATTATTCTTTCTAAGTCCCAAAAGGAAATAGAGGTTTATAAACAAAGTCCACTTCTATTCATCCTGTTACACCAAGTAACTCGATCAACTTTTGAATCTACTTTTGGTTAAAGAAAATCTTTCAATCTTTATGTTGGTGAAATATTGGGGAATTCTAATTCAACATCCAATTTCACTTTTAACAAGAGGAAAATTTAAATACACAAAGAACAAATCAGACTGCCTTTCAAGTACCCAAGAAGATTAGGAGCACTCAGGGTACCCCAGATCAACCAAAACATAAGAAAAGTATGATTGTAGATCTTGCAAAAGTCTTAAAAGTTAACGTGTGCTGTCCACTCACTGTGTGTTAGAGAGGAAGAAGATGTGTTTTAGAGACATCTACTCCTAGGCCAAAATCATGTGTTTAACAAGGGCAGAGGCAAGACTTGAACCTAAAGTCCCCCAGATCTCTGCTGGTAGCCTTTCACTTTCCAGAAGGAGGGTTTTCGGAGAGCCTGTCATTGCCACTACCGCACTCCCACATGTAGGTCAGCTTAATGTTCAGAACATCTCTGTTACGTTGAACCAAGGATGGGCCCCAGCTGCCTTTCAGCTCTTCTGTATTTTGGGTCTATGGATATTAATCGGTGGGCTATTTGGGAGACAGACTATAAAAGAGGAAGTGGGGTGGATTAGTGCGTCAATTCCTTTCCAGCCTTTGGAAATGAAAATGTATATTATATTGAGAGTCAAAAAGTAATATACTGATTGACAAAATTGGAAACCTTGGAATGCCTATTAAGAGCTAGCCTTGTGCACAGAACTCTTGGTTTCCACTGAGAACTAACTTTCTCGGACATCTGCAGTTTTCTTACACATGTCTATATTTTAGACGAGATGTATTCTCAGTGCAATATAAACTCAAGTATATATGCACTTGCTTTAGGAAGAAATAACTAAATCCGGTTGGTTCCTCCAGGCTTTACACTTTGAAGAGTCATTCTGAAACTTACACATACAGATATAAGAACTGGAAAAAAAAAAAAAAAGATTTGTTAACCTCAAAAGTATTTATTGATATTTAGAAAAGACTACTGGGTGTGAAGGCACGTCACAGCTGGGAATCCAGAGCTTGCTCTTTATCAATGTACCTTCCTGTCCCTGGAAAGCTGATAAGGATTTCAGTAGAGCCAAAGCCTCAAATTTCCACGTGTCAACTGAAACAAACAAGCACCTATGCGTCATCAACCGTGTCCAGGTCAATCAAGTTGTATTGAGAGGATTAAATATAAAGAAACTTGACACTTGTCTCTGGTTTTAGCTGTGTTCCCTTCTGTAGTTCCTGGTTGTCAGACATCGCTTTACCAAGGATCTTCTTGGTCAGTTCTTCCTGCTACCACACAGAAGGCAGGGTTTCGTTTATAGCAAACTATAGAACTGGTGGCTAAACTGGCACACAGAAACTAAAGCAAAATATACAAAGAATGGAGAAATGTACGTATGTCTCATTTCTCTTTATTCTTCTTTCTAGTTCTTAAAATTAGAAGTTTAAATTATAGCAAATTCCAAGGTTAAAGTGCTATTTTTAAGAATTCTAGTGAGATGAATGAGAGTGGCATCAAAGCTTATATACTACCATATGTAAAATAGATAGCTAATGGAAATTTGCTGTATGACTCAAGGAATTCAAACTGAGGCTCTGTAACAATCTAAATGGAGTGGGAAAGGATGGCAAGTGGGAAGAAGGTTCAAGAGGGAGGGGACATATGTACATCTATGGCTAATTCATGTTGATGTAAGGCAGAAATCAAACCAATATTGTAAAGCGATTATCCTTCGATTAAAAAATCTTAAAAAAAAAGAATTCTATCCACTCAAAATATTTAAGGTGTAACTAAAATGAAATGAGTCCTTCTATCATAGTGCATGATGTACTCAAGTTGCAAATGGGTTGTGATCCCACAATTAATGTATATTATTTGGTTCACACTCATTTTGGTGTAGCTACTTTTCTCATACACTCACCTGCAATACAGGGTAAATTTTCCAGTAAAAATATTTTGCACAGTGCTTAGGCTCACATACCATTTTACTTATTATTTTAAAGCTTTTTTATCTTTCGGCCACACCACTCAGCATGTGGAAATCTAGTTCCAGGGATTGGACCCCACGCCCCTGCAATGGAAGTTTGGAGTTTCAACCACTGGCCCACCAGGGAAGTCCCTCTCATACCATGTTAAAGAAGCCTACTGATCCTAGAATTCCAGATTCTGAAAAAATGTTAATACTTCCTCTCTTAGCAGGTGTGGTTGCAGTGTTGGTCAGACCTGGTTCTCTCCTCTGTCTCTGGGTGCTTCTTTCCTGACTCTTTGGCATGCTTCTTCTCCTTTCCTCGGCACTAAATGTGGAATTCTCAATGCTTGACCCTTAGGCTGCCTGCTCTTTTCTCTTTATACTATCTGCCAATTCAGCCTCATCCACAGCCATGCTTCAGGTACCATGTCCATTTTGACAGCTTCTGAATTTTTATCTTCCATCCTGAACTTCTCCAAGATCTAGCCACAGTTTCTCCATTTGGAATTCTCAAAGTCACCTCAGATTAAACACATCCAAAAACATGCCTTCTGTCTCAAATTTGGGTTTCTTCCATGTCTCCCCAGCTCAAAGAATGGCTAGCTCTCCCATCTGTCCAGGTGTTGCTGCTGCTACTGCTAAGACTCGTCAGTCGTGTCCGACTCTGTGCGACCCCATAGATGGCAGCCCACCAGGCTCCTCTGTCCCTGGGATTCTCCAGGCGAGAACACTAGAGTGGGTTGCCATCTCCTTTTCCAATGCATGGAAGTGAAAAGTGAAAGTGAAGTTGCTCAGTCGTGTCCGACTCTTAGCGACCCCATGGACTGCAGCCTACCAGGCTCCTCTGTCCATGGGATTTTCCAGGCAAGAGTATTGGAGTGAGGTGCCATTGCCTTCTCTGATCTGTCCCATCTGTCCGGGTGTGGAGATCAGAAATCTCAGGGTCATTCTTAGCACTAACCCCTCCCTCAGCATTCATGTCCCTACACGATCTGTTGGGTTTTGCCTCCTAATTTATCCATTTCTCTCCTTTACTCTTTGAACATTCTATGTTCTTTGTTTCCACAGGGCCTTTGCTTGTACTGTTAGAACAGAGTCCCCTCACTTGAGCATTTATTTTTTTAAAGAAGGGAGTCATCTGCAGTAGTTGCTTATCTGTGGACTCATTTAGGCCTGGAGGAAAGAAGCATAGAGGGTAGAATTTTGAAGCTCTTCTGTAAAATACAAGGTAGAGAGCAATTTCTTATGACAACCAGGATTAATGGTTCTATTACAAAGGCAAGCACTTTTGAAGTCCATAAGTCTCAAGACAGCTTCTTAAAAAAAAACAATCCAACAAGGACAACTGTGTAGTTACAAAATACAAAAAAAAAGGGTGAGTAAAAGACATGGAATTGATGACACAAGAGTCATTAATAAGAACCCTGTCTCCGTAATTCCTTGGGTCTGTAACCTCTTACCTCATGAGTATTCTCACAAACAACTGTCTTTTAGAAAATTTTCAGACATGATGCTATTAGCCATATCTGTACAAAGTCCTGTAGAAAATTATAGTCTTGACTTTAAAGTCCAAGGAGGTTATAATTTCATGCCTCCTCATTTTTCTTCTCCCACCTGTTCTGAAAAATTTCCAACTCATTATCCAGAGTTCAGCTTTAATGTCAGGCCTCCAGAAAGCATGTCCTGACTCCTACCCTTATGGCAGGCTCCTTTGCAGAACATTCCCAGAGAATCTCATTCCCTTTCTTCTTGAAGGTCATCTCAGTTTGTAACTGAACATGTATGGTTGGAGATTTTTACAAATTCTTATCTGTCTCTTCAACTAAACTTTAAACTCATGAAAATACAGAACACATGTGTTTTTGTGTTCCCCATCACTACAGCCCCAGATCTCAGTGTTTTGTTTTGTTTTGTTGTTTGTGTGTGCTCAGTCACGTCCGACTCTTTTTGACCCCATGGACTGTAGGACCCCATGGATCCAGACCACCAGGTTCCTCTGTCCATGGGACTCTCCAGGCTAGAATACTAAAGTGGGTTGCCATTCCCTTCTCCAGTGATCTTCCTGGCCCAGGGGTCGAACTCACATCTCTGTGTCTTCTGTATTGGCAAGCAAGTACTTTACCAGTAGCACTACCTGATCTCCGTGTGACATCTTGTAAATGCTCAGAGATGTTCGTTGAATGCTATGGAAGGGATGGGTTGAAAACTACCAAACTACTGTAGGTATAACATGTCTTTGAGAAACTGAATTCAGAATTCTAATTTGTTTCTGGTACACAACCCCATTCCTTCCTCTTACTCAAAGACCTGCCCTTTTACCCCTGATCTTGATGGGCTTTCCCTATCTGCAGACTATTCTGGGATTTAACCAGTGAGTGGTGTTCTAATGGCATAAATCAAGAGCTCGGGAGCTTCCCAGGTGGCTCAGTGGTTGAGAATCCGCCCGCCACTGCAGGAGACACGGGTTCGATCCCTGGGTTGGGAAGATCCCCTGGAAAAGGAAATGACTACCCACTCCAGTATTCTTACCTGGAGAATCCCATGGACAGAGGAGCCCGATGGGCTGTAGTTCATGAGATCACAGAAGAGCTGGGCACAACTTAGCAGCGACTTAAAATGTATACAAATCAAAGGCCCACTCAGACCTGGGCTGGAAAAGAAGAAAGGTGAGAATGAGAGAAGACCTGTAAGGGGAACTAAATGGAAAGAGAGTGCTGGGCACAAGTGGGCCAGGTGTCCTTAGCTGTGGAGGCTGCGTGATGGCACAGAAGGCCTTGTGGGGCTGCTTCCTGTCCTCCTGCAGTGGTCGACCTGCGCCTTTACTTCCATCCCCCGTGGAACTGAGAGCACACTCCTTGAAGAGCTTAAACATCACAACTGGGCAAAACCTTGGAGATGATGAAAGCTGACTTCCTTATTGAGGAAACGCTGGCTGGATGGGGAAGGATAATGGCCCAAGGTGGCAGAGCTGAAATTAGACCAAGAACTCAGGTCTGTCTGCCCTCCCTCTGCAGCTTTTCACTCTGCACTACCTCTGGCTTGGTTCTGAGCTGCTAGCCCTGTTCAGATCTTAGTTATGTCACTTGGCGCATGCATTAGTCCTCCTTCAAAGGTTTAGCAATTTGTCAGTGGGATTAAGCTAAGCCATATTATTTTCAACGCAAGTCGAGGGAGGAGAGGCATTCTCTGAGCTGAGAAACATATTGAGTAACTCGCAGGGGAAGCATTTCCCTAAGACAAAAATAGTGGGTGTTTATGTAAGCACAGCATCTTGACCCAAGCTCTTTATCATTCAGTGTGGCATAGTTGAAGATAGTGAGGAGAGGAAGGAGCTCGGGGAAGGAGGTGGATTAAGGGCTGACATCATAGATCTGTTCTTAGAATGAGAGGCTGTTGATAGAACTAAGATAGGAATCAGATAACCTGTCCTGGTATGAGCTTAATGAAACAATAAAGGCTGTGTTGTGCAGGCAGCTTTTACAGTACAAAAGTTCAAGAAACCCTCTGATGAAAAGCATTACTAATTCTTAGAACTGTAACTCTTCAATTACTGCAGCTTTGACTAATAATCTTTGCTTTGTGTAATAATCTGTAATAAAATCATTTGCTCTCTCTAAGTAGACCTGAGATGATCCTCCAACTGAAGTAGGAACTTATACCATGAAATGATCTCGGGTGATATGGGCATCAATAGCATAGAAACATACACACACTTACATATTAACCACATCAAACCCATCATCACAAATGTTATTCATCTGTATGAAAGCAAAAGCTCAAGTGAGTGAGTTTAAATAAAAACGAAGTGTGTTGTATTGTAAAGAGCTTAAAAATTTTTTTCCAATAACAAATATGTGTAAATCATTGAACAAAATTTAAATAGATTTCAATTACTGATACTATCTTTAGAATTTTGGACCATGCCTGTAAAAAAGAAAACCCTGATTTTTCAAGAAAGTCTTTTCCAATAAAAAAAAAAGAATACTCTAATTCCAGTAACCCTCCTTCACTAAATATATTTACTCTTTTGCATACATTTAATACAAAAATGTATTGAGTTAGTTTGGCTATTGTTTTAAACCAAAAGTAGGAAAAGAAGGTCTATAAAGAACAGAAGACAAACTGATGGAAAATTATAAAAAGAAAAGTAAAAAAAAAAAAAATTAAATTTGGTTTTACTTTTAATCCTCATTAGAGATTATATAAACTACTTCCATCTTTTACAGTTAAGAGTAGGAAACACAAATCTCTATTAAATAATCATTGAAACTGAAAAAACAGGAGAGAAGGGAGTAGAGAAGACAAATGAAGAGGAAGTATTACAAGAATGAGCAAGAATTGGAGAAACGGAAAAAAGAGAGAAGCTGGTGAAAAGGGGAAGAGTCAGAAAAGCAGTATCTATAGAGAAGGGGCAGGATATGCTCCCAGAGTTATGCTTTTATGGAGTAACACAGAATTCAATTCATTTTGAAGGATTTTCAATTGGCTTTGAAAGGTAGGTTACATTTTATGACTATAGGCAACGTGGAAATATGAGCTCTTGAAAATTCTCCATAAACCTGATCAAATGTAGATAGAGGAAATTTTCTAGCTCTATATCTTAAGTCTGTGCATTTCCAACATTTTCCAACATAGTTATTCAATTATAAGCAAAGTCAGACTAATTTTTCTAATTCCTTTTTTGTCTTGCAATTTTCAAAAGGCCACAGATAAATTAGTACTGAATGAGTCACTCTGGTAGTTATTATGACATAAGATTTGAAAAACTCAACTGAGAAGTTTCCATATTGTTATAGTTATTTATAGTCAGTGCCATTTGTAATTGTAGCTAGTTAAAATGACTTTTGAATAAGGATGACTATCTTGAGAGTTTAACAGTTATGAAGCCTCCCAAACAAAATTGAATTAAAATATAACGTTTTAGACAACATCTCATTAGGGCTGTGGGGAAGCCAATTTTTAACAAATCCTAGTACCTTTGTCTTGACCTACGTGTGTGGTGAGAACAAAGTCAAAAATTTTAAATCCACATAGGCAGTTGTATCTGTCTTGAAGTTGATATCATTTGAACATCCTTCGATTTGTGCATAAAAATTTAATTTCATTTACTTTTAATACTTTGACAGTTATTAGTCTAATAGCTGCCTGGCAATTTGATGTTGCTCAAAATTGAATATATTTGTTGATAAACCAATATATTAATATCTTGCATACTTACAGTTTGTAATAAGGATTCAAGAGGTAAACATATGTCATCCAGAGCTGTAAAGATTTTCCAGGATTAAGAAATTAAGAACTATAACCAGGATTCTTCCTTATGTATACTGACTTGAGAAATCAAGAATGTGTTTAAATAGCTTATCATTCTTATTTTTGAACTACTTAAGTGAGTAAAATTTGGCATACCTTCAGGACTATCTACTAGAAGAGATATGGAGGCAGAATTTCTCTATATTGATTTCCTTTAAGAGGCTTACTTGCTTTCCAGGACTGATTTTCGAGTCCATTTCAGGTTCTCATCTGATAGAGCTCTTCCTTCAGCTTTGCTTGGGATGAATACAGTGGACATGTGTTCTGTTCAGAGTTAAGTATGAGTTCAATAGTCTTGAAATTGTTACCCACAATTCTGAGTTGAATTTTCTCTTGAAACCACATGCTTCAGTGTTTGTCACAAACAACGCTATTCCCCTAACTTTACTGTCAGCAAAAAAGTTATCTATGTCCTCACTAGGAGGATATCCATTCCTAGGTGTTGCTGTGTCATGTATACCCTTGATAATAAGAATTTAAACCTTAAACTGAAAAAAAAGTATCAGCATTTCAGTTAGACTTTCCAATATTACTGTTTCACTGTGATGTATGTTTCAACCACAGGAGTATTTCTGGATCTTTCTCTTTCCAGAATTTGAATCAACACATCAACAGAGTCAATTCCTTATTGATAGCTGAGCCATGTGAGTTTCAGTCAATACCACCTTTATCACTTTAATAACAATAAGAATCGTCAGAGTTTTGGCCTGCTTTTGCAATAGAATGCCCTCTTTACTGCCCTTTTTTTGAAAAGTCAGAGTTCTTCTTTTTTCAATTTTTTAAAAAAGCTCAAATTGCCTACATTTTTAGATATCTGAGGCTTTCTAGACTTGTTTAGTTTATTTTTTAATTTAATTTATTTTTGCCCACACCACATGGCATGTGGTACCTTAGTTCCCCTACCAGGGATCGAACCCATGCCCCCTGCATTGGGAGCAGGGAGTCTTAACCAGTGGATCACTAGGAAAGTCCCTCGAAGTGTCAGGGTTTCAGAAAAGGTGGATTCTCGGAGTAGTTAATTCCCAGAGTAGAATCTGCACCACCTTCCGTACCTTTAAGGAGGCCCATAATACTCAGGGTGGGTGTGAGGGGCACTGGATGGGGGTAGGTAGATTCTGTGTCTGCAGCTGCTACAGCTTCAGCCAGCTTCATAAGGCTTTGCCATCTCCAGTAGATCTGTCTTAACTGATGGGGAACTCTGGGGTTACGGGCTGCTATTTATCTCTCACAAATATGAAACTGCACTATTTTTAGAAGCGAACTTGACTCTTGGCAGCAGCATATTTTTGCTGTGTGTCACACATCTTGGAACCCGCAGGTTGGAAGGAACTTAGAGATTCTTGAGACAAATCTTGTAGAGGCTAATAGTTCGAGGTCACAGACAGGAGGGCCATCCAGAAACCAGGACTCTGGGCTGTTACACACCTTCACTCAGTTTTACCTAGTACCACCGTGTTGTGTTTCTGAGGTGCTCCTCTGCAGGCCAGGCATTGCAGTGAGCACTTGAGCTTGGCTCTCTCTGGCTGGAGGATAAGCACTGGCTTAAAGGCCTGAGCACTGATCTCACCCCAAGAGTCCATGATGCTACCCGTCTTAGCCAGCTGGGGCCAGCATATCAAAATACCACAGACCAAGTAGGCTTCCCAGGTGGCTCAGTGGTAAAGAATATGCCTGCCGATGCAGGAGATACAGGAGACTCGTGTTTGATCCCTGGGTCAGAAAAATCCCCTGGAGAAGGAAATGGCAACCCACTCCAGTATCCTTGCCTGGGAAATGCCATGGACAGAGGAGCCTGGCTGGTTACGGTCCATGGAGTCGCAAAGAGTCAGACATGGCTGAGCAACTGAGCACAAGTAGCTGAAACAACAGAATTTTATTTTCTTACAATTCTGGGGGCTGGGAATCCAAGATCAAGATGTCAGTAGGGCTGGTTTCTGGTGAGAACTCTCTCCCTGGCTTGTAGATGGCTGTCTTCTTGCAGTGTCCTGACATGGTGGATAGAGAGAGATAGGTCTGATGTCTCTTCCTGTAAGGACAACTGTCTTATAGGATCAGGGCCCCACGCTTATGAACTCAGTGAACCCGAATTACCTCCTTAAGAGCTCCATCTCCAAATACAGTCACTTTGGGGGTGAGGGCCCTAACAATGATTTGGGGGGCACAATTGAGTCCATAACAGTACTCAGCCATTAAATAAAATCCGCAGGGAACTGGACTAGACTCTTGGTTGGATAACTTTATTTCACCTTGTTATCTACCTGAAAGCAATTTTTCTATTAGAGGCTCTTTAAGGAACATGTATCTGGGCTTCCTAAATTGAAGTCAGAGTACAAATTTATCTGGAGTCTCTGACAGCACTGGGCCACTGGACCATACTCTGAAAGTAGTATTTGAACAAGTGATACATCCGGTAGTATGGAATTCAAAAAGGTACATGGTGAAAAGTATGTCTCTCTCACTCCTCTACCCTAATCTGTTAATAGCGACTTATTTACTTTTATAAGGTGGTCTGTGCACTAACAGGCAATCTGTATGTAGTCACTTTTTTTTACACAAATGTTAGCACATTATACTCACAGTTTTAGACTTTACTTTTTTCACTAAACAATAAATCATGACAATTATTTAACATAGTACATGTGAAAATAATACATTTATATAGTTTGCCTTCTATTAATATAAAATATGTGCATATGTGCATGCTGAGTCACTTCAGTCGTGTCCAACTCTTTACAATCCTAAGGACTGTAGCCCGCCAGGCTCCTCTGTCCATGGGATTCTCCAGGCAAGAATAACTGGAATGGATTGCCATGCCCTCCTCCAGGGGATCTTCCCGACTCAGGGAACAAACCCACATCTCTTATGTCTCCTGCATTGGCAGATGGGTTAGCGCCTAGGAAGCACATAAAATCTGTGAAATACTTCATTGTAGATATATCATAATTTTCTAACCAATCTCCTTCTATTGTTGACCTCTTTGATTATATTTCTCGATTTTAAATTGTAACTCTATCAAATATACAAACGAGGCTGCAGTGATTATAAATATTATTCACATATGTATACTCATATACATACCTCCTTAGGTAGGTTCCTAAAAGTGGAATTGATTTGTTAAAGGTGTGTACATTTATGGTTTGGTGGAGATGACCATATTGCTCCCTATCCTGTTTTTTTCTTTTTAATTGTAGTGTAGTTGTTTTACAATGTTGTTAGTTTCTGCTGTACAACATGAATCAGCTATATGTATTCATATATCCCCTCCCTCCAGCCCCCCCCACCCTACCCCTCTAGGTCATCACAGAGCACCGAGCTGAGCTCCCTGTGCTATACAGCAGCCACTAGCTCTTTTATAATGGTAGTGTATGTCAGTCAGTTCAGTCGCTCAGTCATGTCCGACTCTTTGTGACCCCATGGATTGCAGCACACCAGGCTTCCTGTCCATCAACAACTCCTGGAGCTCGCTCAAACCCATGTCCATTGAATCGGTGATGCCGTCCAACCATCTCATCCTCTGTCTTCCCCTTCTCCTGCCTTCAGTCTTGCCCAGCCTCAGGGTCTTTACTAATGAGTCAGTTTCTTTGCATCAAGTGGCCAAAGTATTGCAGTTTCAGCTTCAGCATCGGTCCTTCCAATGAATATTCAGGACTGATCTCCTTTAGGATGGACTGGTTGGATCTCCTTGCAGTCCAAGGGATTCTCAAGAGTCTTTTCCAACACCACAGTTCAAAACCATTAATTCTTCAGTGCTCACTTTTCTTTATAGTCCAACTCTCACATCCATACATGACCACTGGGAACCATAGCTTTGGTTAAGACGGACCTTTGTCGGCAAAGTAATGTCTCTGCTTTTTAATATGTTGTCTAGGTTGGTCATAGCTTTTTTTCCAAGGAGCAAGTGTCTTTTAATTTCATGGCTGCAGTCACCATCTGCAGTGATTTTGGAGCCCCCAAAAATGAAGTCTCTCACTGTTCCCGTTGTCAGTGTATACACACCAGTGTTGGTATAATGTGTTCCACTGGTAGTGTCTATGTCAGTGCTATTCTCCCAGCTTGTCCCGCCCTCCCTGTCCTCCCCTGTACCCACTTGCCCATCCTTTGTCTGCATCCCTATTCCTGCCCTGCAAATAGGTTCATCTATACATACGTACGTTAATATTCACAATATTTGTTTTTCTCTTTCTGACTTACTGCACTCTGTACGACAGCCTCTAGGTCCATTCACATCACTGCCCATCGTGGTTTCTGGGAGAGGGTTGTAAGTGGATCTCAAATGTGACAGTTTGCTGGAAGCAGAGAAACTACACAGATTTGCTTTGTGTTATCTGTGTGTATTTGACTCACAAATCTCGTACTCTGAAATGTTCTCCCAGGTTCTTTTTGCTTCATTATCCCCACCTCAGACTCTTCTGTTTCATGAAGTTTTCCCTGATGACCATTTTCTTACTTTTTTTCTTGGTTCGTTCCATGCAGTGATCCTCTGTACAGGAATCATGAACTCTACCTACAGACAGGACTCTGTAACACTTTGCTAAATATAATTTTTCTCTTCAAATATTTCTTGTATGTATACTATTTCCCTAATTAGATTCCCTAGCAAAATACCAACATTTACTTTGCTTTTATAATAGTAGTATATAATTTTTATAACACTTAATAGGATAGAAAAGAATTTTTGCTTTTGTATTTTATTCTTTCCTCTATGTTTTGAAGTAGCATAGCAATAATAATGATAAAAGATGTTCATATTTACATAAATTTTAATGATGTATTAGTATGATATATAATTAATATATAATTAGTATTGTTATTGTTTCATCATAGAGGTGAAGAATTTGAGATATAGTGAGATTAAGTGCCCAAGTCACCTAGCTATGAAATGGTAAAGGCAGAACTTTAATCCAGTGTTAACTATTCTAAATCACATTTCCTTTCCACTGACTCATGCTTTTTTTAACATTTGCAATGGCACCCCACTCCAGTACTCTTGTCTGGAAAATCCCATGGGCAGAGGAGCCTGGTAGGCTGCAGTCCATGGGGTCGCTAAGAGTCGGACACGACTGAGCGACTTCACTTTCACTTTCCACTTTCATGCATTGGAGAAGGAAATGGCAACCCACTCCAGTATTCTTGCCTGGAGAATCCCAGGGACGGGGGAGCCTGGTGGGCTGCCGTCTATGGGGTCGCACAGAGTCGGACACGACTGAAGCGACTTAGCAGCAGCAGCAGCAGCAGTGCTGAGCACATGATAATAAAGAGCTACAGATGGTTGTTTAGTCGCTATGCTATGCTAAGTCACCTAAGAACCTTTTTTTCATTTTTGCATAGCCTGGGTTTCCTCGCTCGCAGGCCTTGCTTTGGTCTTGATGCTTTTTCAGTGTGGTTTTTGTTGTGGTGGTACCCGGCACCACAATGAGGTCACTCACTGTTGAATATTAGCTTCCGGCCTGAGTTTGTGAGGGCTGGTTGCACAGGCAGTGGATTAGGTGTGAGCACCAACTCCACAACCAATACTGATATTTAGGATAAATAAACTTCCCAGTGAGTCTTATTCTGACCTCTGGCTCGCACCCTTGGTCTGATATGCACGCAGGTCAACTGGGTTCTAGAGTAGCCTCTATGGGATCCTTTGGGTCTTTGTCTTCAAGACAACTTGGTAACTAATTGTGGGGACTGAGGGAGGGGGGACATTAATCTGGCTGCAGGTTTCAACACTTTACCCTCTTAAAAATCTTTCCGGATTTGGCAGGGCTATTTTGGAGCTGGCATGACCTTGGATTTCCACTCTAAACATGGTTAATCTGCCGGCTCTTGTTTTGATCCTTTCCACGAGCTGTTCTCCTGGAGGAACTAGAGGCACGCATGTCTCCATGTGGTTTGCAAAGGTCTGGAGGAACTGAGATGGAGTGGGTAATGATTTAGAAAACTCTTCCACTCTCAGATGCTGGTGGCAGCTATATTTAGATCCTAAGAGGCAAGTCACCACTGTTATGCCAACAACACTCACACAGGCAACTTTTATTCATGCCAGAATGGACCAGGCCTGTCATCCCTCCTGGGCCAGTGTTTTATGATAAGTGACTGTCACTGCCTTACTTCGAATTCTCTCCCCCAAGTTCTTGCTCATGACTGCATGCCTGCCGGGGGGCTGGGATTTGGACTTAAGAAGTGGGGCATTGAAGGGGGAGCGGTGTAGGAGCTAAGTAGGGAGGGAGGGGAAAAAGCAGAGAAGGAATAACTATCTTTCTCAACTCAGAGATAATGACTTCAGTGTTCATTGAAGTCAGCACCAGGCTGAATTCAATCTATTCAAGCAATATAAAGATCTTAGAGAAATCATAAACAATTTCTCTAGGCCACATAAACCCCTGAAAAAATCAGGAGCTCTCACTATGATTAGGGAAGACCTGCATGCCCCTGGAATAGGTTTCCTATTCCAAAACTACATTTTACTGCCACTCTCCCTGTGGCGGACAGGAATTATTGGCCCCCCCCAACAAAGAGGTCCATGTTCTAGTCTCCAGAACCTGTGAATACATTGTCTTACATGACAGAAGGGACCATGAAGACATGATTAAGGAACTTGAGATAGGGAAATTATCCTGGCTTATCCACTGTAACTATAAGGATCTTATAAAAGGGAGGCATGAGGGTCAGAGAGAGGGAGAGATGTAACAAGGGAAACAAAGGTTGGGGTGATGTGGCCACAAGCCAAGGAATGCAAGCCACTGCTAGAAGCCAGAAAAGCCAAGGAAATAGGCTTCCCCCAAGAGCCTCCAAGGAAGCACAGCCCTGCAGACAGCTTGACAGTAGCCCAGTGGCACCCATCTCAGACTTCTGATGCCTAAAACCGTTAAGTTAATGAATTACTATTTTTAAGCTGCTACATTTGTGGTAATGTGCCACAGCAGTGAAAGGAAATGAATACAACCCCAAGAGAGATTCTGACACCCGCAGGGAAGATGATCACTCCCCGGGGCATCATCTCCGAAGCCGCTCTGCCTTTGATGGATTCTGGGGAGGACAGTGGATGCCACAGTGCCTGGTCACCTGTCGCTCTGCTTAGTTTCAAGTGGACAACACAGTGATTCAGTATCTTTATAGATTATGTGCCGTTGAAAGTTATTACAAAATAATGGCTGTATTTCCCTGTGTTGTACAGTATGTCCTTATTGCTTATTTATTTTATGCACATTCCTTTGGGCCAAGGAATATAAGACCTTGAAGGATTTTTCATATTAATAAAATCCCTTCCTCTTGGGAGCAAACCAGATATACTATACTAAGTATACTTTCAGAAAACATTTTGTTTTTTCATTTTGTGTGTGTGTGTGTTTAAAAATATATATAATTTTTATTTGTTAGTTATACTCCAGTAAAGCCGGGAAAAGTGACAGCCAAACCAGCCGGAAAAAAAGGCAGTATCACCATCCATATTTTGTTTGTGAATTCATCTTTTGTTGAAAAATCTGTAGTTCATATATTTTATTTCTATTAGTATTTCATGATAAGTATATTCCACAAATGATTTACCCGTTCTTTTGTTGTTAAACATTTTAGTTGTTTCCAGTTTTTGGTCTTTATAAGTTTTTCTCCAGTGAATATCTTTGTCATCTTTTTCCTTAATTCTTTTTTTATTCAACTGTAGTTGACTTACAATATGAGTTTTAGGTGTACAGCACATTGATTCTATACTCTTATAGATTGTACTCCATTTAAAGTTATTACAAAATAAGTTATATTTCCCTGTATTATACAATATATCCTGTTGTTTACTTATTTTATACCTAGCAGTTTAATCCCATGCTCTTCTCCTTCTTCCTTCTCTCCACAGAAAACATTGTGCATTATTTTAAGAATTTTAGTTCTCAGGGTGATCCCTCTCTGAAGATGAGAGTATTAGCATGATTCCAGTCTTTCTACAGTTGATACAATTTTTCTCTCTTTTTGCTGGGTTTAAAAAAATTACTTACTTTGTAAGTGATTTATGTGGGTTATATGGAGTTTTATTTGGGTTAAATGAGATCTGCACAAAGTTCCTGACACATTGAAGGGCTCAATAAATATTTCTGGTCATTATTATTTTCACCAAGCTTTAAGAGCCTCAATTTACTTAAAGCCCATTAGTAATAGTGCCTGCCTTCATAGCACTATGAAGGGTTTGGTCATTTATTACTTTGAAACAAACCCACTCTAAACTTGATAGCATAAAATGAATTTCATTTTTATGCTTTCAAGAAATATGGTTTAAGAATTCAGATAAACCACGGTATCCAATATCTCAGGGAGACTCAAATGTCTGGGGCTAGAAAAGTTGGAAGGTGTCTGTGCTCTCAAGACTGGTATCCATCGGCTTTCCTGATGGCTCAGTGGTCAAGAATCCACCTGCCAGTGCAGGAGACTCGGGTCTGATCCCTGGTCTGGGAAGATCCCACATGCCACAGAGTAACTAAACCCATACACAGTGATTGAGCCTGTGCCCTAGGCCTGGGAGCCACAGCTATTGAAGCCCCCGTGCTGTAGAGTCTGTGTTTCACAACGAGAAAAGCCAGCACAGTGAGAAGCCCACGCACCGCAACTGGAGAGTAGCCCCCGCTCGCTGCAACTAGGGAAAAGCCTGCACAGCGACAAAGACCTAACACAGCCAAAAATAAAATTAAAAAAGTTTTTAAAGACTGGCACTTACTCTTGGGTCACTCAAAGGGGTGGATACTCATATGCAACTGTCTACGAAAGTGCTTGAAATTTTCATATGGCTTGGGGTTCCCTCTGAATAGGAGCTGGATTTCAAGAGAAGATTCTCAAAGTGACCAAGACTGAGGCTGTGACTCTTCTTCGGAGCCAGCCCCGGAAGAGAAGAAGCAGCCATTCTGCTTCAGTAGGATTGTTGCAAGTGAGCCACCAAGACCAGTTCAGATTGAAGAGGGTTACAGTTAGGGGAAAAGAGAATCTGAGTCTCCTAAATTCATGGCAGTCAGCCATGTTTATCTTTGCCCCCTAAATTTATCCTTTAGTTAGTATGATTCCCATGTAATGTATTGTTCTTAAATTTCACCTAAAATATATTTATTTGCTTCAGATTTGGAAAGATGCTTTATCGGTTGCTCAGCAACTCAAATATGTAATTATCTTTTGCCTTAGTTAGAATCTTACTTAAGGTTGAAGTCTTGACATTCAGAATGGTATGTTTCTAGTGAGGAAATGAAGTTTTACAGTTATAATGTTAGAGTGATTCTCAGGCTCCAGAAACTAATATTTGCAAATGATTTTCCAAATGAAAGTTGTTCATATGGTGAAGAAAGCTATCATTTTGTTCACTTCAGAGTTGTTTGCAAGAGAGAAACAAGTAGTAATTTCTAGAATAAGCAAAAGGAAACGATTAGCTCCAGATTATGAACACTCTGTATTGACCATGGAGGCAGCATATGGAAGGCTTGTGATGTGTATCCAAAGAGGCCTTTGGTTCCGTGTTTATTTTGTTAAGAATCTTTTTTATGTAGACCATGTTTAGAGTCGTTACTGAATTTGTTATTATATTGTTTCTGTTTTATGTTTTGGTTTTTTGGCTGTGAGACGTGTAGGATCTTAAGTCCCTGACCAGGGATCAAACCTGCATGCTCTGCACTGGAAGGCAAAGTCTTAACCACTGGACCGCCAGGGAAGTCCCGCTTCCTTCATGTTTAGAATACAGTCTGTGGGCATGTGTAAGCCATGAATGTAAGTGACTATAAATGCCAGAATTGCTGTGCATTCATAGGTTGGTCTAGAATAATCTAGCTATAATTTGGAAAATTCAAATAAAAAACAGATCCAGAAGAAAGCAAAAATAGTTATTTTTTCATTTTGTTCATAGTTCTTAACATTTTTTCTTTTATGGCTACTGGCCACTGTCTCTGGATACAAGTAAGTTAACGAATTCACTCCCATGTCTAAGGATTTTGGCAACGCTCTCTCTGAATAAGAAGTGAAAGACTCTTAATTTCTCTGTTTGGTAACCTATGACTGTCTGGGTCTTTCTAGAATCAGCCCGACTGTCAGGATTTATCTATAACTTGCTTCAACTATTGTCTTCTCCAGAGTCAGGTGATAAATAATATCTTTAAGATTTGTGTTTCATGTGGTTTAGGAAAAAACAACAAGATAGAAAGATTGTGAGTCGTTGCTTCAGTTTACACATTTTTAATGTGTGCTTCAGTTTAACATTTTAATTTGTTAATATTGCAAGTGAATGTTCAAGAGTTAGAAGTATTGATATGAATATTTATATGATTTTGCTTCTTTGAGGAAGCTTAGCTTACACAAAATGACAAGCTCCATCTGCAAGATCATAATTAACCTATTACCAGTCAGTTACTTTCATCTTTCTGAATTTTTTTAAAGCCTACTTAGAAGCTGCCATCAGCCTCATTTTTGTCTGGGTAAGCCTCCTAGCCCTCCGTTTTCTGTCCTGCAAAATACGGAGATTGAACTTGTAGGTGGTCTCTGGATGGCTCCCTGAAGTAGAGCTTTGTGGTTCTACAACACTTTTCCATAGCTCTGCCCACATCAGCATCTCCTTGGTGGCTAGTTTAAAATCGGCACTTTCTTTGGATGAAATTAAATAAGCAGGAACCAGATGCCACCACCACCGCAATAATAAAGCCCTGTCTTGAAATTCCAACTAAATCCACGTTACCTTAGTGTAAAACCTCTTGGTGCTGTTTTGCAAAAGTGATGTGATAGATAGTCACCCTGGAAACCTCGCTGATACCAGCACTGTGTACTCCATACCTTAGGGCCACTTTGGAAACAACCAGCTCCGGGCGGCAGTGAGGCTAAATTTCTATGGCTTGCGAATTTGCTATAGGAGCAAAAAACCAAAGTGCTTAAAATAAAGGCACTCTTTTGCGTTGTACATATTCATGAGAACTCACAGTCACTGTTTTGAATGTGTGCAGTGTTGGGCTGTCTGTGGTGGTGGCAGTATGGTTTTGCTCTTATTTAATATATGTCTACAAAATACAAATAAGAGACAGTTTTACAGTTGACTTGAAAAGTGAAAAATCAAGTAAAATCTTCCCATCGGTAGATTGTCGGGTGAGATAAGATAATTGCTGCAGATCAAGCTTCAAAGCATTCAGGCCATATTGGAGCAGGAGAACAGAGAGTTCCATAAGGGAACTAACCCAGTCTAAAAGAAAGTAGTGGGACTTCCTGGAGGTCCAGTGGTTCGGCTTCCAATGCAGGTGTTCCAATGGGTTCAACTTCCAGTGGATTTGATCCCTAGTCGAGGAGTTAAGATCCCACATGAGCCACAGCCAAAAAACCAAACCAAAACAAAAGCAATATTGCAACTAATTCAAAAATGATTTTAAATTGATCCATATCAAAAAAAGTCTTTAAAAGACAAGTAGAGCTAACATGTTTGAGGATTTTAGAAAATGTGACAGAGATAGTAGCGTGGGGGGCAGGAGGAACAATAAAAATATGGAAACCAGGCAAATGGAAGAATGATGTAATCATTAACTTCAGGAGAAATGACGAAAATAATTTAAATACTACCTGGCTACACAATGAACAGTATTTACATTGAATAATCCTGATTCATTCTCTGGGGACTTGGGGCTTCCCAGGTGGCACTAGTGGTAAAGAACCACCTGCTAGTGCAGGAGATGGAAGAGACGCAGGTTCGATCCCTGGGTTGGGAAGATCCCCTGGAGGAGGGCATGGCAACCCACTCCAGTATTCTTGCCTGGAGAATCCCATGGACAGAGGAGCCTGGTGGGCTCTAGTCCCGCAGAGAGTCAGACACAACTGAAGCGTGTGCATTCACATGCACACACACATGAGGGCTTGAGTGGAGATGCAAGGATGGCAGAGTGAGTGTGAGTTAAGTCATCTACCTGGGCAGAATGTCCATAAAAATGTCCAAAATTGATAACCCAAGAAATACTAGTATCAACATATTTAGAAATACGGAAGGAAATATGAGCAGAAGTGTCAAGAAGAGTTGGCCCATCTGAGAACCACTGGTTTCAGTGTATAAACTTTGCAGTGATGGAAAGTGTTTTACTTATAGGAACTTAAATTATATCTGAGAATGAATGTCTTTCTTTTCCTTTGAGAAAGAGCAAAATCATTTCTACTTTTAAAAAAGTCACCTAACCTTGGTTAGATCATATTTCCCTTATTTGCAAAATGACGGAGATGATGATGTCAGGGTGGACGATGAGTTTCCTTCTCAAACCTGTTGCCTGATTATTTTATCCAATTCAAGTCTAAAAAGCTGACATTGCCAAAGCCTTTACTTCGTTGTTCAGGCAGAGTAAGCTTTGTAGGCTTTTAACGAGGATAACATTGTTCCTTAAGTCGCTTTCTGTAGTTTAATATCAGTAATCTATTCATGTCTGAAAGCAGCTACTGTCAATGAGCAAGTTTTATATATCTTTATTTTTTATTTTGCTCTTAAGTTTGGCCTCAATATTATTAGCAAACTTGTGACATTGCTTTTGAAATACCAACCTCTTAATAAAAGGGAATGTTATTCTTTTGCCTTAATCTTTTTATTTAGCAGTGATTTTACCCACTAGGCTAGCAAATGTAAGTTGTGGGTAAAGGTGACCAAGAAGTGCTGTCCAGTAGAGAAATAATGCGAACCACATATGTAATTTAACTTTCTAGTAGCCACATTTTGAAAATTAGAAAAGAAAAACAGAAGAAATTAAATTTAGTATATTTTATGTAACAATATATCTAAACTATGTTTTCAATATCTAATCACCATGAAGTATCCCATTATTAATATCAAATATTAATAATTTCTAATGATATTTTTAATGCCAGTTCTTCAAATTCCAGTGTGTATTCTACACTTAAGCACATTTCAGTCTGGATGCTACATCTTCAGCGACATACTTGATCTGTATTTAGATTTTATAAAACTTAACACTTGAAAAAATAGATTGTCCTACCCAAGTTATCTCAGACATACTTAGTTTTCCAGTAATTGAGCTGAGTAATGGTTTTAAATTAAAATTTAAACTAATGAACATTAGAAATTCAACCATACTAGGTACATTACGAGTACTCAATGGCAGCCTGTGGCTAGTGGCTCCCATGTTGGACAACAAGCCTTATAGAATGATTGGTATGTGTTCAAATGATTTCAGCGGATACTCAGTATCCAAAGAATATTCTTTTTCCCTAAGGGTAGAGATAGGAAAGAAGAATGCTTGATTCTCCCTTCAGATATGTAGTTTGAGTGATAGTCTTCAGTAGCTATATGTTGACTACAACTATAAGAGGGCAAGTAGGCATGAGAAGGTATGAAAGAGCTGCTTCTGCTAAATGACTTTTTTAATAAAAAATAAGTGGGGAGGAGTTCAGGTTTTTGCTTTGGATTGTTTTTCTATCTGTAAACCTACTGAAGAGGATATTTATGAAGCAGTATATATCACTAAAGTACAAGCCAGTAGAGACAGTATTTAGGATATCAGAGAATTATAAAGAAAGAAAAGAAGAAGAGAAATTATTTGGGGACAGTCTTAGCTTGTGTTTCCCCAGAAGCAGACCTAACGCAAGTATTCAAGTACAAGCCATTTATTTGAGCGGTGATTCCAGGAAATACCAGTTGGGGAATGGAGAGATGCAAGAGGGAGGGAAAGAAGCCAGTATAGTATGCTATTAAGCAAGTTACCACCCTGAGTCACTGAAATCTGATCGCCCTGAGGAGCTCTGGGAAATGGCTTGGAAATATGCCACAGACTTCTACCAGCATAGGAAGGAGGGAGCTGAGGTATTTATGCACCGGCATCCTCGGTGACTAGTTCAAGACTGCCCTCCAGAGATAGTACTTCTCCTTACCCACACAGTCCAAGTGACTCTAGTGGTCAAGGAAAGCCATTTATGCAAAGAAATCCTGAGTCTGGCAGTTGAAAATCAGGACAGCGTATACTAAAATGGTACGGGCTGGGGATACAGGTGGGTAATGGATAACATCTGCTGTAGACATTCTGACTTATAATGTAGAATGTCTCAAAAATATAATGTGGAGCTGTCTCAAAATTCATACTGAATTTCCCAACTCTTTTTCCCCTTCCTAGACCTGAGATCATGTTAAATGTACCCAGTTCCCCCTGTCCTGAGATCTACCGATACAGCCATGAAGACCAAGGAGCCTTATAAACTTGACTGACTTTCCTATTAGTCTAGAATCATTTCATACCAGTGTCTGTCACAACAAGTTGCTCGAATTTATGGGTCCAGCCAAAGGATATGCAGTGTTTTCCATTTTGGAGCTTGGGCTATGAGAAGCTGTTTACTATCCACCAAGGTATAACATCAAGTTCTGCCATTTTTTATGTTTTCTCAATATATTAATAATTGGTCTTTTAACTGACATTAATATTATTTGTTGAATTCGTAGTCCATGTCATCTTACCATAGGGAAAGCTCTGTGGGGACTCCCAGCTTCTAGAAACCAAAACTAATAAACTTTAATTGTCCTTAAACAAGGGATTTTCCAATATGAACTTTTAATAAAGGAAACTTTCACTTCTAATTTTCAGAAACTACTGAAAACAACTTTGGAGGATACTAAAAAGGAACTAGAGATGAATCAAGTAAAGTAATGAGGGATTTAATAATTATGCAATGAATTGAGAATTCCAGGTCATTTCTACCAAACATGAAAAATTATGAAAAGATATGATTCATGTGTATTTCTCTATTCTGTGTAGCAGTTCAGAAAATAAATATCTAGAAGTTCAGTAGATCCAAGATAATATGATAGTTTTTCAATTGTAAGTTCTGGCCGTGTATTTTTAAAAATAGTCTCAGTTCAGTTCAGTTCAGTCGCTCAGTCGTGTCCGACTCTTTGCGACCCCATGAATCGCAGCACACCAGGCCTCCCTGTCCATCACCAACTCCCGGAGTTCACTCAGACTCACATCCATGGAGTCAGTGATGCCATCCAGCCATCTCATCCTCTGTCGTCCCCTTCTCCTCCTGCCCGCAATCCCTCCCAGCATCAGAGTCTTTTGCAATAAGTCAGCTCTTCACATGAGGTGGCCAAAGTATTGGAGTTTCAGCTTCAGCATCATTCCTTCCAAAGAACACCCAGGGCTGGTCTCCTTCAGAATGGACTGGTTGGATCTCCTTGCAGTCCAAGGGACTCTCAAGAGTCTTCTCCAACACCACAGTTCAGAAGCATCAATTCTTCAGCACTCAGCTTTCTTCACAGTCCAACTCTCACATCCATACATGACCACTGGAAAAACCATAGCCTTGACTAGACGGACCTTTGTTGGCAAAGTAATGTCTCTGCTTTTTAATATGCTATCTAGTGAGGTATAATTGATGTGACTTTTCCCAGTAGTTCACAGCAGAACAAAACACAAATCCATGTTTGTATTGATTATGTGACAGTTTCAAACTAAAAATTATCCAATTTTTATTTTTCACTACTTTAAGAGAGCAACATGAGTTGGGCCATTAATTGCTAATTGTTAACCCAGGTATGTTCACTTTTTCCTTCAAAGATTAATTTTTTTATTTAAATGCTGTAGTTTCCTTTCATTGACCAATGTGAGGTGGAAAGTTCATCCTTTCACGTTGCATAAATGGGACTTTGCTCAGCACGAGGCCCTCAGCTGTGTCAAGGGGTCCCTGTAGCATTCAGGGGCTCCAGGTTGTCCGGAAGCTCATTCTTTGTTTCTGGGCCTCGAACCAAAGTTGGTGTGTTCCTTCTCATGCCTACTTAGCTCCTCTGGTCTAAGTGCAACTATCTGAAATGTTTAAAATAATTATTTGATAGATGGTATTCATGATAATAATAACTATTAATATTTATTAAACACTGTACTCTGGGTTCTTTATATGCATTATCTCATTTAATTCTCACTCAACCATTTGGATTCGGTACATTTACTACTAGAGGCTTGGAGAAATCCTGAAGCTTGAAGATTTAGTAAATCTTCCAAGGTCACCCAGTTAGGAGTTACAATAAATGATTCTGCTAGTTAATTTCATTGATTAGATTGCTAGGAAGAGATAATGCTAGGGACTTTTCTTCTCTTGTAATCTCCTCTCCTGCAATTCCATTATTCTGCTCCTTAATGAGACTTATATGTATATTGGTTTTTGTCCAAACTAAAATTAGAACTTAAAACATTTTATATGTAAACAGAAGGTTCTCTCAGCATTATTACTGGTTCCAATAAAAATTGAATTATTGTATAAGTCAATTTGGTATTCTACAATTTATTTTATGTCAGCATGGACTCTGGCATTTTTAACTGTTTAAAATTCTCACAAAAACTAGAAGTAAGTTATTTTTGAGTCTGATGTGCTGACTGTTCTATGAAAATACTTACACGTGGGCTATAAATAAAATACCTTATTTTATATTCATCACTCCCCCAACAATTATTACAAATTCACAGAAAATTCTGCACACTTTTAAATTAGGGGAAAATATGAATATTTTAAAAATGCGAGTCATTGATCATCTCAGATGTAGCTGAGGAACTAACATCAGTGAGTTCATTACTAGAGCTTTTCCAAAGAAAATAAAGTTGGCTGTCGTTAGCATCTCCTTTAAAGATTTCTTTTTTACTTCATAAAAGTTAGTTGTTATGGAGCCCCTCTAAGTGTAATGACAAATCTCCACTTAGGGTATCCGGTGCATAATTAAAGTGCAGTTTAGAATTAAATGAAAAAAAAGCAGACTCACAAAGAGAACAAATTAGTGATTACCCATGGGGAGAGGGAAGGGAGGAGGGGCAGTACGGGGGTGGGGGAGTTGGTGCAGAGAGTGTTACTATGTGATTATATGAAATCATGTGTGTGAAACTTCCAAAAATTGTTAAGGTCTATAAAATTAAAGAATCATTCAAAAAAGAAAGATTACCTTGTCCATATGACTGGCATATGTTAATTCATAAATTATGATTTTGGCTTCATTTAAAAAAATAAAGTGCATTTTAGTAACTCCCAGCATTTGACATATTTCAAGTTGTTAGCAAAGCATTAGGAACCACAAATGACCAGTTTCTACTCAACTACTTGGATGAACCTTTACTATTTTTAACTGAGAGGGCTTCTGGAGAAATCATATCAGCTAGTTTGCACTATAGGTTATCACTTTGGTTCCTGAATAATCAATTTCTGTACTCCTAAAGTTGTCCTACTGTGAATTTGTTTTTATCCCCTGAAAACTAATTTTTATTGTCCAGATTAAGACTGTGGTCCAGACAACATCTTTCCCATTCCCAGCAAATGTAGAAACACAAATTTCAGGAAGGATACATGGGTTTGAGGATATATTTGGCAGTAGTAAGACAATCAGTTCAGTTCAGTTGCTCAGTCATGTCCGACTCTTTGTGACCCCATGGACTGCAGCATACTAGGCTTCCGTGTCCATCACCACCTCCCTGAGCTTGCTCAAACTCATGTCCATGGAGTTGGTGATGCCATCCAACCTTCTCATCCTCTGTCATCCCCTTCTTCTCCCGCCTTCAATCTTTCCCAGCATCAGGGTCTTTTCCAATGAGAAAGACAATAATGACACTGATAAAACCTGCCGTCTGTATTGTGGTTTTATATGGCAGCCCCTGTGCTAACATTCTTCACTATAAATTACCTCCTTTAAAAATCAGACAGGATATTTCCCTGTGTATTTTTTCTCAGTGATCCTACAGTAAGATTGCTAATAGAGAATGAGGGTGGAAAAGAGCATATAGGAGGCATGAGGAGAGATATTAAAGATATGAGAGGAGGGCATGGCAACCCACTCCAGTATTCTTGCCTAAAGAATCCCTTGGGCAGAGGAGTCTGGCTGACTGCAGTCCACAGGGTCACAAAGAGTCGGACATGACTGAAGTATGTAAAGATATGAGCTCATAAAGATATGAGCATGTAAACATGAAGACATGAGGTCATCATGTAGACAAAGGGAAAGCAGATCCAGAATAGAGTAGAATGGATGGTCTGCATTATGCTGAGTGAAAAAACTAAGCCAAAAGCCAATCTCAAAATGATTACATGCTGCATGATTCCATTTATATAACATTCTAGAAATGACAAAATTACAGAGATGGAGAACAGATAAGTGGACATCAGGGATTTGGGAAGGGGAAAGCGAGGGCGAGGGGTTCATTTGAAAAAAGGAATCATAAATTTAAAGTGAAAACAGATGACTGGTGAGATTTTTCTCTTAGCCGTGTTCCCATGATGAAGTGGGGGCATAGAAAAAAAGCAAACTTTGTAGGGCACTTTCTTTGGAGAAATGAAAGAGCAAGGGGGTTAAGAGTATTTTTAGAGGGGTTCTTATAATTATGGGCCATGTGATCTAGGTAGTGAGAACAAAAGGGAAGCCAGGAGGAAGCTGATGGGTAGTAAGAAAGTGGCATCTTTGAGATCGGCTTTAATCTCAAAGAGAGATAATTGGCTATAACCCAGTACAAAATAAAAAGTTAAAAAGAGAGCAAGACAATGTTCCTTGACCATAATCAACAATAACAATAATCAGATCAGATCAGTCACTCAGTTGTGTCCAACTCTTTGCGACCCCATGAATCGCAGCACGCCAGGCCTCCCTGTCCATCACCAACTCCCGGAGTTCACTCAGACTCGTGTCCATCGAGTCGGTGATGCCATCCAGCCATCTCATCCTCTATTGTCCCCTTCTCCTCCTGCCCCCAATCCCTCCCAGCATCAGAGTCTTTTCCAATGAGTCAACTCTTCACATGAGGTGGCCAAAGTACTGGAATTTCAGTTTTAACATCATTTCTTCCAAAGAAATCCCAGGGCTGATATCCTTCAGAATGGACTGGTTGGATCTCCTTGCAGTCCAAGGGACTCTCAAGAGTCTTCTCCAACACCACAGTTCAAAAGCATCAATTCTTCGGCACTCAGCCTTCTTCACAGTCCAACTCTCACATCCATACATGACCACTGGAAAAACCATAGCCTTGACTAGATGGACCTTTGTTGGCAAAGTAATGTCTCTGCTTTTGAATATGCTATCTAGGTTGGTCATAACTTTCCTTCCAAGGAGTAAGTGTCTTTTAATTTCATGGCTGCAGTCACCATCTGCAGTGATTTTGGAGCCCAGAAAAATAAAGTCTGACACTGTTTCCACTGTTCCCCATCTATTTCCCATGAAATGGTGGGACCAGATGCCATGATCTTCATTTTCTGAATGTTGAGCTTTAAGCCAACTTTTTCACTCTCCACTTTCACTTTCATCAAGAGGCTTTTGAGTTCTTCTTCACTTTCTGCCATAAGGGTGGTGTCATCTGCATATCTGAGGTGATTGATATTTCTCCCGGCAATCTTGATTCCAGCTTGTGTTTCTTCCAGCCCAGTGTTTCTTCCAGTCCAGTGTTTCTCATGATGTACTCTGCATATAAGTTAAATAAACAGGGTGACAATATACAACCTTGACGAACTCCTTTTCCCATTTGGAACCAGTCTGTTGTTCTATGTCCAGTTCTAACTGTTGCTTCCTGACATGCATACAAATTTCTCAAGAGGCAGATCAGGTGGTCTGGTATTCCCATCTCTTTCAGAATTTTCTACAGTTTATTGTGATCTACACAGTCAAAGGCTTTGCCATAGTCAATAAGGCAAAAATAGATGTTTTTCTGGAACTCTCTTGCTTTTTCTATAATCCAGCGGATGTTGGCAATTTGATCTCTGATTCCTCTGCCTTTTCTAAAACCAGCTTGAACATCAGGAAGTTCACGGTTCACATACTGCTGAAGCCTGGCTTGGAGAATTTTGAGCACTACTTTACTAGCGTGTGAGATGAGTGCAATTGTGCGGTAGTTTGAGCATTCTTTGGCATTGCCTTTCTTTGGGATTGGAATGAAAATGGACCTTTTCCAGTCCTGTGGCCACTGCTGAGTTTTCCAAATTTGCTGGCATATTGAGTGCAGCACTTTCACAGCATCATCTTTCAGGATTTGGAATGGCTCAACTGGAATTCCATCACCTCCACTAGCTTTGTTCATAGTGATGCTTTCTAAGGCCCACTTGACTTCACATTCCAGGATGTCTGGCTCTAGGTCAGTGATCACACCATCGTGATTATCTGGGTCATGAAGATCTTTTTTGTACAGTTCTTCTGTGTATTCTTGCCGTCTCTTCTTAATATCTTCTGCTTCTGTTAGGTCCATACCATTTCTGTCCTTTATCGAGCTCATCTTTGCATGAACTGTTCCTTTGGTATCTCTGATTTTCTTGAAGAGATCCCTAGTCTTTCCCATTCTGTTGTTTTCCTCTATTTCTTTGCACTGATCGCTGAAGAAGGCTTTCTTATCTCTTCTTGCTATTCTTTGGAACTCTGCATTCAGATGCTTATATCTTTCCTTTTCTCCTTTGTTTTTTGCTTCTCTTCTTTTCACAGCTATTTGTAAGGCCTCCCCAGACAGCCATTTTGCTTTTTTGCATTTCTTTTCCATGGGGATGGTCTTGATCCCTGTCTCCTGTACAATGTCACAAACCTCATTCCGTAGTTCATCACGCACTCTATCTATCAGATCTAGGCCCTTAAATCTATTTCTCACTTCCACTGTATAATCATAAGGGATTTGATTTAGGTCATACCTGAATGGTCTAGTGGTTTTCCCTACTTTCTTCAATTTAAGTCTGAATTTGGCAATAAGGAGTTCATGGTCTGAGCCACAGTCAGCTCCTGGTCTTGTTTTTGCTGACTGTATAGAGCTTCTCCATCTTTGGCTGCAAAGAATAACAATAATAGTGACTACAAATGGCTAACTTTAAAAGTCACATATGTTTGGAAACTAAATGCATAGTACTAAATAACCTTTTCCATTGGCATGAAATCTGCTTCTTCAGATTTCAAAGTCATACAAATAAACTTTATTGTATAGTTTTCTTCATATAAGGCAAGTGTTTATTAGGCTTTTCGTTAGATATTTTATGACTTCTGTTGTTATAAGTATAGATCACATTTTCCATTACATATTCTGGTTAGGTATTACTGGTGTATAGGAACCTCCTAATTTTTGTATGCAGATCTTGAATCTTGTCTTTTACTGAACGTTCTTCTAATTTTAAAAGCTAGATTATCTTGACATTTTAGGTGGTCATGTGATTCCCCCAAATAATGACAATTTGTACTCTTCCTTGCACCAAAGAATTGATGCTTTTGAACTGTGGTGTGGAGAAGACTCTTGAGAGTTCCTTGGACTGCAAGGAGATCCAACCCTGGGTGTTCTTCGGAAGGAATGATGCTAAAGCTGAAACTCCAGTACTTTGGCCACCTCCTGCGAAGAGTTGACTCATTGGAAAAGACTCTGATGCTGGGAGGAATTGGGGGCAGGAGGAGAAGGGGACGACAGAGGATGAGATGGCTGGATGGCATCACCGACTCAGTGGATGTGAGTTTGAGTGAACTCTGGGAGTTGGTGATGGACAGGGAGGCCTGGCATGCTGTGATTCATGGGGTCGCAAAGAGTCAGACATGACTGAGCTACTGAACTGAACTGAACTGAACTGTACTCTTTCTTTCCTAGACTCACCATTCTAATTCCTGTTTCTTTGTGCCAAACATCTACTTTAAACATTGGCTTGTGCATGTGTGCGTGCTAAGTTGCTTCAGTTGAGTCTGACTCTTTGTGCCCTTATGGACTCTAGCCCGCCAGGCTCCTCTGTCCATGGGATTCTCCAGGCCAGAATACTGGAGTGGCTTGCCATGCCCTCCTCCAGGGGATCTTCCCAACCTAGGAATGGAAGCCATGTCTCAAGTCTCCTGCATTGGCAGGCAGGTTCTTTACCACTAGCGCCACCTGGGAAGTCCTAAATATTGGCTCATCCTTGTCTTATTCATGATTTAAATTGAAAACTTCTAATGTTGTTTCTTCCATTTAATGCACTATTTCAAGGAGATGCTTTGTATCACATTAAGTAAATTTCCTTGTATTTCTCTTAATAAGAATGAGAAATGGGTGCCATTCTCAACATATGGCTTCCTTCTGTAAGAAGCTGGCTGCTTGACATCTCTTCCATGTGAAGTCAGAGAAAGGGGGAGATAAGATCTGGAGTGCACATACTCAGCCATTTATGGATATGACCTTGGAGTAGCAAACACCATCTCTACTCAACATCTCAAAGGCCAAATATTCATCACATGGCCACATCTAGCTAGCCTCAAGGAACGTTGCTGATGATTAATGCTTTTCACTCAACAGCCTGTGCCCATCTGAGACAATAACACCATAGAAGTGCAAGACAGCAGATGCTGGAGAACAGATAGCTACATCAGATAACCATGTGCTGCTCTCCTTTGATTTGTTAATGTACTGAAACGCATTAACACATTCTCCAATATTACATCACCCTCACCTTCCTAGGATAAACCTCTTGGATCATGAATATTTTTTTGTATTTGATTGGAATCCATTTGTGAATGCTTTTTTTTTGCATCTGTGTTTGTTAAAAATAATTTTTAAATTAATGCAGAGTGGTCCAGTGGTTAAGAGTCTGCCTTTACAATGCAGGGGACCCAAGTTTAATCCCTGGTCTGAAAACTAAGATGCCACATGCTGCGAATCAGCTAAGCGGCAACCAGAGAATCCATGCAACAAAAGATCCAACCTGACACAATGAACACTGCCCTAAGACCCAATGCAGCCAAACAGATAACAAACATCAGTGCAGAAGGTGGTAATGCTTCACATTTCTATGGTTCACTGCAGTTTTTGTAAGTCCTTTCACATACATTATCTCAGTTAAGAATACATGATAATCGGAGCTGACTCTTTTAAAAATGATAATGAAGTAGAATGACCTAAATGAAATCCCTTATGATTATACAGTGGAAGTGAGAAATAGATTTAAGGGACTAGGTCTGATCGACAGAGTCCCTGATGAACTATGGACAGAGGTTTGTGACATTGTACAGGAGACAGGGATCAAGACCATCCCCATGGAAAAGAAATGCAAAAAAGCAAAATGGCTGTCTGAGGAGGCCTTACAAATAGCTGTGAAAAGAAGAGAAGCAAAAAACAAAGGAGAAAAGGAAAGATATAAGCATCTGAATGCAGAGTTCCAAAGAATAGCAAGAAGAGATAAGAAAGCCTTCTTCAGCGATCAATGCAAAGAAGTAGAGGAAAACAACAGAATGGGAAAGATTAGAGATCTCTTCAAGAAAATTAGAGATACCAAGGGAACATTTCATGCAAAGGTGGGCTCAATAAAGGACAGAAATGGTATGGACCTAACAGAAGCAGAAGATATTAAGAAGAGGTGGCAAGAATACACAGAAGAACTGTATGAAAAAGAGCTTCACAACTCAGATAATCAAGATGGTGTGATCACTGACCTAGAGCCAGACATCCTGGAATGTGAAGTCAAGTGGGCCTTAGAAAGCATCACTATGAACAAAGCTAGTGGAGGTGATGGAATTCCAGCTGAGCCATTCCAAATCCTGAAAGATGATGCTGTGAAAGTGCTGCACTCAATATGCCAGCAAATTTGGAAAACTCAGCAGTGGCCACAGGACTGGAAAAGGTCCATTTTCATTCCAATCCCAAAGAAAGGCAATGCCAAAGAATGCTCAAACTACCATATAATTGCACTCATCTCACACGCTAGTAAAGTAGTGCTCAAAATTCTCCAAGCCAGGCTTCAGCAATATGTGAACCGTGAACTTCCTGATGTTCAAGCTGGTTTTAGAAAAGGCAGAGGAGCCAGAGATCAAATTGCCAACATCTGCTGGATCATGGAAAAAAGCAAGAGAGTTCCAGAAAAACATCTATTTCTGCTTTATTGACTATGCCAAAGCCTTTGACTGTGTAGATCACAATAAACTGTGGAAAATTCTGAAAGAGATGGAAATACCAGACCACCTGACCTGCCTCTTGAGAAACCTATATGCAGGTCAGGAAGCAACAGTTAGAACTGGACATGGAACAACAGACTGGTTCCAAAGAGGAAAAGGAGTACGTCAAGGCTATATATTGTCAGCCTGCTTATTTAACTTATACACAGAGTACATCATGAGAAATGCTGGGCTGGAAGAAACACAAGCTGGAATCAAGATTGCCGGGAGAAATATCAATCACCTCAGATATGCAGATGACACCACCCTTATGGCAGAAAGTGAAGAGGAACTAAAAAGCCTCTTGATGAAAGTGAAAGAGGAGAGTGGAAAAGTTGGCTTAAAGCTCAACATTCAGAAAATGAAGATCACAGCATCTGGTCCCATCACTTCATGGGAAATAGATGGAGAAACAGTGGAAACAGTGTCAGACTTTATTTTCTGGGCTCCAAAATCACTGCAGATGGTGACTGCAGCCATGAAATTAAAAGACGCTTACTCCTTGGAAGGAAAGTTATGACCAAACTAGATAGCATATTCAAAAGCAGAGACATTACTTTGCCAACAAAGGTCCATCTAGTCAAGGCTATGGTTTTTCCATTGGTCATGTATGGATATGAGAGTTGGACTGTGAAGAAAGCTGAGTGCTGAAGAATTGATGTTTTTGAACTGTGGTGTTGGAGAAGCCTCTTGAGAGTCCCTTGGACTTTAAGGAGATCTAACCAGACCATCCTAAAGGAGATCAGTCCTGGGTGTTCATTGGAAGGACTGATACTGAAGCTGAAACTCCAGTACTTTGGCCACCTGATGCGAAGGGTTGACTCATTGGAAAAGACCCTGATGCTGGGAGGGATTGGGGGCAGGAGGAGAAGGGGACGACAGAGGATTAGATGGCTGGATGGCATCACTGACTCGATGGACATGAGTCTGAGTGAACTCCAGGAGTTTGTGATGGACAGGGAGGCCTAGTGTGCTACGATCCATGGGGTCGCAAAGAGTCGGACACGTCTAAGCAACTGAACTGAAGTGTTAGAAAGTATCTACAAATGGAAACTGCAGGTTTCTCTTAGTATTGAGTGAATTCTAAAGGACAATCCATGAAACTAAAATGAGAATTAGAGGAGACAGAGGATACAGAGAATTGAAAAAGGATTTTTGCTTGCATGAATTCCGAGGAATTTTATCACTCTCCAGGATGTACGAGGAGGAATGGGACTGCCAACTCTGTAAACTATCTAGCCCTCTGCTGGTTTTCTAAACATTCTGTTGAGAGAGTTTTTACAACCTGGTTTTGAATCCATAAGTAAAGAATTTCCCTGACATTCAACATTATTTGGCTTTTTGAACTTTTGATTCCTTACTTATCTGCATGTACCAAATTGTGCTAAGTTGCTTTGGTTGTGTCCGACTCTGTGCGACCCTATGGACTGCAGCCTGCCAGGCTCCTCTGTCCATCGGATTCTCCAGGCAAAAATACTGGAGCGCGTTGCTTTTCCTTCTCCAAATTAGATGACAGTTGAGCCCACGCCCAGGAAAAGGAAGCACGAAAACTCTGGGCCGCTTCTGCTGTTTGTCTGGCAGCTGGGTCATCTGTGTCCTGGTCACGGGACAGGGCTGAAGAGCTTTTCCAGGATACACGATAATTACACAGCAGTGATCACTCAAAAGTAGAGTGCCTTTGGGAGGAAAATAGATGGTAGGCTGACATCATTTGCAAAAAGAGGAGCTGCACATGACAATGACTGGGCATCAGAGTAAACATTTGTTGTTGTTATTTAGTCACTGCAGTTGTGTCTGACTCTTTGAGACCCCACGGACTGTACCCTTCCAGACTCCTCTATCCATGGGATTCTCCTGGCAAGAATACTGGAGTGGGTTGCCATGCCCTCCTCCAGGGGATAAACTCCCATCTCCTGCTTGGCAGTTGGAATCTTTACCACTGAGCCACCTGGAAAGCCCCAGAGTAAACATAAAATTGCCCCAATAGCGGGGTCTCTTTGTAGATTTTACCCATATAAAATATGCTTTGTTAACTTCTCTCTCCTGAGACTCAGAGCCTCCTGGGTGTCATAGATTTGATACTTAGGGCAGCACTTACCTCCGAGGAGAACTCAGCTGGGCTTTCAGCACTCTCTCCCCCATCACCCCTGGTTCTCCCTTTCTCCCCGCACCCCACCCCCAACACACACACATACCCTCAGAAGCAATTACACTCCAAGCTACCTGGAGAGAATCTTCCAGCTTCTCTGGAACACTGGCTGCATCTTCCAAAATGAAGCAAAGATCTGGGAATTTTCTGGAAACCCATATTGGTGCACACATCTCATTTGAATAGATTAGGTCCTATAGCGGATTTTGTGCATCGATCAGACTGCTGAAATAATTCACAAGTCTGCTTTGTACCATTTTTAGACACCCTAAATGCCAAGATTATTAATGACTATTTCTGTTGGTGTAAATGGATGCCTTCAGTGTCTCTTTTTACCATGCACAATAAGTAGCCTAAAGTACAGGGAGAAATATCTCAGAATCCCATCTATTTTCTACCAACATTAGCCCTAGAAATTCATTATGAACATTGAAAATGCATAAGGTTGGGGTCCACATGAAAAGAACCACACCATTTCCATTTTCAGTCTTTTCAAGCAGATATCATATATCATGAAAGTGCGGCAGTGGGATAAACAACACAGGTAGTGCAACTGAGCACTTAGGTTTAAAATAAGTGCTTTAAAATAGCAAATTATACCTTACAGGAAAAAAAGATGTTTCCTTGTGTCCTGAAAGTGGGTGATGGGTAATGTAAAACTCTTCAGATATCCAAAATTTGGTTACCTATTTTTAACATGCTGAACTGAAGTTTGGAAAAAAACCTGTCCAGTTTCAAAGCCCAAACCTTCACTATCAGGCTCTGTGATATCTCTTTTTTATAAATGGTCCCTTAATATAAATAGATAATAGGAATATTGTAAGGAGGGAAATGACTAAGTAAAGAGGCTACCAAATAGTAAATATGTTAAAAGCTCCACAGCTAAAAGAGCCAAAAGATAGATCCACCTTACAATAAAAAAAAAAAAAAATCCAAAAATAGACCCCTGTATGTCTGAGAATTTAGGAAAAAAACAAATTTCATCCTATCTGTCTCCTCTCTGCCCATCACGTTAAATGTGGTGTTGCTATTGAACCGCACTCAGATTGCTCAAGATTTAAATGTAAAAAGTAGAACTACATTTAAAGTACAGCTAAAAGAAATTTTAGATGAATATTTCTATCATCTTTGATGAAGAAGAGCTTCATTCACAGAGAATCAAAAGTAGAAGTCATAAAGGAATATATTGATGAAATTTGACTACTAAAAAGAGTGAAATTGGTCTAAGTCTGAGCATGCATGAGTGCTAAGTCGCTTCACTCATGTCCGACTCTGTGTGACCCCATGGACTGTAGCCCACCAGGCTCCTCTGTCCATGGGATTCTCCAAAGTCTGAGCATACAAAGTCTTATATAAATAACCCCGAGACCTCATCTCCAAAAAGAAAAACGGTCTCATTCTGGAACCTTGAATAGACTCACTTGAAAAATATATAAAGTAAAAAAGAAAAAAAAATCAAGTGAAAACTTATGATCTATCACTGACTAAATATCTACAGTGTGGCTCCAGTACCGGGGTGAACTTCACCAGGCCAGATTAGTCCAGTATACAAAGATCATATTTCTATAGAGCCAAAACCTGCCAGAAGCTCTGATTCCTCACAGAACCTCAGACCACATACAGCCATTAGCCAAAGTAAACATGACGAGAGAACGAGCATCAGGATTGTCAGTAAATTCTGCAGAGTTGAAATCTAAGCCATCGGTTTCAGTAATTCCCAGAAAGAACGGCCAAATCTAAACACTGTGTAGTTTTGTGATTTTTACAGTTGAGCCAGTGCAAAGGTTTCAGGAATTTAAAAAATCATATAGTTGATGTCTCATACATAGACACCTTTGTATCTAGCTGGCTTTTAAAAATATTCATTTGGCCTAAGTGAAATACCATCAAGGAATTTAGGATGGAAAAACTGCCTAGAGATCAAGGTCAAGGGAAAGCCCTAAATAGCTTCTAAGAAACTTGCAACACCCTGAACAAATATAATCTGGTAATTCTGTCTCACTGACTGACCTCAGTGCATGGATAAGGCCAGCTTTAAGCAGCTGAAGGCGTGTTTAATTCTCTCCAGAACCTACATCCTAATTGCAAGTTTGCAGTTTAATTTGTAGTGACCTCAAGTAATAGGGCATTTCCATGTGGAAACGGGGCCCATGAAGAACATTATAGGATGGATTGGAGTTGAGGTACTCCCTGAAAACTAACCTAGGGATTGTTATTCTCATCTGAGCATCAGCCACTAGTGACGTGTTGAGTTGGCTCATTTGGAGCTGATATCATTATCTTTACCAAAGACCCCTTACAGAGGCCTCTGAACTCCTCACCAAGAGGCTGTGCCTCAGAGTGCCATGAGGAGAAGGGAAAATGACCCAGATATCTCAGACTGAAGAAGGGTACCACTTTTGCTTCAAAATGTCCAATAAACAGGGGCTCCGCAGTAAGAGTATTTGAGAGTGGAGATGAAACCATCCTGGAGTTATCTGTACAGTTTCTCTCCTCTCTTTGCTTGGCATGAGGATACACAAAATGTTTACATTGAATTAGGTAAAATAAGCAGAAGATAATTCTGAGACTGTTATTTTATGTTGGCAGGTCATATTAGAGCTTGTTAAGAAAACTTGTTTAGCAGAAACAGATTCACAGATATAGAAAACACACTTGTGGTTATCAAAGGGGAGACAGAAGTGGGCAGGGACAAATTAGGGGTATGGGATTAACTAATTATTATGTATAAAGCAGATAAACAGCAAAGACATATAGTGTAACACAGGGAATTATAGCCATTATCTTAATAACTCACAATGGAATGTAAGCTACAAAAATTCTGACTCACGATGCTATGTACCTAAAATTAACAATGTTATAAATCAACTATACTTTAATAAAAAGAAAAATCTGCTTTGTGATTGCTTTGGATATTGTAGGAGAAGCCTGTCTTGGAAATGATTAATAGAAGTCTATGACTGAGTGCTCCTAGTGTCTGTGAAGGGGAAGGAGAGAACTCACAGACAGATGGTGTAAATTTAGGTATTTTATCCTTTGCCATGGGGCGCAAAGTACCTTTTCCCCTCTGTGGAGTGACTGTGAAATGCAACATAGAACTGTAAACTGGGCTGGTTGGGAGGGTCCATCTTTCCTGGACCAGGGCCAACACCACCTTGGGGAGCTAGGAAAGGAGCAGGATCATGACCTCGCTGGTACCAAAAACAGGCATTTGTTTCAGGTTCTTTACTCATCTGTAAGACAGCAGCATCCCATAGTAGCTGAAGAAAGGAAAATTCACCTCCATTTCTGGCTGGGAATTAGACCTGGCTGTCTGGTCTGGCACAGACTCATTGAAAGAAGTACCATTATTTGATGCGTGTTATTCTGTTCACACACTTTCCGGTGATCTTCTCTTTCATCCCCTTACACTTGTTGTCCTCTCACAACAGGTGTCGAAGACATCGTGGCAATCATGATCCCTGAGCCCAAGGGGAAGGAGATAGTAAGCCTGCTGGAGAGAAACATCACTGTGACCATGTACATCACCATCGGGACCCGGAACTTGCAGAAATACGTGAGCCGCACCTCGGTCGTGTTTGTGTCCATCTCCTTCATCGTGCTCATGATCATTTCCCTTGCCTGGCTGGTCTTCTACTATATCCAGAGGTTTCGATATGCAAATGCCAGGGACAGGAACCAGGTGAGTAGCAGAAAGTTATACAAAAAAAAAAAAAAACTTAAAAATTATTACCACAGTAAGACATTATGGTGTAAGCTTTGGAGATCACAGAAAATGCCATGACCAAAACCAAACTTACCTATGATGCCCCTACTCAAGATAAACACTGTTAACATTTGCTGCAGAGGTTTTCAGGTCTTTTCCAGGTATACATATTTTAATGTCTTGCTAACATTGTTCTGTAACATGGAGATGCTTTGTCCCACATTCCTATTGCTCATTCATGGGGCAGTTATTTACTATTTAGACAGTGCCTCAGTTGGTGAAGAATCAGCCTACGATGAAGAAGACCCGGGTTCGAACCCTCAGTCAGGAAGGCCCCTGGAGAAGGAAGTGGCAACCCACTGCAGTATTCTTGTCTGGGAAATCCCACGGACAGAGGAGTCTGGCTGGCTGTAGTCTATGGGGTTGCAAGAATCAGACATGACTAAGCGACTAAACCACCAGACACAAATAAAGGGGGAAAGAGGACAAGAGCTAAGATTATGCTAATTGTATCAGTATAATATGGAAAGAGCCAGAATTTCCTCCTTGAGAACAGAAAGAAACAAAAATAAATAAATAAAATATATTTTGAAAGCAATACATTTTGGAACAGGTAAAGCATACTCTTAGTATAAAATGCAAAAGGTATAACCCAGGTCTCCCACATCACAGGCAGATTCTTTGACATTTGAGCTACCCGGGAAGTCCGACATGGTATACAATGAAGAGTAATTACATTCCCATGTCTGTCCCTCAGTTATGCAGTTTTTCTCTCCGGAATATCTTCTCACCCAAGGAATTTTTTTATGCGCTTGCAAACACTTGTGTGTGTGTGTGTGTCTAAACCAATAAGAGCACATATAAATCTGTACCAATATTTCTCACGTCATCCTAGAGATTAATTCCTATCAACACTCAATCCAAGCTGTCTTCTCATTTCTAATGACTGTATAGGCAGACTTTGGAGATACTGTGGGTTTGATCCCTGACCGCTGCAATGAAGCAAATATCTCAGTAAAGCAAGTCGACAGGAATTTTTTGGTTTCCCAATGCACATAAAATTATGTTTACACTATACTGTAGTCATAACATTATATCCAAAAAAGTGTACATACCTTAATTTTAAATACTGCCTAAAATGCTAACCATTATCTGAATCTTCAGCGCATCATAATCTTTTTGCAATAACATCAAAGATCACTGACCACATATCACCATGACAAATATAGTAATAATAAATGTTTGCAGTATTGTGAGAATTTCCAAAATATGACACAGAGATACAAAGAGCAAATGCTGTCAGAAAAATGGCACCTATAGACTTGCTCAATGCAGCGTTGCCACAAGCCCTCAATTTATAAAATACACAACATCTGTGAAGCACAGCAAAACGAGGTATGCCTGTATAATGTTTTATTTTCTGCATATACTACATTTATTTGTTGCTGCTGCTGCTGCTAAGTCGCTTCAGTCGTGTCCAACTCTGTGCGACCCCATAGACGGCAGCCCACCAGGTTCCGCCATCCCTGGAATTCTCCAGGCAAGAACAGTGGAGTGGGTTGCCATTTCCTTCTCCAAATACATCTATTTAGCCAGCTCCTATCAATGAATGTGTTTTCCCTCACCAAAAAACAAAACCGAGCACACACACACACACACAAATGTACATGTGACACAGCGCGTTTGTGAGTGTATCTGTATGGTAAATTCTGAGTGTTATAGCTAAGGCAATAGTATGTGTATTTTACATTATAATGTGCTGTGCTTAGTCGCTCAGTCATGTCCGACTCTTTGCAACCCCATGGACTGTAGCCCATCAGGCTCCTCTGTCCGTGGAATTCTCCAGGCAAGAATACTGGGCTGGGTTGCCATTCCCTTCTCCAGGGGATCTTCCCAACCCAGGGATCAAATTCAGGTCTCCAACATTGTAGGAGGATTCTTTACCATCTGAGGCACCAGGAAAGCCTTTAAACTATAATGGATACTGCCAAATTGTCTGCCAGAAAGGTTGAACCAATTTATACATGAACCAGCAATATAGTAATACTGATACTAATATAAACAACATTCCTCCAGTAGGATATTAATACTGCTTATCCTAACATATGGGGCTTCCCTGGTGGCTCAGAGATGAAGAATCCGCCTGCCAATGAAGGACACGTGGGTTTGATCCCAGGGTCAGGAAGATCCCCTGGAGAAGAAATGACAAGCCATTTCAGCGTTCTTGGCTGAAAAATCCCATGGACAAGGAGCCTGACAAGCTATAGTGCATGGGGTCACAAAGAGTCGAACACAACTTAGTGACTAAACAACAAATACTAACATATACAACAATATACTAATAACAAGCACTGTTTCCAGTATCCTCACCATATAAATGTTACAGCTTTTTTCGTTGTTTGTGATTTAATAAGATAAAAATGGCATCACATGTTTCTGATCACAAGTTCCATTAAATAGAAAAAGTTTTTTTTCTTTGAAATATCTGCTTATATTATTAGACCACTTTTCAGTTGAGTTGTTGGTCACATTGACTGATGTGTATAAGCTCCTTACTGGTCAGAGTAGTTAACTCTTTGTGGCACTGCTACAGATTCCATGTTTTTCTTCTAAACTTATCATTGTCTCTGATGTATCTTTGGGGGTATTACATAACTGAATCTACCAATTTTTTATAGCTCCCAAGTTTTATATCATAAGATCTTCCATAGGCCAAGATTATAGAAAAACAGTATTTCATCCACTGCTTTTTTTTTTTCACTTTGATGATTAAAACTCTAATCTACAGAGAACTTATTTTGACTTAAAGAATCGAGTACAGAGCCAATGTTATTTTTTTTTCAGATTGCCTACTGGTTTTTGTAACTGGTGTTTATTGAATAATTAATCTTTTCCTTTTCATATGCAGAACCTCCCCCATTTAGCATATATTACAGCTCCATATGTGGTTCTGTTTGTACGCTCTATAAAATGTAGCTTTAATCTGTCTTTTCACATTCTGATAGCATACTCTTTTGAATATTTTAGCACCATACTATGCCTCATATCTGTTCATGCTCATCTTCTTTTATTGCTCTGTCTTCGCTTTTTTCATGTGTATTTTTGTATGAATTTAGAATCACTTTAAGCTAGTTTTTTTAATTTATAGAATAATTTAGGAATCTATAACCTAATGATGTTGAATCTTCCTAAGAATGATACATGTTTTCCCTTTATTTAACTATTCTTTTTATTCCCTAATAGCATTTTAAGTATCCTCATTTACTCTTGCACATAAGAAATGTTTATTCCTAGTTCAGTGTATTGCAATTATAAATGAAATCTTTTTAATATGGGAAGACTTTTGATTTTTGTTTATTTTGCACATTACTATAATTTAATAATTCATGTATTCAATAATTTATTATTTAAAATTTTATTATCTTAATAGTGATATTATATAGTATATATTAAATACAGGCATGTTATATGAGCTCTCAATATATTTACATACATAATCTTCTTAATAACCTTATAGTAGATAATTTTATTGTCCCCATTTTACAGAGAAGGAAACAGAAAGTTTAAATAACTAGCCCAAGGTCACACAGCTAGTTATTATTTAATAGAGACAGCAATTGAACCAATATCACAGCTTCAGAACATATGCTCTTAACCAGTACATTATAGTGTTTGTAATTGTTTGAATTAGTCTACCAGGATTACACTAATAATATGAAGTGAATGATAATATATTACTTCTTTCAAATTTTCAACCTCCTTTTTTCTTCTATTGTCTAACTTCACTGACTTGTGTCTCTAGAACCGACTAAAGTAATAGTGGTAATAGGGAGTGGTAATAGTGAGCATCAGTATTTATGGGAGCATTCTGAGTTTGCTGCTGCTGCTAAGTCGCTTCAGTCGAGTCCAACTCTGTACGACCCCATAGACAGCAGCCCACCCGGTTCCCCCATCCCTGGGATTCTCCAGGCAAGAACACTGGAGTGGGTTGCCATTTCCTTCTCCAATGCATGAAAGTAAAAGAAGTCTCTCAGTTGTGTCTGACTCTTAGCGACCCCATGGACTGCAGCCTACCAGGCTCCTCTGTCCATGGGATTTTCCAGGCAAGAGTACTGGAGTGGGGTGCCATTGCCTTCTCTGATTCTGAGTTTAATGGATTGTTTTTATCATTTCTCAATTTTATTATTTCCCCATGCAGTCTTCTAGGTCGAGATATATATTTAACATGTTATGCAAATGTAAACATAGTCCTATTTTATTCAGAGTTTTAATCAGGAATGTATTTTTAACAAATGCCTTTCAACAGCGATAGTTCTGACTTTTCTCTTTTGATCTATTAATAGTGATTTAAATTAACGGATTTCCTAATATTGAGCCATCTTGAATTTCCAGTACATAACTAATCTTCTAATGTGTGCTGAACTGTTTTGTTCATACCTTATTTAGTACATTATTTACTTTTTACCTTGATATTCGCATGTGAAATTTGCCGGTAGTTTACCTTTTAAATTTGTATTTATGTATGTATCTTTGAGACTGCCAGGGCTTCGTTGCTGTGTGCGGACTTTGTCTATTGCACTTAGTTGGGCGCTCCTCTTCGTTGCAGCACTCTCACTGCAGGCTTCTCACTGTGGTGGCTTCTCTTGTCGTGGAGCACAGCTCTAGGAGCACCGGCTTCAGCAGTTGCAGCAGGCAAGCTCAATAGTCGCAACTCATGGGCTCTGGAGCACTGGCTCAGTATTTGTGATGTCCAAGCTTAGTTGCTTCATGGCATAAGGGATCTTTCCGACCAGGGATCGAACCCGTGTGCCCTGCATTGGCAGGCGGATTCTTATCCACTGTGCCACCAGAGAAGTCACGATTTACATTTTGTCATGTTTAGGCAATAGTGCTACTGGTTTTTTAAGAAGAATTTGGAGATTTTGTTCCATTTTCTTTAGTTGGGTTGTAGTGTCCAACATGGCAGTCACTAATCATGTGTGACTATTTAAATTAATTGTAATAAAATTAAATTTAAAATTGTGTTCCTCAGTCATACTAGCTACATTTCCAGTTGCTTCTGGATGGCAGGGCATAGATAGGACATTTTCATCATCATGGAAAGTCCTGTAGGATGGCCTAATTCTAGAACCTTTTAAAGAGTGTTGGAATTAGGTTAAAAGCATCTTCCTGCAATGTGGGAGACCTGGGTTCGATCCCTGGGTCAGGAAGATCCCCTGGAGAAGGAAATGGCAACCAACTCCAGTATTCTTGCCTGGAGAATCCCACGGATGGAGGAGCCTGGTGGGCTACAGTCCATGGGGTCGCAAAGAGTTGGACACGACTGAGCGACATCACTTCACTTCCCTTAATCTATTATAGAGCTTGCTTCCGTTATAGTTGGTAAAGAATCCGCCTGCAATGCAGGAGACCCCGGTTCGATTCCTGGTTGGGGAAGATCCCCTGGAGAAGAGATAGACTACCCACTCCAGTATTCTTGGGCTTCCCTTGTGGCTCAACTGGTAAAGAATCCACCTGCAATGCAGAAGACCTAGGTTTGATCCTGGGTTGGGAAGGTCCAACTGGAAAAGGGAAAAGCTACCCACTCCAGTATTCTGGCCTGGAGAATTCCATGAACTATATAGGCCACAGGGTCACAAAGAGTTGGACACAACTGAGCGACTTTTGCTTCACTAACATGTTTTAGATTTTTTGGTAAGCCAATAAATTCAAAGTTTTTTTAGGAGGACAACTCTTTAACTTTCTATTTATTTTATGAAAACTCATCTGTTTAAATTTTCTATAGAATCTGAAACAATTTTTTGAACATTTTTATTGCTTTTTTTGACTCTCAAAATGATGCATGTTTATTCTAAAAATTTTGGCAATCAGAAAAATACTAAAAGAAAACAAATCACTCATCACCCTACTGACTTGTTAACAATTAAGAACATTACCTTCCAGACTTTTAACTCCATATGTATACATATATTCAGTAAATTGTTGTCATATGTGTGTTATAGATGCATGAGATACAGACACACGTGTTAGACATATAAATTTGTGTGGTTTTTTTATTAAATGGTGAACATTTCCTCCATCATTAAGTAATATTTAAAACATGATTTTTAGTAGCTACATAGTAGTCAGGTTCTACCTCCTAAAGCGAGCAAGTTATTTTATGCTTTAGATTTCTAAAGAGGAATATGCTTTCTTTTTTTAGTTATAGTGAGGATTAAATGGCTTAATGTGTCTTATATTTTAAGATCCCTGAGCATAATTACTCACTTACAGAGCTCTCAATGAATGGTATCATTATTACCATCATATAAATTGCATAACCATTACATACAGTTCCAACTTTGATACTTTTACTGAATATTCTTGAACTTAAGTGGATGCATTACCGGTTAGACACAAGGCAGTGAAACTAGATATGGAACAAAAAATAAGTTCAGTTCCACTGGTTCCTCAAGGTTACATTTGAAGAACCTGTACAAATATAAATCAGTTATCACAAAGATACTTACCAGCTGATTCAACAATGATAGAGATGGTACCCCTATCTTTTTGAGTCTAGAGCTAATCCAAGCAGTCTTTGGGAATTTGAGGCAAGGATGAAACTTTTAGTCTTGAATTAGTTGAGTAACTGTTTCCAATGCTAGTTCTCTTTGTGCAGGTAGATATAGATTGCATTTCTGTCTTGACATGTGCAACTCTGTGACGTACGTGAAAAGGAAATTAGAATGGATGGCATGAAGTGGATGAGGTTTAAGTTTTTACTCTGCTCCGTCTTTATTAACTTTCCTTCAATTACAGGATGCTACCTTTGGTTCACTCAGTGAATTTGGATCATGCTGAAAACAGTATTTCTTGATCAAAATAGACATCATACTTTAGCCCTTTTACGAATGAAATAAGGATCTATAATTTCCCTTAGACAAATATTTCTCTTTTGATGGGGAGTGCTTCGTTCCAGTCAACAGAAAGTTACAGCTGTTTGAGCTATAGCTTTAGTAAGCATCAGGTAAACTGAAGTCATTTATTTTTACTGAAGCATTATTGGCCCTTCCAAAAAGAGGAACTCTCAGGTTAGATGTTGACTCACAGTCTAAAATGGACTATCAAAGGCATTAATGTTACATTGGTGAAGTATCTGGCCATTCCAGTATGTAATTAAGAGACTGAACTTGAAGTGGCCAGCAGCACACCTCAGTCTCTGCCTGGCTTGGTGCAGGTCACACTTAGAGGAAAGTCACCATCATCTTCCATGACCATTAGCCCTTTCAGATCATTTCAATATAGCGTCCGATGGAGTAATTGCTAGGTGTTCATTATGGTAGTAGTGTCATTGCAGCGTCTTTAAGATGACGACATGGAAGATTAGGGCCATGACTTGAAATGGAGAGGGAGACTTGACTGGTGTGGCATGTTTCCTAAAGACACTGTACCAAGATGGTGCTAGTGTGTGGTGATAGTTAAAGACACAGCTTTGTAGTCAGATGGGTCTGGACAGCAATCTTTGGCAGTTTCTAGTGGTGTGATCTTGTTTGGGTCCTTACCTTTCTGTGCCTAGATTTCCTCACGTGTAAGCTGGGAATGCCCATAGGTCATCCCCACAGGCTTGATGCAAGGACCCAGTGAAAAAATGCATGTAGGTTATCAGAGAGTTGTTAACAAGATTGCATTTTTTGGACTACAGAAAGGTTTATTGCAGGGCCCGTCAAGGAGAATGGGTGGCTCATGCTCAAAAAAAAACCCAACCTGGGTTGTCTTTAATGAGTAAAGCGTCTCTTAGAAAACAGTATTTCCCTCCCAAATTTAAATAGACAAGTTCTTACATAACTCACATATAGTTAAGTCTGGATAGGGGCTTTGCGTCCCAGGTGACACAGTTTGAAATAAAATGGAATTATTTTTCCGGAGTTATGGGGAAAGGAGGACGTATCCATAGACTACAGAGAAAAAAACCTGGCGTTCTTGGAAAATACCTTCCCATGCAACAGTGTGTTTTAATTCACAATAACACTGTGTACACTGTTTTTAGAAAAAGGCAAAAATAAAAGTGTTCATTTAAAAGTAAGTGTTTGCCACCCCCGCTCCAGACTCTTTGTCAACTTCCCTCCCTCTAGCTCTCCCCAGAGGAAACAAGCCTTAGCACTTCCATTTCTATGCTTCCAGAAGTTTCTGTGTCTATAAATAAGAAAAGTTCCTTTCCACATTTATTATTATACATACACAAGGACTCTGCCTTCACATGGCAATATATTATAGGGACATCACAGGAATACACATAAAAACAGATGTGAGCCCACTTGGAGGACTGCAGGAATCAGGAACAGGTGATGGGTTCGGACTAGAGTAAGCGAGATGGAGAAGCCAGATGGGCATCAAATTAGGGCAATATTTTGAAATTCCGTGGATTTGATGTAGCATATAAACCAGTTATCCTAGTTTATACCTGCTGTACTAGCCTTGTGCTTCCCAGATGGCTAGTGATAAAAATCCCACCTGCCAATGCAGGATACAGAAGAGACATAGGTTTAGGCCCTGGGTGGGGAAGAGCCCCTGGAGGAGGATATGGCAACCACTCCAGTATTCTTGCCTGGAGAACCCCATGGACAGAGGAGCCTAGTGAGCAACAGTCCGTAGGGTTGCAAGGAGTCAGACAGGACTGAAGCGACTTGGCACACACGCACATACTAACCTAATTGTTAATAACCCACCCATTTTATTCTCACAAGTGTTCCAGTTTAGATAATAATCATATGGTTATCTTATGTGTGAGGGAAACCGAAGAATCAAGGGTACAATTAGGTCAGTTCCTGCAACATTAACTGAAACAGCAAAAGCAGAAAAAGAGGCCCAGAAGGGCCAGAGAAGCCAGAAATGGGGTATGGAGATAATAAACTGTAGAAGCCAACACAACGTTGTAAATCAGCTATACTTTAATTTTTAAAAACAAGCAGATACTAAATAAACATTGAAAAAAAGAAGCCTGTTAGATGGAGATGCCTGGTAGGTATTTGATATACAAGCTGAGAATTTAGGAGAGAAGAGGTGGAGGTGGCAATGTAAGAGTTATCTGTGTAGAGATGCCATTTAAATGGTCAGAACAAAGTGAGTGCCTCCTGGAAATGGGCATCCAGAGAAGAGGCCTGAAGACAGCCGGGTATACACTTGTGCCCCAGTCTTTCTCCCTCCATCATATTTCTTTTATTTGCTTTATTTTCTTCCCAGTTCTTGTCACTGTTTGAAACCATTTCCTCCTTGCCCTGTACCTTCCCCTGGCCCACAGGCTCTCTTATGGAGTGGAAGCAAGGGTGCTGGTTAGCAGACACCACAGCCTCATGCTCCCTCTGGACCCAGTTCTCCTTGGCTCAGGGTCACTGCTCTGCTGTGGCTTTCACTCATATCACATATCTTTGATGAAGCTCTGTCCTCTTTTCTCCAGGACCAGGCTGCTTGGGGACCTTGCCATCAGCCAGCCTGTGGATGCCTGAGTCCAGTGTCTATTTCAGGCTCATGGAGGTGGCTGGACCCCTGTACTCCAGTCCTGAACAAATCCTGTGGCCCGGAAGAGCCCATGAAAGCAGCCCATGAAAGTGTTAGGGTACAGGTTGGCTCGGAGCACACACGGGACCCTTAGGTGGGCTGCTTTTCATAATGTCACATTCCAGCCAACAGAGTCTCAGCTCCGACCAAGCCCAGAGTTCTCTGCTACATAATCAAACATAGACCCAGACATAAATGGGACCCTCTCAGACAGCTAAGTGAGGATCTAGGATACTACCAAGGCTGATGTGTTAGGAGCTGGAACCTTGTAAGGATGAATAGAGTGTTTGCTATCTAACTCTGGTTTTGGAGCAAAGTAGAATCAGAGACTTGGGCAGGGCAGGGTCATGAGACAGAAGGACAGTCCAGTGAAGGGAGAGCGTAGGAATCTTGGGAGTCAGGAACTGGATCTAAATCACAGATACAGGAACAGTGGTCCAGCCCGCCGGGCAGAACAAGGTGAGAGGAAGTGAGGAAATGGTGCGGAGGCACACAAAGCCTTTTCCATCACACTCTGACCTATAAAGTGTGCAAGGATACTCGGGTAAAGGTGGCACGATGGTGTGGGAAGGGGAGATGCAGCCCACCGCCCACTCTCACACATGGAGAACCCCATGAACAGTATGAATGGTTCTATATGATGAAGAAAAATATCTGCTTACTGTTTAGCACATGCCAAGGCTATTTTTAAATGCTAGGCCATGCGTCTCTGTCTCCTCACGAGTCCTCATGATGGCCCTGGGTTGGCACTGTAAGGAAGTAGCACCCTGATGTCACCAGGGTGGGCTTGTACCCGGTGTTGCCCAGATACCTCTCAGATCAGCCCTGAGAGCCCAGGTTCCCACAAAGGCTGCAGATGAGAAACCACACGTATGAGGACTGGAGGCATTGGATATCTGGCCTTTCTACTCATCTATTTGAGAACTGACTGCCTGATATCAGGATCATGGTTTCTATTTTTATTTTATATTGGAATATAGTTGATTAACAACGTTGTGTTGGTTGTAGATATACAGCAACATGGCTCAGTTATCTATTATTTTTCAAGTTCCTTTCCCATTTAGGTTATTATACAATACTGAACAGAGTTCCTGGTGCTATGTGGTAGGTCCTTGTTGGTTATCCTTTTTTTTTTAAAAAACCTTTTTATTTTGCATTGGGGTATAGTGGAAAATTCTGAAAGAGATAGGAATACCAGACCACCTGACCTGCCTCTTGAGAAACCTATGTGCAGGTCAGGAAGCAACAGTTAGAACTGGACATGGACCAACAGACTGGTTCCAAATGGGAAAAGGAATACGTCAAGGCTGTATATTGTCACCCTACTTATTTAACTTCTATGCGAGTACATCATGAGAAACGCTGGGTTGGAAAAGCACGAGCTGGAATCAAGATTGCCGGGAGAAGTATCAATAACCTCAGATATGCAGATGACACCACCCTTATGGCAGAAAGTGAAGAGGAACTGAAAAGCCTCTTGATGAAAGTGAAAGTGGAGAGTGAAAAAATTGGCTTAAAGCTCAACATTCAGAAAAAGAAGATCATGGCATCTGGTCCCATCACTTCATGGGAAATAGATGGGGAAACAGTGGAAACAGTGTCAGACTTTATTTTTCTGGGCTCCAAAATCACTGCAGATGGCAATTGCAGCCATGAAACTAAAAGACACTTACTCCTTGGAAGGAAAGTTATGACCAAACTACATAGCGTATTCAAAAGCAGAGACATTACTTTGCCAACAATGGTCCGTCTAGTCAAGGCTATGGTTTTTCCAGTGGTCATGTATGGATGTGAGAGTTGGACTGTGAAGAAAGCTGAGCGCTGAAGAATTGATGCTTTTGAACTGTGGTGTTGGAGAAGACTCTTGAGAGTTCCTTGGACTGCAAGGAGATCCAACCAGTCCATTCTGAAGGAGATCAGTCCTGGATGTTCATTGGAAGGACTGATGCTAAAGCTGAAACTCCAGTACTTTGGCCCCCTCATGCGAAGAGCTGACTCATTGGAAAAGACCCTGATGTTGGGAGGCATTGAGGGCAGGAGGAGAAGGGGACGACAGAGGATGAGATGGCTGGATGGCATCACCGGCTCGATGGATTTGAGTTTGAGTGAACTCCGGGAGTTGGTGATGGACAGGGAGGCCTGGCGTGCTGCAATTCATGGGGTCGCAAAGAGTCGGACACGACTGAGCAACTGAACTGAACTGATAGCTGATTAACAATGTTGTGATAGTTTCAGGTGAACAGAGAAGTGACTCAGCCATATGTATACATGATCCATTCTCCCCCAAACTCCCCTCCCACCCAGGCTGCCACATGACACTGAGCAGAGTTCCCTGTGCTATACTTATGGCCCTATTGATTATCCATTTTAAATATAGCAATGTGTCTATGTCAATCCAAAACTCCCAATCATAGTATTTAGAATTTTAAGGGGACACTAGATGTAATGAATTTGAGAAAAAGAGGTGTTAAGTGATTTTGTTTTCCCCAAGGGCACACAAGCAGGATTTTTATTTCAAGGCAGGGTGGCTTCCAATGACCAAGCTCCCTCCGCAATACAGGTCCTGAGGAGCCCTGAACCACAAGGAGGATCACCCACTCCTCCATCTGTCACAGCAGAAACATGAGGAACGCCCAACCATGCTACTATGTGAAGATTGGCCCTTTGGGGCTTTGGAAATAAAGATTAGTTGCTAGGCCCTTTGTCGTATCTATTTTGAGATTCTCCACCTCAGGGAGCTTCCCAGAGGATGCTAAGGGGTCTTCTTCATTCTACCCACTAATGACCTCTGTGTCCGGGGACCTCTATTTGAACCTTGAGCTGGGGAGCCAGATCCGATACTCTTGATCATGAGCACCAATATGCACCATGGGCCGCCCTCCCCTTCCACCAGGATGTTAAGAAGCCCTGGGTACCTCATTTCCCAGGTGCGCCACTTTGGCTGCTATCCACGGATTCTTACCCTGCTAATAGAAATCCTGAGTGCTGTGTGCTAATTTGCTTCAGTCGTGTCCTACTGTTTTGCAACCCCGTGGACTGTAGCCTGCCTCTGTCCATGCGATTCTCCAGGCAAGAATGCTGGAGTGGGTTGCCATGCCCTCCTCCAAGGAATCTTCCCGACCCAGAGATGGAACCCACGTCTCTTACGTCTTCTGCATTGGCAGGCAGGTTCTTTATTGCTAGCGCCACCTGGGAAGCCCCTTATAGAAACCCTCTGGTGGTAAAGCAAAGCCAGTGGGTAGCATTCCTGCCATCTTTGTGGCCAGTGAGCCTGCCTTGGGCCATGTGCCGGGACTTTGTCTCACTGTCTCCGAGGATATCCCACCTCTAACACAAGAACTGGATCTGCATTCTGAGAACCAAGGGACTTCTAGTAGATAGCAGCTTCTTCAGATATGGGCAGATCAGATAAAGTGAATCAAATTCTTTTTTTGTTTTTTTTAATAAGCAGTATTGCCTCTGAGGCCAATCCAAGGAAACCAAACCTGTGTTGTATTGTTTTGTGTGTGTGTGTGTGTGTTGTATTGTTTTACCTGAGATCAGGTAATGGCATTCAGCCAAACTTTCTTGAAAGAGCTCCCTCTCCCTGAGAATGGCTTCTTCTATTATTTGCATATGCATGGTCCATGCCCCTTGGGTTTCTTTTGCACATATTGGTGCTGAAGTTTTGTTGGAACCAAAGAAGTAGTGGAATTTAAAACAAACTTGGACTTCACAAGGAAAGAGAAAGGGGAGGGGATAGAAGTGGGCCAGGTGTCTGCCATCAAAGGAGGGTCTGTAGGTGGTGATGCTTCTGTCTCATAAAGGAACAGGAACCAAAGAACAGGAACCAAAATGGTCTCTGATTGATGTTGGCTGGAGGAAGCTCAGAGCCCTCAGGGGACACAGAACAATTCGCAGAGTATTCGGTGAGGTCATTAGCCATTGGTTTGCTCTGTTTCCATAATTCAGGTCTCAAGGGATCTTTGCCTCCCAGTTCTGTTCTGTATGGATGACAGTGATGAGCTGATAAAGCTGGAAACAGCATAAGTTTACATACCGCAGGTTACTAATAAGGGGAACTAAGGCCTGGACTATTTAAGTGACTTGGCCTAAGTCACACAGTGAGTAACAGAAACAGGAGCAAAAGCTGAGTTTCCTAACTCCCAACCATTGCCATTTCCTCTACAACTCTTCCCAGAAAGAAGAACCCTGGGACTTCCCTGGTTGTCCAATGGTTAAGAATCCTCATGCCAATGCAGGGGACACAATGCGATCCCTGATCCGGGAAGATTCCACATGCCGATGGGCATCTAAGCCCATGCACCGCAACTACTGAAGCCCTCGCGCTCTGGAGTCCCTGCTCTGCAACAAGAGAAGCCACTGCAGAAAGAAGCCCACACACCACAGTGAAGAGCAGCCCCCGCTGGCCACAGCTAGAGAAAGCCCACATGCAGCAACGAAGACCCAGCACAGCCAAAATTAAGTAATTCACTTTAAAAAGTGATGATGATTTTATTCCGTGCCACGTGTGCATAAGCAACTGTAAGCCATCACCTTGTGGGTCACCATGGCCGCCAAAATAGTCTGCATCTTTTATCCATCTTTCTAGACAGATGGAGGGGTGATCTACATCACAGAAATTGATTGGACTGGCTGTGCAATGATCTCTGTCCCATCCAGCAGACCTGGGAGGATCATTATTACGTAGGAGAGCAAGTGAGGAAGTGTCAGAGTCAGCCGTGGCCACGTGAGCTTTCACATGGCTGGGACGATTCTGTTTAGGTCTATGATGCCCTCTCTTCACCTAGAACATGAAAACACCTAGTTATTTTTCTGCTTGGTTATGATGGTGATGATAATAATCAATGACTATAAAATATAGCTGTCGGGGAAGAAAAGGGGGGCAGTTACGGTACAGAATTAGCGTTTCCCTGCTGGCTCAGATGGTAAAGAATGTGCCTGCAATGCAGGACACCTGGATTTGATCCCTAGGTCAGGAAGATCTCCTGGAGAAGGGAATGGCAACCTACTCCAGTATTCTTGCTTGTGGAATTCCATGGACAGAGGATCCTGGAGGGCTACAGTCCATGGAATTGCAAAGTCAGACAGACTAAGCACACGATCGATTTATTCAACCCAATGAACTAGGAGGAACATAAGCGCGACTTAATGCTGTGTTTGGCATACTTATTCCTAGTTTTTTCTCACCTTGACTGCATTTCTCTTTATAATCCAGAGAAGGACAAGAGGGGAATGTCTTTATTTTTCTCAATTTCTTAAGTACTTAAGAGCTAGCTAAATTACACATCTTGAGTTGAATTGGAGTCTGTCATTGTTTACCATCCTTGTTGGTATTTATGTCAGACTTTAGTTTTCTAATAAATGGTTCTATGTTTATTTTCCATAAAGCTGTTTATCTTCATTGTTGTCAAGGAACTAATAACCTTGGTAAATATTTTCTTTTACCTTTTTCAATCAAATGATGAGTGCACCTAATTATCAAGATGTCTCAACTCCTGACAGTTTTTAATGAAAGGTGTAATATGATTTGAATCTGGTTGGGCTAGAGAAAATCTGTAGGAGCCCCCTGGAGAAGGGAGAGTAATCCTTACCTGAAACAAAAGGCCCACACAGACCTGAGGTGGTCCCTACGCCATCTATTGGCATCACATCACTGCATTTCTGAGCACCACAAAGGACAGAGTCTGTTTTGTGATGGACTTTGGGTTCCAGTCTCTAGATTCTCTCTTCAGACTCTGTGTAAGACTTGTTTTGAGCACAGCCTATAGACTTCCCACTCACTGATACTCAGTGCAGTTAAAAACCCAAAGATTTAAGAGATCAACTGCGGAAGTAACAACTGCCTTATTTGGGCCATTTTATTAAGAATGTTTGTGTCTTTCTCTGATTAGTTTGCATTTTAGAAATCCAAACTAGTTGTTTGAAAATTGTTGAAAATGAGACAGTGGTTTTCATCCAGAAGTCAGTATTCCTGATTTTCATGTCACTTGAGAAGAAATGGAAACATGCTTATATTGACAAGGTTTGGCTGCCTGCAAATGGTCATAGCATTTTTTAAAACTTTACAGCACTTTTCCTTTTATTTTGTCAGTCCAGAACTCCTATAGAAAAACAAAACAAAACAAAACAAAACCTAGTTCTACCAGGTCCCTTAGTTATCATCTGTATCTCAGAAGCTGGTTTTCCATATTTTCCAGCTGTCTAGATCATCTCTTCTTCCCCTTTGAAGTGCAGACTTTATATCCTTCATCAATCTCTGCCGAAATATGATCCTTTTTCTCCTCAAAAGACATATATGTAAGTTTTGCTTACCTGTCCTAACTCTGTGATATTAAACAGTTTACTTAAGTCCCAGTTCATTCTATAAAATAATGTTTTTCTCATGGGGTTGTTGTAAGGGAAAGCTGATATTGTATATAAAGTTTTAGCATGGTACTTAGGATATGTTAACTGTTCATCACATGCTCAGTTGCTCAGTCATGTCTGGCTCTTTGCAACCCCAAAGACTGTAGCCTGCCAGGCTCCTCTGTCCGTGGGATTTCCCAGGCAAGAGTCCTGGAGTGGGTAGCCATTTCCTCCTCCAGGGGATCTTCCTGACCCAGGGATTGAACCCATGTTTCCTGCTTTGCCAGGCAGATTCTGTACCACTGAGTCACCAGGGTAGTATGTGCTAATTTAAAGAAAAGAGAGAAGTTTGAGTGTTATTTCAAAAGGCACAAAGTTAGTGAAAACAAGTAATTATTCTGTTTAAATGTTTGCCCCATTTATCTTAGTCCTTCAAGTATGTTTCACTGCTGCAAACGCACATCTGTCACAAACTAGAAGATAACAATATGTGGAAAATTCATGAGCATACAAGCAAACTGATTTTTTTCCTTGAAAGATTAAAACATAATTCTCCCTCCATCTTCTCCCTCTCCCACTCTTCCAAATTGCTCTATCGTTGCATTACTGCAGGGGTCATTAGGATAGTAACTTTCTCTATTAAAAAAAAAAAAGAATACATAATACATTGTTTCTTAACATGAGTGATGGTAGTTACTCAGGTGTTCACTTTATAATTATTAGCTAACTGAGTATGTACGCTTTATGTATCTTCCTATGTGTATACTCACACACACAATGGAGATGAAATTGGCATGTAAGAAAGTGATGGGATAGAATTTGTTGTTGTTCAGTCACTAAGTCGTGTCTGACTCTGTGACCCCATGGACTGCAGCACGCCAGGCTTCCCTGTCTTTCACTATCTCCCGGAGTTTGCTCAGATTCGTGTCCGTTGAGTCGATGATGCTAGATAGAATAGTACAAACCAAATATAAGTCTAGGTTGGATATATACATAGCAAAGCAAACTGCTTAAAATTCCAAATTGAAAGGAATATGAAAGCAATAAACCCTGATTTTGAACAAAAGATGAAAACTATTCCAACTACTCCAGACTGGCTATCTCCATGTCACAAACTGAGTGGCTAGAGTGGGGCAGATTATGGAACTTTTCTTCTTCTCTGCATGGATACAACCTGCACTGGAGTCGCTGTGGGACAGAATCTTCCCATGTCATCTTCCGTTTGCTTAACATCAGGCATGAAGAGCTTCTCTCGATGACTGAACTCTTTAATAGACCATAGTGAGCCAAGCCACTCTGCACAGAGGTCACTGCCCCATCTCCTCCAGCCATCTTTGTTAACATTCCTGCCACTTGTGCATGATTTCAGAGATAGCTGCCATGGTTTACTGAATGCTATCAGACACGAAGTTAAGAATGAGAAGTCTTTATTACTAACAAGCAGCTTTTGGTTTTTCAGCGTCGACTGGGAGATGCAGCAAAGAAAGCAATCAGCAAGCTCCAGGTCAGGACCATTAAGAAGGGCGACAAGGTAACAGCCTCTTTTCTTTTTGTTGTTGCTATTGTTCAGTTGCTAAAGTCATGTCTGACTGTTTGCGACCCAGCAGACTACAGCATGCCAGGCTTCCCTGTCCTTCACTATCTCCCGGAGTTTGCTCAAACTCATGACCACTGAGTTGATGGTGATGCTGTCCAACCAGATCATCCTCTGTCACCCCCTTTTCCTCCTGCCCTCAATCTTTCCCAGCATCAGGGTCTTTTCCAATGAGTTGGCTCTTTGCATCAGGTGGCCAAAGTATTGGAGCTTCAGTTTCAGCATCAGTTCTTCCAATGAATATTCAGAGTTGGATTTCCTTTGGGACTGATATGTTTGATCTTCTTGCAGTCCAAGGGACTCTCAAGAGTGTTCCCCAACCCCACAGTTCAGAAGCGTCAATTCTTTGGTGCTCAGCCTTCTTTATGGTCCAACTCTCACATCTGTATATGACTGCTGGAAAAGCCATAGCTTTGGCTATATGGACCTTTGTTGGCAAAGTCTTTTCTTTTTGATGAGGAGCTATTTAAAGCTTCTGAGTTTCCTAGCAACCAATGTAGATAAGAAGATGAGGAAGGGAAATACATGCTAATAGTTTTCCTATAAGCATCTGTTATTATGCCCACTGTTATTAAATATAATTTAAGGCAGTTTGTAAAATGCATGCAATGGGACCGTAAAGTCATTGGAGAAAAAATATGAGAAATTAAGTAAATTTAGGAAAAGTAGATAAAACCAGGATGAAATAGTACACAGATTCATTACCTGAAATGAAAAGCAGACATGGGTCCAAAATTTAGGTTGGGGCTTTCTGGCAGCCAGTGCAAAGGAGAAAATATTCAATATTCAAACGAATCTGAGTACCTTATTCCAGTGTCCCACTAGATAAAAATGAAATGCCTGTTCCTGGAATTATGACTTAAGAAAATTTTTCCATGAATCCTTGCACGAAAAGCATTTTTAGGTGCTAAGTGATGTATACCACTTAAGTCTGCAGTTAATGCTGATGGCTCAGTGGTAAAGAATCTAACGCAATGCAGGAGACGTGGGCTCAGTCCCTGGGTCAGGAAGATCCACTGGAGAAGGAAATGGCAACTCACTTCAGTATTCTTGCCTGGAGAATTCCATGAACAGAGGAGCCTGGCAGGCTACAGTTGGGGTCACAAAGAGTCAGACATGATTTAGCAACTGCTGTTGCTGCTACGTCGCTTCAGTCGTGTCCGACTCTAACTAAGCAACGATAAAAAAAGTGCAAGAAGCGTATTTAGTCCCCCTGAAACCGAGTTTCCAGAACCCCAAAGTTATAACAGCAGAACTCATTCCAGGACAGTCATTCTAGAACTCTCTAGCTGTAGGATGATGACATAAAGCCAAAAGCAGAAGCATGTCCTAAGGAAGGACCACGATGCAAGCTGGTCAGGGCCCACAGACCTCTAAAGACCTCTGTTCTCCCCAGGAGAATTTTTTCCCCCAGGAGAAATTTTAGAGCAGTGGATTGCAGTCCATGAATGTGGGGCTCCTTGAGCCACTGTAAGAGATTCACAGCTCTACTTGTATTTGAGGTGTTGTCTCTAGTGTGAATAATTGATTTGTCTCACTAATTAGGTACTACTGGTTTTCAGCTATATAAAAATACCTTTGAGCTTAATAGGATAAAATTCATTTTAAAAGCATCACTAAATTTAAAGCATATTTTTTCAGTACTTGTTTTCTCCTCAAACGGAATAATAAAAGAACAAGGACTGTTACACAAGTAACGTATTACAGGGTGTTGAAAGAGATTTAAGTATTTGAAAAGAAAGCTGGAACCACTATTTTAGAGTTGTATACATTAGATTCCCGAGGAATGATAGATTAAATATCATTTTGATGAGTCCCCATGAATAGCATTTCTCTCATCCTTGAGACTTTGCTATGTCACCTCTGATTATAATAAGTAGCATGATTAGTAACGGTACATTAAAAAACGATTTCCTTGTCAAAGCTCTTGCTGTGGAACCAGGAAACAAAAAATGGAGGTTGGAAGGACTAGAAACTGAACCAGTGCATAATAAATTATGGATTAAGACAGCCAGCTTCGAGAGAGTCAGAAGCCCTGCTCCAGGCAAGCTCTCCTTTGGCTTGTTGCTTGTGTGTTTACAGAAGCTGAAGCTCGCAAAGCAGGCTCATCTGTGCTTTCTGTGTTGCAGGAAATGGAGCCGGATTTTGACAACTGTGCCGTTTGTATTGAGGGGTACAAGCCCAACGATATCGTCCGGATCTTGCCCTGCCGGTGAGTGGCTAGCTGCCTGCTTCTGACGGGGGCCTGTGTGGAGAGTGTCTGCTGGCCTCTCTGGTTCCGACCTGCTTGGCCTAGCCCTGCAAGGTCAGTCTGCCCAAACACTGCTGGGGTTCAGGAAGAAACAACCTTGATTCGTTTCATATAACCTTTCTCCTTGGAAACATTCTGTCTTGTGAAATTAGCACTGTTTTCCCATCCTCTTCATACCAAACTAAGGCTCTGTGACCTAGAACCTCATGATGCACAGTTGGACCATGTAGCTCCAAGTTCAAGTTTTTCTTAACAGCAGACCTGTAATACTCAAAATCATCCCCGCTTTTACAGTGCTATTTCATTAAAATAATAAACTCTTAAAAATGTCTTCTGGGTGATCATGAAGGGATCAGCAACCAGACTATAGTCAGGAGTGGGCAGGAAGCCAAAGGCAGATTTCCTTTTCCTTTATTTTTTGTTGACAAAAAGAGAATGTGACAGTAACCCCCACACTTCTAGGATCTAGGGTAGAATGTCAACAGATGTAGTTGGAAAACTGCCTGGGTGATTCTCATAGAACTCTAGTCCTTCTCTAGATTCTTTTTATACAATTCAAATTAAATAAACTTAAATACTTCGACAAAATATCTTAAAGTTGCTTAAAGCTTCTTTAGTGTTTTTGCATCTATGCAAGTGTCCTAAAAATATAAATTAAATTCTGCCTTAGAGAAATATTCTTCTCTTAGAAATCCTGCCTTTAAAAATTCTCAGAGTATTTAAGCAACTAAAGTAGAAAACAGATACCACCAAGATATAAAACAATTCATTTGGTCATAAAACAATGCAATGCTAAGAACTATTTATTAGAAACACAAAAGAAATCATGCCTTAGAGGAATGAGTTTAATAATCCCCAAATGACAGAGAAGTGACAAAAAGGAACAAGATACTCAAATAGATGCACGCACTCCAAGGGGAGTGAATGGGCTTGAAATGCTCTCACGCAAATTGATCGGTAGGAAAACAGGCCTGTGGAAAGTGCACTCTGGTGGCCCCAGCTGAAGCCTTCAAGCGGGATTCGCTTTCCTTAGAGATGCTTGACCGTCTCTAGAACAAATCATAAACTGGGATACATCAATACTTGGCAACGTCCTTCATAGGAGGGTACTATAGATAAGTTCTCTCCCTAGACATTATACTTGGTATTTGCTTGGTGATTTCTGAAACGCTGGCCAAGAATGGTGATAAGTGAACTGCAGAGAGCCTCTCCAGATAGTATCGTTCCTCTCTGCGGTATTTTATTAGGAGTTTTATAAAGCCTCCTAGCTATAGGCAAGGAAAGTACTTGCTTTTACTTTCCTTTGGAGATGGCTTAGCGCCCTGTGAGGCTCCTACTAATAAAAAATAGCCAAAGCTAAAATTAAAGGTCAGTGTCATCTTTTCCCTGAATATCGAAAGAACTTTACAAATGTAATTAAGAAAATCTGTTTTAAGGACATCTTTAGGCTTACTTTAGCTCCGTCATTCATATTTTATAAAACAGCTTGTTCACTGAGGGCTCTTTCATGAGTATATTTCATGTGACTGCATATAATTGCTAGAGGCTACATAATATCCAGGTCATAAATGTACCACAGTGTAATTTACCATCCTCCTGTTGTGGACCATTTGGCTGATTTCAGTTTTTAATTATGACAAATTACATTGCTTTAGCAGTATTTAGATGGCTGTAGTATATTTTTCCAGATCTCCTTTTATAGGATTTTTGTGGAAATATTAACCAAGACAAAAATAGCACTTTAATATTTGTCACACACACACAAATCTTTAGGAACTTTCATTTTATTTATGCTAGCTCTTGCTCCAGCACATTCATAGTGGCTCACAGGGTAAAGAATCCGCCGGCAATGCAGGAGACCCGGGTTCAATCCCTCAGTCGGGAAGATCCCCTGGAGAAGGAAATGGCAGCCCACTCCAGTACTCTTGCCTAGAAAATTCCATGGATGGAAGAGCTTGGTGGGCTACAGTCCATGGGGTCGCAAAGAGTCAGACAGGACTGAGCGACTTCACTTTCTTTCTTTCACGTTCTTGCCCCAGGTCAGTTCAGTTTGGCCTCAGGCTCCTCTTTATTGAGTCATCATTTGTTTCTCCGCTCATTCCTTGATTCTTTCTGCTTCAAGTTCCTCACTGTCCATCTGTCTTTATTCCTTCCTGTGGGCCCTGCTTTAAATAACAAAAAAAAAAAACCACGCAGGTTATAGTTAGTGTTTGATCTTAGAGGAGCCACCCAGTCCTACTCTTTGAAGCGCTCTTGCAATTTTTCCATGCGGCTTTTAAAATCAAGATATTTTTATGCCTGTTGCTGGTCTCTGCCAGACAGTTTGCACTAATGGATGTTATCAAACAAATGCACTGGCATTTGCTTTTTGCTAGATAATTTCCTCTGGGGCATTATTAAGCCTTTGCTCCTATGAACCTCGTAGACTCTCTTTCCCATTATTTCCAGGCTGACTCATCCACAGAATTCTTTGCATCTCCTTGGAATGAAAACTGTTTTAAAAATGTTCCAGCATATTGTCTCTCTTCTCTCCCCCTCTTTATCGTGGCCTCCTAATTCCTGACATGCTGGGCGCCTCTTCCCTATGGTTACCATGCACGGAGTCTTGCCAAATCACGCATCACTTGCGCCGTGACTTTTGCAAGATCATCCTCTTGACTGTGTCTCTTTTAAAGGCACTTGCACAATTAGGATGAATTAATAAGTGATTCTTCCTCTTTGTAGTCATGGTAATTGTTCAAGTTAAATTGTGCACATCTTCATGGACTACTTCTTCCCCTTTGTTCTTTCTAAGTCGGGTCCTTCTCTAGCGCTTGAAGGCAAGCCTATCCGTGGGGTGAGCCTAGACACACACATTTAATGTGAGGGAGGGACCCACAGCCGCACACAGAACACCTCAGGTCTAACTTTTGAGGTTTGGAGTTGATCCTAATATACCACTAAGATATTTTCCAAGGAACTCCAGTTTTGCTGTAGCATACCTATGCCAAAGCATACAATTCACTGTATTTTTAGGCTGGCTTTTGTGACTCAGGTTTGAACTTGCAGTTATGATTTTTAGCCACAAAGGAGATCTTACTGAAGTTCTGTTGCCTTCTCTTGTCCAGAGAATAAGCTGGGCTTTCTGAGTCTTCCGTGGCTTTTATCCTATGGTGTCTGAACTGTCCTTCAATGGTTATTCATCTCAATCTATTTAACTACCCAATTGCAAATGCAGTGTTTCAGAAAGAGCATGATCTCCTTGGGCAGAGCAAAAGTCCCTGTTTGCCAGTTTTTTAAAGAACAAAGCAGAATTTCCCTTGTGGTCCAGTGGCGAAGACTCCACCCTTCCAGTGCAGGGTTAAAGCCCTGGTGAGGGAACTAGGATCCCACACAAGGCAAAAAAAAAAAAAAAAAAGATTAAAAATAAAAAATAAAAACAAAGCAATGTACGCATGCTTTCTCTAAGTTGCCTATACAGTCCTTTCCTATTGCTATTTTACTGCTAAAAGCATTGTCACTAATTTGGGAAGATATTCGTTTCATCTACTGTCTTTCCCTTTGTTTGCAAACTCTGCCCTACAATTCAAGAAAAATTATAAAGCTCCTTGGCAATAAGCAGACCCTTGCCATATTCTTTTTAGTACCTAAATGCTTTATTTGAAACAACAAACATTTCTTTTGTAGCAACTGTTTACCAGGAATAGCGTGAAGTACCAGAAATGAAAAGATGGATGGCATGGTCCCTGCTTGAAAGGGAGTCAGGCTAGTGAGAGAGAGGTGGGGATTTAACTAACTGGTCACAGCACAGAGGATCATATACACAACAATAATAATAAAACAAATTAAAAATCTGGAGGAACTAGTACCAGGCACAGGAAGTTAAGAAAGGCTCTGTAGATTTAAAGGGGCTTCCCTGATGGCTCAGTCAGTAAAGAATCCACCTGCAATGCAGGAGACATGGGTTCAATCCCTGGGTTAGGAAGATCCCCTGGAGGAGGAAACGGCAACCCACTCCAGTATTCTCGCCTGAAGAATCCCATGGACAGAGGAGACTGGTGGGGTCTCCTATATAGTCCATGGGGTCGCACAGAGTCAGACACGACTGAGCACAGCACAGCACAGAAACAAATATGTCTTCATATTTTCTAACCATGATTGTTTTGCCCATTACATCCTCATTTTAGAAAATTTGTCAAAGGATAAATATTTAATCATCTGTGTAACTTCCTCATACAGGGATCCACTGCTGACACTTTTATCATTTCCTTTTATTTCCTATGCCTGTTTTGTGCAAGTTTGACATACTGCTGTCAACAGCAATTAATATCCTGCTCTTTCAGTGCTTCCCTTGTGGCTCAGCTGGTAAAGAATCCACCTGCAATGTGGAAGACCTGGGTTTGATCCCTGGGTTGGGAAGATCCCCTGGAGAAGGGAAAGGCTACCCACTCCAGCATCCTGGCCTGGAGAATTCCATGAGCTGTATAGTCTGTGGGGCTGAAAAAAATCGGACACGACTGAGCGACTTTCACTTTCACTTTCTCTTTTAATATCCTGCTGTTTTCACTTAGCATTGAAAGAATTTGCTAGAAGTAGTACTAAGTTCTCTGTGGCTCATTTTGACCTTCCAACTCCATAGGCAGAAGCTGATCAAAATCTGAGTTGAATAAATCAACCAAACACCCTGAATGTTGGCTCTTACTCCTCAAGAATCAGGGCCACTTTGTGAGCCCATCAGAATTGTCCACTGAGGTAAAACCTGAGTGTGTCCTAACTCCCTTCATCTCATTTCTTAGTAACCCATCGATGAGCTATTCACGTCTCGTCATCCCAGCCCCTGAGAGAGAAAAGCAGTTTAGCCTAGACAGACAATAGAGTTTGTCTGGATAATAATGGCCCATGGAGGCTGTGTGTCTTGCTGGCTTATTATTGTCACAGTTGGATTACAAATAAAATCCTCTAAAACCCAAGTTAATATCTTAGATAGCTGCGCCTCAAGCATTTAACCAGTTCGTACACAAAATGTACTTAACCGATTGCCTTCTGTAGTTACGATTTGTAGATGGTGCTTCCTGGAGGCTTCTGTAGGAGGCGCTGTTGTCAATACTCCCAGCACTTTTTCTAGGGTCTTTGTATTTTGAAGCCAGGGAACGAGGTCGGTGAGCGGCTCTGCAGGTCCATGGCTTGTTGGACTCCTCAGTCTTCACAATAGGATTGTTTTGTCCTGAACAAGCTCACCCGTTAGAGATTTCTGGAAGGGAGTGTGTATGTGTGCATGTGGTAAAATATATGTAGCATACAATTGATCATTTTAGCCATTTTTTAATGAGATTTATTTATTTTTAAATAAATAAAAAGGAGGATAATTGTGGATATAAGTTAAAAGGAGGATATTTGGAGGATAATTGTTTTACAGTGTTATGTTGCTTTCTGCCAAATATCAACATGAATCAGCCATAGGTACACCTATGTCACCTCCCTCTTGAACCTCCCCCACCATTTGAACCATTTTTAAGTTTATATTTCAGTGGATTACAGCACAGCCATCAGCACATTCATCTCCACAAGAACTTCATCTTTCCAAACTGAAAGTCTGTAGCCGTTAAACATTAATAACATTATTAACTCTCCATTCCCCCAGTCTGGAGTTGTGTGTGTGTGTGTGTGTATGTGTGTGTTTTAATTTAGGCTTGATTTTTATTAACAGAAGACAATGTCCATGGACAAATTAGATTTTAACTCAAGAATCTAATTTAAGTTGCTTAGCTAAAAATTGATTTTTATATATTCAATTCAAAAATGGATGGTGAATGATAATTCTGCGTATTTCTGGTACTGTTATTAGTGCTATTTGTTGTGGTTTGGTTGCTCAGTTGTGTCTGACTCTTTGTGACCCCATGGAATGTAGCCCGCCAGGCTCCTTTCTCCATGGGATTCTCCAGGCAAGAATACAGGGGTGGGTTGCTATTTCCTTCTCCAGAGTATCTTCCCAACCCAGGGATTGAATTTGTGTCTCCTGCATTGGCAGGCAAATTCTTTACCACTGAACCACCTGGGAAGCCCCGTTATTACTATTATTACAATACTAATATGATGCTACTCTTATTATTAGAACTGTTACTGTTCCTCTTACTATTACTGACATCGTTACCACCATCCATTCTTCTCTGGCTTTCTGCAATAGCCTTCTCCCTGATCTCCCTACTTCTACTCCTGCCCCTTAATCATTCATTCTGATGTCTGTTTTTTATTATCCAGCTAGATTAACTGGACCTTGGGTACTTTTTTAGTGAGTACAAATTTAAACTCATTAAGTGTATCAGAAGTATGACTTTAAAATTATACTGAAGTATAATTCTGTCTTCTGTTTCTCTCAAAAGGATTTCTGTAACAAAGTAAATTCACAGAAAATTAAGAAGGTACACTATCTCATATTCGCTTTTTACAAGAGAGTGAACTAGTGCAATTGCCACTGATTTTTTCAGGAATTACTGTAAGAAGCAATCTTAGGAATTTTGCCATTGTAGCTGTTGTTAGGATTTTCTACTCTGATTTCATTGTGAGGACTCGCCAGAGCAGTTCACACATATAATACCTACCTTTTTCCTGAATGGGAGAATGTTTTTATGCTGTGGATACAAAATTGTGCTATTTTTCAGATTTTTTTCCCTGTTTCGTTGATAGAAAGCCAACAGCCAAATCTGTAGTCCATCCCATAGCCAAAAGGGATTTTTTAGCTTCATCCCTGAGTCTGTTTTATGTTTCTATTCTTATTTTTCTTTCTTCTGCTTTTTTTTTTTTCGGCATCCCTTTGGATATCTGCATCTCTCCAGTCACCTTAAGTCCTTTCTACAATAAACATTTTCCACGTGTTTAAAACTTTCTCAGTGTCATTTTTAATTGATATATAATATCCCCTGTGCTGTAATTTGACTGTTTTTGGACAGTTATGTCATTTCCTCCTCCATACCCACGTACTTCTTTTGCTGTTACAAATAAGGCTGTGATAAATAGCTATGTGTGTGTGGACCTTAGTTACATTTCAGATCATTTCTTTGTTTCTAAGGTTACAAATTCAAATTGCCTGGTTGCTTTCCAGAAAGTGGTACTGAAGGAATGTTCCAGTCAGTCAAAGATAAGAAGACTACTCCAAGTAATATCCTAGAATTGTCAGAATATAATGCACATGTCAGACTTGCCACGTGGCTCAGTGGTAAAGAACTCGCCAGCCAATGCAGGAGACATGGGTTCAATCCCTGGGTCGGGAATATCCCCTGGAGTAGGAAATGGAACCCACGTCGATATTCTTGCCTCAAAATTCCATGAACAGAGAAGCCTAGTGGGCCACAGTCCTTGGCGTCACAAAGACCTGGACGTGAATGACTGAGCAACTAAACACATACAGACACACACACACACACATACAACACCCATGTCAGGATAATGGTGGAGAGATAGGCCAGTCCAGATCACTTGGGACCTGAATGCTGAGGAGCCAGGGTTAAAGCCGACTTCTGAGGTACCTGCTGAGGAGTCCAATTTGTGTTTCATAAACAGCACACTGGCAGCATGTGGAGTGAGGCTTAAAGGGATCTGACTGGGGTCAGAGGAACCAGTTAGAAGACTATGGCAAAGTCAAAGCAAGAAGTGCTCGAGGCCTCACTGGAGTGTTGGGTTTGGACGTGTAGGGAGAAGGATCTAGTCTAGTCAGAGGAGATTCAGGAGGTAAACGTAGCCTGAGTCAGCCATTTGGAATACTTGAAAATAGCTGCCCCTGTCAGATGGTGACTGATAGATACATCTGTATTTGTTTTCATTTAAAACCTGCTCATATCTTTCCATTTGGATTCTAAACAATAGAAAAAAATCCAACAGCTAGCTCACTACTACTCAAATACTGTAACAGAAGAAACATTTAAGAACCAAAACAGGTTTAAACAGATTTTGTTTCTCACTCAAAAACAAAACAAAAAACACTTGAGGACCAGCATTGGCTTATCTTTTTAAAATTTCCTTTTGAGTTATTCATCCCGCAACAATCCCGTAACTGGGCCATTTAGGCAAAGTTCCATTTTGGATAGACAGTCGTTAGATTCTGTGTGTAAATGCTGCACTACCCTTTCTCTTTCTCATTTCTTTGCTTTAGAAATGAGCCTAATTTTCTATTGTATCTGTGTAAGAGATCTCTTAAGTAATTCAGAACAAAGAATATATCATACCGTTTCCTTTTTTTCTTTTTCTTTGAAACTTAAGTCTACAGTTTTACAAAGATCAGAACATGACTAACAGCATTGGTGTTGAAAGAGATGAAATGGAGATTTAAACACAATAATATACCAGGCTAAAAGGTGCAAATAGAATAAATGGTTATTGTTAAAGTAGAAAACAAATTAATAGAGAAGGAGTGATAAAGCTTACATGCGCAAATCAGGGCAATAGATTCACAATGTGCAAAGGAATTTCTCATGACATTCCAGCTTCTGAGTCAGAGAAATACTGAAAGGGGTAAGCCTGGAGATTTGGAAAAAGAATTTCTGAAGGCTATTGAAAAGTCAAGGCCTAGATTTGGTCTTCTAACGCAGTGAATTCTTGGAAGGTCTGTTACATACCACATGTCTAGAATCGGCAAGAGGCTTATACTTCATTTTTGTCCGTATACCTAAACAACCAACTGCTTTCCTTTCTCAGTTAATGTGACTGACATATGTATATTTTTAACATGGATTTAATCATTGACTCCTCAGATAGTAAATTCATTAACTCTTGTCCCTAAGGACATGTGGTGTTTTCCTTTACAAGAGAAACAGCTCTGGGAAAGATCTAGTAAAAAGGTATATGTCACGGACTCCCCTGGTGGTCCAGTGGCTAAGACTTCAAGCTTTACCACTAAAGGGCCCAGGTTCAGTCCCTGGTAGGGGAACCAGATCCCACATGCCACACAATAAGACCCGGCACAGCCAAGTAAATAAATAAATAAAATTTTTTAAAAAGATGCATGACAAACAGAAGAGGGATCCACTTGTAAAGCTTTCTGAACAAACGTGAATCCTAAGGCTCCCAGAGTGACTTGCCGGCTAAAGGACCACCATCCTTAAGTTCAAATTAGTAAGATTTACAGAGCTAACGTAGGTGCAAGTGCCAGGCCTGCCTGAAGAGTGTGTGACTAACAGTGGCTTGCATCTGCTGGGCCTCTCTCTCTCCTTTTTTACTGTGTCCCAGAGAGTTTCCTTGTTCTTGTTGGATTCTTCCAACCAACACACCTGGACAGCTCATAGCCTCCCCTGCTTCCCCTGAAATTCTCATGTGGGACTCAGATCTTGGGTTCTTTAATGACAACCTAAGGCAACAGAACAGTTGGGACTCTGATATTCATCTCTGAACTTAGGGCTCTCATTCAGTCTCCCTGCCAGACACAACATGGTCATAACACAGAACGTAATATAAAGAAGAATTATAACTTGATGTAGACATGAGTGGAAACCATAATTACAGAAAACTAACCAAACTGATCACTTGGAACACAGCCTTGTTTAACTCAATGGAACTATGAGCCATGCCAGGTAGAACCACCCAAGACAGATGGGTCATGGTGGAGAGTTCTGACAAAACGTGGTCCACTGGAGAAGGGAATGGCAAACCACTTCAGTATTCTTGCCTTGAGAACCCCATGAACAGTATGAAAAGGCAAAAAGATAGGATCCTTAAAGATGAATTCCCCAGATCAGTAGATACCCAATATGCTACTAGAGAAGAGTGGAGAAATAGCTCCAGAAAGAGAAGAAGTGGAGCCAAAGTGAAAACAACACGGAGTTGTGGATGAGACTGGTGATAGAAGTAAAGTCTGATGCCGTAAAGAGTAATATTGCATAGAAACCTGGAATGTTAGGCCCATGAATCAAGGTAAATTGGAAGTGGTCAAACAGGAGATGGCAAGAGTGAACATTGACATTTTAGGAATCAGTGAACTAAAATGGACTGGAATGGGCAAATTTAATTCAGAAGACCATTATATCTACTACTGTGGGCAAGAATCCCTTAGAAGAAATAGAGTGGCCCTTATAGTCAACAAGAGTTTGAAATGCAGTACTTGGGTCCAGTCTCAAAAACAACAGAATGATCTCTGTTTGTGTCCAAGGCAAACCATTCAATATCACAGTAATCCAAGTCTATGCCCCAACCACTAATGGCAAAGAAGCTGAAGTTGAACAGTTCTATGAAGACGTACAAGACCTTCTAGAACTAACCCCCCCCCCCCAAAAAAAGATGTCTTTTTCATCAGAGGGGACTGGAATGCAAAAGTAGGAAGTCAAGAAATACCTGTAGAAATAGGCAAATTTGACTTTGGAGTACAAAATGAAGCAGGGCAAAGGCTAACAGAATTTTGCCAACAGAACACACTGGTCATAGCAAACACCCTCTTCCAACAAAAAACAAGAGAAGACTCTACACATGGACACCACCAGATGGTCAACACCGAAATCAGATTGATTATATTCTTTGCACCCAAAGATGGAGAATTTCTATACAGTCAGCAAAAACGAGACCAGGAGCTGACTGTGGCTCAGATCATGAACTCCTTAACTGAAAACTTCGGACTTAAATCGAAGAGAGTAGGGAAAACCACTAGAACATTCAGGTATGACCTAAATTAAATCCCTTACAATTATACAGTAGAGTAACAAATAGATTCAAGGGATTAGATCTGATAGAGTACCTGAAGAACTATGAATGGAGGTTCATAACATTGTACAGGAAGCAGTGATCAAAGCCATCCCCAAGAAGAAGAAATGCAAAAAAGGGAAAATGGTTGTCAGAGGAGGCCTTGAAAATAGCTGAGAAAAGAAGAGAAGTGAAAGGCAAAGGAGAAAAGGAAAGATATATCTCTCTGAATGCAGAGTACCAAAGAATAGCAAGGAGAGATAAGAAAGCCTTCCTAAGTGACCAACACAAAGAAACAGGGGAAAACAATAGAATGGGAAAGACTAGAGACCTCTTCAAGAAAAGAAGATACCAAGGGAACATTTCATGCAGAAATGGGCATAATAAAAGACAAACAGTATGGAGCTAACAGAAGCAGAAGATATTAAGAAGAGGCGGCAAGAATACACAGAAGAACTATGAAAAAAAGATCTTCACAACCCAGATAACCACCATGGTGTGATCACTCACCTAGAGCCAGACATCCTAGAGTGCAAAGTCAATTGGGCATTAGGAAGCATCACTATGAACAAAGCTAGTGGAGGTGATGGAATTCCAGCTGAACTATTACAAATCCTAAAAGATGATGCTGTGAAAGTGCTGCACTCGATATGCCAGCAAATTTGAAAAATTCACCAGTGGCCACAAGACTGGAAAAGGTCAGTTTTCATTCCAGTCCCAAAGAAAGGCAATGTAAAAGAATGTTCAAACTACTGCACAAAAGTACTCATCTCACATGCTAGCAAAGTAATGTTCAAATTCTCCAAGTGAGGCTTCAACAGTACATGAACGAAGAACTGCCAGATGTTCAAGCTTTGAAAAGGCAGAGGAACCAGAGATCAAATTGCCAACATCTGTTGGATCATAGAAAAATCAAGAGAGTTCCAGAAAAACATCTACTTCTGCTTCATTGACTATGCCAAAGCCTTTGACTGTGTGTCACAACAAACTGTGGGAAATTCTTAAAGAGATGGGAATACCAGACCACCTGACCTGCCTCCTGAGAAATCTGTATTCAGGTCAGGAAGCAACAGTTAGAACTGGACATGGAACAACAGACTGGTTCCAAATAGGAAAAGGAGTACATCAAGGCTGTATATTGACACCCTGCTTATTTAACTTCTGTACAGAGTACATCATGAGAAATGCTGGGCTGAAATAAGCACAAGCTGGAATCAAGATTGCCAGGAGAAATATCAATAACCTCAGACATGCAGATGACACCACCCTTATGGCAGAAAGTGAAGAGGAACTAAAGATCCTCTTGATGAAAGTGATAAAGGAGAGTGAAAAAGTTGGCTTAAAACTCAACATTTAGAAAACGAAGATCATGGCATCTGGTCCCATCACTTCATGGCAAATAGATGGGGAAATAATGGAAACAGTGACAGACTTTATTTTCTTGGGCTCCAGAATCAGTGCAGATGGTCACTGCAGCCATAAAATTAAAAGATGCTTGCTCCTTGGAAGAAAAACTATGACCAACCTAGATAACATATTAAAAAGCAGAGACATTCCTTTACCGACAAAGGTCTGTCTAGTCAAAGCTATGGTTTTCCCAGTAGTCATGTATGGATGTGAGAGTTGAACCATAAAGAAAGCTAAACACTGAAGAATTGATGCTTTTGAAGTCTGATGTTGGATAAAGCTCTTGAGAGTCCCTGGGACAGCAAGGAGATCAAACCAGTCAACTCTAGAGGAAATCAGGGCTGAATATTCATTGGAAGGACTGATGCTGAGGCTGAAGCTACACTACTTTGGCCACCTGATGCAAAGAACTGGCTCATTGGAAAAGACCCTGATGCCAGGCAAGATTGAAGGCAGGAAAAGGCGATGACAGAGAGTGCGATGGTTGGATGGCATCACCAATGCTGGGCAAGATTGAAGGCAGGAGGAGAAGGGGATGATAGAGGATGAGATGGTTGGATGGCATCACCGACTCAATAGACATGAGTTTGAGCAAGCTCCAGGAGTTGGTGATGGACAGGGAAGCCTGGCGTGCTGCAGTCCATGAGGTCACAAAGTGTCAGACATGACTGAGCGACTGAACTGAGACATGAATATCATTTTAATGTTTGAAAACTTCAAAAATCACAAGTTTTTCCAAAGCATTAAAAATAAACACTGGCCCCTTAAGATTTCTAACCCCAGCCACCCATCTAATTTTAAGAATGAGTCAAAGAACTGAATGTCTGTGTGAACAGGAGATTCCAAACTCTTTATGGGTAAAAAACAATTTACAAAACACTGTAATGTGATCAGGATTCCGACTCTGAGCCTTATAACTCGTGAAGTGGAAAACAAAGGGATGATTTCTAGCCAGGCAGAAATGGCCTGTCCTGACTTTACCCTGCCATGCCTGTTCCATATGCTTGACTAGAAACAGATTTTCTTTTTCCACGTTCGTTTTTCTAAAAATGTGATGTATGCTGGCTGATTTTAATAAGATTTCACTTATCCTTTCATGCCCATGTTACAACCTTGAAAGTTTTTTTAAAAGTATGAAACAGCAGAGAAAACATTCATTTCTTTGCTAATTGTAAGAAATTTTGAAAAGGGTGAAAAGTAAAAAGAAGAAAAATAATAATCTCACCGTCCAGAAATAATCATTGTTAATATGACTGTATTTAATTTTTATAATGTATGTGCATATATAAACATCCCACGTATGTTATTAAACATAGAGTCAGGCCATTAATACAGCTTTATTCTACTTTCTCTACTTTTGAGAAAGTGTAAGTAAATAAAGTAAATAAGTAAATAAAGTTATAAAGTAAGCATTTTCCTATAACTTTAGAAATTATCTTAAAATATTTAGTGGTTGCATAATAGTCCATTGTTGGGGTGTATTTAACTGCCCTTCCCACATTGTTCACCATTTAAACTGCCTCCAGTGTTCATCATTGTAAAATCATGACCTTACTTATCTTTTTTTTCTATATTCATCCCTTAGTATATACTCCTAAAAGTTAACTTCCTGGGTCAAAAGTACTTAACAAAGGATCTTGATAAGTTTTGTCTAACTGCTTTCCTGAAAAGTGGTTATGATTTACACCCCACACCAGCAGGATGTGCTTCATTAGTGTTCTTTTGGAATCAAGAAGTGGTACCATTTTTAACCCTCTTTCTCGTCTAATAGCCAGATACACAGTAGCACTTAGCTTTAATTCCTGTGCCTTTGATTTCTCTGAGATATTACCCTTGAGTAAACAGAGCTTTTCATGTATGATATCTATCAACTGAAAGAGTTTTCACAGTGTGAGAGTTGTGAGTTCAGCTTTATTTGGGGCTTAATGAAGACCATAGCCCAGGAGACAGAAGGCTCTAGGGAACTATGCTGAAGAGGTTGGGGAGGGTGTACATGTGATTTTGGTGAAGGGGATACATGCAACAAGCACACCTTCTGGCAGAAGTTTGATGCTAGCCACGAAGAGCAGATGTCTCCATTAATGATTTTAGTGCTTTGCTATATATGAGAAGATGCAAGGAATTGGGCTCATAAAATCTTCTGAAAATATCAGACTATCTGATGACTTGTTTTGCCAGTTTTTCCCAGAACACAGAGTACTTCATTCCTGATCTTTAACCTCGAACTTCTTTTGGGGGAGTGTCGAAGGTTAGCAAGTGGCTACTGACTTCATTCTTGTGCAACCAGATAGCAAGAGACAGTTTTTAGTTGGCATGTCTAATGTAAATATAAATCGTCATTGGTAGTAAGATGTTTCCTAATTTTAGAGATGTTAAAGTGGGAGAGGAAAATGATATGGCATAGAACTGATAAAATGTGATATTAACTATTTTTAATACTTTGTTTTCATATTTTGGAAAATAGTGCTTTTTCTCATTTAAATATTTTTGGTCTTATGCTTTTAGATTAATAGAGAAAAGTTATAAAATTTATGAATTTTATCTCCCCTTCTTTTAGTCTTTCTTTACCAAAACAAAATACAGTAAAACAACTGAGCAGTTAGTACATTTTTCAGATTTCTCTGAAATTTATGTTGATATGGGCATCCCAGTCATACTCATTATTTATGAAAAACATTATTTAAAAAACACTGCTGGATGATACATAGGAAGACTGTTAAGAGAGTAGATTGTAGGAGTTCTCTTCACAAGACAAATTTTTTTCTCTTTTCTTCTTATTGTATCAAAGTGAGATAATGGATGTTAACTAAACTTACTGTTTCACAATATATGTAAGTCAAAAGATCATGCTGTATACCCCAAACTTATACAGTGATGTATGTCAGTTATTTCTCAATAAAACTGGAGAAAAAAAACTAGAAAAAAAAAACTCATTCTTTTAAGAACGTAATTTTACATACTCTGCCAAATTAAAAGTTATATAGAGCAGTGGGAGTTTAAAATGGTCTAAGTGCTTTGGGAATTTGTCACTTTCTACTGAAGTTAACCTATTCTCTATTCTCTAACCTAGCAATTTCACTGGTGGATATAATACCCTAGAGAAATGAATGCATACCGTCACAGAAAGACTTGTACAAGAGTGATCATCATAGCAAATTTCATCATAATAACCAAAAAATAACCCCAAGGTCTAACAACAGAAAAATCTATGGTTCAATCAAGGTACATTCATAAAGTAAAATATTACTTAGCAGTAAAAAGAAACAAACAATTGGATGTACATCAAAACACAGATGAATCTGAAAGCATTATGTTGAACCAAAAAAGCCAAGGAAAAAAAATAGATACTTAAGATAATAATTATTATACTTATGATTCCATTTAAATGAAATTCAATCACAGGCAAAACTAATCTTCAGTAACAAAAATTCTAATGATAGATTCATGGCAGGGAGTGGGTATTGTCTGGTCAGGAGAAGGAGGGGACTCTGAGGTGACAGAAACAGTCTTTATCTTCATCTGGGTAGTGTGTACATAAATGTATACCTACTTAAGAAATCATCCAGCGTACTTAAGATTTACACATTTTGCTGTATATTAAGCCTTCATTTCGGAGAAGGTGATGGCACCCCACTCCAGTACTCTTGCCTTGAAAATCCCATGGGCAGAGGAGCCTGGTGGGCTGCCGTCTATGGGATCGCACAGAGTCGGGCACGACTGAGCGACTTCCCTTTCACTTTTCACTTTCATGCACTGGAGAAGGAAAGGGCAACCCACTCCAGTGTTCTTGCCTGGAGAATCCCAGGGACGGGGGAGCCTGGTGGGCTGCCGTCTGTGGGGTCGCACAGAGTCAGACACGACTGAAGCGACTTAGCAGCAGCAGCAGCAGCAAGCCTTCATTTAAAAGAATGAAAGGGGAATTCCCTGGCTGTCCAGTGGTTAGGACTACACTTCCACTGCAGAGGGCATGGGTTCAGTCCCTGGTCAGGAAAAAAGCCACACAGCGCAGCCAAAATAAGATGAAATAAAATAAATTAATAAAAGAGATTTTACAGTACCAAAAAAACTAGGCTGTGGACTTAAAAAAATTAACTTTGTACATTAGTCAAAATTACATAAAATTTAAATTCAGAGTTTGCTAATGTTGCTTTCTTATCATTTTTCTTTGATTACTTTGGATTTTTGTGTATAAACTGCCAAAAATTAGCCATCACTTCATCTAGGGGATTAAAAGAAGGAAACATGAAAGAGATAGCAACATTGGTAAATGTCTGATGTGTTATTTTTTGTTGTTATTTTCAACAGAGCAAATGCTTCAGAAAGCAGTCTTGAACCATAATAACCTTGTTAAATATGGCATTCTGACTTCAAATGTCCTGGTCCCCAGTTATATTCATCAACTAGACACTCGGGACGAATGCCAACCAGCTCTGCTGCCCCAGCCAAACAATATAATTAGACCAGGGTCAAGTTTTAAGCACAGAGCCTCCCTCTGCCAGAACCCAAAGCAATGAGACACACTGTAAGAGGCCAATCCTGCAATTCCCTCTGAAATTGCATTCCCAAAAGACTGGTTTCTTCAGTAGCAGGAGGATCTGATGTGGCTTCTTGGTTCTTTAAATTTTGTTGGTTTTTCTTTAACGCTGTTTAAACTCCAAACTATGGACAAATGGCTGAAATAAGTGGCCATTTATTATAATATTTTGAAAAACATTCTACTGTTTACAAAGGTCTTTTACATATAATGTCTATTTTACATCTCACAACAGCCTATAATAGAGTTAGGGCAGGGCCTGTTAACACTGCTTTATTTGACTAAAAGAAAATCTTTACTCGTGGGATCATAGGGTCCAGAGTGCAACTAGGCTTCTGACTTCTGGGCCAGTACTCTTTCCAATGTACTGATACCACTGCAGAGCTATTGACAACTTAACCCCTCCTCGCCCCGCCCCCAGGTAACTCTCCCATGCATTCAACTCTCTGGGGCTGTGGTTTTGGCTGAAAGTCTGCCTCAGGAAGCCCCATCTCACTCTGAGTAAGCCAAATGTCTGAGAACCCTAAGGAATCCAGATCAAATCTAGCCCCGCTTTAAGGAATTTGCTTTCTCCACAGTGATTCCAAGCTTGTTATTGTGGGCCTAAAAACAGAGCAGCTCTTTTTCACAGAAGGGCACTGTTTGTGCTAGTGAGGTGAGCCATAATTTACTTTATTGCTTTATTTACTTTGTTGCATAATTTACTTTATTTCTTTTTTTTCCCTCTCCACCAGGTAAAACTGCTAGCATAGCAGATGAGCTTGCCAAAACAAAGCAATTCCGTTTATAACAGCCATAATATGGCTACTACTGGTTCTATGTGACTTTGAAAAGCATGCTACTGGTTACAAAGGTCTTTTGCATATATTATCTACTTTGCATCTTACAACAGCCTATAATAGAGTTAGGGTAGAGACCACTAGAGCTTCCCAAATGGTGTAGTAGTAAAGAATCTGCCTACCAACACAGGAGACCCAAGAGACATGGGTGCAGTTTTGATCCCTGGGTCGGGAAGATCCCCTGGAGGAGGGCGTGGCAACCCACTCCAGTATTCTTGCCTGAAAAAATTCTATGGAAAGAGGATCCTGGTAGGCTACAGTCCGTGGCATCGCAAAGAGTTGTACAACTGAACACACACACACACACACACACACACACAGGGACCATTAAGGCTGTAATTTAAGGAGAACCTTAACTCATAGAGTCAAAGGTCTTAAGTCCTTTCCTTTTTTTCTTTCTGCCCCCACCTTTTTAAAAATGATTTTTATGTAAACTAAATAGGGGGAATCAGGGAAATGAATTTTCTCAAAATTGGTCCAAACATTTCAGACCAAATCTAATAGCAGAATCACCCCCACAGAGAGGCACTGGGCTGGTTGGGTGGAATTAATCATAGGGAGAGGCTGGCATCTACTTACCTGGCCCCGTAATACTGCATGGTCACCACAGCAAGGACTTTCTGTATAGGAGACATAGAAAGATGAGACACCACTGAAGAAAGTCACTTGACAAGAAGTTCACGATCATAAGGAATAAGGGCAAGTCTGGCTCAAGTCCATGATTATTTTCCTCGTAGTTCATGCCTCCTACTCAGCCCATCTAGATGATTTCAGAGCACTGATTTGAACTCAACCTGGTGGCTCAGAGATTAAAGTGTCTGCCTGCAATGTGGGAGACCTGGGTTTGATCCCTGAGTTGGGAAGTTCCCCTGGAGAAGGAAATGGCAACCCACTCCAGTATTCTTGCCTGGAGAATCCCATGGACAGAGGAGCCCAGTGGGCTACAGTCCACGGGGTTGCAAAGAGTCGGGCACGACTGAGTGACCTTACTTACTTTCCAACTTTATTTTCTGTTCCTACTTTTTCTTCTCTTTTTTAATTGGAGTATAATTGTTTTGCAGTGCTGTGTTAGTTCTTGCTTTTCAACAAAGTGAGTCGGCTGTGTGTGTAGCTTTCAATCCTGCTGCGCTTCTCACACGTATCACGAAACCACTGCTGTGCCTTTTCTCACAGAAATTCTTTCTCCTTGGATTTTTTTCCTCCAATCTTCAGAGTTCTTCCCAGAATTCAAGAATTCTCCCTTCCTTGAATTCTGTGGCACTTTGGCTTGTATGTGTTTATGATCTGTCACTTTGCATGTTATACTAACATCATTTAAAATACTGTCACTATTATCCACTGAACACTAAGCGTTTCACAAGCAAGTGTAGAATCCTTAGGACAATCCCGTAAGGTGCTAGTCAGGACAGGCTAGGACCTGCTGCAGTAACAATAACGACAAAACCGCCCAACTCTCAGTGGCTTAATACAATGAAGATATCTTTCTTATGTTTTATGTGTGTCAGAAGGGAGAGTCTGCTGATCTAGGCTAACAAAGCCGTTTCCATCTTGAACAATGTGCATTGACAGCTCAGTAATTAAATGCCATCGCCTGAAGTGAAATCTGCTATTTCTCATCATAATTTATTGACCAGAATTAGTCACATGGCCATAGCCCGTGAGAGCCTGTACTCTTCTTGTGTCCCTAAAGATGGAGAACCAGCAGATGGGATGAACAGTGTTCATGAGTGCCTCAGAGAGGTCCTATTATCACCCTCATTTTGTAAATGAAGAAGCTCAGGCTAGGAAAAGTTAAAGGGTTATTCCAAAATAGTCAACCAAGATTAAAAATGGAATCTGCTTTGTCCCCAGGCCTGAGTTTGTAAGCTCTACACAGTATCAGTTGTACATCTTCCTATCAGCCTGTCAACTCTGTATTTAAAAAACTTCACCAGGGCTTCCCTGGTGGCTCAGCAGTAAAGAATACACCTGCCAATGCAAGAGACGCAGATTTGATCCCTGATCCAGGAAGATCCCACGTGCCGCGGAGCAACTAAGCCCACCCGTGCACCACTGCTATTGAGCCTGTGTTCTAGAGCTCAGGAGCTGCAACTGCTGAACCCACATGCCACAACTGTCGAAGCCCCTGTGGCCTAGAGCCTGTGCTCCTCAACAAGAGAAGCCGCCACAGTGAGAAGCTCACTCACCGCAACTAGAGAGCAGCCCATGCAGCAACAAAGACCCAGCATGCTGCTGCTGCTGCTAAGTCACTTCAGTCGCATCCGACTCCATAGTCATAAATAAATAAATAAATTTTTCAAAAGACTTAAAAAATAATAGCAGGCATGCCTGATTCATCTAGCACCATGTTCTGCAGGAAGTACTACCACATAACTGTTACACATTAATGAATTGTCATTCTGTGTTGATTTTCCTACTTTTTTTTCCAGAACTCAGCATTCCCAGTAGTGAGTTCTAGTATCAGTTTTAGAATCTCTTTAACAATATGCAGAAACTCTCTTTTTCAGACTCTCTCATGTGTAATTAGAAATCCAGATTCCATAGTACACTGTGCTAAAGTGCCACCACGTCAGAAAGGCTCTTTTCTCCGTAACAAGGTTGGAGATTAAACCCACTGCTTTGCATAGTACAGCACAGTAGAAAACACAGAGAAATTTCATGATACACTGAATGCTCGGGTTACTGGTCACTGGAACACAGGCATGGCATTTGGGCCAGACAAAGATAATGCATAGAAGTAGTCAGTGATTTCCCTGTGTTTTTCAAAGCTATGGCAGTCAAGATTCTGCTGAAGTTCTCATTGAATTGACCTGATTTTAAGAGCATGGTTGGAGTGAAATCCTACTTTAGAAAATCAATGAGTATACCTGTGGTGGATTCATTTTGATATTTGGCAAAACTAATACAATTATGTTAAGTTTAAAAATAAAATAAAATTTAAAAAAAGAAAATCAATGAGGGCACTTTAAATTTTCTTCCTCTGGGTAGGAATCAGGGACATTTCTCCTAAGCAATATTCATTACACTGTCTGGGCTCAGTTGACATTCTATAAGTGTCATCACCAGTGCAATTTGGTCTTTCTAACTGAGTGACCTCGATAATGCCTGCGCCGAGATCCATAAATTGATGATCTTAAAATGAGATTTGCATGGGGGGAATGGCCTGGTGTGATGTCGACCAGACAGTCTGAGCAGAATATGGGCTCACCAACCCCATAATGTCCTCATCAGGCCCCCAGAAGAAGGCAGGATTCTTTCATATTTTAAGAGTCCATAAAAATTAAGGAAAGTGCTTTGTAAGCTCTACTATAGATAACTCACTGGCAAGGAATAAGAATTCAATCACTGTTCATTAGATAATGACACTTCAGCTTCTTAATTGCCAGGTAATGTGTTTTTGTCCTCTTTTCTGTTTAACAACTTATATTTATTTTCACTTTGAAGACATAAATCTATAAACTGAAACCTTTTTTTAAACTAGATTAAGAAGGTTATGCATTTCAAAATTGATTTCACTCTGCATATTGCCCTCACAAAAGGTTCGATCAATTTACATTCCCACCGAAGTATGTAAGACTGTGTACACCATTGCCAGTGTGAGCTATTATTGAATTTAAAAGTAAATGCCAGTTATGAATGAATAAGAATGATCTTGCATAATTTTCGTTTTTCTGATTTTAGTTAGGAAGTGTTTTTACAAGTGTTTTAACACATTTATCTGAAGTCTTAAAATGAGTTTGGGCAAAAAAATTAGCAAGAAATATTTCTTACCAACACAATAATTGCTATTAAAAATGTATTAGAACAGGCAAAATAATTTTCAGGTTTTCTGGATATAAGATCAGCATGCAGTCAACGGTTATCAATTCACTGGAATGACATTAGCTAATCAGTAACAAAACTTGTCTCTCTCTTTCCCTTTTAACCCCCTTCGCCCATTTCTCTGACTCCTCATCCCACACCTCTGGCAACCACCAATCTGTTCCCTATATCTATGAGCTTTGTGTTTGTTTGTTTTTAGATTTCACATATGAGAGAGGTCATATGGTATTTGTCTTTCCCTATCTGACTTATCCATTTAACAAAATGACTTCAAGGTTTCTTCACAAATGGCAAGATTTCATCCTTTTTTATGGTCAAATAATATTTCATTGTGTATATATACACCACAATTTCATTATCCATTTATCTATCAATGGTTGTCTCCATGTTTGACTATTGTAAATAATGCTGCAGCGACCATGGGAGTGCATATATCTTTTAGAGTTAGTATCTACATTTTCTTTGGACAAATACATAACAGAATTGCTGCATCTTATGGTAGTTCTATTTTTAATTTTTTGAGGAACCTCCATACTGTTCTCCATAGCAGCTATACTAATTTTCATTCCCACCAGCAGTGCATGAGGGTTCCCTTTCTCTACATCTTCAGTGACAGTTATTATTTGTTGTCTTTTTGATAATAGCCATTCTGATAGGTGTGAGATGATGTCTCATTTTTGTATTGATTTGCACTTTCCTGATGATTAAAAGTGCTGAATATATTTTCATATGCCTGTTGGCAATCTGAATGTCTTCTTTGGAAAAATGTCTATTCAGATCTTCTGTCCATTCTTTAGTTGGACCATTTGGGAGCTTTTTACTATTGAGTTGTATGAGCTCTATATATACTTTGGATATTAGCTCCTTATCGGATACCTGATTTGCAAATATTTTCTCCTATTCAGAAAGTTTTCTTTTTATTTATTTATTTTTTTTGATGGTTTCCTTTGCTACGCAGAAGCGTTTTTATTTGATGTAGTCCCACTTGTCTATTTTGGCTTTTGTTGCTTTTGGCTTTGTTGTCAGATTTTAAAAACTTATCTCTAAGACCTGTTAAGGAGCTTATCACTTACATTTTCTTCTACGAGTTTTAGGGTTTCAGATCTTACATTCAGGTTTAATTCCTTTGAGTTCATTTTTGTATCTGGTATAAGATAGTTGAGTTTCATTCTTTTACATGTGACTGTCCAGTCTTCCCAACAGCATTTATTGAAGAAACTGTCCTTTTTCAACTGTATGTTCCTGACTCCTTTGTCATAAGTTAATTGGCCATATATATGTGGATTTATTTTGAGCTCTCTGTTCTGTTGTATTGACCTATGTGTCTATTTTTATGCCAACACCATACTTTTCTAATTACTGTATCTTTGTAATATAGTTTGAAATCAGGCCATGTTCTCCAGCTTTGTTCTTTCTCAGTGCTTCCTTTGGCTAATTGAGGGGGAGTGGTGACTTCATAAAGATTTTAGGATTGTTTGTTCTATTTCTTTGAAAAATTTCATTGGAATTTTGGTAGAGATTGCACTAAATCTATAACTTGCTCTGGGTTATAGAGAGCAATTTGAACAATACTGACTCTTCCAGTCCAAAGCAAGGAATATCTTTCCGTTTATTTGTGTCTTCTTCAGGGTCTTTCAGTAGTGTCTTATGGTTTTCAATATGCAGTCTTTCATCTCCTTGGTTAAATTTATTCCTAAATATTTTATTCTCTTTGATGCAGTTGTAGATGGTATCATTTTCTTAATTTCTGTATCCAACAGTTTGTTATTCATGTATAGAAATGCAACATATTTTTGAACATTGATTTTGTATCTTGCAACTTCACTGAATTCATGCATTCTAACAGTTTTTGAAGGAGTCTTTAGGGTGCTTTATATATAATATCATGTCATCTGCAAATAGTACATTTCCTCCTTTCCAATTTAGATGTCTTCTTTTTCTTGTCTAAATGCTCTGGTTAATACTTTGAATACTATGTTGAATAAAAGTGGCTAGAGGACATTCTTTCAGCTTTCAGTGTTGCGTATAATGTTAGCTGTGCATTTGTAATGTCTGGCCTTCATTATGTTGAGATACTTTCCCTCCATAACTGCTTTGTTAAGAGTTTTTCTCATACATGTTGTATTTTGTCAGATGCTTTTTCTGCATTTATTGAGACAATTATTTGACTTTTATCCTTCATTCTGTTACTGCATTTCTAGAAATTTATTCATTTCTTCTAGGTTATTCAATTTGTTGGCATATAATGTTTACTATATTTTCTAATAATCACTTGTACTTCTGAGGTTATCAATGGTAACATCACCTCCTACATTTTTTATTTTATTTCTTTGGATTCTCTCTCATTGTTGCTTGGTGAATCTAGCTAAGAGCTTGTGAATTTAGTTTATCTTTTTGAAGAACCAGCTCTTAGTTTCATTGATCTTCTCTGTTGTCTTTTTAACATTTGTTTCTGCTCTAATCTTTATTATTTCTTTCCTTCTACTAACTTTTGAGCTTCATTTGCTGTTTATGATCTTTGTCCTTCTCTCATAGTAAAAACCCTCTGTTGGGTTATAGCGAACTATTATTTCAGAGTGTTGTCAGTTAAAGGACATTGTCATAAAACATAGGAAACTGAATAACAGGCAACTGAAAGAGATCACAAAGCTAAGGAGGGTTCTTCAGTCCCTGAAACTGGAACATATACTCAGCTGCAGCAGCACACGTAAGAAAACGGAGTAGGCAGGAAAAGAAAAGAAGCCAACTCTCCTTGGCAGAGTTTGGAGGAAAAGGGTGGGATGTTCAAGGAAGAGAAGGGACATCTGAGCTGTGACTTGCTTGAATTATGAGCAAGGTTTGCCATACCAGAATAAAAATTTTTAATTGAGAAGGACATTCCGGAGTTACGGTGAAAATGTGGGGGAAACATGGGGGTGGAGCAGAAGATGTGACAAGGACCAGACGGAGTGAGCCTTCTTTCTGTGCTGTGACTTTGTGTTGTAGGCAGTGGAGCAGCTGAAGCATTTCCAGTGTGGGGAGTGATATATTTGTATTTTAGAAACCTCAGGCTGGAAAGAGAAACCAGACCACATTGGGAAGAGCCTCGGGAAAAGTAGATCTTTCTTTCTGTGGAGCTTCATGATAAGAATCTGAAAATTTGGGCAGAGCTGCCAAATAACATTTACCAGATTTATTGGGCAATGGAGAATGAGGGAGAACAGAACATTTCGAGACCAGTTTTACCATCTTCCTAAATAAACTCGAGCAGACTGATAGCTGAGTGCAGATCTGATGAAGCCAATATTTGACAGCATTTCTCTGCTATAGCCAAGTGAATACACGTAAGGCAAATGACTTTTCCACTGGTTTTGCTCAGTCCCTAACAGTCTGTAACTGGGCTACTGCCCTCTTGAAGCTGGAGCACAAAACATACACTGAGAAAGGATAAAACTTTGAATTCCTCCAACTCCCCTGTCTTGCTCACGACAATTCAGTGCCGCGAGGAAGGATAATAGAGTGTAGATTTGGGTCCATATACGAAGAGTAGGACTGGGTTTGAGTCCTGGTGCTACAGTTTACCCTGCAGAGAGGAATGGCAACCCAGTCCAGTATTCTTGCCTGGAGAATCCCAGGGACAGAGGAGCCTGGCAGGTTACAGTCCACGGGGTCGCAGAGTCGGACACGACTGAGTGACTTAACAGCAACAGCAGCTGCAGTTTATTAGCTCTTTGGAGAATTTACTTTAAGCAGATTCAGCTTCCTCCTCCATAAAATGGGAATAGTAATTTCTACCTCATAGGGCTGTTGTGAATTAATATATATAATATGCTAGGTAGCTTTCAGTAACCAGTAAATATTGTTTATTATTTAAATTCATGTTTATTAATTAAACACTGACTCTTCACTCATTAACAACTTTGCAAATAAGATTCAGAAGCTCTGAAGAAACATTTTAACTGCCCATAGAATCATGGGTGGGGAAGATCCTCTGGAGAAGGAAATGGCAACCCGCTCCAGTATTCTTGCCTGTGAAATTTCATGGGCAGAGGAGCTCGGCCGGTTACAGTCCATGGGGTTGCAAAAGAGTCGGACACGACTTAGTGACTGAACAGCAACAACAGAAGCACTGGATAGATCTTATTTAAACACATTGCCTAAAAGAATGGGATTCTGTGGTCCCTGAGTGACTCACATTCTTTGAGCACTATTTCATCAAGGGGAACGAAACAGCTTGCATTGGTGCCAAAAGGAAAGCCCCAGGATCTAAAAAAAGGGTGGATATATGGGTATGTCTAACCGATTACCCTTGCTGTACACCCAAAACTAACACAATATTGTAAATCAACTATACTCCATAAAAACAATTTTTAATAAAAAAAATTAATTAAAAGAGAATCAATTGATGTGGAAACAAGTTAAGCAAAGGTTTGTCATTACTGGCCCCCAAATTGAGAACTTACATGATTATCTTATTCATAATCATCTCAGCATTGTGATGCAGTTGCCATCATCTTTCGTCAGGGCTTTGAAGCCCTCTTTATAAAGTGTGCATTTCTCTTTGGTGAATAAGGAAGGAGAGGTGTTTTGGTCAACTGTCAGTTGTACTTCTCATTTGTCAGGATTGTTAGGAGACAGATTATCATCCTGTTGTTCCTTTCTGTGTACTTTCTCATGCAGTCTTTGTTAAAGCATGGGAAGGGACAGCGCCCTGCTGTGAATCTTACAGACAGGATGAGCTGAGATAGACTTTGCCTTAGAGATGTTTATTAAACTGTTGCTGCATTTCGCTAAACTCCAGATTTTCTCCCTATTCCTTTATTTATTTAGTCTAGTGACTTCTATTTTTCTTTCCATATGAGAGGGAAAAAAAGATTGTTTTGCAATCCCAATTATAAGAATATAGTCTTCCTATCTGGCCAACCCAAGAAATATGGTACCAGGAATAAATGAATGTTAGTTAATGAGTATGCGTTAATAACCACCATGATCACCCTATGTATCATTTCAACACTGTTTTTGTTGCCCTTAGTTCTCCCTTTGATTTTTTTTTAAATTTGCAGTTACTTGCTTTTAGCATTAGAAAGTTTAAAGTAGAAATCAGAGTGATAACATAATATCTAAAAACAAGATGTAATAGTGGTATTAATAGGATGAATGGTAGCTTACAATTAAGGAGGGCCAGGACTTAATGATTTAAGCTTCATGGGCGTTATTTATTTCTTCTCTCTCTCATACACACACACAGACTCGATCACTCACAAACTCCATACCTATAAAATAAAATTTGATTGGGAAAAGGATTAAAGTCTTGGAGAGCTAAGGCTTGCCTGAGATCAAACAGCCAGAAAACAGTGGATCCCAGAGAGTGGCCTTTCAATGACCTTTTCTGTTGCAACTCCCAGGGAACCTCTGCAGCACTGTGGTACTGCCTTGAAGGAAGAGACCTTGTCTTATTCATCTCGGTACCCAGCTCCTAGCCCAGAACAGAGCGAACAAGAGGGTGACGTCGCTAACACTTTATTTTAGGAAGATAAATCTGGCAAGGATGAGTGGGATGAAAGGAACAGGGAAAGACTGGTGGCATGGCGAGCGGTTCTGATGTTGTTACAACAATTAATGAGATCACGAATGAGGGGGCAGCACAGCGAGAAGAAAAGAGGCAATGAAGGTGGGAAAGGTTTAGAAAGAAAGTGTTCATGGACTTGATGGCCGTGAGCAGGCAGTGAGCAGGGCCAGCCTTTTGATAAATATCCATTCATGTAGGAAATATTTCTGACGCATCATCTGTGTGCCAAAAACGTGGGCTAGTTGCTGGGGATCTACCAGTGAATTAGGCAAATGAAAGTTTTTGCTCTCAGAGAGCTTACAGTCTCATTTTAGGATGTACCAGTCAGAGTTCTCCAGATGGCCACTATACGCCACTATAAAAGCCAAGGAATTGGCTTTTCTGATTATAGGGCTGGGAAGCCTGAAATCTGAAGGCCAGGTCTACGGGCTGGAAACGCTGAGCAGGGGCTGATGCTGCCATCTTGAGGCAGTTTTTTCCTCCTCGGGGAAACCAGTTTTGTTTGGTCTTAAGGCTCTTCAACTGATTGCTCAGGCCCACCTGGATGATTTAGAATAATCTCCTTTACAGTAAATCAATCCTCTACATACAAACGAGTTCTGTTCCAAGAGCCTGTTTGTTAAGTCCAATTTGTTGGTAAGTCCAACGAAGCTAGCCTAGGTACTCAACTAATGCAAATGGAGGGCAGTCTGCAATTTCACTCACCCCTGACGTGGATGGAATGCACTTCCTCATCTTTGAAAGTTCGCAGCTGGAAGGCTCGTATGTAGGGGACTTACTGTATATAAAGTCAGATTGTAGGTATGAATCCCATCTGCAGAATACCCTCAGTTAGGGTTTGACTGAATAACTGATACTATAGCCGAACCAATCTGACACATAAAACTGACCCTCCCAGAGGAGATGGAAGAATGACCAGTGCAGAGCGAGAAATCACCTAGGGTGGTAAGTTCTGGCTCCTGTGTCTGGCAGACTCAGGGAGGAATAGGGATATCTTCATCTTACAGATGAGGCAGAGGAGACTTGGGGACTTAAAACAGCTAACTGGCCCTGCTGTCTTTCTGTCTCCAGCATACGTGCAGGAAACACCACAGAGCCTGTCCTCCCAGGGACAGTCAAAGAGACCAGAATATCTGCCGTTTTACCAGGAACACCACCAGTGAGTGAGCACAATTAGATTAGGAACTTGTTTTCTGAATGTAGAGCCTGCACGTAGAGAGGCTGATCATTGCTTTGGGTGAGGGGTACAGAAAGTGTGAGTGTGTTAGTCGCTCAGTCGTGTCTGACTCTTTGCAACCCCATGGACTGTAGCCTGCCAGGCTCCTCTGTCCATGGAATTCTCCAGGCCAGAATACTGGAGTGGGTAGCTGCCGGGGACCAGCCCCGGCTGATCCAGGGTATTCGAAGGAGAGACGGCGTAGGCGAGGATCAGGATACAATAGCTTCAATTAGATATTAATTAAAGATATAAAGAGTAATAGAATAAGGATAGCTCAGTAGGAAAATTCAGTGGAGAAAAGAGGCTGAGTAGCTTGGTTTACGCGGGAGACCAATAAAACTTCAAGACAAGAAGTTTGCACCACTTACGTAGGCCGCAGGCGTCCTTCCGTTCTCCCGAAGGAGAGGAGACACTGAGGCCTCCCCGGTCGGATCTTAGAAGCCCAGGCATAATTAGTAAGCATGGTGGGTTCTGCGCTCCAGATGGAGACTCAACCAGAGTGAGAGAGAGAGCGACATGGGGAGACCAGTATTTCGAGAAACTGATCCCAATTCTTTATTTTCCAGAGTCTGTTTTTATACACTGAGATGTTATACAAAAGTCACGTGGGGACAGCAGTCCTGACTTTTATTAAAGTCAGGTGCTTCACACAAATGTATACAGAGGTCTTAGGGTGTTACATCATCTTCTGGCCAGGGGGGCCTGCTGACAATTTACGACCCTCTCCTTGTGACAGCGGTCAGTCAATCAGGACACTTATTTCTCCAGGGCTGATTATTCTCAAAACAGACGCCACCCAAATAAAGTTACATTCCTACAGGGTGAGGGTGTAGTGGGTTTTAGTTAAGGAAAGAATTTACTTAGCCTAAGGTCTAACGTGATTAATATCAAAGGTTAATACTTATTTCTTCTATATATTCATTAATGTGTGTAAGGGCAGGGGATGTGGAGACTTAGCAACAAACATTGGCTCAACAAATGAAAAACCCTTCACCAATACAATTTCTAATCAGCCCATTATACTTATACTAATAGTTTTCTAACTTTTCTAAGGAACCTGTTTTTAGAAGGTTTAAAGCATCTCGTGCCTCTCACGGTTGGGAGGCTGTGAGCAATCACATGTGGCCGGACGAGCCTGTCAGGCAGGCTAGAGAACCTTCAGAGGAGTTTGTAGGTTAAAACACTCTTATCACGCCCAGGAATTATTATAAACTGGAGCTCTAAGTTAACTCCTTCTCCGAAAGAGGTGGTGGGGGACAGCCCCCCGTAAAGTCAGAGGTGTAGGTAAGAGCACAAAGTAGTAAAGTAGGCAGGCTCTGGTAATGGGGGTAGATGCTCGAGGAGTTCCAGGGGGACTCCTGAGGTTCGATCCCGCCTTTGCGTATGTCGAGCCTCCTTCCTCATGACCTTTGCCATGGGCGGAGTACCTCACTCTGGCCCCCAACAGGTAGCCATGCCCTTCTCCACAGGACCTTCCCAACCCGGGGATCGAACCCAGGGGTGGGGGGTACAGGATGCTTTGTCCAGCATCAGCCCCTTCATTCCACTGCTGCACTGGGACATGCAGTGCATTCCTGTGCCCAGGTCGGGGCTTCTGTACAAGCCATTCGTTTTGCCTAGAAGACCCTTCTTCCTCCCCCCTCCCCTTCACGTGGACCATGTCTGTGTAAACCTTCAGGTCTGAGCTTCAGCATGTCATCAGGGAAACTTTCTATGTGCATCCACCATCTCCAGTTACAAGCTCCCCCCACCCTCTGCTAACACCATGTTCTTCTAATGAGGTATATAGCACTGTCTTCATGAAGTAGCTTATTTCTATCTTACTAGTGTCTGCCTCTCCTGTTACACTCTCAAAAGAAAAGGAACCAAATCACTATCGTGCAGATTTCCCAGCGAGGACACAGTTCTTAGCAGATGTTACTTGTCAGATGGATGCACGGATAAAGCAATGAATGAATGTGATGTGTTTTCTTCTAATCAGGGAATCTGTAGGGCATCTAAACAAGGCTCCTCTCTGTTTCCTAATCCCCAGTTTGATCATTTCCTGTACACTGCCAGTCCCAGCCATGGCACATGGGTTCTTCTCCATGTCACTTTCAGAAGCAGTGCTTCTTCTCTGATTTGAGAGGTCCTTTGTAAGCATTTGAGCCTAAAGCATTCCGACACAAAACTCTTAGGATCATTAGAACAATAGCTCACAAGAATGAGGGAAGCGTCTGGAAGGATTCCAGGAATGGTGCAAGGTTGAGGAGTCAAGCATGGGTGGCGTGTCCTAAGGATGCCCGCATACTTAACACAGATGGTTCTCTCTCTTCTTGCCCCAGGCAGGAAATTCTGACTACTTCTGCCTGTGGTCTGGAGTCTCGTGAGACTTCCATGAGAAGACAGCCCCTGATATCTCTGAGTGGGCTCCTGTGAGCCAAGTTGAGAGGAAGTTAGGAGCCTCTACCCCCATACCTACTAAATGCCACCCCCTTATCCTGCCACACAGAGGAAGGCTCCTGAGGGTGGGCACGTGAGGCTGAACAGTAAAGCTTATGGTACCGCTCACCTGGTTTCTGACCTAACAGCCACCGGTCATAACAGCTTAAAATCTCACCTGTGCTGTGAGTTGCTTCCAAGAGCTCTTCTGCCTTTTGTGAGTTGCCCTAATATCAATGGAAATGAGGCTGTTTTGTGGTTTTCTTCTGATGGTGGGACAAGACATTTGGGATTGATTTAAAAGTAGCCACTGTCAAGTTATCCCAGAAGGGTCTGTGCAAGTTTCACCTATTTGCCTTCTTTCCATTCAAGGGTCTCTCTATCCAGAAACATCTCTCTGTTTCTACGTTCTCTGTCTTTTCTGAAACTTGGAAGTCTTGGCTGCAATTCGTAGATGACCCTCCCGGGAGCCAGACAGATGCTGACTGTATGACCACAGATGTAACAGAGAGCATTATCGGCCCGGGTGTTCGGAGATGGAGGTCCCGGAGTCTTGGCTCTGCCGCTGAGCGGTGCATGACTCTGGACGAGTCTCCGGGCTGGAGTGGACGCGGTGCTCTCCGCAGTTACCGCCACGCTAAGATGTATGGTTCTCATTGCAGGCATCTTTTCCACAAGTCCTGTGTTGACCCCTGGCTCCTAGACCATCGCACCTGCCCCATGTGCAAGATGAACATTCTTAAAGCCCTAGGGATCCCGGTAAGCACAGTACAGCCTACAGCCTCATCGTGTCTGTCTCTCCACATTTCCCACTCAGCAGGGAGAAAACAGCGCCCCGGGTTGTCTGTGTCCCCTCGACCCCAGAGCAGCGGTGTCACGTGATGAGGCCCTGGGAGCAGTTTCCCATCTGGACACATTCCTCCTCTCCCTTTGTCTCCATCTGAGAACATCGTGACCCTCCCACCGAGTTTGTTGTTTTGTCTGTGAGTCGAGATGTTGCCTGAGCAGCTCACAGGCTCCTCCTCTGGGCTGCAGTGGATGACGGCGGGTCGGACCCCAGCAGAGGCCAGGGCTACACTGATGACACTCTCTTGTCATTTACCTGCACCGTCCTCATGCAGATCCAGCCGCCACACTTCCCCCTCCATCGCCCAGCTTCCAGAGGAGACAAGCTCTTCCAGACAAGGGGCAGAGAGGTCAGCCTCTGGGCATCTGGCTCAGCGGCCTCTGCTAAACTCACATCTCTGCAAGAGCTTGAGAGAGCAGGAAACCAGAGCCAGAAGCCCTAAATTCCCCCACTCCCATCAAGCTGGCTCCCTCAGTTACATGTTTTAGCAAACTCAGTCTCTCACCCAGTGCACACAACATCCCCCAGCAGGCTGGCTTGATGCTCCAGGGAAGGACTTTCCCGGGCTCATATCGAGTGAAGGCCACGGGCTGGTGGCTGTGAGACACCAGCTGCTGTCACGAGGGCGGGAAGCAAGCCAGGCCACCAGACCTAAGGGCTGCGGAGAGATGTGAGAACGGCATAGGTGCCGTCTAAGAGAAGCTAGACCAGCAGGATACAGAGACCCTCTTCCCTCTCACCCGCTCCGCTTTGCTGCAGCCTCCTTCTCATCACTCCTCACTACTCATGGCAGAGAAGAAATAGAATTTTTAAAGTCAAGATGTCACTGAAGAAGAAAGGATCAGCTCAGATATCAAAGGCTTTATTTAATGCCAAAAGGCTAATTATCCCAGGAAGATCAGAGTGACTGTTGCACAGAGTACACCTGAAGCATCATGAGGTCACGGACTGGCTGAGTTTTCTGCCCTGTACCAGCTGCCTCTGCCAGCTGTATGCTGATTTTTTTTTCTTACACTCAGTACACCAAACACAAATCAACTTGTGTGACTGTAGCTTTGAGCTAGATTTTAAAAGGCAATGCATTAAATTTTCAGACCAGTGTTGTCAATGCATAATAAATTCAAGGTGAAAATCAATGACAGTGAACATGAACTATGAGCAAAAAACCCAGCATCTCTATCAGATACTAATGACTTAGAAAATTTAACTCTCTGTTTGCATGTTTCACATATCTGGCTCTAACTGGTTTTTACCAGGGAGGAGGGAAATGTATGTATGTGTGTATTTACATGTGTATATGTGTGTCTTTGGGTTCTAAAATCTTTAACATGTTCGCAGTTAAAGGTAGACAGTTACATCGTTTAACCTAGGGCTTGTTGCTTAAGGATATCTCCAAAGCTCCCAGTTTTCAACCCCAGGGCTTCTCGGTCAGGACAATGAAACCAAACCACCCCCAGTGGTTACAGTTCATACTAAATAGCATTCCACTCCAGACTTTTTCTGGGAAAGTATAACTTCTGCAGGCCTTGTAAATATCTGAGAATTGTAAATGCCTCAAGAATACAGCTAATCATTGTTTTTAAAAGGGAATTATTGGGTGGCCTTTGGGCTTCTTTCCAGAATCGAATAACATTTTAACTTTTAGCAGTCTGGCATCCTGGCCACAGTTTGTTTCTTGTCCAGTCTGGATAGGATTTTACTCAGCACACTTGCAAAAAAGTAAAAGTCAGTAGCATCTTTGGATTTTGCCAAGGATTCTTAAAGGCCAGTCAAACAGGAACATGACACCACCCAAGCTGGCCCCAGAGAACAGAACGTCCTCTATGAAGAAGAAGGCAGGCATGCAGGCTGCCTCTCATGCAGCACAGAGGCATATGGCTGCCCCCATGCCTCCCTGGTGCTTTGTCCTGGAGGATGGTACTGAAGTCTGGATCAGGGACCAATTTGGGATGCTGTTCTCCAAACCTTTAAGCATGGGAGTACCATGCTTACATTATACCAAAGAGAGGATGTTTTCACTCCATTCTTAGAACTCATCGTGTAAATGGACAGGCTCACAGCCTTCTCAATTAGGAAAAACTTCCTATAGCTAACTGAAACCCTTTTCATGCAGCTCAAAGAATTTGTTCTATAATTTTTTTTAAGCTCCTTGTGCTCCATTTCTTCCTCATCAAAGAAAATTGAAAAGAGCCTGTCAGCCTCTCTGATAATTGGTGCCTGTTGGTCCTTCATCTCTGGATCCCTTACACGTGCTTAGAGCTCAGTAAATGTTTGTGGCTTTGTAGGCCTTCAGAGTGGGAAGGCTGCCAGTCACAGAGGGGTGTTTATGAAATTCACCCTGATTCTCCTTTGAGGAATGTCCATTCACCAAAGACTTGGCTATAATCCTGATCCGCTAGATCGTCCAAATATAGGGTTTTGTGTTTGATTTGTGTCTTTCTTCTGTTGTTTTTAACTGAGTAGTCTTGTGTCTGCTGTGCGCTAAGGCAAATAAATACAAGTGGGAAGCTTAGGGCTGGGGACGTGTTCATTTTTGTAAGAGGTTCTCTAAAACGAGCTAAAGAATGAGAGCGAGGCTCATGGATTGTGAAATTCCCATCACAATGGTATCTTTTCCCATTATATTTTGCCAAGAGAAATAAAAGACTGAACTGAAAGGGGTGGGTGGGGGAGTCCTTTATTGTCAGAGCATTTTCATCCCTTTATCTACATTCAAGAGCTTCATCCTCCTTTCTCTCCAGTCAGGTTTAGGGGTGTCTTTGCAGAATGACAGAACACATCACTAAGCACTCTGGTAAGGCACCATATAACACAGGCCTTTTTTATCCCAGCAAGCACTGTCTCCCTCACTATTATCCTGGTATGAAGGATGATTGTTAATGAATAGAAAGTCCCATGGAGTTGCTGTGTTCACTAGTCCCTAACTATTTAGCAGTTGGTTTATTTGAGGAGTTTCCCTGCTAACCTGAATTTGAATACCTATATGCTGTTCACTTACAGATGGCTTTTGACATCTCTTACTAAACATTATGACTGTAATTTCTCTTAGTGGTGTATAAAGTGGTTTTCTTTTCAAAATATAACTCTATTTTGATGAACCATTTTGAGCGGATATAAACCGTGAGGTTCTGTAAGGTTGGTCTGTTAAATATTAATACTATAGCTAAGCCAAATTATTCATGCCTACTCTCACTAACAGTCTCCCTGAGCTAATCCACTGTTTCTCTTTTCCTCTAGTCCCTTCTCTTAAAAACATAACACTGTTCCTCCTAGCCCACAAAGTAAAAGTGAACATGCTGCATCAAAATTAATAAAAATAATTTCATAAAAAGAAAAAAAGAAAGAAAGCAGGAACGTGATCAGCAAGCAAAGTCAACATTTTGAAAAATATATCAGTTGTTATTGCATCTATGGTCACATTCAGACGTTTATGGCTGGAAGACCAACCGGCACAGTATCCTTACCGGGAACTCCTCCCTGCTACCCCTACACAACGGGACATGCCCACGAGCATCTTTACATAGAATAGGGGAGGGAAAAAAGTCATTTTTTCTTCTAGATTCACCAGCTGGTCCCTATAAATGAGACTTATAAATGACAGATTAGCAAGAGAAAATCAAACAGTATATGAGCCATGAGTAGCCACAGCAGCACTTGGTGATGAGCGACTCCCAGAGCTGGTTAGAACTTCAGCTTATATAGCATTTTCAAAAAGCAGCAATAGGGACTTCCCTGCAGTCCAGTGATTAAGACTCCACCCTTCCCACGCACAGGGCATGGATTCCATCCCTGCTCAGGGAACTAAGATCCCACATGCCATGCCACACAGCCAAAAAAAAAAAAAGAGCAAGAAATTTTTAGAGAAGTGATGAGACAAAAGGAAAGGACTTTGAGTTTCTAGGGCAGCAAATTGTGGAAAGTTAAGTATATGGGGGAGCCAATGGCAGATAAGGGCATGTCAGTCAGGTTTGTTGTATGTTCCATTTTGGTGTCAAAATCACCCACCAGCTGATGATGAGAATGTCCTCTTCCTAGTAGAAGAGAGAGACACCCTTACAAATTTATGTTCTGCTTTTAGACAAGAGGTGGGGAGAGCCTTTCTTTACCTACTTCTCAATTGTTTCTACGAAAAACAATCTTTTTGCCAAAGTAGCATACTTTGGGGTTGCACATTCTGCTACCCTTCAAAGGTATACTTTAGCTTTGCACAAAAATTGAATTTTTTTAAGTATTTTCTCAAATCTTCCCTTCATTGATCTAAGATCTGGGCAGATACTAATATTCCCAGGTTTTCAGAGCAAAAAACTGAGACTTACATAAAATTTCCCAATTGACATTTATCAAGCACTTAATAATTGTCAGGCACTATGTGAGGGCTTAGAATTCAAGATCAGTGTAGTTGATTCACTTTAAGAAGCTTATGTCTCACTTGTATGTGGAATCCGCATGGAATAAAAACAGAAAACAGACTGGTGATTGCCAGAGGTGGGAGGCGGGGAGTGGTGAAATTGGGTGAGGGGGGTCAGGAGGTACAAACCTCCAGTTATAAAATAGTACCTGGGGATATAATGTTCAGCTTGGTGACCCTAGTTCACAACACTGTGTTGTATTTTTTAAAGTTGCTAAGAGAGTAGATTCTAAAAGTTCTCATCAGAAGAATAAAAAATTTGTAACTGTGTGAGGCAGTGGATATTAACTAAACTTATTGTGGTAATCATTTTGCAATATGTACGTGTATCAAATCGTTGTACAACTTTAATACAATATTCCATGCCAATTATATCTCCATAAAATTGGAATTAAAAAACAAAAAGCTTGTAGACTAGTAGAGTGAGACAAACACAGTAACAGATGAGTTCAACAGAGTTGGAGAAATGTGAAAAGTTACAGTAGCAAAGGTGACTACTTGGGAGGGAGCACCACTCAGCAAAGACGCATTTTGGCCTGGGATTTGAGGGGTGAGTAGGAGTTCACCAGGGTAAGCTTGACCCTTGGCCTGGGCGAGGGGAAGGGGATGGTTGCGATAAATGTCATCCTGAGTAGAGGAACAGCACATGCTAAGGCACTGAAATAGTGGATATATTCCAAAGGCTGAAGGTAAGGCCAGAAAAGTAGGCTAGGGCCAGACTGTACACTGCCTGTTTGCTATAGTAAGGAGCTTATCATTCATTCTTTAGGGGATAAAAAAAAAAATCATACCTATGGTTTTTTTTAAGTACTCTGGTGAGAAAGTGGAGAATGGAGCATACTGTGGAAGAAACTGTAGGGAGATGGGGAGACTGGTAATGGGGTGAAAAGTGTTCAGAACATACCTGCTCGTGTCCAGTCATCTCAGTAGGTCAATTCTGTGAGTTGACTTTTGACCACTCGAATTTCAATGAATTGACTCACTGCCAATGGAAATGGAGAAAGCAGAAAGAAAAGAGAACACAGGGATGAGGGAATGGAGCTGAATTTGAGGGTTTTGTGGGATGATGGAGATTTCCAGCCAACTGCTGGAAACGCAGGTATGGAGCTCAGGAGACGTGGTTTCAGAATGGAAATCCAGCACAGGAGTCTAGCAGGTCGAATTCCTTGCTTTGTGCTCCCAGTGAGTCCATGAGTTGTAGATTTTCTCTTTAAACTTTGCACCCAATCTGGTCTTTGTGATGTTAATTCAATCAGTGTCAACCCAGGATTCTCCTTACCTAAGCCTTTAAGGATACAAAGCCATGTCATTGTCATCACTCAAGGCAATGTTGCTATTCAGACTGATGCAAAAAAAAATGATAAGTAGTTATTCCTACTACTTCTCAAGATCATATCTCTCTACCCACCCCCAGCCTTTAAAAATAATTTTTATGAGTTTGGGCAGGGGCAGAACAATTGAAAATCATTTTTCAAAAGCTGCTCATGGAGGAGCATAGTCATATATTCAATATATAGTTGAATATATATATATATATTCATATAGTCATAGTCATATGGAGGAGATAGTCATATATTCAATACCACTTCAGCCAGCAGAACTATAACCAGAATGAGACTGTAAGATAGTCCAGTAAGAAAATAGTTTACAAAGCTGGTGACACAGGCTGCCTTACCAAATAGGGAGACCCCCATTTCTATGGGTTTCAAGTGGAGCTGTGAAGGATTGGTGGGGGCAAGAGTCCTGTAGTGAGTGGGTAATTACACTGGGTGGTCTCACCCTTGTTTTATAATTTTAAGATTTTAATTTAGAGAATTTGATAAATATGTGATCAATTGTATGTTCTACAAATAGGACTTTTTTCTCCAGCTGGTTTTTTGGCTTATGCTAACAACAAATGCTTGTGCTTTTGTGTGTGTGTGTGTGTGTGTGTTTGTATATATGTGTGTGTCTCTTACAAACAATTCACAATGAGTCTTATTCTGTCTCTCCTCTCATGCCATTAGTTCATTTGCAAACAACATATGGGTCTTTGGGGCAAATTATCAGGCTGTCATCTACTTCCTATTATGAGAAGTAAACACTATATATAATGAAGAGCTATTATTATAAATAAATGTCATATTATTCCCCTTAACTAATTTTATTAATGTATGGATATTACTACTCCTGGAATTAAAACCTTGTCTCTAGATCTAAACAGAGACTTTGGAAAGAAAATTTTGGAAGATGTTTTCATGGTAATTACAGGAACTATATTGTGGAATGTCTTTAAATAAAGTGATTCAGGAAGAAACAGTAAAAGACTTAGTTTCCGGCAGGACAAAATATTGAGGCTGTAGACATCTCATCCCTAACTTGATGATGTCCACTAAGAACAGGTCCTTTTCTGCTCCTGTCAGCCCAACGCCGACTGCCTAGACGACTTGCCCACCGACTACGAGGGATCTCTGGGAGGTCCGCCCACCAACCAGATCACAGGCGCAAGTGACACGACCGTAAACGAAAGCTCGGTCACTTTGGACCCTGCTGTCCGGACTGTGGGAGCCCTGCAGGTCGTCCAGGACCCAGACCCCGCCCCTCAGGAGGGAGAGATCATCTTTACCACCAACAGTAAGTTCTGCCGTGCACACACCAAGTGCCCTTATTCCCAAAGGCTGTCACCTCGTGAGAACTGCAAAGAGGCACTTGTCTTCAAGAAGAAAGAAAAGAAATTAAACAAGTAGAACGTTGCCAGGCTAACCCGTCACACCTGGCAGTCCTTGAGAAGCCCAGCTCACTCCTGATGCAGCAGGGCAGACAGCAGAGCTGGCATGGGTCTCGCTCACCCACACACGGATGCCACAGCCCTGCACACACCCCGTGGTACCAGAAGCAAGCTGGGCAGTGGGTCTGACCTCTGAGAGTGGAAGGCAAGGGAGAAAAGCAACTGCAGGGGATGGGTAGTGGGACTGGGATGGGGCTCACCACGCATGCGTGTGTGTGTGTGTGTACCGAAGCTAGAGCCCTCCTGAGTGTGCATGTCCATAGCAGTCTGAACTGGTCTGGACAGCACATAGGAGTGTTATCCTTGCTCTGGCTGCAAGACTCATGCAAATGGCACTCCTTTACATGAACGTTCTTGCAGTAAAACCTAAACCACTTACATGGTGACGTATTCAAATATCCTTAGAGCTTCCTCCCCATCTCCTGCATAGACAAACTGAATGCTGTTCTGGTGGACAGTAAGGTACAAAAATATTTAAATAGCTATTCTGGCATATGACTGAAGCTAAAACCTCAAGTATTTCTTCTACAGTCTAATACAGCAGAGAGAGAAGTGTCAGTTCTAAGGAAACCATCATTCAAATTAACTTAGGTTTAAGGTTAAAAGGGTAGGTGGATAGTGCAGTTTTTAAATGAGGTGTACTTTTTCCCTTGGTAGAAGCAGCCTATTCACTATAGAAAATTTGGAAATGAAGCAAAGCAGATGAAAGCATGTTGAAATATTTCCTCTTAAATTGACCTCTTTTTTACATATTCAGGATGTTTATACACTTCAAGAGCTCATTCACACTGAAATTTAAGATAAATTTTTCTGATGAAGAAGCATAACAGCCCTCATTGTTTGTTGAAAGCCTGAAAGATAACGAAAAAAATCAATCAATATCCCACTACCCAGAAATGATCACTGTTAACATTTTGGTGTCTTTCCTGATAATCTTTTGATATAGTTGAGACAATAAGCATGGGGTGAACATTCATTATTGTAACCACAGAATTTTCACAAGACCTCAACGGAGAGTTCAATTCAGTTGCTCAGTCATGTCTGACTCTTTGCAACCCCATGGACTGCATGGACCCCATGGAGAGTAACTAAGAGTTACTGGGTGATGGGACTCCCTGGTAGTCCAGTGGCTAAGACTCTGCACTCCTAATGCAGGGGGCCCCGGTTCCATCCCTGGTCAGGGAACTAGATCCCACATGCCTCAAGTAAGAGTTCCCATGCCACAACAAAAGATCCTGTATGCTGCAACTAAAAGATCCATGTGTTTCAACCAAAACCTGATGCACACAAATAATTTTTTTTTAAAAGAGTTACTAGGTGCTAAATATCTGCCCATGCAGGGTGTATTAGTTTTGGATAGATATGAGTTTTGACTTAACTTTTAGAGGCATGAGGATCTCAATACTGAAGCATTAACCATTACACATTAAGAAGTCCCTAAAGATAGATTATGATCCCTTTGTTTTGAAGGTCTAAAATGGTACAAAAGCAGTTTTGAACTTTTTATAACCATACTAAATAAAAACAAGTTGGTAGGGTTGATTTTAATAAAATATTTTATTTAACCCAATGTAGCCAAACTGTTTTACGTACTTCATTTTATACTAACTCTTCAAAACCTGGTGTGTATTTTATACTTAGAGCACATCTCAATTTAGACTAGCTCCATTTCAAGTGCTCAGAAGCCATGTGTGGCCACCGGCTACCATATTGGAGAACACAGACTTAGAATCCTAGTAATTTAGGGATCTAAGAACTTTAAAGGTCATTTAATCTTAACCATGATAAACTTCTGGTTTTCACCATAGGAAAATTGAACAGAGGAGTAAGCAAGTGACTGACTCGGATCAAACATTAAGTTCTTTTTGCAAAGTACAACATTACCCCCTAATTTTTCATTTATTGGACATGTTAGTTACCATCAAGCATATCACCGTTAGTGGTCTAAGTGAAGTATAATATTTTGGAAGACCTGATAAAATTTTGCTAGCAGTTCAAAAACACTTAACGCATGAACCTTTTTTGAGCCTATGCTGAGGCTGTGCTGCACTCAGTCGTGTCTGACTCTGGGACCCCATGGACTATAGCCCTCCAGGCTCCTCTGTCCTTGGAATTCTCCAGGCAGGAATACTGGAGTGGGTTACCATTTCCTCTTCCAGGGAATCTTCCCAGCCCAGGAATCAAACCCGTGTCTCCTGTCTCTCCTGCATTGGCAGGCAGATTCTTTACCACTATACCAACTGGGAATCCCTTTTGAGCCTATAAAAAGAATCAAATTAAAAATGGATTCTATTTCTTGCAGTGAAATGATTGATCGACTTTCAAAAGAAAGTGTGTCGTCTGTTAGATTCCTGATTTTGAAAAGTGGCCACATACTTCATCTCAATAAAGCCCAGATGACAAATGAAAAGGCATAGTTTATGAGTGAAAATACAACCAAAAATGAAATAGGAAATTAAAGTCTGTATCCAGATAATTCATAATCTCCAACGGTTTTGGCTAAAACGGACTCAGAGTGTTTAGGTTCATACCAGGCATTCAGTAGCTATTCACTGAATGACTCGAAGTGAAAAATGTTTGATCTAAGCTTGAACAGGGAGCTTATGTTCACAACAGAAGGAAAAATGCCAGGTAATTTCAAAGGAAGGTCTTGGTAGAGATGAAGAGACAAGAGACCACATCTGTAGTCTGAAGACCAATGCCATATGTCAATATGGCTAAAGATACAGCCTCTTAGTGCAGAAACTGAATTGTTCTCACAAAATACTTTTCCTAGGCCATTTCTTTTCTTAATCGAAGTATAGCTGATTTATAATGTTATAATACTTTATGTATACAGCAAAGTGATTTAGTTTTATTACTATATATTTATTCTTTTTCAGATTTTTTTTCCATTATAGAGTATTACAAGATATTGAATATAGTTCCCTGTGCTATATATTAATTCCTTGTTGTTTATCTGTTTTATACATGCTAATGTGTAATCTGTTGGGCTTCCTAGGCAGTGCAGTGGTAAAGAATCTTCCTGCTAATGCAAGAGACATGGGTTCGGACTCTCTCCCGCGTGCATGCGCGTGCGTGCTCTCTCTCTCTTTCTCTCTCTCTCTCTCTCCCTCCCCACGCACTCCTCCACTCTCTTCTCTTCGAGTCTTGGATTCTCCTGCTATCTTATAAATAAAATAGAGCTGTAACACTGAAAAAAAAAAAAATAGACATGGGTTCGATCTCTGGGTTGGGTAGGGTAGGTCCCCTGGAGAAGGAAATGGCAATCCTCTCCAGTATTCTTGCCTGGAGAATTCCCTGATGGGCTACAGTCCATGGGGTCACAAAGAGTCACACACACACACAAATGTGTATCTATTAATCCCAGTTTATCCTCATTTCCCCTTTGGTAGCTGTAAGTCTGTATTCTGTCCCTTTGAGTCTATTTCTCTTTCGTAAATAAGTTCATTTGTGTCCTTTGTTTATTTTTGTGTCATTTTTTAGATCCCATATATTGGTGATATCATATGATATTTTAGACCATTTCTGAGTAGTTTTATTTATTGGGATTTAACAGAATATCCCAAACATAATTTTTCTGATTAGATTTTTTAATTGGAGGACAATTGCTTTACAATGATGGGGTGGTTTCTGGTGTACAACAGTGTGAATCAGCTATAGGTATACATATATCCCCTCCCTTGTGAGCCTGATTAGATGTTAATGATTTATACCACTAACTAAATGGCTGTAGATTCCTTAAGGGGAAATTCTCTCTATACAGATTGCACATTGCATAGTGCCCTAAGTCGCATAATCAATAAAGGACCAAACACAGATGCATGAATAAATGAGCAGAAAGATTCAAGCTCTCATCCACGTAACCAACTCCCTAACGCTATCAAAAAAAACACAGATGGTGAAAGGAGGGGATGTGGGGGTGTGATATTGCTACAGACCACAAATAACCCACTGGAGGTTGGACCTGACCTTTTTTTCCTCCCTTATCCTTTCCTACCTCACATCGCTAAAGATCCAGACACTGACTAGAAAATTACAGAAAATGAAGAAGTAACAGTAGCTAACAAATACCTAACACCAACTCAGTACCAGGCATCCTTTCACATTATCTATGTGTATTAGCTTACAACAACTCTATGAGGTAAATATTATTTTTAACCTCATTTTACTGATGCAGAAATAGCAGCACCGAGAGATTAAAGTAACTGGCCTGAGGTCATAAGCTAGGGACAGGTGGAGCTGGAATTCTCAGGACCAGCTGACTCTTGAGGAGCATGCCTAGCTATGTTCGCAGGATGAGAAAGGGGAGAAAATGAACATGGTGCTCACTTCATTTTTTTTTTACTCTCTTCCTCCAGTTTTCTAAATCTCTGAAAGTTCAAAAGTGCGTTTAGTTTCAACTTGCCTTCTCATCCCTACCTCCATTCTTCCTTTCCTGACAAACAGTTTTGGTTTAGAGTCAATCAAATATACGTAGAAGTCATTTCAGCCCTCGGGGGGAACAGCGTAGAACAGATTGCCTGTAGAGTGAAAATGGGAAAATGTGGCAGTAAAGGATCACCTTCAGTTCCCAGGAGAAGAAAAAGAAGAAAAACATTTACAAAGGAAAGGAAATCCAGACTGGTTGCCAGTCTGACATTTGAGAGAAGGACATTCTCATATGCATCTTGTTAATGTTTCTGACATTTCAGCTTTTATCCCTCACACGGCAGCACCGAATCACAGTTTCTCTTCCACTTTGGTGCAGCGAGTCATTTGTATGCATGCACAAATGTCACTCACCAATCTTTTTTTTTTAATTAATTAATTGATTCACGTTTATTTTTGGCTGTGCTGGGTCTTCGTTGCTATGTGCAGGCTTCTCTTTGTGGTGGCTTCTCTTGTCGGGAAGCATGGGCTTTAGGGCACCCAGGCTTCAGTAGTTGCGGTTCCCTGGGTCTAGAGCACAGGCTCAGTAGTTGTGGCACACGGGCTTAGTTGCTCCGTGGTGTGTGGAATCTTCCTGAACTAGGGATCGAACCGGTGTCCCCTGCATTAGCAGGCGGATTCTTAACCTCTGGACCACCAGAAAAGTCCCCACTCACCAGTCTTTATCTGCTTTCCTGTTTGCACCGTACTCTGCCTTCTGACTCTCTGAGCCTGTAGCTTCTTGGATTGGCTTCAGCAGGGGAAAACGTTCCTTAGGACCAAAGGAAAACACAGCTAAACAAAAGACCTGGTGTGTTTAGAGACTCCAGACAGAAGCTAGAGAAAGACACACAGAAAAGAAGACACTATCACTCCTCCAAAACATCCCCCATCCCTCCACACTTCTCAAGAGGGTCTGAGACCTTCCCATTGTTTTTCAACGAAGTTGCTGACACCACCATCCATTTCTTGTATTGAGTCACTACCGGCGTCTTCTAGCTGCCTCCAGATCATTACCCACTTGCCACTCCTTCCAACTCAAGCTAGAAGGAATCAGCAGTCAGCCCTGGGGTGGCAGGTGGAGGGTGGAGGGGGTGGAGGGAGCTGGGAGCTAGAAAGGGAGGAGATAGACAGTGTCCATTTCTCCCAGATTCGCCCCTGTATGTTCCGATGAGCACGTGACATAGTGAGTTTGGTCAGGAGACCTGGTCTTCAGACTTCACAGAAGGAAGCAGTCCACATAAATCCTTATACAGGCTAACAGGTTCAGACTCGACCAGCTGAATTGAAACGTGGTGTGGGTTTCCTTTGGGAAACTTCCTGCTATATGGAGCTGGTATAATAGACCCTGCTCGGGGAGGAAAGTTCCAGCAGGAATTTTCTGCTCACCTATAGGTATCCGACAGTTTCAAGAGTCCCTTTATGTCCCAAACATGGACAAAAGGATTTTTTTTTTTATTCTGTGGGCCTTTCCCCTTGTGAGACCCATCACTGTGGACAGATGGGCCTCCACTGCTTACCCATAAGGCCTCCTGCAACGCCTGCACATCTGGCCTCTGTCTGCTCAGTCTCTGACTGTCCAAGCTGAGCCCAGTCCTCTCACTCCCCGGGTGGTCACCTCTGGGACCTCACACATCATCTGTCTTGACAGCCCTCTCCAGTACAGCCCTGTTCCCATCCTCTGACCCCACACAGACCATCAGCCTCCTCCCTCCAGACTCCAGGCAGACAGGAGACCTGAGTCCACACTCTGTTTTGTTTCATTTTTTAACCTTTTGGCTGTGCCACAAGGCATGTGAGATCTTAATTCCCTGACCAGGGATTGAACCCAGGTCCCCTACATTGGAAGCTCAGAGTCTTAACCACTGGACCACCAGGGAAGTCCCTGAAGAAGAGAAGCTTTAGCTTCTCTAAGGCCTGAGTTTGTTCTCCCTGAGTCCCACCTACATGAAGCAGAGTTCAGAATCTCCTTGTGGTAGAGGGGGTGGAGTTTCTCTTACAGGAACCCCTCAGTGGGCGTGGTCCTGGGCAGTAGCCCCTCCCCACCCCTTCTAGAGGAGTGGGATTCAGCGAGTCAACGCTGGCTCCTTGGCTAAGCTCTTTTCCAATTTACCCGCGTTTCTCTCCCTCTCTCCCCTTGTTACTGTCATTAACTGGGTGATGAGGTCCAGAGTCATCGAACAGGTGCCCTTCACATCTACTCCATCCAGCAGTGGTATGGGGGGTCCAGGGGCTGGGGGAGGTGGGAAAGGCTGTCTCCGAGTTCTTTGTTGCCAGTAGCTCTTCAGTAGGAACTGAGGCAGGAGGAGCCCCACAAGTGCAGAAGAGTTAGTCCCTAAATGTCTCCATGGGCTTCACCAGAGGGCACCTTTCTAGCTGATATGGGAGACCCGGGTTTGATCTCTGGATCCGAAAGATTTCCTGGAGGAGGGCATGGCAACCCACTCCAGTATTCTTGCCTGGAGAATCCCATGGACAGAGGAACCTGGTGGGCTACAGTCCATGGGGTTGCAAAGAGTCAGACACGACTGACCGACTAACATACACACACATGCATATGCACGCACACACACAGGAACTGAACTACAGTTCGTTTGCAGAGAGAAAAAACACACAAACACACACTCTTCAAAATATACTCATGATACAAAAAGTAATCGTTACAGCAAAGCTGAAACTGCAGCCCAGCAAAAAGTCATTTTCAGCAAACGTATTTACCAGCTATCACTGTAAGCGCTGAGGGCTCTGCAGGAACACAGATGAGATACTAATTATGGAAAGAACTCCCAAAGAGTTCATTCAGAGACTTGTGCTTTGTAATTTCTGGAAGGATCCGTTTTCTCTTCTTTGAGGAACTCAATAGGAACCTCTCTAGGGAGTCTTCATTCCTAAAAACACATTCTCTAAAAATGAGGCCAGAAAAGACGTTCGTTCTTAACTTTTTTTAAGTTTTATGTTTATTATTTTGGGAGCCATAGAAGAAGCATCAGAATATCTACATTCAAAAGTTGTAAATGCCCCCAGACTTGCTCCAACCACAAGCTGAATACAAACACAAGAGTGACTTTTTTTTTTTTTTTTTTAGGCCACAGCTTGAGGATCTTAGTCCCCCATGCGCATGCTAGGTCATTTCAGTCATGTCCAGCTCTTTGCGACCCTATGGAATATAGACTGCCAGGCTCCTCTGTCCAAGGGATTCTCCAGGCAAGAATACTGGAGTGGGTTGCCAGGCCCTCCTTCAGGGGATCTTCTCAACCCAGGGATCAAACCCATGTCTCTTGGTTTGGTAGGCGGTTCTTTACCACTAGTACTGCCTTAGTTCCCCAACCAGGGATCAGACCCATGCGCCCTTGCTGTGAAAGTGCAGTCTTAACCACCAGACCACCAGGAGAACTCTACTCAATGCTCTGTAATGGCCTATATGAGAAAAGAATCTAAAAAAGAGTAGATACATGTATAACCATTTCACTTTGCTGTATACCTGAAACTAACACAACACTGTTAATCAACTATCCTCCAGTAAAAAGTTAAAGAGAGAGAGTATTTGTGACTTTTCCAGAGAACTCAGTTTTGAATCTCTGGGTCAAGGCAACTGAGAGCAAAAGGGAGGCTTGGCATGAACATCCTATTTCTGTTCCAAATGGGCAACTACATTTTGCTACATTTGCAAAGCTGCAATCTCCAGGTTTTAATGTGACTGCAAAATATGCTGGTGCATCCAGAAATAAACACCTCTAGAGAAAGCATTCCAGCCTTGATTAGAAAGGACAAGACTGAATAGCCACCTCTGCTTTTTTGACTTGCATCAGATAGGCCTGAACTGTCAAAGTAGCTCCCCTTGACTGTGGATAAATATGCCGGCTGGAATGAGCAACGAGAATGATGTCCCTTGGTACCCATAAGATTCCCATTAGCCCTGGAAAGATGACTGCTTTGATTTGTGAGCCTCTTCCATTGTGGCAGACAACAGAATCAGCCAACCGGGTAAGATTTTAGACCTCACTATTCTCTGCCCTTCAGGAAATATCTCAGCCATGGTGAATTACTTCTATACAAAATGAAGCATTTGCAGACAGTGATACTGCTCTCCCCACTCATCTCGATAGCTCAGATTGTGCCAGGTCCATGGAGTCTTGTCCCCGCCTTGTTTCTGAGCCCTCCAGCTCACCAGCTCAATCAAGGCTTCCAGAGAGGAGCAACTGTTCTGAAGAGCAGAGATCTTTGTGATATGCATGTGCTTTCATCCAGTTTCCCAAATGACAACCAGACAATCCACAAGCCACTAGATTTTTTTTATAACAACATTCCTCTGCAATTGAAAGCATTTGCCAACCTAAGAAAGCCCACTCGGGGCCAGACTCCCAGGACTTTTCTGTCCTGTGTCTGGTGCCTTGGCCACGAGTGTGTGGAGGATCTGGAGATGTACAAGCTTCCTGTGAGAGAGTTCATCAGTTTAGACCACAGATACATTGCTGCTGGGAGCACTCAGCCTAGGTATGATACACGCCATTGACTTGGGAGACACTGCCCTCTTAAAATGAAATGGCCCAGCAAGCAGGCAAAATCCTTCCATTGCTTGGAGAGTGTCTCAGATATTCTGAGTTATTGATAGCACCATATCCAGGCTTCCCTGGTGGCACAGACAGTAAAGAATCTCTCTGCACTGCAGGAGACCCAGGTTCGATCCCTGGGTTGGGAAGATCCCCTGGAGGAGGGCATGGCAAACTCACTCCAGCACTCTTGCCTGGAGAATTCCATGGACAGAGGAGCCTCACGGGCTATAGTCCATGGGGTCGCACAGAGTTGGACACGACTGAAGCGACTAAGCAGCAGCACCATCTCCAGTTTGATTAATTTCTCCCAGTGCTGTCTCCCTTTCGGTACACACTCCAAAAGTGAGCTAGGAAACAGCTGTTGAGCAGACCTGAATTCTACCAGATATTGACACACTGAGCATGGATTGCAGCAGGGACGTGGCATCCAATGGCAAGAAACATAATTGGCAGGTCAAGCCCCTTTTCAGTGGTGAAACAGCATCAAGTGTAAGTAAGATAACGTTTCTCTCTGCTTTTCAATTCTAAAGCACGTGGCAGAGGGGGGATGTTCCACCATTCAAAGATTAAGAAGGCAGGGAAGCGCTGAAAATGTCCTTTAGCTGACATAAGAACTGGCTCTTAAAATTCAGAGTCAGGGTTCCACAACTCAAAATATTTTGGAAATGAAATTCAGTGGTTCAGGACCAAAAAAAAAAAAAGTGTCAGAACATCACTGGAGCTACTTGAAGTCAGATATTATAATGGAAACACCACTAGTCAGAAACAAAAAAGTGGGGCCATAGGTGTGATGTGGCCTCCAGTTAGCTGTGTGACCTCGTGTGAGTCACCTATCCTTTCTGTGCTTTTGTTTTCTCCGTTGTCGAATGAGGCACGTTTACCAGCAGTTGACTCCTAAGACCGGTTCCATAATTCTATGATTAACATTAGACTCCCTCTCTTGATGTCCCTCCAAGTTTTGCCAGGAGAGGCTCAATCAAGACTTTGCATCATTACTTACAAGCCCTTCCTGATCCCTCTCTCCTTCCAGTCCCATCAAGTCATCCTAGCAAGGAGCTCTGTGCTCGGCGCTCTCCCCGCTGCAGCATCCTCTGAAACTTTAGAGGGTTGCTATGAGATGGCAGTTTCTGCCCAGTCTTTTATAGATCACATTTTCTGTATATCTTCCTGTAAAATGAATGGGAGAGAAGACAGACGAGTGTCCGGGACTGAAGAGCAACATGACTCTAACCTGGATTCCTCTTAGGATCCCCTGGTGCCGTAAACCCTGTACTCAGACCGTCACAGCCTTCTGCTCAAAAAAGACTCTCAAGCAGCACTTACCTGGGCCACTGGGATGCTGGCTATGCCCAGACTCAGACAGTGTTCATTTTCTTTGTTTTTAAAGACAGTTATTAACTGTTACCTTTCATTGAACACAAGCTCTGTGTCCTCTACATAGAATGTCTTATTTGACCATCATAACAATCTTATGAGAGTGTCATCCCCATTTTATAGATTCCAAAATCATATGCCTAGATCAATTGTTTTTCAAATTGTGGGTCATTAAATCAATCTAGTAAGTCTGAACCAGTATTATATATGGGCTTCCCTGGTGGCTCAGACAGTAAAGAATCTGCCTGCAATGCAGGAGACTCGGGTTCCATCCCTGGGTCAGGAAATTCCCTGCAGAAGGGAATGGGTGCCCATTCCAGTATACTTGCCTCGAAAATTCCATGGACAGAGGAGCCTGGCAGGCTACAGTTCATGGGGTCTCAAAGAGTTGGACATGACTGAGCAATTCTCCAAGCTAGGTTTCAGCAATACGTCAACCGTGAACTTCCAGATGTTCGAGCTGCTTTTAGAAAAGGCAGAGGAACCAGAGATCAAGTTGCCAACATCCACTGGATCATGGAAAAAGGAAGAGAGATCCAGAAAAACATCTATTTCTGCTTTATTGACTATGCCAAAGCCTTTGACTGTGTGGATCACAATAAAATGTGGCAAATTCTGAAAGAGATGGGAATACCAGACCACCTGACCTGCCTCTTGAGAAATCTGTATGCAGGTCAGGAAGCAACAGTTAGAACTGGACATGGAACAATAGACTGGTTCCAAATAGGAAAAGGAGTTCGTCAAGGCTGTATATTGTCACCCTGCTTATTTAACTTATATGCAGAGTCCATCATGAGAAACGCTGGGCTGAAAGAAGCATAAGCCGGAATCAAGATTGCCGGGAGAAATATCAATAACCTCAGATATGCAGATGACACCACCCTTATGGCAGAAAGTGAAGAGGAACTAAAAAGCCTCTTGATGAAAGTGAAAGTGGAGAGTGAAAAAGTTGGCTTAAAGCTCAACATTCAGAAAACTAAGATCATGGCATCTGGTCCCATCAGTTCATGGGAAATAGATGGGGAAACGGTATCAGACTTTATTTTGGGGGCTCCAAAATCACTGCAGATGGTGACTCCATCCATGAAATTAAAAGACGCTTACTCCTTGGAAGAAAAGTTATGACCAACCTGATAGCACGTTCAAAAGCAGAGACATTACTTTGCCAACAAAGGTCCGTCTAGTCAAGGCTATGGTTTTTCCTGTGGTCATGTATGGATGTGAGAGTTGGACTGTGAAGAAGGCTGAGCACCGAAGAATTGATGCTTTTGAACTGTGGTGTTGGAGAAGACTCTTGAGAGCCCCTTGGACTGCAAGGAGATCCAACCAGTCCATTCTAAAGGAGATCAGTCCTGGGTGTTCATTGGAAGGAATGATGCTGAAGCTGAAACTCCAATACTTTGGCCACCTCATGCGAAGAGTTGACTCATTGGAAAAGACTCTGATGCTGGGAGGGATTGGGGGCAGAAGGAGAAGGGGACGACAGAGGATGAAATGGCTGGATGGCATCACTGACTCGATGGAGGTGAGTCTGAGTGAACTCTGGGAGTTGGTGATGGACAGGGAGGCCTGGCGTGCTGCGATTCATGGGGTCGCAAAGAGTCGGACACAACTGAGCGACTGAACTGAACTGAACTGAGCAATTAACACACACATGTATGCACACACACACACACACAGTCTTTAGTGTTGATTTTAGCAATAACAGCTATCGGGATGACATCAGCAAGTAAATGGCAAGTCATATAAACCAAAAGAGTATACAGAGCAACTGTCTTATTTCTGTTTTAATAGTAATGCTAGACAATGGGAAAGCAATATTTAGAAAAAAATCATTTTATTTTTTTCAATAGATAGTGGTTTCAGTGTTTGTCTGTTTATGTATTCATATGTATGCAAATACACAGTTTGATATTTACTCCCACATCTACACATAGAATTTTTTTTTTGCATGTTTATAGTGCTTTCTTTTTTTTTTAACAGTAAATACCACATATGTTGTCTCATTTTCTTTTCACATGGAATTATTTAAAAAAAAAAAAAGACTTCATTTGGAATGGATATTATCTCCACTTCACAAATGAGGATATTAAGGCACAAGTATCCCATTCATGGGGCTTCCCTGATATCTCAGTTGGTAAAGAATCCACCTGTAATGCAGGAGACCCTGATTCAATTCCTGGGTCGGGAATATCTGCTGGAGAAGGGATAGGCTACCCACTCCAGTATTCTTGGGCTTCCCTTGTGGCTCAGCTGGTAAAGAATCCACCTGCAATGCAGGAGACTTGGGTTAGATCCCTGGATTGGGAAGATCCCCTGGAGAATGGAAAGGCTACCCACTCCAGTATTCTGGGCTGGCAAATTCCATGGACAGTCCATGGAGTGGCAAAGAGTCATTGTTGCTGAAATTAAGGAAGAAAACCTCTCTCACTGGACTCCATTTCCAGGGTAGTCTATACTATGTATGAATCCATTCATGTATCTGTCCCATAATTTTAAAGGAAACTAGCAATCATCTAAGAATAGCTCCAATCCATCTAAATATTTTATAACTTAACTGTTTTACATGTCACTAAAATATTTAAGCTCCAGATGCTTTATTAAGGATTTAGTTGAACTGTTTAACAAGTTGAATACTAAAAAGTGAATTTCTCTCTTTCTTTGTGCCTCTGAAATTATGATGCAGAAAAGTGTTAATAATTCATGTCCATCCATCCTTAAAGCTGCAAGAATAAAAAATCTTAATATCATCTTCCAGGGATTTGAGACTTGCTCTCTTCTGGCAGAAAGAAAAGGCTTTTTTCAAAAAACATTTATTTATTTTACTGCAGTAGGTCTTAGTTGCAGCATGTGGGGTCTAGTTCCCTGACCAGGGATCAAACCGGGGCCCCCTGCGTTGGGAGCTCGGAGTCCTCAGCCCCTGGACCACCAGGGCAGTCCAAGAAATACCTTAAATTCACTGACTGATCATTCTTCCTACCATCTCAAAGTGTGCTTCACCCAAATATCTTGTTCTGTCTTCCTAACATTCCTGCACAGTAGAAACAGTAACATCTATCCCAGGAAGAAAAACAGAAGGAGAGGGGCTAAATCGAGTTCTGGCCCCAGCCTAATTATTTTTCCAATATTCCACCACGTGGTTTAAGTGGTTCCCTATAAAGAAAGCTCACTTTTTCCATGTTGATAGTATAGAGTTAGAAACTAAATCAAAGCATGCCCACAGGAGAATGATTTTTATTTATTTTTTTGCAGGCTTTTTGATGTGGACCATTTTTTAAAATCTTCACTGAATTTTTACAATATTGTTTCCGTTTTTTATGTTTCGCTCTTTGGCCAAGAGACCTGTGGGATCTTCGCTCCTTGATCAAGGATAGAACCCACACCCTCTCATTGGAAGGTGAAGTGTTAACTACTAGATGGCCAGGGAAGTCCCGAGAATGATTTTCATTTTTCTAATATTTTTAATATAACTTGTGCTTGTTTATTTGTAGCTGTGTTGGGTCTTCGTTACTTTGCAGGCTTTCTCTCAAATTGTGGCTAGCGGGAACTACTCTCCAGTTGGGATGTGCAGACTCCTCACTGCAGCATCTTCTCTTGCTGCAGAGCATGGCTCTAGGCATGCAGGCTTCGGTAGCTGTGGCACAGAGGCTCAGCAGTTGCAGCTCCCAGGCTCTAGAGCACAGGCTCAGCAGCTGTGGTACACAGGCTTAGCTGCTCCATGGCTTGTGGGATCTTCACAGATCCGGGATCAAACTCGAGTCTCCTGCATTGGCAGATGGACTCTTTACCACTGAGCCAGCAAGGAAGTCCCAGAGAATGATTTTTAAATCAAGGCATCAGCACTGGTCTTCTTGGTAAATGAATCATCTAGAATCAGCTCAAGATTTCTGGCTGTACATGGCAGACTGAGCCCACAGGTTTATCTCTGCTACCCCCCAGAGTCCCACCAAAGCATTCATAAAAGGTATAAACCTGCTAGAGCAAAGATTACAACAAATTTTGGAAGACAAATAAGTGGAAACTCACTTAGTGAAGTGGGGAAGGTTGAATTCTTAGTGTCCTCTAAGGGAGAAGCCAGTGAGAAGCTAGGAGTTTTGCAGCTAGCTCAGGGTATAGGGCACCAGATACCCAGAAGGACTGTGGTATGCAGTGATGCTCAAAAGAAAATTAGGTGAAATACTGTGTAAAGAGCATTTATGTCTCCCAGATTGTGTCTCCCATTCTGAGCTGCCTGGTCATTGCCTCGGACTCTTATTGAAGTCCCTTCCCTAGTCAGCGTGTCCCACCCATCACACTTAATCGTAGCGCCTCATTGCAAATATGAATGGAGGGCAAGGATGGCTCGAGAATTGCAAAAAGTCATGAAATCTGAGAGAGAGAGATGTAACAAATGAAAATAAACACCAAGGAAACCAAAATAATTCATATCACAAAATTCTAAAAACTATTATTTGTATCCTAGAGATATGGGATAATATTACATTTATGGAAAAGAAGCAGATGATAGGAAATTTTTTGAGAATGAGAAGGAGATCTTGAAAATTAAAAAATAATTTTAAAACATATATCAGAGTGAAAATTCTCACAGAATAATTGAAAGATGAAATAACATTTGTCTTGTTAAACTATGTTCTTGATATGAAATAAAAATTGGAAAAAAGTTAATTTGATTTAAAAATTAAGTATAAAACTAAGGAAAAAAAAGGGTCAGTTGACATGCCATTGAAGAATTCATCCACTTTTTCAACACATGTTTTGAGTTAGCATTCCACCCTGATAATGTCTTTTTACTACAGTGAAGAATCACAGCTTCTTGGCTGGCCTCCTTGGCTTCAGAAAATATGTTTGGTAGCAAATTTTTAAGAGCATTTCCTTTTAGTATGCTACATGTGTGTTATCTTTTCAAGATTTAAGTGTATAGGTTTATTTTACAAATTAGTGACTTCAGTTTTTACAGTGAAATTATTCTCCAGTGTTCGAGCCAGTAAAGTTTGGATTATCTCTGTTTCTCTCACTCTACTGCCTTCCATAGTCAAATAATCACCAACCATGTTCATTGTGCCTTTTAGATCTCTCTCCATGTCCCGTTTTCTTCCTCATGGCTATAATTAGAGACCTTAGCATCTCTAACCTTGGTTTTTGCCATGGCTGCCGTTTCACTCTCCCTGTTTCTAGTCTTACCATCCTCCAAGTCTGTCTGCATTCCTGCACTGCCTAAATAATCATCTATAGAAATCTTCAAGACATGTTTATCCCCTCTGGGTTAAGATCTCAAGCTGGCTAATCTAAACAAATCATTAAGCATTTGGCTTCTGCATAGCTCTCCATGATTTTTTTTGCCACTCCCAGCTGGTGAGCTTTATAGGGAAACATATGTAAGTGGTTCCAGACTGGCTGCCCCAGCTCTCCTCCCTGTAGGTGCTAAGTCTTGCATATCCTTCAGGCACGTCTAATCTGCTGTATTCTCTGAGATGCCTTCTCTGTTACTCTGAGAAGAATCTAATGATCGTTCTAGAATATCTCCTTTCAAACCATTATCTCTGTTATTATTTCTTCAGGAATCATCTGTTGCCCCACTGAACTTGCAGGTTGCAGAGCTTGGACTCTGGCTTTACACCATCATGTTCTGAAACCCAGCACAAGTTATGGCTACGGTTAGATTCAATAACAGGCTTCCCCAGTGGCTCAGTGGTGAAGAATCTGCTTGCAATGCTGGAAATGCAAGAGACGTGGGTTCAATCACTGGGTCAGGAAGATCCCCTGGAGGAGGGCATGGCAATCCACTCCAGGATTCTTGCCGGGAAAGTCCCATAGACAGAGGAGCCTGGTGGGCTACAGTCCGTGGGGTTGCAAAAAGTTGGACATGACTGAAGGGACTAAGCACGCACACAGACTCAATAACATTAGTAGATAAATGAATGGATGTGTTGAATGTTAAAGGAAAGCAACGATAGCAGTAGTTTGAACTGGAAGAGTCTATGTTGCAACACATATTGGTGTTTGAAAAGAATAGGTATGTGGTCTTCCAAGGACATTCAAAACTGGACCAAGACACCAGCAAATGATTCTGCCTATAGCCTGTTCCTCTAGGATGACACTGGGACCCTAGACCCCTGTGACAGGAGCACAGATGCTAAACTAGTCCCCCATCACAAGGAAGGAGGGAGATTAATGCCTTGTAGAAATGGGTTAATGACTTACTATTAATCATTATTGATATGGGACTACACAGCAGAAACAAGGGATTGAAAGCAGTGGAGAGAGACAAAGTGGCAGAAAATGTGGCAAAAGAAAATGTGATGGCAAAGACTCTCCTGCCTGACTGTGCCTCCCTTTCTGCAAATGCCCTGAGAATGTCATTCAAACCAAGAGCCCAGGGGCCAGTGTAGCTCAAATGCTCTTCATTTTTGTTTTGCACCATCAACACCCCTCTTCCTACTTCCTATTAACCCATGATGAGTGATTGCAAGGAGATTAAACCAGTCAATCCTAAAGGAAATCAACCCTGAATATTCTTTGGAAGGACTGATGCTGAAACTGAAGCTCCAATACTTTGGCCACCTGATGTGAAGAGCTGATGTTTAGGAAAGACTCTGATGCTGGGAAAGACTGAGGGCAGGAGGAGAAGTGGGCAACAGAGGAAGAGATGGTTAAACAGCATCATAGAATCAATGGACATGAGTTTGAGCAAACTCCAGGAGATAGTGAAGGACAGGAGAGCCTGGCGTGGTGCAGTCCATGGGGTCACAAAGAGTCGGATATGACTTAGCGACTGAACAACAACAACAACGATGGGTGGAGACGAGCCTACCCAGAGTAATATAGACTTGGAGAAATCAGTTATCTTTGGCACTGGGCAGTTCTGGGCCCAAACACTGGCTGGCCTCTGACTAAATAGCTATGGTCAACAAATAACCTCCCCGGGCCTCAATTTCCTCATCTTTAAAACTGACCAGGGAATTTCCTAGAAGTCCAGTGGTTAAGACTTCACTTCTCAATGCAGGGGGTGCAGGTTTGATCCCTGGTCAGGGAACTAAGATCCCACCTGCTACAGTGGCTTGGCCAAAAAAATAATTGTTCAAATAAAATCCACCCTGCAAGTATGTTGTGAGCATGAAATGAATCAGTGTATAGACAGCTGCTGACTCAGTGCCTGGCACTCAATCAATCACAAACATTACCTCTGCCCCCCACCCTCCACATCACCTCCCCACGAGGACACACGTTGGACAGACACATCGCAGGTACCTATTAACACAATAGAAATGTCCTGATACCAATATCTGTAAACCACCTTTCTCAGATAGATTCCAAGGCCCAATAGCTCTAGGTTGCCTGTGAAGATGGAAAAAAAATCACCTTGTTCTTCTTCAGTTAACAGAATTACTTTACTTCCTGAGCCAGAACTGCATGCTCTCTTTTAGTTATTTATCGTTTCCATTAATTGATCACTTGAGGACTACTGAATTATAAACAGCAATCTTTATTACCATGATCTCATATAAAATAATGACTGTCCTTATAATACCATTTACAGAGAAACCTCTCAGGTTATCAGCAACATCACTAGGCAGCCCATCTATCAATCAACAACCCATTAGTGTCATTCCTAGAAAGTCATAATTATGTCTTTCTACGTATGACTTTGTGTTTGGTTATGTTCAACAGACAGCAGCCCTCCCACTAATCTTAGACAGTGTTTTGAGCATACAGACTGACAGAGGAATGATCTGTAGATAAACCAGTAGTTTTATTTTTTTAAATTATACTGGTTTATTTTATTTTCTTAAGTCACATATTTTATAGAACAGATCTAAATCATTCCAATGCCTTAAATAAAAGATAAACTAGAAATTTTAGATTTGCCAAGTCTTGATGTTCTTTTGGGGCTTCCCAGGTGGCACTAGTGGTAAAGAATCCACCTGCCAACGCAGGAGACGCAGGTTCCATCTCTTGGTCGGGAAGATCCTTTGGAGGAGGAAATGGCAACCCGCTCCAGTATTCTTGCTGGAAAATTCCCTGGGCAGAGGAGCCTGGCGGGCTACAGTCCATGGGGCCAAAGTCGGACACAACTGAGCACACGCACATACACAATGCCCTTTGTGCATTTGTAAGTGAAATCTCAGGGAATGACTCAGAGCAAAAAATTTGGATGTACCCATTGATATAAGCCTCCAAGTTGTCAGCACTTGGGCCCCACACCATCACCGAGAAAGTCCAGTAGGAGATCTGTTAAAATATAGAAGTATCTTGAACTCATTGGCTTCAGCAGGGGTGGTCCTTACTGCACTTCCTCCCTTTGGGGGAAAAACTTGCTGAGAAACTTCTGAAGAAAAGAAAATATATTGTGGTTAAGGGATTGAGCCAAACTCTTTTCTCCAGCTCTATCCAAGACACAGCTGGTGATCAATTAGGTGTGGATAAGTTAGGATGCCAGGTCGGTGGGGAACTGTCCTTCCTTCTTCCTCCAGAGGTTTCCGGTGGCGCACACACTGGGGCACCAGGGTGAGAATCAAGCCAGGTTCCATGCACACAGACATATACACACAGGTATACACATGTGCTCACACAGGCATGCATGCATGCGCACTTCACACACCACCACCACCACTGATCACCGGCTGTTCGCTCATCATCCCAAACCATGAGGAAATAGATCTCTAGAGGTTCCCAGATGTTCTAGGCAGAGGGAGCAAAGCAAAGTCCCATCTGACTCCTCCTGCCTGCAGATGGGCTGGACTTAGCCCTGAGAATTTCTGATCATGTTCAGTGAGTGCATGCATGCTAAGTCGCATTCACTGAACATGATCAGTTCATGGGGGTCTTTGCGACCCCCATGGACTGTAACCCACCAGGCTTCTCCATCCATGGGATTCTCCAGGCAAGAATACGGGCGTGGTAGCCATGCCCTCCTCCAGGGGATCTTCCCTACCCAGGGATCTATGCACATCTCTTATGTCTCCTGTGTTGGCAGGTGGGTTCTTTACCACTTATGCCTCCTGAGAAGCCCTATGTTCAGTGAGTAGCCAACATTTAAATACAGCAAAGCTTTCCGTACCGATCTGAATTGGCAACCTGAAAATGTTGGAAGCAACAGCAATCCTGGGTCTCATTCCCTGATGGTGGCAACTGGCTGGATCTGAGTTGCAGCAGCCCCAAGACAGGGCGTGTGCTCTGCAGTTCACCACGCCTCTGAACCCCAAATGTAGGGATTGTCTCAGGGTCAGAATACTTCCTCCATATGCACTGATGTCTCAGGGACAGTCAGTATTTTGAATTGTCCTATTGGGTCTCCTTAAAGTAATACCTACTGGTAAAATCATGCAGAGCCACTGTGTATGTCACTTAAGCAACCATTACACAGTTAAAACTCACTGCTAACTAATGTTCCCAGCAGGGAGGAGCGATTACTAGATTTGTACTCAAGTGCCATTGAATTTCTTCTTTGTCAAACCAATCATTCTTATTTATCTAAATATTTCTGCCTTAATCAGAGCTGTCAGCACCAGAAAGTATTGGCTGCATTAAACTCCTGCTGTGCAACGAGAACAGTAGAATGAATTTTTTCAGAAAAAATAATGCCAGCATAATACCTCAACTGTTATTTAAATAAGTTGTCAATTAGAAAAATGGATCTGGAAGTCAAACCAAGCAGAAACACAATGGATTCAAAGGCATGTCTTCCCTGTCATGGAGATGAAGAAAATCTATGCAGGAGGATAAATAAGCCCTCACATGTGTGGGCGCATACATGTTATATGTAGAAGCATTCACGTGTAGGCACATGTGTATAGCAGGAACACAGCAACACCTATTTATACACACAATCACATGTGTATACACACGTTCATAACTGCATATTATATGTAGTTTTTGGAGTGCCTCAAACAGTGTTTACACACACCCGTAGTCTCTGTGTTTAGATGGCATACAGGTGGACATAAATACAACCGAAGATCAACAACTTTGCGTCCCAGTAGCTAACTACATCTCAGTAGGGGTAATTGGGGTTTCTGGTCATGCCTGTCAGTTTGCTCCTCCTAGGAGTGAAACTGTGCTTCCAGTTTAGCTAGTTAGAAAGGGAACAGCTCTCCAAATTTATATTAGGATTTTGTTTCTTTAATAGATCTGTGTGTTAGTCACTCAGTCATGTCCCAACTCTTTGCAATCCCATGGACTGTAGCCCCCCAGGCTCCTCTGTCCATGGGATTCTCCAGGCAAGAATACTAGAGTGGGTTGCCATTCCCTTCTCCAGGGGATCTTCCTGACCCACGGATCAAACCCAGGCCACCTGCATTGCAGGCAGATTCTTTACCATCTAAGCCATCAGGAAAGACCATAAATAGATCTAAAGGCTCCAATATCTGAACAAAGGAAAGACAGCCCTACAAGTAAGACAGTTCCTAGTTTAAGGTACAGTGATTCCCAGCACCTGTGCCCTATGATAGACTTTACAGCCAGATCACAGCTGTATGTGCTTGTGTCCACACTGAGCGTGTCACCTTCAGCTGGTGAGGCATCGGGGACATGGCCAGATGGCAAAGCTTCTGGGAAGCAGAGGGTGGGCCTTTATGAGACAGCATGGAGAGGTTTTAACATTTCCCATCCCTAGTTGACACCTCTGCAGATAATTTAAGTTCTCAGCAGTAGAGCTAAGTCAAGGCTGGCCCTGTCACCTGCTGATTGGGCAACTGGGGGTTAATTGCTTAACTTTTCTGCATCTTTGTTTCTCACCTGTAAAATAGAGTAAGAAAAACATCTACCTCATGGGATTAAGTGTAATGAAAATGCGTTAGAAAAGCACTTGGTGCATTAAGGGTGTTCAAAATGTGTTCTCTGCAAGAGCCTACTGCATAGCACATGGAACTCTGCTTGATGTTATGTGGCAGCCTGGATGGGAGGGAAGTTTGGGGAGAATGGATACGTGTATATGTATGGCTGAGTCCCTTTGCTGTCCACCTGAAGCTATCACAGCATGGTTAGTCGGCTGTACCCCATACAATATGTGTTTAGTCGCTCAGTCGTGTCCGACTCTTTGCAACCCCGTGGACTGTAGTCCTCCAGGTTCCTCTATCCATGAGGATTCTCCAGGCCAGAATACTGAACTGGGTAGCCTTTCCCTTCTCCAGGGGATCTTCCCAACCCCGGGGATCGAACCCCTGTCTCCTGCATTGCAGGCAGATTCTTACCATCTGAGCCACCAGGGAAGCCAATACAAAGTTAAAAAGCAAAAAAAACATGTTCGTATTATCTCTCAGAGAAGAGGTAGAAGGAACTCAGACATTATTAAGCATATACTATGTGCCAAGGATCTTGTAGAGAACGTTTTTACATATTTTAGTTAACCTTCACAATTGCTGTCACTCCTTTACATACAAGATACTGAAGTGGAGAGCAGTTGGGAACCTCACCAGAAGTCCTACGTCGAGTAGGTGGAAGGCTGGCATGAGAGCTCTTGTCCTTCTCCACACCCCAGGGTCTCGTCTCACACTGGAGCTTCTCAAGTGTGGTCTGAATACCTGCCTAGGCTATAATTACAGTGCAGACCCCAGCTTCCGCTCCAGATCTGCTAAATCACAATTTCCATGGATGAGCTGAGAACGGTCATTCTTACCAAACTTCCCATGTGATTCTTTCTAAAACCAGAGTTTGGAAATGTATGCCTCTACCCCAGAATGCGCGCCCAAGGAGGACAGAACCTGGATGACTCACATTCATAGCGTTATCCTTGTGTGCTGCTCGGTCGCTAAGTTGGGTCCGACTGTTTTCGACCGTACGAACAGCAGCCTGCTGCACGCCTCTGTCCAGGGATTTTCCCGGCAACAGTGGCTGGAGTAGGTTGCCTTCTCAGGGTATCTTACCAACCCAAGGATCGAACTCAGGTCTTCTGCATCTCCTGCATTGCAGGCATATTCTTTACCTGCTGAGCCATCAGGGAAGCCCATCTTATCCTTAAGGCCCATTTAAATGTGGTCTGTATCTATTCCCATAGTAATTGCATTCAGGGGCACTGGAGTTAGAACATTCTCTTCAACCCAACTAAGGTTACCTCCTTCTTTGTTGACTCAGCTTTGTAAATTTTCCGACGGACCACAATAGTGTGGTTTTGTGTGATTGGTCCTTGGGTGGATCCTTCTTCATAGACACCCCCCTCCCCATCTATCCATGCCTGTGATGAAGACCATCACTGGTCCCTGTGATACTGATCCCAATGCCAAAGGAAACTCCATGGAAAATACAAGTACATTTTTATTCAGCCTGCCTTGATTATGATCTTGATGGAGGCTTAATCCTGGCAGCCAACATTGCTATATGGGGCAGAGGACACTGTCTTTTTATTGTTATAATTGCTCCTTTGCTCATGAAACACTGCACACCTGATGTATAACCTATGTGCTGATGCAGGCATTCAATTACATTGTGAGCAGAACCAGTAACTCCAGAATCACCTAGGGTAAAAGGAATTGTTTTCTGTAGAGAAGCAGCCTGTAACAATCTGAGATACTAAAGCAAGTCCTTGATCCAACAGAGCAAAAGATGAGTTTGGAAAGAATTGCAGTTGATTTTTCTCAAATATGTAATTTTGCTGAGAAAAGAGGTCTTTAGTGTCATCAAATTAACTGCTAAATAGAAAAGGATAAGGCAACAACGTTACATCTTATAGTTCCTTTAGGTTCTTGGCAGCTCAGACCTGCAAAATTGTGCTAATTAGTTGGTAGTGGTTGCACAGCATTAATTTCTACCAAAGATATAGTGTTGAAAATATATTTGAGGAACTTAACGCTTGGACGGAGAAGGCGATGGCACCCCACTCCAGTATTCTTGCCTGGAAAATCCCATGGACCAAGGAGCCTGGCAGGCTACAGTCCATGGGGTTGCCAAGAGTCAGACACGACTGAGCGACAGCACACACACACACACACACACAGCACTTGGAAAGAGGTAATAATGGTAGGAACTGTCTTTCTTTGCTTTTATTTTTCTGTCTTGATGACAGTGGCAGTTATGGGATATATAGAATCATGGCTTAATCCTCATAATGTATATAGCTCATTTCTTAGAGTTTTTATCCTCCAAGACAGTTTGATGGGACTTGCTTTTATGGTGATGCATGTCTGTGCTCATCATCTGTCCATCTTCTACCTCCAGGGTTCTCTCGGTGCTTACATGTGTATCCTTCCTCCTAGAAACACCCCGTCTCTAAAATTGCAGCCATAAAAAGGAAAAATGTATTTGCCCCCATACTGGAATTACAGTCAACTTTTTGAGGGAGAATGTTCAAGGAGTCTCAGAAATCTCAACCAGCTCTCACTCTGTTCACACCTCCTGGTCTCTCTCCATGAGTTTTATTTTCCTTAGAGAGAATGGAGGAAAATTGAAGGCAGCCTAGTAGGTTCAGAAACAGAACCAGCAAAGATAAAGTTCTCAAGGACCCTCACTGCTTTTGCCAGATCCCAGGGCTTGCAGATCCCAGAGGTAATCTGCTCTCCCTGGGACATCCCTGGAATTGAAGATGCTTCCGTGGTATCCATGGAGACTTAGCATCAGACGAGTATGTTGCATGTTATTTGTGGATTTACTAATTTTTAACACCATATTTACCATTATTGATAAAGCATCCTACATTGCAGGAGACTTTACAAATAGTCTCAGGCAGCTGGTCTTCTATGACAAAGAAATATAAAATATTTTCAAGGAGGAAAAGCACAGAAAAAAAAATGGACATTGAAATGAACATGGTAAGATCTCTCTAGCAATATAGCACCTCCTATTTGTTATCTGGCTGCATATTCTTTGAAAATGCAAGTTCAAAATGTTCACTGGTCGTGTGCTACTGGAAAACATTGGCAAAATGATAAACACAGTATGGAGCAACCAAAGTTAGGCAGGAGCACTGTCCCAGACAAAATTTGTAAATCAACCATGGAGTAAAAAAAAAGAGAGAGAGAGAGAGGGACTGGACATATACTATAAACATCAATAATCATTCCAAAAAGCAGAAGCATGATTCATTTCTTAAAAATTCAGACTCTACATGGGCCATATGTTGGAATGACTTTCAATTATCCAAAATCGCAAATATTAAGAATAACTAGGGAGAAAAGACATTGTAAAATATTCTTAAAATATCTCGAAGACCTCACCAGAGGTTAATCTCAAAGTCTGTTTTATTAATTAAATGAAACCATTTGCCAACGATGGTAGTGATTTAGAATAGTATTTATTAATGCCTATTTTGAGCTTGGATAAAATTGCCCCTTCTCTAAAAAATTTAGATTCTAACAGATGTAAAACAGATGTGTACAAAGTAGAAGTTACTTTGCCAAGTGCTCTTTTTAAAAAATAGGTATCATTTGCCAGATCTGCTAAAGGCTTTGTCTACATAAGGGATTTGTATAGCTTTCGTTAGTTTACAAAAGAGAAGGAGGAATGATCACTCTTGGGCTGGTGCAGAAAACACTAAGACCTTAACCCCCACGTTAAATTCCAGAAACTCCCATCAGGCTTGTTCAAGGCACTTGGCCTACAAACACATATTCAAGAATATTAGGCTGGAATACTTCTGCCTCAGATTTTTTCATCCTTCTAGTGAAACATTGCTGGGTTTATAGTCATTTTCAATTCTGTGTTTATCGTTGATATGTTTCCCCAGTCACGGTCATCCAACTATAAGTGGTACCTTTCCAATTCACATTTTCAAGCTTAACAAGCTACTGACTTGGTCACACCCCCACCTGGCTTGGCCACACCCACACCTATTCCAGGGACAGAATTCCAAACAGGGGGCCCCTTTTCTCAAGGAGGTGCTGAGAATAATTCTGAAACCATTAAAGAGAAATAAGAAGCCAGAAATAGAAGATAGAAGATACCTACTAAGGTGCAGGACTTCGAAAGAGCAAAAGTAAAATTCCTGGCTCATACATACAAATAAGCCACTTACTGTGAGGTGTAGATCTGGGGTTTTTTGTATTTTTTGTATTTTTATTTTTTTAAATTTTATTGGAGTATAGTTTGTTTACAATGGTGTGTTAGTTTCAGGTGTACAGCAAAGTGATTCAGTTATGTATATTGAGGCTTTCCAGGTAGCGCTAGTGGTAAAAAAAACCTACCTGCCAATGCAACAGATGTAAGAGACAAGGGTTCCATCCCTGGGTTGGGAAGATCTCCCAGAGGAAGCCATGGAAACCCACTCCAGTATTCTTGACTGGAAAATCCCATGGACAGAGGAGCCTGGCAGGCTACAGTCCATAGGATTGTAAAGAGACGCAACTGAAGTGACTTAATATGTACATACATATATTTATTCTTTTTCAGATTTTTTCCAATATAGGTTATTACAGAATATTGAGTAGAGTTCCCTGTGCTATACAGTAGGTCCTTGTTATCTCATTTATATATAGTAGTATGTGTATGTTAATCTCGAGTTTTCCTTAGCCTATTCTATGGGCTCGCCTGATGCCTTGGTGTAATGTATTCAACTTCACAATTAAATCAGAAGAATAGGAATCTCCCTCCCCAATGTTTTTAGCCTTTAAAAAACTAATATGATTTCTTCAGATCTTCCCACTCATTTTTTCAGTTCATTTAGTTGATAACCATTGTGTTTCTTTTATTTGGATAGTGTAGGAGATAGAGGTTTGGTAGTGGCTATGCAAAATAAGCTCCAGCCCTCTTAGAGCGAACAGTCTGCTCTAGGTAAGAGAAAATCATCCATGGGTGGAGTATTTATTTAAACAGTGACATATGGCAATGCTGTTTATCAGGTATCAGGCATGTTGTGGGTTACAGGTGTTCTTCAGAAAAAAGGGGGATTGCAGTGGGCAACGGTACCCTCCAACCTCTGACCACACCCCTCCCTGATGGGAAGGAATCAGTGGGGACCAGGAGCAGAGTCATCCAGAGCTTCTACTCCACCTGTGAGAGACCACGTTAGGATGCAAATGCCATTGTGGGGAAGGCTGAACTTAGCCACACCCTTCTTTTTACTTGGGTTTTTAGTAGCCAAACCCTTTCATATGTATAATTCAATATGGGTGTACAATTCAGATGCAGTAAACATGGAAGTTTAAAATCTTTGGTTTTTCAAGCAAATAAGTGAAAAGTGCCCAGCACAGAGTCTAGTGAAGTTTAGGCCCTTTCCCCTCCCTCATTGGATCATCTTAAAAAGAGGCATTTTGGTGAAGTGAACTGTAACTACCAGATTTGTTTTGGCTTCCCAGGAAATAAAGATCAGATGAGCAAAGGCAATGAAGATCAGATTAATGAAGTGATTTCAGTAAAGATTCATTTCAGTGTTAATTAGTCGTCTGCCTCTGAATATTGCTACACTGAATACTAGGGGAGGAGCAGGGAGTGATGGGTTTGGGGGGACCTGCCTCAGCTGTCCTTGACCTAGTTGCTGTCGTCACCTTTGTGGTCATCACCACCATCTTCCTCTGCTGTTCGGTCTCCCCAGTTCCCTCCCTGCAGAACCCTAGGGTGTCATGGAGCACCATGAACACCTTCAGAACAGGAACTGAAGAGCTGAGTTCAAGTCCCAGGTTCAGCCGTTTCCCAGCTATTTCCTAACAGTGCCGTTACCCACCCACGCTCCCCCGCTTTGTTGTCCCCTGCCATATGAATGTCTGGTCAGCTTAATGTTCCCCGTATGCCCTCTGCCCTTTTCCTTGTCCTTGTTGAACAGCTTTCCTCATTTGTATCACCTTTATTCTCACCCTAAACTCATGCCAAGGGATTCCCATGCATGGCCAAATATTGATTAAAAGTCTGGGTTTTGTTCTAGATACAAAGAGCTAGAAATTGCATCCTGTGAGCCAGAGGAATGGGTTTGGTTGTGATCAGATTTTATGCATGACTGGCCCACTGCTCTTGCAAGAAGGTGAAGATAGAATCCATTAGGTTTTCCAGGAAGGTGTGTAAACACATCCAACTAGGTGAATCTCAGTCATTTATTGCTGCAATACTAACTCAGGCTCTGGGTCAAAACATCAGGCCCCTTTTTCTAACAGTGTGTCTATCAGTTCTTGAGGGCTTAGTATTGTCACCACTTTGAGCCCACCCCTCCTGCCCCCAAACACCAGGTTGTGACCTGTTCTCAAACCAGCCGAAGGTGAATTATGTAGTATTTACCGGAGGAGGAGGAGGAGGCAGTCTGAGTTCTTCTAAACAAATGACTTGCAGTCTTGACATTTTCTAAACAGGCTTCTCCATGTGTTTTATAGAGAAGTGTGTGGTCAGAAAGGTCAGAAACAACAACTATATTAAAAACCTTAAATCAAGGGGACTTCCTGGTGATCCAGAGACTAAGACTCCATACTCCCAATGCAAGGGGCCTGAGTTCAATCCATGGTCAGGGAACTAGATGCTGCGTACCACAGCTAAGACCCACTGTAGCCAAATTAATAATTATTTAAAAAAAAAAACCTTAAATCAATTGTGATAGTAAAACAGGTTGCTGTAAAATGATGCCTGTTAGGGAGACTCCAGTGTGCTCATGGCAGTGTTGCATCTCTAGTTTAATGCTGAGCTGTTTGGAAAAAAGCCCATCAGGCTCCTCTGTCCATGGAATTCTTCAGGCAAGAACCCTGGAGTGGGTAGCTATTGTCTTCTCCAGGGGATCTTCCTGACCCAGGGATCAAACCCAGGTCTCCTGCATTGCAGACAGATTTTTTACCATCTAAGCCATCAGGGAAACTTGGCTATTTATCTGCCTATAATTTGATTAAGCTTTTTTTGAGGACTTGATCTCAACAGTTTCACTATTTAAATTGCTTCATTCTTTAAAAATACGTGTCAGAAACTGTGCTCCTGTGTCTGTCCTCCCCTCCCCAGCCCCTTCTAGAGAGATGTGAAGGATCCCCTACTTTGCTGTGTTCTGCAGCTTGACCTTTAAACTAGATCTTGTATTTCCATCAGAGCCTGTTCTCTAGTTTCTTCTGGCTCTTATGTTGGACTATCTTGTAACAGAGCGACACTTGTACCAGCAAGAGGGATAAGGCTGTCACATGGCAAATGAGCTCTTTATGAAATGTTGATGCATTAACCTACATCTGATCACACTGAAGAAATAGAGCATTACAGAAACAGTGGGGTAGTGGCCAGAGAAAGAAAGGGCACCCTTTGTCCATCAGGATCTTGATAGACAAAGAAGGAAGCCAAGAGGCTTAATGGGACAGGAATAAAGCAGGTTCTTAGTACATGTACTAAATACAATAATAGCTGCCTCTTATCTGGCACAACATGTGCCAGACACTGTGAAGTGAAGCCCTATGTCAGTGTGTTTACACACACACACACACACATACATACACACAGAGACCAGATCTTGTTATAGACTACAAAAATATTACTGTCACTATTTCACTGATAAGGAAACTGAGGTTGTTTATTTTCACCAATTTAAGCAAGTACTTTTATGCACAAACATGATATAATCCAGGCATGTTAATGTCATGACACTTCAGCCTGGCATTCAAATCACTCTTCAGTTTTAGCACAGCCTATCTTTCCAACCCCTTTGCTGTATTCAGTGAGACCAGTCAGGAAAGTGGAAAATGCTCTAGGTATTTCAAAATAGGGGAATGCAATACAAGAAATTGATTACAAAAGTGTCAGGAGAAACTGAACGCCAGCCTTTATCTTCCACCATACACAAAATTAACTTGAAATGTGTTATAGATCTCTGCACGTGATGCACCAATTTAGTAGAACAAAGGATAAAAATAACAAGGTCATCTCAATTGATTCATAAAAAGCATTTGACAAAACACACAGAAACCAGTTGCTTTTCCATACACTAAGGATGAACAACCTGAAAAGAAAATTAAGGAAACAATCTCATACAGTAGCATCAAAAAGAATACAGTATTTAGGAGTAAACTTAACTAAGGAGATGAAAGACTTGTACACTAAAAACTGGAAAACATTGCTGAAAAAATATAAAAGATGCAAATAAATAGAAAGCCATCCCCTATTTGTGGATTGGGAGACTTAATATTGTTGAACTGTTCATACTAGGCAGAGCAATCTGTGGATTCAATGCAACCTCTATCAAAATCCCAATGTCGTGTTTTGCAGAAGTTAAAAAAAATCCTTAAATTTATATGGAATCTCAAAAGACCCTGAACAGCCAAAATGATTCTCTGAGAACAAAGCTAGAGGGCTCACACTTCCTGATTTCAAAGTATCTTACAAAGCTACCATAATCAAAACAGTGTAGAACTGGCATAAAAACATATGGGCCAAGGAAAGCAAAGAAAAAACCCGAAAATATACCCTCACATATATGGTCAAATTATCTGTGACGAGGATGCCAAGACTACACAGTGGGGAAGGATAATCTTCTCAACAAATGGTGCTGAGAAAACTGGAAATGCATGAGCAAAAGAAAGAAGTTGGACCCTTATCTTGCAAGAATCATGCAGGATGGTGGTGTCCTGGACATCTGTTGTACGACAATGTGCATGTAGCCAACAGTATTGTACTGTATACTTGGAAGTTGTTTTGAGAGTGAATTTAATGCACTGTGATTTTTTGCCACACACACAAAAGCTTGGCAGTTTCTCATGTAGTTACGTAGACCCACCAGATGGACCCAGCAATGTGCTTCTGGGTGTTTACTCAAGAGAAATGAAAATGCATGCCCTCAAAAAGACTTGCACATAAATGTTCAGAGAAGCTTTGTTTACAGTAGCCAAACAACTGGAAATAATTCAAAGGTTCGTCAGTTTATGAATGGATAAGCAAAATGTGATATATCCATACAGTGAATTGCTATTCAGCAATAAAAACGTGTGAACTATTGATATATGTGACATCATTAGTGGATTTCACAATGAGTATAATAAGTGAAAGAAACCAGACACAAGAGTGCATACTATAAAATTGCAGGTATGTAAAATTACAGAAAATATACATTTATCTCAAGCCATGGTTACCCACTAGGGGTGATTTTGTCTCTCAGAGAGCATTTGCCAATGACTGGAGAGTTTTTGATTGTCATAACTGGGGAGGGGGTGGTGCTAATGGCATCAATGGGTAGAGACCAAGAATGCTGTAAAATGTCCTGCAATTCCCAGCACATTCCCATGACAACAAAGAATTCTCCAGCCCCAAGTATCAGTTGTGCCAGTGTTGACAAACCCTGAAAAAGAGTTATAAAAAAGAAAGCATATCAGTACATATACACAATGGAGTATTACTCAGCCATTAAAAAGAATACATTTGAATCAGTTCTAATGAGGTGGATGAAACTGGAACCTATTATACAGAGTGAAGTAAGCCAGAAAGAAAAACACCAATACAGTATACTAACGCATCCATATGGAATTTAGAAAGATGGTAATGATAACCCTATATGCGAGACAGCAAAAGAGACACAGATGTATAGAACAGTCTTTTGGACTCTGTGGGAGAGGGAGAGGGTGGGATGATTTGGGAGAAACGCATTGAAACATGTATAATATCATATAAGAAACTAATCGCCAGTCCGGGTTCGATGCAGGATACAGGGTGCTCAGGGCTGGTGCACTGGGATGACCCAGAGGGATGGTACTGGGAGGGAGGTGGAAGAGGGGTTCAGTATGGGGAGCACGTGTACACCCATGGCAGATTCATGTTAATGTATGGCAAAACCAATACAATATTGTAAAGTAATTAGCCTCCAATTAAAATAAATAAATTTAAATTAAAAAAAAAGCAGATCAGATATAAGCTGAGACCAGGGACAGAGGGAGGAAATGACCATAAAGAGAGAAGACAAAACTCTGGGGGAAATAGAAATCGAATATTTACATCCATCACATCCATCAAAACTCATCAAAATCATGCTTCATTAAAGCAGATTTATGAAAAACAAAACCAGTTTGGAAGACTGGAGGAGAGAGATATCCCGAGATCCTGAGCACACTTCCACTATGCTGGTGTTGCCAGAACCGTCTGGCTTCTGCTGGGGAGACCACCAGCTCTGAGTAGGCGGTCAGGATCCTTCGCTCTCTGATTCTGTTGAAGGCACGGCCAACACTTCTGGAGCCCACAGGGACCAGCCTGAACTAGAAGCGCAAGGGCCTCCTCCCACCTTCCAATCTCCTTGGCAGGACCTAAGGAAAGCCAACTGCCAAAGGAAGCTGGGAAATGTAGTTCCCAGTCTTCTGGCTCCCTATGGAACAGGAAAGCACAGAGGGAAGGAAGAGGGCAGAGTGTCTATGGGCTTGATCTGGTACTTTGCTATGGTTCTCCATATCCTAAGCTACAGCTGAATCAAACCATCCGCATGCCTTGACATTCGCTCTGATGATGGTTAGTCAGGTAGGTTCTCCTAAAATAAAAGCCATCTTCCTGTAGACAATGCTTGGCCATCTTAGAGAACCAACCATTCCAGGCTTACAGTGTAAATTCATCCATTTAGCCAAGTGCCTCCTAAAATTGTTCAGATATAACAGGTACTTATATCTCTTAAAAGAAATACCATCTTCCTCATCTCCATACTTCCCAGCACTAGTCAGCTCTCACCACTGGTTTACATGTAACCTACTTCATGAGGGTTACCCAGCTGGAGATGAAGTTTTCCTTACCTTTCTGTTTCTCTAGCATTTATTTATACCTCTCTTTTAGCATATATCATCTTATATTTGATGTGCATACATGGGTGCTAAGTTGCTTCAGCTGTGTCCAACTCTTTGTGACCCTATGGACTATAGCCTGCCAGGCTCCTCTGTCCATGGAATTCTCTAGGCAAGAATACTGGAGTGGGTTGCCATTTCCTTCTCCAGTATTAGATGTATATGGACACAAATATGATTTCTTTTACTAGATTGCTTTCAAGTTAATAGCAGAGCTTGTGTTTAGTTCATCTTTATTTCCTCCAAAGGTCATCAACAGTGCTGTGTACCTAAGAAGTGTTCAATAAATTCCTATTGGATGAATAAGTGATAAATTGATGAATGAATACATGAAGGCTATAGATAATTTTCTACTTGCAATATAAATTAATGTAATTTATGATTTTATTATAAAATATAATTTTATAATTGAAGAAATTAATATCTGCATGATATCTACCTGTCTCTCTAAACCTGTCTGCTAACCTTCCCTCTTTTACTCTTTTTTCATTCCAATCATAGTCACAATTACCAAGAGCATTCCGTATACCAGATATTATGCTTAATGCTGAAGGTTTCCTGTAGGTAGTACTAACCAGGAATTGTAAAATAGCTATTAACAGCATAAACGTTCACTAGATTTTGCTTTCTTTCCTGTAAAAACTAATGTACAACTAATGCAAAAGTCACCTTCTGCCTTCTCTTGGCACTCAGTAAGGAATTACTCAGTGAATGAATTTTTAATGAAATCAAAAGGAATTTGAGCAATTGGAGAAAATCTTCCTCTGCTAGGTGAAGGGTCACAGGGAAAGAAAACCAATGACAAAGAGATAAAAGCAAAGAGTTAAATCCTAACTTGTGATCTAATTTGATATCCAAACTTCAGGGAGTTCTCTTATACTAAGTCAGAATAAAAAACAATGCTGTAAGTGTCCCCAGGTGAGAAATAATTTTCCTGATTTGAGCTCACCATATTTACATTTATGATTATAGAGCAAACATTTAAAAAGGCAAAAGTTCCCCTGTTATATCTGAACAATTTTTAGGAGTCACTTGGCTAAAATGGGTGAATTTATATTGTAAGCCTGGAATGTTTGGTTCTCCAAGGTGGCCAAGTATCATCTTTGGGAATAACCTAGGGCTTCCCAGGTGGCTCGTTGGGAAAGAATCCACCTGCCAATGCAGGAGACGAGAGTTTGATCCCTGGGTCCGGAAGATCCCTTAGAGAAGGGAATGGCAAGCCACTCCAGTATTGTTGCCTGGGAAATCCCATGGACAGAGGATCCTGGCGGGCTGCAGTCCATGGGGTCGTGGAGAGTCAGACATGACTGAGCGACTAAACCACAGCAGCCAGATAGAAATCTAGCAGCTGTGCCACTGCCATTGCACGATAGCATAGCCGTCGACAGCACTGGCTCTTGGGTTGGGATTCCATTTCTGCCTCTTTCTGTTCTTGACCTTAGACAAGTTGACTTCACCTGTAAAATGTGAAGCAGTCATTGGGGTAATCATTCATCTACTCCATAGCATCTTTGTGAGGATGACATACGTAACATGTAATTGCTTAGAGCAATGCCTGGAATTATTGTTAATATTGTTGCACAGCCTCTGAAGAAAGTGACCCAAAGATTCACCATCCCCACGGAAGAATCTACTCATAACACAGAAAATTTAAACCAAATCAGAAGTTTATCTTCTCAAAAATTCTTATTAAGCAAAAGAGAAAAAAGCAAGGAATACACGTAAAAGAGACACATTTCCTTACTGAAAATACTCTGCATTTGGAATTGAAGCAACTTTCCCACTAAGATTACAACAGGGAATATATACATAAGCAGTGTTTGTTGTTTAGTTGTTAAGTCATGTCCAGCTCTTTTGCGACCCCGTTAACTGTAGCCTGCCAGGCTCCTCTGTCCGTGGGATTTCCCAGGCAAGAATACTGGAGTGGCTTGCCATTTCCTTCTCCAGGGGATCTTCCTGACCTAGGGATCAAACCCATGTCTTCTGCACTGGCAGGCAGATTCTTTACCACAGAGCCACCTGGGAAGGCCTCAGAATCCAAATTAATGTCCAGAAGGATGCTAATTTCTTTGAAAACTTATTTTTCAAGTACATGGTGGGGGGAAATAAGCTTTTATGTGGTGCAGAACATGTGAACATCAAACTTACCGGAGAATCAAAATACCTGGGGGTTGATATTCGTCAACCCCTTACTTTCTCTCAACACAGAGACCACATTATGCGGGCGTCGTTTGTTAATTCCCAACAGAGGAGGATTTATTCCAGCCACTACTGCTCTGTGCCTCCTTTCATAGCTCAGGCAGTGGAGTAAATATCAAACGCATTCTGGGATGGCTCATTTTCTGCTCTAGCTTTGAATAACCATCATTTAGAAACAATCGAGTAGGAAAGCAGAGATTTCAGATGAAAAGTGTCCCGTCAAGTTAATGAAACACACAGTTAGTGAAATGTAAACCAAAAAATGCATTTAAAAAAAAATAAAAAGCCAAGCCATTCTTGGTTACAGACAACAGTGTTTTCTTCAACTTACCCTGGTAACTTCCTGGTGGTCCAGAGATTAACACTCTGCGCTTCCACTGCAGTGAGTACAGGTTCGATCCCTGGTCAGGAAACTAAGATCACACATGATGCATGACACAGCCTAAAAAAAAGAACAACTTATGCTAGGCACAAAACCTCTTAGATGCATGCTTCTGAGACTTTTACCATTTCTGTGAGACTCTAGTAAAAGCAACCCTCTCCCCAGAAAAATGCGTATCTGCACATATCAGAGAAGGCAATGGCATCCCACTCCAGTACTCTTGCCTGGAAAATCCCATGGATGGAGGAGCCTGGTAGGCTGCAGTCCATGGGGTCGCTAAGAGTCTGACACGACTGAGCGACTTCACTTTCACTTTTCACTTTCATGCATTGGAGAAGGAAATGGCAACCCACTCCAGTATTCTTGCCTGGAGAATCCCAGGGACAGAGGAGCCTAGTGGGCTGCTGTCTATGGGGTCGCACAGAGTCGGACAGGACTGAAGTGACTTAGCAGCAGCAGCAGCACATAACCATATAGGCGTGTATGTAACTGTGGATACACAGACTCCCCTGAAAGTCAACATCTTCTGGGCATTGCTCCTGGTGCTTAGGCCTTCCCTGGTGGCTCAGTGGTGAAGAATCCGCCTGCCAATGCAGGAGACATGGGTTCAATTCCTGAGTCAAGAAGATCCCCTAGAGAAGGAAATGGCTACCCACTCCAGCATTCTTGCCTGGGACATCCTCAGACTAAGACTCTCAACTCTGAAGTATAAATGCAGATGAACTCTGGTGTCAGAGAGGCCTCGGTGTGAATTCTGAATCTGACTCTTACTGTTGTGTAAACCCAGGAAGTTTTTACTTTTCTGAGCCTTAGTTTTAACACTTGAAAATAGAAATAATAATTTTTCCTTTGTCACAGGTTAATTGTGAATATTCAATTGTACAATCTAAAGTACTTAGATAGATAGTCTCTGGCATATATTAATGCTAAGTTGTCAATAAGCACTCTATGGTTGTTAGTTAATAAAACATAAAACTTGACACCCTATGCATCACCCTTTGACACCCTATGTCCAGAGAGGAAATTCAATTTCACCAAGTGCCTCCTATTTATGGAGGGTTGGGAATGTTGACAATGGATGGGCCAGAGCCTGTTAAGTGAGACAGACCCCATCCTGCCCAAGACAGGACAGGCCACATCTCAGGTTGGGAGGAACGTTATGTCGTCCAGGCCCACTGTTATAGAGATAGTTATAGCAAATCCACAGCAAAACTACAGCTGCAGTGTCTGTTTCCCAAAAGGAAACCTGTGAGAGTTGGACTATAAAGAAAGCTGAGCACCAAAGAATTGATGCTTTTGAACTGTGGTGTTGAAGAAGACTCTTGAGAGTCCCTTGGACTGCAAGGAAATCCAACCAGTCCTTTCTAAAGGAAAGCAGTTCTGGGTGTTCATTGGAAGGACTGATGGTGAAGCTGAAACTCCCAATATTTTGGCCACCTGATGTGAAGACCTGACTCATTTGCAAAGACCCTGATGTTGGGAAAGTTTGAAGGCAGGAGGAGAAGGGGACGACAGAGGATGAGATGGTTAGATGGCATCACTGACTCAATGGACATGAGTTTGGGTAAACTCTGGGAGTTGGTGATGGATAGGGAGGCCTGGCATGCTGCGGTTCATGGGGTCGCAAAGAGTCAGACACGACTGAACAACTGAACTGAACTGAACTCTTTAGGTAACATTCTTTGTATTAAAGAGGAAACAAAGAAACCAAAGTCCATATGAATAATTTATGGACTAAATGGAATTAATAAAAACAAATCCCACCACTAAGAATTTTTTGGTTAACCACAGTTAGCCTACTGATGGATTTTACTTAGAATTAAATGTGCTAATATATGCAAGTAGTAGTTATGAGTCAACAAAACAGGTCACAGAGCTCCATTTAAAGCCATGTTTTCTGCTTACCATCTAAGAGATTCAAGATGGAGTGCTAGATACTTGGGATCAATTCTTAAATCCACCAAAGTACTTTCTCTGTGCTGAAGTGAATATAACATAAAAGAAGCAGACTCATAGAGAGCAAACTAGGGGTTATCAGTGGGGATGGGGTAAGAGGTAATTTAGGGGTGGGAAATTAAAAGACACAAACTATTGGGTCTAAGACTGGCTCAAGGATGAATTGTACAACACAGGAATATAGCTAATATTTTGTAATAACGATAATGGAAATTACACAACCTTTAAAGTTGTATAAAAATTTTAAAGTAGTAAAAAAATAAAATATCACTTTAATATAACATCTGACCTCTGTTCATATTATAACAAACCATCCCCGTGTTTCATCTGTTTTGCTGCAGTGGTTTTTGCTGGATTACCTCCACCCTTGACCTACCAATCTATTCTTCACTTAACCGCAAGAGTGATCTTTTAAAATATTAAGCAGGTCATATTACTCCCTGTTTAAATTCTCCCAATGTCCTTAAAATGAATGAAACAAAAAGAAGAGAGGAAGAGTGTCTAGTAGTGTTGGGCAACTGTGTCAAGTGGACTAAATACTTTTTCATCTGTGAAACAGAAATAATAACACCCACACATCAAAGGGTTGTTGTGAGAAACCAATAAAGACCAATGCTATTTTTGTATTCATTTTATATTAACTTTCACAAGAGAGAAGGTAAAATTCAGTGAACATTTTGATTGTTAACAGTTATTTCATACTCCTCAATTAGTTCCACCTACAGAGAACTTTCTAAATGTTTTAGTGTCCGCATTTTTATCTGTACTATTATGGTCTCAAATTAAAACATCTGCTTTGATTAAAGAGAGCCTTCCCTGGAGGCTCAGATAGTAAGGAATCTGCCTGGAATTCAGGAGACCCAGGTTTGATCCCTGGGGGAAAAGATCCCCTGGAGAAGGAAATGGCAACCCACTTCAGTATTCTTGCCTGGGAAATCCCATGGGAGAGGAGCCTGGCAGGATACGGTCCATGGGGTCACAGAGTCAGACATGACTGAGTGACTAATATTTTCTTTCTTCTTTCGATTCAAGAAAAAAATTCTGTTTTCAAAAATTATGGAACAAACCAAGTCCAATTAAAAACATAGCACAGACTAAAGAATAATTTCAGATGTCTTCAGATCATTTTTTACAGTTTTGGAATGAAAAATGATTAGATACTGTGGGTGATGAAATGTCTCATCATGAAAATTGAACCATCTTTTGGCAAATCTGTTTGTATTGATTTGAATTTATCTTTGCCTAGAGCTGTGCAGGACAGTCAGTTTCCAAAATAGCATCATAAATTCAACAGCCAATAGTTATAGCAGTCCACACAGCCCTTTTTTCTTTCAATTCACACATTCCAGCTTAGAAAGCACCATAGTGAGAATGAAGCCATGAAATCTGCTGAGGCCGGTGGCTGAGAAGACAGGAGTGAAGGTGGGAAGCTGCAGGAACAGTGAGCTCTCTGTGTACCAGTCAGCTCTTATCTGTGCTTTGTTTTTGTACTTGCTCTGTTGAAAGCCATAGAATCACTCAGTGATGAGCTCTTTGGTTGACTTGTAGTTTACTTGTGAGCTACAATATTTGGCTTCTTATGAGCTGAATTGATTCATGGACTTTTGCCCAAAAGAACAAGGAGGAGGAGGAGACAGATGCAAAAGGGGAAGCGGTGGGAGGGGGGAGGATATATCTCTACAACGTAGACCTCATTTTAATTTTTTTTAATTTTTATACCATTTTTAATGGTTACACTCCATTCACAGTTATTACAAAATATTGGCTATATTCCCTGTATTGTACTACATCCTTGTAGCCTGTCTTACGTTAGTTTGTGCCTCCCAGTCCCCCAGCCCTATCTAGCCCCTCATCCCACTGGTAACCATAGTTTGTTCTCTGTATCTGTGAATTTGCTTCTTTTCTCTTGTATTTACTAGTTTGTTGTGTTTTCTGGGTTCCACATATAAGTGTTATTATACAATATTTGCCTTTTTCCATCTGACTTATTTCACTTAGCATAACACCCTCCAAGTCTGTCTACGTTGCTGCATATGGCAATAGAGTGTTCTTTTTTATGACCGAGCAGTAGTCCATTGTATATGCATACCACATCTTCTTTATCCGTCCATCTATCTTGGACACTTACATTGCTTCCATCTCCTTAGCCCTCATTTTTTATCTCCAGGAATAAGAATATTCCCATTTTCTTTGTACCTCAGAGTAGTGAATTCTCACATTTAGTGCATACTTGTACTAAATATACAATTGCAGGCTTTCTTCTTTGTTAAGAGAAAAGTTTTTAGTAGAAAACAACATGTTGAAGAGTTATGGCAAAAGAAAAACTTACAACTCTTTATCACTGGTAATTTTATTAAATAATTATGTATTGAGCACCCACCATGTCTGAGGCACTGTGCTAGACTTGCATCAACATATACACAAGTAAACTGTAACAACTGGAAAGACATCTAATATACCTAGTACAAACTCTCATTTTATAGATTTTAAAGCTTTAGCCCCAGAGGAGAAAGTGACTTATACAGAGTAACATGTATAATTACTTACAGCTGAGACTACAGTCTCCTAAAGTAAGATAGGATCCCAGCTCTCATAACTATAATTTTAAGTGTTACTTGTTCGGTCATGTCCAACTCTTTGTGACCCTTGGATTGTAACCCGCCAGGCTCCTCTGTCCATGGAATTCTCCAGGCAAGAATGCTGGAGTGGGTAACCATTCCCTTCTCCAGGGGATCTTCCTAACCCTAGGATTGATCGCAGGTCTCCCGCATTGCAGACAGATTCTTTACTGTATGAACCACTAGGGAAACCCATATAATTTTCTCATTGTAAAAGTGATGTTTGTGGAGAACACTGAGGAAAAAGTATGCATTGAACACGTGAAATTACTTCTAGGCACTCCTAAAACCCCACAAAAGCTGTAGCAAAGGGATTTTCCAACATGGACAGGGAAGGTGTAAGAAGAAACCCTGGAAAAATTTGGGCAACTGGGAGGAAACGAATAAAGCATCAGTGACTTAGTGGACCTAAAAATCAGAGCAATCCTCTGTCTCTAGCTGTGCAGATTGTGTCTGCCCAAATCCATTGCCCGCTGCTCACTGCAATTGCAGAGTGAAAGCTTCCACCAGGTGGTGCCGAGCGCATAACCATGCGGAGAAAACAAGTGGTAAGCAGACATGAGGAAGAGGAGGACCACCCCAGTTTGCATCAAAGAATTCCCCAAAGGTCAGGGATGCAAGGTACCAGATAGCTCTGGAGAAGAGGATAAATGAGAAGGAAGTAACACATGCGAAATAAAGATGGACCATAGGTACAGGTGTAGGTATAGATGGGCTTCCCTGGCAGGTCAGCTGGTAAAGAATCCACCTGCAATGCAGGAAACACAGGTTAGATCCCTGGGTTGGGAAAATCCCCTGGAGGAGGGCATGGCAATCCACTCCAGTATTCTCGCCTGGAGAATCCCATGGACAGAGGAACCTGGCGGGCTACAGTCCAGGGGGTCACAAAGAGTTGGACACAACAGAGCGACTAAGCACAGCACAGCATAGGTACAGATATAGATGTAGATACAGATATATCAATGGATGTAGATATAGATATTTAGCCAGCCTAGAATGTATATGATGTGAGGCAAGAATCCAATTTCATCTTTTTTCTGCATGAATAATTTTATTGAATATTTGTGTGAGTGTGTTTTTTTTATGTTTACTTATTTATATGGCTGAGTCCGGTCTTACTTGTGACACGTGGGATCTTTCGTTGCAGCTCACGGACTCTCTAGTTGCAGCGCTCAGGCTGAGTTGCTCCCTGGCATGTGGGATCCTAGTTCCACAACAAAGGATCAAGCCTGTGTCCCCTGCATTGCAAGGCAGATTGTTAACCAGTGGGCCACTAGGGAAGTCCCCTGAAAATTTGTTAAATGCCACCATTGACAAAGCTAAATACTTCTACCCAAGATCTGTTTCCAAAGTTTTATTCTACCCATTGATCTGTCTATAGTTATGTGAACCTCCTGCACTTTTGGGTCTAGGAAACATTATAGATCTCAGTCTTTAGGTTGGCTACACCCCTGTGAGACACTTTATTTCTCTAAAACTGATTCTTAAGACCATAACTCTGTGTCAGTTCTCTGTTTGTCTCCTTGTAAACATTTGAAAATTCACTGCCCTTCATGAAACTCATATTTATTTTTTCTTAACTGTACCTCAACATGAAGAAATTATATCAGTGATTATGAGAGCAAAAGTATTATAACCATCTGCATTCTTTAGTACTTAGATATTTTGTTGGTCTTTTAATTGCATGTTTCTTCTGTAGGGTAATGGAACATACAAGATCTTCTGGTTTTAAAGCTGCCTTATAGGCTGCGATTCATGGGGTCGCAGAGAGTCGGACACGACTGAGCGACTGAACTGAATTGATAGGCTTCCCTGGTGGTTCAGATGGTGAAGAATCTGCCTGCAACGCAGGAGACCTGGGTTCGATCCCTGGATTGGGAAGATCCCCTGGAGAGGGAATGGCAACCCACTCCAATACTCTTGCCTGGGAGAATCCCATGGACAGAGGAGCCTGGTGGGCTATAGTCTATTGGGTCACAAAGAGTCAGAGACAAGTGAGCAACTAACACTTTCTATTATAGGCAGCTGAGCTCTCCAGCCTCCCCTGTTCATACTCCCTAGCTTACCTTTGCATCCCAGTCATATTTAAATACAGTCTGATGTCTGCACAAAGCTGTCTATCAACTCCAACCGTCTGTACATGCTATTGCTATTGCTTAAAAAAGATTCATCCTTCTCATTCATCTGGCTGAAATACAAGTTATCCTATAGACTCAGTTTAGACATGGTAGCCAGTGGAAAGCTTTCTTAGACTCAGCAAATGGTTACGTAGCACCCTTACCTCCTATAACACCAGGTACATCTTACAACAAAGAGCTTATCATGTTGGGGTAATTGACAAGTCAATGGTCTGCCTGTCTACTGGACAGTAAGCTCCTTGAGGACTGAAATTGCCTCATTTTCACCCCTATATCCCTACAGCTAGCACAATTCTTAGCATATAGTAGGGACTCAATTATATGTTGAGTGAATGAATGATATATGTTCACTGAAGCATGTTTAGGAGTAAAGCTAAATTTTTTAAAGAAAAGAAAATAATTATAAATCCCCAAATTTCAGACAACTCTTATTAATATTGTCGGCTTTCTTACTTCCAGTTAACTTTCTCTGTTGACTTCACTGCACATAAAGCTTTGAATACTTCTGTTTTCATTTACTGGGAGCATTTTCTTCTGTAAATACAGACTCTTTGGAAATATCACTTTAATAATTATAACAAGAAGATTGTCTTTTAGAAGTAACATAGTTTACTGAGAAATTTTTTATTGTTAGGCTTTGTTACTTGCAATGTTTTGCTGCTATAAATAATGCTTAAATGGATATTTTTGCATCTCTGATTATTTCTCTGTAATATACTGTGGAAATGAAATTACAGGGTGAAAATTTCACAGTTCTGAATGCAGTTGATCAAAATATGTACTGAAATGTGTGTAATACAGTCTTTTTTAAAGAGTGAAGATTTCAAAACAAAAAGGAGTAGCTCCTTTTTACCTGATATTTATTGGTCAATTGTATTGCATTCTTTTGTGAATTGTGTAACAGTAACCTTTACCTATTTTTTCTGTTGGACTCTTAGTTTTTCTTATTTATTTAAAAGTTCTCTGTACGTTAAGAATACAACCCTCAGTGAATTTTTTACAAATTTTCCCAGCATGACATAATACTTTTTTTTTCTGGCCACCATGCAGCATGCAGGATCTTAGTTCCCTGACTAGGAATCAAACCAGTGCCTCTTGTAATGGAAGTGCAAAGTCTTAACCACTAGACCACCAGGGAAGTTCCCCAGGGTGACATATACCTTTGATCTTATTGTTCATGTTTTTAATATTCTGAAAAATTTTATACACATTTATCAGTCGTTTCATCTGTGAATTGTTCAACTGCTTTTCCATATAGAATTTGTTGCCCTACTTAGAGATATTCAGTGTATTTTTTCCTCCTTAGATACATACTTATAAGATACATCTTTTCATAGTGTGAGAAGGGCTTCCCAGTTGGCACTGGCAGTAAAGAACCCACCTGCCCCTGCAGGAGACATAAGAGATGCGGGTTTGATCCCTGGGTCAGGAAGATTCCCTGGAGGAGCGCATGGCAACCCACACCAGTATTCTTGCCTGGAGAATCCCATGGACAGAGGAGCCTCGTGGGCTACAGTCTGTGGGATCACAAATTGATGTGACTTACCAGACATGCCCTTAGCATAAGATAACTAGACTTTTTTCTTATGTATTTATTTTTTACAAACTAGGCAATTTTCCTGATACCTTCTCTTGAGCTTCAGTGAAAGGGAAGGCAGCTATGCTAGCCACTGTACCACCAAGACTTTGGCACCAATGAAATGTTACTTATTAAAGGCAACCGTATTAAGCCTCTGAAGACGTAGCTCGGTGTTCACCATGAACTTTGTTTCCCCCTCAGGTGAGCAGGAGCCAGCTATAAGCAGTGATTCTGATATCTCACTGATCATGGCGATGGAGGTTGGACTGTCTGATGTAGAACTTTCCACCGACCAAGACTGCGAAGAGGTGAAATCTTGAAACGGCAAATAGAGAAAAAAGGGATGGTAGGATGCGAGGGGAAGGAAGGGAGGAGTGCCCCAAGATTGGACCCGGCACTCACATCTCCAGAACACCTTGGCAACTCCAGGGAGCTCCACTCAAGAATGGTACCGCAAAGCAATATCCAAAGTCACGTTCATCAGGATGCAGTTTCTCCGTCTCTGCAGCAGGCCCTGGCCTTGGCACCTGGGAAGCTGAAAGCTGATTTTCTCTCCCATGTCCTTGTAGACACACCCTTCAGAAGTTCCCGAAACAGACTGAAAGGACACTCTTAGGGCTTCTTGGTTTCATTTCAGTTTTTCCCGGGGTCTTGTTTTCCTGTTTGGGGAATGTGATTGATTTCTTCGGCAGTTTCTTTTTAAGGACTATGTGTAGTGTACTTTATGTTCACTCCTTTGTGTTTCCTTTGATTCACTCCAGCTTTCATACTGAGTTCTGTTTAGAAGCATCAGTTCCTGCTCTGAACAGTTTGTATTCCATCTCTGAGATTAATGGCCTTGACCTCTCAGCATGAAGTGTGCATGGCTTTGGGAAGTGCCTCGGCACCTTGAAACAGTCTAAGGCCAGCTTTCATTTAGAATCTAAGTTCTTTTAAGTGGGTCTTAAAACTCCCAGCTGCCAGAGAGCCCAACACCGAGCTCTGAGTCTGCAGAGGCCACTGCTCATGTTTTTCAGCTACACACCCTGGCTTCCACTTGCCCAGCTCTGTTAAGGACCCACGTGACCTGAGGAGGAAGCTCTAGGGAGGCACATCAATCCTTCTGGGTCTTAGCAGTCTTTGACTGAAATGCTGAAATCACAATTTCCCTCTCGGGGCATTAGCGCCATTCCAAGTGGCTGTAGGGCTTGTCCGTCGCTGGGACGACAAGCCTAATTTTCAAACCAGATACCACATACCCTTCCTGAAAGTGAACCATCTGTTGCATTGGTTTCCCCAAGGCTACGACAATCTCCTGTTACCTCCACAAGTGGGTCCTTCAGGAGATGGAAGCTTTAGAAAAGATCCGAGCATCTTTGGATCCAACACAGAGCATCCAGGTCTTACTTTAATTCCAGTACACTTCTGTTCAACCTCACCAGACCTCGAGGAAGGGTTTAGGTGAATCCTTAGGAAACTGCTTCCCAGGGCTCCCCCGAGTGCGTCTAGATACCAAGTGGGAGGTGGGAGGTGGAGTGTAATAGAACACTCGATCTAAAAAGTACAGCGTGGGAATTGTTAAAATCAAGTTTCTGCTGACTGAGAGACAAAGTCAGAGGGAGAGGAAACGAGGTATCGAATTCTGAAAATCCACCTGATGTTTTTAAACTCTTTATGTTTTTATTCTTTTTTTGTAACTATGACAGAGACGTGCTATTTTTTCAGTGGGCAATTTTGTAATACATTCGAGACTCTCCAGATGCATGGATGACTAAGGCAGTGTACACTGTTTCTCTGGACTATTAGATGGATCACCTCGACATCTGTGAAAGGCCAGGCTGCTGGGCATGGGTTACCTGGGAAAGAACGTTTCTCTCATCGAGTTATTTACGTATGTGATGAGGCCCTTCTGCCTTGCCACACTCATCCTCATGCAAAAACAGAGTTTGGTTCTGCTGTAAAACTGGGCTGCCTGCTGGAACACGGTGTAGATGTCAAGGGAGACCCTTGAAGGCTCTTTTTTCTCTACCTTTAACGATTTCCTATTTGATACTTTCTAAGTACGCAGCAAAGGCAGAGAAAATGGTCACCACCTTCAGAAATGTCACATCTCTGTAGGAGTCCTGTCGTGAAATTCAGGGTGTCCAAGGCAGGGAAGAATAAAGGCAGTGCTGAATCCAGAGTCAGGAGGCGGAGATGAGCCGCGTGCTTGCTGGGCCTCGGCTTCAGCATCTGTAAAGAGAAGGTGTTTAACAAGATGATGCCCGAGGCTCCTGCCCGTCTTAGGACCACTAATGAGCATTTTGCCAGGGGGACCCATTTTTAGCGGTGAGTGATGACACGCAGCAGACTTTCTACCTTGGGCAGGCAGAGTTACTTGACATGTAACATATAACAACAGCTTTTTGAGACTCAGCACGCCTGTGTGGCTGAGACTGACTGTCTCAATAATGGAAGTTCTAAGGCCAAGGAGGAGTTGCTTTATTTTGCCTGGCTTTAAAAAGCCACACTTAGTCACAGAGTCTGCAGTCTCTGGATACCTTCAAATCCTCGTTCTCAGCGTGGAATTCTTCATCTCAAGATATTTCTTTTTCTAGGTCAGCAAAGGCCTGTACCACCTACCCCTCCTTCAGTCCACTTTGTGCAAAACAAAGTTTGGTATTAAGTCAAAGGGAATGAAGAGGATAATTACATAAATTGGATCCCATGCCCAGAGAGAAAATGCCTTTAGGATTGGTGGGTGTTCTCTCTTCCTGCCAGTGACCAGGTAGATCAGGAATTGGTTGCTTATGTGTGCCGTAGCCCAGCAGCCCCTAAAAGATGCTGCCTAGGTGGTGACAAGCCCAGGTGGCAGAGCTGAGTCTGTGGACCTGACCCTAGGAAAGTTCTGCTGCAAGCTCCGTGAGTCTAGAAGGTTCTCCTTTACCAAAGAGGTGTTTCTGAAGAATTTTCCCATGACTTTGTTAATTTTAAGGAAAAAAAAAAAAAACTAACTGGCATGGAAGGGTTAAAAAAAAATGGAAAGAACCATTCCCACACAGATCGTCCCCCCAAAGAATAAACCCTGACCTGGGCCCCCCGTGGCTCGTAGAAAGTATCAAAGGACATGGGAACCCTCTTGAAGCATCTGCAGACTTGATGTGCATTTTTCCATAGGGTCTAGATGAGTACTCTCCAATAGAAATATGGTAGAAGTCCCACATGTAATTGCAAATTTCCTACCAGCCACATTTTTAAAAAGCGAAAGAAAACAGGTAAGAGTAATTTCCATAATATACTTCTTTGTTCCAACGTTACTGTTTCCACAGGTAATTAGTATAAAAAGTATTCATGAAATACTTGACATTCTTTTTCATACTAAGTCTACTAAAGGCAGCGTGTGTTTGACAGTCACTCAGCTGTCCATTTGGACTGGCTGATGCTCCAGTCCTCAGCAGCCACACGTGGTTCATTGTCACCTTGGAGAACACAGGACTAGAGCTTCTCCAATGTTCTCCCAAGATTCCCTGACCCTTACAAATAAAAGGGGGTAAAACCTAATTACCACTAGAGAGAACTGGATCCCACCCAGCTCACCTAATGAGAGGCCCAGAGACCCACTTGTCTTATAATGGATAAATATTCAGAACATCCTTCCTGAAATTTTTGCTGGGCCTGTTTAACCTTACCACAATTGTCCATGACCATTTGCCGTTACTTCCTTGACCAGGTTTTTTGTTTGTTTGTTTGTTTTTTAAAGAAGTCACCCAAAGCATGTTGGTTTGGTGCTGAGACAAAATTATATCCTTCACGTCCACCCTTGGACGGATGTGTGGCATTCAGGAGCCAAACAGAATTCCATATTCTAGTAATGCAGATTTACTTCCACCCCTGGTCGCCCTGCAGATGGTCTTTTCCTAGTCCCAGTGGCCCCTAGCCCCATCACTTTGGCTAAAATGCATGGATTTGGGAGGAAAAAGTGGCAAGGTACATACAGGCTCCAAACACGAGACTCTGTGTGGCCTTCTCAGTACAGGAGAAGTCTTAGGAGCTTGTGACTTTCCAGCCTCAAGTTGGTGAATTATGATGCCCTGAAACTCAGAAACAAGCATCCCCCTTCGGCCCCAAGGAGGTGGGCAAGAAAACGGGCATCCCCATTCCCTCAGTGTAATTTAGAGTCCCCTCTAGGAATTGCTGTATCCTGTGTGGCTGGTCCCTTTGGGCAGAACTGAACTTCGATCATGAATAGAGCATCGATATTTTGATTTCATCTCTAGGTTTGGATCACCCCTAAAGTGTCAACTCTGTCATCCTGGCAGGGAGTGATGGAGAGCTTGGAGAAGGTAGAAAGTTAAAAGTAGCAAAGGCATCTACCTTTTCTGACGTCACTGAGTAATGATCATGACCATGGAGGCAAAGAGGGTGTTTTTTTGTTTTGCTTTTCATTGGGGGATAATTGCTTTACAATATTGTGTTAGCCTCTGCCATACAGCAACATGAATCAGTCACAGGTCAAAGAGGTTTCTCTGTTTTGTTTTCCCTCATTCTGCTGGAAACATCCTGCATGCTCCTGGGTCTGGATTCGGTCATCCCAACCAATGGTACCCAGGCTAGTTCTGCTAGTGCTCTGACATTCCTGAAGCTGACATCCTTTCAGAACCGAAAACGATGACAGACAGCCTGTCTTGGACTCTTATTACCATCACGTTCATCTAGTCGAGATGAAAATTCTCGCAGAGCATTTAGTTGTCTGTTGAAGGCATCACCTGGACTGAAAACAAAGAAACCTCATCAAAGCAAAACCCTTTCAGAAAACCACAGAGAGAGTCACACCCTCTGTGGAGGGAGGCTCCAACCCTCTGTGGTAATAGAGCCTCTGAGGCCATTTCTGGTAGCATTTTTTAATAATACTTTCATTTAGATTTCTTTCCTTTTTTGTCTGGGTGTGTCTCTCTCTGGCTCTCTGACTGCCTATCTCTTTCTTTGTCTGCACACCCCCACATGAATCCTTTTCCCATCTTTCAGGACAGAAAAACCTTAGTGGATCTGAAGAGGTGTTATTATTGTGATTACCGTCCTTCCTGTTGTTGATGTTTTTCTTCTTTTTATTGTGTGGCAGAATCTATCTCTGCACTTCTGATGAGGAAAACCAGTTGACTATAAAAGCAAATTAACTTCCTCTGTAGTGGAGTTTGCCGCATTTTCACTTCTCATGTCACTAATTTTATCACAGACCACCTCTAGCTATTGCCTTAAAAAAAAAAAAAAGACTTCCTTTCCAGCAAAGTCTCCGAGGCAAATAATGGCAAGGTAACAATTCCAGAAGGCTGTCTAATCTGTTATCTTCCACCCCCAGCATCTGTGACCTTCTCAGTTCACCACAGGCCCCCAGGGTTAGGATTTCTTGGAAAAACACATGGGCTGTACCGTATCCGATGTCCACTCCTGCTTCTTAACATCTTGGCACAAGAACTTGCTCTTTGTAAGTGATCTGAGAGGCCACTTCTTCCTTGAGACTGAAAAAGAAGCAAAAAGAAACCATTCGCCCAAAGTTAGGGATGCATAGTTCCTTGTGAGGTGCCCTGCATCACAGAACTCCCTCTGTGTTATTTGCATGGCCAGAACTGAACAGTACTTTTGATAAGGGCAATTAAAAGGTGGTGAGGATACAGCTTCCTGATGACTCAGCGGGTAAGGAATCCTCCTGCAATGCAGGAAACGTGGGAGATGCCAGTTCAATTCCTGGGTCGGGAAGATTCCCTGGAAGAGGAAATGGCAACCCACTCCAGCATTCTTGCCTGAAAAATCCCATGGACAGAGGAGCCTGCTGGGCTATAGTTCAGAGGGTCGCAAAAAGTCGGGCACGACTGAGTAACTAAGCACTCATGCACAGAGATGCTTTTACCCACAGGGAGTTAGAAAAGAAGATGGCAGGGAAAGTGCATGGATGGTCTTCCTGAATCAGTTTTAAATCAGAGGATTTAAAACTAAAATCCTCCACAAGACCTCTATGAGGCCTTGTGTTCATCTTAAGGAGTTTAACGCTTGTGAGTTAAACACTCCTGATTGCAAAGAAGGTTGGGATTATCTGAAAAATAAATTAATTCTGAGAAGCAGGTGTGCATTTCTCATCACTTACCTCTTACCTTCCTGCCCTCCCCTCCCCATCTCATGACTCCAAGCCCCTTGTAATTTATAAAGACCCACAGATGAGTAGCCACACTGTGCTCTTTGACCTTTGGGTGTCACTAAATTAATCATCCCAAAACTCAAGCAATGCATCCAGATCCTGGATGTAAACTCTTCATTATCAAGTCCTTTAATTGCAAACCCCTCTCATTCTGCAAAGGAGCTGCTGAGGTTATTTACATCTCTCTATACTGTCCTCTAAATGATGCATGCCTTGAGTGCTTCATGATCAAGTGGCTTCTCCAGAAATCTCCGTGATTAAAGACCTTCTTTTCCTTGTGCTACTGTTAACATTTGCATTTACCACCAAGCCATTCTGTCTCTGGCCACTGGACAAATATTTGTTGAGGATAATAAGTCAAAAACATGTATCTCTCCAGAGGCTCTGTGGGTCTGAAGAGAGGGAGGGAGAAAACCCATGGAGAAGGTAGCTCATTCTGAGTCACCGAAAGTCGTTGCTTGGCAGGACGTCAGTGGTCTTGTCCTCCTTACTGAAGTGAAAGACTTGGAGAAGCAGAGAACATCAGGTGGGGACCATGTGTACTGTATAAACCAAAGACCATCCAAACATGTGTCCACCCTCCCAATGGACACATGTTTCTTCCAGTGGCTAGTGTAACTTTTTCCCAATGTGCTCATAAATAAAAGTGAAGTTGGTTCACTTGGTTGAATGAAACTGAATGAAATCTTAGGGGGGGTTTTCTTGCAGGCTGGATTTCTCTTATGATATCCAGAAATCTAAAAAAAAAAAAAAAGCATCATGGCCTTAGTACTGCACCATCCTGACAGTCGAGTGCTTAGTCTCCTTTTCCCTCAGAAGTTTCAGACAAATCGAGCGCTTTGTTGAACTCAGAATATTGTTCTCTTTGAGAATGTGAAGACTTTAAATAGCCAAAGAATTTTCGTGTATAAGAGCTAGTTAATTATAGCATATCCTGCTCTTTTGAAGAAAATACCAAACTTTGCCTGTAGTGATAGATCGTGAGTCAATGGCAGGACTATTAACTTAAGGACTCTTCAGTCTGTGTTTGCGTTGGCGTCTACGGTACTTAGTGTTAAACGGGATGTTATTGCAAGGGAGCAGGGCGCCCTCTGCTGGAATCCTCGCCATTATCCTTTCGGCCAGCTCATCTGACGAGAGTCACCATTTCCTCAACAACTGGTAGTGATTTGCCTTTTCTTGTAGTTTCCTCAGTAGTTGAGAATTTGATCCACTTTTGTCAGAATAGGGAGGAATGTCACAAACTCTGAAAACTGGAGGAGGGCCCCGTGGAACATCTCTCTGTCAGCAGCCCCCTTCTTCCAGAAAACGTTGAAAGAATATTGTTTGCTCTGTTTGCAAAGGAGATGCCTCTGGCTGGAATGTTTGTACAGAGTTCTAAGACAAGGGCCTGATTGTTTTGTAACGTTATCTCAACTTTTTTCTTGTCAAATTGCAAAGGAAGATCAATAAACAGATTTCTTTCATATGAATGTAAATGGTGTGAGATACTGACGTGTTTTGTACGTGTACATAATATATTTACTTCCTGCTTTCACATTAGTAATCTGAAATGGTTGTACCATTTTATAATTAGAAAGAGATGTCGAGGTGGGGGAGGGGAGGGAGGGGTTGTTATTTTTATAGTGAGAAGTCCCTTATATTTAGAAAACTTGAAGTAATTTTGTACTTGTGAAAAGTTACATTCCATTCATTTCTTGAAAAAATAATGGGTGTTATTCTTTTAAATGTTCACAAGCTGGAAGGATGATTATTCTAGTTTCTGGGAAGAGCCTCCCAAGCAGTATATACAAGACACTGATTCTGTGGACTGCAGATCAAGACCAGCAACTGACAGCTCAGCAATGTGAAAAGGAAAGAAAAACCAACTTATTTTAACCTCTTTAGGTAGGATATTATTATTTCCATAGGGGGGAAAAAATCTCCTACAAAGAATGAATTTACCATTCAGAAATAGTTCAGACATGACATTTTAAGTTAATGTCTAGTCCCTTCCTACTAACAAGAAAAAAATTCAGTGGATTTATTACCCACCCCCCACCCCCTGCCAACACAGATTAAGTGCTTTCATTGTAAAACGAATGACGTCACTGTTAGAATTTTACTCAGCGGCCCCTTGAGGTCTGAAGATCCACGTGTAATGGTCCCTAACTCATTCTCACGATACTCAGATTATGAGACTGTTCCTTGTTTTATTTGCCACATGACTCAAAATCACCAAAGTTACTCCCCACGGCATTTTCACCAGTAACTTCTTATTTGGACTTTGGTTTGTTCTTAATTGTTAAAAAAAACAAAATTTTAGTAGTGAATTATGTAGCTGTTCTACCCAAACATTATCTTCTATACAAGTCACAGGCATATTTAAATGATTAGTTCAGATGGTGTAGTTACTGAGTTTCATTTTGTTTTTTTCTGTATAAATCTCTTTTTCTTCTTCCCCACCTCAGGCACCTGCCTTACTCCTTCTAAAGCACTTTATATCCCTCTTGAAATACACAGAAGTTTAAAAGAAACCATCTTTAACAGGAATTGTCTTCTATTAGAAGACACAACTTTTATTTTGATTTATTCTATTCTCTATGTGCTTGGAGAGCAGAAGCTGTTGTCTCGTATGGGCTAATGATAAGATATTAAGGATAATAATTGGAATCATTCAATCATACAACACGGCTCTTTTTATTATATAGAAGACTATCATGTAAATAAGTGCAATCGTGTTCTTCTGTAAAGTTCAAAAAACATGCAGTTATGAAAATTTGAAAAGGATTGTGAATTCCAGGAAATTCCATTGCAAAATTTTGTTTGGTTTTGTTTTTTAATAAAATGGAACCTGAGGCGTATGTTTGTGTCATCCTTTCCCTAACTGTAACCTCATCTGGGATTCCATGGTGGCACTGTGGGTGAGAAAACATCCATATTTATCGCTGTCGTGATTGTGTTCAAAGAACTAGAGATTTTAATAACTTCTTTATCTCTCTCGGGTAAGTCAAATGCCAGGTAGACCTCCTCTTAGCTCTGTGGCTCTAAGTGAAGTAATTAAAAAGATTTTGAGGGAGTTCCCTGGAGGTCCAATGGCTAAGACTCTGTGCTTCCAATGCAGAGGGTGCGGGTTCAATCCCTGGTTGGAGAACTAAGGTCCCACATGCCGAAAATTAAAAATTGAAAACTATATTTCGAGCAGCTCAGGAGAAGAATGGCTGCTGAAGTCTCTTGAACTGTTGTTGGGTAGGAACAGAACACTTGATCTGAGCTACCAGTGGGCAGATAGGTAGTGAGTAAAGAAGGTTACACTGCGGAGCCCACCAGATGGGCCGGGGCAGCAAGTCCTCATTTATACTTACTTGTACACGTCTAACAGGTTTTAAACAGCAATTTGTTCACATTAGCAAGGTGGGAATGCCAGCCTAAGGAAGTAGGAAAGGAAGATGAAAAAGGGGAGAGGTACCCTATTTGTTGTTATCACCCACCAGGCAGGCCCTGGTGTGGCTCAGAGCCTCTGGGTCCGGCCCATCCAAGATGCCAGTGTGTCACCTTGAGGCAGGCAAGTCGTACGTGCCTGGCGTGGTTCAGCTTGTGACGGAGGCCTTCCACCTGGCCTGGCCCACCTCCAGGGGCTGTGAACACTACACTGTTTGCTGGCAAAAGCCAAGCAAGCCATGTTGGATGCCCTGGCTTCCCAGAGCTGCTTCCTGCCCAAGTGACCACTGCTGTGTGAATGGCTGGAAAGCATCAGAGGCCAATCCATGCTTCATTCCTAGGTCAGAGGACATTTGAAGGAGATTGTTGGTAACTGTGCCTGTGCCACATTGGGAGGCACTCTCCATTTTGCTCAAGCCTCCACGATCACAAGGTTGATCTCCCCAAGCACCTGTGAGCACCAACAAAGCTGCCATCTGGGGTGGAAGCTATTACCCAAGATCTGGAAGCCATCCCTCCTGACTCCGTCGTCCATGGTCCTTCCAAATGTGTTCAGTGGGACCCATTCTCACTATGCTAGGAACTTCAGCAGCCAAGTCCCAAGGGCAACTCCACTGGAACAAGGCTTCGTACAAAACACGTTAACAACTTCCAAGCAGGTCTTCACTAAGTCATCACTGTTCCTCTCTGTCAAGGATCGTAGTTTTCAACACTGTGCTAGATGAGACCACTTGCAGAGAATGTGTAGGTTTTTGAGGTAGAATAAAGCTGCTGGACCTTGTTTCCCACTTCAGAGCATTGTCCCTGCTCCAGCTGTAACAGGAAAAGGGCCGCGTGCACAGCCTGCACCGCCAGCCTGGTGCCCACTTCCTCGGAGCAGAGATGTCCCGGGACACAGGTCACCGGGGTCCCTCAGAGTCACCTGTGTGTCAGGGAGCAGGCAGGGGTGACCACATGGCTTATTTACCATTCCCCATTCAGGAAGTAGAGGCGCTGCCCTTTTAGACACTCCACTTCGTGGGCTTTTAAGAAGCCATGCGATATACTCATCGTTTCAAGAATGGAGAATGCAAAACTCCACAGTGCTTTGTAATAAGCCAGCTGAGCCAACTTGACCACCCAGTTTCCTAGACTGTTAATGCCCTTATTTGGAGTATTAGATGCTAAACCGCTATTCAAAACATAGGAAAATGTGTTTAGGGACTTCCCTCGTGGTCCAGTAGGTCCCAATACAGGGGGCTAGGGTTCGATCCCTGGTCAGGGAACTAGATCCCACATGCTGCAACTGAGTTTGCATGCCACAGCTAAATATCCTGCATGCCACACAAGACCTGGTGCAGCCAAACAAATAAGAAAGACTATGTGTTGAGTTCTTTTCTAAGTCTCACAATCCTTTCTACGCCAATGTCAGCATTCCCACTCATCTCCTCGCCTTGGTTGAATGATTCATTCCACCAGATTGGGGAAACAGGCCTGATAGGGGAAGAAGTGGGTTATTTTTGCTCTGTGATAATTACTATACATAAAGTGAGGGTACCAACGGACAAGAAATTCAGTACCTAGACAGGTTTCATTATTTCTGAGATGTTTTAGAACCACGGTTCCATCATTCTTAGGGATCCAACAACAGAAATTAGTTTGCACAGTATTTCATCCCACTGGTTGGTAGAGTCACCCTGAGGTCTCACAGTGACTCTCTGTTCTTGGCAGTAAGCATAAGGGACAGGGAGGGACTTCCCTGGTGATCCAGTGGCTAAAACTCCTCGCTCCCAACGCAGGGGGCCCTGGTTTGATTCCTGGTCAGGGAACTAGATGCAACAAAGAGGTGGTGCAGTCAAATAAATAAAAATATCTTTTAAACTGTCTCCCTTCCTCCCCTTCCCCCCCCCCCGCCCCCCCGCCCCCCAGAAGCCTACGACCACTTTCCTCTAGGAGAACACATCTCCTAGAGATGCATACTTAGTGGTGGTCAACCAACCAAAAAAAATTAAGAGACTTTTCTGCTCCATCAAAGACCAGGAGACGGTTCGATCCCACATGACTTGGGGCCAAAAAAAAAAACAAAACACAAAGCAGAAGTAGTATTGCAACAAATTCAATAAAGACTTAAAAAAAAAATGCTTAGACGTCCCTTCATCCATCTGCAGTCGCATACCCTAGCACAGGTAGAATACCACCGAAGTCTCCAACGGTGGGTGGGAGGCGGGGAGGGGCGTGCGTGTGAGGGGAGCCCGTATTTGCTGGCAGGTCCCTGGTGGCTCAGTCGATACAGAATCTGCCTGCTATGCAGGAGACCTGGGTTCGATCCCTGGGTTGGGAAGAGCCCCTGGAGGAGGGCATGGCAGCCCACTCCAGTATTCTTGCCTGGAGGTTCCACGGTCAGTGGAGCATGGTGGGCTGTAGTCCACAGGGTTGCAAAGAGTCGGGCACGACTGAGGGACTAAGCACACACGCGTAGACGTTAACAATGAGACTCACCCAAGCCCTCAGACCTTTCTTTTGTGGAAGACATTCCCACTCTGTCCCCTGTGGAAACATCCAGAAGGTCAGATGGTAGTCATGATGCCCCTCCCTCCACAACCTAGGCCCGCATTCTGTGCCTCGCTCCAACGTTCCTGCCTTCTTTGTTCTTAAGGATCATTCACTAAATAGTCGGGGGAGAAACCAGAGCCAGTTTTCATTGGCGGGCATAGCCCTTGGTTGCTATGAGCGCCGTACACACAACACAGCTGTCATCGGTATTATAGATCTAACGGGAGCCAAGGGTCTCACATCTCTAAGGAAAAAAAAAAAAAAAATTCAGGACTTTGGAATAACATCAATATCTATAAATAAATGTGAGCTCAGAGAAGTTAATTACAGAATACAAGAACACAACAGAGTTAGACCTGGGAATAAGATTGGGCCCAGGCCTGGTGTTACACCAGCAAAACCCCTGTGCACCTAACAACACATAGCCTTTCCCGAACAATCGAGAAAATTAGATGTGGTCCGTTTGCCTCATATTACTTTCTTTTTCTGTCTTTTTTGGAATGAGGAGGAGGAGAAAAGGGAGGATATTATTTAGGGCCAGAGTTTGGGCTGACAAGGTTGGGTTTCCCAACTCCTTTGCCAGAAACCCTGGGGCTGCTTCCATAAATGGGCAGGCATCTCCAGCCTGCTCAAAAATCTCAGGAATGGAAAGCAAAAAAAAACCCTGAAAGTTGAATATTATTAGATTGATAGGAAGATCGCTGTTTACTCAGGGAACACTCCTTGAACAGGAACAGTTTTAATCTGGAGACAGAAATAGGATGGATGCAACCATAGTCTCCAAGCAGGAACATGTGCAAACACACACACACCATCCACAAGGTGGGTCCCAGGGAATGTTCCCTCATTTTAGTTATGAGAGAAAGCACCTTGCCTTAAGATCCCAGTGTGAGGTATTAGGCTCTACGCTCATTCTTTCAAAATAAAATTAGTTACGGACTTTGCTGGTGGCACAGTGGATAAGAAGAATCTGCCTGCCAATGCAGAGAACGCGGGTTCAATCCCTGGACGGGAAGATTCCACATGCACGGAGTAACTAAGCCTGTGCACCAACTATTGAGCAGACGCTCTAGAGCCCATGAGCTGCAGCTACTGCAGCCCATGGACCAGAGCCTGTGCTCCACAGCCACTGAAGCCATGGCAAAGAGAAGCCTGAGCATCCCAACTAGAGAAAACTTGTGCAAAGATGGGATGGGGAGGGAGGCGGGAGGGGGGCTCAGGATGGGGAACACATGTACACCCGTGGTGGATTCATGTCAAAGTATGGCCAAACCACTACACTATTGTAAAGTAATTAGCCTCCAATTAAAATAAATAAATGTATTTAAAAAAAGACCCAGTGCAGGCAAAAATAAAGTAAAATTATTTTTAAAAAATTAAAAAGTGAAATTTGTTATGGTGCTGTACCTTCCAAAACTGACTCATAGTCAACAATGTGCCATTCTTATAGTTCTACAACACCGAGACTTGCTTAACAGGAAGCAGAGGAGTGGATTGTCTTTCCCATATATTATGAGAAATCAGATATCCAAAGAAAATCTCCAAACTACAGAATACTTAAAAACATTGGACAAAATATTTTAAAATCTTCTTTGAAGTGAAGTGAAAGTTGCTCAGTCATGTCTGACTCTTTGCGACCCCATGGACTATACAGTCCATGGATTTCTCCAGGCCAGGATATTGGAGTGGATAGGCCTTCCCTTCTCCAGGGAATCTTCCCCACCCAGGGATCGAACCCAGGTCTCCTGCATTGCAGGGGGATTCTTTACCAGCTGAGCCACAAGGGAAGCCCTTCTTTGATGAGTAGCTAAATTGGTGGAAAGTAAGAAAACTTCTTGAAAGCCAGAATTTATAAGAAAATACTACCCAGAGGGGAAAGTGGAACTCCAGACCCAGAGGTTCCCCTGGGCTATGTGCTGACCCCTGTTGGTACAGGGATCCACAAATTCTCTTCTGTGAAGGGCCAGGTCAATATTTCAGGCTTTGTGAGTCACATATGACTTTTGTCACTTTCTTTCATTGTTGTTTTAACAACCCTTTTAAAAGGTTAAAAACTGTCCTTAGCTCAAGGACACAAAAGCAGCCCACAGGAAGGGTTTGTGTTTCTCCTGAAGGGGACAGAGACAAAGTTCAGAATCAGAGACCATGACCCCAAATCAGCACCCACAGTGGCAGATACACTAGGAAAACCTCAGTGGGTAAACTGGAAAAACATGCCTGCAGAAGGAGTCAGGACAGGTGTTTACCAGTGGAGGACTTGGTTCCAGATAAAGAAGAGAAACTCTAGAGTACCCATCCTCCTACCCCACTTGTCATCTCAGATGCCCTAACCACAGGCAAGCCCTCTAGTGAGCCCAGGACCAGAATCCAGGTATGAATATATATATTCATTTATGCTATTTTAAAATTATACATGAGAGTTCCAGAAAAACATATATTTCTGCTTTATTTACTGTGCCAAAGCCTTTGACTGTGTGGATCACAACCAACTGTGGAAAATCCTGAAAGAGATAGGAATACCAGACCACCTGACCTGCCTCTTGAGAAACCTATATGCAGGTCAGGAAGCAGCAGTTAGAACTGGACATGGAACAACAGACTGGTTCCAAATAGGAAAAGGAGTACGTCAAGGCTATATATTGTCACCCTGCTTATTTAACTTATATGCAGAGTACTTCATGAGAAACGCTGGACTGCAAGAAACACAAGCTGGAATCAAGATTGCCGGGAGAAATATCAATAACCTCAGGAGCCTGGTGGGCTGTGGTCCATGGGGTCACTAAGAGTCGGACACGGCTGAGCAACTTCCCTTTCACTTTTCACTTTCATGCATTGGAGAAGGAAATGGCAACCCCCTCCAGTGTTCTTTCCTGGAGAATCTCAGAGATGGGGGAGCCTGGTGGGCTGCCGTCTATGGGGTCACACAGAGTCGGACACGACTGAAGTGACTTAGCAGCAGCGGCAGATATGCAGATGACACCACCCTTATGGCAGAAAGTGAAGAGGAACTAAAAAGCCTCTTGATGAAAGTGAAAGTGGAGAGTGAAAAAGTTGGCTTAAAGCTCAACATTCAGAAAATGAAGATCATGGCATCTGGTTCCATCACTTTATGGAAAATAGATGGGGAAACAGTGGAAACAGTGTCAGACTTTATTTTTGGGGGCTCCAAAATCACTGCAGATGGTGACTGCAGCCATGAAATTAAAAGACACTTACTCCTTGGAAGAAAAGTTATGACCAATCTAGATAGCATATTGAAAAGCAGAGACATTACTTTGCCAACAAAGGTCCATCTTGTCAAGGCTATGGTTTTTCCTGTGGTCATGTATGGATGTGAGAATTGGACTGTGAAGAAAGCTGAGCACCAAAGAATTGATGCTTTTGAACTGTGGTGTTGGAGAAGACTCTTGGGAGTCCCTTGGACTGCAAGAAGATCCCACCAGTCCATTCTGAAGGAGATCAGCCCTGGGATTTCTTCTGAAGGAATGATGCTAAGGTTGAAACTCCAGTACTTTGGCCACCTCGTGTGAAGAGTTGACTCATTGGAAAAGACTCTGATGCTGGGAGGGATTGGGGGCAGGAGGAGAAAGGGACGACAGAGGATGAGATGGCTGGATGGCATCACCTACTCGATGGACGTGAGTCTGAGTGAACTCCAGGAGTTGGTGATGGACAGGGAGGCCTGGTGTGCTGCAATTCATGGAGTTGCAAAGAGTCAGACACGACTGAGTGACTAAACTGAACTGAAAATTACACATATAAATGATATATAGTATTTTTCTTTCTCTGCCTGATTTATTTCACTAGGCATAATATTCTTTAGATCTGTCCATGTTGCTTCAAATGGTAGTATTTCATTTTTTACAGCTGAGTAATATTCCATTATATATATTTTATAAATGTATATATGTATGTATATATATATACAATGGATAAAGAAGATGTAGTGTGTATATGTGTGTGTGTGTATACACCCCACATCTTCTTTATCCATTCATCCGTTGATGGACACTTGGATTGTTCCCTTGAGTAAGCTATAGTAAATGGTGCTGCTATGAGCACTGGGCTGCATATATCTTTTCAAATTAGCATTCTCACTTTTTCTGGCTATATACAAATAAATGTATATACAAATAGAAACAGACTCATGAATATAGAAAATAAGCTGTTGGTTACCAAAGGGGAGAGGGAAGGCTGCTGCTGCTGCTGCTGCTGCTGCTAAGTCGCTTCAGTCGTGTCTGACTCAGCAGGAAGGGACAAATTAGCACTATGGGATTAAGAAATACAAACTACTACATATAAAATAGATAAGCAACAAGAATATACTGGATAGCACAGGGAATTATACCCATTATCTTGTAATAACCTATAATGGAATATAATCTGCAAAAATACTGGATCACTGTGCTATACATCTGAAACTAATATAATATTGTAAATCAACTCTACTTCAATTTTAAAATAATAAAATAAAAATAAAGGGACTTACCTAGTGGTGGAGTGGATAAGAATCTGCCTGCCAATGCAGAGGACAGGGTTCAATCCCTGATCTGGGAAGATTCCACCTGCCGTGGAGCCTAAACTACTGAGCTGGTGTGCCACAGCTCCGGAAGTCTGCATGCCTAGACAGAGCCTGTGCTCTGCAGCACGAGAAGCCACCGCAGTGAGAAACCCGTACAGAGAAACCAAGAGAGCTCACCACAGCTAGAGAAAGCCTGTGGGCACAAACGAAGACCCAGCGGGGCCAAAAGTACATAAATGAACATTTTAAAAATAATAAAATAAATTGGCCCAGACTGATAGTTGCACTAAGTATTTGGTAGAATCAAACTCATATTGTCCTTGGAGAAACAGTCTTAAACTCAGGCTGCAAAGAAATCCTAACAAACCAAGTTCCAAAGGATATGGACAATCTCCACCTGACTGGCAGGGCCACAGCCACACGGCGTCTGTCCCTGGCTCAACCATGTAGCCTCAGGACCCAGGAGGAGTTCAAGGCACAGTTAACTAATGACTGGTCTGTCGTGGCTCGCAGTAGAGAAAGGCCCAAAGCAGAAGTACCACGTCTCCCGACTAGGGGGCGCTGTACCCAAAGAGCACAACCCTTTAGCCCAAAGACCCTAGTCCAGGCCAGCATTATTAATGCAACACATAGCATTCTGAGAAATTGCTGCTTCTGACTCCGAAAAACTAAGCCCACAATGACCTTCAAGAAATACATACTGTTTACGATCGACGGTGAGGACTTGAGTGTCAGACTAGGTTGCATGTTCCTGCACCAGGCATTCAGCTAGTGTCAGGGCCTACAGACACCATATGGTGTGTCCAACACCTAGTGAGTGAAGAAAGTGCTGTCATTATGCCCATTTTATAAGTTCTCATAGTGAAGCTTAGGAGGTAACATACCCAGGAGCAGTTCAGTTCAGTTCAGTCGCTCAGTCGTGTCTGACTCTTTGCAACTCCATGGACTGCAGCATGCCAGGCCTCCCTGTCCATCACCAACTCATGGAGTTCACCCAAACCCATGTCCATGGAGTCAGTGATGCCATCCAACCATCTCATCCTCTGTTGTTCCCTTCTCCTCCTGCCCTCAATCTTTCCCAGCATCAGGGTCTTTTCATGAGTCAGCTCTTCACATCAGGTGGCCAAAGTACTGGAGTTTCAGCATCAGTATCAGTCCTTCCGATGAATACTCAGGACTGATTTCCTTTAGGATGGACTGGTTGGATCTATCCAGGATTACTCAGGTGCTAAGTGGCAAAACTGCTCACACACCCAAGTCTTTCTGGCTCATAAAAGCTGTTCTTCACCACATTACATTGCCTCCCCTCTTCTGAATGGAGAGCCTGGCAAGTTTCTCGAGCTCTACACACAAGAGAAGAGATTTAAACAAGGTAACTTTGTTTTTCAGTGGAGAGATGTCACTGTGATCAAAGCCGACTTCCACAGTGATAAGTCATATTGCTAGTGTGTCCCCATGTAAGATGTGATGTGAGTGTTACTTCACCTCTGTGATCTTCCTCCCAAAACCCTCCTACCAAATCAATGACCAATACTATCAAAATCAGACTTCCCTGGTGGCTCTATGGTAAAGAATCCACCTGTCAATGCAGGGGACACGAGTTCGATCCCTGGTCCAAGAAGGTTCCACATGCCTCGGAGCAACTATGCCCGTGTGCCACAGCTACTGAGCCCGCTCTCTAAGCCTGTGAGCTTCAACTTCAGAAGCCTAGAGACTAGAGTCCGTGTTCCACAAGAGAAGCCACCACGACGAGAAGCCCACAGGCTGCAAGGAAGAAGAGCACCCACTCATTGCAACTAGAGAAAGCCCACACAAAGCAATGAAGACCCAGCAGAGCCAAAAGTTAAGTAAATAAAATTATTTTAAAAGCTGTCAAGATCATCAAAAACTAAGTCACAAAAACTCTCAGAGATCAGAGGGGCTTAAGAAGGCATGATGATGACATGTAGTATCTGGGATGGGATCCTGGGACAAAAAAAGACATTAGGGAAAAACTCCGAAAGAAAAAAAAAAAAAAATACAGGCTGGAGTTTAGTTCATAGCAATATACCAGTGTTGACTTTAACTGTGACAAATGTACCAGGGTGATGTCAGATCTTAACGACAGGGAAAACGAAGTGAGGGGCAACAGGCACTCTCCATACTATCCAACTTTCCTCCGAGTCTGGTGGTGGTGGTGGCGGTTTCGGTGGTTTAGTCGCACAGCTTTGTCTCTTTGTGACTCCATGGATTGCAACCTGCCTGGCTCCTCTGTCCTTGCAATTCTCCAGGCAACAATACTGGAGTGGGTTGCCATTTCCTTCTCCAGGGGACCTTCCTAGCCCAGGTACTGAACCCAGGACTCGTGCATTGCAGATGGATTCTTTACCGACTGAGCCACCTAACTCCCTACCATTCTAAATTAAGATTATTTTAAAAGAGATGTTCTTTATCAAATGTATGAACCCAGTAAATTGCTAAAAACACAGAAATTGGTATTTGATGCTATTGAGATTTGTCCTTCTCCAGAAATTTTTAGAACAGAACAGAGTACTCAGTATCCTGAAGAGTTCAGATGTTCTTGAAGCAGGAGACTGGAACAAATCATTTCTGGACATTAATTCCAGATTTTCCAACACTATATGTCTGTTATTGTTGTTCAGTCACCAGGTCATGTCTGACTCTTTGTGACTCCCCAAGGACTGCAGCACACCAGGCTCCTCGGTGATTTGTAAGAATTGTTAATGAATTGTATAAATTAATCGTATAAATTTGTGATTTGTATTGTTACAATGACTCTTCAATTCAGAGTCATTGGAAAATGCACCGAATTAGAAGCTAATCATTTGTAATTATATGTCAGAGTGATTGCGAAGGTAATGAGTAGGTTTCTTAGCTGGTGCACAGAAATTACGTTTAATGTTGAATGGTAAACCACACACACATAAAAGCACTGAATGTTAGAAACACTGGCCCTTTGTGGGGCCTTTGTGTCGTTGACCTGTTTCTCCCAGTAGGGGGCGCTCTTGACCATCAAATGGAAAAGGTGACCTGGCGTCGACGAATAGAGGTACTAGATGCCACTTGCGGAGAAGGCAATGGCACCCCACTCCAGTACTCTTGCCTGGAAAATCCCATGGACGGAGGAGCCTGGTGGGCTGCGGAGGAGCCTGGTGGGCTGCAGTCCATGGGGTCGCTGAGGGTCGGACACGACTGAGGGACTTCACCTTCACTTTTCCCTTTCATGCATTGGAGAAGGAAATGGCAACCCACTCCAGTGTTCTTACCTGGAGAATCCCAGGGACGGGGGAGCCTGGTGGGCTGCAGTCTATGGGGTCGCACAGAGTCGGACACGACTGAAGCAACTTAGCAGATGCCACTTGGAACAGAATTTGCAGGCTAACTTTGAGAACGACTAATTACTCAGAAATCTTCTCCAGGAATACTTGTACAGTAGAAAAGGGAGGCCATACAACACCAAACAACACGGTTGAGGTAACAAATGTTTTGGAGAAGGAAGAAAGTGTATTGGACTAAACCAGAAAACCCTATGTAAGTACAGAAAAACCCAAACGAACTTTTTGGCCAAGTCACTATTACTGAAACGATGTATCCCCTGATGAAAAGCAGGTTAGAAATGTCAAAACTAAAAGTGCCTTCTCCCCAGCCAGACCCGTGTTCCTGAAAAGTCTTGTGAAAGGAATATTCTTACAGTAGCATCTCTTCACTAATTGGCCACAAATGTCTTACTCCATATAGCAT